>NW_027526295.1:140667593-141968911 GCF_048455015.1 Haemaphysalis longicornis | reverse complement strand
CTACAGTTGTGGTCCTAACCTCAAACTCTCCTCGTCCACTCTAGGTTATTCAGACGATAACCAGGCTGGTTCGCGTCCCTGTAGAACAATGAGGGGGAGAGCAGACTCACTGAAGCGGCTTTTTCCTTCTGTCTCAAAACACAGCATTCATGGACATAGCTACACATAGCTTGTACGCATTCCGGCGGGGTAACATCGTTCGTATCACGACATACGTCGCTCTAAATACTGATGAAGAAACAACCAGCGCAAGAAAGACTGACACAACCGTGTTGTTCAAACACACTAATCAGCATACAAGGGAGGTGTCAGAGGCTTTTTACATATCTAAAAATTGTGAAACTTGCGTAAGCGAACCTTCTGCGACCTTGCGCAAAGCGAAGTCTGTTATCTAGGAGAACGTGTGGTTTGACGAGTTGCGGGCTTGCGTACTGATCCCTTCTTGAATTGAACTGTTTCACATGCGCGTATTTTGGGTATAAGTGTTTACTTTTCCAATAAAAAAAATTCAAAATTCAGTTGTGAGTGCAGCGCTGTGTTTGTAGCCTTCCTTGTCCTCGTCTTTCTTGCGCCGGTTGTTTCTCACTCATCAAGCCGTACCAACTCGCCCACCAACGTGCCATCTTGGTGGTCTAAATACTCAGGACTGAGCTATTTTTCGCTGAACACTTTTGAGCCTATTATAATCCTAATTACTCGCTCAAACCTCGCCCCGCACAACGACCGACAGAGTTACCTGTATTTTCCTAACGTGTATCGTGCTCTCGGTCGACCCGGCTAGTGTCACCGTCAAATACAAGACATTAAACGTAACAGGGCACTGCTCGGGCTTTGTCTTAACCGCGGGGTGTTGAATAACGGCACCTCGCCACGTTAATTCGCTCTGTCAGCCGGTTCCACCTCTTTGTCACAATTATACGTCGTCGCCCTCTGCAAGTGCAGAAGGGCGCTACGGAAGTAATTACGGGGAGGGGGAGGGGGGGGCGATAACAATAGACAAAGGGGCGAGTAATGGCGACGAGACGTTATGAAACGAGAATAAGAATACGGGAAGAATCCACGAGGAAACGCGGCGGGAAAGCAGGAGACGGTCGATGTGTCCGTCCTATTGTCCGTTTGCAGGCTAGGCGATAAGCGCTGCAGACGACGCAGAGGAAGAGGAACTCGGCGCAGTGATGTATTACTGCGCCGGCGCCGCGCTTCTTGTTCTTCGAAGAGTCTGATATCGGACCGGGGAACTCGGTTCCGATCGACGGCCCCTGTTGCGACGTCTCAAGACAACTGGCGCGCTGAAAAATTAAGACAAGAACATAGAAAAGCGTCCTTTCGTGATCGAACGGCTTTGATAGCTACTCAACCGGGTCTGTAGGCGTACGACGAGGAAAATGAAGACCTGATGCGGAGCGCGTTAAAAGACAAATGGCATAAAAGGAATTAATTTCGCGAGGTAGAGGCCCTGTGGTGCGCCACGGTGCTTCGCCATGGCGCTGGGCGCACTTTCGTCGTTCTCTTTTTTTTTGTTTGTTTGCTTGTTTTTTTAGTCGCAAAAGGGTGGGGTAGTTCGAATGGAAGAGAAGCACGTAGTGCTCCAATTTTTTTCAGCTCCCAATTGCGCATATATTAATTAGCGGTTAACAGTGCGCTAAAGAGAGTCGACACGTCACATGTACACGGTCCGGAGGTTAGAAATAAAGTGCCCGCCGCTTAGAGTATTTGGAAACTGGCTTTAACGTCTTTGCCCCGTAACATTGTCTATCACACACCCACATCTTTCACGCGCTTCGAATTTTCGTTTCAATGTGCACGCATACTCCAACCGCAGTTGCTTTTTGTGTCTTCTCCCGCCAAACGGTGTCAGTGCATTCGCCTGCAATGCAACATTCGAGTGGACTACACCAAGCTACGCCAGGTCAGCGCGTTTGGTCAATTGCCCTTGTCGCTGTCTAGACGGCGGAGAAATGTTTGCTCGTTGTCGAGATCCCGAGGATCGACTCCACGTGCGCGCGGAAAAGAAGTAAAGAACGCCCATTCAACGCTCGCACAGGGTTCTTTATAACGTTGACAAGCTGCTCTAACTTAACGGCGCGACACGCTGTTTTCGCGCTGCGAATAGCAAAGGATAACTACCGAGCTGCGCCTTAACCCCAGGGTCACAGCACTAGCGTCACAACACTAGCTCCGGTCGACAACCCTTTTTAGTGAAAAGCAACTGCCGCGAATCCCCCCGTTCCCTCCCCCCATCAGTCAAATATCGGGAGCGCCGTCGGTGGTCGCGCTGTGTACTCTGCTCTTCCATTGTCCGCTTTCCGCTACTGTTGCCGTTGTCTCCGCTAAACGCTCGAGCAGGAGTTAGTGCTCCGGAATGATGAAGCACTGTCTCGGGAACTCTGTTTTGCCAGGGGCGTTATTGGCCCGAAGGCAGCGGGGCATGACCGGAAAAGCTCTGCTCAGTGTTTTCCTCTCTGTATTCTATCTGTCTATGGGTCCACTTGTGCTTGAGCTACCTAACTGGTGATGTTTCGCCGTGGTACTTGCAACCCCTACGACGCGGCATGTCTTAAATCAACGCGGCTCGCCTTCTCCTATGCGAGCGGTCGCCTTCGTCATTTCTTCGGCCCAGCAAGGAGAAGGGAGAGATATGGATTGGTATGGTTGGAGGAGAACCGGGTGTGCGAAGCGCACTAGTTACTGGGTGTACCCATGCTTTCCCTCGTCGGTCCCTGCCAATCACGCTGTTCTTCGCTGCACTTTAGAGTGCCCTTGCGGCCCGTCCCCTGATTAGGACTGCGTGCAAAATAGAGAGGCGTCCGAGACCATTCCTTGATGCAACTTGACTGCACTTTCTATCCCGCGGAGGAGCAGAGTGCGCATCGCAATAGTATCAGCACGGGTTCAATTATTTCAGCCACAGCCACATCCTATACGCACGCAAGGGCTCATTGCAATGGTGTCATCATCATCATCATCATCATCGTCATCATCCTATATACGCCCACTGCAGGGCAAAGGCCTCTCCCATTATTCTCCAATTACCTCGGTCCTGTGCCAACTGCGACCAATTTATCCCCGCAAACTTCTTGATCTCATCTGCCCATCTAACTTTCTGCCGCCCCCTGCGACGCTTGCCTTCTCTAGGGATCCACTCTGTTACCCTTAATGACGAGCGGTTATCTTGCCTTCGCATTACATGCCCTGCCCACGTCCATTTCTTTTTCTTAATCTCAACTAATATGTCCTTAACATGTCCTTGCAATAGTGTGTCAGAGTTTAACCTTCATTTGCGGCCGTTCGCGCGGTCATTCGGGTTTGCGCAACTCTCTGCCGAAGCTGTTTTGTGCCTTGTTTTAAAGCACACCTCCGCGCATGCGTGTTGACGGCGAGTGTAGTTTTCTTACTGCGTCCAAAAAAGCGAAAATTGGCGGATTTTTTTTTCTCTTCAATGTATTCATCATACGAGAGGGGAGGGGCACTGGCAAGGAAACGGGACACTTTGAAGGGATGTCCGGGGCTTGCGGGCCCCTATTGTGGTATCGCGTTTCTCAGGCTCAGCATATGTCCCCTTTGTGTCACACGAGCACGCCAAGTACGGTAAACCGGTCTCATCTGCGAACCCTTCCGTCGATATCGTCTCAGAAATTCTCTGAATTCACGCGACCTTTACAGGAAACCCGGTTGGAGTACCCTTACACGCGGTCGGACCTTCGACTTATTTTAGAGGGCGATTGCGGTAGAGGGCAAGGACTCCAGAACAGACCATAGGCGACGGCCTTTTGAGTTGCGCAAGGGGGTGACGTCACTCATACGTCAATTGGAACTATCGATAACATGGTAACATGGTGTTGTTGGCTATTTTGTAACGCATTACACGATTTTTTACAGCGCACCACGGCGTTATCCGCGTGCGTATTGCGCAACGAAGCGTAACACGATCGCGGCAAAAATACTTCTCTACGGGATTACGAAAGACTACTTTGCGAACATTTCGTATTGAACGCTAGTTGCTGGATATAACCTCCCGCGCATCGAAATCGACCTTACCACCATCGGGAATATTTCCGCCACGCGGATACGGGCAATGCAATAATTATAGAAACATTTTTCCCCTTATACTTTCCATCGCTTTCTTACAACTGCAAGCCCCGGCGACATTTGCGCAGTTCGTAATGCCTTCAGAACAAAAAATTGGGCCCATCTCCCCGCGAGGGGGACTCGAGTAAATGCGTCGCATAGGGGGTGGGTGTATTGCGTTAACGTTTAGTGTTTGGGGAGTTGGTGGTAGTGAATGCGTTGTATCAGCAGCTTCTTGACGTAGTTTGAATGAGTCAAGGATATAAGGCGCGTTCGTAGCCTCCCAATCTGTGTCGGCTTTGTGGCGCAGTGGGTAGAGAGCACCATGTACATTGCGTTCCGCCCGCAGGGTCGAGGGATCGAAACCAGGCGCCGGATAGTATTTTTTTTTTATATAGTGTAGGGGGAGGGGTGCGGACTACGACTACGGACGTCAACGCGGGTGACATCGTGAGTTACTGAAATGCTCTGCATTTAAAAGAAAAAGCACCGTGAAGGGCGTTCTCACAGCGTTTGAACGGCGAGCATCGACCGTGGCGCGTTCGTGTAGGTCGTTAAACGCGGCGACGCTGCCTCTTTACTAAGACCTATTTTTACGAATGGACAACTGGTTGACCGGCGCCGAAAATCGATGTTTCCCCTTTTTCTTTAGGGCAGAACGTATACGGGCAACTGTTTGCAGTGCCAGGAGGCTTTGCCTCGTCTGGGTACAATTTCTGTCGCGTTCCCGATATTAGACAGCTGACCTCGATTGACGATCTAGAGCAGGGGGGCGAAGGCTGGGAAGAGAAAGGGGAGGGCAGAGATTGGCTCGCCCGGCGGCAAAGAGCGATTATTTTTAGCCGCGCCGCGGGGCTGTTTGCGTGGCCGAGTATCGACGCCGGCTGCTATTCGCGTTTATTGATCAATAAGGCGCGAGCGTTCTCTCTCTCCCTCGCGGAATTCGACTAATAAGCCGGTTTTCTCGATCACTCCGCCAGCGGAAACGGCCAGCACTAGTCAGTAGAGTTAAAGAAGCAAAAGTAAAAAAAAAAAAAAAAGAAGCGGGATGTGTGTTAAGAGTCCTCTTATATTGGCTCCTGGCAACACTGCTGTCGCTGTACCCGTCTGGGTATGGTGGCTAGAAGAGCCGCCATAGTCTGGGTTTAGCCAGCTCGCAGCCTGTGTTTTTGTGCGTCGTCGATGCCACCGCACAAGTGACGCCAGTACGATTTGGGCTGCCTACGTGGGCGCTCCTTAAGTTCTCTTGTGGAATATCACACATGCTTGACTACGAGCAGAAAGTTCGCCCTTTCGTCCGCGCGAATACGTACGCGTCCGTATGCGAATACGGATGGGTATTCGTATGCGTCCGCCTGTGCATACAGGTGCCTATCCGTATACATCCGTATAGGTTTACGTACAGGTACCTAATCGTTTGTACGGACGGACAAACCTTGCTCTAATCAAGGTTACCGTTCCCAGCCGTATGCTCATACGGATACGTGTACAGTCGTCCACCGTCTTAGCTAGAGCAACGCCTTTCCCACTTATCGTCTCCTCCTGCCTGAGCGCAAAGTAATTAAGTCACAACTTCTGCATTTCTTTGATGTCGCAGGGCGCACTTAAGTCCTCCACATTCGTATGAACTGTTTTTCATCTGAAGGTTTGGGATATTATATGCTAAAGTCGATTGTGATGTTCCAGCTAAGCGTGTGCACGACTGCAAGTATACGGATACACATAGCATCCCCATCGTCGACGTCTTATTTGTCCGAGCTCCTGGCTAACCAGAGGATGACCCGTGTGCTCACTAATATGAGGAGCAGAATTGAGGGTGGGGTAGCAATACCCTGCATAGACAATGGTGCCACCGGCTGCAATAAGGGAGAGAGACGGATGATAGCGATATCATTTTCAGTGCTTCCAGACACATCAGGAAACGGAGAAAAAGTTTATCAGCCCCGTGGCAGTGCCCCTTTGATGGTCCAGCACGTTTCGCTCCATCGCAGTCAACCAGCAGTTCGCCAAATTAGGCATTTCACTTACATCGCAGCAAACGGTTCTGATAACCACCAGAAACAGCGCGATAAGGTACAGCGGACATAAAGTTGCATGCATGGGTGAAGCGTGGATTGAAACACAAAGTAGCGGATTTGTGTGACGAGATAGCCGTTGCAGTTCTCCCGTGCGCGAAGCGGGGGGGGGGGGGGGGGAGAGAGAGAGAGAGAGAGAGAGAGAGAGAGAGAGAGAGAGAGAGAGAGAGAGAGAGAGAGAGAGAGAGAGAGACTACTGTGGGCAAGGCAAGCTCTAGGCCTCCTGGGGGAAGTGGGTTGAGGGGTGTCAAAAGCAGAGAGTTAGGGATTCGAATACTGCTTGTACCAGTGTTCATTGAATTTTCATTTAGAGGAACAAAATTCAGCGGCTCATTCAAGCCGCGGGCTCTAGAAATCAGCAGACAACAGACACTTTTGCTTTCCTTTCAGCCGTGGGCCTTACCGGGCCTATTTCTTTATTTTCTTTCTACGAATAAAAAATTCTGATCATGTTCATTAGGCTCCCGTTAGGGTATCACTTCAGAAGCTCTTAACCAATGCCGACTCCCCAACGATACCCCACCGCACGAATAAGAACGCCTATTACTAGTCTATTTCGTAACGGTAATATTAAACCGCGAGTCGTCATTAGTAATGGTAGAGAGAGCGTGATCCCGTAACGTTCGCTCATATGACTTACAGTGTATCAAGTATGTGCACGGGGCGTAATACCGGACAGCGCTGAAAAAAACAAAGAAAACAGAGAGAACCTGCCTTGAAGCAAACCCGACTTAGCTATGAGCGTCCGTACTGACATCACTGTGATAGCAACAGAACGTATCCCGCTTTATATCGTAGAAGACAGTGGAAAAGACAAATATAGAATCCGTAAGAAGCAAGTTGCGACAGCAGAGTCGTGCCGAAATTTTTGAATAAAATACAACGCCAGCTTCGCAATCAAAATTCAGAAATTTAAGTGTGTGCGGCTCCACTCTCACTTGGCGTTGCAAAAGAGCCCTGAAGCTGCGCGCTTACTCTTCTGGGCGCACAAACAATGCCCGTTGAAACAGCGAAACAACAACAAAAAAAGAAGCAGGTGGAAAAAGTTTGCTCAGATTACGTTTACTGTTATGTTCTGCTCGCATCATACATCTTTCGCAGCGCACAAAGGCACTTTGCGCTTGCGGATGACATTTGGAGACGTCACGAAATGCGAGAATGCGCCCGCAGCAATCGGTCAACAGTCAGGTTGTCTGCTCGCTCTTTGTGTTTAAAGTGCCCGCTAATAAAGAAAAACAGACACTCTGGCTTTTCGCCCCTGTAGCATTGCGAGCTACGACGCGTAACGCGGTGGAAATGACGACAGTCAAGTAGTTTCTATCGTAAGCAGTGCATTGTTCGGGTGGTGTTGTCGTCTGCATCATCGTCGCGACCGATTGTGTGGGCAGAGCTTTGCACTCACAACCTAACCTAATGTAATCTTACGTAACCAACAGAACCGATAATTTAAAGCGCTTAAGAGTACATAGTTACCTAAACCGAGAAATTGAAGCAACGAAAAGAAAGAAAGAAAACCAAACCAGCGCAGGACTCGAACCTCGGCTTTTTGGACGATGAAGACGAGATTTAGCCCGGTTTCTGCACCATCATACATGTTTTTTTTTTCTTTTCCACGTGGTATTTATTGCACTACAAGACAACTCTGTAGATAATTAGGTTGAAGCAAATATTCCCAACAATGTACAGCATCATACGCGACATTCTACACCACGCCAGCCCATTTTTAAAAAAATACGAGTGCTGTTGGACCGCACTCTAGCTGTGGCTGCAAAGCAGATCGTCGGGCAGCAGTCTAGATACTGTAGTATAAATGTAAACAAAGCGCCATGCTTCTTGCCGATAACGTATAGAGATACTGCAGGTTTGGCGTGCCGCCGAACCTTTCGTATTTACCTATTGATGTAGCCCGTGCAGAGCGATTGCACGCCAGCTACTTGTCGCCGCCATTTTTCGGACGTTCTTTTTTTTTTTTTCTCTTCTCCACCTTCGGAAAATAACCTGTGCCTTAGACGTACAAAGATATACTCCAACACTACCACCTCGAAGGCAGCATTGTAAGCTCACCCTACGATAACTAGACTAAAGAAGCCGTTACCTACCACCGCGTTCAGACGAACACAGTTACATGCACACGGCACCCTCCTCCGCGCCATCCACCCCATCTCGTATACTCCTCCAACTGCAAGTTCTGTCCCCAAGCCTGTAGGCTCTGCCCCATCACCTGGCAGTGCTCCCACACTCGTTCCCTTTTCCACATTACCCTACCTTAGTCGTGAGCAGTGGGAAAGTCATGCTAGCCATCCCTGGCTCCGGTGATCAGCTTAAACTTGTCAAAAGGGCCCGCTAGGCAGGGACCGCCCAGGGATTTCTGGACTGAAATGACCGTCCATCACGGTTCTGAAATAATTAACTGCACGTTTTAATAATGTTTACTCTTCCTCTTCAACCTTGTAATGCATGTCAGAAAAAGGCTAAACGAAAGTCCGCTTTGAGGTTGCATGCATTTCGTAAAACATATTTATTACGCAATGACGGCGTACTCAGAACTTTGTCTTTCAATGCCTCTGAACCGTTACGATCCTCAGGGCACGCGTGCCTCTCATAAATCTGAAATTCTGCCGTCTCAGTGAATAACGTGCAAGAGAAAATACTCCCTCTCGGAGAAAAAAAAAAGTACGTTGCGCAAGACTTGGAATTTCGAAGTCGCCGAAGGCCGTCTATATAAACCGCCCACCTCGCATTTAATTTATGTCCCTCGATCACAATTTCGCTACAAGCCATTTTGTACCACTCACTCTTTCTTCTTCTTACGTGTTTATACCCAAGTGCATGCCTAAATGCGAGCTTTCAAGGTTTTGTACAGCGTGCGCAAATACAATAGGCTGGGAAATATTGGGGAAAATAGGACACAAATGAATATGAGAGAGAGGGAGAGATATTTCCGTATCACGACGTTTACACGATATACTATCTCTCTCTGTTTCTCTCCCTGTCGAAAGTTCCGTTTCTTAATATTATAAATATATATACCAATGCTAAGACTAGCCCGGAATGACACGTTTCTATCGCTCTCGAAGAAGAAGACATGTACTGAGTCGTCGACCTCTCGCATTGTCACAAGACTGCGCCCCTCTTTTTAGTGCCGCGTACGTCTGTCATAGCGTTTCTGCCCGAGGCGGTGGCCGCTATACGAGAAACACTCCCGCATAGTAGGTCTCGCTGCGAGTTCATCGCCCCTCAGCGCCAACCATCCGAAAGAGCAGGCAACAGCGTCGCAGCGTGGGCCGCTATATACGAGGACGATTACAAATAGGCGCTGCGACATTCCCTGACGCAATGGTCGTTACTCATCCTTCGGTAACTTTGACGGGAATGCGGGCGCAAAAGGGCAGGGAATACGGCGCTGTCGCGGCCACGGGGGGCTGTCCAGCTAATGCGCGTCCGAATGCATTCGGCTCCGTGCTCATCCGTGCCTATACGTGTCGCTATTCTCTGCGCGAACTTGTGGAGTGGACAGGCCCGTCAGCGTTGCCGTTAGCCCAACGTTGTTCGCTCTCGGGCTCTCAGGCAGGCGTGTGAACGTCACCAAAAAGGGGAACTAAATAAAGTTGATGATGATGATGATTGTAGGGTTTAACGCGCCGACGCAACGCAGGCGATGAGGCGCGCCGTAGTGGAGGGCTCCGGATTAATTTTGACCACCTGGGGATCTTTAACGTGCGCCGAAATCTCGTACACACGGGCGTTTTTGCTTTTCGCCTCCATCAGAAAAGCGGCCGCCGCGGCCGGGAATCGAACCCGCGACCTCGTGCTCAGCAGCGCAACGCCTTAGCCACTGAGCAACTAAATAAAGTTACTTCCCACTTACGCGGGGTAACTGTAATCACTTTTCCAATTCCCGAAACTCGAAAAGAACGCGTTAAAATAGCTTTAAAGTAACGAGTTACTTTTCTCGTTACTTTGTCAACTATAGGGATGATGTCCCGCAAGTTATATTGATTTTTACTCAAATATGGCATTTAAAGGGACCCTGCAACACTTTTCTCAACTTTTTTTCTGAAATCTTAAATGCTTGCAGAACGTGGTCACCCAACACACCCAGTACTTAGCTTAGGGGGTCGCAAAGTACCTCATCCAAAAATTACTGCTGTGTGCCCATCAGATAACTTGTAAACTCGCTCAAAGGATTTTTCTGTCTTTCCCGGTCTTTACGTTCTTCGACGGCTCGAATTACGTCACTAAGGCCATGTAGCGGCTGTTGGCCCATTTTCCTTCAGTTTCAGCAATGAACGCTTTTCGATAGCCACTTAAAAAAAGCCACAAAAATAAAGCAGAAATGGAAGGGGTATCTGGTGCGACGAGCGAATCACGCAGTGGTGGTTCGTGCTGCGATAACTGTAGTTTTCGCAGTGGTTCCAGACGTGAAGGAAAGAGTGAAAGCGCAAGTTGGGTTTATTAGAAAGACTGCTTAGTCCCGATAACAATGATACCAATACCATCGCAATCTTCGAACAAATAACGGAGATATTAAAGAAAACGTGTGAAGCAGTCGCTACCCCCTAGCCAATATCCCGCAACTTTTCTATGACGTCACGGAACCTTGTTTGTGCGATTGGCGGCCGCCTAACTTACCTGTCGCGACGACACATGACTGGGCGTCTGTAATGGGGCCTCTAGTTCCATTTGACCGCATCACTTGAATGCTAACTTGCAGTTAACGCACTGAAAATTGTTTTATTGTTGGCCCGTATGACGTCATTCTTGCTCATACACGTAACTGTGGCGCAAAATTTGGAAGTTTTTAAATACTTCTTGGTTTTTCTTCGTTAAAAATACATCTTTTGTGGCTGAAATGGAGCTGAGTGAGATACTGAATCCTAGTTCTTTCAAATTAAACGAAGTTCTATTTTCTCTTCATGGCTCCTTTAAGCACCAGCGACGGAGATCCCGTCGCTGATGTTTCAGCGGCTGTTTGTGGAAAACACGTCTCCAGCGACGCTGAACAGTCACTCTACTGAAGCCCGTTAGGGCATCCTTACGAGAACAAACTTGGTTCTAGTACGGTTTACTACTTCGTTCCAGTAACAAATATCTAGTAGGGAGCTGTTGGTTGTTAAGCTTCGATGTGAGTCCGTGTATCTTGAGGAGTTGTATCTTCACTACGGATAACGGGTTATCAATGCGCTACAAGTAGGAATCGGGAAAGTTCTTCCGGAGCCTGGGTGGCTCTTGGTGTACGTTGCAAGAGTAAATAATGCCATCCGTCGTCAAAATTAAGTTTGTCGCAGTGCAATTTTTTACCTTCGGTTTGTCGGAACTTGGCGAGCTCGTCCTTGACTATGCGGCGAATCTCTCAGTCATGCCACCTCGAAAACCCTCCTTCAACGTTTCTTCATTTCAAATTGATGTGAAGATTCTCCCTGAAACTTTGTAAGGCAAAAGTAAAAACGTTACGAGACGTCAGACTGAAAGTATACATGATGAATCTTGTCAGACGTGTAACATTTAACGCACTGATCAATTCTTGTCGCCTCCCAGTCTGCGCAATATTCGGAAAAACGAGCGTGCGATTGCCACGAGGAGATACGAGAAACAAATTGTCGCGAACTTCCAATTTGGACCACTCGTTAACACGACTTTCAGAAGAATGAACGGGACGGTTTGAACGAGCACCGGCTAGCCATAACGAAGCCAATTTTTGAATCTACTCCATTCGCTGTTCAGTAACTCAAACGACAATACCGCCAAACTGAAACGTCAGTGCCGACTGAAGTTCTGGCTGTGCCGACTGAAGTTCTGGCTGAAGTTTATTAGCGACTGAGCGCGCGAACGAGTGAACTCTCGACTGCCATTTCGTATTCCCGGCTAAATTTCCAATCGGTCGGCCGGGTTTTGCAATTTCGCCATCCTCCGGCAGCTCCCCCGATCCTTTGTCGCGGTACAGCGCCTCTCAAATCGCCGAGTTCCCGTTAATCGAACTTCGCCACCGGCGAAATTGTCCGGCCAAGAGAAAATTTTTCCCTTCTCCGTGCGCCGTTTTTTTTTTTTGTTTTTTGTTTTGGCTCGTATTACGCCAGTGGATTACGGAGGGAACGGGCACACGCCGCAACGCGATGTATGCAGACGACGGGCCGAAATGCCGGCGGCTGAGACGAATGCGTGTGGCGGGCGAGAAGCGGAGGTGGGGGCGTGACAAACCGTCCTCCGGGGCGGAAACACCTTTCAGACTAGAGGAAGGCCCGCTCAATAGCATTCTAGCTGTGATTCTCGACAAGTAGTTCGATACCACGACACTTTGTTGGTTTGCAGACGTTTGTTCACGTCGACGGTTATAGGAGGAAGAAGAGCTGTCGTTGGCCGGAATGGGATGGTAGATTGGAAGCTTGCGTAGCGACGAAGGGGGTGTTGCAGCGGACGCAATGGTGGGAGACTGGCTGAAGCCCGGAGTGCATTTATAACGGTCACGCCCGAAGTGCCCGGCTCCGCAGCTAGCCCGGCTCGTTCCCCGAACAAAACCGTCTCGCCAGCGTTCCGCCGCGGTGTATGTATGCGCGGAACGTCGTCGTATTGTGTTAATGAGCACGCGTGATGCATAGATGCATAGAGCGTTATGTCCGGTGTGTTCGCCGGAACCGGCACCACGAATTTCGTCTGAAAAACGTTGGTCCGCCTTTCGCCGCCGCCTCACTCGGCCAGATGGGCTTTAAAAACTTGTGAAAAAATTAAGTTCGTCTTGTTCCTTCTTCTTTGAGACGGGTGGAGGATGCGTTTTCTTTTTCTTTTTACGAGTTAATTTCGTTCATTTTACGTGGCTGTCGACAGAAAGTTTACGTACTGCCTTTAACGTGCAGGCTAATTAATGCTTTGGACGTGACATTAGACAACCGGTAAACATCAAATGATTCGTCTTCCGGAAAAAACACAACATCTCAGCTGGCGGAATTACTTTGTTTTTGATACTTGGGTTCAGCGACCTACGCAGACGTTCTCATGGCGGCGGGCCCGTGCCGAGGCGAAGTGACCCTATATAAGCTATTGGCAGCGAAGTTAAAACTGGCGGGCTGTCTACACTAATCAGTGGTCGTCGACTCTGAAGCCCATCCTTATAGCCCTGGTGTAGCTTGTAGGTGTTAAAGAACAAATTTTAATTTTTTTATTCGATTTATTGATTGTGCGGTTTAACGCGCCGACGCTACACCGACGATGAGGTACGCCGTAGTGGAGGGCTTCCGATTAAGTCTGACCACGTGGAGATCTTTAACGTGAGCCAAAATCTCGAACACACGGGCGTTGTCGCTTTCCGCCACAATTAGAAAAGCGGTTGCCGCGGCCGGGAATCGAACCGGCGTCCTCGAGCTCAGCAGCGCAACATTTTGGGATTCGACACGACCGTTCACGGCAGCGGTGTCCGCGGAAGGCCTATAGGCCAGTCTTAGCGTGCATCTTTGCCCCGTGTGGAGCAGGTTCGACTAGGTTTCAGTTGAGGTAATTATTTACGTCGTCGAAGGTTACTACGTCCGCATACCGCGACAAATAAATTTACGCCCACAGACAAATCTTGCATACCGAATGGCGCCCATTGGATTTCCCCCCCAAAAAATGACCTATCGATTCAACCGGTCCGGGTTACGAACAGCGCGTACATTTCTTTACGCGGTCCTTGTTTTCCGTTAAGGAATCAGTAGGTGAAAACAATGGTGGAAAGAGTACACAATAGAAGCTTAATATACTGCAAAAAGTGTGGATAAGGTGGCGTCACTTCAGGCGTCACAGACGGTGTCGCTACGGTGGGGTAGATCTGGCGAAGTGACACGGATAATTTTTTGCAGCGCTGCGACTGAACTACGGCTGTTAACAAAATTAGTGATGTGAAAGGCGAGTACAGCTGATCTGAAACATGTTTCGTGACACCAGCAGGCTTCTTCGGTGTTTGCGTGGCCCGGCGAGCGTATTAGCTGGTGAGGCTGCGCAGCAGAGGTGTATGAAAAGGGGTAGTCGTCTTAGTGGACGTCCTGACATGGCGGGAGTGGATTCACAAAAAAGTGACGTCAGGGCCAGTCCTGAGGGTTCTCTCCTCCATTGCGCACATAGCATCTGCGGTAGTGTTAATGGAAACGCACACAGCATGCCGTTGAACGTCATGCTACGCGTGCGTCATCGGGACGTCTGTTGTTGAAGGAAAGCTTCGAAGTTTCACGTCCTCTCTAATAAAGTAACGTAAGTGAAATGAGTACCGCAGGATGAAATAGCAGTAGAAGGGAAATATTGCGCGTGAAAAAAAGGAGAGTAGGAATAAAATGAAGTGACGAATAAGAATCGCTGACGTAGTACGCGAGACTAAAAAGCGAAAGAGCGACATCGTTCTCTTTGGGCTGCACCCATTTTGGCTCGGTGCTCTCTCGACGCAGCAACCCGTTCTTCATCCACACTATACACTTTGCCAGGTGTTGGAAGAATGAATTGAACGCGCTCTCCAGATGTCAAAAGCGGCCCCGGGCGTCGTCTATTTATAGGTCGTCTTCCTCGCTTCGTCGCGCTATTGCAGAGCAACTTTTCGATGAGACGTGGGTTGGAGAGGGGCGTTAGAAGCTCGTGGGTCGAGTACAACTGCGGCGACCTTTCTCGGCGCCTGGCGGATTTCAGAGTGTGCGCCAAGCAAAAAAAAAAGAAGGAAGATCACGATGTGGGTTTTGCTTTTCGTGCTTCTCCCTTTCTATACCATTTTTGAACGAATGTGCATTAGAGGTTGTAGTTCACCTACAACCTCTAATGCACGGGGCGTGGTCTATTTATAGGTCGTCCTCATCGCTTCGTCGCGCTGTTGCAGAGCAACTTTTGTAGCGAATTGTAAAAGTAGCGAATTGTTGAGTAGCGAATTGGAGAAAAAAAAATTACTGTCTGCCCTTTTTTGAGAAAGGCGCGGATTACGTGGGATGTAAAAAAGGAACTTTCCAAGAGAGTGACAAACGAGGAGTCGGTCAACGCGCCATATATAGCATCGCGGACACTGTTCTTATTATTCGTGCTCGACCAATAAAAAACCTTGTTATCTGCCACCTACTGCTTTTATTGGTAAGTGTTTTGTACAGTTCTGTTTTCTGGACACGAATGGAGTACCCAGCTCTGTGTGCTAACTAATTGGCCAACACCTTCTTTGCTGAACGTGCCAAGGAACCACGTGCAAGCAACGTCATACTCGTTGTACGCCAAGCTGCTTCGAGTGCCTTTTGACGAGGTTAGACATCAAAGCGTAACGTTAGGAATAGCGTCTGCCTGTCGCATACCCAATGGGGACGCCAGCTCGCCGCAGCCCTGTTCGCCGCCAGTGAGGACGGTATAGCCGGAACATACCAGCATTCGCTGCTAGTGGAACTTTTGATGACGTTTGTAGCTACGTGCAGCCACTGGGAGTTTTTTTAGACGGGATCCGGCCACATGCATCGTGGAATGCGGCTTTTTAGAGCGAAAGTGCTACTACGCGATGACTGGCAAGGACATTCATCGCGTCGCGTTGACCTTGAGCCGCCGGAGCGCACGTGTGGCAGGCGTGACGTCACGGCACGTGATCCCCTGCGGACGCGCGTCGCAGTTGCTCTCACTCAGTCAGAGCCCCGCTGCCGCGGTACCACGTGACAAGGCGGGTGTTTGACGGCTGCTTTGCCGGCGCTTTGTCTCTCAGGTTCGCGGTGCGCTTCACCTTCTGCTCGTGATATATGTTTAGAAGTGTTTAACCTAACCCATTCTTTCGCGTGAGTGATGCTCACGCATTAAACTAGAAAGGGGTGGCTCGCAAGAAAATTGAGACGCGTTCATATGTCAATGTGGGGTACGTTTTCAAGTGTTCTTTTTTCGGTGTTGACAATAAAAGTGGCCGATTCGCCGGTAATATCTCTGTCCAGGAATGTCTGAGGAAGTAAGGCGTGATTGTGATGACTCCGACCGCTTGTTTTGGCAGCGCTGCGTGTCATGCTGATACGAGCAGCGTTTGTTCTCGATGCCAAGTTAATCAAACGGTCGTCGTATAATCACGCCTCTGTTTACACGTCGGCCTCGGTCGCTGGCGCTGTTTGTTCCAGTCTCGAAAAACGTGTGGGCGGCATGGCCCTATCAATATATCGCGGCGATATATAAATATAAGGTGGAACGACGCTACTGTTGTGAAACGGTCGTTCCTATAAGATCATGATTCTGTTTGCGTGCGGGCGTTTGCGTATAGTCCCAGATGAGGACGGACCGTATGGTTTGCGTCGTACGTAAACGGAACATGCCGCGTGTGTGTTTGTCTTGATCGCGTGGCTCTCCGTATGTAAAGCATCCGTGGAACCAACCAGCCGCCGCATTAGCGCAATCGTAGCCGATTGTTGGCTCAGACTATACAACGACGGGAGCTTGCGTTCCTTGTCTGGCTCCTTTCTGTTGACGCGCCGAACTGGAATGGCGGGAAGTAATTCGCGGAACTTCAATTATTTCCCTGCGCGCGTTTTCAAAGAGGAAGGCGAAAACACAAAAACAATGCGTTGGTGTACTCTGAGCAAACCGAAGTGGTAATCTGGCGAGGGGGCGTATGGGTGGTGCATTGGCAAAGCGCCCTAAGTCTTAGCGGATCCACTTATTCTTTCGGTCGTCTGTCTCTATGTATGGAATTTTGTTTTTCTTCATTCAGCCGCAAATTGTGGCTCCTGCAAATACTGTTTCTTTCCGCCGAACGAAAATAAACACAGGAAGTGTGGCCCGCTTTTGGCGCTTAGTGCTTTATAATTTTTTGTATTTCTACTAAGGAGCAATTTCATTAGCGGGATAGCCAAGAGTGTGCGCTGTTATTGAATAGCATCGAGGCTTCATCACGCACTGTCGCGTGTTTTTCCAAGGGAATTGAAAATCTGGGAGATTTGTCCCCCGGGCTCTCTCCCCCTCTCTCCCTCTCCTTAAGCTGATGACCGGTTCCCTGTGCAGATGACAGAACGCCTAGCGTTAGCTTCGCTGTAACGGCAGGCACGGACTTGTCGCCTGTTTTTGGGCCCAATGTGTATACGTCTCGCGTATCTAGGTTGCCCGCATTGCACATAATGAGACACGCAGCGAGCGACACCTGCTTGAATGTTCAGTAAATGCCTCCCTTGCTGCCTGCGACCGCGCTTAAATACTGTCATTTGTCAAAACTAGCCTTGTGCTTTGTGCACTTCGTGCGATGCGATGAAGCGCAGCGCGCCAGAGAACCAGGCCTACGCAGAGCTGGGGCAGGAGTGAGGAAGGGGTCTTCGAAATACTAAAAGCTTGCTATCAGAGTGCATAAAAAGGGGATGGCGCGAAAAACAAATTGAATACGAGACATGTCTCGCAGAAGACGTTGTTACTTTTGACTTCTTCCCATCTAGATTAGGTTAAACAATGTCGGAGGAGCTAACGTAGAAGCGAGAAGCCATCAAGCACGGCCACTTAGGCTGCACGAAGAGAAAGAACGGAGCGAAACACGCCAGCGCGCGCCAAGCATGCCTACTTTTTCAACCGCAGCGCTCCCCGGGAGCGCGGAACAAGTAGGCACCCTCTAGGCAAGGCTCGTCCATTAGTGTATCCTGCTGTGTACGAGTCGAGGCATTCGGGGTATGTAAACAAAGCTTGTGACTCAGCCGGGCAGCATCATGCGTCGCAACAACAGCGAAGGCCTCCTAAAGGTTTCCTGTTTACATTTCGTTACTGCGGGCGAACATGCCGTTAAGCTGTCCAAATGACCGCACGTACAAGGCAAATGAGAAAAGGCTCGCATGGCGGAACCGCTCGTCGCTTGCTAAAATAGAAAGGAAAGAAAGGGGACTTATACATTAACCAGAAATATGAGCCGGGACACCGACCACCGTGTCAAGTTAAGTGAAAAGTTTCCCGAGAAAAGTCGGGTTTTTGCCCTCGTTATGGCTCCCATTAAACAACGTGCTGACGTAACATACCGGTTCACCGAAGAACGCGCGCAAGAGACGCATTTTCAGCGTTGAATATTTAACTGTGGTAGCATTCGTACACGGGACAGCCTAGACGGTCTTTGTCCATTTGTTCACTGTAACATTATAAGCACTCCGCAGTCTCCTCTCCCAGTCGTTGATGCTACAGAGAGAGAGAGAGAGAGAGAAAGAACCCATGTGCGGTACCACAAGGTCGAGTCTCTTTCCAGGGGCCAAGACTCGTCGTCTCCTGAAATTCTCGGTCCTTGTTTGCAGCCTTGGTTTTCGTACTCTTTTTTTGCACACACTTTCGATTTCCGGTTATCTCTGCACACTCTTCTTTTCTTTGTTCGTTGTGCTTCGCCTAAAAGCGGTCATCGTGTGTACTACAACCCGCCTCCACGATTAAGCGTTTTCTAGTGGTAAACAGGCAGAACGGACAGATTTAAGGCGTTAGTTTGTATGTTCATTGAAAAAAATCGTCGTAATATCGCAATGGTTGATGGCCGAAGTATGAAAGCTCACAACGGCGCAGCTGATTTGATCCACACAATGTGAATCAATGCCGTCTTCTGGTGGCGTAAAACGATGTTGTTTAGTAAGAGTAGCCCATGTTATCACTTCAACTGTACCGGACATTTGGTGAATTTTTGTCTGTGAAAATGTTTGTTTGTGAACTGACGCGTCAGTGGCGTGGCTTAACATTTTATAATGGTCTAACCATCAGGAATATGTCCTAATCATTATCATCACCGCAACCACCATCGTAATCATCATCATCATCATCAGTAGCAGCAGCTGCCAACTGAGGCCCGCTGCAGGACGGAAGCCATTGACTTCCACTGGCTGCTGTCCTGCGCTGCCCGAAAATAAAGTTGTACATCTTTACCTGCAGCAACTGGATGAATATTTATGCTTATTTGTAAATGCATAAAACCGCGCACCTTTACCACAACTGCAACCTTGCCTAACCAAGAATAACCCAGGATTACCTGAGGGCAGAGCACTACTCTCGCGCTAATCTCAAATTTCCCCGTTAAAATACGCTAGATTTTGTTTTTTTTAGCAGTGATTCTGTTTAAGGTGGTGGTTGGGCCGATAAACGTGCGCAGGAAAACCTCACCGAGCGATGACGTCATCGCGCACACGGCACCGCTCTACCATAGCTTTGCCTTGCCGCGCTCTGGCGGCACTCGTGTCGCCACCTGACGGAAGCGCGACACAATTGGAACAAGCAAGGCTTTAGAAACGCGTCGCGGGGTGGCTCGCTTTATCGCTTGTTGCGACGAGTGGTGCAGTTTCGTCGATGCAGAGAAGAATTAATAACATAAAGAGAATTTATTAAACACAAGTTACAGCTAGGACCCGCTGTAGTTAGCTACTACACGGGTCGCAGAGCACAGGATTTACGCAATGTGCCACAGAGGAAAGGAAGTGAAGACTACACAAGTTCACAAAACAACTAGTACACCGCACCGAAGGTCCTTTACAATAATGTCCGTGGCACGAGACTCAGACACCATAGTTCACGCGTGGGAGTAGAACTAATGTCGGAATGAAAGAAGGGAAAGGCCGAGAAGCGATAAGTTTAATCAACTTCTCAGTTAGCGTCCCACGCCCCAGGCCACAGAAGCCGATCGGTGGCCACCGAACGAGTTCAAAAATTTTGAGCGAACGCTCGTCCCGCCACGCCCTCCACTACTCTTGTGACTTCGCCACAAAGCCGGTGGGCACGCATATATTGTACGTGCTTTTATGACTGAGTGTTCATTGCTCTCTGGGGGCCTAACTACGAAACCACGCATAAAATTTGACCGAGTCTCGAAGCATAACCACGCATAAACTTCGCCGAACCAAGAATAATCTAGGGGGGGGGGGGGGGGGGGCGCTAGATTCTCTGTGTGTCCAGTCTTCGCGCCCCTAGTGCGAAGCTGCCCCAATTTTTGTTACTTCTGTTTCAAAACAAAAAAAAAAAAAGAGGGTATGCTCAGGCTTCCCCTTTAAGCGTGGAACCCGAAAGCGTTACCGGGCTCTGTTCGCATCGCGTGAAACTTTTTAAGCGGCGAAAACTTTCCGCACCTGCTTGCATGCCATGTGTCAGGACACGCTTACGATCCCAGGATTTTCGGTTGGCGTTGGAAGACGGCGCTACGAGATCTTTCACCCACGCCGATTTTTCTTTCATAGTCAACGCTGCCGCCGACGACGGCTTTTCGAAGACGCTGGGCCTTAACGCTACTCATCAAAACTCAGTGCTGACTCGAGTTTTTGGGGCAACTTGACGGCAAGTTGCGACATATGAAAGTTCAGTACAGGCCAGTTAGGCTGGGCCAATCTCTCAAATTCTACTCACTTTATTTTTCTTTGCCCAGCTGCTCGCTGTCATTCCCACAAATACCCCTAGCCGAACAATGGAAGTAGCTTGCGCGCACTAGCTTACCAAGATCAATCAATACTTACCCTTGCCCGCGCAGCGTATAGGCATGCCGCCGCTCAAGGCACTGCACAGGGCTTAATTAAAGGATGATAAATCATCCCAAGGGATCCACGTTAGCCCGCGCGTATAGAAAGGACGGCAACAGACCCCATATCGACTTCGTAGATTTTCAATCACTGCCGGCATTCACTCAGCCTATTTTCTTTCCCGCAAAATCCCAAAACGGCGGCTTAATCGAGTCGTGAGGCATATTGACCTGTATTCACTGAGCCAACACGCTTCTGCTAACGCTAGGTACGTTTCGCGGCGCACTTCCCTCAGTCCAATGCCAGACCGAAGTGTCACGCGATTTTGTAATCAACGTTTGCCGAGAATCCAAATGGAAGGTGGCGCAGTAATGGCATTGCCCGGATCTGGGCGGTCCCTTGTCTAGGTCACTATGCACTCAAGCCCACATGACACAACTCCTCTCTGGAGGTGTTGTTTGCTTGCTCTTTTTAAAGTTTTTAAAGCTGTAGTGATAGGAGCTCTCTGTGGGATGTACTGCACTTCGATAATAGTCGTAACTTGACAGCTTTACGTCTGCAGCTGTCGCTGTAGGGGGTATCGTAATTTTAGTAGTTGTATAGCACGTGTTTATTCAAGAAAAGTGGAGGCACATCATGCATAACAGCGTCCCACTCGAACAAGTGTATGAATCTCTTTTGCGGTTGGAGATTTGAGTCCCCACGGTTGGTCATCAGCTTCATCAGTTCGCCTCGTCATAACGCGCGGTATACAGTCGCTTGTGAAACGACGCGGAAAAGCATTGTATATTAGAGACACGTTTCGAGAGGAATATTTCTAATCAGAACCCAGATTCGGACGGTTTTTCGGGGTAGGGTACTTTCGGTCATTACTTTCTGCCATTTTTCTTCCTGAATGCATGTAAATAGTATTAAAAGAAGTGAATTTCAGCAATTTTGGGAATTATCCGGAGGTTACGTACTTCTCACAGTCCATCTTCTCGTTGCTCTGAAACGTACCTGCTGTAAAAAGAGGAGGTGGGGGGGGGGGGGGGGGCGGGTGCACTCTCAAGGTTTCTTTAAAACGGTTACAATCAACCACCCTGAGTATACGCCTATCAAATACATTGTGTATTCGCGTAGCCGCATTGTAACGCTGCATGCGTATTCCGTTAATCGGGCCATTTGTTACTACGATGCCTGTACGTTGTATGTGTGTGGGACATTGTGCACAAATTTCGTGAGTAGCATTTCACACTCAAAATTATCCGCGGCTGTCGGTCTCTGCAGTCTCTCCGGACGGAGGTACGGGAGCCCACTTTTTTGGATTATTTCACTGCACCCGTGAAATACTCGAAATCAACTCAAGTCCTCCGCCTCCCCCTGCTTTTGTATGCCCTTCCTCTGCGACAGTGTTCAGTCAAACTCAATGTTTGCATTGTAATATCTTTTACAACGCGCGCAGGCTATAGCCAAATACCATTGTCAGCTGTATGTGTCGAAAAATTCAGTCTAGGCCTAACATTACTGCGATTCCCCATCCCTTCACGGCTTTCTCGCGCGTGTTCGTCATCAAGGCGTCTCAAAAGTGCTCGGTATCACGTTCAGAGTTGAAAGCCGAGTGTTTTCGATCAACGCCCACACGGACCCGTATCGCTTTTCGTGTGCGCGTAAGGTAGGCCCGTAAGTGCACGCCAGCACAAAGACGTCTAACGTTTCCTCCTCTTCAACGCTCTACGCCTCCACGCGTGTCGTGTCAGCGTACACCTCCGTCGGCGAAAGCAGCGCGCTGGCCAAATTTGTCGTCGTCGGTCTTCCTTTCACGCCACATAAAACCCAAATCCGAAATCACCCGCGCCACTTTCGGGCCTCTGCAGGCTTTGGCGCCCATAGTGCGCCCTTCCCTCACTCCACCCGCGTATAACCCGCATGGAACAGAGTCTGATGGCTGGACATTGTCTCCCGAAGCCGTAGGCGGTCGCTTGGGCCGTTGTCACAGGAGTGCGCGTGGGGTGCGGGCCTCATTTGTTGACCCGGGGTCCGGTGTCTCGGGTCAGTGAATGCGCTCGATCGCGCTTGGCCGGTCCAGCCATCTCGACGGGACGCCCGGCTGTGTCGGCCCTCAGCGTTTCCCTCCCGGTGGGCACTGGGCACTGATTACCTCACAAGCCCCCGAAGGGGAACAGCGAATAGGGAGCGGGGGACTCGCACTCCCCTTCCGCCTCCTCGTCTGCCCTTTCTGCGCCTGCGTGGGCGAACAAGTCGGCGGCCTGCTTTCTTCTACTCCTTTCCTCGTCCCCGTTTCTTTGTCGCGGCGGAACAATGTCCACATTCGGACGTGCCTCCCTTTCGGCTTGAAACGGCGGTGCCGTCCCCGCGGTTATTCAGTTTGCGTAACGACCCCGGGTGGGGACAAAAGGTCGTGCGCCGAGCACGTAACAGTGCCCAGAAGAGGACGAGGAAAAAGATGGGGCAAACGAGCGCTGCCTCTATTTCTGTCGTACGAGTGTCGTTCGTTCGTCGTCCCTATCAGGCTGCTCATTTTGACCCGCCGTGTGCGGAGTTCTCGTACGATAGCATGCACAATCCAGCAGAGTGGGTCGGAACGTGCACCCACGCTTCTGGGTCACGTATTTATCCCCTAGCAACGATACACACAACAGTGGCTCGCGAAGCAAGGCGCAACAGTCTGAGACACTGGACTGAACTGACGATATATATTTAGCCGAGTTTTGCAGGCTAACCCATGTAATCCACAATTTTACCGCTTAGTGGAAATCTAGAGCCGGATTTCATCTTTAATTGGAAGGAGAAGGGAAAGTTCCATTAGCTATAAGAAGGGAAAAATGCATATCATCAACGTTGCCGTCGTGGTCGGGTGTTATCAGGCTCCGAGTGTTATGTCATATCAACACTTGGTTTAGAATTCAAAACGGTCCTCAGTGCTCTTGCATTGTTCCCTTTCTTGTAAACATTCACAAGTTCGTCATGTGTAAGAAAGACACGACGCCATTACTGTTCCTAGCATTTAAAACCATGTAACCAGCGAAAAAAAGACAGTGACCTAGAAAGAAGATAACACGACAATCGCTAGACTTCACGCGAACAGCTTTACTTGGGACGTTGCTTTGCAGTGTGGAGTGGCACGCTCCTATGGCTGTATATTGTTTTATATCATTTGTAAGTTTTCTGACATATTTTTAACCCTGTCTATTAGCGTTATCATATGTTACGTGTCCCAAGAAAAGCTGTTCAATTGAAGTCTAGCGATTGTCCTGTAATCTTCTTTCTAGGTACGTGTCTTCTTTCGCTGGTAGTATGGCTCTAAGTCAACACCAACTAGGCCAACTTCCAGCCTTAACTGTTTGTAGTATTTCATCGGTGTTCTTCCCAAGTAATTCGATGTTGCAGGAGTGCGCGTGGGGGGATGATTGTGATGATGATTAGAATATTATTAGCAATAGCGTTCGCTCTGATGGCAGCGACAAGTATGATGATTACAATCATGGTGGTGAGCGCGAACAGAAACAACACACGAAGAAGAGAATAGACAACGTGTGTTGTTTCCGTTGGCGCTGACCACCATGAATGCTATCCAACTAACCCATTTTGCCACCTTATTACAATGACGATTGCAAGTGAGGCCGGACCGTGAAACCTAACAGAAAAAAAAATGGCTTGAGTTTCTTTTTGGTTATCTATTCAATGCTCAACTCTTATTCCCCCCGAACCTACGCTGACGTCCACGGCGTGCCCTGTTGTCGTCACGGGCCGCTTCAGGCAGTTGAGCCTGCGCTGTGACTTTGCGGCGCATGCGTGATGCGATGCTGCCGGCATGCTTGAGTGTAGACACAGCTGGCGTGTCGGACCGTTTCCGTGTGCGCGTTTCCCGTCCACTCCCCTACCCTAGGCTCCAACTGCTGCTCATCCCAGCGGGGGAACATGTGTCGCGGCATCGTAGTAACATGCTTCGGCATCCAGATTGCGCCATTTTTATTTTTCCGAAAAGCTCAAGATGGCGAGCACTTGCTGGCGAGCAGGAGCGGTTACTAATGCTCGATTTTCTAGGTTGTGCTTGTATGATGGCGTGGGATCGTGACTGGCGTGCGTCATTCGCGACACATCTTGATATCTATCGTCCGCATTATTTGACTCCAAACTCAATAAAGTTCGCATTCCTGACAAGAGGCACTTACCGCTGTGCACACTCAGACACCTTACATTACCTCGGCAGCTTGCCAAGCGCTCTCTGGGAGGGGTTTAATAAATCCAACATTCTCTGTCCTGTGTAGCGCTTGTTGAAAATGCTCTTTTAAAGACTGTTTTTGTGACCTCTTCTTTCTCTCATTTGCGGAATTTTTAAAGAACGCCAAAGGACAAAAAGAAAGCCGCTCCACTCAACGTCAAAGCCGTCGGAAGTGTAGAGCAGTGATTCGCCATAATAGGCTGTAGCGTCGTTATCCGCTCACTGCTACCACCCAGTGCAATTCAAATTTCCCTCCTCCGCAATGCTCGCGCGCCCCCTGCCTTAAACATCGCCAGCGGCAGTTCTCTTCTTTTTGTGCTTGCTTTTCCTCCCGCACGTGCCGGCGTTGCACTGCCACTCTTTTTTCGCTGAGTATCGTAAAAAATTACGACCACCTCCCCTCGCGGGAACCCTGGTGTGCTGCGACGCTGAGGGGGGTTCAAGCGCAAGCGGAGAGCAACCGTCGACCGAAAGGCCGCCGGAGAGCGGCACACCGGTTATATGCGCAGCGTGACCGAAGGAGAGGAGACCGCGGAGAGAGTGCCGCGGCTATGACGCAACACAATCCAACACAATCCACTTTAATCCAATCCAATCCAAATCCAACCCAATCCAGTCCAAGTCAAGTCAAGCCAAGCCAAGCCAATCCAATCGAATCCAATCCAATGCCTCTCGCGAGAGAGTGTTCGCTATCGGAGAGGAGAGGGGGAGAGTGGCTGCGGACAACAACGGACGCACGCAGGAAGGACAGGGCCGCCGACAAGAGATGCTCTGAGCGTTGCATCTAAAAACCAACCCAACGGGCGTTCCTAACTAAATTACCCCCGGCGCTGCGGGTTAATTACGTATATTTGGCCTGAAATGTACGTGCAGTTTTTTTTGCGCTAAGCAACGGGGAGATGTATGGCAAGCGACAGCAGTTCACGAGTTTAGAACGGTTATGACTATTTAAACCGCTAGGTTTTCGAAGCTTCTCCGGGGCACCCTACTACGGGTACGCCGGGCGCTACTTGGGTCCGTTATCTCGCTGCGCCATCTAATTCCGGCAGTCGCTTGACATCGAACGTTACAGCGAGCTACGACAACAAGGCGAGCCCCTAAAGGGCTATGCACTTTAAAACAACAGGTCGGCCGTAACATATATATATTGTGTGTGTAACGCGCCTACAGTGTACATCTGTACCACGCAGTGGCAACGGCTCTCCCTTGGAGGTGAACCAAAGCGCGAAGATGCCTCTTGCCACCGGTGAACACCTGTTTGGAGCAGTACGACTTACGACGTGTTTAAATGTGAGAGCGGATTGGTGCACTTCGCTAAGATGCCCACGGTCAAGAACAACCTAATTTGATCTCCAAACGTACGAAGTTTTCGTGATTTCGGTGCTGCAAGCGAGCAACCGTGACATCGCCAATGATTTAGACGTTATCGCTGTCCGGACCGGTGTTAACCGTGTTTTGCTATTAGTTGAGCTGTAAAAAATGAGGCAAAATACTAATAAATAAATAAATGTTTGTATTTCATAAATAAACTTCCAAATAACCTGTTATTGTATGAAAAATGTTCCTCCTGAAGTTGTCTCATCCTGCAAATGCCGAGGCGGGCATTCATACATCCTACCTTCTTTGTCGTCGCCGACTTGGATGCCCCCGTCACGCTTCGAGAGCTCAAGGCCGCACTAAGCGGCTTACAAACACACTGTGCACCAGACCAGGACGGAATCGGCAGTCTAATGCTCTACAACATGTCGTCAGTGCGCAAGATAGATCCCCTCAGATACATAACCCACGTTTGGTACGCGGGGTCAATACCCTTCTTGTGGAAATTCGCATGAGTGGTGGGAGTTCTCGAGCCCGGTGAAGTCCACACGGCGGCGCCTTTACACCGGTCACTTTCTTTTACATCCTGTGTGCGAAGATAACAGAGAAACCTGTGTGTACGAGATTAACCTGGTGGCTGAAGCATTTCAAACAACTACCGTCCTGCATGACCGGCTTCCGGCGACGCTCAAGTGCCCGAAATACCGTTCTTGTTCTTATCAACCATGCCGACCATAACCAAGCTCATGGGCTGCTCATCTTCGCTATGCTTCTTTTGTGAAGTTTCGAGACCGGTATCGAGACCGGTTTTAGAGAGACTGCATTCAATGGGTGTTTCAGCTCCGCTCCGAGCAAAGCTTCATCGCAGACCGTTACACGCAACAACGGTTAAAGAATTCGCTGAGGAAGAAGGTAGCGCCCTACGGGGTACATCCTGGGGATGTGCTTTGTCATGCTGTGGCGAATCTGGCGAGTTTAAATGCGCTCATGGAGACCAGCGCGTACTTAACAAAAAAAGCACAAAAAAAAAAAACAACAGGAGGGGTGGCAGCGAAAGCGCTGTCTAGCAAGTAAAAGTTTGTTAAAAAATGGAATACTTATGCGGAAACACAGACAGTTATAAACCACACCACCCCTGTGGAAAAATAAAACACGCAGAAAAGCCCCAAGACTGCTCAGACATGATTCTTTTCGGTCCCGATTTGTCCAGGAAGGACTATTCAGTATCTGTCAGTGCGATTGAAGTGCGGCTTCGCGTCTTCGCGTTTTGTAGTTGCGCAAGCTTCGGCGATTTCCCGGGGGCTCTGGCTATTGTGTGTCATCAGTGTGATCACCATGGTTATCCCATTGAACTCGCGTGCGGGGGCGCACTGCCGCCAAAGACACTGCGGCGATGAATCATGGCAATGACCGAGTGGCGGGAAACTATTAATAATTAATAATTTCTTTATTTCCCCCTTTGAGATTAGGGAGGCAAGGGGGTAAAAAGCTGTACGAACTGTTTGACTAGCTTCTCTCCCTTCCCGTTAACTATACGTATTTGCTTTTACTGCGTAGAAATGCTGGAAATGCTTGGAGAGAGGGTGCACCAACGTCGGCGTGGTTGTATTCGCGTTAGAATGGGCGGAGCTGCGTGTGGCCGTTCTTTTGAGACGTTGGTGCCACGTGTAGCCCCGCCCGTTGTTGTGGCACTCCACACGTCGTTTGTGTCGCTAACTTTTACAAGCGTTTTTAAGCAAACTGAGCCCGCAGCCGATTCGTGCTCCGGTGTACCGAAACGTTTTACGCTCACTGAGCGCTCTCATCTCCTCAGAAGAATAAACAAAAATCCGAGGTACACCAACTTTGTTACGTTTTCAGTTAATCAGCAAACAGCGGAGGTTAAATTGAAGTTTTGTCAAAGCGCGCACCAACCGCAGCGAGGAACTGGATAGCTCCTTCCCGCTCACGTAGTTAGTTTCGTCTTAGTAAAGTCCGCTTCTTCGGTATTTCTTCTACGCTGTCTTCGCTCTTGATGGCGAGGCCAGCTCGCGAATGTTTCTCTTAGGGCCGGCGAAGGGCCGCAGCAAGCGCTGTCTTCGTACATCGCGTAAGACAGCTTCGCCGCTACGAGCTGCAATACGTAGAGAAAGCGATTGCATATAGACTTGCGGAGCGCGGTATACTCTTTTAATCTTTACCTCAACCATTCACGATCGTGAACAAGGGAGTGAAGTAGGCTGGGACGTGGGATCTGACTCGTGAAACGTTATCTGCGCTATGATTTCACCGGAAACTAGCTCGACAGCTTGCACTGCGTAATGTTACGACGCAGATAAAGTTTCCCAGGCGTATCGTGCGTCCGGAGTTCGCTATCCGTCAAGTTAGTTTCCCTGGACAGGATGATTGACTGACTGCTCGGGTGCATCCTGTCAAAGCCGGGGAGCCGAGCTCCTTTGAGAGCGTAACTCACGAAATATGGCACGCACACTTGCGTCCTATACAGCGTCTGAGTGTGACCTCTTCTGCGCCTTTTCCTTTGCCCAGGTTCGACGCGGCGGCGCGAAAGCCGGGCGCAGGCCAACGGCACCCTCCGCACCATCCCGCCTCCGGCATCGGGCGCGGCGAAGCCGACCTCCACAGAGCCCGCGCCCCTGCCGTCGCGGCACCCGCCGTCGCCCACCGAGTCCTTTCATAGCAACAGGCTGCTGGTGTCGCAGGTACGTGGTCGCAACTTCTTTATTTTTACGCAAGCGATATCGAACGAGAGACGTCGGCGAAGTAAATTATTATATAGGCGCCAGCATTTCTATATCGACTCAACGGGAAACATTTGTGCCCGCTTGTATTGATGCCTGATGTGTCACGTTTTAGCAACACGTAAAAATGTTTGAAGCAAATGGCGCTAGGTCAATCATACTTTAATATCAGACTCCTGATACTGTTGTTAAAAAGATATTCCTGTCACTACATCGGTCTGTGACAGCGAAGACGACTCTCTAAAGGCTTGGTGTGTAGTAAGGATTGAGTGCGGACTGATTGGTATTGCAAATTTGTATCTTCAGCGAACGAAAAAAAAAAAAAAGACACGGACAGAGAACACAAGTGAAAACGCTGGCCTTCGTGTTCTCTGTCCGTGTCTTCATTCGTGCTCCGAAGCTACACATGTGGTACTATATAGAGCGCCATAACGGACGTTAAAGTAGCTAGATGTATCGCAGAGAAGTTCACATATTTGCTTGACAATTGTCAGTTGGGAGTTTATGCAGTTTTTAGAGCGAGAGCTCTAATACGCTACGTCTTTCAAGATCATTCATGACGTCGCAGCGTTCTTATCGCTTCGCTCGGTTGGAGCATCCATCCATCCATCCATCCATCCATCCATCCATCCATCCATCCATCCATCCATCCATCCATCCATCCATCCATCCATCCATCCATCCATCAATCAATCAATCAATCAATCAATCAATCAATCAATCAATCAATCAATCAATCAATCAATCAATCAATCAATCAATCAATAAACGGAATAGTCGACCGGTTTGGATGTATGATAAAGTAGAAGCAAAAGGCCATCGCGGGTGCTATTCGGAACAGTCTGTCAACGCCCTCTGCTCTAGAACGCAATGCGCTAGGGCTTGCTGGCAGTAACATTCAGTAAGCATGTTATGTTGAAAATGTCTTGAAGTCGTATCAGAATGATGTTTCCTTTCGTAGTGAACGACGCCGTCCTCTGAATACCTCTTTACATAGCGGTGGGGCTCAAGAGGTTCGCGGAAGTACACCGTATGTGCTACGCAGGCTCATTTTCTTGACATGAGGCAAACTAACGATTCTTCACGGGGGATGTGGGTGATTCAGACCACATTTGCTCCACCTCCGTTGAGCAACCTTCGGATGGTGCTCTACCAATTTATTCCTCCCTGGCATTCTTGTGCAGGCTATTCACAATTTCATCCACGGATGTCAATCCAATTTCACCTGCAGCCGTCGTTTACAGCCATCGTTTCGAGCGACCCCAATAATAGAACGGCCTGGGGCTAATGCCTACTTAGAAAGGGAATTATCGCTCGCTGCCTCCTATGCATGGATGCGCTGCCCGAACAATAGGTTTCCGCGCACTCCTCTGAGAGCCTTCCTTGGTGCACGCTAGCCGTCGTAAGGGCCTGCGTGAACTGCTTGCTTCACTGGAATGCGAATTTTGAACCGCTGCAAATGACACCGATTGCAGTTGCATGATATCGTGTTTCGTAGTAATTAGGACCTGAGAGGCAGCGTTTATCAGCTCGCTTTATGAATAAAGAATTCAGTTGGAGACAGCAAAATGTTTACTTTAACTTTCATTTTGGGCGAAAGAAGAAATTCTTTGTAGCCACCTCACCAGCATTTCACCAGCATTAGGCCTATTTTGGAATAGGCGTGCGCAGTGTGGGACCCATATATGGAAGTGTTGAAAGAACTGCTGGAAAATGTACAGGAGCGTGCAGCCAGATTTGTTACAGGTAACTTCAACTTCGATATAAGAGGCTCTGTCATCCGAGATAACTTAGGGTGGCAAACATTATGCTCGCATGGAAAAATTTGTACATTAAAGCTTCTCTATAACATTAAGATAGGATCAACTGGGATAAAAAAAAATACTTACCTAAAAACGCCGAATAACGTGTCGGCACGAAGAGACAATTTAAAAAAAATTAAACCGTACCAGTGCTGCATCGATGCATTTAAGTATTCCTTCTTTCCCAATGCAACTAATGATTGGAACGTGCTCCCGGATGAAATTGTGCGCTCACCGAATGTTTTGACTGCTATTGAAAGTGTTTCCCGAATGCTAGCATTTGATTTTACTGCTTTTGACCGTATATTGTTGCTATGTTTTGAATTATGCCAACAGATAGCAGCAAAATAAAGGTAGGCATTTGCAACATTCAGAGCAACCGGGGTGGGCGAGCTTTGAAAGCGTTTTTTCTGTTAAGCTCGAAGCGTTGCTTGGCGACCTACAAAGAATTGGTGGCGTTTTGCGATCGGTTAGACGGTGCTTTTTATAATGCTTCCGGCATTGTGTGGAACAATGTCGCCCATCATTCCAAGGCGTGTTAACTTTTTTGCTGCCATATTTTATTTTCTGACTGGTATCTCACATATGTTTCGTGCGCCCTGGCCTCACACCGTAGCTTGAAATGACAGCAGCGGCGCAATTTTCGCCGTGTCTGTTATAAAAGAACACGTTCCGGGTCCGGTTACGTAGATCTTGTTAAGGCCATTTCATATATTCCCACAAAACAAGCGTAGCTTGGTTTCCGTGCCACACGCGTCGTCCAGGGCCTTCCACCCGTGTCTGTTATAAACGAACACGTTCCGGGTCCCCTTAAAATCGTTACGTAGATCTTGTCAAGACCATTTGATATTTGCCCACAAAACAAGCGTAGCTCGGTTTCCGTGCCACCCGCGTCGTCCAGGGCCTTCCACCCAGGGCCCAGCCTGAAACTGACGCTTTAGAAAGCGGCATAAATTCGGAATTCCGCCCCAAAAACGTGTGCTCGCACGCTCCCACAACTTCGGCACCATCGATCGCTATTACGCTAAGAGGGAGTGCAAGGAAGCTAGTTTTTTTTTATTTCTGTTTTGCCGTCGGTAAGAGAATTTTCTATACCAACAATATCCCGCTAAATGGTGATACGCGTATATGGCCGGCTATAGCCTGTATTCAATACCGAGGCACGTATGCAGACAACCATGTGAGTGCGCCGTAACTGGTTACGTCGGGCTCCGCGGGATGTCGGTACTTGTCCGTTCTAAGCGCATGATATGGGTTGGACATTCCAAGCTCTAGCCCGCTGAACGCAAATTAATGCCTCGACTCCGATGTGAGTGCGATTAATAACAATTCTGTTGACACCACCGTTGAGAATCAGGTTGAAACGGAGCAGACGACGCACGTTGGTGTTATTTTTTTCTTCCGCGCGCGGCCACAGTGGCACAAGCCGCGCCATATCCGTGGCGCTTTGGCCATGCCCGTAATCATTTCCAGTGTTGCCAAGCGAAGAAATAGACAGCTAAACTTTTCAATGAATCCCACCTATAGCGAGGATGCGCTTATTTGCACGACATCCGCGCGGTGCCAACCCTGCACATCGCAACTCAATCGGTCTAATTCGCAGCGGTTTAACGAATTCAGCTGGGATACGCTATTGGCGGGTGCTCGTATACAAGGTGGCGAGGCATTTGCAGAGAGGGTGCCGAACGCTGTGTGCAGGCCCGCTATTGTGAATACAGCGCATTTGCCCCCAGTGATTTGGGATACAATGAGATAATGCCGGTTGTAAGTGGCTATTAACACAAGGCCTGTCTTTTGTCCGTGGCTCCAAATGGCGACGGAAGAGGCAGTTGCGCTGACGGGAATGATGTAGTCAGGAATGACCTGCAAATAGTGTGACGGAAAGCAATGTTCATGACGAGTTTTTTTTTATGCGTAGCATTCTTTGCCGAGTACCCCCACAGCCAGGACCGTGTAACGCCCTGCATTCGCACAAAAAATGCAGAATTGGGGGAAGTAACACATTTAATCGGTATAATAGCGTAAATGGAGATGAAATTAAGTGGTCGAACAGAGTTTTGGAAAAGTAAAAAAAATGATAAAAATAGAATAAAAGTGTACAAAAGTGATCTGATGAAAAAAAAAAAAATATGCATTTGATACACCTTCTCAAAAAACCGAATATTAAGCAAAAGGATCACGCAAAAGAGCGTTTGAAATACGCATAAATAATAGCGAAAACAGAACAACGCCTTGCATCTGCGGAAAAATACCTACTTGGCGAAGTAAAGCCACTTAAACGCTATAATCGTATAAATTTACATCGTTGGCGAAACTAAACAAAAGAAAACTCAAAAACGACCAAATAACCCGAGGTCCTTGGCTACCATTTGCGAAATCTGGCTCGAAAAAATTCGCACTGTAGACCAGCGGCGTAAGAATGCTACGCATTTGTAGACAATTCTCGGAATTTGTGCCGATTTTTTTTAAATTTCAAAAAACGCAGCACCTGCGAAGTCTCATTTTGGTAAAGCGAACTTCTTTCAATTATAGAAATTAGTTAATCAGTGCAAAAAAAAGCGTTTTATGTGATTAGTAAAACCGCACTGCCAAGCCGGGCCGATATTTCGTGTTTTGCTTCCTAACAGCGTTTGCGCTAAACTACTACAGCTAAAATGTCGTATGCATCAAGCTAACCGTGACAGGCGTTTAGAATTTGCTGCTGCCCTCTTCGCTTCAGCCGTAATTATATCCAAATACGGGTGATAGTCGCCTAAAAGAAGAAAGGCTGGCGGCTGTCCATTCAAAGCTCCTCTCCTTTCTCCGCTTCCGCTGCAGCCGGTTTCATGTGGTTACGAAAGAATTAGTGCACCAACCAGTACGCAACCTCTCTAAGATTCCTTTTTCTGTAAGCCCCTTTATGCATCTTCCACCATCGATATCGCCAAAACATACGCCACAAATATTAAAGGAATGTATTTATAAATCAGTTGAACCGTAGACTCCGTTTTAAGAATTTCCAGAATAAGCAAACAAATTCAAATTCCACCCCCCGCCCCTCACCTTGCCGTAGCTCTGGGGAAGGATATCGTGATTTACGAAGTCTTCGTTGTAACAAAATAATTTGCTGCTACCGTCGACTTTGTTACATCGATGTTCAAGTACAATAAATCGATCAATCAATCATTAACCAATTAATCAATCAATCGTTCAATCATGTATTAACGTCCCCAGGAACAGCCGGTTGGCCTTTATGCTGGCGCACGAAAAAAAAAAGCAAACCACAAGAACTTTGTGCGGAAGAAGAAGCCAATGGCAGAAAGCATGATCAGTTCACTTCCGGCAGGTAAAGCGACCGCTGCGCCCACTCGCGCGAGCTGAAACAAAACACAGAAGGTCGAGGTGTTCGCTGGCCGGTATACCAACCCTGCACCAGCGCACCGGGCTTTGCGAATGCTGATACGAACTCTGAACGCTTCGACGGTTTCTCTTCGTTCCGCTCAAGTCGGGCTCGCACAACGAAGCATGCGGGCTGTTCACGGAGGGGCTCCCGGGGGCTTTATGCGGGACCGCATGCTAATGTATGCTGCCTGGAGTCATCCTCCCGTAAGTGCGCTAACACAAAAGAAACACATATCGTCCAAAGTGAATGTTATTTATTTTGACAGTGGCGCCAGCGGGCACGTATTTCAGGAAATTAAATCTCCGCGCGTACGACGGAGATTGTAAAGTCCGCCTTCGCGCCACTTTCTTCTGAGCTGCACGGCGGCTTGTTTTTGCCTCTGCGCTTGGCTGAATTCGAAACTAAGCGCAGATCAGGGACGACGTGCGCACTTTGCCACAGTTCTTTGTGTCTCCTCTCCGTTCGCAGTTTTCGAAAAAGAAAAAAAAGAAACTACACAACTGCTTCTTTCAACCCGGATTAGCCTCGACAGCGTGGCTCTTGGGAGTTAAGGCGGAGAACGCATTTGAGTTTATTCTTCCCGCGTTGTGTGCTGCAAAATAGCGCGCACCGGCGTTTTATGCAGCCGGCCGAGAGGACAGAACACTCGGGCGTGGATATTCCCTAGTTTTAATTTATCGGACGGATTTTTTCTTCAAACAGGTGGTAGTCGCTACGTCGCGGTATAAAAGCTGCGAGCGTCAAATTAAATACTCTAAGGACACTCTAAGGACACTCTATGGACACGCGCACGCCCAAATACACACACGCACGCGCATGAACACGGATGCACACACGCACTTGCCGTCGTCTTGTCCAGTCCTTGCGTTGTTTGCCTAATAATTACGCAATGAAAACTCGTTCGCGCTTACACCTACGCAGCAACAGAAAAAAAAGCGTTTAACGCGTGATGGACGCAGCTTCAAATCGAAGGAAAAATGTGTCGTCACCTGTGACTTACCGTTATCTTAATTCCGGACGTTGGCGGCCTACTTGTTTTACGCCTAAAATTAGCGTTCATTGTAAACAAAAAGACATTAAAAATGTGTACAAAGTGCCAAAAGGTGTTCTTCAGGATTTCAGCTTTTTGCGCCGCGGTCAGTGGCTTCGCCGGACTACAAAAAAAAAAAAAAACTACTCAAACAAAAACTTCGTGCGCCAGCCTGCACCTCTGGTTCGGAGGGCAGTCTAAGTGTGATGACCCTCATTTAATCAATAATTGCTTCGTTAGGGGTCCACTGTGTTGTGCCAACTCTCTTAACAAGACAAAAACACATAACCATGGAAAAAAAAAAAGGTGCGCATTACTGCCTGATGGAAAATGAACCGTGGAAAGTAACGTGGAGCTCCTTTAGCTGTCGCGATATTTTTTCGCCAGTGTTAAGGCTGAGGGTCGGCTCGTTCGATCACACCCGCACCGCGAAGCTGTTTGCCAGCCTTTGGAGAGTTCGGCGAACCCTGTGTGATATCCGAGCGGTGTGTTCGGGTGAAAACAACGTCGAAGACTGAGCTCACGACGGCGGCGCCGTTCGACAGCGAAGACGCCCGTTAAAGGCACCAGCTTCCGACCGGACTAAATCCTCCCGTTTCCCGCCGTAAATGAAGCAAACAGTGCCTCATTATACCAGGGTGGACGACCCGCTTTGCTTTAGCTCTGACCTCGGGCCGAGCCGGGATTGATTTTCATTGTTGTTTGTCGCGCATTGAGATCAGTCAATTCTGCTCGCCGTTGACTGCTTTGGAGTTTCCTTACTTTTGGCGCCTGGTGGCAACGGCGTTGCCCGCAATAATGTTCTATGGTTTATGCATGAAATCAAATTTCACGACAGCTAACCTAGACTCTCGGCGGCCATTTTCGGAGGAGAAGATTCTGTGTCACTGGCCTTCTCTGTCATGCGCTCAGAAGGTGATTGGGGAACTCTTACGCTTTCTACGGGCGGCGAACGTAAACTCCAGAGTATAGACTGAAAGCGTTCAGTGGCAATCACTGAACTGGGACGTTTAGTGCTTCAGCGCTGGGCATACGTGTCTGCTGCAATTTTTGTTCATTCTTTCCTTTCTATTTTGTGCCTATTTTCCCTATCCCAAGTGAAGGATAGCAAACTAGGCTCAAGCCAGGTTACCTTTCCTGCGTTTCTTCTACATCCTTCCTACCTTCTTTCTTTCAAATTTCATGACCGAGCGAGCGTACTGCGCAACAAAAGCAACCCGTTAGGCATACCCTACTGTTGAGTCATACCGTACCACAAACATAATAATTTGCAACATTCATTGACGTGCTTGTGTTCCAACTTTCCGCGGAGGTTTGAAAAATAAAACACACTTTTATGACTGGGGAGGGGGGAGCTATCGAGCCTAAGCCCTCCGAGTTGCGAGTCGAGAATCGCATAAAGTCGGTCACATCTGATAGGAATCGATTTTCCGGCTCTTCATGCACGCGTTTGATGTAATTATTAAACCCACCGCGGTGGATCAGTGGATAAGGCGTGGCGCTGCCGAAGCCAGGACGGGATTTGATTTCTGGCGGCTTGCTGCTTTACAAGCAGAGGCGAGAAAATAAAACTTCAGAGGATCGGGATATAAGCGAACGTTGTGTCCCCTAGATGGCGTAAACGAGTCCGTTAGGTTAGGCACGCGAAACACAGATTTGAACTTTTATATGGCGTTACGAACTCAGAGAGGCGGGATAATACGAAGCTTGCATTAATTGAAACCAGCAACGGCAAAAATAAAGACCGTTGCTACACTAATCGGGTGGCTCCTCTGTCGCTAAAAGCGGGGGAAAGCCCACGTCCCCAGCCGCGTGTGTCTGAAAGATTGACTGCAAGACATTGACTAAAAGATTAGCCATTGCCAATCTTTTATGACTAGACGGATTTCGGGTGGACTGATTTGTGGGATTATCTGGTGTGATGAAGAAAAAATGGCCGCGTATCTGCTCATCTCCTCGCAAATGTCGACAACAGACGATAGTCGACTGGCGCCCCTGCGAAGTGAATGCCCCCCTTCTCTTTCACGATCACCTCTCATACTGTTCCTCTCCTGTCTCATCACTCACAAGATAACACGATAGGGATTTGCTCAAGTCAATTAAAATTTTTCAGCGCGCCACTGCTCCAAGTCGGGTGCCTCTATGCCAGCGCTGCCGTACGACGGAGACGCGCGTGAATTGAGGCACCCTACTACAACGTTCATAGAACCACGTTAACCTACTCCGGGAACGGGCCAAGCAGGACGTGGAACCTATCTAGTGGAACCTTTCGTTGCGTTTATAGTTTGGTTTTTGAAGTGCCGCCAGGAGCTATAGTAGCACTGGCAACAGCAGGGGAGGAGTTTCTGCAGCTGATGTAGTATTTCATTTGCTATCGCAAAAACCAAGCAGCCATGAATTTTTTAATAAAGGAACACTGCAAATATCACTAATCTTTGATTTTCCGCCGTATATTTGCGTAATGTCTTGTTATTGTTCAACAAAGTTGACAAGTATAAACATTGACACCGGACTTAGACTTGCTGTGGGTATATAAGACCATTGAACAGTTCCTGTTTCACTTTGGCCGGGTGGCTGAATCGAGTCACAGACAGACAGATAGATAAACATACAGACAGACTAAAATTGTTTCGTTTTTAATCACTGCTCCGCACTGACACACGGACCATGTTCGAGTACAGGTTTGGTAATGAATGAATGGAGCCTGCGCGCTACGGGATTTGAAAGACGGCTTTGGTATATACTCGATTGCTTGTTCGCTTCTGACTTTCTTTCTCAGGCAAAAGTCAATGGTCGTTTACTCATTTCTCACTGTGGACTCACTCGTGTCCTTAGTTGTGAACTACGCAGAACTGACGTCATGTGGTAACCACTGCAGATTTGAAATGCGTTTGTGAGGGCAGAGCTTGTTGTTCGTATGTAATGTATGCAATGTAAGGACATTTGCTGAAAAAAAAATGTTTGTGCCCTCGCCACGTCCTATAGCTAAACTGCAACAAAATAGGGAAGATGTCGGACAACAACAATATCAACAACGACTACACCACCACCATCAGCCTTGCCTTCTAGGCTGATTAAATCACGATATGTCAGTGCAACAGCCGCGTAACATCAGGGAGGAGCTTTGCGCCTATCCCAGCTCTCTTGCACGCGTAATCATGCGAACGACGATTAAAATTTGGAGTCGGATATCTCGGAACACAGACACGCTCAAAGAATTCTTCCAACTGATACTGTGTAGAAACACGACTGCCTCTAACTTTTCAATACGAACACACCCACTTACTGCAGTCAACAAAAAGTTGCTTATCCAATTTTAGTAATTGGGCTGCTGACAGCGATAATTATCGTCTCACTTAATTGTCTCCCCATGGCCACAGAACGTATCTGCACAGGTGGCTTTCGCATGCCTTTCATTGCCGAATTTTAAGAAAATAATAAAGCACAGCACTCATATCCTTAGCTAAAGGGGCATGCATGTAGTTAACTAAAACTGTGCGCTGTAATGCCTCGTTGATTGGCTCATCAAAGTAAGATAAATCATTTTCTTTCCCTGCACAACCACCGCAGTTCCAGACAGCCTTGATATAACTAAAGTTAACTGATTGAATTATGTTTGTCACTGGAATAAATTGATCCCATACTTACCTCGTTGGGTTAGGAGCAACAAACCAGCTTAGCGGAGATGCACGAGAACTCACGCCATGTCGCGTTTGCGATTAACGAACGGCTTTGTATTTCGGAGTAAACAAAATTACCCCTTGTCGTTCAGTGTGCATAACTCCCCCGCTCGACGCGTTTCCGTTCTGTTTCAGGACGATGCACAGCGCCATTCTATTTTTCATTCTCCGCTAACTGTAGCGGCGGCCGAGGATTATTTGCCGAACGACGTCGCATTACCGTGGCTATAAATAGCTGATTCAGAGGCCACGTACAGTGCGCAACACCCTTGTCTATAACACTGAGTTCAACTTCAAGTGGTTACCTCTCAAAACTGCCGACTCAAACCTGTCACAAAAGATGTTGAGGTCAAAATATATGGTCAAGACTTCAGAGTGACACGAAAGTTTTCTTAAAATGTTTTATTACAGAGGCAAGACAAGGCTATAAGTACAAAACCTGTGTTATAGACAAGGGTGTTGCCCTCTGTACGAACAGCGTTGCGTGCAGCGGCTGGTACTAAAAACATTGCACGCTATTCTTTTTTTTAATACTCTTCGAAAGTGAAATTCTGTATGCGGTCCAGCAAGCGCACAAATGCGCCCGGAACAATGCCCAGTTCTGCGATATTTCCGTCCGCATTACTGACGCGGAAACAACTCATACAGCCGTATGCTTCGTACGCGGTTGCAGGTCCGTAATCGAAAGTCCACACTCTGGAAACGTGCGTGATTTGGTCGATCTGTCGGATTGCTATTGCTGGAAAGAAAGGACGTGATCGAAGCTTCACGCGTCCGTACTTTCCTGTCACGTGTAGCGTGCTTCCTGTTACGGCATGTGGGTTGATTATCAGAGCGGCACCTAATTACTGTGCACGAGGCAGGTAACCGATTTTATATGCAAACAAGAGGAGGATAATCTAGACGAACAAGTTTTTGTGTGCGACGATTGGAAACAATAAGCGTTCCTGTTCTGTGTGCATGTAGGGCGTGAGGAGTTCCTTTGATTTTCTGTCTTGTCACGATGCATGCAAGATGACAGACGGCAGGTTGTATGAAATCTGTGCGGCGATCGACGTGTAGCTGATTCAAATGAATATATAACTTCTTTTCCCCAAACATTTTGGACTCAAAAGGTATAATCTCCTTCGAACCGCTAAAATTAAAGTAAGAAAGCAAGCGTAAATAAGCAATGGTTCTCACACACGCAAAACAAAACAATGATCCTATAAGGATTTCGTAAGTAACACTATATGTTAATTATTTCGCAAGGAAATTCCAGATTGAAGTCTCTCCGTGGAGCTAACCGCAATATGTTAAACATAATTGAGAATGCATGTGTATTTTTTTTTGTCATAGAAAATAGTTCATAGGTGTGTGCTTAGTACCTGGAAGGTACTTGAAAACTGCCAAGAAAGCACCTGTGAGCCCCAGTTATAAGAACCCTCTGCGGTGGATGTGGGTTTTATCCCGGCTGCGGTGGCCGGTTTTCAGATGGAGGCGAAAAGCAAAAACGGCTCTGAGTCGTGATTTCGGCGCACGCTTAAGATCCCCAGTTGGTGAAAAATAATCCGGAACTGCCTCACTACGGCGCGGCTGATATCCCAGGTGTAACGTAGGGGTGTTAAACCCTCGAAATTTGAAACCAATTCTAAGAAATAGCTAACTCAAGTCACTACTAGCAGTTAAACTGCTAGGTGATCGCTGCTGAACGCTGCAGAAACTTCAGTTCTGACGGGTGTTTACAACAAACACATCCACGGACCGCCACATTTAAAGGGACACTGAAGTGAATTTGTCAAGCTCCCGTTTTTGCTTGCACTGCGTAGACTGGCTCAAATTAGCACACTTTTCATCGTTTATCCGGTTGACAAATCGGTAATTATTTTACAAAGCGCGAAAGAAGAAAAACTACCATGCGCGGTTTGCGGCGGCCGCACCAACTAAGGCTGTGACGTTGGGAGGAGGGGCGCCGTGATTGGACGATGCCCAAGGTTAGCAATCACACAAGTTTCGGTTTCGGTTTCGGTTCTGTAAAACATAACCAATGGCGTTGTTGGATGGGCATTCTCAATATCTCAGTAATCATCGTACCGCGCTTCTGCCATGTTGTCGGCTGTAAAATGCACTAGATAAGCCTCCCAGGACGGCTTGTAGTCGTAGCATTCACTAGCCGAGACCTACGCAGTGTATGAACGCCCTCCGCGTACCCGCAGACGCCCAAATGTTATGCGCTTTTCCCCCATATTTGGAGCTTGCCTCCCTCATGCCTGTATCGTAAAAAGCGTGTTCGCACCAGGCCAAGGGTCTGTTCATTCTGGCCTGTGCCCACTGCCTGCAAGCAGTCGGTGCTTATGACAACAGCACGCCAACGAGAACTCGCTAGCGCGCCAGTGCCAGCCTGCGCGCGTTTTGTGAACTAGTTCGTGTAGCCATGAACGTTGCGGCCCAAAAAAAGGTGAACTCAATATAGAAAACATCGGCGGAAAACAAAAAAGTTAACTTACAAAAAAAAAGCCCGTACCCGCGGGGATTCGAACTCGTGACTTGCAAAACATTTGCGGTGACATACCTGGCGCCCCAGACCACTGAGCCACGAAGCGGGACGCGAAGGGCTTGCTAATATAGGGTATATATTGTACAACCGGTTTACACTTTTATTTAGTTTTGGCATTTCAAGCAGCTTAGGTGACTATTTGTTGTAGTGCGATCGTGCAGTAAGCGTCGCCCGAGTTTCCACAGTAGCTCACGTCTAGCAATTGCATTTCGTAGACGGAAAAGCGTTCGCAGATGCGTAGTCGTGCTGCTGACCGCTGTGCTTGTTCGCCCAGCACAAAAAAGTGCTTCCCGCGCCCTAGTTTTACGCTGTACGGTAAAAATATCAGTTGATTTTATTTCCTTAGTACCTATATTGACTTCGCTGACTCTTCTCCCGCCTTCAAGAGGCCTTATATTTTCCTACTGGCGTACCAGTCAGCGAAGCGTCGCATGTGCGCTTGTGCAGCGCTTGTGTGAAGCGACCTTGACTTGGAGCTGGATACAGTGTACAAACAAACCAAGTAAAGAAAGGCACATTCTTCCATTCACAATCGTGTCCTGGCTTCGTTTCAACTAAGCGAACGAATTGCGACCAAGCAATTTTTTTTAACCTCCTTGATTGCGACGACCCGCCAGCGGCCGGCGGACGAAACGCTGGGCCGACTGACTCTGTCGGCCGGGGAGCCGTGCAGTAGCGCAGCCGTGGCGCAGCCAATTGCCAGCTCATCCCCTCCTGACGTCACACGAAAACGCCACAGAAAATGGGCGAGCGTAAAGGAGGAGGACAGCATTTTCGAATTAGTTTTTCTACTAAATAAAATCGCGTAAACGCGCCTAGAGTGGTCGAAACATGGCCTGGGGACTCCGGACTACAATTTGCGCTAGTAATCCCGCAATGTTTACATATCACTTCAGTGTCCCTTTAAGTGTGATTAGTTCTCCACTAAGACGTTTTTTTTGTGTTTGAAATGATTTTATTGCTTACAAATTTGCTTTTTTGCATACAATTTTTTTTACAGCGTAGCTGTTATAGGCTAACTCCGTTTCTTGGGAGCCCGTAGAACGAGAAAAGCCACCACCTCCCTCAATTCGGCCCCCCTCTCCAGTCGGCCACCTGTTCGCCCTCGGCGCGTCATGGTTTGGTAGAGAATGGTGTATATTGCCCCTTAAAAATGTCTTCCCAGCCATGACTCTGTGTTTAGAAGTGAAGCCGACTTTACAGAGATCAGTGTAAGCTTGGTCCTTGTAAGCTAAATACCCATTAGGATTTCCATCAGTGAAGCCTATAAGGGAAAATAAAGGGTGGACGGGGGCAATGGGCGCGACCTCGGCGAAAGGAGGCCACCGACGACGATCGGATCGCAAACGCCAAGCGCAAGCTCGATGGCCGTCGGGACCCCGAATATTGTTATACTCGGTTACAACTTAAGAACGGCACCACTTCATGTAGTGTATCACTCCGCCAAAGCGCGGGACCCGTGATGTCAGTGCGCGCGCGTTTTGAAAGGGGTTTGCTATGAATGCGTGATATCGTCTGCCTTGTCTCACGCAGTTTGTTTGTCGTCACTGGAGTCGTTTATAAGCATATTAAGTCCAAAAAATCACCGGAACGGCTCACACCATGTTCAAAATATACCCAGTAACGCCCTACTTGCGCCGCGCGGAGAAACATCCGGCTACGGTGATAAGGCACAGCGGCACCTTCTGGTGCCGTTCTTAAGTTGTCACCGAGTATAGGCGGAAAACGCAAGACGTCGGCGGGGTTGCAGTCCAGCTGAACGCTTCCCCGGCGTGATGGCGTGGCTTTCGCGGATGTTTGTTGTCAACCAATAACCCACAAGCACCCCCGCTGGTCATCCGCCTTCACAGATTGGGCTGGCACTGAATTTTCGCCATTCCTCAGGGATGGTACATGACATTGGCTAGACCTGTTCACGAACAACAACGACGCATTCATGCATTTAAATTTTCTTTTAACCTATTCGTTTCGTTTGTACCCACCCCACCACGTCCTGCTTCATTAGGCGGGCTTTCGTTCGGTCAGTTTTTTCTGTTAAGGTGCTTCTATCAGACTTTTGTTGAGTCCATACTCGGACCCATGATGTCTTCCGTTAAAAGGTTGCCTTTTTTATTAAGAGTTTTCTTGCGGTAAAGTACTATTATAAAGGAGATTTTAATCTGGCAAGGAATGGCACCTAACAGCGGGAATCTCGAATCTTACAGCTGTCGTTGTTAAGTGCAGGCTGAATACCGGAATTAAAACGTGAGGCCGTTTTGAGGCCGTTGTGTTTGAAATCAAGCAGCCAGGTTTACTCAATACGGAATATCTAAAAAAATGCGGACACCTTCGCAATTCAGATGCGACGACTTGGGAAAGAGAGGAACCGGCAGTCTTCCCTAGCTCTAACTTGTTTTTTCTTGGGTCTGCCCATCTTATCGGTAGGTCTAACACTGATGACGCCGTGCGCACGTGCCTCTTTTAACTACGAGGACGCCTGCACGTGAGAGCTTACGTCATCACTAGGCGCAGCCAATCCACGACAGGCACCTCCCCACTCGAACATCTGAGCCGCGCCGCATACTCCCCACATCTTCTCGTCGGCTCCATGCCTCCTCGCCACTTTCTCTCACACGCCTTGGCCTAGCATTTCTCTTCTCTCCACTGTGCTGCTCCGAGTTTTGAGCGACACCTCGCTATCAACTAGGAGAACACCTAAAGGAATGCGTTGATAGCGGAATCGGACAGATGCCGGTTTCACGACGCGAGGGGAAACAGTCTTTTCTATAGGCACGCACTCCCCAGACGTGGTCGTCGTGCTCCTTGGCTCTCTCACACTTCTTGGAATTTTCCTCTTCTCCACTTTGGTGCGCGCAGTTTTGAGCGGTGAGAGGCACGTATGGAACTCGAGCTTAAACAGCTCCGCTGTTAAAACGTTTCTTACAGTCAAGTCTTACGCTTGTTTTTGCAATAACCGGGGTTTTCCTGTAGGCTTTGACGCTTTAAGGAGCAATGAAGACAAAATACAAGTTTGTGTTATTCGAAAGATTTCATGTTTTGTAGTTCCCCCAGAGCTTGTCTGGATGCAAACGATGCTTTATTCACTGAGAAATTAATTATGTAAGTCGAATTTTGATTTTCCCGCTAAATCGTTCGTTTTCGTGGTCTGCAATGACATCACAGGAAGCGACCGCTCTGCAGCCGATTGGGAAAGCTTGTTCACCGTTAGTGAACCTAGATGGCGCCACCATACCGTGGCAAGCCGTTTTCTGTCTTTAATTTGTTTTTGACCGTATTTTAACTTGGCTTGTTTTTGTTCAGGGAGAAAATAATCGCTTCGTGAAACATAGTGCTCGCTCGACAAATATGGTCACGTAAGACACCGTTGCTTGCGTCAATCGGCCAGTGTCGTCTGAGACAACCCGAAAGCCCACAGTCCTGTGCAGCTAAACCAAGCATAGTGCGCACAGTATCAACAGCAGTACGCATCGATACTTCTATGTTTACGTGTGCTTCCGTAACTCATTGTTTGTCCCACCATTTTTACTGTTTTAAAAAGAATGTGCCATAAATTTAGGCGCAAATAGCTCGTTCGGTGAGTTTATAAGCTCTGTTTAATTTGCGTTTGCTTTTGCCTGCCCCCGCCAATCGCAGAGCTGGCTGGTATGGAATGATAGGTTCTGTTGCGGAAAATGAGCTAGTGGGTCGCATGGTCATTCTCTTTTTTTCGTACTTATGTAGCTTATTTTAGCGAAGTTTACGTTAAAAGTGGTGTCAGTATGATTCCAACGAGGCAATCTTTTGAATGAACCAAACTTGTGTTTTCTCTTCGTGGTCCCTTTAACGAGCGTCTTGGGCATGGGAAATCAATGGAGAAAGGTAGTAGGAGGGAAGAAAACAAATGAAGGGAGCTCACACTAACGCGTAAGACTTGAAGGTAGCGAAGCTGTACACAACACTAGCGTGTTTCCTCTTTGCCGCCTTACGGTGTTGTTTAAGCCTCTCCGCTGTACAAGCGACCACAGCAGGATGTTCTTCTTACTCCATCGCACACGGCTCTGCGCTGCACGTGGCCTCCTGGCCTTCCTTCGCCAGGTTCCGGGCACGTCTCCCGCGCACGGTTCCCGCACACATCTCCGTTTCCTCCTCTCCTTTCTCTCTCCTGCCGCCTATCTCTCCCCGCCATCGGGCCGCTGCTCCGTGGAGGGCGCTTGCTTAAGGGGTGTGGTTAGACCTCTAGCTCTCAAGGTCAAAACTGGTCACCCCACGAAGACTGCCCGAGTTAGCGTAGTGTAGCTTTTCGCTACAAAAATAATCTGGATAAACGTATCGTGTCGATTGCAATCTGGGGCGGTATTCTCGAGTTTTGTGCCTTTTGCGTCCCTTTCAAAAGTGTCCCTTTTGGCAAGCCCTGATTGGCCAAAAGCAAACAACCAGAAGTGACGTAACGCAAGCGCGGCAAACCTACTGCCAACACTCACTGCTTAACCGGAAGTGCGTAACGAGGAAGGGGTGCAAAAGGGACGTTTTCAAAAGGGACAGTTACGAGAATACCGCCCCTGGAGTGCACTTGTTGGTGGTGCAGGCGGGAAATTTATCTTGCTTACGCCGCTAGGCCAGAAGTCCTCACGGGGTCTAATTCCTTTGTATGACCCCTTAAACCGTCTCTTCCATGTGCGACGTCTTGCGTAACAACAAATTCAGTTAAGTGAATCTCTGTGGAACTTTTTTAATCTTTCATTACACAGGTTCTATTCCACTGAATTTCTTATGATAGGCCATGCGAATAACTGACTTCGCCTTATTCCCCCGTCAACTAAAGATTCGAATTTTTATCTTTGTGTGTCCAGCAGGTGCTTCCTGTGAGATGGGACTCCGAGTAGATTAACCCAAAGTTCGCAGTTTCTAGCAGAGAAGACGGCATGGAGGACTGCTTCTAGCTGCCTTTGTATCTCTGTTCTACCCACTCCTTACTTCCTATCCAATTCCCGACTCTTGACCGAGGCCGGCGGTCGTGTAAAGGGGATTCCTCGCCATCTTTTTTTCTTTCAATAAACGTGTGTTCGTTCATTCATTCATTCATTTGTCCTGGTGTCTTCCATCTTGCCTCTTTCAAGAGATTTACGTGCTCGACTTTAGTCGCGGCAGTTCATGATTTCATGAACCCCACGCGGGCAAGCAAAGCTTTTATTTCATTACACTCGTTTAAGGGAACGAAACAGTTGTGCTTCAAAATGGGTTTGCTTAGAGCTGCTGCTTTTTTTTCTTAGCGGTCATTAGTTCGACGAAATTGCCAGCAGGCGTAGAACATTGCACGCCTGACTGAAGGAACTTCGCAGACGTACAAAGGAAGCAGGAAAGTTCAACGGGAGAAGTTGCGACGGTGAAGCCGCAACAACAACAATAACATCGAGAACATAACAAACACGGCCCACTCGAAACGCTCCAGATTCCTGCGGCGCCGCGCCATTTCGTTTCAAGTAACGACCCATTCTAAATATCGAAGTGCCTGGCAGTTTTCCCGTGGAACTACACTTGCAACCTCCCAGGGCCGCGAGAGGCCCTGGTCGTTCCCCAAAGATGGGTGTTTACAAATCTGGCGCATTCCACGCCACATGCACGCTTAATCGACTTCCCCTCTCCTCCTTCAATCCTTCCGCATCCTTTTTCTTCGCCTCCTCATCATCATCCTCACTTCGCCGATCTCCCCTGCTCATTCTCTTTTGGAAACACAAAGGAAAGGTCGGCGCGGAGAATTTTAATTTCACGGGGAGAACCATCAGCTGGGAGAATTTTTGGTCGTTTCTCCATAATATTATTTCGCGCGCTTAACGGCACAATGCGTTGGCGGATCGGAGAAGCGGGGAGCAAAGAAGGAGCTCGGGCTTAGGAGACGAGAGCTGTAAAGGTCATGGTTGCAAACCGTGCTCATTCTTTAAAGGCGAAGCGAAATATGTTCCGGCGCTCGGAAAAGAAAAATGCTCGCACCGAGGAGATCGCGAGAAATGGTCGAGGGGAACTTTTCGCCAAGCAGAAAACGAAGACGAAGCGAGGGGCTTTGAAGGCCGCGCCTTCGACTCATCCACCGTCTTTTCAACTAAACGAGAGACTTGGAGGACAACGGAATAAAAAGTGTCTGGTTGAAGCAGGGAGAGGAAGAGAGAGAGAGAGAGAGAGAGAGAGACAGAAAGAGAGGCAGGCACGGTGAGAAAAGGATTTTGCGCTGACCGCGCAAAACTGGGCGAAACGCTTCACGGTCTTGGCTTTCTTCGTTTTTTTTACGAAAGAGGCGGGAGATGCGTCTAGAGAGTCGTTACGAAAATGGCGCGTAAAGCCTAATATGCGCGCATTACTATGATAAGATTTAGCGAGCGAGCCGCGCGTGCCGAAGGGGCTGGCGCGCCGCAATTCATCTGAAGAAAAAGAATAAAAAGAGAACGAAGGGAAAGAAGATTGGGAAGATGGAGCGAAGGTTTGGCTCAGAGCGTGGGCGGGAAAATATCTCTCGGGAATTAATGACTTTCTCATCTCAGTGTTCGAACTACTAATGCGCTCTCTTCGCCGGGCGTGCGTACCTGGCAAAGTTTCGAGCTGCAGATCGTACAAGGGCACAGCGGTTTGACTGCGATGAAATTTTCTTCTATTTATTTTTACCGCGCGCTTCAATCGTGGATTGGTTTGGCGCTTTGTGGCCACGCGTGTTAAAATGCAGCCTGCTCGTAAAGGGGCCGTTAGGACAAAACATAACCTCGTCCAATTTGAAAGAACTGGTCTTGCGAACTCCCCCAGTAACGTCCATTCCAGCGACGAAAGACGTTTTTTTTTTTAAAAAAACGCACGAAATGTCGAAAAGCTTTTCAATACCGCCCTACATGGACGTAGTATTGGCAGGAGTGACGTAATATACACCAGCATTAAAAACATTCATCGGTGTGTTAACTGAACGTTATCATTCAAGTGATACGACCAATGAAACTAGGGGTCCTTTGCAACTGCCCAGTCATATTTCTTGGTAGTTGCTTAGGTAGGCTGCCGCCAATCGTGCGAACAAGTATCCGTGACGTCATAGAGATATCGCCGGCAAGTGAGGGAGGGGGGCACTGCCTTATATTCTTTTTTTAATATCTCACTTATTTGTTGGAAGCTTGCGGTAAAATTGCTATCATTCTTATTGGACTAGAGCCACCATCTTTATCATGATCATCATCACCATCAGCCTATCTACGCCCACTGCAGGGCAGAGGCCTCTCCCATTAATCTCCAATTACCCCGGTCCTGTGCTAACTGCGACCAATTTATCCCCGCAAACGTCTTGATCTCATTTGCCCATCTAACCTTCTGCCGCCCCCTGCCCCGCTTGCCTTCTCTAGGGATCCACTCTGTTACCCTTAATGACCAACGGTTATCTTGCCTTCGCATTACATGTCCTGCCCACGTCCATTTCTTCTTCTTAATTTCTACTAATATATCGTTAACACGCGTTTGTTCCCTCACCCACTCCGCTCTCTTCTTGCCTCTTAAAGGCCAACTGCACTCCAATTTCACCCTGGCTAAATGCCTTCGAAATGTGTAGTAGGTACCTTGAGAACTACTGCGACGCGACCGGTAGCTCTGTGCAATGCGTGGTTATTCAGTTTCAGGCACTCAAAATAACGCCCTTGCAGACGACAAAGCACCTGCCGGCGTGTCGCGCAAACAGCCATTTAGCGGAAGTGACATGCCAGCCGTCCAGGCCGATCAGCCTGCCTCGCAGCGGGAGAACCCAGGAAACTCGCATTTCGCGCCGCCGGTACGCCTGGCTTTCATGGCTCCGAAGAGGCTTCGTTAATCGTACGCTTCTCTCCTTTTCGAGTTTCGTCGCGACATCATGCCTACAGAGTGTGCTGCTGTTGGAGCGCACGAATAGTGTCGTGCTTGCGGGACAAGCGTTCGCTTTTCCGCGCGCCTCCCACACCCCCGCACGCGCGCGCTCACACTCTTCTCCTGGCTGGCCGAGCCTGCCGCGTCGGCCGGTCCGCACAGCTCGCGCCGTCAGGCCAGGCCGTCTGGCCGCTCGCGCCGACGGCTGATACGTCACTTCCGCCTGCCCGTAATGGCCGCGTTTTGCCCAGTTTCGTTTTCAAAATCGTCGATTTTTGCTGGTCGCTTGCGGCGTAATTGCGCACATTTTAGGCGTCATACTTCGTACATCGCGGTCTTTTTAGTCATACTATGCAGGAACAGTGATTTCGCGCAGTCGAAATTTTGAGTGCAGTTGGCCTTTAATGTTACACCCATCCTCTTCCGTTCCATTGCGCGCTGAGTCGTTCTCAATTGAAGTTGAACCCCCTTAGTGAGCCTCCAACTTTCTGCCCCGTCGGTGAGTACCGGTACGATGCAGCCATTTTAATGAACCAAAATTGTAATTTGTTTGGCCGAGGGGAGACTCCATCTGTCACGGTCTCATCTGCGTGAAGGCTGTGATAAAAGCTAGATAGATATTAGGAGGGAGATATATCTCAGCAACATTTGGTGGGGGTTGTGAAAACACTAATTTGCCTCACTACCTAAGCCGCAGTAGTAAATCCACCGATAAGCCAGTATTTTTCTATCTTTCTCTCCTTGTCTTCTTGGTTATGCAAGTAGTAGTAGTAGTAGTAGTAGTAGCAGTAGTAGTAGTAGTAGTAGTAGTAGTAGTAGTAGCAGTAGCAGTAGTAGTAGTAGTAGTAGTAGTAGTAGTAGCAGTAGCAGTAGTAGAAGTAGTAGTAGCAGTAGTAGTAGTAGTAGCAGTAGCAGTAGTAGTAGTAGTAGTAGTAGTAGCAGTAGCAGTAGCAGTAGTAGTAGTAGTAGCAGTAGCAGTAGCAGTAGTAGTAGTAGTAGTAGTAGTTATAGTAGTAGTAGTAGTAGTAGTAGAAGAGAGAGAGAGAGAGAGAGAGAGAGAGAAAGAGAAAGAGAAAGAGAGAAGATTCTTTAATGATACCGAAGAGGTCAGCCCTGCGTAATGCTGGGCTTGCTACTTCAGATGGTTGGTGAACACGTGACGAGGATTAAATGCTAACATGAATAATACAAAATCAGAAAAGGAAGAACGAAAGAAAATCCAACAGACAGGAACACGGACACACATAAAAAAAAGAAGTGACGACACAGGCAGTCACAAGCTGGAGTCGAGTCCAGAGTCTTTAAAAAAACGCACAAGAGCTTTAAAATTCCGCACCGCACTGTCTTCGCTGTTTCAGGGGCCTAAAACTCCTTCGTGCTGAGACCAAACGTTTATTAGAGCAAACGGCAAAAGGAAAAAGATGGTGGCAAAGCGTAGCCTCTCTACCTGGCCGACTCGATGGCTATATCTAGAAAATGTTCATGTCCAAGGACAAAGTTAAATATTTTTGAAATAGAGAAGTTCTGTAGAGCCTCGAGCGGTGTGTGTCACACACATTGAAGTATCGTAATCGGTCAAGATTTGGTAGTCGCCAGCAGTGACCAGTGACTCTGAAGCTTATCCAGCCGGCTTAGGGCGGGCTCTCATCACGCTGTGACAACTACGATCGGTTGGGATTGGTCATTGCTTATGACTGATGACTGGCGCTTGTAAAAAGAAAGAAATCGTGAGAACGTATTCTTTCGCAATTACAGATTGTTTTGTTTCCGAGGACCAAGGTTACAAGTACCCAGGCGTTATACAGTCGAACACGGATATATCGAACTCAAAGGGGATCGCGAATTAGTTCGATATATGAAAAATTCGATATAAAAAATATGGGCTCTGAGACCTGACCTATGGCGGACGATCACTTACCGATCGTCGCATTCAAGAATGACAACTAATTCCGCACTCACGACGCAACAGGACACTTTATATCCGTGAAAAAAAATATCGCTGATCTTGGCCTACTTCTTCGTTCTGGAAATGAAATTAAAGACGCTGGTCTCGATCTTCTCGAGGCTGCACAACTAGAAAATTCCAGCAGTACGCTGCGCCTTCGCACACCCTGCACAACACGCACGCCAAAGAACAGCGCGCACCTATTACAAGAAGTTCGAAGGTAACGATTCCAAGGCTCTCTGAACGGACTCCAATAAAGCACTCGCGATGGTTATCTCCGAGAGAAACAGTGATCTCCGAAAGGTGCGGGACAACTCGCCAAACAGCAGAAACAGGCAGCACAATGCAAAAGGAGGAGGACGCCGCCAGCGCCTTTGTTCCATCTTCCCTTCCCCGAGACGACATTGGGGGAAGCCAGACCCAGAGAGAGCGAAAAAAAAAAACTTTTTCGGCAAGCCGGGGAACGTACGCCGCCGAAAAAAAAAAAGAAGGACGTGCGCAGTCGGGGCATCCCTACCTCGCACTGTCACATTTTCCGAGCGTTCGGGCTTCTGTGCCTAGAGAGATTTAGTATACCGGACTCCGTTCGCTAACGCTATGGCGGCCGGTAGCGGGGCACGACTGGGCAAGCGCAAATTCGTTCCGGTAGGGGGGATTAGTTCCGCGAGCCAGTCTTCGCCTTTCCCGCGCATTCCTCCAGATCCTCCTCAACGTCAATCGGGAGTGCAGCGACCGCCGAAGAGTACCTTCCAACTCGCGTGGCGTTCGATATAGCCAATGTAGGGAAAAATACGGTTCGATATAAACGTACGAATTCCTATACTTTTACACAGAATTTTCAAGGGGATAATTTATGAGTTCGATATAGACAATAATTCGATATATCCGTGTTCGATATATCCGTGTTCGACTGTATATACAAAAAACCAAGAATGGTCTTCTCTATTTTTTTTTTCAATATACGCGTGTTTGCATGGCGAAAGCAATATTCTGCTGGGAGAAACCTCAGGGGTACTCCTGTTCGTACTCAGATTTCAGTAAGAACTGAGTCAGAAATGCCGCAGTTATACGGGATCGTGCAACAAAAAAACGACATCACCCAACCGGAATGACTAAATCCTAAACCTATCAGGTTGAAATTTGGCAAGCGTAGAAGAATAGACCGCCCTCCCCAGTTTATGCATTTAAGTCATATAATATTTTCGAAACCCGGGTAATTGATTCTGTTGTCTTCTTATACAACTGCCTGTTGGACAAAAAAAAAATTACACCATCTTCCCGTAGGGGAACCCTGAGTAGTATGTGAAGCAGCCATGGGGTCCACTGAAGTTCCCATTAGTTTTCAGTTCGTCGTTTCCGTTGACGTTCAGCTTCGCGTGCCTTCGTTGTGTCAGTAGCTTCTTGACGTAGTTTGAATGAGTGCGAGACATAAGGTGCATTCGTAGCACATGCTCCCGTCTCGGTTTGTAGCGCAGTGGGAAGAGCGCCACGTACCTTCCGTCGCCACCGGAGTGCCGTGGGATCGAAACCGGGCGCCGCCTAAATATTTCTTTTTTTAGTTGACTGCGCTGACGTCAGCGCAAACGCTGACGGGGCTGAAGAGGCGCGCATGCGCAGTAGAGTGCGGACGGCGGACAACGACAACGAGGGAGGGAGCCGGGACACAGCCCCGAGCATGAGATGCTTCGCATCTAAAATTAAATTGAAGCGACCGAATAATGTGTCGCCTCTTACGACGAGAATGACTCGTCGCAGTCATCAACATTTATTGGCTGCAGTCATGTGCGGAACAACAAATAGTTGCGCAACAAATAATGACGTACCTTCCCTGAAGGTTATCGCCACGTGGTTGAAGTGCAGTTTTTCGTTCACACCGATCAAGATTGGGACTCGCTTCCCGGCAGAATACTTTTGAGCGGGGATTTTGTTACATAATTAGTAAAAATTTCTCCGAGTAATGTTTGGTGGCAAATGTCCATTTCTTTTTACGACTCCATGGTTTGTAATTGGCAACTGGAGGGTATTGCGTGGTCTTGTTTCTCGGGTGCACTCACTCCAGCTTCTGCCATACTTTTGGACAGAGGTATTGCGAAATAAATAAATAAATAAATAAATAAATAAATAAATAAATAAATAAATAAATAAATAAATAAATAAATAAATAAATAAATAAATAAATAAATAAATAAATAAATAAAATGCCTTTTATAGCCGTGAGACTGGGTTCCAGGGAGATATTACAGCGCAAAACTATACGAAGACCTCACAAGCGGTGAGGATACAGACAAGCGCTTGTCTGTGACCTCCCTTTGTTTTTTGTCTGGCTTTGCGTGATTATCACCATCAATCCGTCACAACTAGCCCAGTTCGCCACATTTCTGAGATTGGGTTCCACCATCTGAAGTTGAAAACTGTAGAATAAATTGTGTTCTGAGAGTGTGCGCTAAGAGGTTTTTACGCCAGCATGCACAGAGGCACGCGTACGGGAGCTCAACAATATCTCCATGTGGCTGGGGCACCAGTAACGGCATTTAACGACTAAGAAGACGATAGCGTCCCGCGTTCTGGGAGCAGGAACTTTATTTCTGCTCGGTTACAGGTGCGCTGAATTGAAAATTATGACGCCCACCTCGAGAATGTCGTAGCAAAATTGTCAATCTCTGTTTTATTTCTCGAAAGCAGGGTGTTTCCTGTCCCCGATTTTACATTCCCGAAAATAGAATCAATTTTTCGCTGCCTCGTTCTCCCTGCCAAACCGGGACAACAATCTTCGGAAGCGATTGTAGCAACGCGCTGAAGACGCGCTTGCAGAAAGCGTGGTAAGAAGCTCGTCACACGGAAACAGCAGCTTTGAAAGCAGCGGGAGGAGAGGAGTACGCACACCACCACAAAACATGTCAACGGACGTAAGGTAGCGATTTTACTGGTGCCTGCGCATTTTTTCGCCTTTTGCGTCAATCGAAAAAGAAACGTGAACGCAGTGCGTCGCGTGCAAGGGCTGCTCTTCCCGCCCCCTTTTTTGAATTTATTCGTACTACTTCCGCTTCCGGGCGCGCGTGTTCCTCGTCGCGTCGAGCTGTATCGTCGATACCGTTTTCGTCGGCATCCAAGCGGTAAGCGTAGAGGCGAAGACATGCTTGTGTTTCGCAGCTGGTAGCTGAAAACGCGAAATCGAACGCGCTGACGTATACAAACGCATTGAAGGAATTTAATGCCTCGAGGGATTCGTGCTGCCTCTCCCGTATTTCTTTTCGCTCCAGCCAGCTCGGCGTCGCTATCGACGCTTTTCCCCACGCCGTTTTCGGCATATTCCTCGGCTTCGTGGAATTTTGCTGACGTTCCGCGGGCACCGTTTGGTGGTGATTCGGACTGCTCAAGCGGAACTGGAACGCGAATCTTTCATATTTGTCTTCACACGAATGAGCTGCAACACTGGAGCCTTATTACAAGAAATAAAGGCTGTCGTCGTAATTTCGGGGCCAAACGTTTGGCGATAAAATATTGGCTGGTGACTACGATACTCCCTAAAGCGAAATTTGAGCGTAGCTATTTAGCTGGTTCGACTGTGCAAAATATTTCAGGTGTATTCATATACTAGTCCGCTCACTCTGCACTTTGCTTCCAAGTATGGTATCGGTGGACGCGCTCGCAGCATGCCTTAGTGACCGCGTCGACGACGAACACACGACGGCGCGCGCTACTATGGCGCCATGTCGTAGCGGGTCGCCGCCACGGAGCATGCACGTCCGGCGCGACACCCGCGGCACTCCGCTTTCTTCCTCACACTTTCGCTATACTCTCCTACTCCGTTTACCTCTTCGCTCACTCTTCGGTGTCCTCCTCGCTATCTCGGTTACACCGCGTGGGGCGACGGCGAAGACGTGCATTCACCCCGCCTTAGAAGCAAAACGCAATTAAAAGGAGTGCAAGCGATGAACACTGCAGATGCGGCGGTTTTCTAGCGCTCCACCGCACCGCCACCGCTCGGTGGGGGCTCCATCAGCCGTGGCTTGCACTATTATGTTAACACCTGCTGCCGCACCCTGCGGCGCAGCAGTCACGAGCGAGCCAGGACAGTCTGAGCGGCACACCACTGCACTACTTACCGGCGCTGCGACCATCCGTCTCCAATACACGGAGTAATTAGTACACATTCCGCCTGTGGGACTATAAGTCTTTCGCATTTCCACACTTAAGCACTCTTTAATGTCCTCCTCTTTCATCTCCAGAGCCCCCACTGTCCCAGTTCTGGTGAGCAAACAGGGCGCTCTACACCCGGTGAACCTCCTAGCCTTCCCGTACGTTTTTTTCCACCTCCTCTCCTGCGAATTTTCTATCTCGTGGTAAACTTTTAAAGCAAAGCCTTCTATGCCTCACTGACACAAAGACTCACTGCAGGAAAGCCAACTTTACACAAGGGGGCTTAAGAAAAGTATGATGATGATGATAAGCGAAGGCACATCAAGTGTCTCAAGAAAAGAAAAACGCTTCCTGTAGTCGGAACCGAACCGGGGTAATTGGCGTTATGAAGCCGACGTCTATCCGATTGCTACATTCCGACACGGTTGAAGAAGCAGCTTCGTGTTTTAACCATCTTTCTTTTCACAAAGGGGCTCTGATTTTTTATTTTTCTTACTCGCCGCCGTGGTTCAACGGCTGACGCTCTGTGCTACCGCATGGCGTCGCTAGTTCGATTCCAGTCCACGGCGGCCCTTTTTATGATGGAGACGGAATACAGAAACACCGGTGCGTCGTGATTTCGGCGCGCGTTAGAGAAACTGAGGTGGTCTGAATTAATTAGTAGCCCTCAACTACGGTGCGTTTCATTGTCCATGTCAGCCTTGGAGCGCAGAGACCGAATGTAGACTGGCTTTTCTTTTTCAGTGACAGATAGACCGAGGTGCGGCTCTGCAGTTTCTGTTTAACGCGTTCCTGACACTCGAAGTCGTATTCACGGCGGATGCAGCGATGATGAGCCTTATTTTTTGGAGCGAAGTGGTTCATATGGCTACTATCTGGGACTTTAATGGCGTCTGTGAGCGCGGGCGTAAACCTCGGTGTGGGAAAGCCGTCTTACAAAGAGTGGGACTGAAATGTTATAGTGAGGGTGAAAAAGCCAACAGCAAAAGCGAATGCATATCCCTAAGCTAACGCATGTCGCCGCTGTCATCGAAGCAAAAACAATGCCCTAAAAAGTGAGAGTGCAAGGTACAAGTGAAAGCGAAAATAGTGAGGCGCGCACGCCGTTCAAAACAAAATTTGCAAGAATTCAAGGGGGCGTACCCCTGTTCCCAAGGAGACATTCTCGATCGTCGTTTGTGTTGCAGCATCAACGTTGTGGTTCCATAGCGACCAGACCGGAGACACGAAAGTCCGACACACACTCGCCATTGAAGCACAAAGCGTTAACACTCCCCAAAGCACGCACCTTGGCTCGACAAACATCCTCAGAGAATGGAATGGCCGAAAAAGATTTTTCTTCCGACCACTGTGTAATTTAAAACTGCAGTCCACAGCCGGCGGGGCTAAAGATTATTCCAGTACGAGAAAGTGACACACTACGCTAAACCATATCTGAGAATTCTTTTGTACCGCGCCGAACGAAATTTACGTTTGGTGTAAACTCTCTTGATGGCAATACGTCTTGCTGTGCAATCGTTTTACGTAACAGCAACTTTCTTTGCAGACACAAGTCGGAAGACGGAATGAAAGACGAAACAAAAAAAGTATCTCGTCTCAAGTATTAACTGCATAGTTCGTTGCAACGTGCGTTGTGTCCACTTCAAGGTCAGGGTGCTCGAGTTTGTATTGCACGGCAGCGAAATTTCGCAATATTGGAGCCAAGATAGCATATCGAGGACGGGTGCTTGAATTGCATGCCTCGTGTTGGGATTTCCTTCAGGGCAAGCGGGGCACTTCGCGCGAGCTATTGCGCCCTGTCGCTTGCACTCGGATAGAATAGCACGGACGCTGCCCACCATCGGGGATTAGATAACACTAGGTGCCCAAATTTGGCTTCTATTCGAAGAAGGACAGCAAACAAGCCTCTTGACCCTTTCGGGATCTGCGTTATCCAACATAGGAAGTTGCGAAGCTCACGATAGGCTCCATGTGCGAAAAAGTGGTCCGCAGTTGGCTTCCTACACCGGGACAAACCATGCGCGAACGGGGGCCGCCGGATTGGCCTGCTCTTTGTCGACACAAAAATGAAGCAATACGCAGCTGCTTGAGGCTGCCGCCGCTAGTCTTAAAGGAGTAATGACACGTTTTTTTTGTGTTAAGCGATGGGTGCCTACCAGCCGGCTAATCATACAATGGCACGTTAGATGGTCGATAGCGGCGTAAATAATTATTCACGGCCTCGTTTACTCGTGTCAGTTTCGGTTTCGATCAAACGGTCACCGAGGCGGCAGCCATGGCAGGAGGGCGCTCGTGACGTCACCGCTCTCGTCGCACCGCTGCCGGTGTGGACGCGCGCGCCCAGATTGGCTGTGGTCGCCACCATCTCAACGCGCCTGGCAGTATGACGTCAGTTTCAAAACAGTGACGTGATACACACGGCGGAACAGCGCGCGCCAACCACAGCTACCGCGTTGGCCACGTCACGGGAGCCCTCAGGTCAGCAGTTGGAGGCCAGAAAGAGCACATGGCGTAATGCTAGTGCCGATTACAAAAGAATATTCGTTCTGAGGTTTCTCGTGGGTGCATGCAAAGATTCAAATGGATTTAAAATGTTTTACTTAATGGTTACACTTGGAACTTGCTGGGATATATCTCCATATACAAAGGAAACCTTTTACATAGTTATAATAGCTTTGAAATTTTATGTCGGTGCTCCGTTAAAGAAAATGCCATAAAAACGTTAGTAAGCAAGTTTTATTTCAGTAAACGTTCAGCGAAGTTCAGTCATTAGAGAGTTTTAGTGCTCTGTATGCTCCGTCTATTCCGTTCGTATACTAGCGTCACTAAATAAAGACTTTTAGAGCATCAGCACTCTTTTCTCGCATTGTTATTTGTTTACATATGGGTGATATTTGTTTTCATATGGGCGCAGTCATTTTGTTTCTGGGCGCTTCTCTCTCTCTCTCTCTCTCTCTCTCTCTGCTGCGCGGACGCTAGAGCGCCCGGTCGCATTCTGCCCGTCACAACCGGCGGCGGTTTCGTTGGGAGAAATGGCAACACTGCAAGCCAGAAACAAAATGACCCCCAGACGCTTCCGGGTGCACGAAGTGGCGGTACTCTTAAGCGTAACTCATTTAGGGACGCTGGTTCGTACCGTGTTGACCAGGACCCGACTGGAAGCTTGCGCATTCGTTCAGGTAGGGGGGATTAGTTCCGCGGGCCGACCCTCGCCATGCCCGCGCATTCGTTACGGTGGGGGTTTCCTCCTCGCCGTGCCCGCGCGCGCACTACCACTCAAATCCCGGTCAACACCGTACGAACGGAGCAGACGCAGCAAACGGAGTACTACAACTTTCTATTGACCCCTAGATTCCACGCCAGTACGTTTTCCCCCCCAGTTACAACAAACCAGGAGTGCTCGCACGCCCCGGATTCTGAAGCGGAGTTTCGCAACTGGTGTATATCGAAAAACTCCAATTCGGAATTCTCTTTCTACCGCTGGGGTGGTATTGCTCCGTTACCGATGCACGTGTTTCACTATTTTGTGGCTCCTGATGACCTGTGGTTTATTTTAAGATCTTAGTACAGCATTCAGAAACCTACCACCGGACTCAGCGAGGAAAGCAGAAGAGGCGGGGCGGCACGAGCCGGTGATAGCAGCTGAGTTAACGACGATCATCCGCTAAAGTCATCCCAGCGATTTCTCCCGATACCAAATTGATAAAAAGGCCTCAGCAGAGGACGACAAGCCTGGCCCTAGTATGGCTGGATACGATGCATCCGTTGAAGGCCGCCCAGGATAACAGCAGTTATTAGCGACGATGAGCAACCGGAAACGCGGAATCTGCCTAATGCCTATCGATTGCCGCACGAAGAGAAGGAAGCACTCCGGACTTCTTTCTTTCAAAAATCCTGTCGCTTCTCCTTCCATTGCGAGAAAGCAGAGGTCTCACTGTTTCGTCATTTTAAACTCCCGAAAACTGCTCCAGAGCAGTTCCCAATGCTTTTGCCCGTAGAATTTTTATTGTACTAGCAGTGTTGAACTGTCTGAAAACTACATTTAAATATTACGACCTGGCAAATAGAAGAGAACACAGATGATGCACAGTCTGGGAATCTTGTCTTCGCTGCTTTGTTTGTTTGAACTGTTCACTTTTTGTAGTTTCTGTTGCGCTAGACAAGTTAGGAAAACAAAAACCTGCTTATGCCCCCGTGCATATCGTCTGCTCTTGCGGATCGGTCCTAACTTGGAGCGCTTCCATGAAAATATTCGTTCTCGCCATTGCGGGGGACCGTAGCATTCGTGAAAGAAATGGAACCTACGTCCTTTCCGTCACCTCGTTCTTAACACTATCGCAATATGTTCCGCAGTTCGTCATGCAACGCAACATTATCTTCTTTATTGACAAAGAACATAGCGTCCTGAACGGGTTACGGCGTTGTTTAAATGGATTGTAGGAGCTCTTGGTTTAAATGTTAGCTTCACCCGGCATTGAACCCGTAACATCAAATGATTCAGTCTTAGTCTCGGCCTTGCCCGCTGCTAAGCCCCGACAAGGGTGAAAGAGCGAAGAGCTGATTGATAGCCACATACAATCTGGGACACTTCAGCCGCTCCTTGACGAAGTGTTCGCGCTATCCTCTTACCTTGCCGCGCCCTGCACATTGCCCACGTGCGCGGCAGTCAGAATCCTGCGGAGTATCTGCTTAGGATCCTTAAAGGACCACCAGAACCCTACCGATGGGAACCCGGACATGGGTGGTTTTAAATAAACTTCTTTCTCTCTTCCCCTCTCCCTCTCTCTCGTTTCACCTGAATTGTGGATGTGCCAGACTTGAATGCCAGATAGCTGAGAGTGCATGCTGCGTGACTCCGCGTAACAAAAAAATGAGTGAAAGAAAGAAAAAAAAAACATTAGGCGATGACTACGCTTCTTTGTAATGCGAAATTGAACAACGTGTGAGTTCGAGGTAGTTGTTAATCCATTGTACAAATTTCAAACGAAAAAATTCAGTCAGGGGACGAATTTTGTGCTGTTCGTCTCCTGTCTGAATTTTTCATGCTTGGAATTTGTGCGAAATTTAGTTACAGTAGTTACATTACTGCAGTTACATTCTTTTGTATTGCGACGATATACCGCTTGCTATGGTACATGCTATATGTTTCGCGCACGCAATGTCATAAATGACGTTCTCGCGCACCGTAATGCCACTGGCTGCTGACGCCAGCCAGCTGATTGCCCGCGTGGCAGAGGCCAGCGAAAAAATGTCTGGCATGCTGGACGCGCGTAGAGCGACCTGTCTGGGCGCTTGGCAGCTGCTGATCCGGTTCTCGGGGCGGGAAGCGCGCGGCCAAATGCGTCGTTTTCAGCCCACGTATTTCGCCCGAGAGTCACGCTGTGACGTCGCGGTCATGTGGCCTGTCGGACTGCTGCCACATCGTTAGGCGGTTTCGGTCGCCTGGTTCGGGTCTAGACCTCACAGTTGACTGTTGGTCCACACATGCCGCAGCGTAAGTTGAGGCTCATGGAAGGAAACTGCTGGTCGCTTTATTTCAATCCATGCAAACGCTGACTGGTAGGAAGTGACTTTTTACGCGATTGCGTGAATATATGCTTCGCTACTGTGTGAAGCAAAATTGTTTGCATAACAGTACAAGTGTTGAAATGTTTGGCGTACGGGGGTGGTATGAGAGCGTTCAACATTGGGAACTTCTTTTTCATTGCTGCAGCCGACGGCGCAGGTGAACCGAGCAGGATGGGTGCTGCGCACGCTGCTGCTGTACCAGGCGCCGCAGCTGATCCGGGACCGGAAGTACCACATGCGTCACTTCCGGCGCTGCATGGTGGGCACCGAGATGGTCGACTGGCTGCTCCAGGTGCCGGCCACCCACGTGCGCCTGAACTCGCGCGCACAGGCGGCCGGCATGTGGCAGGTGCTCCTAGAGGAAGGCGCCATCAACCACGGTGAGTGCAACAAGTACACAGTGATGTGCGTGGCGTTAACACATTGATACCCTAAGTATATAGCACACACCACTTTAGATTTAAAGGGTTTGGTTGGGTCACCTCATTCTGGCGGCGTCATCATCACTTTTTTTTCCCCTCATCTTCGGGTGTCTGTAGGTTGTTCGCATGTGTCGCATTCATTTTAAGCAACTGTTCAAACACTCGGAATTAAAAAAAAAAAGCAAACATAAATGGTAAAGAAACGGGCACTGATTGTCATGGGTTGCACACTTTGGTTGAACAACCCATGCGACCGTCTGTTGTTGACGTCACAGAGCCTTGAATGACTCACCGAGGTGCAAGGCTAGTAGAGTGTTGTATCGTTGCTAAAATAGGCATGCGTTCTATCGCGGGATACTCGTCAGGTCTCGCATTCATTTGCTATTGCCACGGACGAACGTCAGGGGTAATAATCAGCCCGTATTTCCTGTATGGCAGATCGGTGCGGGACAATGGCTGCCGCCCACAGTAGGGGTGCCTAATGTGTTCGATGGAAGTACAAATATCTTTGAAAAAACTAAAAAAAGGACTAAAATTCTTTCGGATTTCAGTTGAATAGAAAGTGAGGGAGGGAGACAAGGAAGGCAGGAAAGAAGGAAGGAAGGACGGACGGCAGGCGTGTCCGTGGCCTAAGATAGCCTGAACCTGAACGCCGAGTGAGGTAGAAAACTGTGGCCCCTGTGTTGCGGGCAGAAAACAGCAGCCACGTGGAGTTCAGCATCTTATCTGTAGGACTCGTGCTGCAGGTCAAAGTATTGGCCACCCCGATTGGGGTAAGAATGGCGTTGGTACTTGCAACTCGTGGACACTGCCTACAAACTGGAATTACACAGAAACGAGTTATCTCAGTAGAAAGGTTTTGGTGCAGAGCGGGCCCGCGGATAGAAGCAGGAGTTGGAAAAGTTTGGGCTACTCTTCTGAGTCAGAGTGATGTTGCTAGCAGTAGAGCGTAGAGACCTCGCAGCGTGAGGGCACGATAGTGGCATGATGGCTGATTGCTCACCTTCATGAACACATTGGACCCCTTCTCCGGCATGGCAATCCCCAGCGACGCCCTTGGCAGGCACTGGAAAATTATACCATGACTGACCACTTCGCAATGAAGATGTCATATTTGAGCCACAAGGATCCCCATAAGGGCCCCGGCGAAGGACAGAATGATTTCGCTGGAATGCATAACAGCGTACAATTGTGCGGTGATGCGTGTTTTGCAGAACGATATCGCCAAAGTGTTTCTTAAACGGTTGAAGTTGTCAGGTATGTTATCAGCAGATATTTTGGCATGCGTAAACCGCCGCCAGCTTTTGCCTATTTATCCATAATACTGAAGCACGTTCACCTTTCGACACGACAGCAGTTTAAACTAGTACACCAACCGCCCAATAGTGTTTACTAGGCATGGTGGCTGCCCTGAAAAACGACGTTGGATAAGCTAGCCGCTCGGGACACGCACGCAAGGGCCCCGGCGCCCACGTGACTCACAACGCTTGTGATTGGATTGCTGGTGTCCGCTTCGCCGCGGGATCCATCTTCGCGTGCCAGAGAAATCTTGCCGCGAAAGCACTCTTTGCGGAACGCACATTGAAGCGCGCAGAATTGTGTGCGCCTATTTCCACAAGTGAGGGCGTACAGGGGGGATTAAAAGAAATGCGAACAACGGAGCGCACAGCCTCCGACGGATGCCGCACCGTCTGGCTGCTCCGTCAGTAAACTGCGCGCATGCGTAGTTGTTGCGGAGCGTTTGAGAGTGTGGCCTATATTTATGGGAAATGCTTGATCACGAAGCGACGCCGGTCATTTATTTTAAGGGGCCTCTTCACGCTGTGTCGCCACTGAGCAGGGTGATCGTTGAATGGCATCTACTATCTGCAATCAGCTTGCTGCGGGCTTGGCTAGCGAATGTAGTAGATAACAGTATGCCCAGTGGCGACAGATCATAAAAAGATGCCTCAAAATAAATTACCCGCGTCCCCTCTTGATCAAGTTTTCCCCTAACAGTAGGCCACAGTCTCAAATGCTGCGAAAGAACCACGCATGCGCGCAGTTTACTGACAGTGCAGCCAGACGGTGCGGCATGCTTCGGAGGCTGTGTGCTCCGTTGTTCGCATTTCTTTTAATCCCCCCTGTACCTGCCGGCGCAGAACGAATTTCCCCTGCCTCGCTCGCCGCAGCAGACTATTTTTTCCCGTTTGAGATGTTATTCAAAGCTTCCGTCAGATGCTTTTGCTTGGTCTACGTGATGGGCGTTGAGTAGCAATGCTTGACTAGGGTATTTCATGGCCGCCAAACGGCTGGACGTGTCTGAAAAAAGAAGCGAGGACTATAGACGCTCGTTCCGCTGAAGGAATAGATGAGCTGACGAACTACACGAGGCAGCCATTAACTGGGCATCGTCATGTACCGATCAGTGTCCGTGAAACGGGCTCTTCTGAACTTGAGCCGCTGTATTAGTGCTCGTTGCGCAACCGTACTGCCTAGATTGCGAAGCCACTAAACAGTGTTGTTATTGTGCACCGAAAGAGTACACCCGGCTTACAGCTGTCCAGATTAGGTGCGAAAACTACTCCCTAATTAACAAGGGAGGAGTCCATCCCGTGGCGCAAGAACAATTCAATGCCATTACACTCTGTGAGGGAAAGGGTGACCAGCAAAGCTGTATGTGGCTCCGTTGACTGAGGCATAGTGCAAGGAGCACCTGTAATAAAACACGTTTGTTTGTAATCTCTGATTGAGCGTACTCCCTGCTTAATTAGCGGAATCAAACTTGGAAGGACTGCAGTCTTATTACGGCGGACAACAGAGAAGCCCTTTATTGACAGAAGAGGGGAATTAAACAATATTTACAACTTCTCTGTGAACTAATTATGACAAATAAATGAAACTCGGCCCAGTGTTAGAATCACCTTAGCAACCATCTGGTAATAAATTGGCTGTGGGGTAGCTTGGATTACACAAGAGCTGCGGCCGTTTTCTGTACCCATTATTCCTTCGTATCGACAGCAGCTTGTAATTATTCAACGTTTTCAGTTTCACTGTGAACTAAACGATTACGGCAAGTAAATTAAACTCGGCGTAATGACAGGACGACTTTTTCGATTTCGACTGCCGATTTCAGGACGACTTTCTTTTTTCAATATATACGTACAGTCATCAGCAAAAGCTTACGGGCCACAAAAATGGCAATCTTAGGACATTTCTCTTCCTGCAGCAGCCCAGAAACTGTGGTATGAATTTGAAATAAAGTATAATTACTAAAGAGTTGCAAAAATACTGCAAATTATACCCAGGGCGGCCGCGCAGCAGCGAAATGAGCCAAAGTCGCTGCTTTCGTGTTCCGCAAACGTTTGCTCTTGACGGCACGTTAGACTGACGTCTGCGCAGTACTCGCGAGAAAGCTGAATTTGCGATGGAATTTCTCAGCGCGACTTCCGTCGACAGAATTTTGGGCAGAACCTCGCCAATAACAGCTCCGCTCAAAAACAACAACAACAAAAAAAAAAACGCAGATACGTGGAGCCTGCTTGTAGCCTTTCTTATCGGTCAGCCTTGACACAGCCGGTTGTGCTCGAGCAGCCACTCCCTTAGGGTAGCGTTGCCTCGTGAAGTGGGTGCCATAGTTGGAAATATACGTTATCTTAAGCGCTTGCATGGCAGTGCGGCAGAAAACACTATTGGCGCCAGCGCTGCAAAGGGATACAGGCAACGGTGTTTCCTAAATTGTACTAATCGATACAACCTCTTTGCTGATAAGCCGCACTTGATAAGTCAATGCTACCTCTGTTTACTTGGTGCCTAATATAGCTTAGACCTTTTAGCTAAGTTCATATTGCAGTTGAACGCCCTCATGAGAGGCATGGGTTATAACAGTTGATCGGGTATAAGAGTCGCTATTCACCCACACGGTCGGTCGCCGTACTTTTCCCATTAATTTCACCTTTTATAACAGAGATAGCTATATAAGATAGTTGGTTGTAAAGGACAAGTTATTCTTGAATATTGGTCAACAAGCCAGCTTGTAACAGACATTTTAACTTGAGATGCGATGCCATCACTCACCAACTGCAGTTGCATCCCTTGCGGAGAGGAAGGGGGATTACAGACATGCACAGCCGCATTTATTACAACTTTAGCAAACGCAGAGGGGTTCAGTCATCTATGAAACGACAATGAGAAGCCCGCGCTATAGAAATGCAACGCACTGAAGTGGGTAAAGCCTACCGCCAAGCGTACGAGCGCGACCACGCGTGCGGGGCGTCTGCGCGAGCCAAGAATACTGGAGACGCCCGTTGGGCTGTCCCGATCGCGTAGACCCCAATCAAAAATCATCGGAGATGTTATGTCCGCAAGCCAAAGCGCGCAGTGTAAGAATTTGTGCACTGTGACTAATTAGTAAACCTTTGCGACGTGGCGTGTACACACAATTGCACACGTGACCTTTAGGGGAATTTTTGTGAGTTACAATCGTCGTCATCCCCACTTGAACTGCTCAGCCGGCATTTCCCGCTCTACGGCGGGAAATGCGAATTCTGGCTGAACGGTTCAAGTGGGGTTCAAGAACGCCTACTTGACACGCTATATGCTCGGCGCGTGGAGTAGGTGTTCTTGGTTTTACATTCTTGATTTAGTCAAAACGTTTATTAAAGCAAAACTGAAGCTGTTATTTTAATATATAAGGGCTACAGATCGCAATAATGTGTATACGTTTCCTACTGCAGCTATTCTTAGGAAGCGGTGGTCACGTTTACGATGGCGTGCTTACGATTAGGACGCGACCTAATTTATTAAATACTTATGTGATCCAGATGTTTACGGTTTGTAAGTGAAATCTGGTTTTCAAAAACATACACAGGTATTTTCAAATTTTTTTGACGGCTACATCTTAATGCGTGTCGCAAAGGGATCAGGCTTGTGTACTTAACATCTGGGATGCTTCCTCTTCTGCACACAGTGGAAGACGAGAAAGCTTCAAGAACCTGTTCTAAAAAAACATTGTATAAACCACCATAAAGCAAAGAAGGATCCAAAACCACTTCATAAATTGTGGTGGTAAACCATGAATAGGGTGTTTCAATATGCTGTAGCCTTTCTTTGTGCGTACTGTAGTCGTACGGTTGCTACATTGAACTAAGGGTTGATCATTAGGTGAAAATGTGGTACCCTGCTCATGAGAGACCTTGCATGGAAGAGAGAGAAACTGCTCCCCAGTGTGTGGCTCTTATAAAGGGGTTCAACTGTGCTACTTATAATGCTGCATTAAAAAAAACTGTGGACGGCAGTAAATGGAAAATGTTCGAATCAATTGAGATTTTCACGAGCAGTAAACAATCTTGTTCGCAAGATTCGGTTTCCCTAATCGGTATACCGCACTGACATTTTCTACAAGCCTGTAGCAACATCTACTGGTTTGCTTTTGACGCTAGAGACATTGTGACAAAACTGCTTGCCGTTCACCCTCCGTGGCCTTGAGGTGTAGCCTGTGGTACCAATTTTAACTGCGCAAATTTGAGACCCGGCAATTCTAGTCGTGAATATTTTATATATAAAAAACTGTAAATTTCTTGCACGCATTTCTTTGTGAATATTTGTGTTTCGAAATGTTTTTGGGTTGCTTTAGGTGGTATGTGCAGCCTATCACCGTATTTAATTTGGGTTTTGCCCAGTGCTGGAAGTCCAGGCTCTGTAATGTAGAAATGGAATGTCGCTGTTTTGCTCAGTGAAATTAAGTGGACAGACAACCGATTTCTGTGGAGTATACGCTCTCCATCCCAAATGAAAGGGCATCACTTGAAACAGCTTGAACCGAAACAGTTTTCCTGATAAGGCCGTAGAACAGTTGAAAGCGGAGTTTTTAGGTCTACCAGCCACAAGTATGCTGCCGAAGCAAATAGCGGCAACCATGACAACAGACTTTTTAACTATACGTATGAAGAAGAGGGGTATTTAAAAAGTTGTGTCCATCTAAAACAAGTACAAAATGCAGTATTTCTGATTTCTTTGTGTGGTTTTTGAATCGTGGATTAAAACCGACGAATTTGTTCGCGCACGTATGGGAGAGTCACGCTTAACACTACATTGAGGCACCATTCATATTTTAGGAAGTTTATTGCCAAATTAAAGGGACCCTGCAACACTTTTCCCACTTTTTATATCTTAAATGCTTGCAGAACGTAGTCAAGCAACAGATCCAGTACGTAGATTACTGGGTTGCAAAGTACCTGAGCCAAAACTTACTCTTCTACGCCCATTAGATAACTTAGAAACCTGTTTAAACATTTTTTTTTCTCTCTTTTCCGGTTTCCGCGTTCTTCGACCGCTAGAATAACGTCATTACAGCGGTTTCGCGGCTATTGACCGGCTTTCCTTAAGTTGCAGCAATGAACGCTGTCAATAGCCACCTTAAACAAAAGAAAAGTGAAACGGAAGGCGTATCTGCTGGGACGAGCATAGCACGCAGTGCCTTTCCGTGCTGGCGATAACTATATAGCTTTCGCAATGCTTGCAGATGTGAAGGAAAAAGTGAAAGCGTTTATCGAAAGTGTTGCACAGGCCTTTTAAATATATTCTAGTGCGTCCAGGTTATCATTATCTATTAAACACTGACTTTTGTGTGAGCTAGAGGACATAGACTCTACAGTAATCGGCTGTCTGTCCCTTTAAAAGAGACAAAGGGCGGAACAGATGTGCGGAGAATTACGCGGTCCCGCGCGCATTTTCCCCTTCCGGAAACCTGTCCGGCGACCGCCCGGAGCACGCACGAAGCTCGCAGGACCGGATTTTGGTGAGGGAAGTAACGCCTGCGGAATGAGTTGTTCGCCGCACATGTGTTTCGCCCTTAATGCTGGCGGTGTTGGTGATGGTGATAACGTACTGTTGTGCGGGGGAGCGCAGTGACGCATGAACACCAGTTCAAGGACAAGTACCTGTTCTACCGGTTCCGGGAGGATGAGGAGGAACCCACCAAGCTGCCTACCTCCGAGGACCGCCTGCAGGCCGAGGAAGAGCTACAGGACGTGCTGCTGCTGCTTATGCAGCTCACGCCGGACGCCGTGCTGCGCATGATCCTCCGGAAGCCGTGAGTGCACGTTCCTCCTTCCTTGAGAAAGATCAACATTCGTGGAGGCATGTCTCGACTCTCTTGTGCCTTTGGCGTTTTGTTAGTTAGAAACCCTAAAGCCTTGGCACGTTCCGCGTTTAAGCTTCCGATTTCAATAACTTCGGGACGCATAGGTGGAACACAGAAACAGAAAGGCTGTACTTCTAGCGACAGACCGACGCCGTTTGTATTGGATGACGCAACGCGGTATGGAACATTACTCGGGCTAGATTAACGGCGAAAACGCAAACTCGCGAACGCGAAAACAGGGAAAACAACAGTTGCGTAAAGAATTGGGAGTATTTTGATTCAACGATGAGATTTACTCACGTGTTCGCCGGTGCCTCTCGACATCGTCATAGTCATAGTTGCTGCCACCATCGCTGATGCTGATATATATAAAATATACATAGCGAATCAGAACCCCCAAGCGCAGGAAACTACTGCCTTAACAGAAATACCCAAGAAAGTGGAGGGGAGCACAGCCCTGCCGGTAGCGTAGGGATAATTTCATCAAACGTGTATACAGGAGGTTGGGGGTTCGTATCTCACCCGGCGGGCATGTTTCTCCCCATTTTCTTTTTTTAAAAAATCTCTACCTGTTTCAACGATAATAGATGACCCACCGCATTCTCTCCTTTGCTCTCCTTCTATATATATATATATATATATATATATATATATATATATATATATATATATATATATATATATATATATATATATATATACAAGAAAAAAACTTCGAACAAGGTAGCGACCTCGCAAACGTCAGGGCCCTGACGAAGGCAAGTCTCTTTGCTGAAACTTTGGCAACAATAGTGGTCGCTACATTGTTCGAAGTTTTCTTTTCTTGTGTTTACCGTATTCTAAGTTTTATTGCTCCACACGCACACGCGCACACACACACACACACACACACACACACACACACACACACACACACACACACACACACACACACACACACACACACACACACACACACACACACACACACACACACACACACACACACACACACACACACACACACACACACACACACACACACACACACACACACACACACACACACACACACACACACACACACACACACACACACACACACACACACACACACACACACACACACACACACACACACACACACACACACACACACACACACACCGGTATGTTGCGCCCCCATGGAAAGAACTGTGATGAGCACCAGCCACAACGGGCGAATCTTCATATGTGGTTGGTGCTCATTAGAGCTCTGTGCATGTGCTCAACATACTTCCTACCATCTATACTGTAAGAGCAAAACCTTACATGCCTCTTCAAAACGCGAACTCTCAGTATTGTGAAACATCGTCTTCATGTTTCGTCGTTATTCCTACACTGTATGCTGCCATCATCATCACATCATTCATCTTTCCTTACGGGCCATCACCATCACCGTGATTTTTTCGCTTCTTTCTCTGGTACCGCTAGCAGAATAAACGTCCTCCGTCAGCTCTCCGGGCAATGCCGCTTAACATATATATATATATATATATATATATATATATATATATATATATATATATATATATATATATATATATATATATATATATATATATATATATATATATCTATATATATATATATATATAGCGAATCAGAATAGGAAATGAGGGGCTCGTTGAAAATAAGACAGAAATAAGAATTGGCAGTCAAGAAGACCTCGGAAAGCAAAGGGGAGGATGTAGTTGGTCAAGATAAAGAATTTGGAAACTAAGAAAGTGGAGAAAAAATGCCCGCCAGGTGGGATCCGAACCCACGACCTCCAGAATACCGGTCTGGTGCGATAACCACTACGGTACCGGCGGGGCTACTTTAGCCTCCACTTTCGGGGGTATTTATGTTCAGGTGTTTCTGTTTCCTGCGCTTGGGGTGGTAGCCAGCGCCACTCGGACTACTCGGGGTGAAGGGGACCTTCTTTTTAACCCCCGGGCCGTGACTCGAGTGTCTACGACATGTCGAGAGTGGTCGACAAGCGTTGAACCCTCTTAAGCTCCCTATGGCACCAAGACTGCCATAACCGACGCCCTCGCTATGCATGTAGCGAATCAGAATAGGAAATGAGGGGCTCGTTGAAAATAAGACAGAAATAAGAATTGGCAGTCAAGAAGACCTCGGAAAGCAAAGGGGAGGATGTAGTTGGTCAAGATAAAGAATTTGGAAAATAAGAAAGTGGAGAAAAAATATATATATATAACACGCTAAGAAAAGTTTTTTGTTTAAGCGGTGCCACTGGTGTGAGGCCGCTATCTTCTCAAAAATTTGTTTAGAATATGCACACGATGTTCACACTTTCATCGTTCTCTGGACCCATGTACACATATTTAGATAAACACTATGAAGCACATGCAAAGCAGTATCTAGCTGTATTTGTGTTTTTGTGCGCTACTGAAAAGTATAGGCTCACGATGAATCCCATGTGAGCGAGACTACCGGGGTTGGTGGAATGAGCCTAGAGAGTGCTTTGTAGCAGCACCCATGGCTCATTACAACGGTTGCGGTAAGTTCTATCTTCGCCGTAGGAAGGTGCTTTTTCTTGGTAATAAAAAAGCGTTTAAGATTGCGGTTCTTTGGTGGCAGCATATAGCATCAGTGCTTGGATGGGACTTGCCCCGTCAATGCCGTCAATATGAAGGTGAAACATTAACTCAGTGTTTCACCACTACGTGGTACGTTACGCGCCGCCTTCACCTCAATAGGACGTATGAAACATTCACCAAGTTTTCGATACATCTACAATGGCCCTTAAGTTATCTGCGTCATACACACTTGGCCAGACGTGTGAACAGAAGTATTTCGACTGCGCAAGCATCGCAGTACTTCAAAACAGATTAAGCCATTGTGCCGGCTAATCGAGGTTCTTTACTGCGAAAGCGTCGATCGGTTTGCTGTCTCGACTGTGACAAGGGCGCCGGTGCACTTTACAATAATGGCCGTGGCAATTCTCAAGCTCTGTTATAGCAATACGAACGCTGCTGTGGACCCGGACACGCTCCTGGTACCGCACTTAGCATCAAGGATGCCAGCGAGAAAGGCGAAACGGTACGAGGTGGGACAAAATGCACTAAAAGAAGGTGTGGGGATAATAGGCAGGCAGCTGTGCCATCCACGAGAAAAATGCGTACTTTCGTAACACTCAAGTGGCCCAACTGTGATCATACTTGTGGTCGATGAACGGCACACACGTCATGTTATTCATTGTATCAATTCTTTATCATCTAGCTCGGAAAATCACAGCGTACGCTACGTTTTCAGGTCCGCGAAGTCGGCGTGGGTAAGATTTCGGTGGCCCCCTTCTAATTAGAAGCTTGGTCTGAACTTAGAGACCACCTAGAGTAGCTGACCGGGCTGGGTACGGGAGTAGCTCATGCGCAGATCGCTACTGATCAGAGATGGTCCATGTCCTAGCAGATTGCCGTACAGTGTCATGGGGGCACCGACATAAAGGGCTCTGCGTTTCCCTGCCCAGAGCTCCTTACGATGGCACGGCGTTTCGCTACCGAACTACACCAGCGCGGGCTTATGAGACCCATTCTACAACGCTGGAGAGCTCGCGTTGCCAGTTGGGGACCCTTGCGAGTGCGTTCTGACGTGGCCTGTCAGCCAATCAGCGACGAGTCTTCTTCCTCCCCACCTTCTTACTTCCTCTCGGGTAACGTCCTCACTGAAGAACCAGCCAATCAGCGATGAGGGTTGCGCGCGCGCTGTTTTCAGCTTCACCAGGAAGCCTTGGAAGACTAGCAAGGACATTTTCACGTCAACGTAGTATACGGACGTTTCCAAAGGTTACTCCGTGCTAGTTGTGTAAGAGGCACCCCAAACACCAGCACACAGACACACCCGATAACGCACGCATCGTACTCGCGCACATTCTTGGCACTTACACGCAAAACACACACACGCACACCTACGCGTGCGGCCACTGATTGGCGATTGCTTCGTCGCGCTGGTCGAACGGTGATAGAGATTTCCAGGGCGCTTTCAGCGGCTATTGTCTGTTGTCCGTGCGATGCGCAGGAAGCATTGATCGCGTGTGACCGTGTGCCTGGCACGAGGCAGTTGGCTAGCTCCTGCTGCGTGTGTCTTCGCTGTGCCATCGTTTAGGGTGCTTTAGGGGCCCGAAAAGTGACCGTTATGGCGAGCGTCGCGTCTTCGCCAGTGAACGGCGGGGTCGAGGTTAAGGCCGGTGCTGAAACCGGCGCTGTGTCATCGTGCAGGCCCATGGAGAGAACCCTGGACGACCTGGACCTCATCTACGAAGAGCTGCTTCACATCAAGGCACTCTCACATCTGTCCAACAGCGTCAAGCGGGAACTGTATGGGGTGATGATCTTCGAGTCGCATCCCAAGAGTGGAACAATACGTGAGTTTTATTGCTTGCTAATTTGGAGAATAATTTCATTTTTTTTTCAGAGGAAAGTACCGCTTTGGTCATACCGTATGGATGCGCGGCAGAATGAAGAAGTGCCGGTGCATTAACGACACCATTGACAGTAATGTTAGTGGTGGCAAAGATATGACAAATATAACAAGAAATGCTATGTGAGAGGTTTGATCTGTGGTTTATTGTGATTACGTTCACGTGCTAAACACGTATCCTTGCTTCGGGCACGGCGTTTTGTGTGTTGGTCAAGCTAACGCTTACACACGTCTCATCTGACGGCGTATGTTTCAGCGTGATCATTGTTCAATAGCGAAAGTTGCGACCGAGGGTCATGACTTTCATCCTAAGAGGCCTGAGGGCATCCTTAGCGTTTTTTCGGAAACGTGACCAATTGGAGAGCTTACTGCTACAGATCTTGCAGCCACAAGACCACCTGTGCGTCATAGATTCTGCTAGCGAATAACGTGCCTTACTTTGTAACAATCACTGTAAGACTGCACAATGACTGTCACCTGCACTTCTAGCACGAAGCGCCCACGTGGGTTCACACGTGCTGCAGTTTTAGTTCTGCGAGGCGCCTCCTACAATGTTGTTATGTTAGGCAGTACACTTAAATTAAAAAAAAACACGGCACATCTACAGTTAGTTTACCCTACGTGCCTGGTATACCCTCAATTGATACGCGAAACAGGTGGCAGCACTTTTCAAGCAAACCTTGAGAGTTTGATAAATGTAGGAATCGTTTAATGAAATCTTTATACCTGGCAAGATATTTCTCGCTTCTTATTTCCTGCTAATGTCGTTAATGCCGGGTTTAAAAGCAAAAACGAAGAGCAAATGCATCGGAGCTTAATTGTGATTACCTTCCTGGCTTGTTCAAGAGCCGACGCTTTTATGCGGGAAGTGCCCTCGCTTTTGACGAGATAAATTCAAATGAGAGATAAGCGTCAGCATTCGTTCTCGTGCGGGCAGGCTGCTTGTTTGCATGCGAAACGGCCTTCAGTGAGTTGTTTAGCCCCGCTTCATTGACAAGCTCTGCCCTTGCTCCAACATGTGTGGTTGATCATGTGTTATCGCCTTCAATGGGGTCGCGTATTTGACTGACCAACGCCGCCTGTATAAACAGTGCCTAACGCGTGAGCGAAAAATGGCCAAACAGCCACTCTCATGTTGCTCTCTCCTACCCTTCCCCGCTCCGTAGCCTTCCAGCGTGCTTTCGTGTACGCCAGCCAGCGCCGCTTCTCGGAAACTATGCAAAATAGTGGAAAGTTTGTTCAGCGTTCCCGAGGCGGCGCTCCTACGCCTTCTTGTTTTTCACCATGCCTGTCTGTCTTGGTCTGTCACTGATAAAACTTCCTTTGTCACGAAGCAAAATCCCTTGCGCTGCCGCAGGCTGATGCCGGCTTTGCGCGCTTATCTACTCGGATCACAGGCCCTGAAATTTTCTGAGTGGGGCATCCCCCCTCTATCCCCTCCGCATTTAGGTATTGTTTTGACCCCCCTGTTCGCACTCCGCATCGGTACGCACTTCTAAAATTGAGGACTACTGTAGACGCGCCCGGACAGCGTGGCAGGATCGCAGCTGCTTATCCTTTTGTTTCCTATAATTTTCTGAAGTTTAAAAGCACGTGATATTATTGGAAAGTAATCGTAGAAGTGAGCGCCTGAACAAAAAACGTGCACGCAAGTTTTTCTTCTCCAAATACTACAGAAAGAAAAATATCAGTAAAATAATGGCTGCCCCATCCGAAAATATCGTTTTCTGTAAGCTATATGTCTACCCGACAATCAGTATGTTCTTAGACTATTTCAGTCCGCCTCCGTCTTTATCTTTGGAAAAATGCAGCAAGTATGAAGCGAGCGACACGTTGAACGAGATCCCCAGTGCGCCACAGAACTAGCGCCCCGTCACGGCTAAGATGTAAGCGAAACGGCCCTTGAAGCCCAACAGGCAAGCTGACAGACACACGTCGTAGAAGTGGGTGCAGCGTTCGCGACTCGCGAGCAGTGACGTAAGGCGAGATGTCCGCCGGCACGCGCCACATAGCGGATCAGTGCCTGAACTAAGCGTCCCTACCCTTCCCATTGAAAAGCGCGCGACGCGTCAGGCAATGTTAATACAGGCGGAGTTGGACTGACGGAGATCCGTGCAAAACACGAGTGTTTTTGACGCCGGGCCAAACTCCAACTATACATTTTGTTCGTCCATGCGCTTCTGAAGCTTCGTCTCCTACGCGGAACGATTGTACCTCTGAATTGGTTTCGTTGTGGTTTGCGCATATGACAGGCTAACAGAATTCGGTGTGTGTGTGTACTGGGGCTCTTAGATTAAAGCGCCGTTCAAGGTTATCAACTTGAGCATGGGGAAAAAGTCCATTGGGCTGCGTGGCATTTATTCAATGTCATTTAAATAATCCTTATTTCATCACCATAACTGCGCGAGGGTTGTGATATCCTCTTGACGTAACGATGGTGCCGGTAGCTCTTGGGCTCCCTCGGATAAGAATGAGTAGATAAATCTGTGCGCGCGGCCGTGGGGTCACATTGAATGCTGCAAAAGAACTCTGATAAGGCCTTATCATAAAAGTAAGAATTCTGTGAATATTTCCAAACCGGGAAGTAGGCTTTCAAAAACAAAGACGCGTAACGCAAAGCAAAAAGAAAAGGTGAACTTTTTCCCATATGTCTCTCTTGGGTGCTCGCTTTCATCAGCCTTATCCTTCCTAGCGAAATGTGCCCCGTGTGAAGCGCACAAGAAATATTACGAACGCTTGATCTTCTTATGATGACACCCCCCAACGTAAACACTTATCTACACTGCTTTATTTGTCCTTTCTTCTTCTTCTACCGCTCACATTGTAGATAGAGCTTTGAAATCTAAACGTGGTCGAGTGCGCCTCGCTTGACGCGCTGTAATCTTATCGCTGAGTGCGCGATTGGAGCCGGGAGAAAAGACGGTATTGTTCCGCCGTCAATAGCAGTAAGCAGATAGTTTTGTCCGCGGGCAGTTCGTATGGCAGAACGTGATGCGAGAGGCTGCATTCCGTCGTCAAGCTTACGTGCGCGTCCGGTCTGTTTGAACACGTGGTTTGAACAATGGTGGGTGCACCACATAGCTGTCAATGAGAACGACCTGTTGCTGGGATTTAGAAAGGGAGTCTATGCGCCGGCGCCTAACTTCGAGGGAATCGCAGTGGCGCGACTAACTGGATGTGTTGGTATACGCTGGCTCATATTTGCCACAGTGCATCAAAGGCCAAAACTGAAGGCCGTGAAGATATTGCCGAATCAGCGTTCGTCTTGTCAGTTCTCTTCGTTTTGCCCCCGCCTTAGAAAAACGACTGCATGTGTAATGCTATAATGCTTATGGGTAGGAAACGAGCGCTACAGATAAGGGAACAAACTCATGAAACGACGCCCTACAGAAAGAAACGTAATCTGTCCGGACGTCCAATGAGGAGGCGTGTAACTGAAAGACAGGCGAAACACCCCAGTAAAGTAATGACTTCTGATGGAAGGGTTTGGAAGTTGGGGAAACTATATTCATTCGGTGGTGGGATAAAGGAGATAGTTCAGGTTCAAAGAATGGACCCGGATGGAAGTCTGTGAGAGGAGCCCTCGTCTTGCAGTGGACGTCAACACGGTGACGACCTTGCCGTCAAATCATAGCTGGAATCGGAGGCCAGTCGTACGATCTCTGGTGAACCATACGTGAGTTCTCGTTCAAGTGCGAAGCCGAGTAGCTGTTCGTGGCGTTGGCTGCGACAAGATCCTCACGGCAACTCTCCGTGCGTTGCTCTGCTACTATGCAACGATTTTGAAATTCGATGGCGTCGGCGTTGATCGGCAGGTACTGTTTTCTCACCTCGCCGTGGGCTTGAGGCGTATCAGGCGCAGCTACCTACTTATATCCCGCATCACGGAACGGTGTATACTGGGGGGACTTCTATAGTTAGGTGCCCAGTTGCAAAGCGTATGGAGCGTTCAGCATCCTTCCCTAAAGGCCGTGCGAATTAAGGCCGTTACTAGAACTCGTTGGTTGCGGATGGTTCTGTCCACACCCTTTACAGAGAAGCATCTTGTCGGTTCTGCGATAAAGGTGGGATAGCATACCCATCACGTTTAAGATGGAAACGGGATGAAGGCCGGCGTTAGGAGTGGGTCACCTGGATGATTTTATGAGGAGGACGATTGGAGTATCGGGTTTAACCGCATTTCTCGAAGCGACTCTTGATTCTTATTCTCCATCGTGATGAACTAGAAGAAGTTTAACACTGCTGCAGAAGCTTGTAAAAAACAGACGTCGCAAGTCTTCTTTATTGCTCGCTTATGCTCAAGCATTCTTCCGCAGCAATACCATACAGACGCCGGCTTATTTGAAGCGCAGAGCGGGAGTACCAAGCGGTTTTAAAAATACGCAACTTGTGGACTAACTGCCAATATAAACACACGAAACAAGCCTTAGTTATATACAAAACGGCTTCTCAACGAGATACACCCCCTATTAATGAGTGTGTTAGCCGTTTTTCCTGACCGTTTCTATATGCGTAAACAGGATATCCATTCGGCGTGGGAGCTCCCGTCATCTTTGAAAACACCCTACGAAATAACTACTCATCGGAAAGATGTGAAACTTGAGGCCATTAGGGTTCGTCCTAGCGCTAAAGCGATGTCATCAATTCCTTCACTTTGCTTAAAAATGTAAGTCTGAATGCCTTCACAGAATTGTCGGCATATAGGAAGTTTGGCTCGAAACTTCGCAACACACCCGTCAAAGAAAAACGAGGGAAAGAGGTATAGGTGTAGCCTTATCAGCGCGTGTGGAATGCTGCCAGAGATAACCACGAGATTACAGCTACGCAGAATATGACCCTATACAGCGCAACTTCCGTATTCCCCGAACTGACGGACTCTCCCCGTTCGCTCGCAACTTTCACAGCAGCGAAAGAAGTGCTGTGGCGGCGCGTGCTTCGCAATCGGTACTCGGAGCAGATGCAAACCATCTGGGCTACACGCGCGAAGCAACTATCTCCGTAAAAGCGAAGAGTGATGTCGGCGGCGTGATGTTGCTGCACGCGCCTGTACTACGCGATGGACAGCATCCGGGAGCTTCTGCAGGCAGCGCTAGATTGCGGCTACATTCGTCGCCTAACTTGACGTCTCTGCGGCGCATCGAAAGTAGCGTACTAATACTGGGCCTACGCTACACAAGCTATGGGGTTTTACGGGCCGAAGCTCCACACCGGCTTTGAGGCGCGCCGTATTGGAGGGCTACGGATTAATTTCGACTGCTTGGGAATATTTATAGGAGCTATATCGTCAGAATACAAACATGAGTGGTTTTCTGTATTTAGCCACCATGAACCAACAATCCCAGCTTTGTACGTTAGTCAACAAAATACAAGCTCATTTTGAATTAAAAAAAAAACTGTTTCATTCACATAAGAATGATACCAATTTTATCGATACTTCAAACAAATAATGGGGATATTAATACAAACAGATGGAGCCGAAGGGCGCGGGTTCGATTCCCAGCCGCGGCGGCCGCTTTTCGGATGGAGGCGAAAAGCGAAAGCGCCCGTGTGTTCGAGATTTCAGCGCACGTTAAAGATCCCCAGGTTTTCAAAATTATTCCGGAGCCCTCCACTACGGCGCGCCTCATCGCCTGCGTTGCGTCGGCGCGTTAAGCCTCATAATCAATCAATCAATCAATCAATCAATCAATCAATACAAACAGATGAAGCAGTGGCGACTCCGCAGCCAATTTCCGGTTGTCGCTCTGTGACATCACAGAATCTTGTTTGTTCTATTTGCGGCGGCCGACCGAAGACAAGAATGATAATTGGGTGATAGTAGTGGGGGGTCTAGTTCCGTCTGATCATATGAAGGTAACGTGCAGTTAACACATTAATAAATACGCTTTTAGTACTGACCTACGTCACTACTGCCCATATTATACCACTGTAGCACGCAATTAGAAAGTCTTTCAGTTAGAAAACCAACATTTCCGCTACCATGAACGGGGATGCACACGAAGCTTGCCCAATCCTGCGAAACCCTAAAACAATCCCTTGTGAAATCCCTGTCAAAAAGTGCCCAATCTCTGCTTGCCGAATCCCTTCAGTGGTCCGCAGTTGTCGTTTCGCCTGGCTTTCCAACTGCCCAAATTTGGGATTATAGCTCGCCCAGGTAGTGCATTTTCACGGGCTGGCTTCCGTTGTCGAGCTTTCAGGGCTGCCTGCTCATCGGCGGAACGGACCAAGCGCGGCCTACCCATGGCGCAGTTATTCCTTGAACTGGCGAGAAACCGCGCGCGCGGAGCTAGTTATTCCCCTTTCCTTTCTCCGGGGGAAGGGGGCGCCTGTGATTGGCTGGGAGCATGGCGGGATCCGGCGCGCCACTTGTGAGAGCGGGGGGTTTCGGGCCGCCACCTGCGGGTGAGGAGGGAGTTTTGGCGCGCACGACGCCAACAGGAACACCGACGGCGACACGTCAGCCAATACAAGCTTCGCTTGAAACCATTTGGCAACTGAAGTGGAGCTGAGGGAGTTACCAAAGGCTAGTTCTGTATGTTTTCGCTTTTCGCCTCCATCTGAAAATTTGCGACTTGTCTAAGAAGCTAAACTCCTAAGTCACTGAGCCACCCCAGTGGGCGGCTTTATATACCTACGCTGCAGCTTTGGAGGTCCTTAGCTCTCCTGGCTTGGGTTTATTTCAGAGTTGACTTCGGACTTCAATGACAGAGCAAAGGGCGGCACGTAGTGGTTGCCGAGTTCGGCGGGAAATTAACAGTTATGGAAGAGCCGAATAATGACACTTGGGCTCGATTTTCTTGCAAAACCCATCTTACCACGTTCTCTTTCCGTTTTAAAGGCGGTTAGGCATTTCTCACGCGTAACCACGGGAAGGAAATTTTCTCGGCGGAGAATTACTTTTAACGGCTGAGCATACCTTTTTTACGACGCATAAACACACACTTGTTCTAACGCCGCTGAAAGATGAACTATCGGCAACCTGGGCACTTAGCATAGTATTTTATTTTGCATTTTTGAATTGAATTTTATTGACCGAGCGTGAACATGAAACGTGAATGGGTACAGATGCACTGGGAGGTCCCAAGGTAAGAACCGCAGGCGGGACCTCCCATGATGATTGTAAAAAAAAAGAGCAATCATCAAGCAACACTAGAATACAATATCAGCAAATAAACACTCAGCATAAAACAGAGAAAGATGAATACAAAAGCCAAAGAAAACCAAAGAAAAAATATTACACTAAGAAGCAGGAACACTAAAAAACAAAGAATACAACTCCAATCTATTCAAAAAGGAGATATGAATACCACATCAACAACAAGACATAATACTACACTTACAATTCAATCAAACAGAAGGGCCTAACAAGAAAGTCTTTAATTTTTTAATTTGGATTTAAAAACGCAAAGTGAATTACAAGATTTAATATCAGAGGTTAGTGAATTCCAGAGCGAAATGGCGGGGAATCCGCCTTTTTCATTGCGGTGTGCTGCCACCTAGCGTGCCTAGCGGAAGTTGAGGCGGTAGGGTTTGCCGGCGTTTCCTCCGGCTGCGTTCTCGTTGTATGCACGGCAATCCCACATTACGGCGAGGAGCAGCCGAAGTTTTTCTTCTGTGTTGGTGTTATAACGCCTTAAGATGACAGCCCCTGGTCATCACATGATACCAGGCGGCTTCTTATCACTGAATGAGGGCTGGCAGAGAAATCTCGGACAGATCCGTGTGCCGTCCGAGTAGCAGAGCGAGCAGTACTTGGAGTCGTCTGGCATGAAGTGCGATCGCCAGCTCAACAAAGGCCGGCAGTTCGCAAAATGCCTTTAAGCGCTGGACACATGTACGATTGGTACACGCGATTCGCATGCGACTGATCGTTACGACTGTCGCCCCGACTAGTCGTACGCGTGAATTTGAGATGGCCCGATGCGCGCATGAGATGCGTCGGCGGCGTCGCTCCGCCCACTGCTTTTGCTCCATGGTCAACTACGATGATCGCTGAGCTGAATTTGTAGATTCTGCGCGTTTGTTCGCAAGAAATGGATAAAGCAAGCAATCGTGAAGCGTTTTCTGCCTTCGGAAACAGTCCGCGCACACGCCGGCCGCGCCTGCCAGCTCGCCACACTCAGCGGTTCGAACCGGCGCAGACCACGATAGCAACCGCGCTTGTCGCTGCTCTTCTGAATCAATATGATTGCTAAAAAGAAGTTCCACATGCGAGAAAGTAGGTGTTAGTGTGGTGAAAAATTGTGCTAAGGATTGTTGTCAGGGCTTATTTTAAAAGCGGCGATCAGACATCTGCCGCGATGCAAGCCTACGCTGACCGGTCGCCGCGGCGCGCGGTGCGCCGAGCGGCCCAGAGATGGCGATACCTGCGCGGAAGCATCGAAACAGGCTACGCAGATGTCTCGGTCACCGATCGCTCAAACGGCAGTTATAGCTTAAATAGAGTTCCTCATGCGAGAAAGGGGATGATAGTGTAGTGAAAAGTTGTGTTGCGGATTGTCATTCGCAGTTGCACAGATAGCGGCGATCAAATGTCCGCCAGGATGCTAAGCCCAAAGTTCCCATCACCCGAGTCGACGCGAGCGACGCAAGCCGCCGTAGCCGATCGCGTGCGGCCGACGGGAAGCGATAGAAGCCGACACAGTTCCCTTTTCGGCACTCCGAGTTACAGCGGAACGCAGCACAAGTTGTGGGCATTGTTCCGCGCACAACGAGCACATACAAAAAATCAAACGATGTAAATACACCGCGACCCCTTCCCGCTTGTGCGGGAGCTGTGGGGAATGTCGTCTGCTGCCCCTACCGGACTGCTTAGGGACTTGGCCGCTAGGGGATTGCGCATGCGCAGTGGGGTTGTGAAAGAGGCGGATTGAATCGTTTGTCTGCCGTAGTTAGTGTGTATACACGGAAGTAACAGATTCTGGCGTGAAGCAAATCGCGTTGAATTGAGATTATAAGTGATGTGTTGAGGGAGAATATCTACAGCAAGGTGATCGTGTAAAATTTTAAAAAAGAAAACACCAATGCTGTACCTATACAGATGATGAACGGGCAAAACACGGAGCTGATAGAACAGCGGGGAAGATTCTGCTTGTCGATTGGAAAATGTAGTGATGCGTAACGCTTGTTTCTGCAGTGTTATTAATGGTGCGATGTGTAAATTGAGTAAATTAAGTGACTAGCGTAATATGTTATTCCGCAACACGTCATTGCTTTCTGAAATAGTAGGAAGTTTTACAACAGAACACCGAGGCAATTTGCGTACCATGATCACTTGCCACGCAAGTAACAGTTGCAATTAGAGGTGCTTTCGTACAGAGAGGGCCAAGGCAGGCTACTCGAAACCTCCCCGTTAACTGATTATCCGGAATGAGCTCTCTCGCCGAGCGAATATGGATGAACAGTTTTTCCCCGCTGTTTTCCCAGTGTATCAAAAGGAACCTTTCCTAGTGTTTCAAAAAGAAAAAAAAAACACTAGTAGCACCCGTAACACGGTCCGTTTAAGTAAGATGAATGTGCGCGCTTGCAAGCAAAACGCGCCGAATTCAAACACTGCAGCTACTTCACCGCTTAATTCAATAACCGAGCGTGGGATACACACTCGCACGGGCGAGCGTACCATAGGCTCAACTATTGTTTCAAAGAAGGCATCGAAGCTTGGGTATAAACAACGCACTGGAGCTTCAGCATTATTTGTTCATTTAGGATACTATTTAAAGGGACGCTGCAACACTTTCGATAAACGCTTTCACTCTTTCTTTCGCGCCTGGAAGCGCTGCGAAAGATATAGCTATCTCCAAGCGCAGCGGCACTGAATGATTTGCTCGTCGCAGCAGATACGTCTTCCGATTCTGCTTTGCTTTTCCTGCTTTCGTTATAAAGTGGCTTTCGAGTGCGTTCATTGCTGCGACTGAAGGAAAGCCAGGCGATGGCCGCTACACCGCTCTAATGAAGTAATTCGAGAGGTCGAACAAGGACCACACCGGGAATAAGAGTGAATAATTTTGAATAAGTAGTTAAAATATCTGATGGTCATAGAGCATAGATTATTGGCTGAGGTGCATTGCGACCCCCCAATGCAAGTACTGGATGGGTTGGTTGACTACGTTCTTCAAGCTTTTAAGATTTCGAAAAAAAAGTTGAAAAAAAAAAGAAGTGTTGCAGGGTCAATTAAATGGCAGCCAACATTGGTGGCTCAGCAGACTCCTTTCATTTGTGTCGTGTCCTGCACACCCGTTACAAATGGGCAACTCTGCCTTCGAATGCTCCCAGACAGGTTACGCATGGGTCTGATACACCATGGCAAATATTTGGGATAAGAAGCAAGAAGGAATGAAAGTGGGATGAAGCATACCGTGCTGCCCTCAGTCTTCGCTTTCCTTAATTTTGAGCTTACCTTCTATACAGCTCCTCCGCAAGGGTTCTTCAGCTGATCGGATGAGAAAAAGGCGAGGTCGAAGGGAGGTGCTTCCCCATACCACACCATCGCGACACCTGGTCGCTTTTTGCCAATACGACCGAAAGTGCCACCACGCCTGTAACTCCTCAGGGTTTTGTAAAACATGCTGCTGCCAGCAGCCAGTTTCTTTCTGTCTCCGAAGACATCCGGTGTTATATTGGAAATCCCTAATTTAGGGGTGGTTCAATCAAACCGAATTAAGCGAAATCGGGACTTAACATCAGCGTTTATGGTCCGCGTCCAACATTCGGTTTTAAGTCCCAACTTGAACGTTAAACAGGAACAAGAGTGTGGTTTAACTGAGGAGCTGAGCAGATTTTCTGAATGGCGGGTCATCCAGGTCGCGTTTAGAACCTCGGGCTGTTTATACCGTAGCCTAAAACTACGGCGTTTGTAAGGCGTGCAACTCGAGTTGCAGCGACATCGACTGTCGTTGTTCTACGTATCCCTGCGGCAATCGATATCGGCGCAAACCCTTCCGCGTTTACGGCGTACAAAATCGCGCGCCATTATCGGGATGGCGTCACATTGTATACAGCGGAATGCCGTGTTGGCACTTACACACACGACCGCGCGCGGAGCGCTGTTCGACGCCGCGTAACGCCCGCGCCGCGAACGTCGTGTAGGCACCGTCGACCGAAGGCCGCGCGCGCGTGTGCGTGTTCCTTTAGCAGAGCGTCGTTTCTCTCCAGGCAGAATGGCCCCAGCGGCGGCGTTTCTCCCACGCGGTAGGCGTGAGATGCCGTTCAGGCGGCGCTCGGCGCAACGCGAGAGCCTGTCGATCTCCTCTTTTTCGTGCGGCACGACGCAGTCTTCGAATCCCCGCGTGAGGGCACATCTCTCCTTTCACTTTCACCTTCTCCCGAACGATCATCGTCTGCGCCTTAGCTGAGCACCGGTAGCGGCCGCTTGGTTTCACGCCAGTGTGCGTACCGTGTTGCACGCACATCGCTGGGACTCGGGACGACTGTGCGTGTTTCGGACTGTGCGACGAATGCCATCCCAAGGACAGCTGCTGTGTGCATGACGAGCTGCCGTCCGTGTTCAGCGGATCCTATATGGAGCTGCGGAAATTGCGTCCCCGCTGTCACACCGGATGCCGTCGCGGTGAGGTCTTCTTTGAACTCTTGATGACCCAGACAACCGTAACAGACGGTGTTGTCTGCGTTGAACGCGGCGGGAAGCAATATCGCCGCTGTTATAGGAGGCACCCGCCGCGGTGGCTCAGTGGCTAAGGCGTTGCGCTGCTGAGCACAAGGTCGCGGGTTCGATTCCCGGCCGCGGCGGCCGCTTTTCTGATGGAGGCGAAAAGCAAAAAACGCCCGTGTGTACGAGATTTCGGCGCACGATAAAGATCCCCAGGTGGTCAAAATTAATTCGGAGCCCTCCACTACGGCGCGCCTCATCGCCTGCGTTGCGTCGGCGCGTTAAACCCCACAATCTATCCATCCTGTTATAGGAGGCTAAAGCTTGCCGCTAGCAACCGCGGTGAATAGTGTTTTTTTTTCAACATGAAATGATTGGTAGCAGTGTTTAAATACAAAAATATGGTTTTATACTGCTCGCGTTTGAAGTGAAAGCGAAGTCTCGGCATCACCTCATGCAGCCTGCAGGCCGCAACTACTATTCGGGAGTTGATTCCTAAGTGAACTCCAAGTGTGTTCCTCGATGTCCTCTTTTCGCATTTCACGGAGGAGAAGATTTCGAGTTCTCAGTATGAGGCATAGTATTAGTATCCGAGACTATTGGACCCTCGGAAGGAGACAGAATAACGTTTTGGAGGCGAGAGAAGAAAGCACGACTAAAACTTTTGCTCTCTCGTATGAGCAATTTCACAGCAAAGAATAGACGATCCGCCGGGCCTCGTCAAAGTAATTGTAGGTGTGTAGTCTCGGGTGTTCGAGTTATTCACTGTGCCATGGTTATTCAGGTTGATGTCACGGCATGTCGAGTGCGCGCTTTAGGCATTTGGGCCAGTCGGTACGTCAGTATTCCCCCAGATTGTTTTTCCATTGATCGGTGAGTGTTTATCCGCATTTATAAGATCATACGACAACACCGAACACTAGCTGTGCAATATGCTGCTGAATTCGTTTATTCAGAAGTTGGATATTTCGGATTACGGTTTACATCAAACGGCCTGAATAGCCCCTACTATTTTGTTGCGTTTTTATCGATATAAAACTACCCGTGACATTCAACATTTTCCGTCACCCGTGAACTCGATCTATTAGGGTTTGATTTTATACAGCATCGCCAGGACGACCGATCGAACTCCATATTTGATAGAGTCATGCGATTTCCCTGACTCCACGGCTTGTATGTGTGTTATGCTTGGGAGTACCGATAGACGCCAGTTTCAGTCTTCATTAGCCGCTTGTTTTTCGGACGGCGCTATGGGCGTAGCCTGCTTGCGACATTCTTATGCTTGCATCGAACAAGCAGGCGCTTTCGATCATGTCGGTGAATTGAAACTCGATGTATGCATTCGAGCACACCACCACTCCAGAGATTTCTTGCTTAACCAAAAGCAGGTACCAAATGTATTTTGCACGAGTATACATATACTAATCTTTGTCAGAAAGTTTCTAGGCCATGATAAAACCGAGGTATTTCATGATATTAAGGATGGAGATTGCCATTTCCAGCTTTCTGGCATAAAACTTCCCAATGCTTCTCAAATCTTTTCAGAGGAAAGCGTGTATGTTAATTTTTTTGTGGCCTATTAACTTTTGTCATGGTCTCAAAACTTTTCTCAATTTCTGTGCGTACACATTATTCTCGTTGTACGTCAGTGAGGCTTGCACATGTATACAAACCACTGCAGACACGAACACGAGTTCCAGTGCAAACGCGCTCGTTTTCATCACGAGCTCGAAATTCAAGCAAACATTCATACATACACACCGACGAATGAACAAACAAACAAAGAACAAAGAAAGAAACAAACAAAGAAACAAACAAAGGCGCAAACAAACAAGCAGCAGCAGCAGCAGTTGCAGCAGCAGCTTGGAGATGCATACAAACCGTAGCAGACGCGAACACATTTATACCAATGCAAACGCGCTTTTTTATTGCAAGCTCGAAATAGAAAAACAAACAAACAAACAAACAAACAAACATGACTTACCATTAGTTAAGTTCCGGGTGTGGCTTTCGCTCGCACTGGTGCCGTTCTTGTCGCGCCGGTTTAATTAGCCCGAAGGCAATTAAACGCCTCTTTCACCCCTTCCTGTCAGGATAGTTTAAATTAATGACCACCCTCGTCGCCCGCAGAATTCGCGGAATTCGTGGCAAACTTGCGGGCCCGCTTAAAGTTACGCGGAGTTTAGAGAGTTGTTTTGGGTGTAAGTTCTTCGCAGCCCATAAATAATCTCGGTGGCGTGCGACTTTGGGCAATGTCCGTTCGTTAGCTGCCGCGAATGGTGCAAGCGCCCGGAATTAGAGGCTTTAGCGGGACTAATTTATAGACGAAGTCGTTCGCGCTGAATCAGAACGCACGAATGGGCGTGCGCATCTTCATAAAGTCTTCGCTTGCGTTGCATTGCTCAATGGTGCCCGCCAAAGCGTCGTCCGTGGAAGAGGAAGGCTTGATGTACGCCTTCGTCCAACACGCGATTGGTTGCCAGTGTGAGACATCATCGATTCTTGTTCAAAGAGGGGGTGAAACTGAATGAAAGGACTATTCCCGAAACGCGGACGAACGAAAAAACTGAACTCGAATGCTTCATTTCGTTCTCTGCTATGCTACAACGGCGATTGGTACAGGACGAAGGGACATATTTTTGAAGAACACTGTGAAAAAGGGTCATAGCGGATGAGGAATTCCGCGATGCGGCAGCTGCATCTGTGCCACGTGCAGCCATGGACAAATCAAATATGAACCGCGGAACGCGCAGCCGAAGATACCGGTGGCGTCACCTCGCAGTGGCCGTGGAAACCACACGGACATGCGCAGTAGAGATGTCGGGAGCGAGGCTGCGTCTCCCACTGCGATATGTTGCCCTCTACTCGCTCGCATGCTTGCCGTGTCGCCATGCCGAAAGAGCGCTGAATACAACTGTGAGCCATGCGGCACGATGTAACTGCGGTCACTGCGTGTTTGTCGCACACGAGCGCCCGCTCCCCGTCGGTGCCGGCATGACATTGCCGACATAGCTTTGCATGTGCAAATGTGGTGCAGTAATTCGAGCAAATGGCGTTGCACACCTGGGTCACACATAAAATCATGTTCAGTGCTGCCCACGCGGGAGATTTCTACAAGCACCCAGGTGTCGGCGAAAAAAAAAAAAAGAACAGCTGCCAACGTTGTTGTGCAAGGGCAACTGGCATAAGGAATAGTTGGAGCTTCGTAACTTCATTTTTGTGAATACTAAAATTTTGCCAGTAATTATCCGATCCCACACAATGCTGGTAGTTAATATCATTGGAGATGAATTGTGCTGGTATATTTACTGTTTCATAGAAGCACCGAATCCGCGAGGTGACTCAGCCATGACTGCGTCAAAGGCGTGTTCTTGGCGGCCAGCTCATTGCTCAATTTCCGAGGCACTGCACCACGAAAGCAAAAGCAATGGACTGCCATCAGAAATTAGGCGGCATGCTTTTCTTCAGGAAAGCACGATGAACTCAGCAGTATTCTTTTCAAGAGCGTGCACGCGTTTCCCACGGAAACCCTGTCCGCAGCTACAAGCAGTGACGCGCCGCATTGCTCTCGGCACGGCCAACACTCTCAGCTGCGGCATCGGTAGTGCGTGCATTTGTTTTCAGCGCTCTTGCGGAATGGCGACAAGGCAAGCGTGCGGGCGAGCAGCGGGCAACATATCGCACTTGGACACGCTCCCTCGCTCACGACATCGTTGCTGGGCATGAAAGTGCGCGCCCGCCGCTCCTCCAGCCCGGCCGTGGGCATTCCCATGTGTTTTCCATGGCCGCTGCCAGGTGACGGCACCGGCATCTTCGGCCGTGTGTTTCGCGGTTCGTGTTTGATTTGTCCATAACTGCACGTTCTTCTTCCTGGTGTATTTCGATGTTGTATTTCTCGCGAGATTTTCCAACTTCTCACCTATGACAATGCCAGCCGCACTGCCTGCGCAATAGTGCGAGTTCTATGTTAAAGCCAAAACCGCTTCTTTGTTAACAGCTGAACTTTTTAACGCGGCCGTAAGTTGTCCAACGCGAACAGAAAAACCTCCAGTTGGAAACAAAACTCGTTCCTTGGTGGGAATCAAACCTGGGTTTCTTGCGTTCTGAAACGGGCGTCTATTCGATGGAGCTATCGTCGCTTCTTTTTTGTTTTCCACATGGTATTTATTGTACTACGTTTCAATGCAAGAAATGATAGTTACAACACATGTATACAAATATGTACGCAGACAAATGAGTTGATTACAAGATGAAAAACAAAATAAAACGTAATGAACAATTATGCACACTTGGCGTAGAACGGGGGCAACAGTGAACAACTAATAAGGAGGGGATGCCAATCAGGGCGAGAATAATTTTGGTCGTAGACGTCTTTAAAATTAATGATCATTTGGCAGAAGTGTGATCTGGAAGAAACCACGGGCTCATTGTGCCTATCCAGTAGTCCCATTTTTCATAAACTATGCAGAGCGATTAGACAAAAAAAAAATCACGCCATATCCACGGAATGAATGATGATAAGTGGGGCGAAGCTCGAGAGGGGGAGATCATCGGTAACCGTAACTCTCCCGTGAAAGTTCGCCCATTACATCATTAAGAAAGACGTAAGACTGTGTGCGTACATTGTACAAGTCAACTTTTATTTTCGGAGTCACTGCTCCCAGGCCCAGACCTGGTGAAAGACCCCGCGCCATCGAGGACTACCCCGCACCTCTACCACAATTTGTCACGTAGGATGGGACACAACGGTAAAGAAAGAACTTTTATTTAGGGCGAACTTGTGCCCGAACAAGACGAGAGGAAACGAGCAAAGGTCCTTGCGTCTCGCTCGATCTCCGAGGACGACTGCCTGCGTTCGTGGCGTGATCTCTTGCGTGATCTCCCCCTCGCAGTGCACGTGCGCTCGCGCCTCCGTTGGCGAACACAGACAAGCTCGCGCTCCCGGTGCCGAGTTTGCGCTGCCGGTTGCAGCCGGTTCTTGCGCGTGCAACGCGGCCCACTTTGCGACATCTCCGAAAGCATGCGGCGGTCACGTACCACGAGACACAAGGGATGGACAGACCCATGACTTAAGGAGCTTCGCCCCTAAAACAATCATATGACACGCCACCGTCTGCGGGTAATACGAGCTATCATCGCATTCCGGGCGCAGAGCATTATTTTTTTTGGGTTATTCATAGCGCTAGCTTTGCACATTACGTGAGCGTTCATTCGCTCTCTCGTTCGTTCGCTATCTCGTTCATTCGTTCGCCCGCATAGGCCTCACTTCCGCAAGTGAGCCGCTCTGAGCCGCCCTTAACAGCATAGATGTTTAAGCTTGAGCTCGGTCCGGTGGCGTGGCGTCCTCCAGGCGTGCGCGTGGGCTTGCGCCACACGTGGAGCTCGCAAAAATCCCAAGGAAAGATTGATTTTGAGTGCTTGATTGTAGTGTTTAACGTGTTGACGCAACGCAGGCGATGAGGCGCGCTATAGTGGAGGGCTCAAGATTAATTTGGACCAACTGGGGATATTTAACGTGCGCCTAAATCTGGTATAAATGAGCGTTTTCTTCTCTTCGCGTCCACCAGAAAAGCGGCGGCCGCGGCCGGGAATTAAACCCGCGTCCTTCCAAGGAAACCATTGACGAGAGTTGGCGCCTCAAATAAGGAGCACAGGACAGGTCGCGCTACAGACGCCGAGTTCGCGAAGTCGGTTGCTGCGGGTTCTATCGCGTGCTTATGCGGTCCACTGTGGTATAGATGTGAAAGGCTGCGGACAAAACGACCCGGGCCTGCAGTCATGGAGCACATTCAGCAGCAAGTTCGGAAATCCGCGTGAGGTGCAACAGCCTGGTCTCCCACGACGACGGGAGAGGGGCCGCCAGTTCTGCTGTATCTCCAGCCTTGCACCAGTCGTGCAAGCTGTGCCTTTTTTTGCCTGTTCACTGACAGCAATTATTATCAGTGTATACACCAGTGCGCGGGGATGAGCTATTATTTCTGCGTTCCTCTCTGTGCCTTTTCATGCCGAAATAATAAGGCTAAAATTTCAACCGTCGGTACTGGAGCGTACTTCTGCGCAGTGTAAGGAACTTAAAACAAAATAAAATAAAACAAAATAAAACGTCGGCATTAGTTGAAACGTCTAATGAGCGAGACGGTATCTTCCGCTAGGTCTATGCATAGACCAAGTGTACTTGTCTCAGGCCCCGCGTAGAATGCACGTGCAGCCATCCCGGAGTGAACTTAGATGAAGTCGCACCGATAGTTGACGAAGGGCTTGCGTTCCGGCTAGTTGGTGTTTCATAACGTTCATCTTAAGCGCAGAAAAATACACGGACACAGAACGGTCCTTGTCTTCTGTGTCCGTGTATTTTTCCGCGCTTAAGATGAACGTGATAGTTGACGGTCAGGGCACGCACGCGCGCACAGCTGGGTTCACGAAGGCGACGTCGGCGCAAGGAGAGAAATTCGTGCCCAGCTCCGCCCGCAGCATCTCGTCGCCGATGACCTCCGCGGGGCCGGCCACCTGGCGGAAGGCAAACACGCTGCAAGCGTGGTCCGCGTACCTTGTCCGAATTTCTCGAGCACGTCTCGGGAGGGGCACGCGTACGGAGAATTCGCCGCGCGTAGCCTTCCGAGAAGGACTCCTCGCATGAATGGAATACCGCGCTCGCCTTTCTTCCTTTCTGTTTTAGCCTACTTAGGCTTTAATTCTCGCATCTCGTTCTCTCTGGGCGCCCACCTGTTCGAGTTCGCCTGAGCAGCACCGGCTTCTCAAGGGAGCTCAGTGGCGGACGCCCACAGTCTTGAACAGCCAACCATTAGCTAAAGTTGTCCGTCAATGGGCTCGCGCTTTAGTTAGCGCAGCCGTTTGTCAAAGCCGTGTCACATGGTTTTACTGATTATCGGATGCTAAGGCGTTGGGCTGAAGCGTGGGGGCCAGGCGAGTGGAATTCCTCCCGCAGCGGCAACAACACCGTACCGAAACACTCTTGCGCCCATTTCTTTTTTATCCGACCGCCCACATCGGCGTGGTGGCGTGTTCACACCATACGTTGCCGCTGCTGCTCCACATACCCTGGACGTTGTGATCATTTGCGCGGTGGTGGGAACGTCGTGACATGTAATATACACTAGGGTTTGTCCGCTTATGTTTTTTGCTCTCTTTTTTTTTCCAAACGCGAGAAGGGAGCGGGGCAGGGGGCCACTGAGGAAAAAAATACTTGGAGCACGAACGAATACACTTGAGCGAAAAGGCAGTCCTTTGGGCACACCATCGCCTTCGCAATGTGTTGTTCGTAGAAAGATAGTTTTGCCCGGCATTCTGTTTCAGGCGGCTCACTTTATATTTGGCGAAGGACCGTGATGGAGCCATTATTTTTTTCGAAGGCGTCTACCGTGGGTGGTGAGAAAGTGTGTCAAAGGATGGTAGGTGCCAGCGGCAGCAAAGACAAGCACTCGTTCGAGTCTTGTCGAAATGTTCTCGCGCGTCTCTACGTGGAATTCGTTTTGTTTTTCGGCCCCTCCTTGATTCTGTCTATTCTCAGGTACTGTTTTCTTTCTCTTGTGTGTGTAAATATTGCGGGTCGTTTCTATTTTCGAACCACTCGAAAGTAAATACGACTCAAAACGGGGCGCCTGAGACGGGCCTAATGCCAAGCTTTTCGAGATGGCTGTCAATAAACCTGCCCGGTTCTTCTGCCATCTCTCTAATGGACGACGAGAACAGTTCCGGCAGCAGCACATCTTACAGACGTGACCGGAATTTTCTGTTTGGAAGAGGCGAGCGTCTGAGCTCACACAAGACAACTTGTTATCGCTTTCTTTTCTGGTGACAGAACAAAACCAAAGACGAATAAAATAAAAAAAGCCAGTCAAAGTTCTGCTGTTTCATTCAAAAAAGAAAGAAAAAAAAAAACAGCCGTGGTTTCATCATAAACGAAACGACACGAGGATTGAGGCTAAACGCTTCCGGAACCCGGCCCGATGGGGCAGACTCGTCTGAATGGCGACACAAAGAAACTCTTCGAGGGAAGCAAAGTGTTAGTGCAAAAGCTAATTAACGGAACGTGACTCCACCGACTGACAATCAAATGATCCCTCGTATTTTACAGTCCTCAGTATGCGTATGTATAGAAAGCCCATTCATCGCAGCATCTTGTGTTCGTTTCCGCGGAGCACGAACCGGGGATGTCGTGTGCTTCTCGCTCAATCGGAGTTCCGCTTCCGTGCGGATGCGGCTTTATTCTTTTGAGCGCCGTGTGGATACGAGATGTCGCTGCGGTAGGCCTGAAGGCAGGCAGGCATTAGCGGTTCGCGATTATGCAAACAGATAATAGCGGCAATTTCCCGCTTCGAGAAATTATCGACGTAATGAAGCAGCGAACCTTTTAGCCTCGTCGGCGCAGTAAGTCCTATGCCACGTTAAAAATTACCATCGCACGACGTATTTGAAACACAATCTTAGCTCTGTAATTTGAGTTAACGTTTTATGCCAGAGTTCTCCCGAAAGCGCGTGTCTTTCTTACTGCCATAAAATTGTTCGGTCACATTTGAATGCTTTGCTTTTAATTTGCTGTAATTTAAACTTCTGATTTTAATTATTTGTGGTGCAAAAACGTTTTACATGGCCTTTAAAATGTCGACAGACTGTCGGTATGTTTGCGCGTTACGTGAGCGTGGCACGTCGCTTTAATAATCTCAGTTGTATGTTTTTTTATTTTTTTACAACTACATTTTCAGTTCCGTCTGTGTTTGTCTTAATTGAGAAAGAAACGTAACGTTAAAAAGAAGTTGTGCTCGTGCTCTCTCGCGTTATTCAGAATATGCCTAAGAAGGGAAGGGAGTTATCACGATCCGTCTAACCCGCCTCTGGTCCATCTCTTGACCTTGCTCCATTTCAATTCGTCCATTTTAATCTCGTCCATTTCCGAAATTAAGGTGGCTTCAGGAATCAAAGCTGGCAATCAGCGGGAGTGCTGAAATCATTCGTTATATTAAGCTGCACTTTTGAAATTAGCGCCGCTACATAAACAGAAGCGTGCAATCTGCCAAAGTGCTCGAGGAAATTTTTTTTGACCAGCGGGCCGTGCAGTGGACTCCAGGCACCGGTATCGACGCGGTATGCAGGCAACTTCACTCAACTCTCTCAGTTAACTCCAGTGTTGCGGAGTTACCAGTCCGGAATTGGAATGAATCCGGAATCATTCCACAGTTTCGCGACCCCGGAATGGAATGGGAATGGAATGGCGACAATACTTGAAGGAGTGGAATGGGAATGGAATTAAGCGCATTTTGCCCGGAATGGAATGGGAATGGAATTACATGTATTTTTCACAAAATAAAGCGCGCTTTTCCTTCTACGCGCTGTTTTTTGTCAAAATATGCAAAAATACGCAAAAGATCCCACCAGCCCAAGTTCAAACATTAGTAAGCCGGAGCCTTGAATATAACAATAACTCGGTACTGTTAAAATCGATTGGCTGATTACAAGCACGGTATATTTATAAGCAGCGATTCTACTACAATTATATACTTAAATACAGCGCTGTTACGAAGTTCGTCGCGATTCTTCGCCTAATAAACGCTGCTCTAAGCCGTTTGGTATCCGTCGTGGGGAACTATCGCGGTGGCCTCCCTCCCTATCTCTCCCACCAACTTCGCCTTGTGATTTTTTACCTTGGCGGCGCCTTCTCCCCGGTTGCGAGCTGTCTCCCCACGCTTCACTTTTGTTTTTTGCGTCCGGAACAGTCGGTGATCGCATCCCACCTCGCCGTCATCGGGACGCTGGAGCGGTGCTTGTGTTCACTGCGAAATTTCGCATATCAGCTTACGCCCCATCTCCCTTCGCGCTCCCCCCTCCTCCCCCAGGACGTTTTGCAATACTCGCCCTCCTATCTAGACACTCGGACGCCTTTGCCTGAACCAGCGTCTACGAAGGCCTAAAATATTGGTTCGAGAATCCACCCGAAACAGGAGAGCCCATGTGATAGGAACTGCGGTCACGCCTGTGCCTGCAAGCTGCACGCTTCAAGCTTTGTTCCTAAACGGTTCCGACCTAACGGAAAGCGAACGCTAGCCACTTTCCCTTGCTTTCCCGACTCGCAAAGGCCGTTTCCGTTGCAAATGTGACGTCAGCTGCATGCGTGGAACGCGTGTTTTCCACGGCATCTCTTTTAATGACAGACAGCGAAGCGAAACCGGCTCTCAAACAGCTCTTTTAAGCAGCTCGTTTGTCAAGCGCAACACACAGGCAGAAGGCACCTGTATTAGTTTACTTTTTTTGTTTTTATAACTGATCGTTGAAGAAGCCGTCATTTACACTTCGTGTTTTCAGAACTGAACGGCGAAGCGCCCATTTGGCTCACACCATTTTGTTACGTAATTTTGATCAATGAAACCAAAATAAACTTTTTTTTCGACCTTTCGCGGCAGCTTGAGACCTTGATTGCAGCATATAAAATTCACGAGGAGACCTAATTGCGCTGCTGAGCACGAGGTAGCGGTTCGGTTCCCGGCCGCGGCGGCCGCTTTCCTGATGGAGGCGAAAAGCAAAAACGCCCGTGTGTACGAGATTTCGGCCTAATGTGGTCAAAATTAATCCGGAGACTCCACTACGGCGCGCCTCATTGCCTGCATTGCGTCGGCACGTTAAACCCTACAATATATCAACGAGGACACCTACGCACTTTGTTTCTGGCGTAGGGATTTCCACAACACTTGACTGACCGGCTGCTGAACGTGTCCTTCTATTATTATCGTTATCATTTTTCTTTACATCTTTTCTTTCAGTTGATCGCGTAGACCAGAGGACACTTGGGGGACCTTCATTACTACTCCACTGGATGCAACTCGTCAAATTAGTTATACAGGCTTCAGTTATACAATTAGTTACGCAGGCCTTGTACTCAGTTTTGCTGAGTCCAAGGACGCAACGCATTCTAAGTTCTTCTTCAGTTAGCTAGAGCCAAAGGTTGCGTGGTGCTAAAGTGTGAACAATCTCCCAATTTCTAAACGACAAAAAAGCAAGACGCAGATTAGTATACGAACCAATGCACTATCTCAGTATACACTAACGAGAGAAAAAAGAATTCTCCCTGCGCATTGGTTCTCATCGAGACACCCATACAAAGGTCGCGCATACTCTAAGCACAGCCTGAACTTTCGCTCGTGCGCAGTGGATGATACCTGACGCACCTAACTAAGCTTTTCGGCAAGGGCGACATTGCATACCTGCGCACACGCAAACACAGGAAGTTCTGAAGTTATCCGTGCTTTCAAGGCGCGCTTGACATGCGTGAGTGCTGACGACCTGTGCGGCCCGTGATCCGTATTTGGTGCAAAGGCAGGAGAAGGTGCTCGAGCGGTAATTCTTCCAACTGATACCACCAGATCCGGAGGTTCTGTTCCTCGTTAACATAATTATAGTTCTAACCATGCTCACGAGCGCTCCTTACGCGTGTTAACTGCTTAAGGAATATAATGTTTTCTTCAACCATACTTTTGTCAGCACAAAAATAGAACATGTCGTCACGTTAGCATTAACACATTCCCACTTAAACAATATTAAAACATCACAACTCGTAAAGACGTGCTGACCATGCAAATACTGTAATAACTACCTGGAGAACTGCCCCAGTGGGAATTAGTAGGGTGATTGCCCTGAACGAGATATGTCACAAAGCCACTACCCCTAGACCTTGGTTACATGTTTGCGTATTTTAGCAGTTCTTAAAGCGTGTAATAACATCAGCTTAATAGTGGGTTCATTGGTAACCTGATAATCACCCGATAAAACGTTGAGGAATTGGAGGAATGGAATTGAACTGCCCGGCAATTCCCGGAGTGGGAATGGGCGATGTTCCGGCATTCCGAGGAATTGAAAGGAATGGAATTTAGGCAATTTGTAATTCCCCGGAATGGAATTGGATTGGAATGGGGACGCCCATTCCGCAACACTGGTTAACTCAGTAGGATGGACGACTGTATGCCAAACTCCGGGCGTCTATCCTATAGCAGTGTGCGAAATTACGTTTAAAAGGGGGAACAATGCAGCGCATATATCTGAGAGAGGTAAGGTACGGGGAAGTCGATGTCAACTGGGAGCTTCCGTGGTTTACCCCTTCTTTTAGAGCGCATCCCTTTAGAGCGCCCGCTCATGCGGTTTCGCGTCGTCGCTCGCCGTCGGCCTCGTTGTAACCGAGAGAACGAAGAGGACATCGAGGATAGGGCGAGCAGGGAAGCGGAGGACGAGAGTATGGGGAAAGTGTGAGGAAGAGGGAGGTATTTCAAGGGTGCCTTGGGATACGTGCTCCCCGGCGGCGATGGGCTACGAGATAATAGTACAGTAGCGCGCGCCGTCGTGCGCTCGCTGATGACGGGATCACTTCGTGAGACGCAGGAGCCATGCGCCGTCGCCGAAAAGACTGCAGCTCGCGCCCCGCTCAAATTTATTATCATGGAGTGTCGTAATCGCCAGCCAATTTTTTAAAGCGCTAAAGCATCAAATGACCCACAGTGCGAAAAAGCCGGTTGCGCACGCGTAGGCGTTGTCTGTAGCAAGAGACCGGCAGAGAAATTTACATCTGCTGCGATGCATCTTTCGCCTACGCTATGGTGCCCCGAAAAAAAAAATAGAAACAAAGAAAAGGAGCGCGTGCGACAGCGCCTGGGCAAGCGCTGAGTCATGTAGAACAATCCCTCGGAGGCTTATTATGTCGGCTTGCGGGCTTTGAAGGCGAAAGCCTTGCGATTAATTGTCGGACTTCTCCCGTATCATGTTTGCGTCTCTTCCTTTGCATTCGTTTCTTGGTCTTTTGATGTGAATTACTCGGACAGGCACACTGACTGTAGCTGATGCGGCAGCTTCCCCGCAGTCAGAGCACACTTCCGCGTGCACCCGTTGTACGCACGTGCCGCCATGTTGACCTTTCACGCGGCGCACGCATCTGGCAAATTTTTGTTCCATTCCGGGAGAGTCCGTATTAGCGCTATGGCCAGGGCAACCATCTGCTGCTCCGGCGACCCAGGTTCAAATCGAGCACCAACCCTATTTATTTTCGCCTTATAGCGGCGGCCATTTTGGTACCACTCGTATTGACGCATACGACGACTGGTCTCTTGTCTCTTTTGATGAGACACCTAAGGCCTTCGCCTTAAATACAGAGAGTGCAGCAATGACTACTATTCGGCTGGCGTTCTCCTTGTTATCCTTAAGTGAACCACAGGTTAAACTTGTTTGATTTTAGTACGCCTCTCACAGAGCTTCGCACACCGTCTTTCTTCGGTACCCTCTCCCATTGACGCAGCAGTCACCAGTGAGCCAGGGGGCTCTACGCAGCGGCCTGCGCCCCGCGGACTTCAAATGAACTCTCAGCGGCGTTCGATTCGATACTAATGCTTTTGTATTCACAACTGATAGGAAACGATTAGGCGTCCTCGGAGGTTGTTCTTCAAATTTGGTGTGCCCTGTGCCCTTAGGAGTGCACTGACGGCATCCACTTTCCGACTGAGGCTGTAAGTTTTTTTGCGGTGACGTTTTTGGATGTTCTGTTTTCGCAGTGTTCAACCAGGGCGACGAGGGCAAGTCCTGGTACATCATACTGCGGGGGTCCGTCAACGTCGTCATCTACGGAAAGGTAAGCCATGGCGTCGCCGTTATCGTCTTCGGAGTGGTGATGAAATTTTGCAACGACTACAAAGTAATGATACAGGCCCTTAATCATACCATAGGCTCTTAAAGACTGCAAGGATTTCGCCGCTGGCCATGAATCTTGCAAGGTTGAGTGCCTATGGCGCAGCGCGAGGGCAGATTAGGAGGAAACAGTGTTAACAGAAATAGTCTACCAACGCCGGCGTTTATAACCTCCTGTTAACTGAACTTTTGATCCTTTGGCACAATTGGAGAAATTATAGGCTGGGCGCGCTTGTTTTTCTAAAAACGAAAATGATCTGGAGCGGTATTCTCGTAACTGTCGCTTTTGAAAACGTCCCTTTTGAGTCCCTTTCATCGTGACGTACTTCCGGTTAAGCAGTGAATGTTGGCAATAGGATTGTTGCGCTTGCGTTACGTCAATTCCGGTTGTTGGCTTTTAGCCAATCAGGGCTCGCCAAAAGGGACGCTTTTGAAAGGGACGCAAAAGGCACATAACTCGAGAATACCGCCCCTGGTCTCTTCGCAACTCCAAGTTTGTAGCGTGGTGAGGCAACGATGTGCAAAGCAGTCGAGACGGAATGCTTTGCCTATGATAGCACCGAGAGCAGCTTTGTCTGGTTCTCGAGTTGAGATTGTTTTGCTGGAGCGTCCGGTTTAGGTGTTTTATCGAAGTCAAGTGCATTATCGCTACCGATAATGCGCCCTGCCTCGATGAGACACTGAGTCATCTGGATCGGCTTCAAGGACCGCAGCAACGACAGCGCAAAAAACCATCGTCTGACGGGAGAGCACGATGTTCGCACAGCTTATAGAACATGTGGTACTTTTGGTCAAGCTCAAGTGCCTTTGAATTGGTCCGAGGTTGTGGAAAAGACAGCAGTTGCGGAACGGCGGGTTTGAGAGGGAAAATCACGTTTGCGCAGCGCTTTTCTGTTGTGTTTATGTGCGGTTTTGACAGTCCACTACGAATAACGTTGGTCTGCAAAGACTCTTTGCTGTGGGCCAATAAATGACTCAGTGATACTACGAACGGCATGAATTGAACAGTTTAGGCTGAAATGAAAAAAGGACGCTGTCATTTTTCTCGTGTGGTTCGTCCTGCCAAAGTTTGCAGGAATGCTTAAACATTAGTATTTAAGCAAGACTTTTCCAAACTAATAACACTGCTGCCGCATGTCCATAATTTTAAGAGCAAACATACCATCATTAAGGCTTATTTGACACAAAAAAAGTAAATACCTGAGAGTACCCGGGTATTTTTCTTAAAATTAAGGCTACATGTCAGATTCGTTTTTAAACAAACAACGCTTGAAAATTTGTGTTGAAGGAAGGCAAGGTAAAATCGAACACAAACAAAAAATTACACCATCTTCCCGAGGGGAACCCTGAGGTGATGCGAAGCATCGCAGAGTTCCAATCCAATCCAATCCAATCCAATCCAATTCAATCCAATCCAATCCAATCCAATCCAATCCAATCCAAGCCAAGCCAAGCCAAGCCAAGCCAATCCAATCCAATCCAATCCAATCGCATCCAATCCAATGCCCCTCGCGAGAGAGTTCGCTATCGGAGAGGAGAGGGGGTGAGCGGCGGAGAGCGCAGCTGGCGCGGCGAGGAGAATGGGGGAGGGGTGGACGCCGACAACGCCGACAACAACGAAGGATGGATGCAGAGAAAAGGCGAGTGAATGAGATGCGTCGCATCTAAAAGATGTCGGGTCGAGCATATCTAAGCCCAACTGAAACGAAAGGTTCCAACGGATTACGCGCCAGCAGTGCCAACGCGGGAAAATTGAATTGGGCAGACCTTTTTTGCATCAATATGGGAGGAGCCAGGAGGGAGGAAAATAGCGTGTAAGGGTGGGAAGGGGGAGAGATGGGAGTGGGTTGCGTGGCAGGGGCGGTAGGAGGCTCATCTTTCGACAACATTTAGAGCGAAGCTAGCGGATAGGCGGCCAATTTTTGAATGCTCGCGTTTGTTTTTTGTTCTGCTTTTTTTCACCACCCAAAGAAATTTGTTACTCAACAACTTCACTTTAGCTTATCCTCCTTTTTTTGCGCGTTCTGGGCCTTTAAACGGCGCCGCACCTTGGTGCATAAATGAAAGAAGGAACGAAGGAAATAAAGAGAGAAAGAAAGTGAATGGAAAAAAAAAAGAAGAAGAGAAGTCGTGCTGCCGGCGGCTGCGACAGTGGACGTCGCTTTGAAGTGCGGCGCCTTTATGGGGAGCGAAACGAGTTGGACACTTTTGAGGAAGCGCTTGCACGGGTACACGTCTTCGTCGAGCTACCGGCATAAAGTACGTCGCTTAAAGGCCCCGCCGCTTTCAGCAAAGGAGTGCGCGCTGTCCGAGAACCTCAAGTAACACGCCGTTAGTTCCCTCTTTTCTATTTCCACCTTTTTCTGCCGCGGTGAAGAAGAAAAGAACGTGCTGTCAACGTTCATTCTGGGCGGCCGGCATCCGAGAGCGCTTGTTTACGAGCTCGCCGCGACAAGTCCGGACTCCTCTGCAGTCGGGAACGGAGCTGGACATGTTGGAATGGGCTGTTTATTCGAAAGAAAGCGCTTGCGGGAAGCGACGGCATGGTAAACATGTCCGCGCGTGTTCTGCCGCCCAACACCTCTCCTTCTTTTTGTCGCTTTTTACAACGTTTGGTCGGTTCGGCGCTGTTAGAGCTGCGGTGCGTGCGGAGGCGTTAACAATGCGCAGAAAAACGTAGTCCGGAAGAGCCTTCTTGCTCATGGGATCTGCGGACGAGTAAGTGCGGATGAACACGGTGTATGGTTGCATTCCCCCGCCGCTTATTGGCTTACACATGTGCCTTCGTTGCGCAGGTGCTCATTGGATGACGCAGGGGCATGTGCCTGATTGCCTGATTCCAAGTGTAGCCTGCACCGATTGAGAGTGCATGGAGGAATGATGAATAGGCTTAATTCACATACAGTCGAACCTCGTTATACGGAAGTTTTATCGGGACAGCAAACTAGTTCGTTATATCTGGTATTCGTTGTGACAGTACAGGTAAAATTCGGCTCTAAGAAATTAACAATCCGGCTCGCGCAAAAATACTTGATACAAAAATGCATTTTTTCTGGCTTCGAACCCACTATAAACAAAGTAACGCTTAACTTTCTCCTTGTTGCATTTCAAGCTCAATGAACCGGAACATGAGTACGGGAAATTACAATTGTAATTTCTGTTAACAGAACCAAGCTCACTTGATGAAACAGGCCTGACTCTTTATTTATTTGATGAAGGATGCCATCTTCATCTGTGGCTACTCACAGCACTGAGCAGGATAGAGCTTTTCACAGCGTACACGAACGAAAGGGCCTATATACTTGTGCAGTTTCGGATGCCGTAGGGTTTTTCCAAGTAGCTTCGCAGCCTCAAGGTCAAACGTTCCTTCGTTATATCTGATATTGCGCGCGGCTCTCATGGTTTTAGCTTTATTAGAAGAGAATACCTGTCATTTAAATAAAGCGTGAACAACTAAAGTTCGTGCTTAGTTCGCTATAGCGGATGATTAGCTATATCAGTGATTGTTATAACGAGGTTCAACTGTAGTTTCAGGCTACGATATACAAGAGAGAAACCAAGCGCTAGTTGCCACGTGAGCTACGTTTTAACGAATGTTCTATCACCGCGGATAAACGTTTTAGTGTTACATCGCTTGGCTCAAGAACAGGGCGTAAACTTGCCAAGAAACCAAAAGACTATTTGCAGTTGATTTATCGCTGTAAAAACGGAGCTGTAAAAACACATGCCCAAGGAGTTTTTCAAGAATATTCGTGCAAGGCGAAAAAGAAAAGTGTTGCTCTTTCTGGTTTTGTCCCCAAGAGCGGCGAGAAGTAACATTGCAAACCAGGCCATAAAAGAGTGGAAAAGTGTCAGCTGTCATGGCGGGCCACAAGGTGGCAAGGCATTGGAACATAAGCGTTCCCTCTAGTCAACATTACTACGAAACCGTATGGCTTCATCAGCAAGGAGGCACGAAGGCTTGTGAGGAGAATGAGGTTTGTAAAAAAAAAGAGAACGGACACGACTTTAGTTTACTGGGGCATTGCCAACTTATCATCGGCGCCTGCATTCTTGCGCGCCGTTTCAAAGACATGTTCAGGCCAGCTATATGCTGCTTTTGAGTCAACTCTGCTCTGTGATAGTGAGATGGCTGTAACGAAAAGGAAATGGTAAAAAAAATCTATCAGGGAAAAGGAAATCACACTCACTAAGCAAATATAGGAAGCTAAACTTATCTGACGAAGGGGTGATCGTGGGCTTAACAGTGATAAGCCCCTTCATAGCAGCCGACTTAGTTTTGTCCCCGTGGTTCCCTTTTATTTCCTATTTGCAAAAAAAAAAAATAATAATAAGGAAGAAGAACAGTTTAGGCGACCTACTTGTTCAAGTGCGGCGCGTCACACTTTGATAACTGGCGGCGTTTGCGGAGCGCCACATGGTCATATGCCGCCGTCAGTCGCCAATGTTTACTCTGAAAAGCAAACATGCCGCGGACGGGGGAGGAAACGCGCTGTTTTTCTCATTGCCTTCCGAAATGGGTGCGGAGGAGCCTTCTGAAGGTACAGTGATTGGGAGCCCTGTCTGCTGTATCTCTGCTCTTTTTTTTTTTGATAATTTGGCTTTTCTGAGTATGAGTAGCCGTTTTATAATTACCGGTCACTGCGCGATCGGGTTCCCTTCAGATACATACCGGTATGGGATCTTCGTTAACAACAACAGCGAAAAAGAATACAACGTCTGCTCAAAGCTTCTGCGCGCAGATGATGGATTTGGGAAGCCGCTGAACAGTGTCGTGTTCAGGCGCGTTCAGTTGCTGCCATTTCTGGCACCGTGTTGTGGAAAATTATAAATGTAGCAGGTTTTGTTGTTGTTGTGATACGTATTTATTAAACTTAGTTACAATCCGTGCCTTGACCTTGCTCATCGACGGAGAGGAATATGGGGGAGGGGAGTCGGATGGTGGCGGGTTGGGTGAGTGTATCGATTAAATGTGGTCCTGTATACCTGCTTGTCGCATGTAGTGGACACGAAAGTCGAGGACCGTCTTCCTGTGCTTTGTAGCAGACCCTTTGGGATGGGTCCATTCCCGCAGAGTTTGTGACCTGACTTGATGGGGCGATAGAGAATGGGTCTAGGTTCGCTGGTTCTGCAAGACGCGGCAGTTCCATAACAAGTGGTTTAGGTCAGAGCCTTGCTTGCTGTCAGGTGATTCACACAGCTTGCGCGAGCAGGTTTTGAGAACAGATGATAAAGCACACTCTACCCTCTTTACCTTTTACCCTTGTGAACAGACGAAAAAAGAAAGATAGAGGGCAGTGCGCATGCACGCGTGGACGATTTTCATTTAGCAAAAATGCAGCGCAATTTTTCGCAAGGCTGTGTCATTGCGTTGTTGGGACTAGAAAAACGAGGAAAGGAAAAAGCAAATAGCTTGGATATTTTTCACGCCTATTCACTCCGAAGAACGCCGAGTTATCTGAGTGATCCAGTACAACGACCGAGGAAAAAACAAACGTGAAGTAATTCAAGGATTAATACTTCGCCTTGTTGTTTAAAAAAAGCCTGCGTTTTTTCAGCTGTTCCTGGATTTGTGCTTTCACGACTAGCAGTTTAACCCTGCAATTTCTTAACTGCAGTAATAAACAGCTAGTGCTCGTAGGGAATGCCGAGTTAAGCCCTTTCTCTGATCATTCGTGAAAAAAAAAATGTCCTTTATTGAAATGTAAAGACATGTTCGCTTCAGTTTTGCATGAAACAGGCCCATCCGTTCGGAGTGAGCGGATACCTCTTTCATCAACAGCTTTCTTCTCTGTCCAGGATTACTTATGTAAGACGCGCTAAACGCTCGTTTCCACAATTCGCTGCCCTTGTTACCGGTCATGGGAACAATTTTTGGCCGTAGCTGCTGAATATTGTCAGAAAGCTTTTCTCTTTCCTTTTTCTGGTGCTCAAGACGCCAATGTTTAATTTCCTGGCATTGGTTTAGGGAACAAAAGGCCCCACTCAGCCTTTCTTTTTATTGTGCCCAATAAAAAAAAAAAAGACCTACGCCTTAGAGATGTGGACGTAGGCTGAACCATTCAACCACGCAGCGCCAAGCTTGTGGTGTCGGTGTAGCGTCAGTGCGTTAAGCCGTAAAACAGGAATTCATTCGTCTTTTAACTTGTGCGATTTCTGTGAACCGTGTAAGTATTTTTTTTTGCTGTTTTCTCCTGGCGTTTGCGCCGCCCCTTGCCGCAAGTGGTCGGCGGCAGATGCAGCAGCAAAGCTTATCCTCTCACGCTTATCGGTCTGTTTTTGAAAACGTTCGTTTCTTTCAGGGCGTCGTGTGCACTCTGCACGAAGGCGACGACTTCGGCAAGCTGGCGCTCGTGAACGATGCACCGCGGTAAGAGTCTCTGCATGTGTTTACGCCCTCTGTATAGCACTCTCTACGGACAGAAAGGTCCAGCTTTAATCTCTTCGCTATGGTCACGGTGTACACGTTTGTTCATAACTTCATTTATTTAGAGGTCAGGAAAAAAAAAGAACTATATACGGATCGTACGGATATATAAAAACAGGCAGTACCCCACCCGTGCCTACTACTGCATAATAGGTAAATGTGACACAGTCATTGCACTTGGATTGATATAAAATATGTGCACGAAAGTTGTGTATATAAAAGTGGGATATTGAGTATAGTAGTACTTTCTTTGCTGTTCCTTGAATGCCACGTTTTGGTATTTCTGAGTTTTTTTTTGTGTTTTATTTCTGTTACTGGGACAATGGCAAATGGAAGAATCTAAAGTTTATATTACGTACCTGTTTACTGCTTACGCTCAGAACCATCGTAGTATTTATGCTATTTCCGTTTGGTGATTGTCGCTTAGCTTGTTACTTAAAGATAATAATACGGAATAGGGTTGTCTAATAGAATTAATGGTGGCGTGCTCCAATTGCGAAGAGCAACGGCCCAATTTACCACTATTTAATTTCACTGGGAACACGTTTAAGTCTGAACTGTAGGTTTGTAGTAGTGGTCGCTCTGGAGTCAGGAAAGTGCGGTCATTATCAGAACTTAAACAACATGCGCTACATATTCCTGTTGGAAAAAAGTAAATATAGACGCAGAGGTTGAACTCAAGTCCATACAATTTTGATTCGTGGAGACAACTCTGAGGATATTCCTGTCGCCGAAACATGGCGCCGGCCCGTGCTACCACGGCGGTTTCACAGCAATAGTTTCAACAATGCACGCATGAGTGAGTAAGCGCGAAGGCAAGACCGTCTTTGTTGGCGCTGTTTTTCTTTCTCGCAACGGCAGTATGACCGTGTTTTCTGTCTTCGTTTTGTTTTCCCCCTCTTTTCCGACCCGACGCTGCAACAGCGCGGCAACCATAACGACTCGCGAAGACAACTGCCATTTTCTGCGCGTCGACAAGGAAGACTTCAACCGCATCCTCAGGGTAAGCATGCGCCGTGGCTTTCTCCCGGGCCTCTCAAGCGGAGCCGGCGTACGGTGCACGCACGCGTTACGGCCGCGAACCGCATGGCTGGCTTTCCCAAAGTCTGGCATCACCGCCCGACGAACCGCGGGGTTGCGTGGTGCGCCCGCTGAAGATTTCGGCGCATATATCCCACGCGAATCAGAGCGAACGGCTGCGCCCCCGCCCCCTTCCCCCAGAGAAACCGCGCGGCGTCTTGTTGCCGGAGGCGATGGCGGCGGTAAAGGGATGCTTAACGTGAGTGGCTGGCGCCACGCGTTTGCTTTGCTGCCGGCCATTGCACGGCGTATACCATGCAGGAGTATTTTTGAAAGTGCTATTAAACAAAAATTAATTCCGTGAGGGGGTAACCCGTGTTATGAGGTTACAAACTGTGGCCAGATGCGCCGGTCTTTCAGTGGTGCCTCCGTTGTAATCAATTGTACACTATAAATCGTTTGCACCGCTAAAGAGCATTTTCACTGTTGATAACGAACACCCTCGCATCCTAGAAAATACACAGCAAAACGGCTCCCCCAAAGCTGTTACGTTGTTTAAACACACTCTCTGACCCGAAATGCACAAGGTATTTCGGGTTAGAAAGGAAAACACCGTTTAAAGGAGTCTTTCCTTGTGTTTTTGCTAAGTTGTAACGGTTTTTGTTCTAGACAGTGAAAATTCCCCTTAAAGATGTAAACCATGCTATTGTGCAGGGTGTTGTATTTTTATGATGAGTGGTGGGAGGTGTCAGCCTTGAAGTACGTTCTTTCCGGACTCAAATTAACGATAGTTCACGTGCTGCTCGCGTTGACGAAATGTATCGAAGTTTTCACTACAACCGTGGGCACTTCTTATTGGTAAGTGGTGCACCGTAAAAGTGGACATTTCAGATCAAAGTACACAAGCCGCGGGGGCTCAGTTGCTAAGGCGTTGTGCGGCTCAAGTGCGGGGGCGCGAATCCGGCCACGGTGGCTGCTTTTCTGGTGCAGCCGAAAAGCGAAACCGCCCGTTTGTCGAGACTTCGGTAGTCAAAATTAATTCGGATCCTCCGCTACCGCGCGCTGCATTTTCCAGGTGTAGCTTCGATGCGTTAAACCCCACAATTAATCAGAAAGAAAAGTACCACGAGTATGGTTCCGCTGTGTCTACGTTAGTACAAGGAGATGATTAGGAGGACTGAGGCTGGCGAGGAATGGCCGGTCATTGTTACGGGGGAGGGGAAATTTTCTGTGATTCGTGAATGAATTGGAGTAAAAAATACACGGTTCAGTAAATTACTCGGCCTGTGTGAGGGAGATGCTAGTAGGCGTGCAGCGTGGTTCTAGCACTGTTTCAGTACCCTGAAATCAAAGTCTTTGTACGTATCTTCACGCGTACCTGTCAGTGGAGAAGGTGTCAGAGTGCGCGCTCTGGTGGCCTAGTTAGCGGCTTTCCAAAGTCACGGATGCGTGTTTAACGAGGAGGCTGGAGCGTGTGCTTCTCGTTGTGCCCTCTCGAACGGCCGCAAAGCGAGGCTTTCTTCTTTCGAAAATTTCGCTGCGCGGCGTAACGGAAACGAGGAAGTACAGCGACGAGCGCAGTTGGTGTGTCCTTGCCTTTGTTGGTTCGCACTCTTCTGTCCTCTTCCGTGTTTCCGTTACTCCACACAGTGCAATTTTCAAGCACGATGCCGCTGCAATCGCCCCGGCTTCCCTTATTCTCTTGTATGGGTTTTGAGTGCGGGTTTTCTATTTAGAAGTGTTACGAGTAGGAGACTGATAATATTTTCTTAGTTCCCGATGTTTTCTTTGTCGCCCAGCATAAGCAAACGAGTAGGTGAATTTAAGGTTTCGTAATTTCACGATGATTTCGGAGACTTCTAAGGGTCTGAGTTCGGCATCTGTAAGACGCTGGCCGCTTCCGGGTTTGTTCAGCAGTCGCACCGAAGCCCTTTACTGAAGTACTGGATTTTGCTCCACATCGAGTTAATTGCTCACACATTTACCAAAATTTTCAAATATGATAGAGTCAAGGAAGTTTTACATGCGGTTCGTCATGGCCATTGATGTATCTGCTTTTGTTTCCGTTCTAGTATATAAGGGTATGACCTTGTTTTATAGAACCGACAACGTTAGCTGATGTTTCTATATAATATTAAACGCCAAAATGTAAGTTGACAAATTATATTACCTTTTCATACGAGGTAGTGACTGTGCTGATTAAATTTCCGAAATGGTGCGTCTTCACAGACGCCGGCTCAGCCGGCCACATTCGCTACGGAAGGTTAAAAGCGGCTGTCACTTTTGAATATGCGCATAACGTTGCTTCTTCAATCTTTCGAATGCTTTCTCGGGTGCCTTCTTTCCAACCATTTCTTGTAGGACGTCGAAGCGAACACGGTGCGGTTAAAAGAGCACGGTCAAGATGTCTTGCTGCTGCAGAAGATTCCGGCCGATGCACGCAACACCAATGGTGCCCACTCGCACTACAAGTGAGTTTTCTGCATGTATTCTTGTGCTCTTCTGGCACTTTGACGCCAGTGCTACCTGGTGTCATGTCTGTGTGCCACAGAGCACTGGTGCGCATGTGCGCGTGCGCTTGTGTGAATTCGTGAGGCCTGATAACGGGGCAAAACAAAACTATTGAGTCCGAAGATTTGCTGGGGCTATAACTGTTAATCCCAGATGCTACACCACGGGTGGCAACAGCTCCTGTTTTATTTCTGCCTGTGCGGCAGAAAAGCCGACGTTGCCGACTGCGTGGACCGTGAGCGAAAAATCCCGTATCGCCCCGTTGAAGCGCAACTTGAAGCGCCCGCGATCATAAGTGTCGAGCCGGAGTGGGGAGTTTTCCCCATTCATGGGCACAGCTAGGTGTAACAAAACTTGTTGAACTATTTGGTACATACTTAAAGAAAGAAGAAAACGTGGTGCAAACTAGACGTGGACGAAGGAGACAAGATACGCAGATAGAGGCGCCTGTATCTGTCGTGTCTTGTGCTCTTCGTCCAGGTCTAGTTTGCGCAACATTTTTTACAGCTCGGTGGTATGATGACGTCAGGCTAGGCGTTTAGGTGTAATGTGACGTAACGCGTGCTCGGTCTTGATACATGTGGCTACAGCCTTCTTCAGCAACCGAGTAACATAACGCTACTGTGTTATGCGCTTCAAGGCGCTGCTCCAAAATTCTCTTCACGAATTTCCTGTGGCGCTTGCCACGTCTAGGAATGTGTTGAAGCGGATCAGGACCACGAAGGTCTTACTAAGTGCCATCTGGAACGACATTGGGGAGTTACCTAGCCTGTAATGGATCGGCGTTCACGAGCAGCTTGAAGTTGTTCTGCGTGCTCCTTCTCGTGTTCTACGAATTGTTCTTTGAAACGATTTTCAGTTGCAGTAATATAACGAAAACGCCTTTCTTCCGGTGCCACGCGAAAGTTATACTACAAGACGGGGTGTTGCTTTCGGGGTGATTAAACCAGAGGCACCTGCTGTACAATGAACTATGTAGTGTCGTAAGCAGCATCGCGGAGAATCATGGTTGTGCTACTAAGCCGGGCACAACCGCGGCCAAACTCCCCACAATTATACAATTACCGTATTCAGAAACCTTTCATAAAACAGAAATAGCACAAGAAGCAAACGCAGGACTTAAAGGGAAAAAGAGACTACACTTGCGGAATATGATCAATCGTTGGATGCAATTCCATATGTAAATGTGCTGGAAGGGAGAGCGTTCGAGGTTAATGTTTTGAGCGCGGAAGCTACACTTAGGCTGTGATGCACACCGCGGGAGAGAAGGAACGCGGAGGGGCTCAGGACTAACTTGTGCCACTAGAGGATCTTTAAAATACGCCAAAAACTCGACACAACGACGTTTTTTGTTGTTCGCCTACTCCATAAAAATGGCTGCCGGAGCTGCAATCGATCCTGCGTTTTGTGCTCAGCAGCACAATGCTTTATCCACTGAGTCACCGTTGCGGATCGAGGAAGCTTGAAATTTAACTCCGCTGTTGTGCAAAGTACGAATGAATGTTAGAGCGTTTTTTCGAGCGAAGGGCAAAAAAAAGCCGTCAATCTTAAATGGTGGCAAGGCCTTGTATGTACAAAGGGTAGAGGTGTAAGGCACCTAATGAGATAAGTACAAAACGTTCCATCTATATTGCCTCGCTCCTCGCAATTCCGGCGTTGCAACGTTGTTAGTATGCACTAGTACGGGCAGCTTGCTAATCCACCTGAGGTCTATGACAGCTGTAATGCCAGGCTGATGTAAAAGTGACAGCTATGATCCGCTCGATTTTTAGGCCCTGTTATGTCTGTGGGTCAGACGCCAAAGAAGCACACTTAAGGCATAGCCTAATTAGCGTGTTACTAGCCATGACTTTGTTGCGGCAGGCAGGGGGTGCAGTTTGTTTTAACCGTACGAACTCGACTACGAAGCTCATCGCCTGGTTTTTCGTTACTCACACAAGCTTCCGTGGTCTGTGTATGAATTAGTGGCGTTTGATAACGCTTCGTCGTGAGTGATGAACTCTGTGGCGTAATCTTATCTGGTGCCTACGCGATACCCCGGGCTGATATGAACGAGGCGTTTCTGGGAGCGGCTGTCTCATAGAAAAAAAAAAACGGGGTTGTCTGAACTATTCGCCCTAGTTTTGGCGGTGGATAGCCTACTTTAGCGACTTTCTTCTTCGACCTTGGCACGTAGTAGGGTCGGGAAGCCCTTTCTCCTAAATGTCCGCTTCAGAAGGCATCTTTTCTTGATGTTTTTGTTTGGCCTGTCGCCTCGGGTCATGTCGACTAACGTTGCTTGCCCGGCCGTCGTTATAGCCACGTATGAAATCATTGCACTCACGCACATACTGGTTAATTCAATATACTTATTTCGTGAAAACAATGTGTGTGTTTGTGACTCCAGAGATAATGGCGTTATCACATACGAGTAGCTCGCCTGCACACGCAAAATGTCCCCGGGAATGTCCGTGGCGCACACGGCAGCAATGTGATGAAATCGATAGCAGAAGCTTGGTAGCGTTAAATTGTTTACTTTCGATCAGGAAAGCTCCTAATCGTTGGTTCTAATAAAGCCTTGTAATTCTGGGTGTAACCCCGTGTTTGCAGTTGACGCTTTTGTGTCTCTATTCCTGACTCGTTTTTGCTGTAAAACAAACAGCTGCTGCCCAGTTGTGCTGTATGATGTTAACCACAGCTATGGGGGAACTAGGAGGAACGCGAATAATGAAATTATCTTTCACAGTAACATTACCGGCTTTAGTGTGCGTCAGATAAATACCTGAGCCACACATGAGATAACCATAGGTTCAAAGAAGTTACGTCGTACAAGTAAACAGCGTCCCACCAGTACCCACAAATAAGTCGTCCATTTGCATAGCCCTTGATACTGGGTGCGCAACTTCCTGAAAAGCACTTTAGTTAATTTCTAACTCTGTGTTTCTGTTTTTTTGGTCGAGTACCCAGAATAACGCGCACGTGTGACCGCAAAAGAATACCGACAAAAAAGTCGTATCCGGGCACAACTTCCCCACAACTGGGACCGCGCGAGCTGCTGTCAGATATTGTCTTTGCTTCCTGAATAATTACGTTCACTTAGGAAACACTCCCGGGACTGAACGACAGACAAGAAACGAGCAGAATTCGCAATATCTGTGTTCTGCGAACATTTTACATTCGTAGAGTACGGTGAACACTTTCCTTATTGAATAGCTCTAGTGACGTTCGTTTTGTTATTTCCCCTCACACAGGTATATGGTGATGGCCGGTACGCCACAGAAGATGTTGGAACATCTACTAGAGACAAGAATAGACACAAGAACCGAGGAATCCTCAGGTAAGATAATCTTAGGCGTTGACATTCTTGTCTTGCTGGGCAGTATAAGGAGAAAAATTAGGCGCCGACAAGCACTGTAGGAAAATGCAATAAAAAAAATTAGAGGGGACAGCTCGGCGAGTTAACGAAGATTCATTCTCAGAAATGTGCGCAGAAAATCGCGAGGGCAGGTAGCACACAAGCGACGGCACGTGGGACTGCCCAAAACTAAACGTTTTTGTCAGAAAGAACGTTTGTCAAAAAATGGAAACGTTTAGTACCTCTGTGTCACGTTATTATGTGTTTTTTGTACTGGTAAAGTGAGAATTTTATATTAACGAACCAAACATTTCATGGAGCTTCGTAGCCCTGTTTATAAAGCTCATGTTTGTTCCTGTACTGGAATGTGTGCTACAGTGTTTTTTATGTATTACAAACATGTTTTAATGTTTTTTTACAGATACTTTCTTAGAAGACTTCCTGCTGACGCATGTCATATTTATGCCAAGCCATCAGCTCTGTCCAGAACTCATGAAGCAATATCCTTTTCATTTACAGATATTTATTAGTTTTTCTTTTAAACTAAGCATACACAATTCTGTCTTACGCTTTGAAATGAACACACGCGCAGTTTTTTCTGGGAATCACTGCACTTGCTGATATGAGTGAGCTGGATGAACTTTTTGGTGTTTGCTTGAAGGAAACTTTACCATAAACTTGAAACCTTATCATAGGCCAAATCTTCACCAGAAACTATTTATGCGGAAAAAAGATATATGAGCAAGACGCAATGGCTTCGTTTTTGAACTGACTGGGCGAATTAGATACTGAAGAAGGGAAAGTACAGCTGTATATCTTTGTTCAGTTATTTAAATAAGTGCTCCTTATTTATTTGATGAAGAAATCGATTGTGCCAAGGCTTCATTATTTATTATCTAGTATTTTATCTAGACTCCTGCTCAGGCTTTGTCCATAAAGTGATTCAATTTAAGGTGAACAAAACGACAATTGTTTTCGGAGTTTCAAGTTGCCATTGAGACCGTAGGTCAAACTGGATTGGGCAGTCCAGAGAAGTATACACTTTATAATGTAGCTTCAGTAAACGTTTCCGCACTCAAAATAAGGTCAGTACAGTCTGAAATGCGTTATCTAAAACTGGGCATCAACGTCTCACTAGTTTAAAACTAACAAAGCAAGACAAATAATGCTGTCGCATAAACTTTATGCATTGCTATTTTTTTTCATACGGAGATGTAGTTTCGTGAATGATTTAGCGTTTAGTGGCGTTGTCATCATCAATTATTACAGCAGTGGCATTGTGGAGGAAATGGCGAAGCAGTGTCCTTAACGAATTTTCTCCACTTATCGTATTGACATGGCAAACTCAAGACAAGAAAAGGAGTTCATCCTCGCGAACAAACGACGGGTCGTGCAATTCGCCAATAGCTGGGCTCTCACAGTGCGCGAGGCCTTCTTCGAGGATCCAACTATTCAGGCATTTGTTGACGTAAGTGCTGCAAGACGCCCTTGTCTTTGTTTTGCGGTCTGCTTAATGAAAATGATGTCGCCTGTTGAAGACTTGTCGCGCGCTTTTCTTAGTAAAGTAAATAAAGCCTTCTGTAGATATTGCTCCTATATAACTTGTGTATGGATTAAAAAGTATTTTTTTTGCTTTTGAGACGGTGGAAACGAGGCTGGAGAAATCTACAGCTTCCGAACTACAACCAAAGCAAGCCCAATGCGCTCGGCTGTTCAAACAACCCCGGGTTATCTGTGCGCATGTGTTTTCGCGGCGGTCTCGTCTTGTGCTATAAACCTTTTCATCACTTTATCTTTCATAAGATCAGGACACGTTCCGGGCTGTGTTGCGCATGCGCAGTCACATCTGCCTGTCGGCTGCGCCAATTATAGGGCCGCTAGTACAGCCCACTGATAAAATGGCAGCTGCCAGAACGAAGTAGTTAGAAAGATCTATAGCGGTGAAGCATACACGGCTGCTTTTTTTCAGGAGCTTCTCAAGGCTGTCAAGGATGACAGCACAAGATACGCGGGATGCCTTCAGGAAGAACTCAGGACAATGACGAGGATCATGGACTTGCAAGAGAAGTAAGAGGAGTCGCTAGGCTTGCAACGCAAAGTAGTTCTTCCTCTCTTTTCTTCTGCTCGACTGTCATGCATGTCCTACATTCTGTAATGACTTGGGGTACCTAGAGTAACATACTTGCTTGAACGCCTAACTGACTACTTTCTCATCTGCTGCACGCGTAGTTGCATCATATCACTCTTGAAGAGTTCCGTGTGGAATGGGGGCAGAATAATACATTCTATGTTTGTCAGTGGGTTTCTAGTTTACATGTATGCGTTCCGGCGATCGTTCATACTATTTGCTTTTCCTGTCTTCCTCCTGTGTAGCCAGTGCAGGTCTTCTGTGTGAATTTTTTGTTACTAAGGGCGCATTCTCCACGTGGTCCTAAATCTGTGGGTGCGGTCGAGGTTATTGGCGAAAACTAGTTTATCATCTAGTGTGCTTATCCAGTGCGGAATCGCTTTATTCTGCCACAACAACGGGCGTATACTGGTCTGAGCTGCTGTAAGTGGTCGAGGGTTCTAGTGCCACATTCTATTAAGGCCGAAGCACCTTAGGGGCTCGCCCTGTCGGCGTCTCATGTCATCATCGCCGTTCGTCGTCGTATTCTGATGGGGTCACGGTACTAAAACGCCGGGGCACTCGTTTTCTAAGGCCTCATGGTAGAACGCTTCATCTCCATGAGCAAAAACGCGTACTAAACGAACACACCGGGACACTCTTTTTTCGTTCGCGCTGGCTTGCTTGTGTTTCGTCCCGTAGTCGCTGTAACTCTAAAATTGGCAGTTCTCCGTTTCGTAGTTCACTTCTTCTCCGTCTTCGTGATTGGGATGTCGCGTATATCAGCGTACGCCGTGTGGCAAGAGACTTTCAATCTTTGAATACACTTATACAATGCATGCTTTGTGCCCTCCCCAGGTTTCCCTTTAGTAGAGATAAAGATGGCCTGGTTGTTTTTTTTTGTGTTAGTGCTCCTATTTAGCGATCAAAGAAAAGCCTGGTCATGTCAGTTCTGTCATTATTGCGTTCACAAGGCAATGATGACAGCTATATTTGCACTAGTAGCATCACTGAGTCCCATAATGAAAGGCTCTTAAGAAGCAAGTGTGGTTGTTGGAATATTGCTGCGGAATATTAGAACAGCTCGTTGAACACGGCAACGATGTGCGCTATGATTGCAGCTTTAACTCGGTGTGTCTAGGAGAGACTTCTCAAGAAGAAATTGAGGATTCATTTTTCCATATTAGTTTTGATGTTCAGTTTGGAAGTGCAGGCGTTCAGCTTTACCTTTACCCTGGTTTGCATGTAGATGTAGATGAAGTATATCGGAACATCCTCGCTTAAGAGGCTCGGGCTAATGCGGAATTACAACAACTCAACCAGAAAAGATCTATTAAAAATGCCTCGGTTGCCTGCCGACAAGTTTAGGATTTAAACTGTCGGCATATACGCCGCTTAGGATTTTGCAGCCAAGCTCGAGAGATTCGGAAGTGCGAGAAGTTCAAACATTTCTTCGAACGTTACCCATTTCTTCCTCACTCTACTTCTTTGAGGATAATGCATGTGTTCTCTGGCTTGTGCAGTTTAAAAAACCCCACATTGCATGCTTCTTCTAGGGTTGATGTTTCTCTGCCTGTACCTCCTTTTTCTCTCCTTTGTTCTTTATGTTGCTGCTTAGCAGCCCTTTGCTGTATGCACCGCACGCTGTAGGCTTTGAGAAAATTGGCTAGAAAAAGTGCCATAGTGTATTTCTTTTCAGATACGTGAAGGAACACGAGTCTTCGGTCCCCCAGCGCTGGAAGGTGGGCCCGTTCGGACAGATACGGCACCTTTCGTCGGGAAGCACGACGTCGGAGGAAATGGTCGACGTGCACCGACCCATCAAGCCCAATGACGAGAGTGAGTTGGCGTGAGCCGCTTATTACGTCACTGAATATTAATTGATCAACTACTCGGCCAAGTAACTCTGCAAATGCATTAAATAATGGTTCATTTCGTCGCAGAAGGCAGCTTTGAATAGATAGAAAGGACTTAACAGTTTCCGTTAGATGAATTTGAGAAATATGCAGTTTTCTCAGTGTCACAATTATTGATCCGCCTGCGCGGGGTTTACTTTTTGGATGACACCAACACTTGCGAGGGTAGACTGCTTTTTTTAATCTTTAGAAAGAAGAAGGTGGATACTTTTTGCATTTAGCCTTCTCCACGTGGTGTGTTGCTGTTGTTGTTTACTGGAAAAGAAAATGAAAGGAATCGCACTGGGGATATTTTCGAGCTCAGCAGGGAGCTCACCTGAAGGGAGGTAGAGGGGGAGTGGAAGGAGAAAGTAGATAGAGAGAGACAGAGAAAGATATGAACAGAGGTGTGATCTTACTAGGGGAGTAGCATACCGGCTCTGACTGGTGGATTTAAAGCGTGTGCACGCATACACTTTATATAAAGTTTTATTCCAAGAATAACTAACTTATGCAGTTATAGCGTGAAGGCAGTACTTGCTTTTGCCTCTGATTGTGCAAAGCCGCTTATCAGCGAGTGAGAAGAACAACGACAGAATGCTGCCCGGGCAGGCGTCGAACGTGGGTCCTCCCGGTTTCGGAGCCGATGCCTCGGGACATTGTTTCCCAGTCGCTGCTGTCCGGGCTCCTCCGGTGCGATGCAGAGCTTTAATTAAACATAATGATTGGCTCCTCTCAGCACCTAAATCTACCTAATTTATACTAAACCACCCTTTTTATGAAAAAAAGAGGGTACAAGTGGTATAAGGTAGGATTTTCACAATACAGAAATCCCGAAAAAAACAAGGTGGAATTGCTGGAGCTCAAACCCAGTATGTAAGCACTAGATGCCGCAACGCTACCCGAGACGCCGAGTAGCCAGCTCATTTCAGCAGCTCATCAAGAAGAATGCGGCAGTGTTCTATGGTACCCACTGGACGGCACTAGGCGTAACAGGAAGTGTCCGGCCTGTAGTGGCTTAGAAACGGACTCTCGTCCGATGCCTTACCAACCATGCCACGCCGGCTGGTTGTTTTGGGCAGCGCGCGCTAACACGAGATGCTGCCACCTTGCCTTCTGCGCGATGACGCCAGCTGGCAGGTGTGTGAAATAAATATGGACGTGATCCGGAATCTTCCTCTGAAGTCTCTAAAGAAGAGGTTCGTCTAGCCGGACACATAAGAACCCAAATGGCATAAGTCCACATGGATAAGATTGACCGAAAGAGGCATACTCCGTTTACATATGCGCAACAACATACATCTGCAAAAGAGCAAGTATCACGACTGCAAAGCATTTAACTAGCAACCGGTCGAAAAATGACCAAAGTGCCGCACCTCATGCAAAAAATGGCCAATTCGGTCTAAGAAAAAGAGCTTTTGTGGGACATTCTGTGCTAACGCAGCCAAGCCGTCCGTCACTTTTTTATGGAAAGTAGTTGCCGCTCCCCCCCCCCCCTGACAGGGAATCATATCCAAGCCGTCTCTTTTAACACGCACTCCTTTGTTTGTTCCCTGCAGTCATTTTCAGGGTGTACTGTGCAGACCATACGTACACGACCCTCAAGACCGCCGTGAGCGCCACAGCAGAATTCATCAAAAGGAATGCTGCCGAAAAGTTGAGCCTGAAGGACGACCTGGTGCTCGTTGAGGTCAAATCCTCGGGAGGTGCGTCATTTGTGTGTCCGAGAACGTCAGTGTAGTTGGTAGACTTGAACCCATAGGTAACCAACGAGATCTGAAGGTATACGTAATTGTTTTCTGCATCTGAAGTCCATCTTTGCATGAAACCCAGATAACGATAGATTTAGGACCTCTGAGAAAATTGTAGGCGAAGGGACATCATTAAACCACGAATCTAATCAACTTTGCTTGATTTTAGGGCTAGGTTGCGTGATACGGAGTGCCCCAGTTTGCGATACTAGTGTATTTGTCTGCTGCTAGCATTCATTCAGCATTGGTATTGACCAATTCATGTGCCCGGTGACGTCACACTGGGTAACCTTGTAATCTCGTGACTTATTTTGAGAGCATGGCACAGAGAACTTAGACGAAGCTGCACCACCTGTTTGAGTTCCGCATAGCTATTTTTTCATTTGAGAATGTTGTGGTTACATCGGAAAACGTTCGGGACGCAAACATAAAATCCTGGGGATATAGCTGCAGCGAAATATACTACTTTTAATAATGCTCGGATAGTAATACTCGTACCACCTTTCTACAGAACGAATTGCATTCAAGGACTCAGAAGTGAGCGTACCAACCGGACTCAGTATCAACGGAAGGATCTTTATCTCGCCCGCAGACCACCTGGACGCCCTTGTGAGTATTTTCTGGCTGAACTGGACGCAGCGCGTTTCTATTAATAGTTTGCTTATACTCGACTACGTGTTACCGTAATTTCGTAAAGTTTCAATTGCTTCTATTGGGGAGCAACTATCCTTGTAAATCAATTACTTTTTTCCCGTCATCAATCGCAAAATTACCCATTGCATTATTTCTCAACTCTTTCTGGCGAGAGGGGTTAAATCCGCAGAAGTCACTCAGCCGGGTCTCGCTGTGCTGTGTCCATCATAGGCATTTTCAGAAATGTTGTTCTCACCACTCACAGAAGCGGAGAGGCGCATTGAAATTTGAGGCGGGAGCATGCACTGATAAAATACCCTTTGACAAATATTTGAGGCATGTCGTGCAGGTGCCGATTTACCCAACTCAATTTTCTGGCGGCCTGGCTATTCACGTCACACTAAATGTGTATGTAAGAGCTAACGCAATAAAAACGCGCTGTATGAGAAGTAACATGAGAAGTAATCAATTACTCTAGTTTCTCGATTACTTTTTGAGGTTGTAATTATCATTTTTGTCGGGTACTTTTTACAGTGAATAATTGTAATGGTAATCGCTTTATTTTTTCACTTGTGCACAAGTTTGTTTACGGGTAACAGTACAAGGTTGGTCTCATTTGAAAATAGAAGCATAACTGCTAGATTATTGTTTTTGATATGGGATAGTTGAACATGAAATATGCACCTGTATAAAAAACCACTTGTCTTGATGTCCACTCATGAAAACTCCGTAGCTACTGGTGAGGTATTACACGTGCCAAATTCTGTCATACAACAGGCCGAAACGTTATTATATATATATATTGGGTTCGGTCCCCACTCTGGGCGCGTGTTTTTCTTTCTTTCTTTCTCCCGTAATAATTAAAATAAATAATGTAACATCACTAACGGTAAAAAATAGTTCAACCATTCCCCTATGCCTTCTTTCCTTCTTTGGCGATGTAGACTGCCGCATTTCTTTCTGTATTTCCTAACGAGCCCCTCATTTTCCAAACCCTAATACATATATATATATATATATATATATATATATATATATATATATATATATATATATATATATATATATATATATATATATATATATATATATATATATATATATATATATATATATATATATATATACCCAGTTACCAGTATAGCCAGTTACCCACTCATGACAGGCTGTAGACGTTTGAGTCACGCCCCGGGGGTTGAAAAGAAGGTCCCCTTCTCCCCGTGTAGTCAGAGTGGCGCTGGCTACCACCCTCAAGCGTCAGATACACTTCTAGTAAATATAAATAGCCCAGAAAGTGAAGGAGAACACAGTCGCCCAGATAGCCGAATTGGTAAGGCATTCGAGATTTAATCGAAAGGCGTGGGCTGGGCGCGTGTTTTTCTTTCTTTCTTTCTTCCTTATATTAAAAAAAAAATCTTAACTTCATTAACCGTAGTAAAAAATAGAGCCTAACAACACCCCTATGCCTCCTTTGGCGTTGTAGACTGCCGACCTATGTTTCTGTATATATATATATATATATATATATATATATATATATATATATATATATATATATATTCGATGAGTTGCATTAGGACTGAAGTGAGAAAAAATACAGTAGATTAAAACGCACATCAAATCAAAATACAAACAAAAGTTTTCAAAATGTTGCCGTTGCCAAATGGCAGCGGCAGTTTCAAAGCAAACTTCAAACAATTGGGCAATACATTAGGAAAACAGATGAAGTAGTGACGATCTACCAGATAGTTTCCTTGCAAGAGCTTATGCTGTTCTCGCGCCCATTCGTAAATCCACCGCCAAAAGATACAGTGGTTGGATATACTTTCTACCTTTTCCTTTTTTGTTGAAATCGCAATCCTCGCTATGGAATCGCACCATCACGCTAATCGTCAATCCTTAGAGTTAGGCCTGCGGATTGGCGCGTTTGAATACAAGCCATTAGGACAAGTGTCGCACATCTGTTATCAGTTCTAGCATAAGAGAAAAAAATCCTACAGGTGCCACGTTAATGCTACCAGTGAATTGTATGATTTGTTCACCTAGAATAATTCGTTAGCTGTCACCTTCTCGAGGGTGTAAGCCACAATTTTGTTAGATGTAATCTTTAATTAACTCTCAGTCATTGCATTATTGCCATGGCCACTGAAATGCATTTTGTGATTCACGGATGTGGGAGTCACAATAAATATGTCAGTTCCGCCTGACCCCCGGCCATCGTTCCATCCTCTATGTTGCGGAATCTTATGACAGCTTATGCCATTGCAAACTGAAATGGTAATTTGTTCGTGCGAAGCACGAGATGGAACCTTTGGCGGACACGCCCCCCCCCCCCCTCCCGAACGAGTAGCAGTAGCAGTAGCAGTAGAACAACGAGCCTGGCTGTCAGTAAAAGTGCACCTCGGAAAGCAATCAGAGCTAAAAACCGCAGAACAAGCAGAACGGATGAGCACTGGGCGAATAATACACTGTGCAATTTGCCTGACTTTCTACATGCGTCATCTGCTTTTAACTGTTTTTTTCTTTCCATGATGAAATACGCAATGCCTGCAAGGTCGAAGGATACAGTTTCTTGCAAAACGAATAAGTTCGCACTTTACCTTAACAGTTTTTCTGCTATATATATTATTATTACTTGCGTCTGTAAAAATGGAACTTGTCCACTCTACCATTCTGAAAAAGTGACGGTTAAAGTAGGCACCACGACACTCGCTTCCGTCGGAGTCATGACACGTTTGGTTGTGAAAGGACAGAAAATGAAAAGTACGGAGCAACATCCACCGCTTGGTGTTTTGCTTATTGAATTTTAATTATTTTGCGCGTGATAATTTAAAACCAGGCGGTGTTCCTTTTCTTTGTTTCTTCCGTGGAAACACATCTTTTTATAAATATTGGAGAGTCTGGCGCCTCGGGCTACACCTCTGCTCTGAGGTGCAGCTTATGTTGCAGAGCGGCAGTGTAATTTAAACCACCTGGAGATGTTTATCGGCGGTCGAAATGTTCACACATGGACGTTGTCGTTTTCCGTCTACTTCAGAAAAACGGTCGTGGGAACAGCAATTGAACCCGAATACTTGTGGTCAGTAGCAAACGGCTCAGCCACTGAGCCACTCCTATGGTTACACTTGTCAAGTATTTTCACATTTTATAAATGCAAAACGTTTGCAGACATGGTGTGTGGGCCTTCGCCGTTGCGCAGTGGAGCACTCTTGCAGCCTGAGTGCTCCTATAAAGTTGTAGCAAGGCAAGGGCGAAGTCGTTTAATATCACCGGCAAGCTGCTGAGAATGACATTTTGTTTGGTCAGCCTTATACTGTGCTCGCGCTTCCAGCAGCAACATACCATTGCTACATTGTTGAGCATGTGTTTTCCTTGATGAGACTATCAAACGAGCGTTGGTGGTGTTTTGACTGGTCTGGAGGGGAAAGTGTGCGACAGGTTGCGGAGTTGATGGCACGTGAAAGAAAAAAGGCCTGGGCCTGAACTGGCACTGACTGCGTAATATCAACAATGCGTGGCCGAACCGTTCCTTTGGGAACCGGTAACCGTTGTTTATTATATATATATATATATATATATATATATATATATATATATATATATATATATATATATATAGAAATGCGGGTACACTGTAAAGGAAGCCAAGAAAGCAAAGGAAAAATGTGGCGGTACAGTCATTTTTTCTCCATTTTTTTGATGATGTTACAAAATTTTCTTGACCTGTTGATGTTACAGAATTACGTAATAAGTGTGAAGGGTAGCGGAACCTATGCAATGATGCTTTTAACAGGCTTGCGGCGTCAAAACTTGCAACTTCATATGTAACAGTCATTAGAGTTATCTCAAAGGCACCGTCTAATCATGCTTTGTTTCGTCGGTTTATTTTCTTCTTATTTTTTTCAGACGCCGCTCAGCGAACAAGAGGGTCCGGTGGAAGGGACGGGGGCCCTTCTCGAGACACTCAGCTCGCACGACATCGCTTACCACATGTCCCTTTATGACTGGCACCTCTTCTCCTGCATACACGAGGTACGTGTGGCGGCCTCCAATACGACTTTAGTGGCAATAACAAAGGAAAACAGTTTCGCCTTGTGCTGAGGTTCTTGCAAATAATATTTCTGGGCGGGGCATTGTTTACTAGAAGGCGAATGCGTCCATAAGCGAAGAAAACAGGAATAGGCAAATAAAGAAGGAAATGTACAATTTACCAAGGCTGAAGCGTTGGAAAGGTGCACCTGTAAGCCCAATAATCTAAGTTTGGCTGTTCATCCCATACTCTAATAATCTAAGGTCACTGTGCATCCCATACTCTTTTTTTTCTCGTACCTCTCATATTCAGCGAGAAGTAGCTAGTTTTGGTTTTAAGCCTGCGGCCGACGTCCATGTACTTCCTCTTCTATTAGTTCGCCCCCCTCTCTCTCCGTTGAGGATTTCACTTGTGGTGCACTTTAGACCTGCGCGAACCTGACGCCGCCTTTAAACGGTGCTTTTTGGCTTGATGTTCATTGGTGCAGGGCTCCTTTATATTCGAAACAGTTGCTGCCACTTAGTGGTGGGACAACAGCCACCGTTCGCAACACTGGCCTTCGAATGTGTATTGAAGGACGAGTGCGCTGCAGTGCTTGGGTTTGAAGCGTAAGGTCTCACGGTAAAGTGGCCCGAAATTTTTTAGTGCAGCGCGGCCGAGGAAACGGGAGGTCATGCTACTCTGCTGACAGCATGCTTGTGGAAACATGTATGCAAATATAGAGGGGAACATGTCGTGGATGAGTTAATTAGGCGGCACGCGAGTGGGCGGATAGCAAGGAACGTGACAGTAGGACGGAATCTGATTGTCTGGGTGTCACAGGTTGTGTGTTCGGCCCGACAACAATAGTGTAACTACCAATGAATGCGTTCATTGAAGACATTGAAGGGTTGGCGGAACCTTCGCCCAGGGTAAACACAAAGTAACTATATCTGCAGAGAACTGAAATAAACTGGGAGCAGTATAAGAATACACTTAGGTCACTTTTTTTCGTGCGTCATACGGCAACATGTCACGAAAAGCATGCCGAGCTTTCCGTAGCATTAGCACACCCATCAGCTGGTGAGGCGATATCGTTAGCAACATGATTACATTTGAAGCTGCACGAGGGTGCGGGTATTTTCAGAGGAATGGCAAAGAAAAAATGAAAAACCTGAGGAGGCCGCGCAGAGGGCGCAGAGGAAGCGGAATTGTTGCGGTTATGCTATCAACGACACCGCAGCGCGTCTACCTGCGACACGACACACGCTTTGTCTCCGGGAGGTTATCTACGGATGAGCGACCCAAAATTCTTAAATGTATGTACTCTGCACGTTGTGTGCTGCAAAGGCTGCCGAAAATGGCTCAAATTCTTGTTTTGGTGTGGAGTATTTTTAGTGGATCACAGGTTGTTCACGAAATTGAATTCCGCTCACTATTGCTGCCTATGTGGCTTCACTACAGATTTATATAGGCTCTGTAACTATTTATAACCTGGATCGGATCCAGAACCGTCAGAGCCGTTGAGGTACTTGAGCTCTGTGTTTGACGTCAGGCAGCACAGTGTGAATTTTTATGGGTTGAGGCCGGATTCTGAAATCAAGGATGGAGGACTAGGTGCTCATCAGATCCGGAGCCATGATCAACAGGGTGCCCACGCTGCATTGCCATAAAGCACACTCGCAGGCGATGCATTTTGTTCCCAATAAACGCCAAGGTTGCAAGTTGTCTGGTACTGTTATGGTTCCAATTTTAGAGGCAGATTATGGTTGCTAACAAACCACTCAGCATTTGCACCGGTATTTCCTATATGACTGACAACTCCTTTAAATGGAGGGGCATTATAGACTCAAAAATGACGAGACGTAGCATTCTCATGTGCTGCCGGAATCATGCCGAACAGGCTAAGACATTGTGCTGCTGAGCACGATGGCGCGGATTCGATTCCCGGCTGTGGCGGCCGCTTTTCTGATGGAGGCGAAAAGCAGAAACGCCCGTGTGTATGAGATTTCGGCGCACGTTAAAGATCATGAGGTGTTCAAAATTAATCCGGAACCATCCACTACGGCGCACCTCAGAGCCTGCATTGCGTCGGCGCGTTAAACCCCACAATAAATCAATCAATCAATCATACTGAACAGGCGCACTAGTAATGTCAGGTTCTTCTAAAGTCTGCGTGCCAGTGGCTTTCATATCAAAAAACAGTCGAAGGATAGTGAAAAGGTTGTGATAACGCACGTATGGCAAAATACACCTGGTGTAGCGAGCAGGTAGTGTGCAACCCCCGGCTTCACAGAAGTTGCAGGAAATTTAGCGTCCTTAGCGGCTCTAGTTTACGCCGCAACCGATAACGAAGGTATTCATACTTTGTTCAACACGCCTTTCATGACCGCAAAAATATCATCTGCGTACACAAAAATACCAAATTCCCGTAGCATCCACCTCTGAGGTGTGGTCACTGATCATGGAGATGTCAAACTGAGTCAGGGTTAGTGCGCCACCCTGAGTGATGCGGAGCTTTACGATGCGCGCTGATGTGTCACCATCGGCCATAGATCTTCTGAATAAATAACTGGAAATCCGATCATCTGAGTCCAACCGTGCCTGCAGACGTCATAGCCATGCGAATGGCTGCATGATGTGCGATCTAATATGCTGTGTGCCTTCATGTCAGATCAATGTAAATATGGTGATTGTTATATCTCTAAAAAGCGTTTGCATGGTTGGAATTGTTGTTGGGCTACTTTAACCCCTGCGGTATAGATGCTGTGAGGGCACGCCTTTGCGCGAGTAGCGTGTCCTAGTGAAAGGGCGCCATCTTAACGTCACAGCTCTGCCGAAAAGGGGATAACAGGGGCGTGATTAAGTAAACATGACATTTTATTACGATTTAGAACTAGTAGCCTGACGTGCATCATCATATATGTTCAGAATAACAGGCTTTCCAGGGGTGGTCAAATATTGAAAAGAGCTACCACTTTGTGTTGTCGCTGAGATGAGTTGAAGGCATATAGCTGATATAGATGCAGGACCCGGAGTGGGGGCCTTGTTAAGGGGACACTAAAGAAAGACCATAGAATTTGTATAGCTGAATCGGCTTCTCTTCAAAGACGCACGATACTTTTCTGCCAAGACAGAAAAGCTTAAAGGTGGCATTTCGCTGTTGTTCTTTCCTGCGCTTTTGTGTGACGTGATGACACACCGAACGGGAATGGGTTAGGCGGTCCAGCCTATATCGTGCTGCTGGTACCCCGGAGAAAGTATGAAAGTGTGAGCAGTTTGTAAAGACGATGAGAATAAAGGCAGCTTTAAAATGGTAACTATTTATAGTCATTCTGGTGGCTATAAAGATAGGGCTTAACTAACTGTACAAGGCAACAAGTTGAAACAAAGCTACAAAAAGGTGGTCACAACGTGGGGTCAGGATGGGTGGTGTAGATACTGGTTTCAGAGTAGAATCATTGCTGCAAAATGGAAAAAAGCAACAAAATTTTATTTTCATAGGATGGGTAATTTAGCGGTGACTGACATGACCACTTAGCCTGGATTTCTATTTTTCTTATGTTTTTATCGCACTTCGGGTGTTGATATGTACGAAAAAACTGTTTGCATGCAATATTTTTTATCTTTAAATTTCTATGCGTACGTCAGCCTTTCTTTCTGCATTTGCGACAACCGTTACTGCAATATTTTACTTCACTGCACCAACATGATGCATTTGTTTTGCTCTCGCAGTATGAACTGATCTACCAGGTGTTTGGGAGACACCAGTTCCGAAAGATCATGTCCAACCTGGACGTGTTCCAGAGGAGGTTCAACGAGGTCCAGTTTTGGGTAGTCACCGAGATGTGCCTGGCAAACACGCTCAGTCGGAGAGTCCAGCTCCTGCGGAAGTTTATCAAGATCGCTGCTCAGTGAGTTGCGGCCGTTCATTAGCCAGTCATAGCAGTTGTGCTTGAGAGCACGTTCGACATAATAAAATTGTCAACAGTCACATTGCAGAAACCAACATCATAACTTGTGAAAATCTCTGTAGTGTGTCAATGATAGCTGGTAGGTTTTCAATGATAGTGTGTGAACAAAGCTACAAGGGCTTTCCTACACGTCGTAAGTGGCAACTGCTTGTAGACATGATGAACAGGGGTGAAAAAAAAAAACCAAGCTTCATAAGGTACCTCTGCTGCAACACTATTTGAATTCCCAAAATGACCTAAATACATCGAGTTGGATGGAATTTTCGCACGGGCAGATTTGTGATGATCTGGACGGACAAATGTTTCGCTTGAGCCAGTTGTCCATCTATTCTGTCATAACGAGGAAAGGACATGTCGTGTTGTCTTATCATACATGATGGGGACAGCGCAAAGCAAACTTGGACCAACTTTTGTTTTGAGCTGTCTCCATCATCAACCTATACCAACAAGTCTAGCTCACAGTTCTTTTTCTTGCCTTATCTTGCTATGAGCATTGCATGATGGGTTTTCCCTCAGTGCAAGCATCTCCCAAATATTGCACCATAAAAGTTTAACTGTCGTTAGAATTGTTAGTATAAATCATTCAACAAACTTTTAAGCCTATTTTGTGGCATTATTCGGTATTTTTCTCGCAAGCAACTTGTACAAGAAGACTGAAATGAAAAGGAAGGAGGGAACAAGTAAGGAATAATAGTGAAGCAGTGATCAAATGCAAAACTACAAGCTCTAGATCTCAATACAACATGTCAGTCCCTGCATGTTACCAGGTGTGCAGAGGCCAAACACATTTAGCGACCACAACTGTAATACTGGGTCTCAAAAGAGTTTAACAAAGGGGTGTTGTGATATCCCATATGTTGTGATTGGAGAGGGAAGTAGTCTGTTGGGCTAAGTATAGACACTAGGCATATGTGAATAGGTGTTCCTTCCGAAAAGCAAAGATGAAGCGAGTAAGGATTTGTTTGAGTAAGGTCAAAGCAAATAATTCGAACATTTACAATAAATTTCCCACAGCAGCAGCCATGGAGACTACTGTGGGAACTGCACTGGCCATTTACTTCCGTCAGAACAAATGCAACGATCGACGAACCTAACATGTTCAGAGCAAGTCTCAAGACCCCCGTTGGGGTCTCGGAAATAGTTCTGCATTTGATTCAGCGAACACTAAGTTCTCGTCGGATTTTCACTAGCATCTTTAATTGGGTCCCAGTCTACAGCATCATCAATGTAGTCTTTAAAAGCCACGGTCACTAATATTCCAGGATCGAGGTTACTATATACACTGGCACTGAATGCATGCACGAGTAAAGTGTTAATTTGGAGTTCCTCGTGTTCTTCAGATTCGGAACCGCAGTAAAGTTTTTTCAAGTTGTGGTCTTAGGACTCTGACGGCCATTTGCCCCATGACTCATGCACTGCGACCGAAACTATAACGTTCTGATTTGCCTCTTATCCTTGTTATGTTTTATTGCCTTGTGATCGCTTCCGCGTGCGCAACACTTGTTACTAACCTAAACATTAGCTTTTATGGTACTTGCGCAGATGGTAATATGGTATTTACGTAAAAAATGCCATCCTTTTATTGGTCATCAAATTTGTAATCTTCCCTTCCACAGAAGAAACAAATAACCTTTTCAGAAAAGAAAAAAATAAGTTAGGATGTGTGCCAAACGTACTCCTGCGCGAAGATTACACGTGGGGGGCTATCAGGTCGTGGAAAGTGCTGCTCCATCAGGCACGCGCTACTTATGGTCAGAACAGTCAACGAGTTGTTCACAAACACCATCTACTGTGCTTCCTATCTACATAACTACATGTCCTTCGTGTCACATTTTTGACTTTCTTGCTCTCACTACTGGGTTTTCGCTCCACAGAACCGCAATGCAGCCAACGTATACCTCGTAGGGTGGAAAATCGGCGACAGTCACATCATGCCGCTCGCCGGGAAGCTTACTTGAATATACGTGCACGCCGTACGTGCCTCGGACGCATATCGCTGAAAGCTTGCCTAAGAAACACCTCCATGCCGTATCACTTAAATAAGCCTGTTCTGCAGCTGTGACATAGGCACACTCAGCGCACCGTATTTGGTTCTTGACGATTATTCGCTTTGGTTATTGTTCTGTGGTCCCTGAAGCAGAAGTGCGCCTATGTTTATTATTTTCAGCCCACGTTGATTTTCAGTCTTATGCGGTAGCTGAAAGATGGATTGTATGGCAGCAAGCTGAGCCACGTATGCAGTACGAACATAAACGCGCCACTCGTCCACTTGGCTCATATTCTTTCTGCCGCAGGTTTATCGTTGTATGCAGCTGAAAATTTCTTGGAACCGGAGGGTGAACATACTGAACGGCTTTATCTTTTATTGTCACAGCTGCCGGGAGTACCAGAACCTGAACGCATTCTTCGCCATCGTGATGGGCCTGAGCAATGTTGCGGTGAGCCGACTCAGCCAGACATGGGAGAGGCTGCCGGGGAAGCTGAAGCGTACTTTCGCCGAGTTCGAGACGCTGATTGACCCGTCCCGCAACCATCGGCGCTACCGTGTGGCTGTATCCAAGGTGCATCCGCCACTGGTGCCCTTCATGCCACTGCTGCTCAAGGACATGACCTTCTGCCACGAAGGGAACAAGACCTACATTGACGGGCTCGTCAACTTCGAAAAGATGGTAAGTGGTCTTCCTCAGTGGTATCATGCCCATCCACACCTCCCTACAGAAGGTCCCAATTTGTGCTTAAGTATAAACAGGGACAGCATTCGTATTCGTTTATAAGCACTTTCTTTTTGCAGTGGGGATTGTCATCACTCGGGTCACACTATTCAGACATTGTTAACGTGAGAAGTATTTGTAATTTCTTTTGGATTTGTTGTTCTTAAATGGTAGGTGGCGAAAAGGTGTAATTACGGCGTTCTTTAAACAGAGTGGAATGCGCATTTATTGAGGACTAATGCTGAGAAATCTGAATGCAGAGAGGAGGAAGGTGCAGTCTAGAGCAAATAATAGGAAATGGTGGGAAAAAGTTTTCCTTTTAGCATGAAAATTGAAAAGCTTGATCTCAATTTGAAATGCCACATTTCAGCCATAAAAACTGCTCGACGATATTACTATATAGAACATCTAAAATTGAGCCCACAACTGTCAAATGATTCCACCTATTACCCGCGCCATTACCTAGTGGCGCAAACAGAACAATTGCGTCTTCTTAATACGGTACGGTGCTCTGGGAAGGTGTTGACTGGTTTACTGGTATGATAAATGTATCATGGTAATCAACATTTTTTACTCCCCAAAAGAGACACGTAGTGCCATTTTGAGTTCTAAAAATACAGCCAAGTGGTTTGTGGCTTGCCCACCAGAGTACCCATTACGTACAGCTCCCGTGTATGAAATCTTCCTTTCCTGGCAGCGCTCCTGCTAATGCAAAAATGTGTCTGTTATATCGATCGTAAATGTGAGGGTGTCCGACCTTCAAGCAGCAAGAGGGAGCTTGAGGTGAAGATAGGGAACAGGGTGTACACCCCAGCACATTGTAACTGCATATTCTTGAAGCTTGCGACATTACTCCCGTCGAAAGAGAAGCTGAGCGAATGAAAAACCGTTGTGAAGCAGGTGTAATGGCGCAGAACGCACTAGAGAACAAATCCCGCCTAATGTCCCACTCCAATTTAACGATTGAATTGTTTGGGTGACCTGAGCGGGCTAAATGTGTGGAAGAGCTGCAGCCTTTTATGACGATGAATATAGTATAATTTATTCGCCCTTGAGTGTTATTTTGATGATGCACTTTTTTGAGCCTGGGAACGCAAGAGGGTCCTATTTTACAGGTACTAGGTGACCATAAATTAGGCTTTGGAAACCATCAAGGTTAGCAGCTGAAGCGCAAAACAGGAAGTGCTATATTTATAGCTAACAATGGCTGAACCAGTTCCATAACCATGTGCTGGCATAAAGACTAGCTGCATACACTAGAGTTCATAGGCGGAGAGTTTTCATTTTCCCAGGGGGGCTCGGCGGCTCCTTGACTTGCAGCCCATGATGATGATGCTTATCAGATGTACCCATCATCATGCATGCGTGCATACATTCGTACATACATACATACATACGTACATGCTTCTTGTGCGCTTGACCTCGCATGGTAAGAATTCGAAGGAATAAATGAAAACCATAAAAGTAAGCCGTCCACGTCTGCACAAATTCAGTGATGCAGTAAGCTTTTAGCCCCAATAAAATGTTAAATGAAGAGGTAGAGGCAACTCTAAAGAAATGTCAACTAGTAATGACACTGGTAATTTACCTTGGGGGAGAGAGGGGGAAGGCATCCGCACCGCCGCGGGGGGGGGGGGGGGGGCAGCCATCCCCCCCCGGGAAACACCGGAGGGAGCTCGGGCCCCGTATACTCCGCCTATGCAAGACTTTATGCGTGCTTTCAGCACTTTTCACCAGGTTGCTTTCTTGGCATTCAACACTGATGGGTTTTTCCTGTAAAATCTCTTGCGTAACACAATCAGCAGGTAATAGCTGAAGTCGCCCTTTGTTCTGCATAATGGGATAATGCTATCGACATAAAACATGAGGGGTTACCATTTATGTAAGAAGGTAACCTTAGACTCAAAAACGTTCCTTAATTATGATATTTGTAGTTACTTTTGCTCTTAGTTGTCTAGTTGTCAACGAAGTTTTGTTACCCATATTTCATTCCAAATAAGTTTGAGTCTTTCTGAACTGTTTGAAATGCTGCCTGTGACAAAAAAGGAATTTATTTTCTCAAGAGCTAGTGCAAAACTGCATTTATATTGGAATAGTAGCAATAATATAGATGAGGAGCAGCAATGGCACTGCCCTTATCTGACCCAGGAGACTATGCATGATTTTGGTGCATCTGTTTGCGCAAATTTATCATTGTTTCTCCCGTTACAGCATATGATTGGACAAACTCTGCGATCATTGAGGCATTCACGAAGCCAAAGAATAAGTAAGTATTTCCTGTTTCTTTGCCTGCCCCTTAGCTACTTTTTATGTGCCTTGCTGATTATAAATCAACTTATCAAGCTGGTTTTGCAAATCGTTGCTGTATGATTTAAAGTCATTAGGTACCAAAAATCAGGAGGGTCTAGTGAGAAGCAGGTGTTATAAGAAGGGCGTATTCTTCCTTCACAAATATTTTTTGCGAATTGTTCTAGTTATGAAAGCGCACATTATCCAACAAAGGGGCTAAATTTCAGAAACCGCTATGGCTCTTCGCTTGTCGTTTTTTTAATAGTTTGTTGTAATGTATTAAATGTCTTCAGAGGTGAAGTACCCCTTACTCCATATTTTACGGGTCATCTTTAATGCCAAACGTTTTTGAAGTTCAGCACGGCCTCGTATGCAACATAAATGCCTTTTGTTTCACCTGCATAGAAGGGCTGGCAACACACTCATAGGATATCTTTCACTAGCAATCACCTGCAACCAATTTGGACTTCTTAGGCAAATGGCTGAGTTTCTAAGCTAGCATAAACAATTTACCACAAGCTCAGCACACTGCTTATTTATATGTTTCGAAATAAGAAGAAAACATTCTGCTCAATCTGCAGGTAAATACACGAGTTTTAGTGCCATTTATTCTACTTCTTGCTTGGACCTTGCAGTGAGCAAGTTAGCTTAGACTTACAACATGAAGGAAACGCACTGCGGTCACACTTTTTCAAGACTAAACGCGCCTAGGAAACACACTGATCTAGGACTGAAATCCTCACTAAATGGGCTCGATGAGTTCAAAGAAAATCCTTCATGTTTCCTCCACCATTTCTTGAACTATTCTATTAAGTTTAAACTAATGAATGTATAGAAATTCTATTTTTTTAAAAACGACACTTTTCCGTACCAACAAAGCTTAATGCGGTTGCGGGATACCCTTATAACCAAAAAAATCTGTTTTTGTAGTGAGGAGTTTGTACGGCAAAGCAAAATATCTTCCAGCTATGTCTGAAATGTCTAGTGGACAGCGCGGCTGGCGGAAAGAAATTGCGGGAATCTAGGCAGCAGGGACAATGACCTAAGAGAAAGCCGATAGAGCGTTAAAGCGGCTCGAGCAAGCCGCGAATGTGGTGATCGGCACCGATCATGATTATGCCATCGGTGCAGTAGTGATGATGATTCAAAAGCATCTACTGCAACTGTTTATAGCCAAGGTTCGAACTAAGGCTTATTGGTTCTGTTGCAACATTCCAACTGTGCAGGAAGCAGGACTACCTTGAATCAGTAGGGAATCAATTTACTCTCATTTACGACTCTCTTGTGGTCTCCCATGACTGTGGGTAGGTCAGGCACCCCTGTAAGCGGAGAAGGGTGTAGGAGAGACGTTTAATTAAAAAGGTTCAATGGCTGGGGCTTGTGCCCAGGCACTCTAATCAAGTTTGAGGGAAGTCCAGGGTGTCACTGGTGTGGATAATTTGGCACTCTTTTGGATCCCATCTGCTAATTCAATGACCGCGTGGAAGTGTCCTTCTGCTGGGGAAGGTGGTACATTCTTGGGAACGAAAGGTGCGATTGTTAGTGCAGCAGGTGGCCTCACTTCAACTCAGCTGCACCGGAGTAAGGCTGACATGTTTAAAATTTGTCTGTGTGTGCCAGTAGGCTAAACGGGAGGCCCAGCCCATTGGCTTCGCTCTGACAAACGCAGAATTCACTTTTGCCAGCGCTTTTCATCTGTCTGTGCGCTTTCTTAGCACATGTCTATAGCAGGCGCCGATTGCTTCTAAATAGACTGGCTTTATGCTGCAAGTTCACCAAGTGCACTTCTTGTTGTGCCCGTTTGTTTCGACGTCTCTGTAGCAACTTATAGACGTAGTGCTTTGAAGTGCGAAGCGCTTCTTAGTCGGGCCTACTCCTGCTTCCACCGCCGTCCTCCGTCCGCAGCCTAGCAACGGAGCTAGCTACCGTGCCTAGCACCGGCGCCGGATTTCCGACGCGTGAGGGCGCTCGCATAGCGCCTCCTCTCCCCCCTCGCCTACTCTCCAAAAGCCCCTTTACCACTCTCCAGCTCGCAACACCCTCTCTCGGCGCGCCAGCCAGGCCACTACACTATATAAAAAAAAACAGCATCCGGCGCCAGGTTTCGATCCGAGGACTTTGCGGCCGCAGCGCGACGCTCTACCGACTAAGCCACGGACGCGACGCTGATATCAGTGTTAGTAACGCGCCTTATATCTTTAACGCATTCAAACTACGTCGTCAGCGGCGTGCGTTGGCGACTCAGCGGTGTTATAGCGGCTCCAACAACCCTTAACGGTCCACTTTAGCGACCACAAGGCGGTCGTAATGACCGTCGCATACAACGACAACACAAAGAAGTGCTGAAATAAATACTGTCGTTTCACTTTACTTTGCGTGTGTGTGTGTGTGTGTGTGTGTGTGTGTGCGTGATTACATTCCCTCTCGAAAATCTCTCGAACATACACGTTAATTCACCAAGATTTCCGCAGAGGGACAAACGAGGCGTGTTAAGCCGAACGTGATCACGAGGGGGTGTTAATGTAACTAACGGGCAAAATGCCACCAAACTTCAACAAACACCCCCTCATAGCATCACCCCGTGCTTCGCACTTCCTCATACTCCCCTTCCGGGAAATGCGGGGGAATTTTTTTGGTAAATCTTGGTCATTTAAGGATGCTTGGGTTAAATCACCTAAATTGTTCAATGTTGGAATGAGGTGCAAGCAGCACACATACTTACCCCTTTTGATGCATTGTTGTTCATGCTGTTTGGCTCTTCATAACATTGCATATGAGCAGTTTTTCGCCAGTGTGTTATCTAAGAAAATTACGGAATTTTATCAGGGAGGAAACTATACTTGTAAAACGCTGAGGGCGTACTTAGATACGAAATGGTGATGCCTTTGCAAGCATGCACCACCCATGATAACATCTAGAGCTACTTATGCATCAACCGCTTTTTCCAGGAGTTTGTACTGCCATCTGGTTTTCTACTGTGTGGAGCATTCAAAGAACGAACATATAAATAAGCACTTCTTGTAAGACACTGCCATCTTAACAATTTGTTACGTGGAAACTTTATTTGTAAGAAATAGTGCGTTATGGTTGGTTGTTTTTCAAACAAGAAACGGACATGGGATGGACTGGCTGGGAGCAAATGAAATCCCTGGCCATCCTCACTAACGTGAAACATGGGGAGGGGTGAAGCATGCACTGTATAAGTGTGTTTTTGCGCCTTTGCGTTTTTGCCAACTGAAATGAACAGGTTAGGTTTAGAGCTATACAGCTTATAAAAGTGTGGTGTCTTTGAAGCACGAAGCGTTCTAGCCCGAGGAGTAATCAACGAGTGTCAAACGAAGCGTTCCCGTGCGACGCGTAAACGAGTGCCCCGGTGTTTTCTTAGCGTTCCAGAGCGAGGCGCAAACGAGTGTCCTGTTGTCTTAGTACCGTGACTACATGAGATGAAAATTACGACGACACGAGACGCCAACAACCGAGCCCTAAGGGCTTTGCCCCTAAAACATTGCTAATGTGCTGAGCAGATAGGTACATGACGAAACATACTTCGAAACATGCACAATAAGTGTGGGTTTCCCGCATCGCTATATGGCTAAATATCATAACTACCTTTTTTATTGTGCAAATTCTTTGTTTACTCTTGGTCCTGTCTGGCAGTTTGGACCCAATCCCTCATTTTGTGCTGATTTCCTCGCAGATCTTGAACCTCCTCCGCAAGGAAAAGTTCAGCAGGATGTTCGAGAGTACATCAGGTGAGACAGCAGCTATTGAGACATTGTGTACTAATGCACCAGTCTTTGATCATGAGTTCTCCCACATGAACATGATTGGAAGTGGTTTGAGGTCGTTATTCATGAATAGACTAAATGTAATATTACTTGGCACTGCATTGAGATGAAGGATGCAAACTTTATCATCTATATTTAGTTTTGTTAAACTCATCAAACAATTTTTTCTTCTAAGCAGGCTCTCAACTGAGAAGCAATTTTTTTACATTCACAAGAGTACCAATAAAAGCAGTGTAAATACAAATATTTTCTTTTGCTTTATCGACGAGCATAAAAAAGGACGCACTAAGCAGTCATGCAGTAACTCAAGAAATTGTGTATTGAAACTTGCACGTGCGAAAGAAAATAACATAAATACTTTTTTCTTCGTCGTTGCTCTAATGTATCACCCGAACCATTAAAACAAGGAAGGTTTACTTATTTCAACTCAATGCGGTAGAAGATGCAGTGCTGAATTTTTTTGCAAACTGTCCCATAAAATGTTTGTTTAGCCACGTGGACGTGCACAATTCGTAGTTTCTATAAGCTGCTACAAAAATATCTGAGCATTTGTCCAAACATTGTTCTTCAAAGCAACTGAGCTGTAACGACATACTGAAGCTTCACTATCAAAATCATACGTACGCACTTTTGCCATCTAGTGGCGCTGATTTCGAACAGGCCTTATTTGCAACTCAGGGCCACCAGGTTAACAGTCGAGGCAATTTCATTACACACTGCCGCACTACATCCTTCACATGGAGACACTACATTGCTACGTGCATCAGGACAGTGGCAGTGACATTAATTTCAGTGCTGCCTCAACACGAACACTTGTTTTCATGTCTCTATAATATTTATATCAAGGAAATTTTTGAATAATGTGTATCTTTTTGTTTTAAAGTATGAATCTAATGGTGAGGTGCTATTTTAGCACAGGTATTCTTAAGCCTTAAGGCTGAGAGGCATGCTGGCCGACAGTGGTTGGGGTGGTAGCCACGAGGAGCGTAGTTACCTCATGGAATACTGCTGATTAGCGCGGATGTGTCACCCCTCTGCCGTGAGAGACGTTGGCCTCGAGTCAGCTCAACGGGAGAAACGCCATAGGAGGAACGAGGTCTGACTAGTTTTGATTAGATAGGCAAATCCACCATAGGGACGCTTGCTTTAAAGTAAGCTAGGCACGTGTGCCTTAATTCGCGTTGCTACACGTGCGGTGCCTTTTGCGACTCGTGAGTGTGGATCGAAGGCTAGCGGGTTTGATGCACTAAGCCATGTCATGGTGCGTTATCACCTGACGCTCGCCCTTCATGAAACTGATGCGTTAGCAGAGGGGGACCAGCAGGTGCGACTGCGCTGCTTTAACTGCAGCTCCCGCTTCAGGGTTATGCGTTATGCTCCTCTGGAAACGGATAAGTAGCTGTGTTTGATCACGCCACGTCAAGATGATTAAATTGGCTCTCTGACCGAAGTGGGTTTATGATGAAACAGAATTACCTGTTCTTTTTGTCGTGCTGCTCGCAAATATTGCACCCAACTGACGTTTAGCGGCACGCCTGGGAAACGAAAACCTGTGTCAGGAGTCAAGGCAGTAGCCGCACTCTACCATCGTGATCCGTGCAAAGGCGCTGAGCGTTTATCTGCCTTCAACAATGGTTTTCCCGAATGCAACTGGCCTTCCATGTCATTTATTCAGAATTATTACCTTCATCTCATGAGCAAAGCCTAACCAGTATTCAATTTATTGATAATATGGTGCTTGCTGTAGCAGCATTCAAGTATCTGAACTTGTTTTAGCAGCGGATGCTTCTTTCTATTTCAGAACACTAAAGGTGATCGACAATCAAAGACGACTCACACAACTCTCACATGCGTTGGAGCCCAGGCGACCCTAAGAGGATCCTCCTGTCTTAATTTATTCAGACTTGGCTGGGAGTGTGAGCCACGATCTACAAGAATTAATCTTCTTCAGCCTCCTGTAAAGCTCATTTAGCATGGTAGCCTGGGGCGGACTAGGAACACGAGAGGTCCTGACATGGTGCATAGAAACTAAGAGGGGAGCTTTGAAACGCCGCAGAAAAGACTCGTCCATTTAGCAAAGCCTGTCGCTTTAAAATAAAGGTAGCATCCAAAATGTATTTGACGGGGCCACTACGGGGAAATAGAGCTACCACTACAACTACTGCTACTGCTACTGCTACTGCAACGTGTACGCCAGATTTTACGCACAGCTGTTGCTATATGCCAGGCCTCAGCTTCTTTGTCTACACTATGTAACTTCCCCTTTGGCATTCTGTACGAGGTGACAATAAAATGGCAAAGAGAGCAGAGGGTTAGATTTAAATTTGCGAAAATGAATGTTAAAAGCATCGCTAAATACCATTACTAATTTGTTTTTCTCGATCATTTAATTGGCTGCTTTCAACCAAATTGTTGTTACATTGCATTGTCGTGGACTCGCTTACTGTTTTCTTGTGGCTAAGTCGTTATAAGGCTACCTCAAGTTGCTCTGGCTTTTCGAGAAGATGGTCACTTGCGCTTACCAAACTAAGTTAACCAGTCGAACAAGAACGTTGTTCCAGTGCTGATCTGTTAGGCTTGTTTAGGTCTCGAGGTGTTTCAAGTTAGTTACAGTTACAGTGGTGTCACTAATGGTATTAGAGTGATTTAGGCTTGCGAAGGTGAGAAGCTGACTACATAAAATGTTTTACAGGGAAGTAAAATTTAGCCCGAGGTAGTAAGAAATGCCGACAAAACGAAATTGAAATTTGTGGGTGTGTTAAATGAGAGAACTTTTAGAGAACTTGAAAGACAAGACGCCCAGGAAATTTGCTGGGTGAAATCAGCCACTCATTCTAGTAAGCATGAATTGTATTGTCCTTATGTTCCGTCTTGCAACATATCAAGCATGTATATTTGTGGTATACCTGGCTTTCTTCAGTTTATAAGACACACTCAAAACAAATGCTCTGGGAATTATTTAGAGTATTCTGACTTGTTGCAAGCATTTCGGCAAGCCTCATGTGAACATCGATGCCAGATGGCCGAGTCCAAAGCGTTAAATTATTAAGAGCACAACAAAAAAGGGTGTTTTGAGAAACGGTTGGCCATTTATACCTTGATGTACCACTGCCCCTGTATTCTTTGCCATTTATGTTCGGTTACTTTGTCTTGCCTTGCATAGAAGGATATCGTGGCAATCCTAGATATACCAAGTGAACCTCCTAGCTCCGTCTAACGTCTCATTCGGGTAAATGGCCCAGGTCTTTGTGTCCCCAAAAACCATGTGTTTGTGAACAAAACTCCTACGCTGGGGTACTCGTACCTGAACTATTTTTTGAAAGTCCGCCTCGTTCCAGGACAGGTTTTGATGTAGACCTTTACCCAGATTCTACATAACCTTGTACATATGCTTGTACAGTGTAGTTGAAGACAATACCTTCATAATGTTTATTTGTTCTCAGCCTTGTCATCATTCCTTGATGTTGCATGCCATTTATTTATAACTTGTACTCACGTACATCAAAAGGATCCAATACAACTTCATTCCAGTTGTTTTGAAGGGCAGATGTGGTGTGTATTCGACTTACTAGGGGCGTCTTGGAGGAGCCCTGTCCTTAAACCCTTTAATACAAGCTAAGCGTATCCCATATAGCAGCACACCGAACGAGCTTTCACTTAATGTTAGTGTTTTGATTCATAACATTTTTACCGTATCGCACCATAAATAGCGAATTGGGTAACATAAACAAACCTAAAAAAACATTTCTTTTTTTTCCTGTTGTAATGGCTGGCAGCCGGCTTGCTACGTTTTTGCCGATCACTGATAGTTTGTGAATTCGTGAATAAGTGCAACTGTGTTCTGTATGCGCGAAAAACGTAGAACGAGGGTGTTGGATTACACATCACCATTATGTGCTCACCAGAAAATGGAGGAGTTAACTTAGGAAAGCTTGTGGTGTCCTGCGTTCTACAACACTATTTGGAAGTTATGAAGACACCCTTAGAATAAATTCGTGAAGTTAATTTGAATTGTAACTTACCCCAGGGTCACTTAACGGCTTCGAAATTGAAATTGGTGTGTGACTGTGATTTTGCTGTTAGCCAACAAAAGGCAAGGTGCCATTGCAACATGATTGGTGTCAGTACAGCGTTTGAAGGTTTTTTAGTATATGGGTGAACTTTTTAGAGGTTTAAGTAGACAAGAACACGTCAAATGTGGATTATGTTGCGACAGCTCACGATGTAAAATGTTTCTCACAGAACGTACTTTGCCTTGTTCGATTTTAGGTGGTAAATTGCTTCACATATTTGCGAAATTCGCAGACATCAATACTGACACATGTAGGATTGTTCACGGACAGTGCCGGATTATGCTGTGGGCGATATTTTTGAGAAGGTTGATGAGACATCTATTGTGTATCATTCTCTGCATGTACTCCCCTTTTCGCATTATGTGCTAACGCTTAATTTCTGTACGTATCCATCGACTCGCCTCTCGTGAACATCGTGCATCTTCGTGTAACCGTATTCATACAAACTGCATTGTGACCTTGCCGGTCACATACAGAGCACGCCAGTGCAAATGAGTGTATAACTGTGCACACCTGAGCTAACTTAAGTTTTCAACGTTGCAATGCACTGACAACCCCTATCAACTTGTCGATTTCCGCATTGTACTTGCTTTTTTTGGCGTGTTTTGAAGCACTAGAAGAGACAAAATCTAAGAGCAATATAGTTAGCTATACCAATTCGCTTCACAAGACTGAAGAAAACTTATTCGACATGGAAAAAGGATCTATGCAAGCTAGACCGTAGATAACCTTCTCGAGAAACTCTCACTTCTTGAAGCTGTTCTAGAGTTTTGAAATGAATGTTCAGAACGTTTGCCATGGAATAGGCAAAGATCGGGTGGGCCATGGAAGGCATCTTGTGTATTTCAGTGCTACCTTAGTGACACCCAACATTAAAAAAAAATGATTTAAGCTGAGTTATGAACTAACAGTTTTGTTCACCCATCACATAGCTGTTACACGATGTTCCTCTTTACCACAGTTTTTGCGCTGTTTTCAACGTGTTGAAATGTACAGTATTTCAGGCTAATCCATACTCCGACGTTTCCAGCATCCCAGTTCTTGTTGGTATTTTGAACCTCAAGTTGCTACTTTCATTTATTTGAACTGCACCTCTCATTACTGACTGCCAATTTGTTGTTATCTGTGCAGCCATACATTTTACTGCATACTGCACCCACCGAAAAAACTCCGACCTTCACAACCACTCTCTGTATTTATGCGTGCAGTATCTGTTCAACGGTGTATTATGACATCGTGTCGTCTAAGATAGGTTTGTGACGAGTTGTAAATTACTCAAACTTGTGTGCGTATTTATAATCAGAATTTAGTTTTTCCCCATATAAATATGTATATTCCTCATGTAAAATATGTTTTGATATTTGTATGAATATACAGTAAATACATAGTGTGCAAACAAAAACCAGCGCGCCTCTGTCCTTTTTCTGTGTGGAGCAGCAGAGTTGTCTCAAGCACATTGCCCCATTAATCTGCAGAAGTGCATTCTGTATAACGTGGCACTTTTTATAGCTCTTGTTTCTTCGAAAGGTGAGTGCTAGTGCAAAAATCGCGAAAATCCACAACATATGGACTCTCGAATGGAGTGAAAAGTGAAAAGATTACTCCGGTATTTATGGCCATGCTTCTAAGAATTGGTTAAAGCAGTGGTTTTGAAATGGTAGTCCCCAGATCTGTATATCTACCCGCCGCGGTGGAAGATTGCCGAAGGCGTTGTGCTGCGGGTCCGATTCCCGGATGCGGGTTCGATTCCCGGCCGCAGCCGCTGCTTTTCTGATGGAGATGAAAAGCGAAAACGGCGGTGTGTTCGAGATTTCTGCGCACGTTAAAGGTCCCCAGGTGGTCAAAATTAATCTGGAGCCCTGCACAAGGGCGCGGCTTATTGCTTGTGTAGCGTCGGCGCCTGAACCTTCGTAATCATCATCATCATATATATAATATATGTCTATGTGTTATTTGAGGAGCTCCAAAATATCCTCCGCAGACCTTTCTTGCGTTTTATTTTCTTGCCGCACATAACGCTAGTTAAATTACTGTAATACATTTACAGTAATTTGATTGTCACGCTAACGAGTCGCACTGAATCAAAGGATTTTCAGTTAGGCTTCTTAGTAATGTCAAGAATTATGGCAGCAAAAGGAATTCATTTCGTCTGAAATTACCTTTAAAATACATGCCACAGTTCCCTCTGAAAGATATTTAGAAAGTGTCAGAAATCTTCAGGGTTGCTCTTGACAGCACCACATAGTTGAAATTGAAAGAATAGGCTGAAAGGCGATGATGCTAGGGGGCATTTCCGTGAGAGGTATCACTCGGGAATTTGAGTGGCCCTGGAAGGTACTGCCATAGGATTAGTGGCCACTCTGTTCCGAAATAGGAGTAAATTTAAAGGTGACTGGCTAAGTTTTTTTCCTTTGAGCATAAAACAGCGACTAAAAGGACACAATTACCCTGGCAGAACTGAAGCAGTAAGAAGCAGTACTGATCAGGGCGCAGAGTGCATTGGTGTGGGAGGGATATATGAAGATCGTACAACATTCTTTGGTTGCGCAATTATTCGCACCAATAATCACAATTTCAGGTTTCGATGGAATCTTCGCTCTTAAAGGTGGCCCTTCCAGTACACAAGCTGAGGTTCCTTTTTACTTCAGAGCATTGTTAGACGATTCATAAGCTTTTACGACTAGTCACCTGGTAGCGAAACAAGGCTTGCTGCGAAAGGCGCTTGTGTTGCTGACCCCTACCCTTATTTGCGATGGTCCTTTGCTTCTTACGCGGTGAGCCATCAACTTGAGCCATCTATTCTATGTTTAGAGGCCTGTTGGCGCCCTTCACGCGTTAACATCGTCCATTTCCCTCCTCACCACCACCACCCTAACCATCTTCTTGACTCAGGGTTGACCCTATGCACTCAGTACCACCGATATTTCGTAGTTATTATTCATCTGATTGCTATGATTGCGAAAGCATTAAATTGCACACCGAGTAACGTCCCAGCTGTGTTGTGTGGAAATTTGATCGATGTGAGTGCGGCGGTAGGAACATGGTGTAAGTTGAAACAGCACGGCCAAATTGGTGGCCACACGATGATGTCAAGAGAATAGTGGCGGGGAAACCACGTGGTTGATGAATAGACTCTTGAAGGTCCCCAGCCAGGATCCCAGTTTCTTACTCGGTAAGGGGGCGTTTGAAGACGGGTTAGTCTTTTTTTCTTGAGCTATATTCTCCAGTGGAAGAAGTGGAGGCAGGCATTTTTAAGAATACCACTAATGGCGAGCAGGGTGGGTATGTGTAATGTACAGTCACGATCAATTTGAAGGTGATGTTGGGGCGAATCGGATGGCGGGCCGTTGAAGCTGCATAGGCCGACTTCAAAACTTTATAGATATAGATATATATAGCGCTGCCAGATATAGATAGCGCGGCCTTCTTCCCCTTGCAGTCTAGCGTGATACAATCATGATACAATCCATAACGTGGCGCTGCTGCTTGTTAAAGGAGCCATGAAGAGAAAACACAAGTTTGGTTCATTCAAAAGATTGTCTCGTTAGAATCATACTGACACCACTTTTAACGTAAACTTCGCTCAAATAAGCTACATAATTAGGAAAAACGGGAATGGTCATGCGACCCACCAGTTCATTTCCCGCAACAGAACCTATGATGTCACATGAGCTAAGCTCTGCGATTGGCGGAGGCTGGCAGAAGCAGACGCAAATTAGGTAGAGCTTACAAACTAGACGAACGAGCTATTTGCGCCTAAATTTAGGGCACATTCTTTACAAAGCAATAAGAATGATGGGACAAACAGTGGAAGTTACGAAAGCACATGTAAACATAGAAGTACTGATGCGTTCTGCTGTTCGTACTGCGCACAGCATGCTTGGTTTAGCCAGCTGCACAGCACTACGGGGCTTGGGGTTGTCTCAGACGACACTGGCTGATTGACGCAAGCAACGGTGTCTTACGTGACCCCATTTGTCGAGGGAGCACTGTTTCAGGGAACGAATATTTTCTCCCAGAACAAAAACAAGCCAGGTTTAAATGCGGGCAAAAACAAACCAAACGCTTGCCACGGTATGGTGGCGCCATCTAGGTTACGGAACGTAAAGAAACGCGGGAACAAACCAACACCGCTGTACATGGTGGAGACAACCTTTGAACGGTCCCGTGCCGCCGCAATTGGGCCAACGGGCTCAACGCGTTATTCTTTTCGTTTCCCACGAGACCTAGCAACGCGAAACAGACAATATGATTCAAACTTCTTCAGTAAACCGCGTTGCGGCGATAATTTTAGCGCGGTTCTGACACAATGACTTGCTTCGGCGGCGAGCAAGCAACCGAAAATGGCGGCGCCAGCGTACACGTGTCTCTACCCTGTACGGCGGATGCGTGAATGAAGGTACTCTAGGCTGCAGAGCGGTCGGTTCCCGTGATGTCACTTGGGACCACGAAAACGCACGATTGAGCGGGAAAATCAAAATTTTAACCTAAATTGTTTAATTTCTCAGTGAATAAAGCACCGTTTGTACCCGGACAAGCGCTGGGGGCACTATAAAACACGAAATCTTTCGAATAAAACCAACTTGCATTTTCTCTTCATGGCTCCTTTAAGTACGCCAGCATGTGCGATTGAGTTGTTATACTTGGGCGCTGCACAAAATGATGGTCGTCGAAAAAACTTGTGCCTATGTCTTGATTGCAGTAATTGTTTTTGTATTTGTTCCTAAATTCACTGCAGACAAAAGGCAGCCTGTTTACCTGTAGTGAATTGTATCACGATGGCACGTTTCAAGCACAGACATGTCCACACAAAGAGTAAAAGGGAAACGAGAATACACCAATCAAAGTAAACAAAGGATTAAGTCTGATTTTGGAAAGCGGGGTGATCTGGCACAGCAGACGACAGACGACCCCATAGCTGATGAAAAAAAATCTAAAGTTTATTGGTATTTTTAACGATAAACCTCAGGAATATTTTATTATGGTTAGTACCAACTCTTATACAAGTATGCGGGGTCATCCTAACCTAGCGACGGTTTTTGATTTGACACCACATTTGTCACTGGAATGGCGCATTTTGTTTACCTACTCCAGGTGGCGCTGCGGTTCCAGGTTGTTCCAAAATCGCCTTTTCCGTGGGAGAGGGGTGAATCCGTCTTAAACGCTCCGCCCTCCTCTCATGAAAAAGACGCGTAATATTAGTTTCACCCTGCGATACGAGGGCCTGGAGGGTAACGAGGCAACCGACCGCCAGGCACACGATCTCACGCACCTCGCCGCTTATTGCCGCGACTACCACGTTCCCTTACCCACAAGCATTGGAGAACTCCTCACCCTACGCTTAGGGTGACGTTTAATTCCAATGCCTCTAAGGAACTTGACTGCCATTGAAGCCGCAGAACTTCAAAAAAAAAAAAAAATTGGGGCACCTTCGAACTTGTGGCACGAAGTCTGGGCAAACAGCGATACTGGCGGCCCTACCTAGATTATTGTTGGTGATGGTTAGTTTGTGCGTGGTTATGCTTAAAATTAATCCGGAGGCCTCTACTACAGTGCGCCTCATAGGCAGGCTCAGGTGCGTTAAGTCCTGTAATCTCAACTTAGTAGAGATTTTTCTATAACGTCACTGACTCTTACTCGCGCGATTGTCGCCCAACAACTTAACCCACCGCCAGAAAGCATGACTGGGTGACTGTAGGGCCTCTAGTTCCGTTTGTATCACCATCGCATGTGGACCTGCCGTTAAAATAGGGATAGAGATGTTTTTAGTGCTGGCCTACAATACGGCGCTGCTGCACATGTGATGTCAGTGTGGCGCGAAATTTGATAGCTTTAAATATGTCGAGCGTTTTTTCACTCTAAAAAGGCGTCTTTCGTGGAAGGAATGGAGCTGAGATAGCTACCAAATGTTACTGCTTTCAAATTGAAGAAAAGTTGTGTCTCATATTCATGGCTCCTTTAATTAGGCATTCTTATGTACCTCTGAGGTTTTTTAGATAGTTCGCGGTAAAACTTCGAAACAAACTTTTCCGGAGTGCAAGTTTGTTTCGGTTCTTTTTATTTCACCCGTTTCATACTCACTCATCTCAGATCAAGCTTAAGTCTTCTTCTCCTCATTCGTTGTTCACTCCGGAGGACATTGCCTTTCCCCTCAACATTCGTCACTTATACAACTGCCCGCGTAGGGCGAGGTCGACTACCTTTTTTTTTTCGCAATTGAAGTTGTTCTCCGGGGTTCTTCACTACTCTTACCACACAAAAAAGGTATTCGTTACTATTATGTCCCTCCGCTCCGCATGGTCAATGAGTGTGTGGCTTCAGATATTCCGACCACATCTTACAATATTTATTTATTGCGGCACGTTGTCTTGCTCGTTTCTCTCCTACGGTCGTGAAACTACGCGACACGAACACGCACAAGAAAAAGGGGCGCATGAGTGGGCGCGTCTAACAATCGGTTTTATTTCATCGGAAAAGAGACTCAAGAACCATGTGCATCTTTTCTTGTTTCCCGTTTATGTAGCGCAAATTTAGGTTTCACGCTGAATCAATTCCAACTAGGCCGGCGTACTGGAATGCCTGTAAGGGATACAAACGCGAATGCCTAAGAATGTGATGAGTACGTAGATAAAGTGGGTATTGCTTTATGCGGATCGAATCTCGTAACAATCAATGGAGGTCGGAGGTTTGAGGGGAAAAGCGCAGCAAATCCCGGACACCCGCAGCCTTTACATTAGTGTGGAATTGTCCAACAGTAAGTGTATGAACGGCTGCGAGAAATACAGACAAATGAGGGCAGAACCACGGGTTTTGAAAGGTCTGAGAAACGGCATTTTGCTTGCACATTTGAAATGAAATAAGGGTCCAGTTACAAATAAGTACATGCGGAGCAAGCAGTTTTAACAATAAACAGTTAAAGTGCACTGCCGACAGGGGTGAAAACGAAATATAGAGCTACCCTGCGAACAATTCACCTTACAACGAAACACTTGTTTTTATCAAAAGTGGCTTGAAGGAAAACATGCAAAGAGGACACCAGGACACCGGTGGAATCAGAGTCAGTTTTACAGTGAAAGCTAGTCAAACTAAAGTAACTCGAATTTATGAGTAATTCAACACTACGGTTCTCTGGTCGAGCTCCAATGTTGTTTAGTGGCAAAAAAGCCCGTTGATTCGAACAATTAGGTTCCACACGAATACTTCGAACAACTCGCCACCGCGCCGGTGGCTTGGCACTTGGCGAACGGCCACAGAAACGCACGTGCTGCCTACATATACAACGCTGCATCACCTGATGTACGGAGAGAAGAACGAATATAGATGGGAAAATTCGGTAGAGCAAATATAAACCCCCCTATAGCGGATGTATTAGAAGATGCATTCTTTGCGGGCTACATCGATGCGAGCTCGAGGGCAGTCCTGTGCTGTCTGGTGACACATGAGCACATCAGCTCTCAGGTCAGAGGTGCACAACCTGTCGCTTTCAGTCACGACGACGATGGCGAAACAGCAGGTGTTTCTTTGGCGAAGTCGTCTCTGGGCAGAACTTCGTCACGTCGTTGTAGCGTGGTGAAGTAGCGGTGAGCAGGAGAGCTGCGACTGCGTCTAAAGCAAAACTTCACTGGTTTTGGCGAGTAGAGAACAGGGATGATACAGAAAGCAGCCCGCTGGCTTCTTACAACATGACTGGGGCAGAGTAACGTCTTCCCTTCAGTTGCAGCAATAAACGCATTTGATAGTAACTTTAAAAAAACGGCGCAGATCGCACTAGCTTGGCAACGCTGGAGAAACAGCCGAGCTGCGGGTCCACATAGCTTCATCCGGTTTTGCTTACATTTACTAGGTTTTGCTTGGCTTTGTTAAGTTATGTTAGGTGTTGCGCTATTCTTGCTAGGCTAGGTTAAGTGTTGAGGAGTGAGACCACGTTTATTCGGCTTTTACAAGGCCATTTCGGTTGGTCCCCCCCCCCCCTCCCCAACTGACAGCGCATCTCAGGGCGGTGAAGCAAGGTCGGCCCCTAGTTCCGCCGTTCCTCCAGCCTTGCATCTCTAGTGCGAGTTGCGACAATTTTTTCTGCATTTTCGTATCACAAGAAAGTCTATCATTTTTAAAACGGTATAGCAAAAGGTGCGCACATGCATAAGCTCCTTTTACTCACACGAACGGGCGCGGAAGGCGGCTTTACTGTTATAAAGGCCTGTCTGCGGGGATTCACCCTTTATAGGCGGCGCAGTTTTTAGATGCGAACGCATCTCATTCAGTCGCCTTGTCCCTGCATCCATCCGGCGTTGTCGGCGTCCACCCCTCCCCCATTCTCCTCGCCGGGCCAGCTGCGCTCTCCGCCGCTCACCCCCTCTCCTCTCCGATAGCGAACACTCTCTCGCGAGGGGCATTGGACTGGATTGGATTGGATTGGCTTGGCTTGGATTGGATTGGATTGGATTTGGATTGGATTGGATTAAAGTGGATTGTGTTGGATTGTGTTGCGTCATAGCCGCGGCAGACGCACTGGCGCCGGCGCGTCCCCTCACCGTTATGCGCGCTAAAAACGCGGTGCCTGCGTCGCTCCGCTCCATCGTTCCAGCGCCGTTCCTCCGCTGTCCAACGCTGCAACGTGAACCCCCTATGCGTCGCATCTACACAGGGGTTCCCGCGAGGGGAGGTGGGAGTTTTTTTAGTTTGTTTTTGTGGTGGCCCGCGAACCAAGCTAAAGCTTAAAGCCTTGCAACACTTTCTTCAACTTTTTTGAAATCTTAAATGCTTGCAGAACGTAATCACTCACCACACCCAGTACCTAGATTAGGGGGCCGCAAAGTACCTCAGCCAAAAATTGCTGCTCTATGCCCATCAGATAACTTGTAAATTCGCCCAAAAGATTTTTTTTTCTTTCCCGGTCCAGACGTTCTTCGATGGCTCGAATTACGTCACTGAAGCCATGTAGCGGCTGTTGGCCGCTTTTCCTTCAGTTGCAGCAATGAACGCTTTTCGATGGCCACCTTAAAAAAAAAAAGCGCCCCAGAAACAAAGCAGAGATGGAAGGCGTATCTGTTGCAACGAGCAAATCACGCAGTGCCGCTCTGGGCTGGCGACAACTATAGCTTTCGCAGTGCTTCCAAACGCGAAGCAAAGAGTGAAAGCGTTTATCGAAAGTGTTGCAGGGTACTTTTAAGCAGCTCCGCCATTAAAAAAAGCAAACAAAACAAGCTAGAAACAGAAGGCGTATCTGCTGCTACGAGCAATTCACGCAATGCCGCTTCGTGCTGGCAAAAACTATAGCTTGCGCATTGCTCCCAGACGCGAAGGATAGAGTGAAATCGTTTATCGGAAGTGTTGCGCCCTTGCCTTTTGTCCCTTTGTCCCCTACAGTATGGCTTTTGTCCATTTAAGGACAAAAGGCAGACTAGAACAGCGGTCGTTTTCAGGCATCAAGGTGTTGACGTGACCCACTTTTTTCCCGTCTCGATGTACTGGGTTTCTTCACATTCATTAGTTCTAACTCCCGTTAATTCGAACTGTAATGGGTTATCCCTGCGGTTCTCATTAACGGACTTTTCGTGTTTTTGTTACATACTTTTTACAGTAGTTTGTTGTACAGAAGGAGGTCCATTAAGTTTGTGACTTCTTTGGAACCTTCTAGCATGATGCTTTAAACGATACAGCTGCAGCGCAGTGGTGGTGCGGCCACAGAACGAACAGAGGAAGGTAGAATTAAAACCCGAGGGAGTAATCCGAGATCTGAGACATTAACGAAGCAGGATAATTAAAAATGGAAAATTTAACACTAGCTTAAATTATACACAAGGCGACGGAATTTTACACCAAGGCGCATCTAAAAGGTTTAATTTTTAACCGTATCAAAACGATAGGTTTGAACTCGCCATAGCTTGACTGGAGCGGGTATTGTTTCGCACCTTATTTTTTCTTTCTTTGTGGAGCAGGGGGGAACACTCAATTTTTAAAATGTTTTTGAAGGAGTAACTCTTCTCCTGAATGTTCTCTACATGACTGTGATCAATGTTTAGAAGGAGGCCAATCATTGTTGCATATTTATCGAATGACTTGAAAAGTGCAGCCGATGATGTGTGTTAGATAGTTTCGCTCCGGAAATTTAATATTCTCCAGGTTTTAGTTAAGGTTAACATACGTCCTGGTTTAAGCGGCACAGTGACACCTTCATGGTATGTGCCACCGTGTGCCGTCAATTTTCCCGAAGACGTTGTGGTGCCGAGTTTGCGTTGCATCAGAAGTGTCAGAAGCGAAATTCGGAATTGTTCATCAATGCGACAAAAACCAGCGACAAAAGCTGAACAAAGACAGTTGGCTTCATTCCCTAATGAACCCCTGCTCGCAAGTCGCAATACTCGTACGTCTGGTTAGTGTTCCGTGACCTGTGGGCTAACAAACTGCACTTAAAGTCCGGGCCGGTTTATCGCTGTGCTTGGTGGTTTGGGAAGCGCCCAAACATCATGGCGGGAACATTTCATTCGAACGCCGAGATGTAGGCGTAATCAACGTTACTAGGATAAGTAACGTTGGGCGTAACGGTATCAGATATAACCGGCACATGAAAGACGGTGAGAAGAGGAGAGACCATATGTCGACAGGCCCATATGTCGACAGACTCACTTCCTCCCCAAACCCCCTCACCACTCACGAGTGAGTGCGGAATAAGCCTGGCCATCGTTTTGTACTGGTGATTGCGAGTCCGAGTGAGTTCGAGCGCCAATCGCAGTGAGCCCCGCTCACCGTTCATGAGGGGCGTGTGCACTTGCGCTACTCACGCGATTTGCAGGGCTTACAGCTGTGAGCGCCACAATTTTGCTTTTACTGGGTGTACGCTATTCGTAGCAAAACCACTCTCTGGGTTGGTTGTTAATTGCACGATTGCGTTTAGCTTCGGGAATAGGTCATCACTGCCCTCATGCTAAGGGGCACCGTTGAATTGAGTCGCAGGTGGCGTGTTGATTCAGGAATACGATTTGGATGCTCTTCTGACGCCGTACTGCACAGATACCTTCTCGTGTCATGACTCAAGAAGAAACTGCTGCGTACACTCGCGTACGAGTGGTGACGACGATCGGTGAGCGCGAGTGCGAGTGAGTGCGCGTGGTGAGGGTGAGTGCGAGTGAGTACGAAGGTGAGGACGACTGGTGAGCGTGAGCGCGACTAAGTGCGATTGGTCACAGTGAGTGGTGAGCGTGAGTGCGAGTGAGTCTGGAGTGGTGAGGGAGAGTTGTGTGCGTGAGTACGAATGAGCGCGAGTGGTAAGGTCGACTGCTGAGCGTGAGCGCGAGTGAGTGCGTTAGGAACAACATATTTTTCTGAGTGACTGTGAGTCACTGGCGTCCAGTTTTGCCGAGCTATGGGTGATACAATCACAGCGCGGCAGTTCCAACTGCTGTTTCATTCCGAAAACAAACAGAAAATGGGCGCTGCGCAGGGCTGAATTTTCTAAAGTCAGACGCTCTTCTAGAAAAGAAATTTTCCTTTTGTGCAACGTTACTGATGGCTGACGGACACATGATTCAATGTATTTACGAATATAAAAATTTCACCACCCCTTCCTAGAGAAAGTTGGGAGAAGCACGAAAGCTTTTTCACGTGAAAACTGCGTCAAACGTGCATCAAAACCTTCTTTAAAAGTGCGTCCAACCTCCGCTGAAGTGCGTCCAATCGATCGTCAAGCCTCCAAAGGCCCGAATCGCAAACTCAAAACGGACCCATGCCACGATTTTTCGCGCACTAAGTAAACGCACCTACGAACGATCTAGATAGATGTATGCCTATACGTAATTTGTGAGATAAAGGTATATGTGATGTTAGCAGGTTACGGGGACTAAAGGCGAGGTACTGAGACGTGCCTGTCAAATAATGCAACACAAGGTTTTGGAATGATGCGTGGAAGAATAGTTATGGAGACGGCGATAGGGCCGTTCAAGACGCGGTGGGGACATCAACGTATCAGGTCCAGCAGCGCAATAAAGAGCGGTGGCACGAAGGTCGTTGTTCAGGATGGGGACGCGGTGCCTGTCTGTCCGGCCGACATCTACAGGACACCGTGGTTCTGACCGTCCGCTCGACAGGCCGGATAACCTGACGACTTGCTCGCCAACAGCGAGTGTACTAGGCTGCCCTATTCCAGGTCGTCTTCCTCATCTTCTGCCTTCCTCGTGATGATGATGATAATGCTCAACCAGCAATGTCTTCGTTGCCGCGCACACCTCCAGTGGATTGCTGTAGTCTTGATTTTGCCACCCTGTCCCATCACAGTATACTACTTCACTCCGCCTTCATGATGGAAGCCTGTATTGTCTTATCTAGAACCGTTCATTTATCGCGACTTTCAAGTAACCATTTTGACAAAATGGAAGTCCGGTTCGACGCACGCGCCGTGTGTCCCGATATATTATCACGTCTTTTTTGTTGACCAACCGGTCTATGCGAAAATTCATTAGTTTTAAATGCAGAGCATTTCTTAGCCTCGCCTCTTCCTGCGTCGGACGGCGTCCACAGATCCGCGTCCGCAGCAGGTGCGCCTCTCCTCCTTCCCTCCTCTCTCTCAACAGCAGCTGGCGCGTTCGCATGCATCGTAGTCAGCCCGTTCGCTCCGTCGCGGTCTCGGCGTAACAGGTGCGTGAAAGCAGCGCGGTGGGGCGTGGAAGGGCGCGCGCTGCTTGCGCATGCGCGCTCTCCCCCCCGTACTGCTCTCCCTCTACTGCGCGCGCTGCAAATATAAAGCGGCTAGCGGTCGCTCGTGCTTCAGTCACTGCGTTGCTCCTTCCTTCCTTGGATGACACTCGCTCCCACGTTTACTCGTGTCCGCTACTCCAGAATCACGGAAGAAGCGATGGAAGCAACACTGCCTTCAATCAGTACTGAGGCCCCAATGCTCTGCATTTACTCGTGTTCCCCTCGCGGGAAGGCGCGGGAATGTTTTTGACAGGACGCCATCTGCCCGCCTGGCTCAGGAAGCTTTCGCTTTAAAAAGCAGAAATTTTACCAGAGGATGCACTGTATAATTTCAAACATTAAAGGGGACATGAAGACAAAGTAAAAGTATTTTATTCCAAACATTTGGCTTTGTATAGTTCTCTAAGCGCTTGTCGAACATGAAAGGATGCTTTAGCAACTGAGAAATTAAACAATTCCAAGCAAAATGTTTATTCTCATGATAAATTGGGTTTCATGACGTCAGCGATGACGTATCCAGGGAGGTACTCGAAGCGATTGTTAGAATGGTGACTGGAACTGCTTCAAGCGGCCTAACGTGTTTTGTTGCCGTATTTCGCGTTCGTACACCCTGATGGCGCCGCGATACTGCTCAGTACCGCTGTGCACACTCGCTGTGTTTTTGAGCGGATTCGTACCTGGCTAATCTTTGTTAGGGTTAATAGTAATCGGTTCGTGAGACATTGGGTATGCTCGAGAAAGAGAGTCTCAGAAGACAATGTCGCTAATGCCAGTTGGCCAGTGCAACCTCAACGTGCAGGAGGGCGGTGCAGCTATAACCGGCATAGTGCGCGCAGCATGCTTTCTTGCTAACATATCTACATGTTCATCGGTTACTTCCACCATTTTCCACACTATTCTCACTGCTGTAAAAAGAGTATGCCTGATATTTAAGCGTAAATAGTTCGTTCTGGAAGCTTGTGAGCCCTGCCCATCTTCCGCTTGTTTATGACGGTCTCAACCGATCCCAGAGCTGCCCATAATCCACCGTAGGGTTCTGGTGCAAGCATTGAGCTATGGGTCACATGGTCACTCTTTGTTTCCCGCATTATAAAGCTTGTTTAAGTAATGTTTGCGTCAAAAGTAATGTCAGTGTTATTCGAACGAGGCAATCTTTCGAATGAGCCAAACTTGCATTTGGTCTTCGTGGACTCTTTAATATATTAGTGCCGAGTGCTCATAAGAGCCGCGTTGCGCGTTATGTGAACAAACAGATCGTTCTCAAGAACGTGTATGTATAATAAATATGTTGAATAAGAGGCCAGTGTAGCTAAGAGCGATGGTACACATTATCTACACTAAGTAACGAAGACATGTCTTGAGTGCATGCCGATTCTATGAGGAATCTTCTTACGTTTATTACGGTAGCCAGCCAAGCTCGCTGCTTGGCTGAGTTCTTTCTTATCGTAAGTTTTTTCTCTCTCGCATTTTCCTGTTACGTTCAGCGTGTAACGTGTTGAAAATCTCCCGTGCTCAACTGAATACTCCACTTCACCCTGCGTTTTCCCAGGAAGAATGCGTTCACGTTAGTATTGTGAGCATCCTTGGGCATCTACTGGCACCAAAAAGTGTGAGCATCCTTGGTCAATCTACCGCTACCGGTTGGCACAGTCACTCTTGGTGTGGGGTCTTCGGACTCCCGTCAGTGCTTTCTCTTCATCTGTACATTACCATCCTCATTAGCGAACGTGCTCTAGGACTTCGTGCTTATCTCTGTTAATACTCATCATCATGGTGTGCACTCGCTCATTCACTCGCACGAGCCTCCGATTGAACGGTCAACCCGAACACCAATCTTTCCGGTGAACCTTGTCCTCTCAGTATCTACAAGGTCACCGCAAAAGTGTCGATCTGGTCATGTATATTGTAGTTTGGTAGCACCTAGGAATACAATTGCATTTGCACTGCTCTTAAAACAGAGCTAGCACGCAGGCCAGGACAACCAGGCCTGAACAAAAAACGCGCGCATTGCGAGTGCCCCAACACGGCCGGACTGGAGGAGCGGCGAACGCGCACTTTCATGAAAGTGCGCGCCCGCCGCTCCTCGAGCCCGGCCGTGGCCCCAACTAAATCACTTTTCTCTACGTCCCTAGATGGCGCCAATAATCCCACCAACGCTGCCTCCCGCGAAAAGAAAAGCGATCGATTCTCGCCGAGAGGAAAGGAGGCGCCTTGTTCAAACGCGGAAATCTTGGGAAAGTTTGGTGGCAACAAAATGTTTACTGCGAAATCGTTACATAACTCGCAAGGTAAAAAAAAAATCATTCACCTTTGTTGCACACGAATGGCTGACAAAATGGCTGAATCAGACGGATGACAGGATTGCCGAGGGCGCGAAGAGCAAACATTTGAAAAAACGCTGGCGGTGACGCCAAATTTCTTAACGAAGCTTCTGTAGACAAAGTACAGTAATTGTACAGAAAGAAAATTGTCGAACTTTTTGCTTGAGTGGGCATCGAACGCACTGCTGCCGGAATGTGAGATGGAACAAGCATCCCTAACGTCAGTTCGGTCGATGGGTGTAGCTGACTAGTCAGCCTAGTGAATCCGTTGTGACCCTCGACTTATGGACGAATTCCACCAATCGCGTCGAAGCAGGTTTTCCTGCTCCGAAAAGAAAACTTCCTGTTTTGTAGGTCATTCGAGAGTGTATGTATTTGTTTAGGCTCCTTTCCCCGCTGCCTCGATTGATCTCATCACCAGCGCCAATTCTCCTTCCTCTAACGCCTATGTTCCCAGCCTCCAATCGCACCCATCCTCCCACTTCGCCTTTTCCTCCTGAGTTCTCCCTCCCCGTTCACTGCCGGCAACTCTTCTTCCCTTCCCCTTGTTCCTCTTCCACCTCTATTCATCTGTTTCGCTATGGCACACTTTCCTTTCCTCCGTACATTTTTCTTCCCCTCACCAATCCCTTACCAGAGTCCTTGAGTAAATGAAGTCATCTACAGCTCCCAGTGAGCAGGCTCACCAGTAACATTTCTGATTTACTCGAGTGACAGACACGCAGACATACTGGAGACGCACTAAAATTTTCGCGTTTATGTAACCCAAGAAAGATTATCCTTTCTGAACACCCTACAAGATGTCTCTGCGCCCACGGATGTACGGTTTGCTTGGTCATGTGTTAACGGTGGTCTGCGCGCAGCAGTGCATTATCCACCACGTGTGCTCGTTTGTTTCATGCCGCGCTCCGTTTCCCCTGTCTAGCGTTTTTTTCTCACCATTTGAGACCGTCTTAACGGCCAGCGGCCACTAAAATGTTGTTTGCGTGCCAGCACTCATCTGGTTAGTTAGGGTTGGTGGTGCCCGAAGCTCGCCGTCGCAGTAGGAACTAGCCAAAATGGAAGTTTAGTGAAGGACAGCCACTGGAGCTTCCACCCAGGTGCGTCCAGACGTCGACGCGGCAAAATGTAAGTGTGTAGCTAATTTGAACAAAGCCTACGGGAATTTCGAAACAAAAGGGCACCAACAGCCGCCATATATAAAAAAACAGTCCGCTCTGCTGGTCACGGCACTGAGGGCCCGGTACGTCCAAGTACGGGCAACAATCGTCCGTTTTATGCCCTGTTACTTTTTGCGACCGCATTATATGACCGTCATTTCATAAAAAAGCGTGAAATCGTCGAGGGTTGTAAGTTTATCGAAGGGTGGCTGCCCAAATTAATGGCGACCATATTCCGGTGCTGATGGTGAAACTCGGCTAGGCTGCATATAACTGTAATTTGCGAAGTCGAAGACGCACGGTATTATGGGCGTTGTATAGGCCTCAAGGTCTCTGCAAAGACTTGCTGGTTGCGCCATAATTCGCCTAATGTATATACTGCCGGAAACGAAGGTATGCGAGGAGAACAAACGCTAGCGAGCAGGAGAGCAAATTTGAAGGAACGGAGCTGAACAAGTGAAGCGTAACGAAGGAAGGATTAAGGTTTTCGAACAGTACCCTCGGAATGCAAATTTGGATATCAAAGGTGTCCCAGTGAGCCGCGGAGAGAACATGCTGGAAGCCATCGGAAAACGTGGTCAGAAAATCGGTGAATCCATTTTGCGCTCTGACATTGAAGCCTGTCTTGGGATGCCCGTCCCAGGCAACCCGGAAAGCACGGAGACCGCTGTTCAGTTTGTACGTCGCCAGAAACACGGCGCTGTTCTACGGAAAGCAGGAAAAAAAGGCTGCTACGCGACGAACTTGGTTAAGGTGTCCACGCCTATTTACGTTAATGAGATTGATTGATTGATTGATTGATTGATTGATTGATTGATTGATTGATTGATTGATTGATTGATTGATTGATTGTAGCGTTTAACGCACCGACGGAACGCAGGCGATGAGGCGCGCCGTAGTGGAGGGCTCCGGATTAATTTTGACCACCTGGGGATCTTTTATCGTGCGCCGAAATCTCGTACACACGGGCGTTTTTGCTTTTCGCCTCCATCAGAAAAGCGGCCGCCGCGGCCGGGAATCGAACCCGCGACCTCGTGCACGTTAATGACAACCTGTGCCCGGAACGAAAGCGGCTGCTCGGGAAAGCCATCAACCGAAAACGTGAAGTAAAGTGGAAAGTTTCACGGGTACGGGCTGGTACATTTTCCCGTGCTGAGACCAGGGAGGAAGAGCATTTAAACTGGTCAACACAGCAGACCCGACTAAAATGACACAGTGACTGAATCAATATTATGGTCAGTCACGCGATATATGCTCGCCCTCTACTCATAGTATCTTCGCCGATGTAAACACGTTAGGTATTCTCCGCGTAAACTGTCGTTTAGCTAGTAACAAGTTTGATGTCTTCCCAATATTCTTTGATTCCTTGTTGTTGTCCTTTGATGACATAATGCTCATTGAAACGCGGTATTGGGGGGAATCTCAGCATTTCGGGCTTGATGGTAACTTGTACTTGTTTCTTAATAGCCTTGGTCGTCGAGGTGGAGGAGTGGCCATGCAAATTCGACAACACAAAAACTGCTGGAAGGAATAAAAATTTCACGTTAGCATCTCAAGATTTGGAAATACGAAGAGTGGAGAGTGAAACAGATATTTTTAGAGTGGTGTATCGACCTCACAGCGGCCAAGTAAACCATTTTCTTGAAATTGTCGAAGCGCAGCTGGATTACGCATCGACTAATCAATCTATTCTGTATTTGTTGGGAGATATGAACTTAGACTTAAAATGTACATCGACAAGAGCAACAGAGTTGTTATCTTTACTGGATGCGTACGGGTTCACTAATACTATACATGTTCCAATGAGTGTAACCTGCTCGACGGCAACAACTCTGGACCGTGTTATAATGCCACCAGTTAGCATAGCAGAAATCCAGGAACTGTTGCTTGTGATATCAGTGACCATTTGCCTACGTTTGTGTATCTTCTTAACGTTTTCTCGCATGGTGTTGATGATATGCCGCGCACACGCTATCGACGCACTGACGCGAATACATCGAAAACCTTTCGAAATGCCGCCCTCTCAAACGACTGGGAAACGGTTACGCTCCTTACAGCTGCTGACGCCGCGTACAATTAATTAATGCTCCTCAAGGAAAACTAAAATCCGTTCAGAAAAAAATCGTTTCCCCTTACCTGCCCACGTAAATGCTACAACAAGAAACCCTGGATAACACTAGAGTTAAATCCTTAAATTAAAACAAAGGGAAAGCTATTTGCACAGTTTATAAAATCCCAAAACCCGGAGAACTATTTAGCAAGAAAAAAATGCTGGAATAAATTAAACAAAGAACTAAGGGCAGCTATATTTATTACGGTGACAACCTGTTTTCCTAGACATCGTGAAATATTGCTCCCGAACAGTAATATAAATTAAATCGAGCGTTTAATCTGCGATCATGCGTTACCGTAGTCTCAATTGAAAAAGATAACGTAGCTAGTTCTAAGAGGAAAACAGTTTTCTGACGAATTTAGTACTTTCTTTATTAATGCTACCAATTCGCTGTGTGTTGCACTGGACTCTGAAAAGGGCTATGCGTGGGAGGCGCCAAGGAGCCCAGAATCCCTGATTATGTTATGTTAACCAGTAAAACAGAACTGTTGTCAGCTTTCACAAATCTACGATCCGGTAAAGCTGAGGATAAAGATGGCTTTCAAATTCAGCCGCTTAGATACGTCATGAATATATTGGCTCCAGTCTTGGTACACGTGTACAATTAGTTACTGACGAATGGTGTTTTTCCTAAAGAACTGGAACTTGCAAGTGTAGTCGCTATACACCAAGCTGGCACTACGTCGGAGTTTTAGAAATATAGGCCGGCTTCGATCATCCCTGTGTTATCAAAAGCCCTAGAAAAAATTATTCACATCAGGATACATAACTTCCTTATTAAGCCCTTAGTTCTTTCCGATTGTCAATTGGGCCCTGCGGAGGGCGAAAGCATGTAGTTTATTATTCTTGGCGCCTTGGCGTTTCGCTCACGGAGATGAAATCGTTGGGGGGTAGAGGTTGCAGCAGGTCGGGTGTAGAGGTGGGGGTAGAGGTCGCCGAGGATGTCTTTGCTGTAAAAGTCTCGTGTATTTGAATCACGAAGCGTTCTAGCGGTGGCCGGGTTGGAAGACGAGTGTCCCCTTGGGTACTTTTAGTACGCCTTTTCCCACGGAGATGAAACATTCTAGCCCGATGCGTTGGAAAATGAGTGTGCCGATGTGTTCTTTTAGTACGTGTTACGTTGTAGGGCGAGGCATTGGAAAACTATTGTTCGGGGGTTTTAGTACCGTGACTACATGAGACGACGGCTGCAGAGACGCTGACAGACCGAGCCCCTAATTGGCATCCCCCCTAAAATTTTTGCTTGAGGCTGTTTTGCAACTTTCTGGTGCGACTGTTGTAGGTTTGATACCCGAACAATGCAGTGAACAAAATCCAAAAACAACGGATGTCGTGCAGACTGCATGAAATTGGAAAATGATGCTTTTGAGTGCACAAGCAAGAAAGAAGGCGTGTGCCTCGCGAAGACTTTAATAAAAGAGTAAATAGCAGGTACCGATGAACTACATGTTCAATGCCTTATGGCTTTTCCGCTTTGTAGTATCATCATCATAATCATCATCATCATTAATATCATCATCATCATCATCAGCCTATCTACGCCCACTGCAGGGCAAAGGCCCCTCCCATTAATCTCCAACTAGCGCGGTCGTGTGCTAACTGCGGCCAATCTATCCTCGCAAACTTCTTGATCTCATCTGCCCATCTAACTTCCTGCCGCCCCCTGCAACGCTTGCCTTCTCTAGGGATCCAGTGTAATACACTGGAGTGTATTGGAGTGTAATACAGTTCAAAAGTAAGACGAAAGTCAGACTTCAAATATAGATTGCGTAAAATATATCGCTGGAAATTTGCAGACCTATACAGATCGCACAGGACTTCTTACCGCGAAATATCAGCTCGATAAAGGCGCGAGCGGAACGTGAGGAACAACGTAAACTGGTCCCTGACCCCCTTTTCGCGTCCGTTGTTTCAGTGTCTTCATTAATCTCCGCCTTTTAAGCGTTGTTTTCGTTCTCCTCAGAGCTTGAGTCGTTGGCCTCAAGCGTGTTGTTGCTGACGCGACGCCCTTTCGGACTGGCGTGCCATATGTCACGTTTGATTTCGGACGCTTCGCGCTGTGCTGCGTGTGGCAATAGCTGGGAAAGATTTGTGGTTCAATTGAATGGGTTGCGTAGGCCACTCCTCGCACAGTGGTTGCCGAAGAACGGCAGGATAACATTTATTTGGTCCTCTTGACGCGCCAAGCCAATTTGTAGCCTGCGCGGCCGCCGAAACTGGCTCTCGTAACCGGTCCGTTCCTTGACCAGGGGATATTTCTCTGCTCACAAGCCAAGGAACACTGGACAGGGAAATTGGTTGCATTGCATGTCTTTTCCCTTTGGCGGTAGCGCGTGCTTCTTGTTTTCAGATACATCGTTACTTTTTTGCCTTTCGGGTCTTCTTAGTGGTTTACGCTCCGTCGAAGAAGGGAGGTTAATTGTGTGTGTGGCAATCGTTGGTTTTGGTTGAGCAGTCGGCATTGTATCACTCGTTACGACACTGCTTGTGAGGGCGGTTGGTTTCGCTTTTCTTCGGCTTTCATTAAACCGCAATTCATCACGGACACCCGATTGATACAACAGCCTGTTAAATCAGGTTACATCTAACAAATCACAACTGATCTTGGGCCACTAATAAGGCGTGGAAATTATGCGCAGAGGTAAGAACGATGCCGCGTTTATTCTGGCGTGAAAGGCTTGGGCGTTGAACGCGCATGAAAGAATTTGCTAAATTTTGCCCAACAATGTGAAGGCTGCAAACATCTGCCTTAACCAGCAATTTACTAAAGTGATTGTTATACGGTTACGTTGATTTCCGCCATTAGGAATTATTCAGATGCCATTTTTTTAAACGTCCTTGCGGAAACCCATTTATATATCGGTGTAACGCCGGATACCGCGCAGATATTTACTGATTAAATGTTGTATGACTTTTTTTTGTGCATTTCCGCCATTCCTGTTGTTGCCGTTCAAGGTAGCTATGCCTACTCTCGATGTTTTACTGCATACTCTCGAATACATAGTGTTAACATTGCCGAACTGAACGTGAGAAGTTAGGTCTATACGCGGAGACTTGGCGCGCTTCACGGCGGCTTTAACCATGCAAGTCATACACATTAGGATAGGATGAAAAGTGTTTCTTTCCTAATACTGTCGCCAGAACCATCGCCTGCGACATAGAATGGGCAAGGGCAGAGTGCCTCGCAGTGGACTGAAGCTAAGGTCTTTAATGCAAATAATCTTGCGGACTATTACAACAGAAGTACTATCGTAGTGGCTGTCGAGGACTATTACACTTGCAATCAGCCAAGAAAATGAGAAATTAATAAATTCATGAGTGTGCCATTTCGGATTGCACGAAGACAAACGAATTTACTGTCGAAATGTCCCTCGAGGAACAAAAAGACGGCCGACCCGGAAATGGTAATATCTTAGCCTTCTCATTACCTCTGTGCATACGCACGCAACTCGAGCAGCTAAGTTCAGTTCGCATTTCGGTCCCGCCAAAGCAGCGGTGAGCAGGACGTAGCTCTAGGCACAGCGATTATGAACTGCCTTCCTACTCTGGCCACGGCGTCCTTCATTTGAATTTTAATGCGAAGTTGGAGAATTAGCATATTTGATTCGGCTCGCAAGTGTGTGTAGCGTTTTCTGGTTCCGTGCGCGCAGTCAACGCCGCCGAACATTGGCCGTCGTGTCTTCCGACCCGCTCGAGCGTACACTTTAGGTGTAGGCTCGCTAAAAGCCCCTTAATTAAACAAAATAAACAAGACAACGCCACGCTAAAGTGCTAACACATTTCTATTGCGAGCGCACCGCTTCAAGAGTCAAGCCATGAGGGCGCTCAACAAGTCAGCAACGAGAAGGTCTCAGAGACAGAAAGCTTTTTGCGAGTACTTGCCAGTGACTTATTCTGGTGGCGTGTAAAATACAAGCCGAAAGTTCAAATGTTATACTCGGAGTAGGCAGTATTCAAAAGTTGCATGAAGATGAAAGTCTCCGCGATAAGGAAGTCGCTTTTCTCATAACGAACAGAGGCTGAAAAAAACAAAGCAGCAATCTCGGTGGGTATTACACCAGTGAATGTGAAAAGCTATGAAATCGTCTTCTGAAAATTCTTGGTGCTGGCAAAAATTAAATTATCATTAAACCATTGTTTTTCAAGAGGGTGTTATAAGGCTAACTTATTTTTGTCTCCAATCCGGCTGTCGGTCAACAAAAAAGTGAACATTGTGTACGTAAGCCTCCGAAGCCGACTACCGCCAGTATTATACACCTGTTATTGCTTGAAACCCCGCCCCCCAAAAATTACAGAGTGCACAGTGACGCACGTGCGCGCGCATGCGTCGGATAATCCTTTATTGAATGGCGTGTAAAGTTGCAACGACTTGAATTAGAACGGCCAACAGCGGTGCCCAATATGTTCGCTGCCTTTCAGGGCACTCGGGACTACAGAACTAGCTTTCAGCCACGTAGGTGTTTGCTACACCGGCCCCACGTCGATTTTGAGTCATGCGGCCTGTTTACGTGTTTAAACCCATTTAATGAATGCGGTGCTTTCTATGCATACCCGTGACCAAAAACAGCCGGGCGAACTTGGGTCGGATATGTTTCATGGCAGGTGCACGGCAATTCGTACTTCACTGCAGCTTGTGTCATAAAAAAAAACATGCGCTGAAGTAAAGCCGAGAAACACGCTCATCTTATGTATACATGGCCCTGCCCTGGTGTTATTCTCTGTCTCTCTCTTACACGCACACATGCACACACACACGCACGCACACATCTCGGTATGCCGCCACCACTATCGTTTTGCTATTCACGATTTGTGAGGCGCAAATCGTAGGGCGGAAAAGTGTGGCAAGTTGCGGTTTAGGTTATTACACTTCCGCCTTTTTTGGGTCATGACTTCGGCCGCCTCGACTGGTATTTTACTATTCCCGGTACTATAACACAATAATACAGTTAAAATGTTTTTAAGACTCAGATTACGTACAGTCTTCCCCATGCTTAGCTGGAGCATGACATTTGACTTTAGCGTAGAATGTCTCAAAGGTTCCCAACAAACCTAAACTTGAAAGAAACGCAGCAGTTGTGACTACCTTACACAACACCAAAGCAGGAGGAGACGACAAGTCGATAAAGCGTTGCTCCAGGTGAGCTTGGGGACGACTTGTACACACCGACAATCCAAAAATTTGGTTGTCACTAGGTCACTACACTTCATGCTAATTCGGCCCAAGTGAAGCTCAAGGACGAAACAGGCAATCTGTTTTTTTTTGTCTGCTTCTGCGCGAAGCAGGCTCGCCATATTCTGTGAACGCAGGGGGAGCCGCGAACTCGGTTTGCGCTTGCTTGCAGCTTTGGTGAATGCAACAGTGAGCTTCAGGCTCCGCAATCCGTGCGCGGTGATCGAGGCCAGTGCAGCACAGCAGTTTTCTAGTTCAGTCAGTGGAGTTCAAGAGAATACACACATTCCTGGGTTATTAAAAGCGCAAACTTAGCCCCGTATCAAGCGCGCTTGGTGACTCGAAAGCAGCCAAGCCCGTTGATTAAGATGAAGAGGACGCAGAAGATTAAGAAAAGCAGGAAAACGAAAAAGGAGTTAGAATAAGAGAAAGAGAGGAGCATGGTGAAAAGGAAGAACAGGAAGAAGAAGAAAAAGAAAAAAAATTACGAGGAAGAATCAGAGTGTTTATTTAGCGGTGTATTTTGCAAAACAAAAATCCTAAACCCCTCCGTCTAACGACGACGATGGTTGAACACCAAGCTTTTTCGTGACGGGCTCTTTGTCTTTTGAGTTTTCTAAATCGCTTCGACTATGCCGAAATGGAGCCATCGGATAGGTGCCGGCTTCATAACGCCATAAAAAAACGTTCGATTCTGGCACCGGAAGTGTTTTTTTTTTCTTTCACTTTACCCACGATCATTCATCATCACCGTCAGGGAAAGTTGGCTCTCCTGCATGGCATTTTCGCTTTACAGATGCCATCAGTGACAACACTGAAGCTTCGCTTAAAAGAAAAAGGATCATTTGGTGCTTCGCCTCTTCGTATTGTTCCTGTGGGTGACAAATGTACATAAACACACTTTCCACTTGTGTTTGCTGCCTGAAAGTTTTTACGGCGGATTTTTTTTTTGGCGCTAGTTACTTGTGTCAATGAAAAATTAAAGCGAAATTCCGAAATGGTTGATAACTCACAAAACCTGTAGCTAACGTCAGAGGGCCCGACCAGTTAATATCAGGAAACTATCCCCGAAGAGAAAAAGACAGTCTTATCGGGGAATTTGGTATGGACTGGGCCTATACGAAATCCAGTGGGGGCAGAGGGGACACGATAGCACGGACTGAAGAAGGGATTCGTGAAGTTAACTGTTATTTCTACGCAGATAACACGGAACTTCCCGAATATATTGCAAGCGTAATAAAATGTCATGACGCGTGCTTTATGAAGAGGGTTTTTTGCTTCCAAGGAATCCACACGTGGTACCAAGCTTAACTTTGCTTGGATTGGTGGCCACGCTATGGGGAATATGGAGGGCACCTGGTCAAAGTGCTAGGAAAAGTTTAGCCCACTTGCTGGAAATCAGAAGTTGGCCGCACAAACCGCTCCGCTGATAATTGGGTTCCGATTTTCAAAAATCGCCAGCTGTGGTAACGACATGCAGGTGAAATAAAACCAGACGAAAAGGCATTCAGTTTAGCCAACGACAACTCTGAAAGAGGTCTGATCTTCGCAGCGTCCGAAAGATGGACGTACATGCAGACATGGGAATTGAAAATCCTGTATACGACGTAGATATGTAACGACGAGGCATGGGGTATGTTGTGCCGATGGCGGCCGGTATTCTGAACTTTACGGGCATGACACCCTGTACCTTGGGTCATGGCTTATCACCGCGCTTGTGACATGACATTAGGAAAGAACTAGAAAAGGAAAATAATCTTCGGTGCATTTAAGTTTAGCTAGATTACTTGAATGCGGAATAATTGACCTTGGACCTTATTTATGACTTCCTGAATTGTGCGTGCATTCGCCATGCTTTCTGCGTAGGCAAACGTCAGCAATCACTGACGTGATGTAGTGTAATTTGACGCATAACTTACAAAGATCCCTACCAGGCTATGAGATATTGTACACAATAGGTACATGAAAACTTGCAATGCACTTAAAAAGTAAGACGGCAGCTGAGGCTGGCAAAAGTCATTGCTGAAAAAAATATCAGGAGAAACTGATTCAAATCATATCAAAAGGCGTGTGTTTAACTAAAGAACATCGCGCATACTTTTTTCGTATCTAGCTATATATTTAAATTGCTTTTATTAACACCATTTAGCACTGTATATCAATGTTAACTGAAGAGCTGTTCGTTGCGTTATCTACTGCCCGGCTGTCACCTCCGCCAAGCTAGCTTCTGCTGCAGTGTTACAAGCTTTTGGCCTCACCACAGAAAAAGACCGTCCTCACTACCGATTGGATGATGCAACGAGGAGAGCGAAACACTGCTTCTGGTAGTTGCACACCATGCTGATGCCGCTGATTCACTGATAGGTCAATCTAGAACTAGATCAGTGCGGTAATGAATACATCAGTCAGTTCTGTTTGTTATTGTTCTGATGTTTTTGATCATGTGACGAACCAGCTTACAAGGGACCCTGCAGCAGTTTCTTCAACTTTTTTCGAAATCTTAAATGCTTGCAGAACGTAGTCAATTAACACAGCCAGTACTTAGAATAGGGTGTTACAAAGTACCTCAGCCAAACATTACTGCGATATGCCCATCAGATATAAGTTGTGAAATAGCCACAACGCCTATCAGGTACGGAAGGCTCAGCATAAGCTTTGGAATTGGGAAGGCGAGGTAGACCATTTGTCTCTTTGAAGAGGAAAGCCCAAGCTCAAGGTTTGCCTAGGCGAATACGTTCTCGAAGCTCACCAACCTTCGTTGTGAGCCCGCGACAGTTCCAGTATACTATGTATTGTGGTCCAGGCATACTGAAATGATTGATTGATTGATTGATTGTGGGGTTTAACGCGCCGACGCAGCGCAGGCGATGAGGCGCGCAGTAGTGGAGGGCTCCGGATTAATTTTGGCCGCCTGGGGATCTTTAACGTGCGCCGAAATCTCGTACACACGGGCGTTTTTGCTTTTCACCTCCATCAGAAAAGTGGCCGGCGCGGCCTGGAATCGAACCCGCGACATCGTGCTCAGCAGCGCAATGCCTTAGCCACTGAGCCACCGCGGCGGGTCATAATGAAATTAGACCTGGCGCTTCAACAAATGACTTGATTTGGTAGCATCGGACGTCTTTAAACGAACTGGGAACGAAATCAATAAAGTTGCTTCGTCGCACTTAATTTTTTAAAAATAAGTACTGCCCATCTCGAAAGTGAACTACTCACTTCAGCGGCACATCATGGTTGAAATTGTGGCTAAGTCCTCTAATGGGCATGATGTAATGGAAATCGCGCAACTTAGCTCAAACATAAGAACAAACTTTCTGAAGGGAGTTGGTCTTGAAGAACTTTTCCCGCATTTTTGTTACCCGGGGCGAATGAATATTGCTTTTAGTAGACTCAGCAGACGTAGAAATTTATTACTTGCGATGGAAGGTTCAAACGCCATCGACATTACACAGAGCGTACGTTGAATAACGCATCAGATCCGTACTTTAGCCACTGGCATAAGTTTTCTGGGGGTACGTGTATACCGCCCAATCCTATGAGCCCGGTATGGCGAAAGAGACAGGAGCCAATGCCCTCACAAAGAAAGTAGGATGCACGCGTGGCTCAAGGGTACCACCTCGACGGCTCGGTTCGCAGACGTCTTGTGCAAGTTGCCCCCAGTCAGCCCTATAAGCCAAGAGTCGCTATATAGTACCGCCAAGTCCCCTTCGGTCTCAAAAAGCCAGTCATTTGCGTTAATGCGATTCGTTGAAAGTGAAGAGTAAATAAGTTGCAAAAATAGCGTTCCGACAGCCCAGTCCGAAAAAAGCGAAGTGGCTAACCTGAGTATCATCACTTTTTTTATCAGGCCCCGGATAAGTCAACATGCGATGTTATTAGACCTAAGTGCCTGCCCGGTGGAATAAAAAGCCCCATTAGTGCGCTTTAGGTGAGCTGCTCGTAGGTCGCCTCGGCTTGTGTAATCAGGCGTATTACTTACAAAGGGAGGGAAAAAGCCGCTTTTGGATGACCTGGGGTGTCCTTTGGAAATCAGGGCTGCTGGGAGTAAGTGAAACGTTCAATGAAGCCTAAGAGGAAAAAACTAAAAAGCAAAGAAAAAAAAGATCGCTTTTCTCAGTGCAGAAAGCCACTACCTGTATCCCCTGTCGGGGCCCTTAAGATCAATCGTTTATCACCTTCATGCCGCGAGCTAGTCAGTCCGCGCTCCTACTAGTGCGGGTATGAGCAACAGAGGGGCGTTGGGGGTATTGCTATTCCCGCGTGAGGTGGTACGTTGTACAGATAGCCTTACGAGAGGGGCAGTTGTAGGGATATTGGGTGAGAGACAGGCGACCTAGAAAGGGTGGGGGGGTGGGGGTGTGAAAGGTTGGGTTTGGAGTGTGCGCCAAACGCGGACGTTGTGAGCGCTTACAGATGGATGATTCATGGTATATTGAGGCGGCTGCGTCGGCAGCTCGTATAGGATTTCAGTGCAGCAAAGAGGAAGAAGTTAGAGTACACGGAGTATAGCTGAGTCATCCGTCCTCGACCGTAATGCCCGCAAAATGATATCGTGGGCAGTGACGTGAGCTGCTTCACTCGTGACTGGTAGTTGTGTCTTGGAGTGCAGGGGTGGGTTGGGATTGTTTGGTGAAGCATGGTGGTTGGGAGGATATGCGACCTGTAATGTAGCGGTGACACTCTTGCTGGGAGTCGGTTATGACTGCTATGTATCCACCTAGGGCTGCGTTGGGTGGCGAGTTCCTCAGCAGTGGTCGTAGTGGCATCAGCTGGGGTGGCCGAATTCCGCAGCGAACTAGCGGACTCGAGGGCGGCGCTTGGGTGAGCTGCTCTGACAAAATAGTCTGCAGCGTCAGTGTAGGAGGCATATACGTTGCTTCAGTACCTCTTCTGGAGGAGGTGTACTTGTGGTTGTTTTCTGCCTGCATTGCGTGGTGGGTGCATGTGGTGGGGGATAAAATAGGGCGGGAGGTGCTGTAGACAGTTGTACGAGCGAAGATGGCGAAAGATCTGTTGGGAAGTGTTGATGGTCCTAGCTGTGCAAGGAGCATTCGAACCGTAGGCGTCAGAGAGAAATGGGAGAATTGGCTGACTTGCTGTGCTTCGATAGTTCTGCGAGCGTGGTGTGAAGGTTAGATCCTCGGGTAAAGGCAAGGAGGCCGGCGACAATTTCGTATAATTTTTAGATTACATCTAGTTTGGAGTGATATTGGTTGATGCAAATTAAGCTGTTAGGGGCGAGAACACAGAGGCAGAGGCAAATTTTTGCGATGAGCGAGGTTGTAATTCATTGAAGGTTCTCGTCAACTCAAATCGGTCGATTAAGTATTCGATTGATTGATTGGTGTATTGATGGGATGGTTGATTTATAGAATGAGTGACAAGATTTTCGTTGTTATTCCGCTCTCGAGTTGTGATTTCTTTGTTTGCCCAATAGATATTTATGATGCGTGGTTGCTTTTTGATTCTCCGGCAGAAACGTTTTTGACAAACTTGTATGTACATGTTTGCATGTGCACAAGATGCAGACTGTTTCGAATTACATGTGTGTTAAGCGCTGTAATCCATGGCTGCAGACACCCACTCTAGGCGTCATCAATAGGTTTGGTTCTCTAGGTTAGGAACAAATAGGTTAGAAACAAAAAAGTGTCCATGGCAGCTGTTGATTGAGTGTGACTGATTAATTAAAACTGGTTATTTATGAGCTATTTTATCGGACGTTACAAATTTCAGTATGGATATCCTGATCTCTGTCCGTGTGGTACGCACGTACAGAGTGCAACACACTTATCTATAACACAGATTTCGTATTTTGAGCCATCATGCCTCGCACGAGCGGGATTTGAAGAAACCTGCTACTGCGTTCTTAAGTCTACGCCTATCCATTTCCTCTTTAGCATGCTTGTAAAATGGTTGTTTCGGTAGATTTCAGATGTAACTAGTTTAAGCTAAACTCGCTATTATACACGATAGTTTTGTGCACTGTATGTACCCTTAGGCTTAATCGACTGCCCAGAGATCACTACGAAGTGGTCACCGCCATAGAAGCTCCGTGAAGTTCTCGGCGCTGCATCTCCCAACATTCAACGGCGCCTTTTGCCAGTGGCTGAGCTTTCGGACACAGTTTAAGTCAGCCGTCCACGAAAAGCTCAGCCTGAGCAATGGAGAGAAGTTTCAGCATATTCGGTCACTGCTGGGTGGGCCAGCTGCTGCATCCATGGCCGGGCTGCAACCGACAGATTACTGCTATCCAGCCGCAGTAAAAATTCTTTCGCGGCGCTTCGGTGACGCCCACCGCATGGTGCAGGAACATTTGGTGCATCTTCAATCGCTTCCTTTAGTGGGGCCATTGAAGGATATCGGCGGACTACGACGATTGCTGGACCACGTGCAGCGCTGCCTCGCGGCGCTGGGGGTTTCTTCAGCCACGTACTCTACGATGATGACTGACATGCTTCTGAGAGCGTTACCATCCGACATCGTAGTTGATTACAACCAAAAAATAGCGCACAATTCGCATCGGTCGGTCCCAACAGACGGATAGTCCTCAGTACGGGTAGCTGCTACGTCATAGGGGTCTTTTGACGGTGAGCTTGAAACACTTTTGTCCCACCTTACGATTGAAGTAGAGAGCAGAGAAAGAAGTATGATCTGAATTAGGGGAAGACCAAGCTCACACGAAGACTGTTTATGGAACGGAAGAGAGAGAGAGAGAGAGAGAGAGAGAGCTCTTTAATGTGGGCTGGAGAGGTCAGCTCTGCTAGCGGCAGTGCTTGCTACGCCAGATGGGGATGATTACAATGCAGTGAAGTGAATGTGAGAAATCGGGAAAGCAGCAATAGAGAGAAAACAAAAGTTGAATAAAAATGGCACGCAATGTAGTGCAAGGAAAAAACTCGAAATAAAGTTAAGCAAAAGACAAGAAAAATTGAGCGAATAGAGCCCAGGAACGCAGAGCGCCTAACAAGGAAAAGGAATCAAAGCGTACACAACGACGCAAACGCGTAAAGACGTAGCCATGCGCACAATGGAAAAATTATTACAAAGTTTTGTCTAGTCCTGAATCTCGCAGAAAACGCAGAAGAATCTTCGTCCCTAAATATGAGTCATTGTTGTTGTCCCAGGGTCCAAGAAAGTGACACAACTGAAGGCTTGCTCCGCGTCGAACACGAGACAGGCAGCTCGCCGCTGTAACTCGCGCAGCGGAAAATCGCGGGCATATACACTACAAGTGCTCGGTAGTCTCGCGCACAGCGCACGTGGGGCACAGTGGTGAATCCTCCCACCCTATTCTGAACTTGAAGCTTCGGGTGTAAGCCACGTTGAGACGCAAACGATGCAGTACACCTTCAGACGCTTTGCTTAGGTCGGGTGGAACACGGAATTTACAGAAAGGGTCAATTCCATGTAGAGGTGGATATCCGCTGCGAGGGTGCTGCCACTTCAACATTTGCTCTCTCCAACCAGTTCGATGGATAAGGGCACAACCATCCTCTCGAGAGAAAGGAAGCTGTGTCGTGTTACGCAGAGAGTGGCCAGCGCTGGCGGCTGCATCAGATATTATATTTCCTTCTATTCCCGAATGACCAGGAAGCCATTGAAGCACAATGTAGTGGCCCGCGCGCACTACCGCTGTGTGGATTTCACTAATTTCACACACAAGCTGACTGCAATGGTTGGACAGCCTTTTTAGAGCTTGCAAAGCACCCCGTGAGTCTAAGAAGATCACCCATCGTCGAGCTTGATGTGCACCAATGAAATGAAGGGCAGCCCTTACAGCCGCTAGCTCAGTAGCGGTGGATGATGTTTGATGGCTCAGTTTTTTCCTGATTGTGCACTGGACCGACGGAATCCACACGCCAATGGCAGATGATTCTTCGGTCACTGAGCCATCCGCATAAACGTGGGTGTGGCTTGCGTATGCTGTAAATAAATACTCAAGTGTGAAAAACTTCAGTGCAGGTGCGGGCATGGACGTCTTTTTGCTTATTCCGGGAATTGTCGTTATTATATTCCATGGTGCAAGTATCCACAGTGGCAATGCTGGCTTCACAGGTCGCTGGAAATTTGCTGGAAGCAAGTCTTTTACATGGGATGTAGTGGTGGCTGCCAGATGATGCGCATGGCACCGAGTGACGTGACGAAGTGACGTTCGAAGGCACTCTTGATGTTGAAGCACTGACGCAGAGAGGCACCGAGCTTCCCGCAGTGTTCCAATTGTCGACGTGCACTTGGGGAGACCCAGGCACACGCGTAGAGCTCTCGCCAGCACTGAATCGATGACCTTCAAATTTGTAGAAGACAGTTGATCCAGGGCCGGGAGGCTATAGCGTAAAAGGCCGAGAAAGAGTGCTTGATAGACTCCAAGAAGAGAGGACACGGAGCATCCCCAAAATTGTCCACTCAGCATGCGCAAGATGCGCACAAAAGACAAAAGCCTCTCTTTCAACTGCCGAATATGGGGAGTCCAAGACATCGAGCGGTCAAAGACGACGCCGAGAAATTTGTGGCATTTGACATAGGGTATCTGCGTACCTTCTACACTGAGCGTAAAGAGATGCTCATGCTTCCAAATGCAGCTGTGTTAAGTTTTAGCTCCTCAAAAGATGCCACGAAAACATCGGCTACAAGGATAGTGTAAAGAAGTTGGCGAACGACCGGTGATGCTTTCGTTGTACCATGAGAGGGCATTTTTCAAGGGACTTTTGGCGTAATGTCGAGTGCGCAAACTTTTCCGGGCGACATGTCTCTGCGATTTGCGATGTCCGATTTGGCTGACAGCCCAGCGAGGAAGATAGATTACGGAGGTTGGACGCCAGGAACCTGAACTGCTGCGCTCGCCCTGCTCTCGACATGGAAGTGCAGGTTATGGATTCAAGGGAATGAGCAATGTGCATACGTCCGCGTCCTAGGGAATGGGGCAGTCAGCACTCATTCATACGCGAGATGTCGCACGTACCCTTCGTCTGTGCTAGCTTGGGAAGACAAGCTTGCACCTTCATGAATTTGGCCAAGATGAGTCATTAAAAAGAGAATGTCATCCAGGGCAAGGGCTTGTGCAGAGCCAATACAGAGACGCTGTATTCATTCTAGAAGCAATTGAAGTTCCCTTCATTTTCAAAAATATCATTGAAGTACCAACGGAGCGTGCTTTGTGGCTTCTATCGAAACTGGTGGCGAACCCATTACGGGCAACCTTCTTCGGCAAGGCATCGCCACTGTACCTGAGATAAGCCTTCTGATTGAAGCGGACCCGCACTGGAAGGTTATGAGAGGAAGGGTACGTCGTCACCCAAGAAACAACACTGTGGTTGCATTGAAGTCGGTCTTTGGTTGGATGTTTCAGGGGCCCTTGTCTGTGGCCAGTTGATCGGATATCGCAGCGAATGTCGCCATGTTGCCAGGAGTTCCAAGTACGAGGAGGTGAGCGCAGATTTTGAGCCGTTCCGTGTTCTTGAAAGTGCAGAAACGTCTGAGAAACTGAGACAAAGGCTACAGCTGGAACGAGCGTAGCTTACGAAGATTGGAAAGACGATGATAGTGGCGGATCAACTCCGCGAAAACATCAAGCTTGTAGCAGACGCCGGCACGAGTCTGAGAGAGATCAGTACCAAGAGCGAGAAACCAGGTTCACCGAGCCCCAGTCAAAAAGTAAGGAACTCACGAGAATTTCCGTAGTAAATGGGCACCGTAGTAAATGAGCACCATATAGAGCAGTGAAGTGTTTCGGCGGAGAAGTTTACCGTCGATGGCGCAATATGAAACGGAACGAGGTATACAGAAGCGACATGCGGTCCTGTCTCGGCACAAATCAAATTACGATTCATCGCCTGAAAGATTTTCTACTCATGCTGCAGAAGACGAAGTGGAACTCAACTGTGCACGTCACAAGAAGGGGCGGCGGAGGAAAAGTAGCGAGAAGAACAGAAGGGGGCGAACATCATTGAGGGAGGCGGAAGAGTGTCGGCAGCGACCACACTGCGACTCAGAAGGCTCGAAGCAAGTACCAGCAATTGAAAGAAGTTTATGGACGTTGCACTTCTCGGTGGAAAGTAGTACGTTGGACACTGACCCATATTTTCTATAAAACGCCTTCTATTTGAAGTTATTTGCAGTGTTATAGGTGTACCGGGATAGTAGCACTTGAGTCAAAGGCTGTACAGTCGACGCCAAGAGCTTGAACTACATTTTTTTGTGGGGCGGGGAGGATGTTAAATTTTATTGCGTCGCACATAGCAAAATAACCGAGATGAAGATGAGAAAATGACTTGAGGACGCCGGGGAAGAAAGAAGATGAGAAATAAGAGTATCAGCGGACGCCATGGTACTTGATAGTAGCAAGGAATTGAGTCTAATGTATATAGAGTTATCCTTTCCTTTGTTGTGGCTTGAACTCCTTTTTTCCACACAGGCTGCGGAACTCAGAAAAACTTCTGTGCACTTAGTTGTTAGGAGTTACTGCCTTTACATTTAGTTGGGTTGTGTTCTATGGCTCCGTGATATAGCAACGTGGTTACCTTGAAACTGCGCACAAAGCATGCTATCGCCTTAAATATTAGCTGCGGGAAAATAATAAGCATTACAATGAATAACTGCAGAGTAATCCCTTGTTAAAAAGGGGCGATGAGCCGGAAAGCTGCGCCTGTAGCATCACTTTTTTGGGGAAAAGGCATGGAAAAAAAGCCCAAATACCCGGAAAACTCCCTTCACGGCTCCTTGTAGTCGGACATTTGGAAAACTCGTTGAAGGCGAGCACAGCAGGAGTGTCGGCATATGGGCAATCGAATTAATGCATCGTCCCTAAAGTAGTCTCGATGATAGATAATCCGGCAAGGTGTCTTTCCACGTACTAGGCAAACAAGGCGGTGGTGTCACCAGAAGGACAATTGGGCGCCTGTGCAGAGCGCCATCGTGCCTTACATGGCATCCTTTCAATGAGCGCGCTGAAAATTTCAGTTTTTAAATGACGAGAAAACGTTAGCGGTTGCCAGCTGAATGCTACACACAGTCTGTTGGCGGCGCAGGAAAAGAAAGCGAGAAACAGAATTTCTCATTCAGAGAAAAGTGAACATAACTTACATAAATATTTTTCGAGCTTCCAAAGCAATATTTTACTTGTCTGCCACCCACTTAAACGTTCGTAAATTTAATCACCATGCCAGTGTTTGCCTCGATCGCATTGAACATCGATTTATGCATACTGAAAATGGCACTAATCCGAAGCGGGAACCCGCGCTTCAGAGTCGCCGTTTCCAGCTGTCCCGGTGCACCCAGCATGGATTGTCCCTACAGTCCCAACGTCGCTGACACAGCGCCGATTCAGCCTCGAAGAGTGCTCTTCATGCAGTGCATGCCAATTAGTTGCGCAAGGAGGCGATGTCAGTGGGGAAATCTTCCCGTTTCGGGATTACAGTGCGGCAGTCTCAGGATTATAGATCGCGCAACCCTCATTACGCTAATGAGCCGATACGAAGGCCAACGCCTCTCATTACTGTCATCTTTTTTGAGAGCTGCTCCCGAAAAGATTACGGCTAATGGAAATGCTTAGCAAGTTCTTCTGTCGCAGGCGAAACGTTGGCTTACACGTAACAAGAGCAAGCCCTGACGTTATGTGGATGTAGGTTTACGTCCGTGAGTTTTGCGATATTACTTCGGGGTTTTGCGTCCTGAGATTTTGCTTTGTGAATCGCCCCTTCGTCTTTATTGCGAAATGCTGTTGTGGTCCGCATATCTGCGTCTCTTCCCAAGGGGAAGCGACCAATGTAATATAATATGCAAAATTATTTTACTTTACGGCTAAGGGTGTGATTTACATTTGAAAGTCACCTGCGTGGTTCTACATGTTGTAAAATGATTAGTTGTGTGCTTCGTAAATCCGTGCATACAACCAAGTGAATTGCATGTAGGCATGAATCGTAATTCTAAAGAGAATGGTGCCAAGAAAAGTGATGAATGCAACATTATTTGTTTTGTAGGGTAGGCTGTACAGCCCGGCGGATATTATTTACGAAAGGGCACGCGATTTATAGGTAAGGAATTACCTAAAACTCGACGATAAATAGTATGTGACACACCTCAGCAGTCAGGGCTATGGGAACCGACGTGAATGGTAAACATGGTCCAAATACCTCACGAAATGAAAGACAAGAATGCCTAGGCCAGGAACGGAGATTATGCGAACAATTTTTCAGCATTTTGACGATAAAAGTGTGTTGGAAAGGGACACTTTCTTAGGATCTATTTCCCGCAGGTTTGCTCGTTGTCAGTGGCGTCGCGTTGGGAAGTGCGCAGCGACAAATTCAAATTCAAAATTCAAATTTCGGGGGTTTAACACGCCGAAGCTATGATTCGTGCCATAGCGGAGGGCTCCGGAATATTTTGACCACCAGGGCACCTCTAATGGGCGGGAAATCTTTACACACTGACTTTTTTGCAGCTTGCCTCCATCTGAAAAGTGGGCCCTACCGCTGGGATCGAACCCACGTCCTCGGGCTCAGCATCACGATGCCTTAGCCACTGAAACACCGTGGCGGGTGCAGAGATAAGCGCATGCTATTCCTAGCATGTGCAACACTGGCAACGCATGCATGAACAAACAAAAGCCGACATTAGCAACGATATGTGATATGTGAGAAAAATGAAAGCCTCTGATCGCCTGGAAACGTATTCCGGGATACTTTGCAGACTGTTGATGCTCGTGTAGGGCACAGCTACAATGAGTGGTTTTTAGGTGAAATTTTCGCCTAATGAAAGTAAAATACAGCAAAAACCATTTGTTCTATCTCCTCAACGTTTATGCGTCCTCGGCCCTTGTAAAACGTTTTAGAAGCCGATGCGACGTGAGGCTGCGTCAAGTGCAAAGGCGATGTATCAGAGATACCCCCGTCATGCTGCAACCGAGAAATGCTATTGAGGCCGTCAATTCAGCACAACAGATTGCACATGAAAGATAACCTTGGCGGTGGACAGCTGGACATGTATTATGTGGCCGCATAGTGATTCAATTGTTTATGTTCTTCTCGTTCCTACAAGCACAAACTTCATTCCATGAGTAGAGCACATATTACGTATAGATGAATATTTACCTCCAGTAAAACGTGGATATACATAGCCTTTAAGAGTATACGCAATAGAGAGCCGTGGACAAAATTGTGTCCCTGGAGCCTTCGCTTTGCTATCTTAATTGGGATCTTGTTATAGCATCCTCTTTATGGTCTGCATTCCGTTAATTCAGCAAGTTGTTCACACAGCGCCGTCTTCCCATGCTATAATCCTCTCCGGCATTTGTAGTGCAGTTATCATGGCATCAAACAACGTTAAACCTCCGCAGCAAAAAAGATTTAGAAGGTTTATGTAAACGCACACCCGTAGTGGTCGGGAAAAAATTATGGTTAGGAATAATCCCAGAGCCTCTTGATCTGTGGCGCCAATACAAAAAAACAAAGAAGTAGAAATGAGAATCAACAGCCAGATACAAGCTGTGGAGCATCCACATATCAGCAACAAAAAGCAAGCTGGTGAAGTCTTAGTTAAGAACCGCAGCATAATGGAACACATTGCTTACTTGAATGTCTTTTTAGTTTCCTGGCGGGGACTGCCCGTACGCAGCAGTTGTGCTGCCCCGGAAGCATTACTTGCGGATTTCAGGCAGCGGATTCTCGCATGAGGGAACTGCCCCTGTCTGAAATGTTACGGCCATTTTTTTTGAGACAATACAAAGCTCCTTAGCCTCAAAGCGCGTGGTAATGGATGTTGCCTCAGTTAATCAGGTAACAGCAAAAGCTAGTAATAGTTACGAAAGACGGATTACCCAAAGTTTTGTATTCTACGAGCAAATTATGTAGTGTTGCGGGCACATTTGTTCCACAGTCAGCTAATCTTGCGGCGTTTCTAATTAGGATGGTTTTCTCGCACATATGCGAGATGGTGTATAGTAAAATGCTTGCAAAGCTTCCTGTTTTTGCTTTTTAAGGCGGAAGCCTCAAGTTCCGCACTATGCGAAAAATCACCTTTTTTATTTCGTACCCAGGCCAAAAAGCTGGCCTAAGTGAATCTAAACGTGGTAGAATCAATGTTTAACCCCCCCCCCCCCCCCCCCCAATCTTTCTATAAACATGAAACAGAATAAACACGTATACCTGAGAACCAAAAGGACTTGGTTGATTCAGGAAGGTCACCCGGCAACGAAACACACGCTGCCATGCAAGCACGTAACCAGAAATATGCTAGAAATGTAATAAACCAAGGTGTATGGTATTTAGTGATCACGAAGAACGTGTTTGATTCAGTGAATGGATTCCCTGAGTGAATGTTTTGCGAAGAGTAAGCGCGCTGTTAGGAAACGCCGGCAATTTTTGGAGAACTGCGAACACAGAGAGCTGAAAACAATTACGGTGGCGGCGAGGAAGCAGCAGAACGAAAGAGCAGCGCGGTACAAAGTGACATTAAGTGGCACACGTTGAGACGCGCACTTTACGCTTATTGCGTGCATGCAGTGCTTTCAAGGGCTAATGACTAAATCCCTCAGCCACAGTAACAGAGAGCAGAAAACGACGCATAGCACGATGACGATGGTAATGATAGAAGGCGATCGCACTTCAAGACATGTTTGTGCCTCCGGTGCGGTATCTCCAGTGGTGGACTCTGAAGTGTCCGCATCAGCGGGAGCTGCAGAACATGGTCGCTCACAACGGTAAGTTTGGGAAGACGCAAGAGAACACGAAATGCCGCGTTGGGAGGAAGGGGGCAGGCGTTCGCTGCTGTTACAACCGGCACTAGCGGGCATCACCGCAGCCCTTACTGCGCAAAGATTATACACCAGGTATATATCCTTCTTGTTACCAAGATTTTGTCGCAGCAGAAGAGGACATAATCAATGACGTATTTACCATTCGGTATCGACAAAGGAATAGCGCGCAATAAGATATAACGCTTTCGCATTCTCACAGGTAATCAGTCTTAGGTTTCTTGTGAGCAGCAAAATATTCACTTTGACGACTACGAAATGGTCGTATGGGTCTGCAGAATAAAATGACCTGGCCAGCCAGAAACAAGCAAACGCTGATGTAGCATAACTACACTAGACAGGGACAAGGTTTTGCACAAGCAGGAGTATATCGATACACGGTGTGGCGCCATAAATAGCGCAATCAGCTCCTTAATTCGAAAACGAGACTTCCATATGTCAAGAGGACGCTTACATTTATGTATTTCACAACTTGTGCGGGCACTTTTAATGGGGCTTTGAGGGCTATGACTTCTGCAGGCTGAGACTTATTTTTGGATGAAGGAAATAACTTGAAAAAAAAAAAGACCACTGAAGCTAAAGCCACTTTTTAATTTCTTCTTAAGCAAAACCCAGTCACCCATCACACGAACGCTTGACTTCATTAATGGGAAACTCAAGCGCCCAGAAATGTAAAAAAAAACTTCGTCGACGAACTTACAACAATGAAAGAGTAATCAATCGTGTTCTTGACAGCACGGGCACATAATAAAAGACGTGGTGCCTGTGAAATTGATTTAGCACCTGGTTCATTTACCTAAAAAAAACAACACAAGAACCTTGCGACGTCATTTACTAAATATGATCGATAGCTGCGTCGTTAGGGTACTCCTTTTAAAGTTCCCGTCAGAAATGTGCCAGAATTTAAATTTTATATTTATTGCATATTTGTTTGTTGGCTATACTGTTTTTGCACCTGTTGAAAACTTTGAGCTCTGAAGACAGTTCTTTTTTACATGGCGTACTTTTTACAGTACGGGACTCTGAAGTGCTCAGTCAGAAAACGAAGATATTGCTTTGGTGAAAACTGAAACTGCAAAGAAAATTTAAATTAGGTCGCTGTCAAGGGGAGGAACCTCTAATATCCGAAATTGATCGCAACTGCTCGGTTTGCGGTATGCGGTTTACTTCGATCCACGAAGAAAAAGGCGTTGTGAGTGCTTTGCGGGGAGGCTTTGAAGCTCTTTCTATTGTATTATGAAAACAACTTTTTGAAATTCATGCTCACCATGGTTTACTTTTACCGAGGGGTGGTTTAAGTATAACTCTAGTTTAAGTCGAGTTGCCGTGTTTAGAATTACCGCTGAGAGTTGACGAAGTTTTTTGTTTTAAGCATGGCTGCTGAGAGAACTGCTCTTTACGACAGTGCAGGTTCACTTGACCATGGTGCTGCTCCAACTTTTGTTAATTGAACACAAGAAGTGAAAGCCAGTAGATGCTAGAAGTAGTGAGTGCCACAAGGTCCAGTTCGAATGCCTTCAGCGTAATGTCCTAAGAATGCATTGCGCATTATAGGTTTATTCTTAACCAGTCCACACCGTATCTTTCCTGAAGCATAACCTAATATCCTGTGCGGAAGGCCCTTATTTCTGCTTTCTGGTTTCAATTGTTGCGAACACTCGTGTCAGAGTGACCGTAGGACAAATCCTTCTTTTAGACGCTAATCGACTCGCACGGGACACTAGTCAAGTCTTCGACCACTTCGTCACGGCTGTGGTTGATGTGTCGTCACCCTTATCGCCTACCACTCTGCCCCACCAACTTCAATCCCTGTGATGAAGCGGAAACTGCATTTTTCTTCACAGATATACATTAATGATTATCTGAGAATCTCCGATGCTGTACAGCCCTAAAAGAGTACCACACCTGCCGTTAAAGGGAGTCTTCAACAGTTACAATAAACAATTTCACAGTTTCCTTCGCGTCGGGAAGCACTGTAAATCTGTAGTTATCAGCTGCACAGAGAGGGAAATGCGGGATTTTCTCTTCTCACGCTTTCCATTCCTGCTTTTCTTTTGTGGCAACTTCTGTTTAAAGTGGCTACCGGATGCGTTTATTGCTGCAACTCTAATGCAGCCAGCCAACAGCCGCTACAACGCTCGAATGACGTCTTCCGAGCGATCGAAGAATGCCAAGAACGGGAATGAGAGAAAAGCCTTTTGAGCAAGGTTCAAAGTTATTTGATGGGCCAACTACGAAAGCCTATTTTTGGCTCTGTAGTTCGTGCCCCCTATTCTAAGTATTGATTGTGTTTATTCACTACGCTCTGAGAGCATCTACGATTTCGAGAACACTTCAAAAACGTGTTACACTGTCCCTCTAAACTGTGAAAAAAACTCTTAACCTAAAATACTTCAGAAGAGTGGGAAAAGAAATTTTTGAGGAGCTTTATAAAGAGCGCCATGAACAGCTTGTTGAGCTCCAGCTGTATGAGCTTATATAAAGATAAAGGAAATCACGAAAGCACTTAACTTGAAACAGCGTCATCGTGTCAGTGCAAAAACAATTTGCTTTGGAAACGATAAACGGTGCGCAGCGCTACCAATCAGTTGCCACACAGCAGCAAAAGCGAAAAAGTATTTTTTTTAATGTTGATGGTCTACAGAAAAACGTTTCATCTTTTAAATTACGATACAGCGCTCTGCCGCCCTGACAACCATTACTTTCGGAGAAACGCTGCATAACCAATAAGCTGTGCCGTACATGCGTAAGTTTTCGCAAAAAAAAAAAAAAAAAAGAAATGCAGCCCCGTGTAGTGGCGCTTAACAAGGTCACGTACCGGGGTCGTTTAAAGGCACTTCCTCCAACTTTTATAGAAACCCCAAATGCTTGCAGAACGCAGTTAACCTACAGATCCAGTACTCAGGTTAGGGGTTCGCAAAAAAACTCAGTCAGAAATTACTGCTCTATGCGCATCAGACAACCTACAAACTTACTAAAGACATTTTGCTCTCTTTTCCGGTCTTGGTTTTCTTCGACCGCTGGAATTACGTCATTACAGCGGTGTAACGGCTATTGGCCGTCTTTCCTTTGGTTGCAGCATTGATAGCATCCGATAGCCACTTTATAACGAAGGCCACAAAAGCAAAGCAGAAATGGAAAGCGTATCTGCTGCGACGAGCAAATCACGCAGTACCGCTCCATGTTGGCGGGGCTTCCAAACTCGAAGGAAAGGGTGAAAGTGTTTAGCGAAGTGTTTCAGAGCGCCTTTAATTTTGTGCGCAATACATTTGGATGGGACATGTCGGCAACCATTTTCACCGTCGGGCCGCGAACAGAGAGTGACAGAAGAACAGAGAACGACACCGCGGATGGTGAAAAGGGTGACGTCAGCCGAGCCGGCAGCGTCATTGGCTGCGTTCGCACAACTGTATGGTTACTAGGGTGACGTCAAGTCTAAGCGCGGCTCTCCCTTTTGCCGGTGAGAACAGCGCACGGCGTCTCAACACGTCTCGCCACTGCTTGTAAGCATTGCCAAAGGACTTGCTCAGAGACCCAAGGCTCGACTAGTTCGCAGAAGAGTACAGAATGTGAATGGCGGCGACAAAATGTCGATACTGGTGGAGAACAAAGGAGCGACAGGACGCCAATGACTCAGTAGAGCGGTTAAACCTGAACACTGAGACAGTCAGAACCTAAAACACGGTTGGAACGATGTACGAGAGACCTCTGAGAAACGCCGCAATGCGCACTTCTGGAGCCGATGCTCGCGTATCGGTGCAAGCATAAAGTTCGCGAGGGAGAAGGATAAGGTGTTTACGCATTCTAATGGAACGATCAATAAATTTGCCAGTAATTTTCTTTGTCACATTCGTGTTCCCAACAATATTACCATGTGGCTCAATGCAAAATTCATTGCAAAATTCAAAAACAAGACGCCAGTCGAAGTAATCCGCACCAAACGGCAAAGACACGAAAGCGAGGAAAAAGACGCTAGTACAGCGTATCACCAAACGAGTTGTGAATAAGTATCGCCAGGCTTTGGCCTTCAAAGCGCGTAAGCAGACTTAACTGTCCCGAGCAAATTTCGTATCGGAACGCAGGCGGAGGGTTTCGAAAACGTAATGCGGTCCAGCAATTATTTTGAATGAGGCGCATTTCCATCACCCCCTTTTGTTTTTTGCTAGTCGGTCATCGTCATGTGATTGCATTGCCTGCAGCGACTGGAGAAACTGCTTCTTAAAACCAAATATTTTAAACAAGAAGCTCACAGGAAAGCCTGAAATAAAATATAAATGAAATTTGTAGCAAATACAGAATTATAAAATAAAAGCGCGATAAAGTAAAGTATTTGGATTTTCTTGGCCCCAGTAGCAACCAGTGGAACAGTGGAGTGAGAAAGCGCACTAAAGATCGCTCCAATCCACGCTGTGACGGTGGTTGGATAACAAATCTTTAAACGACACGCACAACAATTGCCCATGCGACGTTGCTTGAATACACACACGTGGCTCTAGAAAGAGTGAAACCAGAGATTCTGCCAGCCGTTATTTGGAATTCACGGGGGCGGCGTCCCCAGCGCAGCAGCAGCGTCGGCCACGGCCGGGCTACAGCGGCGGACGCCACGGCCGGGCTAGAGCGGCGGACGCCGCCGCTGTAGCCCGGCCGTGAGTGCGGAGAGAGAAAACGGAGAGGAGCGTCTTAAGGTTGAGGGAGCGGAACCTCGCCATGCTGATGTGCTAGCTTGGTGCTACACCACCGCGCGACACAAGCGCAGTTACTGAAACGATTCGGCAAGTGTGCTTAGTGATTCCCATTTATGCCGATTAAACGTTGTTACTTTAGTAGGTTTGAGAATGGCAAGAAAGCTGACGGAACTTGTGTAATCGCTATTTATCAGAACCAGTTGGTACTTTCGCCTATTGTAATACCTATTACAACACAACCGAATTGGTTGTGTTTTCAATTGCCCTCTTAAAGGTGACGCGCCTCCATTTAGAGCGGCCTTGTAACCGTTACATCCCCTCAACAATCAGCAAATAGCACAAGTCGCATTTTTATGTCATCTTAACTCTGCCTCGAAACATTGCCATCGTGTTACAGGGGCGTCGCCAGAGCTAGTGCCCCCGGAGACTCCCACAACCTCTTACCTTCTGGAATAGCACCCCATATGTGAGTTCTGGAAGGGTTAACGCCGAAGGATAAACGCTTGTATTCGACCACGGCCTTTGATTCGCCGACAGTTGCCTATGAGCGTCACGTTGTTGACTGCTAGCTCCATCTCCTCTTGTGCAACGTTTTGAGTTTTCTGCGGAGCACATGCTTGCGCCAATAAACTCTTGTTCCCTGAAGACACCCGCTTCGTCCTTGGCTATGTGTCAACATTCCTATAGGGACGCCCAAAAGTATGGAAATTCGTGCGTGAAAATGCACGAACGAACAGGGTAATGTTCACTTGGTAAACGAAATATTATGGTACACCAGGAAACTCGTCACCCTATGTACTCTGTGATGATGAATGACCACCGAATCATTTTAGCACATGACGCCGATGTGACGCAAAATTTTTTATGACAGGGACGAGATCATTTGTTGTGAATTATTTAAAGCAAGCAAAACGAACTGTGCGTAATAATAAAGATATCCTCGCGGTCAGTTTACATAATATTTTCGTTAGGACAGTTTGGATAAAACAAGAGTTACAGCCGGTTTCTGTAACCGCATCTCTTAAGGAGGTGCCTGTGTATTGGAAACATATTAAAATTCTACAACATTTACAGCTTCTCTGTCAACTAATTAGGACAAATGAAAGAAGACATAATAATAGAGCCGCCGTAGTGGCCCGTTGTCAGGTAATTTTTGTTCGGATAGTTTTTATAAAACACGAGTTGCAACCCTTTTCTGCTGAGCATTCGCGATAAAGTTGGCGTTGCCGAAAGGTGGCTCGCGCACATAAGAAATGCGCGGAGGCCTAGCCATGCGAAGCTACCCTTTTAAAGAATACCATGTTGGATAGAAATAATCAGAGTCAACAGCTGAAAAATACAGCTCATAAACCGCCGCTACAGTCCTCTGTTCAGGGGTACCGTTCAGATTAGCTCGGCCACTGTAAGGTCCACTTATGAGATTAGCGGCCAGGCGGCCGGGCTGCGCACGAGAACCCGCCGCTCTGTCTAGCGACGTAGCACTGCCAACACTGCGCTGCAGCCGTCGCCAATTCCTCACGGCGTGCACGGGAGACGGATTGTCTGGCCCACCGCATACCACAGGGATAATCCCCCATTGAGAAAGCAGAAAGCGCCGCCGGATTCCGGGAACGTCTGCCTGACGCGCGGAGGTGGTGGGATTACCGGCGGCGCGACGAGCGCCGCACGAGTTTCCATTGTTAACGCACCCTGGTCAGCATGACGCACTGTCGCCGTCTTTCGCTTTCACCCCGCGGGGTCGCACGAACCTGCTCGTCTGCGAGCGTGCCGTTGACCCAAAGGTGGCGGCGCCTCAATGAATATTCTGTGGCGTGCTGAGTGACAGCTGTCTACGTGAATTTGGGCACTCCTTTACGCGTGTACGAACGCTACAGGGGCGTTCCCGAGAGAGGGTGATCTCGAGGTTTTATAAGGCCGAACTTGGCCGTTTGAAATCGTTCTTGTCTGAGCGCCGAGCTGGGCAGTTCCCGGCGGGACAAGGAGTCTCGACCGTTAAAGCTAGGTTGGGATTTGTGAGCCTAGTCGAGGTTAAGATCGCGTCCGAGGTTTAGGGTGCAGCGCCGTACCAGGCAACTAGACGGATCTTCCGGCGAGACAGAGCCTCGGCCGTCGTTTCTCGAGCGGTTTGTGTACGCTCCGAGAATAGGAGAGTTAGATGAAGTTGAGGAGCTCGAGTTATTTGTGCGCACTCGGAGCTAGCGTCTAGTTGCAGTTTGCAGTTTTTTCTTTACAAGACAATACAATACGTTTATTTCATCATCATTACATGATGACAGGGGCCCGCAGTAAAAGCTGCAAAAGCTCAAAAGAAAGCTCCAGTAAACGCTCCAAAAAACAGCTTGACTGAAGCTGCTGACCCCTAACTTGGCGAACAGCAAGGATCAAGATGAGAAAAAAAAAAACAACCAAATGTACATAACACCAGTACACAGGAACACTGGGATAACATTTCTAAGCCTTGTTACAACCTACTACGGAAAAGTAAAAGAAAAATAAAAAAAAAATATTAAAAAAGAAGATGCACAGTGGAACAAAAAGTTAAGAATAAAAAGCTGCAATGATTTGTATTTGCAAAAAAAAAGAACAGAAGACATTCAAAGGAAGCACACTTTTTCAAAGTACACTTCGAAGTACACTTTTTCAAAGCACACATATTCAAAGAAAGTACACAAAGGAAGTACAAAAAGAGATAACATAAATTATGAAAAAAAAAATGATAATAACTCTCTATTTGTGAATCTTTCAAGGGGTGTGTTTTTAGCTGCGAAGCTATTGAGCAGTCGCGGAAGCTTGTTTTCCAGGGTTTGCGTGCCATAACTTGTTCGGTATGTTTGAACGTTATATATATATATCTGTATTTCTTGTTCTGCTTATATGTTTTCGCGGCTCTAGAAAAGCAATCTTACGAAGAAAAAAATGTACTATATTTAATTTCACGCTTGAAGGAATGACACAGACGATAGTCATATAATTTAGTTACAGGCACAATTTTGTTCTTGGCAAAAAGTTCGGTTGTTGTGTGCCACGGAGGAAGGTTTTCCATTACGCGTAAGAAGCTCTTTTGTAGGACATGCAATTTGTGTAAGTTTTCTTGTGTCGTAGTGCCCCAAACTAAGTGACAGTAGTTTAGGTGAGAATAAAATAAAGACTGGTAGATTAGGATCATCACGTCTGGCGGCAGCATCTCGCGGTTTCTGTAAACAATGCCTATTACCTACGACAGTTTGCTACCAAGATAGGTTACATGGTCGTCCCAGGACAGTTTTTGATTTATCATAACGCTATTTGTTTTAATCGATGGCACTATTTCTAGGGGAGTACGCTGAAAACATATATCTCTTGGTAATGTGATTTTTTTATTTTTTCCTCTAAAGATGACGACTTTCGTTTTTGAACTATTTATCTGTAATGCGTTCTTTCGTGTCCAGTTATCAAGTTTGTCTAGTGCGTCATTTGCTTGTTCTGTCAATTCGCCTATATTATCTCCAGCTAAAAATGTGCTCGTGTCGTCTGCGTAACATACAATTTTTGCGAAGGGTATAGCATGCACAATATCATTGGTAAACGTGTTAAAAACAAACGGGCGCAAATACTGCCTTGTGGGACGCCACACTGAACAGGCCGCGTATCGGATAAGAATCCGTTTACAACAACTGCCTGCCTACGGAATTCAAGATAAGATTTTACAAATGCAGATGCTTGTCCACGAAATCCGCAACGATCTAACTTGCGTAGCAACAGTTCATGGTTTATGAGGTCAAAAGCCTTCGTAAAGTCGACATAGATGCCAATAACAATTTTGTTTTTGTCAAGCTCCTTTAGAATGTGTTCTTTTTGTTCCAGTAACGCAAGCTCTGTAACAGTGTTTTCTGAAACCAAACTGCAAATCGCTAATTAGGGAATGCTTAGATTCAAAGTTCACGAGCGCTTACGAATAACTTTTTCAAAGAACTTTGAAAATATTGGTCGTATAGATATTGGCCTGTAATTTCCCAAATGATTTCTGTCACCCTTTTTATAAATTACTGATACACGCGCAAGTTGCATTACACGAGGAAACACTGCATTAGTGATACATTTGTTGAGAATTTGCGTTATGTACGGCGAAATTATGTCAAAAATAAACTTAATTGGTTTGACTTGGAATCCATCAATGTCACAAGATGTCGTGTTGTTTAGCGTGTTGAATGTGCCCATCACCATCATATTACTCATGTACCCAGTTTTCCTACTGTAAATAGTTCTATATAAACTCTTCGTTTCATTTGATCAACCCCAACCCCTTGAGTTCGTCAATTCGACCGCCGTCTCCAAGAACTTCAACACCATCGCCCTGCCAGCCTCCTGCCAAATCAACCGGAGCCCGGGCGATTGGGTTCCTGATCGACACCGGACTTCGGGGAAACGATCTTTACTGCCACGTTGAAACATTGGCCGCTAATGACAATAAAGCCGAGTGTTACGAGATCTTTTGTTCGAAGAATGGCCACCGCGAAGTCAACGTGTTCAGCGCTGAGGAGAGCGGCGGATCTCCTCAACGCTCATTACCGAAGTTAGCCGTATAAAGGGTGTCGGGAGGTCTCTGGCGCGCCGCCGACTTCGCACACCCGACAAGCTGGCAATGCTAATCAGTTCAGAGTGGGCGTTTGCGATTTAGAGACATTGTGTCAGGTACAAGGAGACTGAATTGAGATTCGGGGCTGGTGAAGTGGTGCATGTGCTTGCAAATTCTCGGACACAGTGCAAACATAGTTGACTAAGTCAATATATGTGCCCTGGCTGGCTCGTAGACGAAGAACTATAGTACCTACATTGTAGATAACATGCTGTCTACAATGGCTACTGGGTGATGGGCACATGGGGTATCATTTTTGGTGAAAGTTACAAAAATTATTATCTCGCCCAAGTTGAACAGCTGAGTTATTAAGTGATATTTTCCGTATACAGTCAGGTTCGCGATGGAGGGCTAACTGGACTTGGAGTCACTAATCGGCCCCAATCAGAGCAAACTTTGTTTCTCGTCTGATGTGTTCAACGGAGGGCCGTTAGATCCGTAGCCGTAGAGGTGGTGCGGTTAAAGAACATTTATTGGGTAGATCGTGATATGAGGCGTACAAGAAGATTAACTGAAGTGCCCGATGTTCAGGAGCCATCCGGGAACATAAACGCCTGACAAGAAATATGGAGGGCACACTCATGTGATCATAAATTGTTCGGAGAGTAACGTAAGATCCTTAATTTGTTAGTTAATCAAGAAATATGAAGAGACTACGGCTAACCTTTGTTGTAGGTATTGCTGTTACATTAATTACTGCAGGGGCGCTATTATAGGTGGTCCGAGGTTCGCCTACTCCCGAGTTTTATGCGGCTTGCGTTATGAAAGCAGAGATAGTGGAGCATTCGATACACCTTGAGCAAAACCACCGGAATCGCGCGCAGCAGGCCTTGCATATTCAGCGCGCTGTGTTGGGGCCGCTTAGGTTGATAAAGTACGGCGTGTGCTACTTTACGCCTGCAGCACCCTCTCAAATCGCTCTCCAGTACTCATTCCCGAGCATAAACTAGATAACACCACTGCTACTTTGAAATCCCCTGCGTGGCTGTTGGCCACGACCGGTAAGGGGCGGCCCGTTTTTCTCCGCGTTCTGTTCTTCCACTGAATTATGTTTGCAACGTGGACTGAGGGCAGTCCAGTGCAGCTCTGCGCAAGCGCAAACCAAGTAATCAAACGCGTACACTGTAGCGAATGGAACGCGCCGTTCTCCCGACCATCAAATATGGCTTTTGTTTACGGCTTGCTTTAGTATGCACGGCGGGCGCTTATCAGAAATCGTCCCGTGTCAATTGAAGAGTGCGTTTGAGAACGGGCGAGTGCATTTTAGGCGTTTAAGTTGTATCATTAGTCATCGACTATGCTTTCACGGTGTATGAAGAAGGCTCCCATGGAGAACTGGTGTCGTTTTTGCCTCTATTGTCGCCTTGTATAATAGTGAACTCCTGTTTGGACCATACACCCCCGCGATTGTGGCTCCGTTGGCTGAAGGTGACCTGGGGACTTCATTTTTGTTTTGTGCTAAGATCTTGTCACTGCTAGGGGGCATCAAATGACGACTTCGTGGCTACGACGCAATGGGTGGGTGTGGCTTCGGTTGTTACGCCGCGCCCCCGAAGGGGCTGGATGTATTTGACTGACAATAGAACTCGGAGGAAACCCGGGCATGGTTTTGAATGGCCGAATTGAACTCGGGACGCCCGTGGTGGCCGCTGCTGCGGCATGGTTTATATTTATGGTCTCCGTAGCACGCATATTTCTGCCCTGACAGGTCTTTTAAACAAAATAGGAATTTCAAGCCCGTTTCTTTCTCCCGAAAAGTGCTTTGCATTGGTTGTGGAGTCGTTTGGCGACCGACCCCCGTTGTCGACGACTAAGAAACGGCTTTAGTTCCATGACCGTCGAGGAACAAGTGTAGTGTGCGTTGTGGTTTTACCCGGCGGGCAGCTTTTACAGAAGCGTTGGTGGCGACAGCACCATCGACCGTCACCAGTCGACTGTCAGCTGGTGTGTGCGCAATATAATGAGTGGAGACGTGTTTTGCAGACCTCGCCTTTTTTTAGGGGGTTTGGCGGACATAGCTTCCGCAGGTTCCTACCGCGCGTTTATCCGTCTGCAGCCGGAGCGTGCGCTTCAGTTATAGTCTGCTCGCAAAGCAGTCTCGAACAAAGCGTTGCATAACCGTGCGTTTTGTTTATCATCAGCGCGGCGGACAGTCTCCTTCGAGGGTTTGCGTAGCGCGCATTTCTTGTGAAAACGTTACAGAGAGGATAGCTTATACGTATTACATATGCTGTCAAGGAGACAGTCGGCGCACCGATAGTCGGTTGAGCTGGTGTGTTCGCAGGAGCGAAGCCGATAGGAACGCAGGTCCGAGCGTTGAGAAAACCCAGCTTGTTTCTCGCGCATGCACCTTATGGGGTTCATCTTCTTCTCCTGGCACGTCTTTGGCGCATATCCCCGTGTCTGGATTGAACATAATCCTGCCTTCCTCTTCCACATGGTCGATGCTGGTACGGCAAATACCCCGATAGCTTGATGGCTTGCTGCATCTTTTCATTATCCTCTCTACAACACAATCAACGGCGTGTACGTATTGTGACATGCGATCTTAAAACCTTTCAACGGGTTTTGTTCAGCGTCACCGTCGTGTGGTAGGAAGCAGAGCATAGAATGCGAGAAAAGGGGAGAGCTAGGAATGAAAGCAACCACGTGGCGCCAGAGGGAGGGTAAGCGGGAGTGGGAAGGGCGCGAAGGAAGAGAGAGTTGTGAGGGGATTCAACTCTACGAAAAAAAAAAAAAACAACTCTCGAGAGCTTCTTCTAACAAGAGCGGTGAAGAGCAAAATGAAATCAAGCAAACAAACCTGAAAAGTAATTTTTCTTCTTGCTATACCTTCCTTCGTAACACATGGCCACTTGGGGGATGGTCCCGTAATTTGGACCTTTGAGGAACTAACGTGCCCGGTTCGCAAAATTCGTAACACTGTGGATTCAAACAGTGACAGTTGTAGAATAGTGCGTGCAGAGTGAGGACTGAACGTGATGTCACGGGAGTAGGACAGATGCGCACCACCGTCGCAAAACCCCGATTCTAGGGAGGTTGTGGCGTGTTCCAGTCTGCTTCCACACTAAGACGAAGAAATGAAAGAGAAGAAACTGGCGAAAACACGCAACAGCAAAACAAAAGCTGTTTAAAGTAATCCGTGCCAAAAGAAAAAAAAAAGAACGAAGGCGAGAGAAAAGGCGCAAGTACAATAAATGAAAAAAAGAAGTTTCTGATACGTCTCACAAGGGTTTCGCCTTAAAAGCAAGTAAGCAGACTGGGCCGCGCCGAGGGAATTTGGGTCGGAAATTGGAGTGTTTCGATAACGTAATACGAGCAGCAACTGTTTTGAATGTGGCGCGCTTTCATCACCCGCTTTCTTTTTTTGCCAGTCGGCCGTAGTCACGTGATTGCACTGTGTGCCACCAACGGCAGGAACTACTTCTTAGGACGAAAAATTCCAAACAAAAAGATCGTATGAACGCATGAAATAAAAATAAAATGGGCGTTGTAGTGAAATACAGATTAATAAAGTAAAATTACAATAAAATGAAGTAATTGGATTGGCGTGCCTCCAGTACCCACCAGTGCATCAGTCGAGCGAGAGAAAGCACTGGAAGACGCGCCACGCCCTAGCGGCGCATCCTTGGTGCTCGCTGCCCTGGACCGATTACGTCCCCTCAATAATCAGCAAATAGCACGAATCGCATTTTTAAGGCGTTTTAACCCTGCCCCGAAATATTATCATGAGCTTATTATTATCACCACAGCTCTGCCTTGCCCAAGTTTCGCTCAAACTTGGGCCTTCTGGAATAGCACCACAGTTTCATACCTCCAACGATGTTGTTAATATAGCTATATTCAACTTTCACCTTAGCTATTTCAACCCAATTCGCGGCTCAACAGCACATGGAAATCTATAGTAATTTCACTAATTTTGAGAGATTTTGAACGTGTTGGTGATAACATTCGATGTCTGCATCCCACAGGCGACCAAGTTGAGTGTGCAAATGTATTTCTAGGAGAAATAACTTTGGTCAATAATAGGTCAATTATAATAGGTCAATTATACAGCTTAAACGTCGTCTTAAGCGACTGCGAAAGTGACGGAGGGTTCACAATAATGACGGGCAGTGCCAAATTAACTTCCTTAAATCTGAACTAAAAGCTAAAATGAGTGATGCGAGGAAGTTTTGCTTTAATACCACGTTAAGCTCTTTTATGAAAAATAATCCCGTTAAATTTTGGAAAACTATCAATCATACCACTGCCTGTCCGTCAACTTTCGTGATAGATGATGTGTCCTGCTCCGATTCATCCACAATTTATGAAGCTTTAATAAGTATTTCCAAACTGTATTTGGAGATGACAATGGAACGACCCCTGACATTCGTAGCAGCCAGGAAATAGATTCGTTTCCAGCAATTGAAATTATTTACACTGGCGTTCTTAACCTTCTGTTGAATATCGACACTACTAAAGGTGCCGGGCCAGATGGCATACCAAACATGTTTTTGACGCGTTATGCAGAATGGAATGCTCGTTATTTATCTATAATTTTTGCTAAATCGTTAGAGACAGGTACTGTGCCGACCGGTTGGAAAATCGCCAATGTAGTTCATGTGTTTATATCGGGTAATAAGCAACTCATTTCTAATTACAGACCCATTTCATTCACGTGTACCTGTTGCAAGCTTCTAGAGCACATAATTCATAAACATGTACTTCAGTACCTCACTTATAACTACGTATTCTCGCGTAATCAGCATGGTTTCCGCTCTGGTTTTTCTACAACTACACAGCTCATCGAATTCACTCACGACATCGCTTCTGCTCTTAATACGCGAGCTCAGGTATTTAAAAAGTATTTAATAGAACCACCACACCAAAACAAAACGCAATTACCAAGCGAAACATGCACATACACCCGTTAAGCACAGGCGCCGCTGTTATAATGTTGGATACCGAGAATGCATTTCGATTTTGCAACCAATAAATTACAGCTAGGCCTAGAACTGACTGCATGCAAGGCCCAAGGAATATTCAAATATTATGACACATAAATGACTGCACACCACCAGTTGCAGTCAAGCAAATCGCAGCGGTATTCTAGAAACACCACCAGCCTGTTCTAGAGTTGTGTTTTCTTTAAATAACCAGCTAACCATCATTATGGGCTTAGGTTATGTCGCAAGTGCCCATCCCGGTGAGGAATGTTTCTGCGTATGAACCTTGTGTCCAAATAACTTTGGTGAGTTTTCAAAATGTGTATGCCCTCTGTTTGTATGCTTGGCGACCCTATGACTCACTTGAACTGAAATATGCTTCACGAAAGTGTCGCCCAATATGTGACGCCTAAGAAAGACTGCAAGAAATGACCATGATATGATTCGTATACAAAAGCAGCCGTCAGAAGCTGAACACGCAGCACAGGTGATTACGCGGGTTCAGCTCCATTCAAGTACGAGAAAAACAGTGTCAGATAACGGTTTGGTGAACAACCACGAAGCTTATTTAGTGCATCAAGCTCCGATTACGGGTTCACGAGATGAGAACTCAAAGCATAACGCTAGGCCCGATATTACGTTGGAGAATAATTCACCGTTTGCGCTAATCGCTCGCTATCTGTTGGGGCAGGGATTTGTAACGGCACAATTGCGTAGATTCCGCCAGATGGCACTGCTAAACTAAGCGGGTACTACCCGCATTCGCATAGCCCCGCAAACAGGATATTTTCCTTCGTATACAGAAAGTGGGCTTTACTTATGAAATAAAGCAGCCCTTTGTAATGGTCTGAAAAATGAAGGATGCAGAAAAGACCACCATGCGTTTCAGAAGCAGTCTTCAATGCGACGTTATGAAAAAGAACCTTTTCCAAGAAAGCTAGGCACTGCAAGCAGGGCTACTGCGCGAAACGCCAAGCCGCGTAAGTCGTCAAGTGGGGTGGTTCAGCTCAAACGGCGAAGGAAGCACCAATGGCGGTTGTTTCAAAGTACTCAAATCAGCCAGCTCCTTCTGTGGCTGGTTCCGGTAGAGAGCTTTAGGAGATGTTTAATCATCGCTTTCTGTAGTAGTCGAATGACGATTCCTAGAGCAGTCTTTTGTAGCGTTAGCTACACTGGCCGAGGTTGAGCAGTTTCGCGTGGACCTTGAGGGGCCGTGCGGCGCAGGCGCGAGGAGCAGAGACTGGACTGGACTGGACCGGACTGGACTGGACTGGACTGGACTGAACTGGATGGGTTGGATTGAATTGGATTGCTAAACTATACCTCACGCTACGTAGATCCTGGCATACCCGAGCCGAGCCACTGCTAATTTTAAATGCAGAGCATTTCAGTAACTCACGATGTCACCCGCGTTGTGCCGTCGTAGTCCGCACCGCCGTTGTCCGCACCCTTCCTCCTACACTATATGAAAGAAACTACTATCCGGCGCCTGGTTTCGATCCCTCGACCCTGCGGGGAGAACGCAATGTACATGGTGCTCTACCCACTGCGCCACAAAGCCGACACAGAATGGGACGCTACGAACGCGCCTTATATCGTTGACTCATTCAAATTACTGCTGACGAGCGCTCTCTCGTCAGCAGTTGCACAAGTGCAACAACATTAACGTAACGCAAACTACTTAACGTCGTGCGTCCCCGGAAATGCTCTGCATTTGATCGTGCCCCTCGCGAGGGGGATGTTTCACTGCGTCGCAATGCGAACAGTTTGCCACGCTTTAGTTTCAGTTCTTTCTTTGCGGGGTGCCGACGAGAGGCGCCACCTCCTCGCACTTCGCCGCGGGAGGATCCGCGGCAGGGGCGAGAGATGGCGCTGGCGTCTCCGCGGCCGCCTCTGCGGCCTCCGCGGGCACCGGCGCCGGCGCGGGGTCATCTTTGGTGAGTCCGGCCCAGAGAAGGCGATGTCCACTCCTGGAGGGTTTTGGTGTACGGCGGAAGATGGGCTCTTCTCTCCGCCGCGAGCCCCGAGCGCTCCCTCAGCACGTGCTGCATTGTGGGCCTTGTTGGCGCGTGACACGAGGAACAGGTCACGATGGTAGTCTCCCTGGAGTTCTCGGGGGGTTCTCGCAGGCGTCGTGAGCGTCGGGAACGTATGCACGCCACTTTGCGAGCACGTCCTCCGTAAGAGCAGCCCCGGCTCTTATCTTGTGTATCATGACTTATGCCCCCTATAAAAACAAGCGCTGAAGAAAACAAATCTAGATAAAGCGAACGCACATAGTAAACATAGCTGTCGGTGTTTTCACTGGCTGTTTTTATCATGATGATAGCCTTAAAATCGCATATACTAGCTCAAAGCCTGATTTAAAGTATAGTTTTTGATGCCTCTACGGAAGAAACATTGACGGCGTCGCCGCGTTCCTTGCGAAGCCGGTGCTGGCGGAGCTCGAAGAGTCGGAGCTAGGTATCAGCTTCTGTTTTTACGGCAGCCCGAAAGAAAGGAAATAGTATGCCAACAAATCAGCAGGTGCCGCTGGGTGAACACAGAAGTGCAAACTTGTACCTTAATGAAAACGTGATGGCGCGTTTGGGATGTACGGTGCAGTCAGATCTATGGCGTGCCGTAACAGTTTTTCACATGTGTATAAACCATCCGCTGCCCAAAGTCGAGTTTCATTTTCTATCGCTGTCATTCACTTCTTCGTATGTACAACTTTGTTTTCGCCATTAGTTTCGTTCTGAGGAGTAGTGACAAACTGTTGCTGAAATGGCCGGTGTCTGTTCGCGTCCAAAGGCAGCGCCATGCCGCTGCCCCTCGCCGTGTCGCGCGCTGTCCGGACAGGTGCGGATGTGTACACGGTTCCGTCCTTACCACTGGCGTGCGTGCAGCTCATTTTTGCGCGCATAAACCTCTTCACCTTTTCAGCTTTATGCCTGTCTTGCGCGCGCTGTGTGGAATCCACAAGTCGTACCTAACCAATAGTCTTACTCCGGAATGTTGATCGGGAAAATGTGCGGTTGAGGTAAGTGAGGGCCACTTTTGCTGAGCTGAGAAGGCAGCGAAAAAGTGGCCTCAAGTAGAAGTTTTTTTTTTTCTGAAAGGAAATGTGTCGAACTTGGTCAACACCTCAAAAGTTTGTTGAAGTTGGTTAACACACCTTTTTCCGCACGGAACGAGTGTAGAGCTACGAATAACGGCGATTCGAGAGAAGATGGTGTAATGATCTCCGAACACTTTTTTTTCCACTTATGCTGCACCATTTCTGACCAAGAAGGGTGTAAAATATGAAGGAAGCTCACACTAGGCCGTAAGACTTGAATGTAGTGAAGCTGTACGCAACCTTCACGACAATTACGATGGGTAAAGTCCGCGATTGCAGCCGATTTGCTTCTTCTCCGCGCCGCAATGACCTCTACTCCATCATTGTTGCTAGAAGTGTGAGTTTCCTTCATTTTTTTGGAAGTGATAATCATTGGACATCACGTGATCATGGAGGGGCGAAAGCTGTGACGTGTCTGTCTCGTTCCGAATAAGTGTTGCAGCGATTACGCCGAACGCTTGAGATTTTTTTTTGGCCAGTCTCCCTAAGTGGGTATGCTTGGCTTGAAAACGTGCGCAGGGGACGCTGGGTGGTCGCCGTGACGCTAGCGCTCATGGGTGCGCGCTCAGCAATTTCTTGGTATTTTTGACTGCGGACACGAAAAATTACGATTTGCTTCACAGCTTTCGTGTGAAAACATTGAGTGCGTACTTCTATTGTTTGCACGCCGAGATTACTCATGTTAGTTTTGTATCGGCTCAGTTGCGCATGGGCTCTTGGCATACGTCCTCTCAATGACACGTTCTGCGCACTGCCAGTTAACACAGCTTCCTCAGGCTGTAAAATCGTTACACTCTCACGAATAGACGTTCGTGTTGTTCCCTCAACCCTGCGGGATTATTAATGGACTCCAGGACACGTCTGAGCAAACAATACTCTTTTCAATTCAAACGCGAAAGGCAATCTCTAGGCGCTTTTACGCCGGCTACTGTCATCGAGCTGTGGGAGCGCTGGGGATGCCTGCTGGTTCTGCTTTCCCGAGGGTCTGGGTCCTATTTGCATCTAGACCCAAATTTACGCAATTTTGTTTCTAATACAGTTACTTCAGTTTTAATATTTTCGGCGTTTGCGAGACGTTTAAATACGAACGTTGTATTGTCCCCTCAGGTTTCAAATGGCCTATGATTTCAGTGGTGACCGCGCAGTTATAGAACACACTGGCAGAGCGAGAGAGAGAGAGAAAGAGAGAGAGAGAGAGAGAGAGAGAGAGAGAGAGAGAGAGAGAGAGAGAGAGAGAGAGAGAGAGAGAGAGAGAGAGATCGCACGCGCACTCCGTGCGCTAAAATGTTTCTCTGGTAATTCATCTTAAGTGTATGTAAAGGCTCACGATTTTTAATGCGTTCCTTGCCGGGGCACCGTGCGTATGTGATCAACAAAGTGACCTAGGTATAAAACCTACCTACCTCAATGTTTTGGGGACTTCTTGAGTGAATGCACTCGCAGTCGAAAAGAAAAAAATCTTTAAAAGCTATCGTGTTATTGAACTTACCTTTTTTGTAAAAACCAACTAGATTTTTGTTCGAAAGCTGAGAATGCCGTGTTTAAAGAATGAGCCACTGGTTATCGATTCAAAAGAGCGAGAAATAAAACAGCTTTGCTTTGCGACTTAATATAATTCCAGTAATGTGGTTCAGGATGGGATAGGGTTGCAAAAAAGAAGACGAATTCGTCTGTGCCATCCATGTTCTTCCTGCGCCGATTAAAATCGATACATTTTTCCCTTATGGCGTGCTCCATAGGCGTGGAAAACCTATGCAATCACTTGAAGTGCGCAGGACCAGCTTTCAATAAAGGTGAAAGTCAACTGGCTTCTGATGTCCATGGATATCAGTTCATCCTTCTACTCATATCGTGGAGCTTCTATTTAAGAATAGCGTTTGACATGGGGAAACTTTGTCAGACTGATCGACTACTGTGCGTGTCCTGTGTGGTGGTTTTGCATTCTTAAGATAATCACAGATGGGCCCATGGGTGGCATCAATTGGTTAACTTCAATGATGTCATAGCTTCGTCTTGGTGCTATCTGCGCAGAAAGACGAATTTCATACATGTTCCCGCCGGTGGTACTGTTTCTTCTTGTGCTCGTTGTAAGAAGCTCTGGATCAAATGCGGCCGCGTGGAGGAACATTCTGAGAGACCCTGTATTCAGCCGCTTCGTCGACCAACTTTCGTATAAAGCGGCTCCGCTGGACGTCGGCGTGCCCCCCTCATGCTTCACAGAACATGCCGGTATGCACGACGACGTCCGTACTTTTCTTGAAGGACTCGTATCTACTTTTCGGCTGTTCACTACGTCTAGAGGTTTTTGCCAAGGTGACCTATTTTGCTACCTACCTTACAGTGCAGTGTCCAAGGTCCTGCTTCTCGTCTGCGGCGAGGAATGGACCAATGTATGCAACACCATTCTTCGCCAGTACAACCACCATGTGATAATTTTGTCAAACGAGTTCTATCTCAGGGACACAGGAGCCAGGAACTACTATTTCCGAACGAAAATGACCGACGCTCTCCAGCAAGGCGCAGGTTATAATATCAGCTTCAAAGGCAAAGACATCTACCTTACAATGGGAGACGAAACTGAATGTTTGTCTTGCTTGCACAGCGCAGTGCTATCAGGTGAATCATTGAATATTACCAGGCAAGTTCCGCTCATAGGCCGTCCATTGCGTGTCTACTGTCTTCATCCGCACATTTGCGAGCTCCCGACGTTTCCGGTCCTTGTTGATGCACTCCGCCAGAAGGGAGCCAATGTCACAGTGTTCTACATTGACCCAGGCAGCGAAGGCATGGAGCATCTGGCAGAGGCATTTTTTATGAACAGCGCGAGCGTGATCGCCTACAACCCCATTGCGGAATTAATGAGCGCTGTCCGAGTTCCCATGGTCGTCGTGCCCGTCTACTACGACTCGTTCGCCTACTCGATTTTCGCCAAGCGTCGTCACCCTCTCTCGAAGGAGCTGGTCATCCTCATGCCGTTCACATGGCAAGTCTGGGCGTCGCTGCTGTCGGTGATGATGCTTTGCGTTATCACATTGGAGCTTATGTCGGGCATTACGTCGAATAGAGATGTGAGAGAAACTGTAGACAGAACCAACGTGGCGCACATGTTCACTGCATTATTACTACAGCAGAGCTGCATGCTTCCACCAACCATCCGAGAGCGAACTCCCGCACAGCTCGTGGTTGGCGTTTGGGCTCTCCTTGCGGTCGTCGTAGGCACCGCTTTCAGGGGGTCTCTGACGTCCCTGTTGAAACAGATTCCTTTGGATGGGTCGCCGTTGGAGTTTGCTAATGAACGCGACCTTGTTGAACAGGATTACAGCTTTTGCCGACTCACGTACCCGGGAGATGACATCCGACTTGATTTTGTGCACTTCACTCCAGTAAAACGTACGCAGCGTATTTGTGTAACACGCAACAACGAGGTCAAATTTATGAATGCCACCAGAGCGGTGTTCCTCTTACACGAGCCGGTTGTCGAGAACAACCAGGGTTACGTAAGACAGCTGTACCAGAATGACTACGCGCCGCTCCCACAAAAGCTGACTCCGTACCTGGCCGGGCCATCAATCAGAGCCAACTCGCGGTACAGAGACGCCGTGAAAGAGACGATTACCAAGTCGTTTGAATCCGGTTTGTTTCAAAAGGAACTTATGTTTGACGACCACGTGAGGAGTTACAAGGCTGCACAACTCGAGCGATCTGAAACTGACATGGTTCGCTATTTGACAGTGAGTGATCTTAAGGGAGGCTTGTCTTTTGTTGGTTGTGGTTTGGGGCTTGCTACTTGTTGCTTGCTTTTAGAGTGGGGAGTGAAAAAAATTAATTCGTTTTCTGGTAGGCGGGGGAATGCACAAAATCAGCCACACGACCGGATATTCTGTTCTCGTAATTCAAGGACTCGTTGGGTGCACAGTGTGCGCCAACATTAATTCGACGAGATCATCACGAGCACTTTCCTATATCGGTCATTGGAAGAACCCAACTTGACATTAGTCTTTTGAAGCACTTGGAGAGCCGCAGCAGGAAACTGAAGTGCGTTTATGAAGGGGATAGAACTGAAGAAAAGCAGAGATGTTGTTCTGAAGAGAAGTTGATGACGTAGTTGTGCTACTGAAAGCTACGAAGGTGGAATGCAAAAGAATGGAGAATAGAAGAGAGAAGGACAAACAATACTGCGAGAGCTTAGGCGCAGGGCAGTCCGGTAAAGCAGCTTCAGTGCATTTGATCCGACAAATAAGATTATAAAGCTCCCCTTTGGGCAGCCGATAATTTACGGTACGCCACAGCATAACTTACGGCCACGGCATACGTAACGGCCGAGTTACGGCCCCCCACAGATCTGACGGTACCGTGCATCCCCGACGCGCAATTCTGTATCCAGAAAGGTACAAGTTTGGAACTTCTCTGTTCACCCAGCGGCACCTGCTGGTTCGTTGGAATACTCCCATCTTCTTTTCGGGCTGACGCTAATAGAACTACACTGTTCAGGCACAGTAGCGTACGGGTATTTTATTCAATTTATTCAATTTATTCAATTCAATTCAATTATCGCGTGTTTTCGACTGTGGGGCCCGGGCACGAGCCCCAGCAATGCTCTTTTTTCCACTAAAACGCGTGATCTTTTTTTAGGGGCGAAGCGCATAAAGGGCTCGGGCTGCCATTGTCTTAGGTCGTCGTAGTTTTATGTCGTCGCAGCGCCATTTAGCCGTGGTACTAAAGCAACGGGGCACTCGCTTTCCAACGCCTCGTGCTAGAACGTAACGCGTACTAAAAGAACACACCGAGACACTCGTTTTTCAACGCCTCGCGCTAGAACACTTCGTGCTTCAAAGACATGAGACCTGCAGCAAAGCTGTATAGCTATACCCCAGCGGCTTCATCTCCATGGAAAAAAACGCCAAGGCGCCACACTTAAACATTCCATGCTTCGCTCCTTCCTAGGTTTCACTTTAGTGGAGATGGCCCGGGATTTATTTTTTTATTGTTATTTCCCGTCAGAACCAAGGGGAGGCTGAGTCTAAAGGCGGTTGTGGCCTGACAGAGGCCACAGCCACTCGATTCACAGCATACTTGATAAAAGTGGTGCTCAGAAATGTATACATAATAGCACAATCGTAATAGAAAAATACCACAAAAGCACAGTCATTGATACATTTCCTATGTATTATACAAATCATAGGTTAAATGCAGACAAGGATCGCAGTGTAGACGCAGACGCCTGTGAAATCTACTCTTAGGTCAATTTTGCGCATTTAATTTCGTAAGTACGGGTGGTTTAGAATCACTTAGTTCCGTTTCGGGGCGGGAGGTGGGCGTCATATAAAGCCGCTTAATAAACGTTGCTAATCGCACCTGATGTGCTGAAATTAAACATCGTATCCCAGACGCCACAGCCGCACGGAATAATAATCTAAGCTAGAAACAGCACCTGCCTACAGCACCATTTGGAAACACAGGAGCTCGCCTTTGCTGATGAATCTTGGAGGAGGAAGTGAAAAGGCGGAATTCCATTATCTACTGTGCAGTCAGTATCAAACTGGCGTCCAAGTTTAGTAACTGGTTTATAAACTTGGGAGTATGCCGAAGAAGGCTAAAAAGCCGTTAGAATACGAAGGGCCCGCTGGAAACGAGGCGCCAGTTGTTGCAGAAACTCGGGATGACGGAATCCAGCGAAACTCACGTGCCTTTTATCCCTGCTCTATATTTCCTTGTTTTCGCGTGAAATAAAGTTTAGAACATCAATGGGATGATTTTATCCTGCACCACTGATTGTATTACAGCACAAAGCATTTTAAAAGTCCCAGGCTTCACTTGCTCCAACGAATGTAAAAATAGCGGGTTCTGCAAGAAGAATTATCACATTCTTGATCAACATCACTCCTTATTTGCATTACTGCAAAAAGTCACGTACGCTTCCATGCTATCACGCGTCCCCTCCCGCTCCCCTTCCTCCCCCCACCCCCCCGTCGTATATATATGAGAACGTAGAAAAACAATAATTGTGACTACGCACATAAACTCAACTGTATGAAGGTTACGATGTGCGAACTATTAACCGCATGGCGGCGACAGCGACAGCGTGTTTCAGCGGTCGTTTTCTGTCTTGCAGTTGAGCGAAGCGGGTGGCTGTTCTCACGCAGTTCTATTGAAGCCCTATTGGTATTACGGTTTCAAGGCAGAAGCCTCAAGTGCCCCATTCTGCGAAAAAGTTCCTTTGTTGTTGCAGTTGTCCAGTCAACAAAATGGCCGCCGCTGTAAATATCAGGGCATAAACGTTTGTTACAACAGTCAAAGTTGTTTCGTTGACCGCCGGAGGGGAGACCTCTTTAGTCGCCGTGACAGAGAGTAAACCTATTTATTGCGAAAAGCAATGGTGTGGAGTCCTCAGTCCAAGACCTCTTGAACTTTCTCCGCCTCAACAGCACTCAACACCAGAAGGCGCTGATCCTTGAAGTCGGAGCTGGTCAGAGCTATCTCCCAATGCTCGTAAGAAGAAATTGAGGGATTTCGCAAATGTAGTGGGGCGTGGGCGTAGCCCCCTACCATATGAAAGAGTGTCCCGGGGACTTCGCAGAAGCGGCATTTCGGGGAATATACTGTATGGTGCAACATATGACATTTAATGGGATGGGAAAAGGTATTTGTTTGGAGTTCGCGGAGCTGCCGTTCCTTCTCCTTCGTTAGGTGTCAGATACGGTGCTGGATAGATGATGCGTTCTAGCTTATAGTGTTGAGTTATTTCGTGATACGGGGTCAACGGTGTTGACCTATCCTGCTCGCTTCCCGGGGCCAGGCGGGATAACTCTCGGGCCTACATGTGGGTGATTTCCTTGCCCGGGACAGCAGACTGCGCGGGTACTCATATGATTATGATAGATCTGTCTGGCGGACGCTGGCAGATGATTTGGTGGGTTGTCGGGTGAATTCGCCGGCACGAGAAGTTACGGCACGCTTGCTGTGAATCTGGGGTGATTACTTTGGCCTTAGTTCTCGTTATGGCGAGAGCGATGACTGCTTCTTCCGCATGTAATTGGCGGTATCCGAGTATAGGGTTAGGCTGCTCACATGCTTATTGTTCTGGACTACCACGGCTTTCATTGCTCTTATGCCGGGATAGGAAGACTCGTCCGTGTAGGCTGTGGTTTGTTCCTTCCCGTAGTATTCGTATATGGCCTTGGCTCTTGCTTCCCAGAGCCCAGCGTGATGACTCAGCCCGCTGATTCTGACACACGAGATTACAGTTGAAAGTTCCATTCCCTTCCTTCATATACGTCTTTTGTTCAAGGATTCCCACGTGTGTTGGTGGCATAACCCACGTGGTAATAAGCCACTGCTTCCATGTGAGTCTTGTCATTCAAAGCTTGTTAACCGGGAAATTGTTCATACGAGTTTGTTAAACGTTATCAAAAAATCACGCCCTTATGCAAGGTCACACCGCTTCACTGTTCAAGCCTCCCGTCTTCTGTCTGCAGGCTACTCTCCACTTTTGATGAGTGCTGTTGCTAAAAGAATGCTAAATCTATTAAGAACACTAGCAAAGAAAACAAAGACAAATCAACAACGAAAAGGAAATTGTTATACCGTACATCCATGGTGTGTCACACAAATTAAAGAAAGTCGCCGAGCGTGTGAATCTTGAGGACCTGTTATCTGCACAGCATAAAGTTGTCCGGGCTGTATAAAATACATAGGCCCAATTCGCAAGTTGGTAGTGTTGGCCCCGTAAATCACCGCACAAGATTTGTTGATTGTGTGGAAGGCGTTATCTACAAGATATCTCATGCGGTATGAATTAGGTAGGACAGACGGGGCGCTGTCTGAATGACAAATTGCCGGAGCATGATAATAATGAAAGGCGCGGTTTAGGGGCGTGAAGCACAGCTTCCACTGTCGTTCGTGTGACCAGGCAGGCTGTAAACCTTTGTTTGACGAGTGTCTTGTTGTCAGCCGTCATGGTCATGCACTTACCGGAGAGATTACCGAGGTAGCTGTAATAGGAAGCGAAGGAGATAAATGCATAAGTGTCCCGCCCATTCTACTGTCAAAAAAATGAGATTACTTATTTGGGCCCCAAATTGTGAATATTCCCATGATTGATCGTTTTGTCTTTTTTTCTTGTTTCAATGTTTGCCGACAGCGGGGTTTAATCCTGTTCGTACACGTGGCTGTTTTGCAGCAATGGTGTAAGCTATGGCGTTGCGATATAATGTATATTTATGTGTGTGTTTTCTTTTCATTAAAATTAGTTGGAAGTAAGCACTTGTTTGTTGTCCCTTTTTTTTTTGACGTCACTGGTGAGTTTTTCCGCTGTGAAGCACATGAATTGCCAACTAGCTTGAACCGTCACGATTTTAGGTTACACAACTTCATCTCATTTCTCTCGCATCGTGTGTTGGAAAATTTCGAACGTCTAGTGCACCAAAGACTCATGAACTACCTGGAATCACTACACGGCTTATACAAAAACTTTCAACCCAAGGTGTACTACTGCAAATCAAGGGGTAGGCCATCAACCATCTCCGCCAATAAAGCCTCAAAGCAATCGTGGCTCTCGACGTAAAAGGGGCAATCGATAACGTCACCCATCAGGCCATATTGAAAAACCTATGTAGAGCCAACTCAGGAGCCAATACCTACAACTATCTCAAAGCCATAATTAGCAACCGGACAGCAACGATCACACTTTGAGAGCGAAAATCCCGCCCTTCAACACCACGGCCGAAATATCTCCGAAATATCTGCCCTCCTTCTCAACATCGTCCCCTCGTCCCTTTGCTTGGAAAGCTTCGAGCAATCACAAATATTTACTTGGCATTACATGCCGATGACCATACACTATGGAAAACACACGGATCGAGCGGAAATCAGCAAGACGCGCTGCAATAGCATGTGACGAAACAATCGCCTGGCGGGCGTTGCTGGACACGTATGCCATCCGGTTGAAGTCGTTTATGAGCAGTTATTGTCGATTCTTGAACTGCAATTATCAAGACCGTAGCTTTAGCCTCCGAAAAAATCACCTGGCGTCTTTATTCATTCCTAAGTACGTTGGCGGGCAAATATTGAAATGCAAAGGTCCAGCGTGCGAACCATATCAATCTTCGCTTCTTGTTCTTAGGCCGCAAACGTGAGGGAGGCCGCTACCCTCTACACCCGAAACTCAAGTTTTCATCTCCAATCAACGAATTCCTCAGGTTAACACACTCAGAATCCTCTGCGTACAATTTCCCTACGGCGTATCGGGATCATTCATCACAGCTCAACAAAATAAGACTATAGTGCGGCCCTCCCACCCCATAGGGCGCATACGCGGACAAAAATGTGGCCTCAAGGAATATGACACCTGTCGCATCGTACAAGCCCTCCTAATGAGCAGAATGACCTATGGAACACTAGTAAGGTTGACGTCTGTGCTAGTTGGTTAAACACGTTAGAGCTACAGCGCAATAAAAACACACACAAGGACAAGTAAGGACAGTGCTGCAAATGTCCCTTACGTGTCCTTGTGTGTTTTTTTAGCTGTAACTTTAACTATGGAACACCTATCCTTGACCTGAAACATAAAGAAACCAACAAACTTGACTCCCTTATACGTAAAATCTTCAAATCAGTCCTCGGGTTCCCAGATAAAACAACAACAAAAAAAGAGCTCCTGCAGCTGGGCGTGCAGGAGTTGCTGGAATCGTAACAAGAATCTCAACCATTCAGCGTCATTCTAACACCCCCCGAAATAGGTACTTCAGGACGTTGGAAGACAACACTCAAATCACGATGACATCCCGGAACCACTATCACCGAAAATACGCAGGAAACTCAGAGTGGCACCTGTTCCGAAGCATATGCCTCCAATCTTCAATAAGGGGTGACGCGACACAAAGGTTCGACAGGTCACCAAGAAATACGGAGATTACCAACACACAAGGTACGTACACCGACATCGCACAGAATCATAAAACGCCAAGAACAACTGCCGCAGTGCTCACCCTACAGGATGCATTGCCACCGCGGACTCGTATCTTCACCTGAAAGTTGGCACCGCAAAAGGCGATTGATCCGCTCATGCCACCGCGACTCTCATCGCAACGAACCACACCTAAGAATAATAACAGGCTCTCAAGATGCCTGCCGCCTACATCAAGCCGTACTAGCCCCACCCAGTGCTTTGTGACGGCTACAAAAGCTTCCTGATGACATTAAAATAACCATTTTCTGGGCCCCAGGCCGCTCAGGCCTTGTTTGGAACGTGGCAGCACATGCCTCCGCCCGCGACCTTCATATTCGGGCATTCCCAACTTCTGGACAGGAAACAGAACCTTCAGCCAGTCGTTCAGCTCCTATCGACCCCACTTACAACTCAATACTCTTACACTACACTCATATCAGAAGAAGATAACCTCTCCGCACCACTCACTATCAAACCACCAAGCATACATATGCCACAGAGTCCAAACAGAAACGTTTTACAATCCCATGATCCTATCGATAATCCATAATACAATCCATAATCCCATAATACTTCTGTTCACAGCTAGCTCAGGACCGGAGTAATTGGAGATTAATGGAAGAGGACTTTGCCCTGCAGTGGGCGTAGATAGGCTGGTGATGATGATGATGAATCCTATCGAAGTTATCACAATCCCTCTTCTCACCGCAACGCGCGCACTACAACTCACGCCTTACGACGTATCATCCGGCATTCTCCTGCCCATATAACACCAACACCATTAAAAACCCATCACTTGGGCAGTGGGAGTCTGCGCTAACCAGCTCGGCCGTGGAAGTTCAAGAAGCCCTGGTGCAACGAGCCCTGTATTCGAAGGAGGCTCGCAGCCTCCTGGGCATAGGAGGCTGCCAGCATACCCGTCCCAATACCCTCTCGCTCAAATAAATGTCTACTCATCCTGCGGGTCGTGCTAGTGGCATCACTGATAGTAAGACGCCTGCTACTCGAAAGTGTGTATTACGCGTGGCCTACCCATTTCCAGTAACGCGAGGACGATGTTTGCCATTGCCGCGTTGACGCACCTGCGCCCGCACCGCCTTACGCCCCCGCCCGCTGTTGTCGCATGACCTGTGCTTCAGGCAGAAGCTCGCTGTGCACACTATGCTGCAACAGAGATAAAGCCAGCCAATCTCTCTGGTCTTGCTTCTAACTCCTGTCACAACACGTTTAATTTCATGCATCCGGCTTTATTTCACCATCCCATTCAAGCCGGATGGTTCAAGCCGGATACCTCACCATCCGGTTCAATATTCATGGTTTCTGCGCTTCCCCTCACTTCCCCTCACATGGTTTCTCACGCGCTTCCCCTCACATGGTTTCTGCGCTTCCCCTCACAGGGACACCTAAGCACTCCTTATTGTGTAGTGAATGGGGAAGCATTAGGGTAATTGGTTAACATGTCATCTCATTATCGTTATCATCAATTTCCCTTGGCGTCTTTTTCTCCTCTCCGATGGCATAACTGAGACTTTGGTCAATCGCCGTTGTCCTACATTGGGAATGAAGCTTTTGAACTGTTAAGTTAAGCCTTGTGGAGTGGCAAGCTACATCAAATCAGTGTACGTCAAGCTGCGGGTAACGGGTAATGACATTAGACGACAAAGAGTAACATTAAAGGGGCATTAAATAGGCTTCCGAAGGTCGCCATTTGAATCGCGCAATCGCGAGAGTACCCCTTCACGACAACGTATCCCAAATATTAATTCCCTGTGTAAAGCAGGGGCCGCACAAACACGCAAAAAAATCCTTCCCTTGTTTCCTTGCTTACCTGCCGCTTCCTCGCCGCCGTACTGCCGCGATCTGACGTGCGGAAGAATGCTCTGACGCAGCCTCTATGACGCATGAAGCACTGAAGAGTAGGACGCCTCTACTGGTATGCCGCTTTAAATCATTTAAATGCTGTCGCCAATCAGCGTTCCCGGCTCTGGGTAAACGCGGGTGCGGCTCCGTAGGGTTCTGGCGAGCGGCGCTCCGCCACCGACGGCACGGCGTATCTTAGTAGGGATGAATGTCGATCATCGCCATCCGTCACACGAGCATAGCTGAGTTTGTAGATGTAGCGCGTCGTTTACAAGGTATAAATAGCGCCGAAAAACACGGAACGGCTCTGTAAGCGGAAAAACCGCTAGATGCGCGACCGCGGCAAGCCCCTGCTTGCACAGTCGACAAGCGCCACACTGCGGTGTACGCACGATACGGAATACACCGCAGAAGCTAAAACGTGTCGCCGCCCGCCACTGCGGGGCTATGAGCAAAATCAGTTTACAAATGTGTGAGAGGGCGTAATAGTGCAGTGATAGATTGCGCCGGTTTTCGTCGTCAGCATGGCTTCCTAAGGGGGCGACTGAATAAATGCGCCGATGCTAAGCCTTCATCCGAACCTGTTCACCGTGACAGCGCCGCATGCGGAAACGCTACCTTGTCGCTAGACGTCGGTGTAAAACTTCTTTTATTTTTGTGAGCGAGCATGTGTGTATCCCCCCCTGTCTGGCCTTCATACGCTCGTTTCCCCTACTCTAAAACTGCCGTGGCGACGCGGACACGGCCGACGCGGGGAACCCGGCAGCCGGGCAGTTCGAGCGGGCCGACCAGGCCTACTGGGCAGTTGTAGGAGGAGCCTACGCGTCAGCTGCTATAGTCTGTGACGGCTTAACTGGCTTAACTCTGCAGCCGCCTTTTCAACATCAAAGTTATTTTGTGTTCATCCGCAACCAATGGCGTCTCGCCTTTTGTGTGACGCCTGCGACGTACATTGAAGAGCAGAACTACTTCCAATATGGCCGCGCTCGCTTGCCGGCCGCTAGATAGATAGATAGATAGATAGATAGATAGATAGATAGATAGATAGATAGATAGATAGATAGATAGATAGTATACTGTTGCCGTTCCCTTTTAAACGGGTAATCGACGGGAAATCAGGATCTGGCGTTCGCTTTAAATGCAGAGCATTTCAGTAACTCACGATGTCACCCGCGTTGACGTCCGTTGTCGTAGTCCGCACCCCTCCCCCTACACTATTTAAAAAAAATACTATCCGGCGCCTGGTTTCGATTCCTCGACCCTGCGGGCGGAACGCAATGTACATGGTGCTCTACCCACTGCGCCACAAATACGACACAGAACGGGGTGCTACGAACGCGCCTTATATCCTTGACTCATTCACTATATAAAAAAAATACTATCCGGCGCCTGGTTTCGATCCCTCGACCCTGCAGGCGGAACGCAATGTACATGGTGCTCTACCCACTGCGCCACAAAGCCGACCCAGAATGGGAGGCTACGAACGCGCCTTATATCCTTGACTCATTCAAACTACGTCAAGAAGCTGCTGATACAATGCATTCACTACCACCAACTCCCCAAACACTAAACGTTAACGCAATACACCCACCCCCTATGCGACACATTTACTCGAGTCCGCCTCGCGGGGAGATGGGCCCAATTTTTTTTAAACACATCTATTACTGTCCTACACTTCCTCTGAAACCCTCCGTTATGCTCTTTTGCCACCAGTGCTCCAGTCGTCTTTTCGTGACTGCGACGGCTTCCCAGTGAGGCTGTTGTTTCGGTCTGTGGAAGCGGAGCGCCATCGCGAGCGGGTCCGGTAGCGCCACCTGCACATCTGTACCGGCACTAAGGAAGGCGGAAACATCCGGGTCTTGGGTCACTGCGACTGCGGGTGGAGGTTTCAGTTTCTGCGTCATCCAGCATTTGCTGGGTGGAACTGCTGCGTCGTCCAGCAGGGTTGCCAGGTTTGGCGATTTCTCGCCATATTGGCTCCTTTTAGCGGCTCCTGGCGCCCGAAAATTATGACTGGCGACATGGCGACTTTGTGGCTACTTTTGACAGTGATACTGAATATACAAAGGCTTCAAAATGTGGCCTCCAACCCTGACGTACATAATTGGTTTTCAACTCCTGCAAGCACTTCTGCCGCATGAAGCCAGCTCAAGCGACGGTGGATCAAGCACGGCCTTTGAGATCTGAATGTTCACCTCAATCCAAACACGCCGCGAGTGGGCGCCATGTATTGCATGCCGATAGACGGAGACACGGAGGCGCGTGCATGTAGGCTCCCTACAAGCCGTGCGTGAACCACGTGAGCGACGCATTTTTCGATGGTCAGCGTGCGCGAATGGCTTGAACGTCGTGCGCAAGCACACCGTCCTACGAGTTGACGTTGTTAAAAGCTACTAATATGGGAAAACCCGGTTGTGTACGAAGGATATTCCGCAAAAAATGGCTGGAAGACCCAAAGTTGAAAGGTAAGATTCGTTTGAAAATTGTAATGCGTTTTTAGAGAATATGGCAAAGTTATCGAGGGGAAGCATGTTGCGTGAGCTAAACGGGGCTTCCGCATTTGTATTTCGTTTTAGATTGGATTGCGCCTGTTCAAGGCCTCGACACATCAGCCTGGTGCAAGCTGTGCAACTCTGAAATTAGAGTCCACTACGCTGACCTTGTGAAACATGCCGAGACAATGAAACATCGTCAGAAGGTGACACCGCGTGACCAACAGAGGCTGCGGGATGCAGTCGCGCCGGCTCTGACGGCCGATGAAGGTGAGAAAAGGTGCGCTTTGTAGATAGCAATATTCACAGCTTGTAACATGGCCATAAATTGTGTCGATGAACTTAGTGATCTTCTCAAGGGCGTACTGCATTGCAAACTGGTTATGCACAGAACCAAGTGCACAACCCTCATTACGAAAGTTATAGCGGCATACTTTTCTGCCAAATTAAGAGAGGGTATTGCCGGAAAACCTTATTCTCTTTTGGTTGATGAATCAACGGACATTTCAGCCAAGAAACTGGTGTGCATTGCAATTCGCTTTCACAGCGACATTGCCAGCAAGATAACTACGACTCTTCTAGAGATGAAGGAAGCAAAAGACGGGAAAGCGGAGTCTATAAATGACGCAGTGCAAGCGGTACTTGGCAAGAATTCGCTTAGCCCAAGCGACTGCATTGGTCTTGCGACTGACGGCGCCAACACAATGTGTGGCCACAACAACTCCTTGTAGCGAAGACTTCAGGATGACAACCCTTGAATAACGCTAGTTAAATGTGCATGCCACTCTCTAGACCTTGTCGCCTCAAAGGCGATGGAAACAATGACTGCGAGCCTCGAGTTCAGGGTGAAGGAGACCCACAACTACTTCGCTCACAGTAGCACGAGGCAAGCTGCATACAGGCCCGTCTACTCTGAAAGCAGTGCAGCCCAAGAGGGAGCCATACCTCTAAGAATAATTTCTCCTTCAGGCCCTATAGATGGCTAGTCATAGCAGACTGCATCGGACGCATACTATCTCAGTATGAGCTTTTGAAAACGCACTTCTCGAATGTGTCTGAAAAAACCATCGCCGCCCGCCTTCTAAAGGAAATGTACGCTGATGAGAGAAACCGCGGGCATCTTTTGTTTCTCGAACCGATTCTTGTTGAAATGAGAAGGATAAACAAGCTCTTCCAAGGAGAAGATGTCGATCCACTTGGAATTTCCGAGCAATTTCAAAAACGTTTCAAGCGCTTCCTGTGCCGGATACTGAAGCCATGCGGTTTGCGACACCACGATGACTCCATCCTGTTGACTCTGGACATGAAGGACATGGAGTCTATTTTTCTTGACATACACGACGCTGATCTGGGAAGCAGTTTTCTAGAGCATCTCCAAGGAATGCGCCTCAGCCCCGAAGACGAGAATTCCCTGAAATGACGGTGCTTCGCTTTCATTAAAGCATGCTCGTGCGACTTGCCGAAACGCCTTCCGAGCTCAACGGCACTAGTCCGCAAGTTGAGAGCGATAAGCCCACAATCGATTCTAGGATCGCATGCTATGCAGGGACTCAAAACTCTACCAACAGCCTGTTTTCTTGCTCAGAGCGCCGCATCGAGAAACAAGTCAGATACCTGCGACAGGTAGAAAGCGTCAACGCGGATCGCATTCTAGGATCGCATGCTATGCAGGGACTCAAAACTCTACCAGCAGCCTGTTTTCTTGCTCAGAGCGCCGCATCGAGAAACAAGTCAGATACCTGCTACAGGTGGAAAGCGTCAACGCGGACGTGCCCGCCATTGCATTCTGGACCACGCTTGCCAAATATAAGGATCCGTCGGGTGCAAATCTCATGCAGGACATCACTGCAGCTGCAATGAAACTGCTGGTCTTGCCCTTGTCAAATTCTGAAGCGGCACGTGTATTTTCGGCCGTCACATTGACGAAGACGGACTTGAGAAATAGAATGGACCACGAGCTGCTAGTTGCAATCCTCATTATAAAGTTTGCACTACGCATGAAAGGTGTCACCAGTGCTTAATTTCAAGTACCGCCAGATATGGTGGAAAAAGTGAGCAACGACATTTATCAGTGACATAAGGCAGCTGATTGGTTTCACAGTGATATTCGATTTTTTGTTCGATTGTTCCTGCTGAGTCAGTGCTAACATTAAATGCCGCTATAGAAAACACTCTAGTCTCCTTAGATTGGATTGGATCAATAAAATATAGTTGACTTGCACGATGGTTTCTTTATTGGCTAGCAACTGATCTCTTTATGCAGGTGTGACATTTACTTTGTTCTTGTCAAATTCGATTTGTTCACGACGTTTTCATTTTCGATATAGATGATGAAGACGTACTGGTTTCCCGTACCATGAAAATGAATTGAATGTTGATCGATTGTGCTGATTTTACGGCAATTGTTAGCGCTTTCTCTAAGGAAACCGCCGAGAAATAGCCTTGCCAAGAATGGCGTTTTTTTTCTTTGGCGACTAACAAAAGTTTCATAAAGGTGGCGACTTTTCTTACTCCTTTCGTCAAATTTCCGGCGCCTTTTCACTCTGAGGAACTGGGAGCCCTGTCGTCCATCGTCAACGAGGTTGCCGAGAACCAAAAGCTCTGTATGCGATTTGTGTTACGAAAGTGCTGTAGTGCATCAATAAGCCGCTTATCGCCGTCTGCCCAGTGTGTGTCTTACCGTGTCGTGGTTTGTACGTGAGGAAATCGTGGTGGGCTGTTCTTACGCGGAACGTCGTCACGTCGTCACCGAACTCGATCTGAGAACGTCGATGCGTCCAATCTGCATCTGTTGCTGGTGTGATTGTGCAAATTGGTTCGGTGTAACGCAACCTCTGTGAGGAAGTAACGATTATTTTTCTTTTGCGGCAGTTGCGGTGACAAGTTGCAAGCGTTCTAGTTTCTTGCTGTGAACGTAGGGTGCGCCTTACGTTGATTGTTGAGCGTAGGCCTACGTAATGTCCGTCTGGCCCGTCGCGGATTGTGGAAACGTGTGCGGCTTGTTTTTTGGCCGCATCAGGCCGCTCGTACAGCTTTACGGGTTATTAAGTCGATTGGCGTTGCGCTGCTGAGCACGAGGTCGCGGGTTCGATTCCCGGCCGCGGCGGCCGCTTTTCTGATAGAGGCGGAAAGCAAAAACGCCCGTGTGTACGAGATTTCGGCGCACGTTAAAGATCCCCAGGTGGTCAAAATTAATCCGGAGCCCTCCACTACGGCGCGCCTCATCGCCTGCGTTGCGTCGGCGCGTTAAACCCCACAATCAGATATTAAGTCGATTGTGAAATCTTACCACGTAAGGTATCTTTCCTTACTGATTCATGTTGCTCTGGCTTGTCGGGGTACGGAGCAGCGGTATGGCGTCTTTTTTTTTTTCTGGGGTAAGCCGGGTTGATTACAGCATTATTGCAGAGACTCGCGAAGAAAAAAACGTTCGTGCACAATTACCCGAGTCTGGGCAGGTTTAAGAAAATCGGTATGAACCTGCCTTCCGGTGAGCGACAGGTGCCTATGTGTATAACGTAAATACGTAATTTTTAAGACAACGGGCATAATATCGCAAATGAAAAGTATGAAAGAGAGGGAGTATTGTTGCGGTAATCAGATGTGGTGGCGTTTTGTTACTTGACTTTTATGAACTCTGTAGGTGGTAATCATCAGTAGCATTTTTAAATGGTATATCAGGGGTAAATAAACGTCAGAACTGTATAATCTCTGGATTTTTAACCCCGCCATTGAAGAAAGCCGGACGTGTGTGGCCATGCGACATGACCACGTATTTTTTATACATTGCCAAAAAGACAAATGCGCGCAGCTTTGTATTATGCCTGCTAAGCTTATGGAACGGTTCTTCTTATCGCTAAACAAGTTACATCAGGGAAACTGACTATGCGTGGACACGAGGTCAGATTGCCTTGTTTTTTGTCTGCAGTGTTGGAATTTCTGAGCAGTGTCGTCAGCTATTAAAGTTGTTTTGGAATAGCTGAATGCATTTCGATGAAATGAACCAACAGTTTATCTTCTTTTTATTTTTCTGCGAAGTTTGTGTGCTGGACTTTATGAGTTAGAAAAATTTGTCTATTGCAGCTGTTTCATAGCGATGGCTCTAGTTTAATGCTTGCATTCTGGTGCTTGTGCAGTGAAGAATGTGAGAAGTTGCACAGCCTCCCAAATTTTTAACAAAAAAACTCCCAAGCATTTCCCCGAGGGTGAACATGGTTAAGTGCGAATGCACGGGGTGATGCTATGAGGGGGAGTAAAGTTAAAATCCGTTGGCATTCGCCCGTGAGCGCGCGCGAGCCGACCCACGGAGGTCTGGCAGTTTATCGCTGCATATATAGGGGGGTACGCCGCGCCGAGCGCGCCGAGCCAGGTGGCTGAGAGAGGAGGCGAGAGCAAGGGGAGAGGGACAGCGGCGCACGGCAGCTGCATCCGAGCGAGGGGGAGAGGAGAGAGTGTGACGTCACGGTGGAGAGAGAGGCGCGCGGCAGCTGCTGGGGAGAGGAGGCGCGCTGTGACGTCATACCATGACGTCACGGCGCGAGGAGCGGTGCGGAGAGCGGCGCGCACCCGCGCAGCCACGGCGAGGAGGCGGAGCGAGCGCGGTCACGTGGTGAAGTGACGTCACCGCGCCGTTGCTACCGACGCTCCTCTCCGCTCCACGCCGTTGCTAGGGAGAGGAGGACTGCGGACGCCGCCGCCGCCGCCGCCGGCGGTGGAAGGTTTGGGGTCGCTTATAAAGTGCATTCGGAGTGACGACCGGTCGGCATGTCAGCGCCTTATCACGGTGTTCAGCAGCGAAATAGGCGAGAGTACGCGCACGCGCATAGGGCCATCTGCTGCGTGAGTGTCGTCTGCTGCGCTGTTTCCTTGAGAGTGGTACACCCCCTGCCACTGCATCGGAATGACTTTGTTCACGAGGAACCGTCGGTTATTTGAAGCGCATGCGCATATCAAATGCGCGTTTTGTTTTTCTTTCGGAGCACTTGCCCCGCACAGCGTGAGGAATGCCACTGGAAAGATAAATAATAGTAGGACAGGACGGGTTTTTTGGCCGGAATGGCCTCAGGCGGCTGCGCGATATAATGCGATAGTAAAAATGTGATAAAAATAAAATCTTGTGCCCCACGCTACGTAGCTACCTTTGGCGGTAGCGAAACGGCTTTGCAAGATAAGAAACATGGGGGCTGCGTTGCCCTGACGAGAACAGCGGAGCAGACGACGCTCCACACAGCAGATAGTTCTATTCGCGTGCGCGCACTCTCGCCTATTTCGCCGGTGAACACCGTGATAAGGCGCTGACATGCCGACCGGTCGTCGCTCCCGCTATATTATTAAAAATTTGGGAGGCTGTACGTTTGAGTTTCAACAAAGGGGTTACAATGTGTATTGGCAGACATTCAGATCTTCAGCGTCTCTGTCATGATAGACCATTGTTATTTTACAGTCTGGGGTACATGTTTGAGCACCCGCCGCGGTGGCTCAGTGGCTGAGGCGTTGCGCTGCTGAGCACGAGGTCGCGGGTTCGATTCCCGGCCGCGGCGGCCGCTTTTCTGATGGAGGCGAAAAGCAAAAACGCCCGTGTTTACGAGATTTCGGCGCACTAAAGATCCCCAGGTGGTCAAAATTAATCCGGAGCCCTCCACTACGGCGCGCCTCATCGCCTGCGTTGCGTCGGCGCGTTAAACCCCACAATCAATCACATGTTTGAGAACCTTCCCATGGAGCATGCGTTTATTGAGATTCAACACAGCTTCACACTTTTTGATGTATTTATTGTTCCAGCAACTGGACAAGAGTTGGAGAACCTTCAAACAGCAACTGAAGGTGGTTCGGTTTGAAGAGCTGCAGTAATAATTGCAAACACTTGTGTAGCAGGTAGCAATGGGCTATGCCACTCCTTTAGAGTGATATTTTTGTATTTTTAAAGTATGCACTGTTGCTTCTGGTTATACAGCTGCAATAAGAATAGAAAACAATGATGCGGCATATCAAAATGGTTTAACTTCAGGCATTCACAGTGTTATCTCGCTGCTTTGTTGTTTCTCGCTGTACAGACGGAGTAAAAATTGGAAACGTTAGCTGAACAGGTCGCAAAGGTTTTACGTCACTTTTTAATGTGCTATGTGACTCCTTCCCAAGGTTGAACGGTTGCGTCTGGCTAGAAAGCAATGGTAAGAAATGAAAGCTCTAATAAAATGCCTTGGAATGCGTTTATTCCCGGCCTGTAAGCTGTGATGTCGGTGCGTTTTACGCACGCATTGTAGCTTCTAGCCATTAAGTTGCGGTGAGATTTGAAGACGCGTATGTAGTACGTTGGAATGGGTTTATACCAGGCCTTAGGCTGTGATGTCGCTAGCTTCTCACGCACACATTGCAGCTTCTGGCCATGAAGTTGCGGTGAGTGTTTAAGACGGTTATGTAGTACGTTAGACTGAATTCACGCCACACCTTCACTCACTAAAGTCGCTACTTCTCACTCACACGCTGTTGGTTTTGGCTTTAAAGCTACATTAGGCATTGAAAACACCGGTGCAGCAAATCAAAATGGATTCAACGTCGAGCTTTCAGTGTGCTGCTTTGCTGCTGCTGGCTGGAAAGTGTCGTGAGAATAGAAAATGCTTGTGTAGCAGCCCGTGACACCTTGATAAGAGGCAGTGAGAATTAAATATTTCTTCTCCCTCTTCCAGTTCGGTGCTCTAATCGGTTGCATTAGTAAACAATAGAATAAAAATGCTTGCATTGAGATTTCGGCACATTGTTAAATAGCTCACTTGGATCCATATCCATCTATTTTTGCGCCTCCTAAGTGTAGTTATCTAATACCCCTGTCAAACGAGCCTTTTTAAGTGCACTTACACAGAGTGCACTCGGCTAAAATGTCATTCGGGAGCAGCTAAACGGCAAACGCGAATGACACTTTACAAGGAGCGCACTTTAAGCTGAGTGTGGTCCCCAAACACACTTTACCGGGGCAAGCTCGCCGAGTGAGTAATCTCGTGAACAGAAGTACAAAAACCGGAAAAATTAACCTAAAACCGCGAGGGTTTAGATGATAATAAGTAACGTTAAAAGTTAATTATAGATATATTGCTTATTTACGTTTACAGAAATTGAAGCAGCGACGAAAAATAAGAAAATAACCTCTCTCTCAACAACGTGCCAGCGCCTCCTGGTGGGTGTTTTGCTCCATGGCAGCCGTTCTCTGCGGCGTTCTCGTAGGTGGTTTCTTGTGGCCCTGTGATTGTATTCCTGCTTCAGCCTATTTCTGTTGTATTCAACGCTTTCAGATAATTTCCTCCAAACAATAATGCTGCTATCATTCACTGCGCAGTGAATACCAGTGAAGATATCAGCGCCGGTGTTCAGTCGCCATCCCGACTGTGTTTTTTGTGGCCTTGTGCGAGGCGCCGATTGCGATTTTAAACAATGCAAACACAACGAAATGTTTACATTGTTCCTCACGTGATAAAAAGGGGGAATTTAAAGTAATTTTGCGTGATATTTACGCCGGTTATCGTCACTGAAATCACGGGCAAGGGCACTTTATTTCGTCGTTTAGCAGCGCGCAGCCTAAGTGTCACTTGGGAAGCCCGAGTGCACTCGGCGGAAGTGCACTTAAATAGGCACGTTTGACAGCGGTATAAATAGGTGCTGTAAGCATTGAATGCCCTTGTATCGCCGTTCATTGGAGTTTCATATGGGGCAGTCAGTGTTCCACGTCACTGTTTGGTGTGCACAGGGGAGGAATATTGGCTTAAGGAAGATTAACAGACATGAAAATGTTTCTACAAAAGCTTGACATGGCTGCGAAATAACTATATGTTGCACCGAATATGTTCTTCGTGTGTGCTATTTCAAAAGCCTCATGAGTAATAAAATTACCTTCACGGCAGCCTTCTGCATTCCAGTGTATAGCCAATGAAAGTATAATTTAGCATAATTTGAAAAGTGCAACTTTGGAAGAATGCATTAATAGGTCGCTATTAATTTTTTCGATAAAAGCTCACAATAGCAATTTTTTAAGGTGGCTTCTGGTGCTTCACGATGTTTTTCTATCAATATTAACCGCCGTGCAATGCGCAGTCAGGGTTCTCTACCTTATCATTTCGCTGTTTACTGTGGGGCGATGACATGAATCTAAAGAAACGGCGGCAGCTTTTTTATTACATCGCTAGTAAACACCTGAAAAATCGCCGCCTGGATTGAAAGCATAACACCGTAGTTTCAATCAAACCAACTGACGTAGAGCGTCTTGGCACTCGCGTGTCTCGTGAAGTAGCAATGATTACACCTGTAACGCTTGACGTCCCGCAATTCTCCGCTTGCGCCATACGGTGGTGCCGTTTCGTTTAAGCGGAATAAAACAACGGTTGTTTCTTCGCGCCTACAGCTGATTTTGCAAGGCAGGAGACCGGATGCTGCGTCGCAACCTGCACCGTTTGCGTGCGTCGCCGCGATAGGTGTTTGCAGGGCGTCACTACGTTCCAAACGATCGCACAGAACACTAAGTTGACCGTTAATATCGCGGCCGATTTCTGAAAGGCGCCGATGCATTTTCGCCGCTTGTTTACTTTTCACCCTGGGCTTACACAGTCTGTGCACTATATCCAACGAACCGCCCCTTTCTTCCACCCTGCGTTTACGACGCTTGATTCGACGGCGAGGATGGCTGCGGAAGATTTTGTACCGACTACATTTCTTGATAATGAGTGCACACGCGAAGAGAACTAATATTCGCACTGCGACGAGCCCGAATATAAGAGACGACAACTATCTTTCTTCAAGCAGACGACGGCTAAGCAACGTGCAGCGAACGAAATTCGAACTATTCAGGCCCAAAAATCGTATTCTCGTTGTTTATATGTTTATTTATGTTGTCTAACAGAAAAACAATCACTGACAGTAAAACAATCGCTTTTTTTCCCCTCAGCAAGCTTTCAACGAGGACGACTTTTTTCTTTAAAAATCATTCATTCTTGGGACTGAAACATAAATAAACGACTATACAATCAAACGGTTATGCTGTCAGCCGCTTATAGTAGTAATCATTGGTATAAACAGCTGCAATAAACGGAGCTATTTTTGTAACTGCCGAGAGTAAAATAGCGGCCACAGAACGCATGTGGGTGCAGCTCCTGCTGCGTTCTTACCCTGTCATCAATTCTAGAAAACAAAATTGGCCGCGTATCTGCTCCTTTCGTTGCAAATGTCGTCAAAAGACGATAGTCTTTGTGGACGTTTGCCAAGGAAATGCCCCCCTTTGCTTCCCGCTCACCTCTCATACTGTTCCTGTTTCGTCGCGCTCCTCCCAAGGTAAATACACTAAAAGTTTGCTCAAGGTGATTTAAATTTCCCGCGTTCCACTGCTACAGGCGGGGTTCCTCGATGCCAGCGCTGCAGTACGGCGGAGACGCGCGTGAATCGAAGCGGCCGGCTTCAAGGTTTATAGAACCGCGTTGCCGTGCTTTACGTGCGTTCCAAGCAGAACGTGAAACCTAGCTAGTGGAACCTTTCGTTGCTGTTGCCGCGTGATTTCTCTAATGCCACCAGGAGGCAGCGCGGGCAACAGCAGGCGGCGGTTTTCTGCAGTAGATATAGAATATCATTTGCTATCGAAAAACCAAGCATGCATGCATATTTTAATAAAGGAACACTGTAAATATCCCTTGTGTACTAATTTCCTGTCTTATTTTTGCATAATGTCTTGTTCTTGTTCAACAAAGTTGACAAGTATGAACCTATAAACCGGCTTAGACGTTTAAAATTCGGCTGTGAGTATATGAGAATATCGCGCAGAATCGATTTTACTTTGGCCGGGTGGCTGAATCGAGTCACAGGTTTCGAACAAAAGGGTTATTATTCTTGCCAAGTTTCCAGACCTGTGTCCTTAGGAATTTTCGTTGTAACAATTAATTTTGGTGTTAGAATTGTGTGTTAGTGCGCTACAGTACCCGATGTGACATAACACCGACCCTGTTCTGTATATTGCTGCATTCTTGAAGCGAATGTTTTTGTTTCCTTGTTTCCCTCGCATGTTAATGTTTTGGTTGTAAGCAACTCTAAATTGTTTGTATGTTAATCTTTTGTCTACAATCAACTTGAAGCTGTTTATGTATTTCTGTAAGGGTCCGTAACTTGCAGCCTTCGGGCTCCATTAGTTTTGTAGCAACCGGCGCTGAACTTGGTTAATTGTTTCTGGTTGTTAGGTTGTATCATTGATACCAGGATTTTTTAATAATAAATTTATCCTTTCAAGGCAGACAGACGGACAGACAGACAGACATACAGACAGACCAAAATTTCTGGGTTTGAAGTACCCAAGAAAGACTATCGTCTTTACAAAGCGCGACGTACCACCGAGCGGAGCCAAAGGCTGCGTGCATCTCGAACCTTGGCCTGTTTCTCTAGGTGCTCTTGCGCCTGGTCGGTAACATCACAGTTTCTGATTGATTGTAGGGTTCAACGCGCCGACGCAACGCAGGCGATGAGGCGCGCCGTAGTGGAGGGCTCCGGATTAATTTTGACCACCTGGGAATCTTTAGCGTGCGCAGAAATCTCGCCCACATGGGCGTTTTTGCTTTTCGCCTCCATCAGAAAAGCGGCCGCCGCGGCCGAGAATCAAACCCGCGTACTCGTGCTCAGCAGCGCAACGCATTAGCCGCTGAGACACCGCGGGGGGTATACAGTTTCTACAGTGCTCCGGAGGCGCGATGAGAGGGTAAAAGCTACAGGCCTTATCTGGCCCTTTTTAATGAACGATAACTTGGCTAACACGCGCCACTTTAAAACCATTTAGGTGGAAATACGTTCCTTGGATAGCACTCCAGCGATTGTGCACGTGAAATCACAACTTTTGGAACGCCGTTTAGGGCCCCTTTAAGCATATTTTCAAGCCTGCGCATAACTCAAGCGTGCCATGTTTTGGTGCGGTGCCGTACAATATCAGGCTTCAGTGAATGCCGTATGATAGCCGTATTAACGTCAGGGCACTACCCGCATTCCAAACACCAATCAAACAGCGACTTTTGCGGGAGCCCACTTTATTGCTAAGTTTTGTTACTTTAGTAATTAAAACGCCGAAAATACTCATGCAGGTCTGAATATAGGTCCCTGACAACTGCTTTCATGTACAGGGCCAGGACCGTGAGCCATCTGCATCCACGGACCTACGTTGATGGCAGGAATGCGCTCTCGTCTCTATTACCCAGGCCCTGGGTTCGAATCCCATTCCCAGATATATTTACCCAAATATCTGTTCAGCTCAATGGTTTTAAATTTATTTTTTCTGTGCCGCCAGCCATTTAGTACGCCATGGTTTGGATACGCCGCAAGCGGGCGTTTGACCTTCGCATCCACTGATGCTTAGGCATTAAATCACCATTTTTCTAGACATAAACAGGTCACCTGTTTCTAAAGAAAGACTGCGTGAAATAAATACCTGCACACAAAAACATGCTACGAGCCGGCGCAGATGACCAGCCAAGTGTGAAACCCACCTTGCGTTGCGGCGAAATTCTTGTTTGCTTAACAGAGAATGACACGCTTCGGGCACGAGGCAATGGTCATTGATTAAAGGAAGCGAGAATGAGCTTGGTTGGACGCATTCAATCCAATTGTTGTAATGCGGTTAGGGCTCAACACAGGCGACACAGATGAATTCGACTTTGGCATGTTTCTCCCAGCGCCGTCTACAATCGATATATTCTTACCGTCTTGCATGCCCGATGAAAACAAAAAACGCTATGTGATCACTCCACGTGCTTCAAAGAAGCTTATTTGACTAATGCTGGAAACAAAATGTCTTCCCCTGTCCACAGACACGAGTTCATTGTCCTACATGGATCCTGGAGATTGACTTTGGACAATCGTATTCGAGAGCTGAAGATTCCGTCACAGCGGTAGACGGGTGTGACTGTCCTGTTTGGGGCTTTAGTACGCTCAGTAGCCTCCCAGATTGGGACATAGGTGGCACCTACTGGCTGACGTTTAGGATGCCACAGTCTCTTTTCCGTGCTTTGTACGCAGAAAGAAGAGTTGGTTACGCGCATCTGCCGGTTTTTCTATTTCTTCTCGCGCTCGTCGTACGAACCTCTGGATCAGATGAGGATGCGTGGCGGAACATATTGAGATATCACGTCTTCGGCCGCTTCATTGACCATCTTTCGCATAAGGGGGCCCCGTTGGACGGTGATATACCGTCCAACGGGGCCCCCTTACGGTGGTATACCGTTGGACGGTGGTACAAGGCAGCGCAAGTCGAATGATCTCAAACAGAAACGGTTATCTATTTGACAGTGTGTGATCTGAAGAGGGGTTTGTCTTTTGTTGCTTGTGGATTGGCCCTTGCAACTTTCTGCTTGCTTGTAGAGGCGGTGGTCGAAGGACTCAATTCGATTTCTAGGCGGAGGATGGCTCCACAAAATCATTCACGGCCCCGCATTTTCTTTACTCACAACTGCGCCATCCGTTGGGTTGATATTACGCGTGCAGCTCAATTCCCCGGCTTAACCCGCAGCAGTTGAAGGAACCTCCTCCATGCGGCAAGGGTTCGCGAGCCCGAACCGGCCCGATGAGGTAACGCCACGCACATGAAAACAAGTCACCGGTTTACTCCGTGAAAACAAAGACGAAATGGACAATAAAAGAAGTTCGGAGCCAGTAATAGGCACGTGCAGCAAGGGAGCACGTAAAGCGCGCACATTAACCATTGCGCCAAGCAAAGTATAGCCCGTCCAGCAAGTCATGGCATGGTGCTGCTCCCTCACGACGATTGTATTGATTCCTTGGGCCTCGGTCCGGTTATGAGCGTTCACCATGGACGCTGGTGTCTCCTCTCTGTGCGACGTCGCGGTTGTGACTCGCCGCCCCATCATCGCTCCCTTGTGCCTCCCGCGGTTGCAGCTCCCCAGATTCATTTGCGTATGTCCACGGCTTCATGGCTTCACGCGCGCACATCGCCCCCCTGTGCTCGCTGCGCGCGCACTATGTACAGACACCGGCACGCGTGGGGAGTAGGGCACGTAGGGGATCACGTGCCCACACAGTTTACAAATCGGTTGTTCTCAGTCCCGAAACCGATATGAATACCCTTCAAGGAGCCTTGAAGAGAAAATACAACTTCGTATAATTTGAAAGAACTAGGATTCAGTATCATACTCAGCTGCATTACAGCCACAAAAGATGTTTTTTTTAATGAAAAAAAGCAAGAAGGATTTAAAAACTTTCAATTTTCGCGCCACAGTGACGTGTTATGAGCAAGAATGACGTCATACGGGCCAACAATAAAACATAATTTTCAGTGCTTTAACTGCACGTTAGTATTCAAGTGATGCGTTCAAATGGAACTAGAGGCCCCATTACAGACGTCCAGTCATGTGTCGTCGCGACAGGCCAGTTAGGCGGCCGCCAATCGCACAAAGTTTCCGTGACGTTATACAAAAGTTGCGGGAAATTGGCTAGGGGGTCGCGACAGCTTCACACGTTTTCTACAATATCCCCGTTATTTGTTCGAAGATTGCGATGATATTGGTATCATTGTTATCGGGACTAAGCAGTCTTTCTAATAAACCCAACTTGTATTTTGTCTTCATGGCTCCTTTAAGCCTTGCTTCATCGTGAGAGGAGGAAGTGGAGTTACAAATCTGTGTGGACGAAATAAAGAGGAAATCAGAGATATCCTTAAAAGAAGTTCGACAGCTAGTTGTAGTGTTGCAGAATGCAAGGTACGTCGGGTGCAAAATGGTAGTGAGGAAGACAAAATGAATGGCGGGATTTTTGGAGCTAAGGTGCATGGCGATCCGGTAAAGGGGCTTCAGTGTATTTGATCCAACACATAATATTCGCAGCCTGACATCAGGAAGTGCATGATCTTTACGGACATCATAAAATACTTCAGCACAGCACAGATCTTACAGCATCGTTCACACGACACTACAGCAAGAAAGCAGCAATTCGGGCGAGGAGCTGCTGTATGACTGTCCATCACCCCTTTTAAAGAGAAAATCATCCCATTGCTGGTGAGTTTTGGATGAGCAAGTGTGAAGCAAGTGTGTAAATGGAAATACTGATGATTGCTGTACATTGCGCATCAAGACAGTGCCCAAATTTAGGAAACGTTTGCGAACATAAGTTCTTAAAGGGATGCAGAAAAGCTTTGTGAAGGTGGCAATGAAATTCATTCAGGTGGTAGAACACATAACGGGGGAGTTTTGAGCCAAGTGTGAGCCCCATACGTTGTACGGATAATTTGTAAACAATTTTTGAAGATAGCCTTTCTCAGCCGATGAGCGCGACGCCGAAGCGAGCCGATCGCTGCTGACGCAACGGCGATCGCGGCTGACGCAACGGCGAGCCGCCCCCTGATTCGCCCAATCGCCGGTGAGGTCGGCCGCCGGTGACGTCAGTGCCACTGGCTTCCGACGGCTCTTCCTCCTTCCTGCGCGATCCCGAGGCAAAGGCGGGTCCGGAGCGATTGACGCGTACCTAGGCGCAGGATTGTAGCTAGCTCAGAACGGAAGTCGAGCGTCGCGATGTCACATGGCTATTCCCAGTGTTTCCAGCTGCTTTGAAAGCAGCAGAGAGGGAGGAGGAATCAATCGCCAAGGGGGGAGAGGTGCATTTAATTGCGTCTGGCGCAGCTACTACTGAATGTAGATCAATAATTCCAACGGCATTGCATCGCTATATTGGGGCTACGCGACAATACAGGCCTTTTGTAACATTTACAAAAGGCTTTTCTCGGTCCCTTTAAGAAAAGAACTTAAGAAAAAAACATAAGAAAACATAAGAAAAGCCGGGGCCTCTAAAGGTGAGCACGCAGCATGCAGAGCGAAAAGCCATTCATTTTGTTTAGCCCCCGGCAACTTTTTTGCAGTCTGTGGCAGTTTGTGTTCTGTTGTCTCTGCGTTGAATTCGAAGCACAATAATGTAACGTTAATGCCATTCTTGAGCACTTGATGTTTCAAAGAGAAGCTGGTTACCACTAGCCTCCGTACGCGACCCCCTCGTGCTTTGCGAGGGGTACCTGAGTCACGAAATGTCCTCGTGAAGGCGTTTATTGTGCTAATGTTTACATGGCGGAGTTTTGCCGCTCGTCAGAGGGCACAGGTATAGCAGAGGGCCGGCACGCGGAAATCCGCGTTGGGAGGGACGGCGGCGCATGGCCGGAGCCGAGGCGCATGAGAGGGGGGAGAGAGTACCGTGTGTGGCTGCTCGGTACTGCCTTGGAGCTACGCCCCTAAACTAACTCAAGGCCGTGGGTCGGTCTCCTGCACATAGGCGGGATGGGGCCGGTGGAAGCGCAGGAACGCGGCAACAGAAGTCCGTACAGTACTTGTGAGCTTCGATGACTTTCTTTTGCAGCTACACATGTATATAAATAAAATTAGGCTCTAAAAGACACAGCGCCCTCTTTTTCTCACACATCAGCTTTCAACTAATTTGGAGCTTCCGCATTTTAATGTTGTACGGGTCGAACACGTCGTCGTTCAATCGCGTACAAAAATCATTTAGGAGCGTGTTTGTGCTGCACCACAACACATATTTTATTTCATATTTCAGCACCACTTTACTTGTGTGTCCCTCTTCTCAGACGACGGAATCTGAAGTGTCCTTTTCGCCTGACCATTTTGTGTTTAATGGGCGCTGGACGTTGCTGTCGCACTTCAATAATTTCAGCATATTTGAGAAGCTTATTACAAAAACGTAATGATGAACCACCGCATTCCCAGCAGCACTTCTGGGTAAACCAGTCCTACCTTGTAAGTTTTGTTGACAAGACGGTACATGTGATTTTCGGGCAAAAAGGTAAGTCTTCTCCATTGTCAAGATTCCTTTGTGTTTGCCGCAATTCCGCCTATTAACACCAATGTCGACGGGGTAACCAGCAACATAAGCAACGACTGGAATGGCATCCTCCCTCTTTGACAGCGTGTTCCTCGCAACAACACTGATTTTCCCTGTTGGCACAAATGCGCGTGGTTTGAGCTATTCCCAATCCTTATCGTGCTCGTTTTGGATCCTGTGCTGATTTGTAATTTCGAGAAACTACTGCCCGATCCGATGAGTAAAATGAAAGTAAGGACGACAAATATGGTATTGTCACGTACGCTGCCATATCATTTAGTAATCCAAAGTACGAAAATCTAAAAAAATCAATCTCACGCCTAGAGCTTCTTGTGACAGCGCCGCAAAAAATTTCTACGGGCCAGCAAAAGTTGCACGTTCTAACACTTGCTGCGCACAGCCTTGTCTCATGATTTGCGCATGAGAGCACTTGCCGGGTGGAAAAATCATTGCACACATGCGCGGTTTTTCGGTCTACTGCATGTGCCATATGTCAGTTTCAACATAGAAGCACGTTTTTGCGCCCGGTGCAAGCAACGGCTGGCAACGAAGAACAGTGTACAATGTCGCCTGCCCCAGTATAACAGCAAGCTGACCATTAACGCGGTACGATGGTTATTTTTCATATACGTCGAAACACGACAATGTGTCAAAAAGAAACCTGCAACTTCCGCACTCATACAAGGTGCCTTTGTTTTGGAGCCTTTTGTGTTCATAAAATAGTGCGGGAACAGCAAAACAATGCAGCGTACGCTGTAAAGGAAGACTCTCAAAATAAACTTTTGAATACCAACAAGGGATCCTGATTTGCATTGTTCTTGCCTACGCGGTGTTCCAGTTCTGAAACTATGCTGCTTTGGCACGTCAAAATACAGAAATTGTCCGTGTATTTGCTCCATTCGCTGCAAATGTCGTTTAAAGACGATAGCCTTCTGCCGCCACTTTCACGTAACCGCCTTTATCTTCCGTGCCCACATATATGACGCTCTTCTCCCCCCACCTCACTCCTCCCGTGATAGTCACTGTGGAGGTTTGCTCAAGTCAGTTTAACTTTGCCGCGCTCCACTGCTCGCACGGAATCTACAAAAAACCTTTTGTTACTGTTAGAATTTTGGAATGCTGCTCCGAGGTGTCAACCACAAGTCCTTCCTATATTTCTGGATGAAAAAAATTGTTTTCAAGGCATATTTTATGCACAAATGCATTATAGTCGGGGGTTGACGTGCGTCCCTTGGCCGGCGTCCGCACCGCGTCTGATGATGATTGTGGCATGATGCCCCTAGGGATTGGCCAACCAAACAATCCATCACGAGATAGCTTCGTGTTCAACCGCCATCGTCATCTTCCCGTAGGGGAACCGCTGAAGAAGAAAAAGGAGAAGAAGACAAAGCTGCGAAGAGGAGGGCTGCGTGAGTTTTGGCTACCGTTTTCCTCCTCGGCCGGCGCATCTTCCCGATCTGAACCCGGTCGAAGAGCGGCTCATCGCGCCTCGACTCCCCTTCATGAGCATCAGGCGGCTGACTCGAGGCAACGGGCAGTTTGGAATCAAGGGACAGGCGGTGAACGTGCCCATCGACGTATCGAAGGTTGTGCGGTGCCTTCCTCGCATGGTACCCGAGGACGTTGCGTTCGACGTTCGCATTTCTGCATCCTCACAATCCCCCTCGGGGAGGTGCGGGGGAATTTTTTTTATGTCTTCGCACCGACCCCGGGGAAGTGGGTGGTACTGCTGACAGAATACCGCTATAACTATTAACGTTGATTTCGATAAACAGACAAGCTCGTTTCATTCGGATTCGCTTATCACTCGCCACGATACAGAAGCTTACGAGCTAGCCGTTCAGAAGTTTGAGGGAATATACAGAAAAGCGGAAAAACAGGGAAGTTAAAGCGAAACCCTAGCACCCCGTGGAAAGATAAGGAAATGATAGAACTCTGCTATCTTAAAAATAAACTACAACGAAAATGTCACAACAATCCTCATGACGTTGCCGCAGGATTAGAATATAGAGTTGAGAAATAAAATTACCGCAAAAATTAGGCGGGCAACAAAGTACTACCAACTAAGCCAGTTTTCCGCATGCCGTAAAAATGCGCGCAAAACCAGGGACTTTGTAAATAATATTGTTGGCACGCCACCAAAAAGAAATATCGATAAAGCACTTTGGATGCATTTCCAAGTACAAGTTCAGTGATTCTGGCCAACAACTTTAACGAGTGCTTTGTCGAATCTGTAAACAATCTGACACGTAATAACATAATAATGTGTTTAAATCAACCAAATCTTGTGTTAACACTGCATACATGCCAACAGTCAATGAATATGATTTACGGAGAGATCCCCAGTCGATGTCGATTACGAAGTCTCCAGGAAGAGACAAAATTAGGTTCAGAGATTTAATACACAATTTCAACAGCATAAACACTCTTCTGCTTTACATTATCAGCCAAAAAGTATTGACAGGTCAATTTCCTAAGGAACTCAAAAGCAGCGTAGTCAGGCCTTTATACAAAAAAGGCCCTGGAGGCAGCTGTAGCAATTATATGCCAATGGCCATACTAAACTCGTTGGCCTGTGTTCTGGAAAAAATTATACACGTAAACATGTCTTCCTTTTTGTACGGAATATAATTTAATCAGTAATACCCAGTATGGAATTCGTAGCGGTCTGAGCTTGCTTAAAGAATTCAATGACTTTATCTGTAGGGAAATCGACAAAAACAACATTGTCCTCACACTGTTTGTTGGCCTGAAAAAGGTTTTTCATATCATGGACCATTCGCTGCTTCTTCAAAAATGAGACAATTTCGGTTTCAGAGGTCCACACCTCACATTTTTCCGAAACGATTTTTTCGACTGTTTGCAATATGTGGAAGTGGGTGACTGTTTCAGCAAACCATTGAGTGTGAAATGCGGAGCATCCCAAGGCTCGTCTCTGGGGACGATGTTGTTCAACCTCTACGTTAATGATATAACCAGTACACAATTATATAGGCAATATATTTATATGCGGGCAATATTGCTATTGCTTTGCCATGCTCAGAGTGTAACGCAGGAGCACGCAACTTTCAGAAAGACATTCTTTCTTTGTTAGATTGGTACGGATGCAACAGAAGTTTTATAAACAAGTCCAAAACAACTTTTTTATGTTTTCACAGTCCTCACAAAACAATCGCGGCATGACATCCCGTTTACCTACACAACAGCAAATGCCTATGCTGCTGTTGCCCTCCTCTAAAACTTACAAGTAGCATGAAAAATCTTGGTTTACACTTTGATGATACATTATCCTGGTGTTCCCATATGGAGTATATTGCTAAACGTTTAAGGCTGGTTTGTGGGTTTGTGTTTACTTGTGTTCTTTGAGGTCAATCTCACATCTCTCTTAGAAAGATGGTTTATAAAAGTTTAGGGGTATCTATATTAAGATACGGAATAACCATTTATGGGCAAGCGCCTGCATACAAATTAAACGCTGTTAACAAAGTCATCGGTAAAATTGCTCCTAATGTCGCCTACGGAACGTCCCAACATGGGGAAGACATTTCAGCCGCTATGAAACATTTTACATTGCTTCCCGTGCAGGATCAATTTATGTTCGACGCACTCGTTGAAAATTACTTCTCCCTCAATTTTAAATCCCCAAAAATAAAAGCACACCCTCTAAGACACGTTGATAGATTTCCTGTCCCAAGAGTATATGCGAACTACGGTGAAAGAACTCGCGATTACTACGTCCCATTTTTCTTCCATAAAAACACACATATGATAGCCTCACGTCATTTCCGGACATAAAGAAATATCTAAGAAAATGTGTGACTTGTTTGAAAGTAGGCTGAGTGTATAGCCTGTAGTTTAAATAATGATTGCTTCTTTCAATATTAGTTATTTGTTATTTCCTGTATAATATCAGATTATAGTTTACTATGTTCTGTTGTGTTCTCTGAAAGAAAGAACATTTCCCTTTCTAGGCTGTACTTGTATGCTTATGTTCTAGGTTGTATTTGTCGCCTGTTTATTATCTTGTTTTTGGCTTAACTGCTTTCAACTGAGACTGCCCAGCCTCGCACACAAGCCTCATGGCTTATGTTGGCTGGATATGCACACGCATGTTTTTATTTTGACGAATAAATTTCTTATCTTATCTTATCTTATCTTAACTTCAGTGAATGCTAATATATCACGTCATCGAACAGTGTATTGGCGATTACCCTGAATTGATCCCAGTACTGTTTTAGGCCTCTAATAATAACGCTCAAAATCGTGAATGACCCATTTTTAATGGGGTTACAATTTTTAACAAAAGATTCAAATGAGTGAATTTCGCCGTACTGAGCCGGGAGACGTACAGTAGGCGATCCACGTCACCAAGGGAAGAAAGTTTGACCATGGAAACCCCCTCTTCTTTTATAGCGAAGACTTTGGCTTTCAGAACCCCAAGAGCCTTTAAGATTTTTTCTTTTCTCAAACCCTTGCCCTCCAAGGGAGGTCAGTGTTTTCTCGCATCAGGTTCTCGTTGAAAAAAATAGCAGGTAATTTGTCATACTTACAGAGCCTGCGTAGCTTGCCCCTACACAAAGCCATTTCTCCCGCACCGATGGCGACGATAACCTGACAAAGACACTCGAAATCCCTTCAAGCCGTGAAGGAAGCTGCTGAATGGCAATAATATCCTTGCTGGTAGGTTAATTTATTTTTAACTTCTCAACAATGTCAGTAATTTCACTGTAGGGACCCTCGTCGGCCACAACTGACAATCCAGTCATTTCCATGTTGTATAGGCGGCTGTATTGCTCTGTTTAATTTATTTCCTGCTGGATACGGTTAGGTATTACAGTCTGACCAGTCACATTAACTTCTAGGGATTATCTTTCTGTTCAAGCTTTTTGGTTACCTTCGAGTTGCTGTTGCAAATCTTTAGGAGCTCATGGTGTCGCTCGGACATGATGGAGGCTCTGGCGGTTTGCGTGAGACTCTGGCCGTGGGCGTGGGCGTTTGGAGGCTCTCAACAGTTTGCAGGAGCCTCTGGAGCTGACTCGGAAGCAGCATCATGTTGTCAATGCTGGTCTTAATCTCTAGGATACTGGTCCATGTTTCCTCAAGCGAAATTACCCGACTCAACATTTCCGTGTCACCACTTGTAGAAAGAGGCTGAGTCCATGGACGTGAGCGACTCTCAGCATGTACGCCACCGCCACTTTTCACGTGTTTCCTGTCCCATAGCCTTAATCTTGTTTTCAGCAATACCGGAGCACTGCTGCCCAAGGTGCTACGGACCGATGCACTCAAAACATACCATACTTTCCTGATTTGGGTAGTACATTGCGGCAGGAGGCGTATTTCAGAGAGGCTGACATAGCGGCAACGTAAATAACGGTGAAAAGCAAGCTGCAATCGGCGGCGAAAAAAAAAAGCTAACTCATAAATATCTTACCTCCCGCCTGAAAGAGAAAAAATGAAGAAAAAAGAGAAAAAAATGAAGAACCTGCCAATGACCGCAAACTCGTGCACTCAGTATCCCTTCACCCAGCGAAGTTAGCCGAGTTAGACCTTTGGTGAGTCGCTCGCTGCTCTGAGTCGATGGCGTCCAGGCAACGTCTCACACAGCTGGTGTTCTCGCCAGTCCGCAGGCGCCACATCAATCCTCCTACTCCATGGCAGGCAGTATGCGATGTTGGAAGTCCCACCGCGTGGTTGTCACCCGCGGTCACCCTTGCCGAAGCCGATGAGCATGGGCGACATGATCTGCGATGCAGGTGTTGCGATGGGCCAGCCAATGAGCGGTTCGTCATTGTCACCGCCGGTTACAATGGGCTTGACAAGGTGAAGTCCGTAACGAAAAACGATCTGCAATATTCAGGCAAGTGGTGGCCGGCAAGGCAAATAATTGTTCCTGGAAGTGAAAGCGAACACTGCAATATCAAATCACGTTTTGATGCTCGAAGGTATGTAATGGGCAGATCCCCGACAAATTAGTAGTGTTCTCTCGCTGCTTCGGTGACAACAGAACACGCAGCAATGCGCCACAGAGAAAGCACGCACCCCCGGTAAACGGGAAAGTACGATGTGCTGCATCTCATATGGTCGTCTGCTTTTAACCCACCAGGGCTCGCTCGCAACGGCTAGTTTTAAGCGGACATAAAATGGTCACAACTAAGAATTTCACCCTTATTTATACAATCACACAAAGGGGTTTCGGAAGTCTGGAGAGTCCTCAGAAACGGAAACCCCTGCTTTCGATGTGTAGCAGTCTCTGTCTTTAAACGTGCGGTTTGGAGAGGGGGGGGGGGGGGGGAGGGGGTTGAACTGAATTATGATCTGTGCTTCTTGTTTTGCAGTGGTTTTTTCTGTTGCGAAAGGCAACGACAACCATTAATATACGTGAAATATTCACAAGCCTAAATGCTAATTACACACACAGAGAACCTTTCCCACTAGTGCAAGTGGTGTCACGATTCATACATATCAACATTGCTTAGAGCACATGTACCCATGAACAGATATTGCAGCAAAGCACAAGTACATGAGGGAAAATTACACCATTGCGTAAATAAAAATACACTTCACATCTTATCTCAAGACTGGTGCACTCAGAATAGCAGAATCGTGGCTGAAATAATTATAGAAGCATTTACACAGGTGTACGCAGAAACCCAGAGCAAGAAAGAGGGCTCCATGAGAAAAATAAAACCGCATTACTTATATTAGATAAACTGATATTGAAGACAAGGCTCAAAATAAGAAAAAGACGGTTAGACCAAATTTCAAATACTCTCAATGTGATGTAATTGTTTTCTGGTTGTGTGGCGAATTTGAGTGAATTTCTTAATTCACTTTACCTACTCTTGCCATCCTCCACCTTGCTTGGTTTGCAGGTTGACTTGATGCCGTCCGTGGAAAAAATGCACAGATCCTGATGGACCAAAAAATGGCTGATAGAGCCCGCAACGCAAATTGCTGTAAACGTAATATCTCAGTTAGAAGTAACTTTAACAGTATGCCTGCTTATTCCTGCCCAACAAAGAGAAATTACCCACTCAAATATATATTGTAGCTGTGCAGATACATTTGAACACAAATAATTGTGTTTTAGGGAAAATCGCCACCGTGCCTCTTAACTCAGTTAGCGAAGTGACTTTGCTAGATCATCATTATTTCTTCGTTTTAAACCCGGACCGGAACAAATTTGCTCGACTTCACTCTGCTAGTTGAGCTTGCTTTCCTTTTTAGATGTCTGGCTACATTTAGGTGGATGAAAATTTTATTAGCTTCTTCGCTTACCCATAGTCATATTTTCATAAGTACTATTATGAGCAATATGAAAGGGAACACAGGAACGCGTGGGAAACAGCCTCGAAACAGGCTCTTAGCGATACGCGGATGGCGCTTTGAAAAATAAATGGGGAAAGAAGGGTGGTCTTCCAATAGCTGTTGGCACTCCCACCACGCTGGCATTTTTAGAAAGCAGCAGCTTACGCCATTTCTCCGGTAATATGGTATCGCCGGACAGCCGACAAGACGCATGGCGGGAATGGGGACGGTTATTAGAACAGCATCCCCTTTTACACTTTGTTTCCGACGGTGGCGGCTGCGTATCACTCATACCTGGGTCTGAGGGTATTTTCTACACGTTCGTGCGTTCCCTTTCATATTGCTGCTAATATTACATGTGTTGGTGGTTAGCTTATTAGTTGGGGCATTGGTCCTCAGCCATGTTTTCACTTTTGAACTATTCTCCAAATGTACTTCTTCACTATTCACTGAAGTTTATAATGCAGTTAAAGCGGGATGTAACGAAACTTTATGTAACGAAATCCTGGATTTACCGATGTTTTCAATTCCCCATCGCCAGCCCCACTGAAACCCATTTGTTTGCGAACTCTATGTAACGAAGGCGTCGCGACAGCTAACCTGGATGTAACGAATTCGCTACGCTGATGAGTCACTGTGTCTTGCCCCTTTCTTGAAAAATCGGTTGGATAAAGGCCCCAATATAGTCAGTTTCGCGCGCACCGGGAACTATGGTGCTTTTCCTCGTGTGAGTACGGTGTCGGTTATGTGTTACACCAGCCTGTCGGTGTGTAGTCGCGCGTCTCCACTGCGATCTGTGGTGTTGGTTCGTCGGCGATCAATTGTGATGCCATGAAATGGAAAGTTTTGTCTTTTCAAGACAGGCTCAAAATTTTAAAATTTTAAATGTCGTCTCCACTGGCGAGGAAGAAGAACGTCGCTGCTAGGTAAAGCATTCAAGCTAGTACCCTGTCTGCAATTTTGAGTACGGAAAGAGCAAAAAGTTCGCGAAAAGGTGCCTTTCAGGATGCGTTTGGTTCTTCAAAAGTGTTTGGCACCAAAAGTGTCGAAAGGCAAAAGTTTATATAATAAAGTTACGTTTGTAAATACGGGGGTAAGTAATCTTGCTTCTTCGGAGCGCCGTGTATGGCTTAAGTTCGTGCGAAAGCAGCAGGCTCAAATCACGCAGTTTTGTACTGTGAAACAAATCCTTGGGAAATCACTCATGTCTAGCATTTTTCTTTTTTTCTGCTTCATTCATGAGAGCCTTAACTGGAAACCTGCATGTAACAAAAAACCTGCATGTAACGAAAATTACGAATTTTTGTCAACTTCGATATATCCAGGTTTAACTCTACACAGACTCTTGTTCTGCTAGCCAATATTCTTGCTCAAGGTTGCTCAAAGTTCCTGACTTCACAAGATAAATGACTGGTGGAATAAAATTGGAATTCACTGCATGAACAGGTTGATCACGCACCTTAGAGTACTTGTAAAATTAAAATCAACCATTCTTTTACCCGTTAAGCGCGAAAATAAAGGGAGAGAAATACATCCACACAGTGCAACCTTTTCCCTGCAATAAATATTGGCTGTAATTACTTTCCTACAAAAATTGCTTTCCTGCAATAAATAATGCAATAGTTCAGGTGGTGTTGCGCCCGAGCGCCCAGCCCGAATTCGCTGCACGGGGCCGACAGCGGGGCCGATTCACGCCTCGACCAAACCAGACCAAACCGCCCGCAGCCGACAGGCCCAGATTTCCACCGCCGCATAGTCGCCTCTCCTTTTCCTTTGCGGCTGCTCGGCCGAATCATGCATCGAGTGAACGACCGGCCACTGACATGCCGCTGCTTGCCTGGAGGCGGCTTCGCGGAAATGGCGACGGCGTCGCCCTCCCTTTCCGCATCGTGGCGACTCGGCTGACACAACCGCTTCACCTCCATTCGTCGAATTTTAAACTTCGGCCAGCGAGATTCCTGATTGGAACTATTCAAACTTCTCGGTGCCACAGCGGACTCCCGGGAATATAAAAAATTACACTATCTTCACGTGGGGAACCATGAGGAGGATGCGAAGCATCATGGGGGTTCCGTGTAGGTTCCATTGTGTTGCCGTTATGTTGTTTTATTTATCGGAGCATGAATGGGAACGTAGTGGGAACCCCATGTGGAGACAGAAAAGTGACGAGAAATGTAGAGACAGCGAATAGACCGACAACCGCGTTACCTGATCGAATACCTCCTGGTTCTCGTCTTTCTTTATTGCGTGCTCACGCTCCTACCCCGCTGCCCGCCCTCTTCGTCCTCTTCTCTGGTTGAGCTGCAAGGCGCGTGGCGCTTCCCGCCACAGCTTTCCCAGGGGAAATTCCACATCCTCCTCTAAAGTTTTCAGTTCGTCGTTTCCGTTGACGTTCAGCTTCGCGTGCCTTCATCGTATCAGTAGGTTCTCTACGTAGTTTGAATGAGGGAAGGACATAAGACGCGTTCGTAGCACATGTTCCTGTCTAGGTTTGTAGCGCCGTGGGAAGACTGCCACGTACCGCCCGCTGCGGCCAGAGAGTCATGGGATCAAAAGCGGGCGCCGCCTAACTATTTCTTTTTATAGTGGACTGCGCAGACGTCGGGCCAAACGCTGATGGGGCTGAAGAGACGCGCATGCGCAGTAGAGTGCGGACGGCGGACAGCAATGACAACAAGGGAGGGAGGGACACAGCCCCGAGCATGAGATGCTTCGCATCTAAAACCCTCCCGCAGGCCTTTATCAACGGCATTCTTCGGCGGCATTCTTCGGCAGCACTTTTCAGAGGCACCGAGTAGAGAGGTGCTGTCGCCTTTGTACGAGCCATGTAACGCTGTTGTTACCCTTGTGGATACCGTATATAAATGTTACTTCAACTTTAAGTCGGCTCGAGAACTTCATCGCTGCGCTCTGCGCCGCATCGATAGCGGACGGAGCAAGGCAATGCCGCTACACCGGTGACTGCGCTAGGATAGCCAACCGCCAACAGTGGCGGCTGCGGTGACAGGGCCCAGTCCCAACAGCCATTGCAGCGTCGGGATGGCTTATTCCCAACATCGGTGACAAGCTGGGATGCGAGTCACAACATTGGTGACTGCGGTGGGATGGCCAGTCCCAACAGTGGGCACGCTTATGTATGACTGGCTGGAGAAGCGCTCAACCGTAAATTGGGTACAAATTTGGGGTATTAGAAATTATAAAAACAATACCAAAGGGCCAGGCTATGAATGCAGATGGGTGTTTGTGCTGTGTTATTGGGTGGCGTACGCTTCTCTCGCCTGTAGCCAAGCGACTAAGATATTGCAGCAAAATGGAAAATTGGGCCAGTTGGTTTGGAATCATGATATAACAGCGGAGGGTATTTAAAAACATAAAATACACAGAGATGCGGGCACACAATAAACACATTACGAAAAAGAAAAATGGAAAGAAGAATGTGTAAACTAGGCATTATCACAAAAGTGACCTCACAATCAAGCAGCGCAAGTGACGGCGCACTTACACAGGCGTAAATACGATTACGGATTGCAAAAGCTTCGGCAATTACTGTTCTGCATGAATCACTCTGCACAAAATTGACCGTCGTGAGACCAACTTCCGGACTGCAGCCACACGTGGAGCAATGGGGTGACAAATGTGTACTAGGCCCTCCTTTTAACGAGCTTTTATGTTCGCGAAGACAAACATCGAGGCAGCGCCCCGTCTGCCCCACATAATTGCCGAAGCTCTTGCGATCCGTAAGCGTCTTGACGCATGCGTAATTGCGCCGTCACTTGCGCTGCTTGATTGTGAGGTCAATGTTTTGGAGGCAACATCATAATGCCTTCCAGTTTCTACTGTCCATTTTTCTTTTTCGAGGTGTGTTTGTGGTGCGCGCGCATCTCTGCGTATTTTCTGTTTTTCTGTCCTAATAAACATTCAGTTGTATGTCAGCGCTCGTCCCGTGTCTTTCTGCTCCTTGACTCACTCCCTGCGCTGTTCTATCATGACAAAGATATTCATTCCTGCCTAGAGGCCACAGGTTCCAATCTGGCGCTTTTTTTTAAAATTGAGCTGCTTTGTGACGTCTGATATTGGAAAGGTAACTTTCGTAAGAGAATTCTAAAAAAGAGCGCAAACTCAATCAAGGAAACTGTGCCAACAGCCAGCAGGTCTAGTATGGTTGCCACACAACTGTAGCCGTTGCGTCACTAATCAAATGGATAGAAAACTTTTTGTGGGTATTATAATGACACCACGCTGTTGCACTGCCGAATGAGAGTATCGCGTGGTCACTTAAGCTTCACCTAGAAATGATCATTGCGATGTTATCTTCTCAGTTCTAGAAGGAATGAATTGTGTAGGTATTTTTGATTTATGTTCCTTAAAGGTTGCTCAAGCAGATGAACATAAGCGAAGGCCCATTTTCTTAAAGCACATGTTCTCAGGACAGTGAAATGGGCAGATAAAATATTTTTACGCCCAAAATTACAAGGCACAAGCTACTGAACTGGTTCATTCCTAGGCAACTTTTTCACTAAAATTCTTGTTACAGAAAGACATTTCAACCATGCGATGTCTACAAGAGCAGTCCAGGCCAAAAGCACCCATGCCATGGTCAGAACGTATGCATTAAAAACAAAGAAACGCTGCCTGCACACGGCAGTCACTTGATTGTAAGGCAAGGTTTCATCTGCTTAGTTAAACACTCTGTAGACCGGTCCGCATAAGTAGGATAGAGGATACGGCCGCGGCGGCCGCTTTTCTGATGGAGGCGAAAAGCAAGAACGCCCGTGCGTACGAGATTTCGGCCCACGGTAAAGATCCCCAGGTGGTTAAAATTAATCCGGAGCCATCCACTACGGCGCGCCCCATCGCCAGCGTTGCGTCCGCGCGTTAAACCTTACAATCAATCAAATCAGGATACAGGATAAATGCAAATCAAGCCTTGGTATGAAGAGAGTTCCTGCAGGATGGTTGCACTTTATTTGGTGAAAATGTTTCACAGCGAACCTGCAGGCTCGCGTAGGTCGTAAAATTTCGTGCTGTAAACAAAAAACCCAGGCACGACCCAGAAGTTCTCGCGCAAGACATCGAGCACAAGCATCAGTCTAATCAGGCGTGCAGCATAGAGTATCTGTATTCGTCTTAAAAACACAAAACAAGCATGGAAACCGCATGTTGTACGACAACGCGCCGGAGAGCAATAAGACCCCCCACCCCCCACCTTATAGATTTTTTGTGTGTTTATTGTTTATTGAGAAAACACCGTCAAGAGTACGTAAAAATTCTGGTAAAGATTACGTTTGCAGCTGCTCTCGAAAGCGGAGGGAAGTTGACGTCATTCGAGGACTAGCGCACGCGTCAGGCTGGACAGGACTCCGCAGTTCTCGCCCAAGACGACGAGGGCATGTGTCACGACACAGCGTTTGCCGCTAGAAAAGCTTAGTGGAAGCCACAAGCCCGCCCAGACAACGAGTAACATTTCATACCCTCCACCATTAGAATGCAGTAGTTTACAACTGCTGCCCTGGACATCCACTGTTGCAGGGTGGCGTGGCGTCCATTTTTGTTATGAATTTTTTATTTTTATGGCGACGAAGAATGGCAGCAACCTAGCGTGTGAGAAGCAAGAGACCACATCGGAATCACCACATCAGCATGTTTTAGAAAGCGTGTGCATTTTTAGTATACGTTTGTGTTGAGTTGATCTGCATTGCGCAAGCTTTGGTGTGTTACCTAACCATTTTTTTTTTATTTCCAGCTGCCCACCTGCTCAGAGGTAGTCATCATATTTGATATTTATTTCATGACAATATTGTCGAAGCTAAAAACAAGTTTGTTTCGTTTAATATTTTCAAGCACTTGCTTGGTGATTTTTTTAGTTTTGTGTCGGAAAGCAAAAAAATGACCATGACACAAGCAGGCATGGCACAACGCAGAGCCTGACTCTGAGCTCACTTGTTTGCTGCCGCAAGAAACAAAATCCGCTTTAGGCTAGCATTGCGTATGGCCTTTTCTTTTCATGTCGTCATTATTTCTGCGGTATTTCTTGCGTTTCCGCCATAATCAACGGTACCGTTATCAGCATGACATCGTCGATCAATATACCGTCGTCTAACCGCATGCCAATATCTATCAGCGTGCCATCATGTACCAGCATACTATCGTCTACCGTCAGGCCATCATGCATGTCATCATAAACATAAAGGCCATCATAAACGCTAAGGAACGGTTCACGCGCACGTTAGCACATTTTTTCTTCGCCGTAAAACGTGTCATCGGGTCATAGTTGCATAAAATTTTTAAAATTTTGAACCTACTTTCCGGAAACGTAGTAACCGGGGAAAAAGCAACGCGACGCTATGGGATATTTAGTGTTCATAACTGAAAGCGTAGAACCGGGAAACCGTATGAACGGAGAACGTATCAACGGAATTGTACTTCATATTGAAGCGAACCATACATTGGGTTTGTTTATTTGTGTTTTGCTTTTACCGCCCGGCTGCGCCGGTCTGTGTTATCTCTGCGCCAAGGGAAGCGCGTGTTCCATTCTTTCTTTCTGTGCCGCATGTGTTATCTGTTGTGATAGGGAGAGCATTCCGATCTAACGTGAACAGCCCAGAATAATCTTCTTGGATCTACTATGTTCTCGATGCGAATCGACGTTTCGAGAACCACGCGCGCCAGAAGATAAAAAGCCTGCAGTGCGGACGCCGGGGCATTCGATTCGACGACACTCGCCTGTGCAAGTCACTTTGTTGACCGCTGCTTCGCCGCCTCTGTATTCTTTTGAGTTGTTAGGGGAGCACAAGTTCGCTCCAATAAACGTGTTTCTCCATCAAGACAACTGCATCGTCCTTGTCTTCGTGACATCTGGTGGAGGTGCTGGGTACGCACCCTTCATGCCCACTACAACATCGAGAAGCCGCCAAGCCAGTCCCACAAGAGCCAGCCCCCGCCTGCAAGATTTACCACCCGAGTTCGGTTTGACGCCAGAAGGGCCTAAGAAAAGGAACGCTGCAACCAACACCATGGTGCAAGAAACAACGTCGCCAATCGTCCTGCAGCAGCCCCGGGAACCGCCATCGTTCCGGGGAGCCCCCGCTGAAGACCCCGAAGAATGGTTGGAGAAGCTGGAGCGCGTCCGCATCTTCAACAGGTGGGACGACGAAGAAACTTTCCGGCATGTCTTCTTTTACTTAGAAGATGGTGCTCGAACTTGGTTCGAGAACCTTGAGAGTTCTTTGACCGACTGGACTCACTCCAAAAGGGAGTTCCTGAAGACATTCACTACCGTTGTGAGAAAAGAGCGAGCTGCGCTTTGGCTCGAAACTCGGACCCAACACCCCAACTAAGGGGTCGGGATCTTCGTTGAGGAGATGAAGCAACTATTTCGCCGCGCGGACCCCGAAATGACGGAAGAAAAGAAGTTACGCTTCTTGATGCGCGGTGTGAAGAAGGAGCTGTTTGCTGGACTTGTCCGCAGCCCGCCCAAAACCATCGCTGAATTCGTGACCGAAGCCAGCACGATTGAGAAGGCTCTCGAAATGCGTGCTAAGCAGTATGACCGGAACTTTGTTGGCGCGGCCAGTGCGAACTACATCGACAACATGCGGATTCCGGCTGATAGCTTACGCGAGACCACCCGCGCAGTAGTGAGAGAGGAACTGCGGAAACTTTTCCCGACGACGCCGCAACCCCAAGTCTCTTGCCTAACTGACGTGATCCGGGAAGAAGTTCAAAACGCTTTGGGAACTTCTGTGGCATCCGAAGTACACTGCGAGCCCCAAGCTATGACGTACTCCGCGGCTGTTCACCGACCCCACCCTGCTCCAACACGTTGTCAAGATGCACGTCGTCAAGAGGCCCCGCCCTACCGCCGCCCACTGTCGCCCGCCCGACCCCCGGTAGCACCAACCCAGACGCCGAGGAAGACTGACGTATGGCGAACACCGGATAATCGTCCTCTGTGCTACCACTGCGGAGAGGCCGACCACATCTACAGTCGCTGCCCATACAAGAGACTCGGACTACGTGGTTTCTCCGTCGACGCACCACGCCCCCGACCCGGCCAGCACCCATCTGAGATTGAAGAATACCTGTCGAACACCAGCCGTGGACCAGCCCGTTTCAACCGTTCGCCATCGCCCTACCCGTACAAGTCGCCGGACCGCCGTAGCAGTGCTGACTTCGCACGTGGAAGGTCTCCCAGCCCACGCGGGGGAAACTAAAGGCGGCAACTTCTGGAGGTGAAGTTGCTCTACGGCGAAAAACTAGAAACCCTCCAACGACGCAAGGACGCGCTGAAGACAGTGATTCACGACGTGCCCTCATCCCGACGACCCGACCTAACCCTGACGAGACTCCCGAACACGACGACAGCTACACGGCGCGACGCGTACCCGACCTGACCGAGACGTCTGTTGAGAAGACGACGACAACGACGATGCACAGTGCCCGACCATCAACACGTACAAGCAGAGATACGACGCCCCGACGAACCCGGAACTCGAGGAAGACTTCATCTGACGTCAAGGTGTCCATCGACGGCTTTGACGTAGTCGCCCTCGTAGACACGGGAGCTGACTATTCGGTAATGAGCGGACCATTTGCGTCTAAACTGAAGAAAGTTATGACCAGATGGGACGGTCCACACATACGCACAGCAGGAGGCCACCTCGTCACGCCAAGTGGAACGTGCACATCGTGCGTCACCATAGACGGCACAACGTACCCTGGGGCGTTCGTCGTTCTGCCTAACTGCTCCCGCGACGTGATTCTCGGAATGGACTTTTTGACAGAAAACGGCGCAATAATTGATCTGCAGACCAAGTCAATAACATTTTCCTCCGATCACTCCACGACGCCGCAGCCGAACCCCAATCACCGTGCTGCTGTCAGGATCGCCGACGATCACATCACCCTGCCACCCCGCGCAAGCTTGATGATCGCCGTCTACTGTGAGGATGCTGCTTCTGACATCGACGCTATCGTAGAGAGTGATCGAAGGTTGCTTCTCGACCGCGGTGTCTCCGTCGCAAGAGGCATTGCGCACTTTAAGCAACGCCAATCTCACGTTTTGGTCACTAATTTCACCGAAGAGTACCAGCATTTAAACAAGGGAGCTGCAATTGCGTTTCTCGAAGAAACGCAAGAAGCAAGTGATGTGATCGCGGTCGCCGACTTTGAACGCACACCCGTAGAAACCTTCAAGCTCCCGCAGCCATTCGACGTGAATCCGGCGCTACCGCAAGAACAACGGAAAAAATTATTGGCTTTGCTGCGTCGCTATAGCGAATGTTTTTCGTCGAGCGCAAAACTACGTCAGACCCCTCTAGCGAAGCACCAAATAATAAGCGAAGATGGAGCCCGACCTACCCGACAGTCACCGTACCGCGTCTCTTCACACGAACGGGAAGCCATCCGGACTCAAGTCGACGACATGCTCAGCGACGACATTATACAGCCATCGAAAAGCCCCTGGGCTGCGCCCGTCGTACTCGTAAAGAAAAAAGATGGCACATTAAGGTTTTGCGTTGACTACCGGCGACTGAACAAAATCACCAAAAAGGACGTGTACCCCCTCCCCCGAATCGACGACGCCCTCGACCACCTCTGCCACGCGAAGTACTTCTCATCGATGGACCTGAAGACCGGCTACTGGCAAATTGAAGTGGACGAGAGAGACCGAGAGAAGACTGTATTTATAACCCCAGACGGCCTATACCAGTTCAAGGTGATGCCGTTTGGGCTGTGCACAGCACCAGCGACGTTTCAAAGAGTCATGGACACTGTGCTAGCTGGCCTTAAGTGGCACACCTGCCTCGTATACCTCGACGACGTAGTGGTATTCGCCCGGACTTTCGACGAACACCTTGCAAGGTTGGAGTCTGTACTCGAGGCCATTCGTACGTCGGGGTTGACGCTGAAGCCTGAAAAGTGCCGTTTCGCATACGGGGAACTCAAGTTCTTGGGCCACGTCGTCAACGCCGCGGGAGTCCTACCTGACCCGGCAAAAACTTCAGTCATTGCGAACTTCCCAAGGCCGAAAGACAAGAAGGGCGTGCGAAGATTTCTCGGGCTGTGCGCATACTACCGGCGCTTCGTCGCAAACTTCGCACGCATTGCAGAGCCACTCACGCGCTTGACGAAAGATAGCACCCCTTTCAGCTGGGAAAACGACCAAGAAAAAGCATTCGGCGAGCTGCAAAAACGCCTGCAAAGCCCACCCGTGCTCGCTCATTTCGACGAAAATGCCGAAACGGAAATGCACACGGACGCCAGTGATATAGGCTTGGGTGCCGTCCTTGTCCGAAAGCAAAGCGGCTGCGAAAGGGTAATCGCCTATGCCAGCCGTGGTCTGTCGAAGGAGGAGAAAAACTATTCTGCCTCTGAGAAAGAGTGTCTGGCTATTATATGGGCGATTTCAAAATTTCGCCCATACGTGTATGGAAGGCCATTCAAGGTTGTAACAGACCACCATGCGCTGTGTTGGCTCGCCAATTTGAAGGACCCCTCTGGCCGTCTTGGGTGGTGGAGCTTGCGCCTGCAGGAGTTCGACGTTACAGTCGTTTATAAATCCGGCAGGAAACACTCCGACGCCGACTGCCTGTCCCGCGCCCCCGTCGACCCACCACCACAAGACTCTGATGAAGACAGCGCGTTCTTCGGGATCGTGACGGAGAGCGACCTAGCCGCCCAGCAGCGTGCCGACCCCGACTTACGCGTCATAATCGAGTACCTCGAGGGATGCAACGTTGCCGTTCCTAGGTCCTTCAAACGCAGCTTACCAGCATTCAGCCTGAGAAACTCCGTCCTTGTGAAGAAGAATTTCAGCCCCGGAACAAGAGCGAATTACCTTCTCGTCATCCCCGCGGACCTTCGTGACGAAATTTTGGAAGCGTGCCACGACGACCCGTCTTCCGGACATCTGGGCACAGCCCGCACTATTGGAAAAATCAAGGCGAGGTACTACTGACCCGGCCTTACCTCTGACGTCCCCTACTACGTCCGGAGCTGCCGTGACTGCCAGCGACGAAAAACGCCGCCAACAAGACCCGCCGGACTTCTGCAACCGATCGCCGTCCCATCGAGACCATTTCAACAGATTGGAATGGACCTTTTAGGCCCGTTCCCTACGTCACGATCACAGAACAAGTGGATTGTCGTAGCGACAGACTACATGAAGCGACAGACTACATGACGCGCTACGCAGAGACCGCCGCTCTTCCGAGGGGGACTGCACAAGAAGTGGCAAAGTTGTTTATAAGCCAAGTTGTGCTGCGACATGGAGCCCCAGAAGTCCTAATCACCGACCGCGGAACGGCATTTACTGCGGAGCTGATGCAGGGAGTATTACGCTACAGCAACACGGATCACCGAAGAACGACGGCGTACCACCCCCAAACGAACGGACTAACAGAACGTCTGAACAAGACAATCGCAGATATGCTGTCAATGTACGTTGACGTTGAACATAAGACTTGGGACGAAGTGCTCCCGTATGTCACATTTGCGTACAACACGGCTATCCAGGAGAAGACGCAGCTGACGCCGTTCGAGCTTGTCTACGGTAGAAGGCCGACTACTATGCTCGACGCCATGCTTCCGCATGTAGAAGACGACGACCTCAACGGCGACGTCCACGGATATCTTCAACGTGCGGAGGAGGCCCGCCAGCTCGCTCGAGTTCGTATAACGGACCAGCAGCTGGGGGATGCGGGCCGCTACAACCTCCGACGCCGAGACGCCGAGTACCAACCAGGGGATCGTGTGTGGGTTTGGACTCCCATCCGACGACGCGGACTCAGTGAGAAGCTCCTGCGACGGTATTTCGGACCCTACCAGATTCTACGACGTGCCGGCCAACTTACCTACGAAGTGATCCCCGATGGTGACTCCGGCACATCACGACAACGCACGCGGCCTGAAGTCGTCCACGTGGTTCGCTTAAAACCTTTCCACGGACGATGACGAACTTTTATTTTCATTTGTTCGGACTGTCGCTTATGTTAGCATCGGGTCGATGCACTCTTAGAGGGGGGGTAATGCCGCGAACCATACATTGGGTTTGTTTATTTGTGTTTTGCTTTTACCGCCCGGCTGCGCCGGTCTGTGTTATCTCTGCGCCAAGGGAAGCGCGTGTTCCATTCTTTCTTTCTGTGCCGCATGTGTTATCTGTTGTGATAGGGAGAGCATTCCGATCTAACGTGAACAGCCCAGAATAATCTTCTTGGATCTACTATGTTCTCGATGCGAATCGACGTTTCGAGAACCACGCGCGCCAGAAGATAAAAAGCCTGCAGTGCGGACGCCGGGGCATTCGATTCGACGACACTCGCCTGTGCAAGTCACTTTGTTGACCGCTGCTTCGCCGCCTCTGTATTCTTTTGAGTTGTTAGGGGAGCACAAGTTCGCTCCAATAAACGTGTTTCTACATCAAGACAAACCCGCCGCGGTGGCTCAGTGGCTAAGGCGTTGCGCTGCTGAGCACGAGGTCGCGGGTTCGATTCCCGGCCGCGGCGGCCGCTTTTCTGATGGAGGCGAAAACCAAAAACGCCCGTGTGTACGAGATTTCGGCGCACGTTAAAGATCCCCAGGTGGTCAAAATTAACCCGGAGCCCTCCACTACGGCGCGCCTCATCGCCTGCGTTGCGTCGGCGCGTTAAACCCTACAATCAATCAATTACATCAAGACAACTGCATCGTCCTTGTCTTCGTGACAATATGGTGTGCTAAAAAGCTTCGCAGGTCAGTGACTTTGCCGGGGCGGGAATGACAAGATAACTGTTATCAACGTGGTAATTTTCTGAGCCTTCATTTTCAGTCCTCTCGTCCCCTTCGCCTAAAGATGAAGCCTAAGAAAATGAGCTGGTCGATACAAAACTAACTTTTGCATTGGCAAACTCATCGTGAAAACGATGCTTAGTGATATCTAGTCCAGTCATTATACGTATCGAAGGGGTAAGACGTACAAACTCGAAGTCACAATCATGTTTTGAACGAAGTGCTACTGTTATAACTCTCCACGTTGAAGATGTTCCAGGCAGCTAACATCCTACCTTCTACTCCTACTTCAAAAACGGTTGAAAGTTTGACGAGTTGGTAATTATGCATCTGGAAAACAAAATGCGCGCAAATTAACCGGAACAGGAACACACGAAGACAGCACAGTCGTAGACTCGCAATTGTTTTAGTATTACACATATCAAAGCCTTAAATGCCAAAGCGCCCAATCGACACGCCCCACATGCGCAACCGTTCTCGGCGCACTCCGCCGTATGTACAGATAACAGTAACAACAAAACCACAAAACAAACTTGGAGGCACACGAATATCAAAAACAGGAAATATAACCGCGTCACACATGAGTTAAGACCCCCACCCCCTTCCCCACCAACACGCATGCCCAGAATAGGCACCGAAATCGCGCTTACTGCGCCTTAAGTATGCGACTTATCGCGTAAGCAGGGCGATAGATGGGTGATGATGCAATCCGAACCAGCTTGTAATATGCGGCTGGCTTCTACAATTTCTCGCGTTTGCTCTTTCTTATGTCGGAATAAAATGGCTGTGCGCTCAAACCAGGGACCCAATCTAGGAAGCATGCGCAGCAATGGGAAGACAAGTGGCTCAGCTCACGTTTTAAATGCGGAGCATTTCTTAGGCTCGCCAACTCCTCCGTCCATAGGCGTCCGCAGCTCATGACGTCACGTCGAGGCGCAGGTGCGCGCCTCTCCCCCGCTCCCTACTCGCTCTCAACAACAGCTGCGGTGGTGCGGCAGGAGCGCGTCTGCTCGCGCATGCGCCGTAGCTGCCCCATGCGGCTCGTCGCTCTCAACAACAGCTGCGGCGGTGCGGGGGGAACGCGTCTGCGTGCGCATGCGCAGTAGTTACCCCGTGCGCTCCGTCGCGCTCAGCAGCAACAGCGGCAGGTGTACATGTGATAGCGGCGTGCTAGTGGCGTGACAGCTGCGTGACAACAGCGTGGTGGGGGCGTGGAAAGGCCGCGCGCTTGTGTACGGAAGTGCGCGCATGCGCGTCTCTCCCCCATACTCCTCTCCCTCGACAGCGCGCGCAGTGTATATAAGCGGTGGAGCGCGCGTTCGAACTTCAGTCAAGTGCGTCTTTGCTTGCCTTTCGTTTGGCTCCAGATGAAGTATAAGCGATGGAAGCAACAGTACCGTCAATAAGTAGTGCGACACAATGCAACAGCAGCGTCACTCTACTCGTTGAAGGCAACGTTACCCCACCATCAACAGCAGAAGACAAGGCTGGGAAGAGAAGAGCATGCGAACGATACAGACGAAAGAAATAATTAAGCATTCCAAACCCTCCCCCCATCCAAACGGTAACCACAAACTACCCAATTACGCAACTTTCACGCAAGGCAACCACCCCTATGCGACGCATTTACTCGAGTTCCCCCCGTGGGAAGATGCGAGCGGGCGACTTTTTTCTTTTGCATAGTTATGTTTCTTGATTTTTAATTAAGGAGCATAATAGTTATGTTACTTTATTGTTTCTTTAATAGTTATGCTTGCTGTTTTTTGCCATTCGTGTGCCTCAAAGTTTGTTTTGTGGTTTTGTTGTTACTGTTTTCTGTGCGCGCGGCCGAGTGCGGCGAGAACTGTGACGCATGTGGGCATGTCAATTGGGCTCTTGGGCATTTAACGGTTCGAGTTGTGTAATAATAAACCAGTTGCGAGCACCCACGGCCTAACGTGCGAGTACCGATTTCCCAGAAGTCGCCTAACTTTGCCCTCACTGTGACGCAAATATTTCAGCAAGCCAGTATTGAGGAGTAGCGACAAGTGGCCCAACGACACGCCCGCGGCTGTAGCGCTTTCTAAGACGCAAGTTACACCCCATATTATTCCCCATATTATTCAGACGCAAGTTACACAGGTATTGCTTGTAACTTGATGAGGTAGTATGTAGTAGTAGTGGTAGTCCCTCATATTTATATTTAACCATATTAACTCACATATTTCGGTAATATTCAGCTATATTCGGCTGTATAAAGTCCAATGTAAACGATTGTTACATATTGTGGAGGAGTGATGCGAAGCGGATATATCTAGTTCTCCTCGAGCCTCTTCGGAGCACCCACGGCCTAACGTGCGAGTACCGATTTCCCAGAAGTCGCCTAACTTTGCCCTCACTGTGACGCAAATATTTCAGCAAGCCAGTATTGAGGAGTAGCGACAAGTGGCCCAAAGACACGCCCGCGGCTGAAGCGCTTTCTAAGACGCAAGTTACACCTCATATTCGTTGATCTACAGTGTTCTGGATACAATTCGACTATTCGAGAAACCCTCGCCCCGAGTGATAAATTCCCGCAGAGCAGATGCCGCGGCATTCGACCTGCCGACGCTCGCCTGCACATGTCACATGTGCAGGCTCCCGTCAATCCCCCCATGGACGGAGATTCCCCCGCTGCTGTCTGCTCGGCCTTAGGCCAGTCGCTGTCGAATATTATTAACGATCCTCGCAATAAGGTGCCCTGCTCTGTTCGGTCCGAGGTTATGGATGTTTATTTTAAAATGCAATGTTTGGTAATGTCGTTGAGCGCCGGGAAGAGTTTGGCTGAGGGGCAAGTAATTCAGCTTCGCCAACAGGTGGACGATTTAAGAGGGGCTGGTTTGTCGGGGGGGAACGGGGCCGCTCCACCTCCTACGGTGGAGCGGTCCCCCTCTTTTGCGGACGTGGCGGGCCGCCGGGTTTCGCCGACGGCTGCGGCTCGCCGTCCGTCGGGGGTAGGGGATAGTCGGCCTGATCACGCTCTTCATCTCAAGCTAGCCAACCCTTCGCCTTCTCCAGGCAAAGATATCGTCGCTTTGCTTAAATCTTCTTTTAATCCTAGTGCCATTGGTGTCGGGCCGGTCACTTTTAAGCCTTCACGTGCGGGTTTAACTGTGGTTTCTAAGGTTAGTGCTTATCTTGATAACCTGGAGACGGCGATTAAGTCTAATTCGGTTACGCGGTCTGCCTTAGTGGTACAGAAGCCTTCCCGACGTAACCCTCAACTGAAAATTTTGGGAGTGGATCCCTCATTTGTACCAGCCATGCTGCTGTCTCAAATTAATTCACAGAATGACTTGGCCATTCCCCCTGATGAATTTAAGCACCGGACGGTGTATACTCAGCGCTTTGGCGCAAGGGTTCACGTTGTAGAGGTGTCCCCCGAGGTGTTTGCTTTGCTGAAGAGTAAGGGAAGGCTTCACATCGGCTGGACCTCCTGCACGTTAGAGGAGAACCTCTACGTGCCCACTTGTTTTAGGTGCTCTTCATTGGGGCATTCAACGAACCATTGCGAGGCTCCTCGCGACATTTGTAATAACTGCGCGGGTGATCGCGCTACGTCGGCGTGCACCCTGGCGGAACATGCCAATTATGTGTGTCATGAGTGTCGCATGTGGAAGCGGCCTCATGATCACTTTTTCGGCGCTTCCACCTGCACGTCGGTTTCCGCTTGGGTGGCACGCCTGCGCCGTCGGACGGATTACGGTGACCCGCAGTCGTCTGCTTGCACCTCTTAGGAACTTTTAAACGTCACTGATGTCTCTTGAGGGATTAAAATTTATTCAAGCGAATCTGGACCACACCCGAATGGCGACTTCCCATGTAATCGATTTTATCCAAAACCAGAGCATTCATTTTGCTATAATTGGTGACCGCTGGTAATGTTCCAGGACTACCCCACTCGGTGATGACGTTTGCTTACCCCCATAATCCTAAGGTTCTTCTTCTTGTGCAATCTGTTCCGTTTGACCCCTTTCCTATTCACATATCGGAGTATGTTGTGGCGGTGCGCTTCTCTTCCCGGGTGTTCTCGTTTTTACTTGTGGCCGTATACGCCGCCCCTTCGCTCCCTGTAACGGACATCTTGGATCCCTGCTCGCAGTTAATTATGGCGAATCATTGTTCGCACGTTATTATTGCTGGGGATTTTAATGCGAAGAGTCCCAGGTGGGGAGGGCAGGTAACGGATTCTCGTGGGGCTGCTGTAACTCAGTTTCTTGTGGCTAATGATTTTGACGTGGCAAATGATCCGGCTTCGTTGCCCACGTTTGTAACGGATTACGCGGAGGCGTGGATAGATTTAACGTTATTTTCAAGCGCCTGGAGGGATTTTTCTGTCCGTTGGAGGGTAAGCGAGACTCCCTCTCTCTCTGACCATAGATATGTTGTTTTTTCGGTTGGCTCTCACCGCCTCCCGACGTGCAAGCGGTTGACTCGGGCTGGGCGCTCCCGCGTGATGGCTTCACTTGCGCGTAACCGCTGGTTTGCGCAGGTAGCCCGCTCTGAAATTGCTGATCCGGTGTCGTTAGATTTGATAGTCGATCATTTTTACGACTTATATGGCACGCTGTGCAGGGAAAACGTACAAACATCCCGTCTCTACCCGCAGGCCAAGCCTTGGTGGTCAGATGACATAGCGCGGCAGCGATCGCAGGTGCGGTCGCTGCGGCGCAGCTTTCAGCGCTCCCGCGATCCCGCGGAGCGTCTGGTTAGGCGGGATGTTTACTATTCGGCTCTCCAAAAATATAGGTGTGCAATTGCACAGGCAAAAGATACGTCAGTGCGGAAATTCTGCACTGACAACACTGAGAAATTCCTATTTGGCGATCCTTTTAAATTGGCCTTTGGTAAATTCCGAACTCCAATAACTTTGCCTCCCTTGGACACGTCTGACGGGTTGCGCACGACTTCTCAACTGGAGTCTGCGCGTGTTCTGTTATCCGCGCACATGCCTAGGGATGACGCTTCCATGGACGACCCTGTGCACGCTGCGGAAAGAGCGTTAGCTGAAACCCCTTATTTCTCGAATTTACGGGACACGCCGTTTACTGTAACAGAGGTCCGTGAGACGGTGAGGTCTATGAGGGTGCGCTCCGCTCCCGGGCTTGACGGCCTGACGCCGGAATTGGTACAGGCTTTTCATGAGGCACATCCTGCTTTCGTGTGTTTTGTTTTCAACGCTGCTCTTCGGTTGGGGCACTTCCCGACGGCGTGGAAGGTTGGATGGGTTGTCTTTATTCCAAAACCGGGTCGGTCGCCAGAGAACCCTAGGTCTTACAGGCCTATCTGTATGCTATCGGTCTTTGGTAAGGTTTTAGAGAAGCTGTTGTTTTCCCGCTTGTATTATTTTTTGAATAGTCATAACCTAATCCATCCTTTGCAATTTGGCTTTACTCATAACAAAAACACCACGATGGCTCTCCATCACTTAAGGGAAGTCCTCCAGTCCCGCCGTCGGGATTTGCTTCATTCGGTTCTGATATCCCTCGATTTCCAGGGTGCCTTTGATTCCGTATGGCATCCTACGGTTTTAAATTTCCTTCGACGTCATTCCTGCCCCGTTAACTTGTACTGCCTTCTCCGCTCTTTCTTATGTAATCGAAGAGTGGTGTGTCGTCTTAAGGAGGGGGATGCGTCAGTTGAGCAGTCCATAGGTAGTCCTCAGGGTTCTCCCTTGAGCCCGCTTCTCTGGAACATTGTGCTTCATGAATTGTTGGAGACCTCGTTCCCCCCAGGTGTACATGTACAAGCTTACGCAGATGATACGCTCCTAGTGGTGTCGGGACGTCACCGCCGGGAGTTGGAGCGTCTAGCTGCAGATGCGCTGGCGGTAGTGTGTGAGTGGGCGGAATCGGTTAAGGTTAGGCTGAATGCGTCCAAGTGCTCTTTTATGCTGTTCCCTAACGGGCGGGTTAGCTTGGCCCGTCGATTGCCTACCATACGTCTGGACGGAGTTAATCTCTCCATGGTAAAAGAAATGAAAGTCCTTGGAGTAGTCCTGGACCCGTGATTCACATGTATGGCTCACACTACTTATCTTAAGACTAAGGTCGACATTCTCGTTCCCAAGCTGGTTCAGTTTATTCACATGCGCTATCGACTTCCTCCTTCTGCCTTCCGTCGATTATACCTCCAATTGATCCAACCGGCCATCACTTATGCATCTCCAGCATGGTGGCCGGAATCTCCATCGAAACTCTTGGTAAACCGAATTAAGTCACTTCAGCGGATCCCTCTTCTTGTTTTGACGGGGGCCGTGAGGACGGTGCGTACTGAGGCCTTGAATGCGCTGACGGGCATTCCGCCTTTGGCCGAGGTTTTGGCGGCCCAGAGGGCGCAATTTTTGCTAGTTTCCCTGCGCCGCGAAGTAACTTACGGCCGCCTCTCGCTGTCCCCGGACCGCGTACAGCGTACTTTTGATCCTTGGCGGCGGCACCCCGCATCTCGCGTCGTCTGTCCATTCCGTCGATTGGAGACGCCACAGGCACTCGATTATGCTAGGTTACCGGGGTTGCATGTTTACACGGATGGTGCATTCTCTAATTCCTTGGCGGGTGCCGCCTTTGTAGTGTACACGCACACGGGTCGTTTAGTGGAAGCCAGGCGTTTTAAAGTTTCGTCGGCGGGTAGTGCTTTCGCGGCGGAATTGATCGCCCTCAGGGAGGCCCTCGTGTATCTAACCGGTTGCACGACGGAACGGCCTGTACGGGTCTACACAGATTGCTTGTCGCTGTTGTCAGCGCTAGCCTCTTTGCGCACGCGTAACGAGGGCATAGAGGACATCCGCGCCCTTTTTTCAGTTCTTTCTACGCGCATGCGTCTTTTCCTTTTCCACGTGCGGGGCCACGCACGCATACCTGGAAACGAGATCGCGGATCATCTTGCGGTTAGGGCATGCACTGTGGGTGAGCCCAGGGAGTCAGCTTTATCGGTTCGGGTGGTAAGGTCGATGCTCGATGCAGAGGTATGGCGTGCGTGGTCGGTACAGTGGACCACGGTTCATACGGATACGGAATTGTTTCGCTGGATACCGGTAGTTAGGTCCCTCCCACCTAATTTCCCGCCCCATCGAAGGGTGATTTTCTTTATCACGGGGCACGGCCGCTTTCCTTTCTATCTGTATTACCTATCTCTCGTTCCTCATCCTCTTTGTTTCTGTGGGTCCGAGTGCTGGAACATTGGACATTATATGACTGATTGTAGCGAAACTGCCCAATTTCGCCAACGATTGCAAGATTTGCTTCACACTGACCTTACGCCCCTCCTTTATCCCGCGCTATTGCGTAACCAGCGCGCACTAGATATAATTAAGGAGATGGTTGAATTCATTAATCTCTACATGCCCTCAACAGACTGACGTGATTGGACCGCCGTGTGCGGCCTGAGAGAGTTGCCCTTTCTGTATGTCTGTTGGTATTCTGCGCTTTTGCTCTCGCTGTGCAGGTCCCGAGACGCCCTGGTGTTCTGTTCCGGGCTCCAGCGCGGGACCCGGGAGTTTGAGTTGGCTGCTCGGGCTCCTGCTCTCGGTTCCTGCGTGGACCCGGTCTGCCTGCGGCTCGTCATCACCGTCCCCTTATATTTTGGTCGGATTGGTTGAGACCAGTCCCATCACCATGGAGGGTGTTTTTTAGTCCAGCCAGGAGAAGGAGGCATGGTTTTTCACCCTCCAGGGATGGGCTAGTTTATCCCTTTCGCGGTCCCCTTAATGTTTGGTCAGGAGAGGACGAGACCAGTCCCATCATGATGGGGGGAGTTTTTAGTCCAGCCAGGAGAAGGAGGCAAGGTTTTCACCCCCCACGGATGGGCTAGTGCACCCCTTTTACATTGGCTTTCAATAAATGCCGCTGTTTGCCGGGTACCTCCCGAGGCTGTGGTTAGCGATGATGGATCAGGGAGTTAGTGGAGGGGGGATTCATTGGGGAAAGGGTACATTTATGTGGGAGCTGAATTAGTTCAGGAGGCGCCACCCCTGCATTTCGAAATCACTTTCTGATGGGACTGGGTTGTGTTGTCTTCTGTCGCGAGTTGCAAGAGCCTCGCTTTTCTTTGCTTTTCTGCCAAATTGGCTTTACTTGAAATTCACATTGGAGCATACCTCCCAGTTCATTTATTTCTCTAATTGGCTTTAACCTGTGATAGCTTTGCTGGTGCAGGTTTTTGTTCCCATTTTCATTTATTTTGCTTTCATTACACAAGGGAACAGTAATTTATTTTCATGGGCTTATGCTGTCTTAATGTGTTTCTGTCCCCGTTAATTTGCGTGCAGTTTGATTTTTGAGACACACCTACTTCCTCCACTTGAGCGAAAGAGAGAGAGAGTGAGAGAGAGCTTCATTTTTTCTATGATAGCGGTGGTGGCGGGGGTTGCAACTGCCACCCACCGCCATCCAGGCAGCTGCTCGCAGCACTCCGAATGAAGGTCACTAGGTCCCGTTGGCCGTCGTGATTGCAGGCGATAGCCAGCCACTACTTAGTGTGATTCGTTCGAAATAATGACTTGACCTAGAGTCCTCCTGCCCAAATGAAAGCAATGTCTGTCTCTTAGTCCCGCTCACCTGCATCTTTAGTGCACTGATAACGTTTATATTGCTACCAAGTGTCTGCATGTTTGTGCGCGCATGCGCGCGTGAGTTTTTTTGCGCGCGTATAATTTGAAGGACAAAAAGTTGCAGAGGCATATACGTTTAATTCTTAAGGTGTACGACGCGATAGCGTTACTTAGACGTCGACGGAGAGTTTTGAAACGGAACTGAACATGAGTGCTGGAATGCATTCCAGGCACTCATGTTCAGTCAGGAGAGCGAAACTGACAGCAACTATTTTTATTTGCCATGGCACAGGAAGGACAGAGGCCGCTTGCGCTTGTGTAGCCAAAGAAGCCGGTGTGAAAAGTTGCGCCTGCAGGTTGTTGTTTAAGAAGGCGACCGTGCCACTGTTTGTGAGCTTTCTTCTGTAGGGTCGTGACCATCCTGAACTTTTTGGCATTTATTTCTAAGCGAAAGAGGGGGCACAGAGAATTCTTTTATTGTGTAGATTGTGGTAGGAGGTTCTCAAAAATAGGTAAGGAGCAAAAGGGTTGAGCGCTAATTGCAAGGCCTCCGATGCAGCGCCTTTTTTCCTGGCTTTCTTTGGATAAGCTCACGCGGATATCGTGACGAAGTGGTCAGGAATTCTTCCCATGTTTCGACGAAAGTGGAACATGTAATGTCTCACTTGTTATCCTGTGTGCATATATTTAAATACCCGAGGTTTCTTGGAAGAAACTGTAAGTTTTCCAGTACATAGCCGTTTTATAGTATTGTCGGGCTTTCCTACAAAATACCTTCGCCCATATAGATTTTTCGATATAAGTGTTGGTTTGTATCCTGCGCCAAGCTCGCGATCCTCCGACGATGACACCGAGTTTGGCACGGACAAGGATGATGCGTGTTCCCGTGCTCTTTGTCAGCTGCGGCGCAACCTTCCAGACTCCCGTGTCCGGGTATCAATGCGGTGTGAACTATCATCACTGTATACGGAATGATGTTTTTCACGCGTTTTGGTATTCTCCTCGCAAGCGCAAATCTAATGGCCTTTTGGGAGTGGGTAATGATGCTTAAGCTGATATTTGGTAGTTCTTAGAGGCATGTCGCCGCCCTAGTTAGTGATCGCGAGAAGTGGGGGGTTGAAGGCTGCCTTATATGCTGTCCTTATGATGGTGTTAATTTAGTTTCATTCAGTACAGGTAAATCTCTGGAACGGGAGGCGTGATGAGTGTCTGAATAAGCGTTGTGATATCTTTTTCTGGCTTTCTAGGTCTTTTCTTGGTTTGGTGTATTACAATGTGGCCCCAATGGGCAAAGTTTTTACATTTATTGGTGATCGTGAGATCACTTCTGCCGCTTCTCTGTAGTGAAATAACGATAATTTTTACGTGACCGTCTCCTCTGACGATATCGTGGCCAATTTTTAGGGTGACCTTTAGATGGTTACCGTGGTGCCATCCATCGTTTTCCGCACACTGCTTGCACCGGTGACAGGGCCGCGAGAAATTTCAAAAGTGATCTAAAAATTGGTGTAATACACGCCCTGTGCCTGTTTCATTTCTTATCAACAGACGTTTTAGTTAGTTTGTGGTCTTTATATAGGCCTTCCTTTTTTTGCAGAGCTTGGCATTTATCATTCGCCATGATTTAGTCCTTCGCCAAGATTTCTCCCTTTGTTGGTCGCGTGACGCAACGTTGGCGCCTAATCGGTTCCGTTGGGCGGGAGCTTATGGGTGATAGAGTAAGTACCAGCAGCGGCTGGGCACCGTATCTGCCGAGGATGCAACTACGATACGGCGTATAACACAGCTTACTGCGCATACGCCCCCCTCACCCCCCCCCCCCCTTGAAATCACATATCGTTTCTGTCGTATCCGCTGTGGTATTACTGTCGTCCTTTCCACATTCCAGTTGCCGCCCTTCCGTAGTTGAAGTTGAAGTTGGGAAGAGCTCTCGTATCTTGCTGCACCAGTAGCAGTTTCCGGTTAGTAGTGGTGACGTACTTCCCTGGACGCTTGATGGGCACGGCTGATAGTGGACGGCTAGCAGGCACGGGAAGTCGAAAAATGAGCCTAATAACGCTATCGCGTTAAAACTTATGAACTGCATGCAAGAACGCCCCACTTAATTGTTCCGTCGCATCTTCTCTCATTGTATAGATACAAAGATTCAGTCCAGCTACTTCCCTCTTCTCATCTTTACTGGAAACAAAGCACAGTAACCCTGCGCTTACAGTCACAACGCCGTGCGTCGCTCTACTTTTAGGCAAAAAATTGAACACCCTACTATCTTGTGAGCAGCACTAAAGCCCGTTTGTCCACAATTTTCTGTGTCGAGTCTGTTAAAAACCTAGGTGTATATTTGATGGGGATCTTTCGTAGAACACACGCATGACTCACATGTGGAAAAACTTAGAAGTACTGCTTTTATGTTGTACAACTTAAAAGTGTTTAAGTTTTAAAACATACTAGCTCAAAATTTGGGTTATAGTGTTCTTCGTTTTGGCATGTGCCCTTTTTGCAACTGCTCCGCTACCTGGAAAAACAGAGTTAACAGTATTTAAAAAAAAAAACATAGCCAAGAGTGTTCTTCATAGGTCACACGCGCCGGGTTCGGACGGTGTATTTAAGGCAAGCTGTTTACCGTCATTTGATATATTGTTTAAGCTAATCATCGTGCTAAAATATTTCCGGTGTACGGATTACCAAACTCCCAATGTTAAATTTAAACCTCTGCGGCGTATACCCGCTATATGACGCCAAAGGTCCGTACCCATTACGAAATGGCTGTAAGGCCATATTATGTACCTCGTGTCTTCAACAAATTACCTGGTGAATTGTTCTCTTCAACTACCAGGAAACAGTTGCATGCTGGTATTCTAGCATTAGAATTCTGCTGAAGTATGTATGTGTGTGCGGTGACGGTTTGTTATTCCTTTGTTCTCTAATTTGCTTCTTGGTGATGAGGAAAATGCCACCCATGTATGTAGAACCCATGTTGATTTATTGTATTTTTGTTTGTCTGTTTTTTCGTCTTTTCTGTTTTTTTACTTTCCTTTTTTCCTCCCTTTTATGTTTTTTCTTCGTTTTTTTGTTAACTTATCATTTTTTTACCTCCCTATCAAGTATTCCTGTCAATGAGCGTTTTTTACAGGAGTGAAGGCCGTTGCTGCCGGGAGACGCGGCACAAGCCCACCTGTTGGCTATGGCGGGTCTTCTTTTTACCTCTGTATGTACTCCTGGATAATAAATTTAACTGATTATTATAATTGCGTGCGCTGAAGGGGAATGGCCATTCGTACATTGTATAGTAGCAAGAAAATCACGCACCCTTCATTCTAACGACGACAATGGTTGAACGCGAAGCTTTCTCGCGGTGGATTCTTTGGTTGGCCCATCCCACACTGCGGCTAAGTGCTACTCTGGAGCTACGCACCATTTTTCTAGGATACCCATAGCAACTCTTTGGTGTGCACCTCCGTGCCTAACGTTCGGGTTTGGGGTGTACGGTGCGAATTGGTATCTGCTGCTTGGCGTCCAGTGAGCAATTTTCTGAGTGGGTGAGGTGTTAAATCCTAAGGTATGAGGTTAGCGTAATGTCCTAAACCCTAAAATGAGAAGTTAGGCCTAGCATCTTGTGGGTACCTGCCTTACGGCACCCAGAGCAACGCCATTTTCCTCGTTACAAATTCTTTGGTTGTCGTCTGAGTTTTTTAAGCCGCTTCGACCATATCGAAATGAAGCAATCGGATAGACACCGGCTCCATAACGCGAGGGGCCCAGGTTTTATACCGGCAAGGGGAAACGTTTTTTTTTTTTTTTTTTTTCATTTCAGCCACGATCATTCGTCATCATCGCCACAGAAAGTTGGCTTTCCTGCAGGGCGTAATGCCGTACAACAGCATCTGTGAGGACAATAAAGCTTTGCCGTAATAACCATACAAGTATTTCCATACTTTTTGCCAAAATGACTGCAATGTTGAGTGAATTTTTAATTTTGCTTTAGTTAGATACCGGGGTGTTTTTCCTCTGTGTTCTCATCAATGGTGTTGAGGTAGATACTGGGCCAAAGCCTGGTATTTCTTAGGATACATACCGTTACCAGTTCTGAGCCCACACTTCCCGAGGACACCTACCGCTATATAGTGGTTCCTTCTTGGGTGCTAGCGATATTCTGTTAGGCTAATTGTAACAGACTTCGGGGCCTAAGATTGTCTACAAATCTGCCACTTACGCCTCTGGTTCATGTACCAGCAGTGACAAATATTTTGGCCGTATTGCAATTTTTTACGTGGAAATTGTTGTATTATATAATTTATGCAAATATTGCTGTAAATGAAGTGGTTGGATAACTCTTAGCTCGGATTAGACGCGCCGTGGCGCCGATGGCTCCATTTATGTTCTGCCTCAGAGAACGACAGCGGGTTTTGTACATACGGAGGAACAGAATGTCGCCGCTGCTACAGTAATTGGAAATTCTGAGTCCGTACGAACCTAGTGGTTCTGTCATTTGTTAATAAGTTGGTGTTATAACGGAAATTACGATGCACACGTCATTCGTTTTTTTTTTGTGCTCTGGTATATGACGTTAAGAACATGACCACATCAGTCGACGCGATTCAGAGGCGAGAAGTGGCATTAATGTCTTCGTAGGTTTCATATATGTCGGTGTCAGTTTCGATAGTCGACACTATGTTGTGTGTGGCCGTCGACACGCGACCTCTACGCATAGGAGTCATGCGCGGCTGAGTCGCGCGGATGCCGTCAGGTGGTGACGGCTTTTGCGGACGAGGCGTGGACTGCGAGGCGATCCATGTGAACACTTCGCTCTTTTCCCGACGACTCGGTGCAGGCGGAAGGTATGGCGTAGAATACTCCAGTGACTTCTGCGTCAGCAAGCGGTAGAGGATGAGGAAGACGATCAGTGCCAAGAGGAAAACGACGACGAGCGCGACGAAAAGCATGCGTGTGCTGCAGCCGCCAGCGGTGCCAGAAGATATGAACCGCGTAATGGGCTGCCCCCTATCACTTCCACGGCGCAGCTGCTGTTGTGTAGGTTCCTGCGCAAGAAAAAGCAAATACACTCATTTAAATACAAGAGGTGCCCCAGCTTCCATTTCTCTCTCCGCCGCTGCTTCTCTGAAAGTTTCACAGAGCAGAAACGGTTGGGCCTCTGTATACAGCAACGACTGAATAATTTGTCTCTAATTCACGACAGCACATTGATTCCGTGTCGCTCATTGTGTCATTTTATCATATCGCATATCAAGATCAGAGCAGTTATGCCCCGTGTCTTTTCAGTATTAGACTACAGCGCAGTGACTGATCCAGGGGCACTATTCCATAAGGCCCGAGTCCCGCGTACTCCCGAGTTTCCAGCTGCTTGGGTTATGAAAGTAGAGATAGTGGAGCACTCGATACACCTCGAGCGAAATCGCCGGAATCGCGCGCAGTACGCCTGGCATATTCAGCGCGGTGTATTGAGGCCACTTACGTTGATAATGTACGCCTTGTGCTATCTTCCGCATGCAGCACCATCCGAAAACGATTTGCAATACTCACTCCTTAGCAAAAACTAGATAACCCCACGGCTACTTTGAAATCCCCAGCCACGGTGGGCCTATAGAGGAGCGGCGAGCGTGCAAGTGCGCGCCCGCCGCGCCTGCAGCCCGGCCGTGCCCCAGCCTGGCTGTTAACCACGGATGACGCGGGGCGGTCCGTTTTCCTCGATCTTCTGTTGTTCCACTGAATTATGTTTGCTGCTTGGCTTGAGCGTAGTCCCAGTATATCTCTGTTCAAGCACAAACCAAGTAATCAAACGGGTCCTCTGTAGCGAACGGAACACGCCCTGCGATATCATCAAATATCGTTTTTTTTACGGCTTGCTTGAGTGCGCACGGCGGGCGCTTATCAGAAATCGTCGCGTGTCAAGAGCGTGTTTTAGCATTCGCGAGTTAGTATTAGACGTTGAAGTTGTGTCATTTGTTGTGGACTGTGTTTTCACGGTGTATGAAGAAGGCTACTGTGGTAAAATCGTGTCGTCTTGGCCTCTCTTATCGGCTCGTACAATAGCGAACTGCAGTGCGGACCGAACACCCCCGCGACTGTGGCCCCATTGGCTGACGGTGGCCTGGGGGCTTCATTTTTGTTTTGTGCTAAGTTCTTGTCGCTGCTAGCGGGCATCAAATGACGACTTCGTGGCTTAGACGCTACGCCATTGACAAAGCCGACGCCGTGGGTGGCTGTGGCTTCGGTTGCTACGCCGCGCCCACGAATGGGCTCGGTGTGCTTGATTCACGTTAGAACTAGGAGAAAACTCAGGAATGATTTTGCATGGCCGAATTAAACTCGGTACGCTCGTGGTGGCCGCTGTTGCGGCGTGGTTTTTTTATGGTCGCCGTAGCAGGCATTTTTCTACCCCGAAGAGTCTTTTAGACAAAGGAGAAATTTCGATGTCGTTTTTATCTGTCGAATAGGACTATGCATTGGTTGTGCAGACGTCTGGCGACAGACCCCCGTTTGCGAGGACTTAGAGGCGGCATTCGCTCCATGAACGTCGAGGAGCAAGTGTAGTGTGCGCTGATGTTTTTACGCGACGGGCAGCTTCTACAGAAGCGTTGGTGGGGACCGCATCATACACGGCCACCCGTCGACCGTCAACCGGTGTGTGGGCAATATAATCAGTGAAGTCGTGTTTTGACCTCGCCTTTTTGTAGGCGATTTGGCGGACATGGCTTCAGCAGGTTCCTACCGCGCGTTTATCCGTCTGCAGCCGGGGCGTGCGCTTCAGTTATCGTCTGTTCGCAAAACAGTTTCGAACGAAGAGTTGCATGACTGTGCCTTTTGTTCAGCATCAGCGCGGCAAAGAGACTCCCTCGAGGGCTTGCGTGACGCGCATTTTTTGTGAAAAGGTTAGTGGCAGGACAGCTTATACGTATTACATATACTGTCAAGGAGACAGTCGACACTCCGATAGCAGGTTGAGGTGGTTTATTCGCACGGATGAAGCCGATAGGAATGCACGTCCGAGTGTTGATATAACCCAGCTCGTTTCTCGCGCATGCACCTTACGGGGTCCATCTTCTCCCCTTGACACGTCTTTGGCGCAGATCCTCGCGTCTGGATAGGGCATATTCCTACCTTCCTCTTCTATATGGTTGATGCTAGTACGGCGCATACCCCGATAGCTTGATGGCCTGTTGCATCTGTTCATTATCCACGCTACAATATAATCAACGGCGCGTGCTTATTGTCAGAGACGATGTTTATAAAATTCAACGGGTTTGTTCAGCGTCACCGCCACGCGTACGGCAGGAAGCGGAGCACGGAAAGCGAGTAAAGGGGAGCGCTGAGAACTAAAGTAACCGCGTGATGCCAGAGGGAGGGGAAGCGGGAGTGGGAAGGGCGCGAAAGAAGAGAGGGTTTGAGGGGATTGAACTCTATGAAAAAAAAGAAAAGACTGTGGCGAGCTTCTTCGAAGAAAAGCTGCGAAGAGCAAAATAAAATAATACAAGCAAGTCTGAAACTTGTCCTTGTTTTTATCTCCTTCCTTTGTAACAGAAGGCCACTTGGGGGACTGGCCTGCAAATGGCTAATGGGAGCTTTGAGGAACTAACGTGCACGGTTCGCAAAATCCATAACACTGAATTTGAAAAGTAACAGTTGCAGAATAGTGCGTGCAAGGAGAAGCCTGAACGTGATGTCACAGTAGTAGGTAAGGAGCACACCACCCTCGCAGAGCCCCGATTCTAGGAAGGCTTTGGCGTGTTCGAGTCTGCTTGCAGACTAAGACGAACAAATGAAATATAAGAAACTTACGGAAACAGGTAATAGCAGAAAAGAAGCCGTTTAAATACACCCGTGCCAAATGGCTAAGAAACGAAAGCGAGGAAAAAGGCGTAAGTACAATGTATTAGGAAAGAAGTTGCTAATACGTATCGCCAGGTTTTTACTTAAAAGCACGTAGGCGGACCGGACCGCGCCGAGGAAAGTTTGTGTCGAAAAGCGAAGGTTTTCAATAACGTAATACGAGCAGCAACTGTTTTGAATGTGGTACGCTTCTATCACCCGCTTTTTTTTTCTTTCCAGTCGGCCATAGTCACGTGAGAGCACTGTCTGCCACCGACGGCAGAAACTACGACTTAGGACGAGAAATTTCAAACAAAAAGCTTGTATGAATACCTGGAATAAGAAATAAAATGTGTTTTAAAGTACAGATTATTCAAGTAAAAGTGCAAAAATTGACCACATCCTTCCTCGGGGGGAAACCATGGGGTGATGCGACGCATCTGGGCGGTGCTTGTTACGGTTGCGCCGACCATCGTGGTAGGAGACCTGTTAGTCTCCATTCAAATCATCGGTGGTCATCGGATGTCATCGGAGTGGCGGCGGTGGAGCGACTCATCGGAGCGGCGCAGTTACCGCGTTTATATGTACCGCGCGTAAACGCTGAGGGGAATGAGAGAGAGCAGCGCATGCGCATGTGTTAACCGAGCGCTAACGTGCGCTGACGCACAGCTGGCACGGCGACGGGAGTGAGCGCTAACGCACAGATGGCGCTGCGGTGAGAGCGGCGGAGCGCGCAGCTGGCGCGGCGAGGAGAATGGGGAGAGGCGTGCGGACTACGGAGGGACGCCGGAGGGACAAGGCGAGTTAAAGAGATGCGTCGCATCTAATAAGAAGATGCAGAGTCATCTACGGTTACTTCTTAAGATGTACCACGAAATAGGGTTACTTGAACGTCGACGAAGAGTTTTGAAATGGAGGTGCTGCGTTTGCAACGTATGCGTTCGAGGCACTCATGTTCAGTCAAGGGAGCGTAACTGACGGCAACGATTTTTATTTGCCATGGTACAGGAATGACAGAGGCCGCTTGCGCTTGTGTAGCCAAACAAACCGGTGGGAAAGTTGCGTATCCAGGTTGTTGTGTAAGAAGGCGACCGTGCCACTGTTTGAGAGCTTTCTTCGGTAGCGTCGTGACCAGCCTGAACTTTTTACATTACTTTCTAAGGGGCAGAAGGGGGCACAGAGATTTTTTTATTGTGTAAATTGTGGTGGGAGGTTCTGAAAAAGGGGTAAAAGGATCATAAGGAGCAAAAGGTTTGAGCCCGAATTGCAAGGCCCCCGAAGCAGCGGCTTTTCTCCTGGCACTCTCTGAATAAGCTCCCGCTGATGTGGTAATGAAGTTGTCAGGAATTCTTCTCATGTTTCAACGGAAGTGGAACATGCAATGTTTCACTTGTTATCCTGTGTGTATATGTTTGCATATCACAAGGTTTATTGGAAGAAATTGTAAGTTTTCCAGTACATAGCCATTTTATAGTATTGTCGGGCTTTCCTACAGAACATCTTCGCCCCTCTAGATTGGTCGATATAAGTGTTGGCTTGTATCCCGCGCCGAGCTCGCGATTCTTCGACGATGGCACCCAATTTGGCACGGCACAGGATGATGCGTGTTCTCGTGCTCTTTGTGAGCTGCGGCGTAACATTCCAGACTCTCGTGTCCGGGTATCAATGGAATGTGAACTATCATCGTTGTATTCGGAATAATGTTTTTCTAGCGTTTTGGTATTCTCCTTCCAAGAGAAAGTCTAATGGCCTTTTGAGAGTGCGTAATGATGCTTAAGCTGTTACTTGGTAGTTCTTAGAGGCATGTCGCCGCCATATTTGGTGGTTTTGAGCAGCGGGGGGTTTAAGGCTGCCCCTCATGATGGTGTTAATTTAATTTTATTCAGTGCAGGAAAATCTCTGCAACGGCAGCAGTCATGACAGCCTGCATAAGCGTTCTGATTTCTGGTCTTTTCTTGGTTAGGTGTATTACAATGTGGTCCCAATGGGTAAAGGTTTTACATTCCTTGGTGATTGTGAGATCACTTCTGCCGCTTCTCTGTAGTGCCATAAGGATAATATTTGAATGAGCGTTCTTTCGGATGATATCCTGGCCAATTTTTAGGGTGACCTTTAGATTGTCACCGTGGTGCCATCTATCGTTTTCCGCACACTGCCTGCACTGGTGACATGGCCACGAGAAATTTCAAAAGGGATTTAAAAATTGGCCTAATACACGCCCTGTGCCTGGTTTGTCTCCTTATTAACAGACATTTTAGCTGCGACGCATCTCTTTCACCCGCCTTGTCCCTCCGGCGTCGTCCGGCGTAGTCCGCATCCCTCCCCCATTATCCTCGCCGCACCAGCTGCGCGCTAGCGCCGCTCTCACCGCAGCGCCATCTGCGTGTTGCCCTCGCCGGCGCTCGCTCCGTCGCCGTGCCAGCTGTGCCTGGGAGCGGGTTAGCGCGCAGCTTGCGCGCAGCTTGTAATCGGTTAACACATGCGCATGCGCTACTATGCACTGCTCTCTCTCATTCCGCTGCATATAAACGCGGTAACTGCGCCGCTCCGCTCAGTCGTTCCGCCGCCGCTCCGCCGATGACATCATCCGATGACCGCCGATGATTTGAATGGAGACTAAGAGGCCTGCTAGCGCGATGGTCGGCGCAACCGTAACAAGCACCGGCCGCGCCGATAAAAATTTACACCATCTTCCCGCGAGGGGAACCATGGGGTAGATGCGACGCATCGGAGGTGAACATGCTGCGTAAAATGTAGACACACAACGATGGACATGCTAACATAACGGAAACGCAACGGAAACCCCCGATGCGTCGCATCTACCCCATGGTTCCCCTCGCGGGAAGATGGTGTAAATTTTAGTTAGATGGTGGTCTTAGTAAAAGCCTTCCTTTGTTTTACAGAGCTTGGCGTTTATCTTTCGCCATGATTAGCTTGAATGATTGGTGTTAGTATTTCGCCGAGATTTCTCTTTTTCTTGGTCACATGACGTAATAATGGCGCCGCATTGGTTCCGTTGGCCGGGGAGCTTATGGTTGATCGAGTAAGTTGCAGCAGCGGCTGGGCACCGTATCGGCCGAGGATGCAACTACGATACGGCGTAGAACACAACTTACTGCGTAGGAGCCCTCCCCTTCCCCCTTAAAATCACATATCGTTTCTTTCGTATCCGTTCTAGTATTACTTTCGTCCTTTCCACTATCCAGTTGCCGTCCTTCCGTATTCGAAGTTCCAAGGATCGCTCGTATCTTGTTGCTCAAGTAGGAGTTTCCGTTTAGTAACGGTGACGTACTTCCCTGGACGCGTGATGGGCGCGGCTGATATTGGACGGCTAGCAGGCAAAGGGAAATCGAAAAATGAGCCGAATAACGCTATCGCGTTAAAATAAAGTAGTTGTATTTGCTTTCCCCCAGTAGCCACCAGTGCAGCAGTGGAACGAGAGAACGCACTGTAAGATGTGCCACGCCCTGGTCGCGCATTCTTGGAACGCGCTGCTCTGGACCGATCACGTCACCTAAGTTATCAGCAAATAGCATGAATCGCATTTTAAATCGTTTTAGCCCTGCCCCGAAATATTATCTGGAGTTAATTATTATCACCACAGCTCCGCGTTGCCCGAGTTTCCCTCAAACTCAAGCCTTCTAACACAGCACTCCAGTAGAAAAGTTATCAGTGCGAGTAAGATGTCTTTATATTGGTGGGGAGGGATCGAAACCGGTGGCGGCGAGGAACATAAAAAGGGCCTTAAACAACTCAAGAAAGCTTACACCACAAACATTGTTGGCGGGTAGCGAAGCAACACTTCCTGCATTGAAGCACTGCCGGACCTTGCTACGACGTTAACTTTCCATAGGTTTAAAACATTTGTGTTGAATAATAAATGTGTCTTGGTACCTTTTTTTTCAGTAGAAAAAGCGCTGAAAGGTTGGATACGCAGGAGGCTCACGGAATAGTTAGTGGTTTAGCTGGCAGTTGCAGCCTAACCGTTCAGTGCAGTGTGCAACAGGAATCCGTCTGATCCAGTTCGCCTTATCTTTTCCTGCTGCAGAGCAGCTTTCGGAGGCCACCTTACCTGCGAAGGATTCACGGACGGAGCTGGCAGTGCAATCACGTATCCCCGTCCCTGCTGCTGTTGGAAGTCCATTGAAGGAACGTTGGCGCCGCTGCGCTTGCGGCAGTCCCCTCTGTGAGTCTGCACAGCCGTCTCTGCGGCGACCGGAAGTGTTCGATGCCGCGGGACTGCTTACGAAGGCTCACCTGTGCTGCTTTCAGGACTATGCTTCTTCGTCTTCTTCTTCGTCGGACGTACTGGCAGGAAGTTCAATACACCGAAATTTCCTTAGTGATTCCAAATCAGAAGAAAACCGATAATTATTGCGACGACAATGTGTTGACACGTGCGTAGAGCCGTTCAGGGCTGGAACGAAGCCTTTAACAACATTATGCGAAAGAAATTTCGCGACGAATTTGGGCTATGCGGAATGAATGAATGAACATCATCATCATCTCTACTTAGTCCCCATTGCATCGTCGGCGTTGTGGTCATCGTCTTCGGGCGAGATGTTTATTCAAATTCAGGCAGCTCGACCGGGCTGGATCAATCAGGCTCGAACGCCTTTTGCGACGTTTACCTCGGCAGAAGATTGAATCCTCAAGTCTTTTTTGTGATGTACTTGTGTTCTGAATAAATAAATAAATAAATAAATAAATAAATAAATAAATAAATATCTGCATTGTCGCGGAAACTGTATATTTTAAGGGGTATCTAGTCGTGCGACATTGCAACTGAGGAGAGTGATGCCCATAATGGCAAGATGCCCTGCTGAAGCCGATTAAGTATAAGACACAAGAATAGTACGGATGTTCATGGATGTGAATAAAGGGAATATGAGTAGCGTGGTCTATTGACAAAGGCTATGTTACACAGCTATAATGAGATCTATTCTAACCTACGCGGAGCTTCCCAGGTTAGCCACTCCAGTAGAAACTATTGGTATTTGTTTATTCTCAAAGGCTGGATGCAATCGACCCCCACTCATGTAACACGTTGTTCTCGACGGCGTTTGCCATCGGTGTTGTAGGCGAAAGCGATTCCAGCCTTTCGGTGGCATTTGGGCGTGGGTTAATTTCCCGATAGAAATGTCGGGGTTTAGTTCATTCTGGCCGAAAAGAATAGCGAGTCCAAGGTAAAGCTCTGATGTTGCAGCTTGTGTAGTACCCGTTCCTTACTGAGAACAGCTTGCCTAGAAGATTATGTAGTGTAGAGATAGTATATTTGACACATACCCTGTCTTCCTTTAAGTACATCAGCGATGATGGCTGGAAGTGAGTCACAATATTTATTTGTCCATAGATAGAGTCAGCCAAGGGAATTCTTGAAGAGAGCCCCTCGGCAGCCAGGAGACGTTCTTCCCTTCCGGCGGCCACGGCCATCTGGACCAGACGGACCTGCTCTCCCGGGTCCGGGATGAGCAGCACGGTCTCCCACTGCATGGCGGAAAAAAAGGGGCAGTAGAAGCTCCAAAAGAAAAGTTATTGGAAACAAAACTTTATTGAGGCACCTAAGTCAGCTTACATCCTCTGATGGGGAACATCGTGTTATTGCCGTTTAACACCCGCAAAGTGGTGGCGCTTCGGAGAATCGGCGTGATCGTTGCTTTCACCTCAGTGATTTAGACCTTCTGTAGGACCCACGTTTCCCCGAAACATGTATTTTTTGTACAGTCGGGGCCACTGAAGCAACTCAGGGCCACCTCTTGCTGACATACCGTGTCTTCAGTCAGCACTAGTTCGGCACATGAGGGCCCTGGGGTATCGGCCGGGACGACCGCCTGATCACCACCGTTGGACGCATGGTCCCCAATACCGGCCCCTCCTAAACTTCGTTTTAGAAAGAGGGCTAGCAGATTTCCTTTATTTTATGCCGAAGGGCGTACTTGACCAATACAAAAGAAAAACGTTTGAAAGGATTTATAGCGATAGCGGCACCAGCACTAGAGCTGTCTCACTAGCACCAGCACTAGAGCAGTATCAGAGCTGTCTCTGATACTGCGAAAAACCCCCAGCGGTGGCTCAGTGGCTAAGGCGTTGCGCTGATGAGCACGATGTCGCGGGTTCAATTCCCAGCCTCGGTGACCGCTTTTCTCATGGAGGAGAAAAGCAAAAACGCACGTGTTTACGAGATTTCAGCGCACGTTAAAGACCCGCAGGCGGTCAAAGTTAATTCGGAGCCCTCCACTACGGCGCGCCTCATCGCCTGCGTTGTGCCGGCGCGTTAAACCCCACAATCAATCAATCAATGATGCTGCAAAAAAAAGAGAGAGAAGTTGAACCTAGCCCTGAACACTAAACCTATAGTCTAAGTCACCTTTCTCGGAAGCACTGGAACTTCGGTGATAGGCGTTACGCAACATCGCAGGCCCGGGCGGTCCACCTCATTGCGCGATGCCCGGTCGTCTTTACATTTGTTTGTGTCCCACTGTAGTTTCTTCTCTTTCGTCACTTTAGATGGTTTTATTTCGAGAGACTGCCTTACACCTGCTCCGGGCTTGCTGATCTTCATTTGTTTTCTTTTATTTCGGTGCAAATACACTTCTAGAGCGCATGCCAGCAAGCCATAGCAGCATCATCATCATCACCTGCGCTACACCTTTTGTTCGGTGACGCCAAACGGCAATCGGTGGTCACGCGACGCCAAGAGTTGAAAGTTGTGTTCCACTGCTGCCAACCTTCCCATATTGAGTTATTTTAATGCACACCACTCCTATACCGGACAACCGGTTTTGAATCCCATAAGAACTGAAATGTATTTTTATTTATTCCTTGTAGCAACAGCAATTTTCTCTACCGGGCAGAAACAACCACAGTAAGAGTGGAGGATTTTTTCACAATGGAGATCATAAGGTTTCGCCATAGACGCAGATCACCTGAAAGAATTTTAAAGTGTACTTTGCACGATAGTGATTGCCAGCGCACATATGTAGTGGTTTTCAGATAAGAATATTGACAGGAAAAAGTGCTCGAAAAGGCATGCCAGAGGTCTGCAAAACCATTGCTGGGCAATCAATACATTTTCATCCCCACATTCTTTCCTTCATCGTGGCGTCGATTTGGAGTAGGGAAGTTCAAGCCCCGATCACGAATTTGGGCCGACGTGCAAACTCTGTGGGCTTGCACATGCAACAGTGAACCGCGACAGCAGCAAAAACTATGACCACCACCACCTCCTATCCTGGTCCGGCGAACTGCGGCTCCCCTCGACAGATCAACATGCTGCTAGGTGTTCCTCTAGGCGCAAACCGCTCTGCTCCGTGCACGAATTCGACGGCGAACAACACTGTTAAAATAACCACTGCAAACCCTGCTTCAATTGTAGGCGCCCATTACCGCCATTGTTGCACCCTGAATTGAGGACCTGAACCATTACATACTGGAAATTGTTTTAGAACTCAACACGAGAATTCGAGCTCTGTTGCTGTAATACAAACAAAACACAAGAAAAAGCGCCAGCAACACACGCAAGACACTCACCAAGGAAATCCCAGCGGGATAGGAAGGTCTACCGAAGGTTATGAAACCTCCTTCCTGTTTACCTGGAGCACCGACCGGACCTACTACACTCCTATGGCAATGGGTGTGATGAAGAGGTACCTGTCAAGCGAGGCGGACGATCAACCGAAGGAATGGTGAAAAATCTTTGCGCGACAAATCCTCGCGAAGCAAGGTAGGACCAGAATAGAAAGAGGAATGTTGCTGGGAACGGATTAGGACTGCCCAGCGGACACGTCATCAGCTTCTGCAGCCTGTTGTAGGACGGGCAGAACCGCTGTGACTTGCGGTCATTGTAGAACGCCGAGGCACCCCGTCCCGACCATTTACCAGGGGAGCCTCTAAAACGCGTAAGAGGTGGTCAGCCTGCCTACGCCCTATGTCTCTGCTGCTGACCTCGCATGGCCACTGACTCCGTTGTGCCTCCAACGGCCTACCCTCGTGTGCCTCTCCGACATCTGCCATTCCTTCGCCTCGTAAGAACCAACTAACTTTTATTTACAACGTTTACTGTGAGGGTGCGCAGTTATCACTTTTCCTGCTACCCGCATCTTTGTGCCGTGGTGTATGTCCGTAGTTTATTGTTCCTTTCGTCGCCCACGTCTACACGTGCGCGGATCCCTATAAATGTTCGTGTTTTCCTCGTCAACATGTGTTCCTATTACGTCGCCTTGCTCCTCCCGTAACCTCACATCCCAAATTCCATGCGTGACAGGATTCTCCTTTAACAACTTGGAGCGTGAGACTCAAACGAACGGAAAAGATTTACAGGTTAAGATTTCAACATGCGGATCGAAGAACTAGAAGCACTTGCTGCCGAAGCAATTCAAGCAGGAGTGAAGGGAGCATAATTGCGTATGTGGGTTGACGGTGAGCGGGCTAAATTGAACGCAAAACGGGAAGCACAAAGACAAAGTCTGCAGGTCCAGCTCGAAGCAGAAAGTAAAAAATTGGAAGCACAATATTAAGCAGAAAAATAATTTCTGGAAAAGCAGATAGCTATGATGAACAGGCAGATAGCTGTTTTAGAGAACTTGGTTAAAAAGAAGGCGGCTAATGTCTCTTCGGTGATATACATGATGGAAGGGCATCACAGGGTGGAGTACATTGGTGAAGCAGAGAGTAAGCTTCGTCTTCCAAGGCCCGAAATTACCAAGAATGCACCTCATGGACGCTTTCGAGATGAGCTTCAAGAGTACAGCAGAATACTTACCTTTAAGAGTCATTTATGAACAGAAACAGCGAATTTGGAGTTCCAAAGCCAAGGCTAAATCTACACTTTATGAAGACGTATCGCTGCATACATATGAGGAACATGCATGATCGAATATACTGGGCTCGCATGAAACGCCTGTATGTTTTCGACACCTGGTCACTCAAGCCGCTGCGCAACCACGATTTATACATACCAATTACGAGGTTGTTACGTGAGAACGGACACCTTACATTTGAGTAACGGAATCATTCTTTGCACGGAACGGGTGCTTTCCCTAAAATTCTGAGTTACAGAATTTTTGTTTACAGAAAGCGAACACATTACATTTTAACTTTCCCGGCAGTTCCGTACTATAGGTCAAGGAGTCCATATTACAGACTGTCTGTTTTCGAAATTACGGAAAGTGGTCGGCAATACATTACCTCCGGGTTGTTCCGCAAACCAGAGAAATTTTTTACATGCATGGTGACGGCTCATTACAGTCTGGAATCACGGTGAAAGATTCGGGGCCCGTTCGAGAGTTTGTGAACCAACCTTGCTTCTTGTGCTTCCATACTTATGCGTGTGCAACAGGGGGACAAGCCGCAGCTAAATTTATTTTTAACTGACTGAATTCTGTGCGTGAGTGCACTGTGCCCCGTAGCCGAATTCGGCTCCTGACTAGTAGCTAGTAGAATAGTTGTTTGGTCCCCTAACATCTTTCTAAGGGTGATGGGATGATGGGATGAAGGGTGATGGGATGATGGGATGGGGGTGATGGGATGAATGGCCACGCGAGTGATTGACCGTGTAATTGAGCTAGGGAGAATGACAGCGACGATGACAAGAGGGGCCGTGCACGAGTGATCGCGGAAGCTCGAACGACGACGGCTGAAAGCCAAGCGGTGAAATCGGGCGCGGTTACATGGAAACGACCCCGTGGGACGCCTGCTCCACGTGCCATCTTGAACAAGACCATCGCTACCCTCCGCCAACTGCGCCAACTGCTGCTGCGCCGACTGCTGACGCTCTGTTCGGGCTGGTGGGCGCTGCCGTTCCTGCTGTTGCAGCCGATAAAATCTCATCGCGATGGAACGTGCGCTGACTTGCTTATCGGGCATTGCTTTCGGACCTTCCGAACTGCCAGGCTATTTTGTGTACCTTTGAACAGCTGGCTGTGCTTTCCATGTGAACCAAACCCATCCTGTATACAACGTCCCGTCGTCTACTATGCTCACGCCCTGTGCTTGTCCATCATCCGGTTAAATACAGTCTTGAACTTGTTAGTCAGCGTTCGTTTCTACCTTAGTGGTCCTTGGCCTCTTCCTAACAATGGGATTGCGGCTCATGTTCTTACCAAGACCTCATCGGTCCTTCTCTTCACTCAACTTCGATCTCGCCTCATCACTCTACAATGTACAGATGCGCCAAATGTAGCAATTTAGGATGATACAATGTACACCACAGACACCCCTGCTCGAACAGCCACCCTGGTGCGCCCCTACCAAATGACCTAACTACGCACCCACACAACTAAGTGAAGGGTTGGCCGCAAAACCTAAACATGAAGCTGAAAACCAAGGACATGCGCGAAACGCTGTTGAACGACGTGATAAGAGAGTTGCAATACCGTATTTGCACAGAATATCCTATAACATTAAAAAGATTGGAAAGCGCGCAAAGGTCGAAGTTTTTCTTACCGCCCCAAATAAGCTATCGCGGATCTGCAAGCAGGCGAATCCAGTTGCTCCAAAACAGAAAGGGTGCTCGATAAAGCCCGAAAATCAGTTTATACCACGTGCAGAAGGCCTGGTATACTCCTTTCCAACTCGGTGCAGCAAACAAATCGCAAGGCAAACCGGTCAATCCATATACTGCAAATGGAGGGAGCATAGCTGTAACGTGCGGCAGAAGCAGGGCCACATTGGGCAGCATTGTCGGGATTGTGGATGCGTGCCTTTGTTTTAGAACTGCAATGTTATGCTAAAAAGCAAGAACCAAACAACCAGAGAAATAGTAGAAGCGCTAGAAATTTTCAAAGATGGATATGGATGATTTAGGCAAGCATGAATTGCTTTATAGGCAAAAGAGATTTCTTATTTGAAAGCCCGTGGCGCGGTAAGGGGTGATAAGAATGTGTGGTTGGGTATAAAATTTATTTTTTCTTGTTTTTGGTTTGTGTTGCGAAGGTTGCCTCGTTTTTGATGCACTCCGTTGTTATAAATAAGTGCTTCCTTATATAAATCAGTAGCTGCAAGATAGCGCTTTGTTCTTGTGCATCCTTTGCGCCCTTCGTCTTACCGCTGCGGTATAACATCCCTTAAGTACGTGTCATAAAATATTTTTGCACATTTAAAGGTGAAGCTTTGACTTCTTTGTGGTCGAGAAGGCCTAGTATTGTGCTAGAAAGTTTTGCCAAAGGGCGGACATCTGGGGGACGGGCCGGGAATCTGGAACTTGATGGGCTGCTGGGCCACTTCACAAAATTCACAAATTTACGAAATAGAAACGTAAAACTTTCCGAATAGGGCATGCCGCGTCACACTTGAACGGGATTGCACGTGAACAAAGGAGATGCACGTGAGCCGCGCAGAATCATGCTTCCAGGGACGTTGTTGTGTGGCCTGGTCTGCTTGCTGACGTAGTTCGTGCAAAAACACACAGATAAAATACAAACGAAAGATGCGACCATGATGTATGAGTGAAAAAACTGCTCACTATTAGCAACACACACTGCGGTATTGTTTTTTATAATGTTTCTTCCGACCGTGAAAGTTTCAGTACGTTAAGCAAAAAAAAAACAAAAATGGCGCAGCTCGCACTAGTGGTGCAAAGATGGATAAATAGCAGAGCTGGCGGCCCCTCTCCCTTCGTCGGAGACCTGGCCGTTGCACCTCACGTGTATTTTACAACTTGCCGCTGAAGGTTCTCCCCGATTGGCGGGCCCGGATCGTATTGCCGCAGGCTTTCAGATTTCACCCAATGTGGACCTCGTTAGCACGCGCTTGAACCCGCTGCATTAGGATTCGCGAATTCACCGTCTGTAGCGCAAACTCGGTGTCTGTGCTCGCCATTCCAGGCGGAAACGCACGTGAACTGGCGAGTCGAACAGCACACGCTACATCACGCCTCGAAAGCTGAGCAGAGTGTACTCTAAAGTCAAGCTGGGCGACGCCGGGTGCTCCTCCCGAGGGGCAAGCTCACGTGCGATCGGTATTTTATGCAGAAATGCATTATAGTCGGGGGTGGTCGTGCGTCCCTTGGCCGGCGTGCGCAGCGCGTCTGATGATGATTGTGGCATGATGCTCCTAGGGATTGGCCAACCAAACAATCATAGCTTCCCGTTCAACCACCATCGTCATCTTCCCGTAGGGGAACCGCTGAAGAAGAAGAAGGAGAAGAAGACAAAGCTGCGAAGAGGAGGGCTGCGTGAGTTTTGGCTACCGTTATCCTCCTCGGCCGGCGCATCTTCCCGATCTGAACCCGGTCGAAGAGCGGCTCATCGCGCCTCGACTCCCCTTCATGAGCATCAGGCGGCTGACTCGAGGCAACGGACAGTTTGGAATCAAGGGACAGGCGGTGAACGTGCCCATCGACGTATCGAAGGTTGTGCGGTGCCTTCCTCGCATGGTACCCGAGGACGTTGCGTTCGACGTTCACATCAAGCGGAGGCTGATGAGTCCGGCAACGTACAAGCGCGGGTTGGTGAAGCGCGGCAACATCCTGGCTTGGCTCAAGCACCTGGAACACACCCCGCTGTATCGCGCCATCAGCGTTCGGGTCGATTGGAGTCGGCTCGATCACTTCCATGACGGCGGCGAACGAGAGGAACCGCAGGAAGACGACGTCGATGATGCTGACGGTGAGTTCGAAACGATTCCCGACGACTTTGACGTGAACGATCCTCTGCAGTTGGCGGTTGCGTTCAACGTGGTCTCGAAGACGTTTCTCTATAACGAAGCGGAAATGACGGGTGTGGGAAAAGAAAAAAATAAATGATTACGCTCACACTCTCGCCTCTCTCTTCGCCATTAATCGCATCACACTCATCGGTGCACCCAATGAATTTCTGCATCCTCACAATCCCCCTCGGGAAGGTGCGGGGATTTTTTTTTCTTGGTATTGTTTGGCGAATATTCTCACTGGCCGCAAGCCCATGCGCAATTATGGCCAAGGCCAGATGCTCCTCATAAACGCACCCTCACGTGCGCTTTGGTATTTTTATGGTAACGCTATACGGCAAAACAAAAAGGGTAAAGAGCTCTCCACCCGCATCTTACTAAAAAAGAAGAAGTAATACTCCGGAGGCTTCAAACACCTTTCCTCACCCAACTTGGCTACATCGGATGTGCCCCACCCAATACTCTGCCACATGTAAATTCTGACCTAACCCATGTAGCCTCATACACATGATCTTGGGGTGCGCACACAACCCAGCCCTCCCTCATTTACCCACTTCCCTTCCCCTTCCTGAGCTGTGGGAGAACCTGACGACCAGCGCCGGCTTGGATGCACAGCAACTCCTGGTGTCCAGGGCTGAGACAGCAAGGTCGTCCCATGGTCTCCTGGACAGGGGAGCCACTCCCACATCACCAGGCTCACAATAAAGTTTTAGATGCGACTGCATCTCATTCACTCTCCTTGTCCCTCCATATGGCGTTGTTGTCCGTCCACACCCCTCCCCCTTCACTACAAAAAAAATAGTTAGCAGCGCCTGGTTTCGATCCCACGACCCTGTGGGCAGAACGCCAGATACATAGTACTATTCCCACTGCGCCACAAAACCGAGACAGAATCAAATGCTACGAACACGCCTTATATCCTCGACTCAATCAAACTACGTCAAGATGCTACTGATACAACGCATGATGGGGCAATGATTAACAGTTGCAATAAAAGAAAAGAAGCTACCACATACAGCAACAATGATGGAGTAAAGGTCGTTGCGACAGCGAAACCCCAAGCATACCACTTAGAGAGATTGACCAAGATTGGCCAATAAAACATAATAATAATCATAAAACATAATAATCATACGCGTTCCCGACACGTTTCACGCGATTTCAGAATCAATCTAACGGAAACACCAAGTGAACCCCACGATGCGTCGCATCTACACAGGGTTCCCCTCGCGGGGAGGTGGGAGAAATGTTTCCTCCTGCTCATCCTCCGGTAAAATTCCTCGGAGTACTTAGGCCTGCTTATGTGCTTTGAAGGCTAAAGCTTGGTGTTACTAATGAAGGACTTTGTAGCAATATCCGCAGCAGCACTGTTGCTGCCGGCTTTCTATAAATCTCCTGCAAAAAAACAGAACGAAGTTGACCCCAGGATCGAACACCACAACCATGTCAGCATGTCGTCTTTCGGAGGCCGCCACCCGTCGGCCACAGGCTCTGGAAGCTTCGTAGGCGGGGGAAGCTCGCATCATTTTGCGACAGCTGGCCCTGCCCCAACATTGGCGAACCCGGAAAACCGGACTCTGCAGAATCACCATGAATTCACCTGTGGATTCCGGCAAGGCTTCTACAGCGAGATGCTTGTTCGCTGTCACCTCTCGCGCCAGGTTTGAACGCCAAGGACCTGTAACTCTAGTTCATGCTGACGGTGAGCCACATTAGTATCTGCGGCTTCTTCAGCCAAGCCACAGGGCACAGTATCACGTGCCAAGTTCTCCCGAGCGACGTCTTTGCCCAGCTCCGTTTGGCACCATATATAGAAACCAAATCCCGGCAGCGACCGCAAGGACGCAGTGTTAAAAACCTTAGGCACAACGGTGATTCGTCTTCCATCACTTGCGACCTAGTCCAGTGCAGCCACTCTGACGGTACAACTGCCATTACCTATGCCGAAACTCGAGCCTCGTACTCATTTCCCCAACCTCAAAAAACACCGGAGCACCTACAGAGACGTCGCCACCTGTACCTTGGTTCTCCTACTCACTGCCAATCACAGTGACGCGTCGCAAAGACGCGGTGACTTGTTTTATATTGGCCGAAATTAAGGTGGAAATCCCCCGCAACGGATTGATACTGCAGTGAGTGCATCTTTGAGAAGACACGGAACGATTGATAGTGCACTCACACATATTCAGAGGCCCACTTGTTCCCCTGCCCTGCAACTGTGCAGCCGTTCTCCGCCCACGATGTTCACTCCACCATGACTCCTACAGTGACCGGAAGCCTCGAAGCTCCAAACGGACAACAAGGCCGCCGTTCGCAACACCTATTGCCTCGCCTAATGCACTGCTACGTACCTCTAGCGGTGCCAAACACCATTCCTTCTTATCTGCAACAGCCTAGAACGTGCGCTTCTTCCAACGTCTGACAACGTCACGTCTCGGCGTCTTATTCTTACGGGCGTTCCTCCCGTCCCTTTGAGACCTGTGTAGCAATGAAATCATTTCATTTTGCTGAAACAAGATGACGCGACACACTATGCGTCATTCGCGGGGGCGAGGCCATAGTTGTTCACCGCGCGCTTACTTAAGTCCACGTCCGAGCTTTCTTCGAAATGACGTCACTATCGCACCATCATAAACCCAGGCGCAGGCTTGTAGTTCGTCCTCCCAACTCACCAGTTCGGGCCCACATCCTCATGCTACCTCAAATACATCCGACAGTCCCGGTTCACATACATATGAACAACCTCAGGCATTTGCCTAGCCCCATCAAACATCATGTGACAAGCCTTCTGTGGCATTCCTAGCCTAGACCTCCGAACTCGCACTATGACTGTTTGTGCCGCGCCAACCTCGAGTCGAATGTTAATGGGTATTGTTTTGTTTGTACATACCTCGACGAAGTTAAAACACTTTGTTTCTTCTGTTTTCTTCCAATTTGCACATTTTTGTATACTGCAGTTTTGAGCATAGCATCCTATATTTAGTCGCTAACTTCTACCTGTCTGCCAGGTGCGAGGCCATCTGTAGGTGGGCGGCCATCCCCAAAAACACTATGGCCATCAGCAGGCTGCGATGGTTCATGAAAAGAAGAGAACTAGGTTGGTTCCAAGTTCGAACGCCAGCGTCGTGCCTGCGTCTTCTTTCTCCTCGGCCCTGTCCCGTCGGTCACAGGTGCCGTGCAACTTTGTAGGCGCGGGTGGCCCACCTCGATACGTTAAGGTTGGACCTGCCTACCTCTTTGATGCGTCACTGTGTTTGGTTGATTGCGATTCTGCAGCCCTCCTTAAAAGCCCAGCCGATACCCCAGTGGGGAATTCGGGGTGGTTCTGTTAAGTCCGGCTTTTGTACCGAATTATTTTTATTGGCTTCTTCACAGCTGCCCGTGATCGAAATTCCTTCCTACAATTTTGTTTCTGCTTGTTTTAAGCACATTGACAATACGCGCCACAGCTTCGCCAAAAGCAGAGCCCTGCGTGGCTGCAGTTACATGTCTCAAAGGCATGGCACACGCTTTGGAGTCAGATATCTAAGAGAAAATTACGCCTGAGAGTTGGCACTCCACTCGTGGGTTGATGTGCTCGTTGGTTGATGTGCTGGATAATGGCTTCCCTTAAAGGAAAAAAAGGGCTTGTAGGTCATTGGTTATTGTTCTGGTGGATTCGCTTGTGAAGGCATTGCCATATTACCTTGTGTTCACCCTATGTGGACAATGTACAACGCTCTTTCAAGTCTTCTATTCATCTTTAGGCTCCCAATCCTGCTTGGTGTGGACAAACTGGCTGGGTGGACAGGTAGCAATGGTTTGATATTTAATCCCGGAAAGAGTACTTTTGAGCTGTTCTCCAAGAGACGTGGGATTCGGCCGGATTAATATGCCAAACTCAACGGCGTTTCGCTTCCAGTAAACAATGAACACAAGTTTCTAGGTGTAGTTCTTGACGAAATGCTCACATTCATGCGACATACCAAACAACGCAAGCGTGAACACATAAATAATGACTGCTTGGAAGATAATAAGGAACACTTTTTATGCTGCAGAAAGCACGGTATTTGTGTGTGTGTGTGTGTGGGGGGGGGTTCATTCAGATCAATCAGAACGTAAACAGAGAACGGCTGCGGAGAATACTCAAACTCCAGGGATTAGATGACCAGTTAATACAGTTCCTTGTAGCAATCTATAAATACAATAGAGTGCACCTTACATGGGAAGGACAGAAATGCGCCCAGCAGGTCAAAATCCATCGGGGACTAAAACAGGGATGCCCTTTGAGCCCAATACCGTTCATGCTTTACATGGCAAGGTTAGAAAAGAAGCTGGAAGAAAGTCAAGTAGCGTTTAGCCTAACACATATGCTGCAAGGTGAAGTGATACAACAGCTTACCTCGGGAATGTTATACGCAGACCACATTGTTCTTTTAGCTGATAGCCAGACCGTTATGCAACGGCTAATGAATATTATCTTGAATTCACCGCTGAAACAAGAAACGAGGGTGATAGGGAGAGCACGACACACAGGCGCTGACAGGCGCTCACAGAAGCGCCTGTGTGTCGTGCTCTCCCAATCGTCCTGGTTTCTTGTTTCCGCTGTGAATTCAAGATTATGGAACACCAACTCGCCCAAGCATCAACTTTAACTAATAAATATTAGCGGCAAGGAAGCCACCCACCTCGGGTTTAATTTTAGCGCAGAAAAATCAGGAATAATGGTTTTCAATGACGCTACCACTGACGCAGTGTCTATCCAGCAAGACGAATTACCTACAGTGAAGGAATATAAATATTTGGGAGTGTGGATACACGAATGGGATAATTACTTAGGAACTCATGAGGAGACACTTAAGGTTAAGGGAAAGCGAAACGCAGCAATAATGAAGCATAGAGCTTTGCGGCGATATAACAAATATGAAGTAGTAAGAGGAATGTGGAAAGGAGTAATGGTTGCGGGTCTGACATTTACGAATGCTGTACTCTGCTTAAAATAAGACGTTCTATTAGGCCTTGAAGCGAACCAGAAAACGGTAGGACGTTTGGCCTTAGGCGCGCATGGAAAAACAACTAACGAAGCAGTACAGGGAGATATGGGCTGGGCGTCGTTTGAAGTTAGAGAAGCACAGAGTAAGATATGTTTTGAGATGAGGTTGAGAGCATTGGATCAACGAAGGTGAGCAGCTAAGGTTTTAAGGTACCTATACTTGAAAAGCGTTGACACGCAGTGGTTAAGGAATACTAGAAGGCTAACGATGGAATACGGAAAGAACAGAGGAGAAGCCAAAAGAGCCAAGGTAACAAAAATGAGGCAAGGCAGCTTGAAAGAAATAAATGTTGAGAAAAAATGGAAGCTAAAACGCCGTTAGAGATGTACATGGCTGAGAAATTGAACATCACAAAGGAAAATTTCTATGATAATTCCCAGGGCAGTGCTTTGCTTTTTGAGGCTAGAGCAGGTTCCTGGCGAAATAAGAGCTTTGTAGGGAAGTATTCGCAAAATGATGGGGTATGCGTGGTCTGCGGAAAAGAAACAGAAACTATACTGCACATTCTATTAGAATGTGAAGGTATCCATCCAAATCTACATGAGGGAAATATTCGGCTTCCAGAAGCCTTAGGATTTAAGGGTAGCACAGAGGAAGTTAGCTTCAAGGCTGTCGAGGGGACGAAAGGAAGATTAGAATGCTCGTGGACGAAAAGCAGAGAGGGGGAATATTGCCTAGGACAGTTACCACCTGTCACAGAAAAAAAAGTATTTTGTGCCTAATAAGCTTTTTGTGCCTACCCTAAGCAGCGCTAGTATTAAACCAAGAGTATAAAATATAGGTATATTAGTCCTTTTTGGTAAGATGACATGTCCTCACCCCGCTACAAAGAAGAAACCAATAGCAATCATCATCATCAATCATCATCAATCAACACTCCCCCCTTTCGGAAGGGAGAGTTAAAATTAGTGATTTCAACCCTATACCTGCATGCTGCAAACAACTGCTGGAAAAAATAAACTGTATAACAAATGACTTATTTTGGTGTAGTAAAGGGAAAGCATTAGTTTCTATTGCCTAAGACATCACCGTGTAATCATTAGCATTTTTTTCTGTGTCTCTTTTTGTTCTCGTCGTTACTATGCACGTCAGTGCTGGCGAATCGCCCTTGCTAGGCCTATAAACGCTGATAAAGTTACGGAGCTGTAACGTTGCGACTCACTGCACGTCGTAATATACCAAACTTCGTGTACGTCACTCAGTAGGTACGTTGCGCAGGAGGTACGCAGGAGGTACCCCCATAACAGAAAGTGTAACATCAGATATGATGTCAGGACGGCACATAATTCGTATTCGCACTGTTCGAGCGCCATCTTCTGGGCAGTGCCATAGAAACCAGAGGTTCTAGCGGACGCCTTGTGATAGCGCACTGACCTCAGGGTTGCACTCACCGCGTTCGAATCCCCTGCCAATGAGAACATTCAGTGGCCGGTAACCTAACTTCTGCTGGTCCAATTCGTACTTTCGAAATTAGCGCGCTGAAATTCTGTAACAAACCTTTCTAAATATAAGGCCTTAACGCATTATTTTGGGCCACTTCACCCAGCATAGGGATGCGAGCGTGGCTGGCATACGATAGGCGTTGGTGATTTCACCCCTATACCTGCATGCTGCAAACAACTGCTGGAAAAAATAAACTGTATAACAAATGACTTATTTTGGTGTAGTAAAGGGAAAGCATTAGTTTCTATTGGCAATTAGTGCCTCATAGGGGCACTTTTCGGCTCAGGTGCGTCACTTCTTGATTATGCTGGAGGACGAATGTTCGACTTTGGAGTGCAATAGTGCCTTCGCATTAAAACTACCATTTCTCTATTTGTACACACTAAACCCATGGATCAGGTGTTGTTAGACAAAGACTGTCCTCGACATATGCCTACATACGAATACATGCTATATCGTGGTACAGATGGCTTGAGAACAATGGTCAGCTCGAACCGTTGCCATACCAATATTGATAGGCACGTGCTGCAAAGCAACAAAGGCTTCCTCAGGCGTGTACTTGACCCCTACACAGGTCAATATTCCCGTGCTGCATTTGTTACTCAAAATTAACAGGAGCACGCCAAGTTCTAGTGACCTTGGCTTGGTTGCTTCTTTTTAAGCTGGTTCGCTCAGTCACGTGGCTCATTTTTATATTTCTTACATTGCAATATGCTCTTGTAGAAATTTAAACATCTTTTTGAAACTATATTGCACGCGGTAGCGTGTGCGCGCAGTGAATAAAATGAGCCCAGTATAAAACTTTCGTATTGTGAAATTTGCAAGAACGCCTCGTGCGAATACGAACACAAACACAGAAAACACTTCGATTATTCTCTTTGGAAATTTTATTTTTGTAAAGCCAAAACCATTTCGTCTTTGATAAAAGAGAACGGCACGTTTTGGGAGCAAGACGCTGGTTATCGATTTAAAAAAGACAGAAAGAAAGGATTTGCTTTCATGGACTCAAATTCTGGTAATGCGGTTCGGGCTCAACATGGGCGGCAACTAAAGGGAATTCGACTTGGCATGTTCTCTTTGCGCCCGTTGTAATCGATATAAAACATACCAGGGATATACACCGGCTAGCGATCGACATACTTGCCAGCCTGTCGGATGGGCAAACAAGGTTTTGCGGTCAGTTCATGTGCTTAAAACACCCGTTTCGATTAATGGTGAAAACAAAGTGTCTTCCCCGAACTGTGACAGCGGTTCATTGCCCTACTTATGCTTTCTAGTTTTATTTTCTACAAACGTATTTGAGGACTGCAGGTTTATATTGAGCAGACGACGGGTATTCCTGCATTATTTCGAGGTTTGGTGTACTCTACAGCCTCGCAGATGATACCGCACGTGGCAGCAATCGGGTAACATTTAAGATGCATCATCTGTTTGGTGCTTTCGGTGCAGAAAAGAGAATTTATTATGACCTCCTGTTGGTTGTACTCTTTCTCGCGTCAGTTATACTAAGCTCGGGATCAGGTGAAGCTGCGTGGAGGAACACCCTGAAACACCCAGTGTTCAGCCTTTTCGTCGACCAAGTTTCGTTTAAGGGCGCCCCACTAGATGTTGGCGTCTCCCCGTCGTGCTTCGAAGACCACGAAGGACTGCACGACGATGTCAGTGCCTTTCTGCGGCGACTCACTTCTACTTTTCGGCTGTTCACCACGTCTAAAGGTTTTTGCCAATATGGTCTATTTTGCTACCCACCATACAGTGCTGTCTCTAAGGCCCTACTGCTCGTTTGTGGCAAGGAATGGACAAGTATCTGCAACGCCATGCTCCGCCCGTACAACCACCATGTGATTATTTTATCAGACGAGTTTTATCTGAGGAACACAGGAGTTACTAAGTACCTTTATCAAAAGAAAATGTCCGGTGTTCTCCAGCAAGGCGCCGGCTACAACATGACCTTCATCGGCAAACATATTTACCTCACTACGGCAAATGAAACAGAGTGTTTGTCATGCGTGCCCAGCGCAGTGCTATCAGGTGAACCACCGAATACTACCAGGCAAGTTCCGCTCAGGGGCCGTAAGTTACGTGTCTACTGCCTCCATCCATACATTTGCGATCTCTCAACGTTTCCTGTCCTGGTAGATGCACTCCGCCACAAGGGAGCTGATGTGACAACGTTTCACATCGGTAGAAGCAGCCTACGCATGGAGCATGTGTCCGAGGCTTTCCTCATGACCAGCGAGAGCGTCGTCGCCTACAACCCGATCGCCGAACTAAGGAATGCCGTTCGAGTTCCCATGGTCATGGTGCCCCTCTACTACGACTCGTTCGCATACTCAGTATTTGCCAGGAGGCGCCACCCTCTCTCGAAGGAGGTGGTCATCCTTCTGCCCTTCACATTGCAAGTCTGGGCTTCCCTGCTTTCGCTGATGACGATTTGCGTTATCACATTGGAGCTCTTGTCCCGCACTTCGCTGTATCGAGAAGGGAGAGAAAATTTCAGCAGAGGCACCGTGGTGCTTCCATTCGCAGCATTGCTACTTCAGCAGAGCTGCAGTCTTTCAGTAACCATCCGTAATCGCACGCCCACGCAGATTTTGCTCGGTGTTTGGGCTCTGCTTGCGGTCGTCGTAGGCACCGCATTTAGGGGGTCTCTGACGTCCCTACTGCGGCAAGTTCCTTTGGAAGGATCGCCACTGGAGTTTGCAAATGAACTCGACATTTTCAAACAGGGCTACACCTTTTGCCGACTCACCTACCAGGGAGATGAAATCCAACTCGATTTGGTCCGATTGACTCCGGTAAAGCGCATGGAACGTTTTTGCTTAACACACAACAAGGAGGTGAAATACTTGACGGGCACCAAAGGTGTGTACCTCTTGCACGAGCCATCTGTCAAGGATGATGAGTTGTATACAAGGCAGCTGTACGAAAATGACTACGTGCCACTCCCAAAGAGGATGTCTTCATACCTTGGAGGGCCGTCAGTCAGGGCGAACTCGCGGTACAGAGGCGCCGTGAAAGACACTATAATCCAGGCATTCGAATGCGGCTTGTTTCAGAGGGAGATTTCGCTTGACGATTACGGAAAGAATTACAAGGCTGCACAAGTCGTGCGCTATAAAACAGAAATCGTTATTTATTTGACGGTTAGTGATCTGAAAGGAGGCTTGTCTTTTGTTGCTTTTGGGTTGGTCCTTGCCACTTTATGTTTGCTTCTAGAACTGGTTGTGAGTGGGCTTAAATCAATTCTGAGTCGCCGGGCAGCTGCAGAAGTCCGGCGCTCAGGCCAGATTTTCTTCATTCGTACAGGAAGGAACCATCGCGTATGAAGTGCACACCTGTAATTCGCCGCTACTACTAAGAGCAGTTGCCAATATTGGTGGTTGAATGGCCCTAGTCTCATTTAGCTATTTGAGTATGGTGTTGGGAAACGGAGGAACGTTTTTAAATTGCGGTTGTAAAACAGAAGAATTATTGTTCTGAAAATAAGTCGGTGTGTTCTTTCTCGGGCGCAGAACAAGAAAGGCAAGGAGATGGTAAAAGAGAAGATTTGTTTGTGTAAGGTTCATGGCTATCAGGAAAAGCTGCTTTGGTGTGTATGAGAAGGCTCTGAGGTTCCTCTGCTTTGTCAAAAGGAATGATCTATACGCACTTAATCGACTGATTCAGCAAGCGAAATATCTGCAGCATTGGATGGCAGATATCACGACACCGAGGAAATCATAATCTGGGCTACCACCTGCTCTCGCTTTTAGAACGAGATTGAAAATCAAGAATATGACATTAGTGCATCGCGAACTTGAAGCCAGTGACAAAGTTAAAAAGAGGTTTGGGAGTTTGTGTATGTTGTGAGAACATTAAGGGCCATGGTGATCCTGCGATACGGCGATTAGAACAAAGAAGGTGTCAGTATAACGAGCGCTGATTTCGAGAAATTGCGCATAAACTCCGTCGCTCTTTGCCATATTATAAGCCACGGGAGAGCGATCGTTTGGGAACCGGCTAGAGTTCTTGGTCGCTCGCTAGTGTTCTTGCACGACGAACCAGAGATGCAGTGAAGGCCTGCAAAGAAGAGCAATGATTGCAAGGAGGTAGTATCCATGCATTTTCCTGGGCCCCGGCTATCTCTCATGCAGTCAGTTTGCCAGCTTTTATGTGGTTGTATTCTTGTTTTCATGTGAAATAAACAGAATCATAATGAAGTCGTCATTTTTATTCTCCAACACTTGATGTTTTACTACACCCAACGTTGCTAGTGTTCTAGGCACCAATTATATCAAAAGGTGTAAAAGCAGTGGGTTGTTCAATAAACGCTTTCGTAATCATGGCATTCGGTCTCCATGCATACATCACTGCAGAACGTCGCAGAATGTATCACCAGGATACTAGAGGCAGCATACGGCTGAAGCTTAGTCCATGCATTCAAATCGTTAAAAGAAAGCTACCGCGCTATCTTTGGTTATAAACTGTTTGGGTAAACTCATTCAGAGCGTGCAATGGTCCAACGATTGGCTGCACTGTAGCAACACTATGTATCGGCAAACATTTGCTGTTGGTGGTAGAGCGTCGCAGACGACACGGCTTCCGCGGGTTGTGCTGGTGTTCGGCAAATGAACCGAAGAAGTTTATAAGTGTACATGCAGTATACTAACAATTTTCGACAATATCCACACCTGATAAATATTTATCACGTACATTTTTTATGAGCTGCCTTGGACGCTTGACCATCGGGCTGCAGGCAAATCTGGACCATCGTCAGAGCCGATCGTGTCTGTCTTCTCTGCATGCGGGCTTGTTGCGGTAAGTACAAAAAATTTTTTTCTTTGGTATCACGGAACGAAGTCTTACACTGTTAGTGAAGACGCGTTCTAGCATGCTATATTTATTTTGCTGACAGTTTTGAAGGAAGCAAGTACCAATTTCCTTCAGATGAAACAGAATGTTTACTGTTGAGTGCAGTACAGTAGGCAGCCTTTTTGTCGGACTAAAAAAGTTCGGTCTTGCTGGATATTCCGGACTTTCCCGTGGAACCGGCAGTTGTGCCATAGGAGTAATGTATATGGACAACGGATATTTCGGGCAAAATAAAGCCAAAACTTCCATTTTACGGTCAAACATTTGCGCGACGGAACCGGGATGCGACTCCAGGACGACGCCATTTTGAATTATAAGCCACCTGGCTAGCTTTCGATGGGACTGGGACTGGTTTGGCTCCCTCCGGGGTAACAAACGTTCATCTTGGGGGCCATAATTTCACGTGTAGTCTGCGGCAGCAGCAACATCGAAAGCCAAAAACAGGTCATACGTGGCCAGCCTTTTTTTAATACACCACTTCTTTTGGTCACCAGGTGACGCGGACTATAATCATCCTCACAGGGTTCACCCCATTACCCCAAACCGACTCTGCCTGCGCCGAAGACACTCCCGACCACCCGCAACCGTAAACACAAGACACTGCCAACGCTTTGGCGTTGTTGACCGCTGCTTATTAAGAAAACGTGACGCTTGCAGACGTGCAAGCGTTCGTTCTCATGCAAAGGAAGAATTTACGGCAATGAACCATTCGCGGCTGCTTCAGTCCTGTTTTAGAGAAATAAAGCTCATTTTCGAAACTCGCGGATATTTCGGACTGCTCTTTTATTCGGACTATTTTTTGTTATCCTCTAAAACAGAAAGGAAATCGGTCGGTCACTGTGTTCAATGCGAAACTTTCAGTTTGAGTTGAAACTTTCAGTTTGAGTTGGAGTGGTTCCGGTTGCAGTTTTTTATACTCTATACACTTTATCACGAACGGTACTCGACGCACCTTGTAAGTATCACCGAAAGCGCTTCCAATGGCGCAAATACAGTAAAATGCAGATTTTGGAGAAATGGGACATTTATTTTGATTCTTTGGGGTAAATTTTTTTCAAATATTCCAACAACGTAAACCGGTGTATCATACAAGAAAACTCGAGCATTCTGTTCTGCAATGTAAAACAAAAGAGCCGGAAAAAATACACTGTTATACTGACATCTCTACAGTATTCCTAGAAGTGCCTTGAAATAGACATCTTAGAAATATAACATGTGCTGAAAATTTTCTTTTTGTCACCTAGAAAAAAGTCTTTTGCTTCTCCGGACGAAGGGTAGTACGTACCCTCATAACCAAACATTGTCAGTTGCTCTGAAAGGCTAAGTTATACTGGCTCTATTTTTCCAGAAGGAAAGTTATGAGGCATTGTTCTTTGCGAAGGTGGATGACCAGGGAAACTTTTTGGAGCGCAGTATACAGGTGACACCGCTTTAGTGGAAAGATATGTGCAAATTTATTTAATTTTATTTTTGACAGTGGCCATTCCTAAGAAACACAGGTATGTATTGATTGATTGTAGGGTTTAACGCGCCGGGGCAACGCACGCGATGAGGCGCCGTGAGTTCGTATGATACGCTGCCTCCCCAATACGACGAGGTAGATAACCTAAATTGAAATTGGAGAACGGCAGCTTGTCAAGATTAAGTAGGTTTTCAGCCAAATAAAAGTTAGAGAGCACGCGGACTAATAACAAAAAGTGAAGAAAAAAAGACACACACGCGCACGCGAACGCTTCGTGCTTTGGAATGCCTCTCAAATATCCTTTTGAACTGCGTATGACTTTAATGGTACTGCGTCGTACTCACCCACGGACTTTCATGTTAGAACACCTCGCGCTATATAGTGCGCCTCACGCTGAAGTGCGCCTCGCGCTTAAAGGACCCTTGGAGCATCGGTAGTGTGGGTTCGCGGACATCAAGAACACTAGGAACCCTAGCCATATAAGCTTCGCCTGATATTCGCGAGAAGTGCGAGCCTGAAGACTTCTCACACCCACCTTCAAAGCTTCCTTAAGGGCACATTCAAGGCGCTTCAAGCACTTTAATGCGCCTCCTCAAAGTTACGGGTTTCTAGGAGGCGCACTCAAGTGCTTCATGTGTAACTGCATTTTGCTTGCGACTTGGTTTGCCAAACTAACTTATTCTGTCTTTCCGCTGAAAACCGGGAAGTGAGCAATAATATGAAGGAAACTCAGAAATTCATGCATTCAAAAAGAAAACAAGACTTCCAAAACTTTCCAAAAGTTCTAATCGTGCACAAAATCAAAAAGCAGCAATACACGTGCCACATTAGGGGCTTCTTGTTTTGCATACAAATCAGTTGTACTGTTCGAGCGCTTTATCTAATTAAGTCTCTCCCAACAACGGATCCCGGAAACCCAGCTCATAAGCCGCACTTAAATTCCTTCGTAGAGTTTTTCCAGCCACTGCTGTGTACGCGCGGATACGTTGATGACCACAAGATATCCTGCCCAAATCTATAAACGTTGGGTTACAAGGAATCTCCGCTTTTCATGTCGTCCAGAGGGATCGAATGAGGTTCCCTTGTAAGTTGCCTACGTTGTTTTTTGTAAAGAAGGAACTGTTTTTTTTTTTTGCTTTTTTATGTTACTCAGTTATTTCCGGTCTTCTCGCTCTTTGGCAAACTTGCGGTAGCTTTATGCGTTGTGTTTTTTGTTTGTGATGTGGACTATTAAGAGCTACTTCTGCTCCGCGCTTCAACTGAGCTATGCCGACAGCTAGTTCTTTAAGCGCTTTGTGGCGGTAATAAAGATTCTAGCTTGGACAGGAGGAAAAAAGGAGCAGTCAGTGATCCCCCTGACTGCGCCAGTACATTCAATCCTACCATTCCTTCTCCAGAAATATTGCACTTCACGATAAGGAGGTTGCTAGTGAGGTAATGGGCCCAGGTCGGTTAAACCGTGACCTTAAATAACTGAGGGGACGATGTTTTCCATCTAAGCTATGTACTGGGCTTACGTGGCTTCGACGTTTGCTCTTCCTAGTCATCAGCCATGTTTCAGTGGCCCACATGAAAAATAACTAAACAGAACAGCTTAAACCATTCTTATTGTCTGGTGAAGTTTTTTTACATTGGTTTGAATTCGTATTGTGTTTTAGGGTGCAGCCCTTTTGCGTCCGACACCTGGGTTTCACGGCGGCGTGAAACCCAGGGATACAATTCAACAACACCGATGAGTCGCATGCATAGCGCAGTGAAGTGCAATAATTCCGGATAAAAAATTGAGTCATCTGGTCCCGCGGAATTGGGTACCCATCACAACTGCTGGGAACAACACCACTTAGTAGTTATGCCCTTTATACCGATTAGCTACATTAGACAGCATGCCACAAGAAAGAAAGAAAGAAAGAAAAAAGAAATAAAGAAAGAAAGAAAGAGAGAGAGAGAGAGAGAGAGAGAGAGAGAGAGAGAGAGAGAGAGAGAGAGAGAGAGAGAGAGAGAGAGAGAGGCGGGGGAGGGAGAGAGGAAGGAGGGGGAGGGAGGGAGGGAGAAGGATTTTTATTAGAGGAAAGCCGAGAGGTCTGCCGGTATGTTAACGCGTACACCCGGCGTCAAAATAAGCCGGGGCACACAAGAGCGTGGTAAAAGGCATCGCCGCGACACCTGAAGTTGCACTTGTGGTGTCGAGACACCGATGTGCGCGTGTCCATCCAACCACGCTGGCTAGCCTGTCTTTTCCTTCGCTTCAAACGGCAGCGCTGATCACATTGAGAGCTTGGCGCCAGGGTTCACTTTCTTTGCTCTACCCGTCTTGCTCGCACTCGCTTCAGGGGCCGACGGCGAGGGTGAAGATGCGTTGCTCGCTCTGCGCTGCTCTGACAAAGGATACATTGCAACGAGACTGCTATCTTATTTTTAAATACTGTATTCTTTTTGTTTTGCTATCTAAACGCGAGAATGTCGGTCTGACTGCGTGCCAATCAATTCAACTACACTGCCAAGAACAGTTGAAGAAATTCTTATAGGCAAAGTAAAAATACGTAAACCGTTGCAAAGTACTTCAGCTTCTCCTATGGCTCGTACAGGTTCACAACATAACGAGAGTGCGAGTTTTTGTTTTTTTCTTGCGAGTATACACGCTGGGTTAGTGTTTACGACAGCAAATAAAAATGAACGCGTTAAATAATGCTTCGGAAATGTGAGACAATAGCAAGTGTTACAACAAAAAATATGATCTGGTTAAGCTGCACCAAGTGGAAAATATAAAAAAAGAAATGGCCGCGGATCCGAACAAATTGTCACTGCTGCCTGCGAACGGGGGAAAACTTAATTTAACTGAGCAAACGTTCATTGCATTCAGTAAAGGAGAGGTGGAAGGGCAGGAGAACATGGCGGGTGTTAGGGGCGGAGAGGAGATAGTGTTACATTGAAGGGGTTGCAGGAGGCAGTCGTTTTTGATTGATTGATTGTAAGGTTTAACGCGCCAACGCAACGCCGGGGATGAGGCGCGCCGTAGGGGAGGGCTCCGGATTAATTTTGACCCCTGGGATCTTTGACGTGTGCCGAAATCTCGAACACACGGGCGTTTCTGTAGCAGTCGTCTTTTGAACACATATGCTGTGAAACGCATATGACGTTTATTGCTGACAGAATAGAACTAGCCGAGCTCTCGAAGTTAATCAATAGGCGTAAGACAGCTGACATACGGAAGTATAATATGGAGAGGATCGAACACGCTGTAAAGAACGGAGGTAGCCTGAAAGTAGTGAAGAGACGTCTTGGCGTGGGAAAAAATCAGATGTATGCACTTAAGGATAAGCAAGGCAATGTTATCACAAATAGGGATAAAATAGTCACAGTGGCCGAGGAGTTCTATAGGGATCTGTACAGTAGCCGGGACATACAGGATAATGCCGAACGAGACAGTAGTTCAGAGGAGATAGACATCCCACCAGTAACGACCGAAGATGTAAGGAAGGCTTTGAAAGAAATGAAAGGGGGCAAAGCACCTGGTGAGGATAAGATAACAGCAGACCTCTTGAAGGATGGCGGAGAAATTGTACTTGAAAAACTGGCAAACCTGTATACGCAATGCCTAATGACCGCAATGGTACCGGAATCTTGGAAGAACGCGAACATCATCCTAATCCATAAGAAAGGCGACATGAAGGACTTTAAAAATTACAGGCCGATCAGCTTACTGTCAGTCGTCTACAAGGTATTTACCAAGGTAATCGCTAACCGAATCTCTGCCACCTTAGATTTCAGTCAACCTAAAGAACAAGCAGGGTTCCGTAAAGGTTATTCAACAACGGACCATATTCACACGATCAATCAGGTGATAGAGAAGTGCGCTGAGTATACTGAACCCCTATATATAGCCTTCATGGATTATGAGAAAGCATTTGACTCGGTCGAAACCCTAGCAGTCATTCAGGCATTACGGAACCAGGGGGTAGATGAGCATTATGTAAGAATACTAGAGGATATCTACACTGGGTCTACAGCTACCATCATCCTCCATAGGGAGAGGAGTAAAATACCTATAAGGAAGGGTGTCAGACAAGGAGACACAATCTCTCCAATGTTATTCACAGCATGCTTACAACAAGTATTCAGAACGCTGGATTGGGAACAGGTGGGAGTAAGGGTTAATGGAGAATACCTCAGTAACCTCAGATTTGCTGATGACGTTGCCTTGCTAAGTAACTCGGGGGACGAATTGCAAAGCATGCTTTCCGTACTGGGCGAACAGAGTAGAACCGTGGGCCTGAAAATTAATATGCAGAAAACTAAAGTAATGATCAATAACCTCGGGACAGCACAGCAGTTTGAGATAGGTGGCGAGGCAGTGGAAGTGGTAAGCGAATATATCTACTTAGGCCAAGTTGTGACCCCAGATCCCAACCATGAGGCAGAGATAATTAGAAGGATCAGAATGGGGTGGGGTGCATATGGCAGACATTCTCAGATAATGAATAGCAGCCTACCATTGTCGCTGAAGAAGAAAGTGTATGACAGCTGCATCTTACCGGTACTCACCTACGGGGCAGAAACTTGGAGGCTCACTAAGAGGGTTCAACTTAAATTGAGAACAACTCAGCGGGCAATGGAGCGGAAAATGCTAGGTGTAACATTAATGGACAAGAAGAGAGCGGAGTGGGTCAGACAGCAAACTGGTGTTAAAGACATATTAGTAGAAATTACGAAGAAGAAACGGACGTGGGCAGGGCATGTAATGCGAAGGCAAGATAACCGCTGGTCATTAAGGGTAACAGAGTGGATCCCTAGAGAAGGCAAGCGTTGCAGGGGGCGGCAGAAAGTTAGATGGGCAGATGAGATCAAGAAGTTTGCGGGGATAAATTGGTCACAGTTGGCACAGGACCGAGGTCATCATCATCATCATCATAAACAGGACCGAGGTAATAGGAGAATAATGGGAGAGGCCTTTGCCCTGCAGTGGGCGTAGATAGGCTGGTGATGATGATGATGATGACGATGATGATGATGATGCTGTGAAAGGGGTGAATACGCGGGTAATTTTTTTACGTTGCATTAGTGACCTCTGTGGCCCCGTGGCCATGCTACTTCCTATATACCAAGCGAAACGCGACATAATTATTATGCATCTAGACTCGAGAATACTGCTCTGAAATATCACGACCAGAGTTCACATTTTAGCCGACCGGCTGTCAAGATAATTCTTTCGAGGCAACATATCATGACTAGCGCCTGGTAAAGCGCTGAAGAAAAAAAAAACTACGAAAGACTGGCGCCAAAGGCACCCCGATAACATGAGCATTTATCTGCATACTGAGCATGTTGTTTCCAAATGTGCGGCACGGATGCAGCAGTGACGCTATTTCTTGTCATATGCTCGATCTTACGATAGGCCGCCGCTTCCCCGCAAAACGTATTTAAGTGTGGAGGGCAGAACAAGGTTACGGAGTATAGCAAAAGGACACCAGGTGTTACAGTTGAAGATCGGAAGCTAATAACGAGACTTTTCGTGGAGGAGCTGCCGCAGCGAGTCATACGCGAACGGACGGGACTATCGAAGACCGCGGTGAGCCGAATAATTCGCGCCTTTCGCGACGAAGGAAGGATTGCGGATGCCAAGAGGCCTGCCGACCAATGGTCACACTACACATTGATGACGAACTCATTGCTGCGCCAGTTGTCGCAGACCCCTTTCTCAATGCGAGTGGGCACCTGCCGCGGTGGCTCAGTGGCTAAGGTGTTGCGCTGCTGAGCACGAAGTCGCGGGTTCGATTCCCGGACGAGGCGGCCGCGTTTTTGTTGGAGGCGAAAAGCAAAAACGCCCGTGTGTGCGAGATTTCGGCGTACGTTAAAGATCCCCAGGTGGTCAAAATTAATCCGGAGCCCTCCCCTACGGCGCGCCTCATCGCCTGCGTTGCGTCGGCGCGTTAAATGCCATAATCAATCATCAATGCGACTGAAATCCCTGACGAGTTGTCTCTGTAGTGTCCAAGTCGACAATACGCCGGCGTTTGAAGGAAGCCGGGCTTTCGAACTGTGTGGCTGCAAAAAAGCCTTTCCTGACTGGGCGACAATGCCAGCAGCGGCTGGAATTTGCACAGGAGCACCAGCATTGGAGCCAAGAAGAATGGGGCACTGTCAAATCCACCTTTTGTACTCGCTGGGATCAGCAGCGGCGGGTACGGAGACCCGTGAATTCGAGGTGACCGCTGCTCTCACTTTCTCATGTCCGCATCGTTCACTTGCTTGGGAATGGTGAAAGCTCTCGTGGCTTTATCGTTCCAAATGAGTTTCAGAAATCCTTTCCGTGAAGGCTTTGGTAATTACCAGTTTGGTAATCTAAGTATTCATGGTTCAAGATAATTTGGAATAAATAATTTCACGTTAGCATCATATCTTCCTTTTTCTGGCTGTCTGCATGAAATAATATACAACGCATGTAGTCACATTGTATTCATGGTTGGCTAGATTTTTTTGGTTTTTAGCTGCAAATCCGGTCTCTTTTAAACTTCGCACATACAGCCCGGACTATATACACAGTGTCCTTTCAAGTGGCCGCTGCGCAGTCTCTGTTTGGGGAGCCATGAGCCGGGACGGGCCTCTTGTCCGCATTAAGGAAAGCGTCACCGCGTCCTGCTACACTGTGATCCCCTACGTGCTCTATGGGCCTTTCCCCGACGGGTGTTTTATTTTTCAGCAGGACAAAAGCCCCGTGCACAAGGCACGTCAGATGACCAACCTGCTGGAGGATCTGGTCGTACGCACTGTACAGTGGCCTCCCAAGGGTGCGAATGCGAATCCCATCGAAAATGTGTGAGGCTCATGAAGTCGCGCCTGTCCAGACGCAACTTGTCAGGGGGCACAGAGGACGCGCTCTGGACCACCATTCGCGAACATCGAGTAAAGGGATGTTCGCGAATGGTGGTCCAGAGCGCGTCCTCTGTGCCCCCTGACAAGTTGCGTCTGGACAGAACAACGGGAAAGCCTTCGGGCAAACCACAAGTTTGTGGTTTCGCTTTACTGGTCAATGCCAAGAAGGAGGAGGGAGATCATTTCCGCAGCCGCTTCACCCACTACTTAAGTTGGGTAATGGGAAGGAGCACTGCAGCATACTTCACAGAAGCTTTTTCATTGCTGGCCTTGAGTGGTGCTTTGATTTCCAGCTGGTGCAGAAAACCGGCTTTCATTACTGGTATTTTTTGTCAAACCAACGACCACGCCGATCACTTCTCCTGTTTCCCCTTCTTTAATTGTTTCAGAACGTGTGCTAGGTGAAGCCTCATCACACCTTTATCAAATAAATTATGTCTCGCTTCAGTTCGTATTCTGTTTTGGTGTGCTTATTCTTAGTTAACAACCAATTGCATGTTTTACGAAAAAATATTAAAACTCGTTCCACTGATTGTGATCGATATCTACTGAACCAGCGCGGAGCCACAGTTACAACCGTTTTCTCCAATACATGGCAGTCTCTCTCCGTAGATGGGGTTATAATGAAAACTAATTCTCCAACGTTTACAACTTCCCTACCTAATTACTACGAGTAAACGAAACTCGGCATTGTGTGGTAGTCGTCTTATTAGCAAATTTTCATCGAATTGGTTTTTGAATACATTTTTGGTTTTTGAATACAGGTTGTTTTGGTTTTTGAATTGGTTTTTTTAATTGGTTTTTGAATTGGTTTTTGAATACAGCCACAGTTACAACCGTTTTCTCCAATACATGGCAATCTCTCTCCGTAGATGGGCTTATAATGAAAACTAATTCTCCAACGTTTACAACTTCCCTACCTAATTACTACAAGTAAACGAAACTCGGCATTGTGTGGTAGTCGTCTTATTAGCAAATTTTCATCGAATTGGGTTTTGAATACATTAAAAACACCTGAGTGAAAGCTGTTTTCTCTAATCATAGTCCCTTTCTAGATTTCCATGCTTCCCAGCACAAAAGGAAGTGTGAGAAGACCAGCTTACAAAGACCAAGCTTCCTTCCGATCTTCATTAAGTCGGCTTTACCTGTAAACACAGGCGCATTGCTGGCAACTCCGGAGGGAGAGTAAAACGATACAAGGAGAGGCTGTAGTTAAGCCCACCCGGCCGCGGCGGCCGCTTTTCTGATGGAGGAGAAAAGGTTAACGCCCGTGTGTGCGAGATTTCGGCGCACATTAAAGATCCCCAGGTGGTGAAAATTAGCCCGGAGCCCCCCACTACGGCGCGCCTCATCGCTTGCGTTGCGTCGGCGCGTTAAACCTTACAATCAATCAGTAGTCAAGCCCAGCCCAAGAACAGCGCCGCTGTTAGAAATATCGAGGTGGGAGAGCATATGTGGGACACAATTTTGTCACCGCGAGATTGCCTAGATTAGTTGCCTGTCACAGCAGTGCCGAGCGAGCAACGCATCTTCCCCCTCGCCCTCGGCCTTTGAAGCGCGTGCGAGCAAGACGGGTTGAGCAAAAAAAGTGACCCCTGGCGCCAAGCTCTGAATTTGATCAGCGCTGCCGTTTGAAGCGAAGGGAAAGACAAACTAGCCACCGTAGTTCGACGCTTCACGCGCACATCGGTGTCTCGACACCAGAAGTGCAAAATCAGGTGTCGCGGCGATGCATTTTGCCAGGCGCTCGCGTGCCCCGGCTTATTTTGACGCCAGATGTACATGCTATTTTCCGGGGTGGGAAGGATGGAATAAAGTTGTAATAGAAAGAAAGGCTTAAGGGAGAGAAGAAGGAAATAAAAGAAGTAAAAAAAGAAGTAGCGTGCTTGTTGGGGACCATGAGAAGTCTCAGACGGTTGCACAGTGCAAGGGTGTTCTGGTCCTATATCATCTTAGCGACGCCGATATTGCTGAAATATTTATATAATGCGGTTAGCTCTTTACGTGGAGACGAGGGAGATGGCCATGGTCTTAGAAGTGCTTTTAAATTTAAGAAACTGTGGTTAAGGCGCTCGATCTTGTGTGCGAGGTCGTTTCTTGCTTGACTGTACGTAGGGAACTCCAGTAAATATGCTCGACTGTTTCCGGTGGACCGCAGTTTTCGCAATACTGGTTCGAGGCGTGGCCAAGGCGATACCAGTAGGTAGTTGGAGGAGGTACGTTGAGGCCTAATCGATGGGACAAAGTCTCTAGCCGACGAGTAAGTCGCTCCCGTAACCTCAGTGCCAAAGTAGGATCGACATGATGCAAGAATGGGTGCTGGTTTTCTGAGAGAGACCAGAAGGCACTTCTTTGTCCGAAAACAAGCTCTGTTGCTAGGCTCGAGCATCGTGCTTCGTGAAAAAAATGTTCCTCACGTTCCACAGTCGTAATCCTGTCTTGGCATCCTTATCTGCTTTTTCGTTGCCTAGTACCGCAGTGTGCAGGGATCCACTAGAGTATCACACGGTACCCGGGCACGCAGACTAGACGATTTAGATAAAGAGACATCACGGAATATATGTTCGTGAATGCTGCAGCAGCTGGCACGTCGAATAGTTTGTAGTGCTGTCTTCAAATCTGTAACGATAACCCACTGTGCTGGCTGCTGGCTGAGAATATAGCGAAGTGCTTGTTTAATGGCATGAACCTCAGGAGAAGTGGATGATGTTGGGCGCTCGAGACGGTATGAGAGTGCTTGGCCGGTTGATGTAATGTAGAGTCCAGAACAACTTCAGTCAGGCGTAGATAAACCATCAGTAAAAATGTGTTTCATGAGAGAGTTTTGGCTACTTATATGGGGAAGCGTTAATTGAAGGAGGCAAATGTGACGCACGACTTTTTTGGAGGTGGGTCAAGGTATGTTAAATTTTATGCACAGGGGTCGTAGAGTTCAAGGCGGAAAATCAGATGTCACGATTGGTCGTCGGTTGGTAGGTAAAGATATATTTATAGGATATATAGTTTCTGCGGAGCTCGAATTCTTGTTTCATTGTACAATACCTGCAAAAAAATTGGATTCGGCATGCAGCATATGCCTCGAGTATATTCTAAATGTTTCCTGTAATCTAAGAATATCTAAAGACAAGCAACCAACCTTTCCGACAGTGCCAACACACGAGGAACCCTTAGGGAGGCCGAGACAGGTAAGCAGACGGTTATTCCTGGTGGTATTGAGCTGCTTTTTACATATTGATAACAACCGTTGCAGAACAGGCAGGCTGCAGCGCAGCAAGCCGTCTACTTATGCTTTGCTGTGTAGCGCCATGGATCTACAGTCTATAATTTGTTCCACCACAGAGATAGGAGTACGTAATCACTTGACTTCGGATGCCGAGGATAGGTTACGATCCACGATGATCCCAAGGTATTTTTGGTTTCGTACGTATTGAAGAGAACCACCGCCAAGGTTTAGACGTATTGGATCACCCGCTTGCGGGTGAACGCCATGGCAACGTTTTTCTCGAAGAAAAGCGAAGTCCCTTGGATTCAAGGTACGCAGACACATTTCTTAAAGGTTTCTGTAGTTGCTGTTGTGTTGTACAACGTGACTTTGCCACACACGAAGTACAGATCTCATCCCCACAAAGTGTGACCTTGACGTTGGGAGGGAGAACACGCTTCAGGTGGGCAAGCGTAAACTTGAATAACAGAGGATTTAAGACGGCTCCTTGAGGCACTCCTTTCGGTATGCTCTGATGGGAAGCAGGGCCCTCTGGCGTGCACATAAAAATTTCACGTCCTTTGAGGTAGCTCGCAATCTAGGCGTACAGTCTTCCAACAAAACCATAGACAGCTAGGGAGTCTAGAATTCTAGTGTGCAAGACTGAATCGAACGCTGACTTTATCTCAAGAAACACTGCCGTCGGGATGTGTACATTTTGAAGTTCTTCCAGTGAAGCGTCAAGCGCGATTATGTTGTCAATAGCGGATATGTTCTCCCGGTAGACATTCCTTTCAGGAGGTTAAAGGTTTCTGATTTCAAAGCCTCAGGCAATTCTCTTAAATATCATTTTTTCCATGATTTTGTCAATGCAGCTTAGTAAGACGATAGGCCGGAATAAGTCGAATCTTGCGGGTTGCTTCCCCGGTTTTAGGATTGCAGTAATTCTAGCGATTCTCCATTCTGCAGGAACAGTAACACCGAGCCAGGTTTAGTTGTAGTATTCCAGAAGGCGTAGGCAGGAATGGTGACACAGATGGGAAATCGCTTCGGAAGGTTTGTCATCAGAACCTTGAAAAGAACGTTCCTTGAAATTTGAGATGGCCGTTTCGAGCTCTTGAATAGAAAACGGAAGGTCCATTTTGGCTACAATATTTACAACTAACGTCTAGAGCTACATTGTAAACGACCGCGAATGTTACAAGCACAGCAGATGACGGTTGTTGCGACCATACTGAAGACGCGGTGAGATTCTCATTCTATAACATCCGTCTCTGGCTCCCCCTTCGTGCTACACGTGCTGCGTATTTACGGCTGGCGTTGTCCCCATTATCGGCAGGTATTCGCGCACGTGTTTGTAGCGTCACCTTGCAACTATTCTGTGTCATACGTTCAAGGAGTTTTTTTAGCGGCATATTTGACCTTCAGTGGCGAATGCGTGGTTGTATCACGTTTATTACTTTCTTTGCTTCTTTGCAATGCGTTATCAATGGACAGGGCATGTGGGCAAGCGTTTTCCCCATTCTTACCCGGAAAAGCGCACCCTGGCATCTCGCGGTGACAGTGGCTGCCGTGTGGATACATTTGGACCTCTGTCGGTCTAGTTTTGTGGCTGGGGTAACCTCACTGCGAGGTGGCGGTGGCTCGAGCCCAAGTTTTCGTGTATCAGCGTGTATGGCACGGCGCATAGATTCTTTTCCAAACAGCGTGAGGCAAACGCCGAATTGTGGGTTTGCGCGGAATTTCACCGAAGCGAGAACAGCTTTAGTGGAACACGGACCGGAAAAACACCGGAAAGAAATATATGACCCCAAAAGGGCAGTTTAAGCTTCGAAAAGCTCATACAGGCGCGAACCTTAGGTTAGGCACATGTAGTCCCAATAAAGTATTGCTTGCGCAAGTGTTTGAACAGAAGAGCTCTTTAAGCTTTTAGTCTCGCCGTCGAACTTTCCGAGTGCAAGGTAGCGTTCGCCTCGTAAAGAGCGCCCGGCGTCGTCCAAGCTTGCAAGCTTGCGCCCCGTGAGGAGCTCGCAAAAAATACAAAGAAAAAAACCTCCGTCGCACGCCCCCGCGCGAGGGACACGAGTAAATGCAGAGCATTGGGGGTGGTCACGTGGCGTAGGTTGTGGTAGTTGGCGGTGGTAGTTGTAGTTGTTGTCATAGGGGTTGGGTAGTTGGGTTGCGAGACGAGAGAGAGAGAGAGAGAGAGAGAGAGAGAGAGAGAGAGAGGGAGAGGAGAGACGTAAGTACGTAACGTGTTATTTATTGCCATCGTTTGCACCCCACCCTTTCTGCGGGGCAATCGGTTCGATCTTTGTTATTATTCTTTTCTTTCTTTTCTTTAAGCAGAACTGAGCGCAGGAGTAGAATGGAGTGAGCTGCGCCGATACCCGCTTTATATTCGTAGCGCGCGCAGTAGAGGGAGAGGAGGTAGCACCTGCTGCTGCAACGCCTCTTTCAGCGCCGGAGCACGCGCATGGGCGCTCGCACCTGTTGGTCAGAGCGAGGAGGAGCGGGGGAGGGGCGCACGTGCTGGCTGGCTGCGGACGCCGATAGCCAACGGACGGGTGACATCGTGAGTTAATGAAATGCTCTGCATTTAAAATACCGAATACACGCGTGCGTGCGCCTCGTGAGGAGCGCCCGGCACCGGCCATCTCGACCTTCGAGAACACTCCGCCCAGCGCGCATGGTGTGATCTCTCGCGTGCTTTTCTCCTCTCCGGTTCAAGTGCGTTCGCGCCTGAAGTGGGACAGAGACGCCGAGTTCGCGCTAGAAACGCTGAGTTCACCAAGCCGGTTGCCGCGGCTTCTAGCGCGCGCTAACGTGGTCCACTTCGGCAGAGATGTGAAAGCCTGCGGATAACACGATCCAGGTCTGCCAGCCATGGAGAACTTTAAGAGGCAAGTTGGGAAATCCATGCGAGATGCAAGAGACGGGTAACCGACGAAGGGAGAGGGGCGGCCAGCTCTGCTGCTTCTCCAGTCCTGCACCGATAGTGCAAGCCGAGCCAATTAATAATTTCCCTTGACCCATGCTGTATGTCAACCACGCTTGATACGGGCTCAAGAAAAAAAAACTGGCATTATGCCTACAGTTAAGGTTTCTAGTCATTACCATTACGAGAGCGGGCAGCAGGTTATAACATTTGGAGGAAGTTATGAAGTTTCCTTTGGGGTCTACTGTTCGGGCTTCCCGAGAGTGGTCAGTGAAATAACAAAAAAGGGGCGTTTTACCTCGATGTTACATCAGGTTAACCGCAGTGCGTAGGATCTATCAAAATGTGTAAATTGCGTTGGAGATAACCCAAGGCACTATGACGTTCCGTCAGTTCCTAAAATAATCTTTTGGAGTTGAAGACAACTGAAAAGCAGTAATGTACCGAACAGGTAAAAATATACTGCATACATGTACATTGGTAGACAGCTGCCGAGCATTCGCGAAAAGGTTACCTTTGCTGCAAAGCTTATTATGCCTGATTTGTCTACGGAAGTCAGACATGCCTAAGCCATTGAAAGGTCCCATAATTTATTCTAAGAATAGCTGAACGTTTCTTTCGGAAATTCTTGATTATCTCGCAAGATAACACACTAACGCCAGGGTTGGTTCCAAACAATAACAGAATATGATTTCGGTTGATTTATACCATATATGCAATGTTCAAGGTATTTTACTGTTATTATATGGACACACCGGGGCATAGCCGGCAACTATTTCTGGTATGACTTGAAGACAAGTGATGTATTACGTTTGAATTTATTTACCTATTTGTTTGCAGAGCGCATGCCACGGAGGCGTTGAAACAGAGACGACCAGAGCACGTAGCAACGCCGAATTATTCCGAAAGCCGTGGGGTCTCTATCTACTCATGCCAGGGGCGCGCGAGCCCTCCGGCGGGTGAGCGCGCCCGTGGGCCTGCGTCACGCTGCTGCCGCTGGCACTGTGGCTTGCCGCTACAGGGCTCCCCCCCCCCCCCCCCCCCCCCAAGAGAGGAGCTGGTGTGACGCTCTGATGGCCCCAACGTACATGATGGTCACGGTGGTGTGCAGCCACAGTGGGAGGACTCGTAGGGTTGATGTCGGCGGCGGTGACGTATGCCGGCTTCAGGCGCTCTAGGGCTATGTTGTCGTGAGAGGCATTGATGTCGATGACATATGTTGACGAGTGTCGTTCTACTACAGGGAAAGGGCCAACGTAGTGTGGTTGCAATGGGCGGCGCACGGGTCCGTACCGCACAAACACATGTGTTGCCTGTTCAAGGTCCGGAAGCACATAAGGTCCTCTGGGTTTTCGTTCCCGTGTAGGCTGCGGTCGAAGGTCAGCGAGGATCAATCTCAGCGATTTCACGTAGTCCGCGGCGGAAGATGCTTGAGACGGTACCTCGAACAGGTCGGCTGGTAGTCGAAGCTGGGTTCCAAAAACGAGTTCAGCCGAAGAACTCGTCAAGTCAGTTTTGAAGGCGGTGCGTATGCCCAGAAGTGTGAGGGGCAAGCGCTGGACCCACTGTGTTGGGCAGTCGTGTGCTGTGAGCGCGGCCTTAAGTTGGCGGTGAAAGCGTTCGACGAGTCCATTTGTTTGTGGCCGGTACACTGCCGTGCGCAAACGAGTCGTGCCGAGGAGGTGAAGGAGCTCGGCGAACAAAGCAGACTCGAACTGCCGTCCACGGTCGGTGACGATGGATAATGGGCATCCGAAGCGCGCTACCCACGTCGACACGAATGCTGACGCTACCGTGGGTGCGGAGATGTCGGGTAGCGGTGTGGCTTCAGGCCAGCGTGTGAACCGGTCCACACAAGTCAGTAGGTAGCGGTAGCCTTGGCAAGGGGGCAAGGGATCGACGAGGTCAATGTGCATGACGGCGAAGCGCTTATCAGGTTGTAGGAACGTCTTTGCCGGCGGAACTGAATACCGGTGAACCTTTGCGCGTTGGCATGGTGCACACGCGCGGACCCAGTCGCGAACATCAGCGTTCATTCGAGGCCAGACAAAACGAGCCGCGATGAGTTTCTGCGTGGCTCGAATCCCAGGATGGGCCATGTTGTGCAGGGCATCGAAGAGCTCGCGACGGCAGGTTTTGGGTACGAATGGTCGTGGCTTTCCGGTCGACAAGTCGCAAACGATCTGCTGTCCATCGAGTGTCACGTCGTCGAGCTGGAGCGCAGTTGGGGATGTGCGAAGACGCAGTAGCTCCGTTTCCTCTGCTTGGTCAGCAGCCAGCCGGTGGAGGTCGCGTGCAATTAAAAGCGGCGAAGTGGAGGCAATGGCGTCCACGCGGCTTAGAACATCCGCAGCTGTGTTGTCAACGCCACTGACATGCTTGATATCCGTCGTGTACTCGGACAGGTAGGCAAGCTGCCGCACTTCTCGTGGCGTGTAATGGGTGTCGGGCCGGCTGATGGCGTACATCAAGGGTTTGTGGTCAGTGAAGATAGTGAACTGACGACCCTCAAGAAGATGTCGGAAGTGGCGCACAGCCAGATACATTGCCAAAAGTTCATGCCCGAAGACACTGTACCGGGTCTGCAGAGGGGTTAGACGTTTTGAGAAGAAGGCCAAGGGCTGCCACGCGCCATTTACGTGCTGTTGGAGGACAGCTCCCACAGCAGAACTCGAGGCGTCCGTCATCAGCGCTAGTGGACGTCCTGGATTTTGGTGAGCGAGGAGAGCGGCGTTTGCCAGCGCACGTTTGATGGCATGAAAGGCTGCCTCAGCACTCGCGTTCCAGTCCAATTCAGTGGTAGAATGCTTCCCGGAAAGCAGGCGGTCGAGAGGCTCAAGCAGAGTGGCACAGTTCCTGATAAAGCGACGGTAGAAGTTTACCAGACCCAGGAACTGGCGAAGCTTGGTGACCGACGTTGGAGTTGGGAAGTCAAGAATGGCCTGGACCTTGTTGGAGAGGGGCTGAATGCCTGTCGCATCCAGTCGATGTCCCAGAAAGTCGAGGGCGGGAACACCGAACTCGCTCTTCGTTGCGTTGATGACAACACCATGGGCAGCTAAGCGTTCAAAGAGAATGCGGAGATGGTGAAGATGCTCCTCTAGGGACGTACTTGCTACCAGCAGATCGTCCACGTAAGCATAGACGAAGGGCAGTCCGCGCGTCACTGTATCGATGAAACGTTGAAACGTTTGGGCAGCGTTCCTGAGGCTGAACGGCATTCGGAGGAATTCGAAAAGGCCGAAAGGTGTTGTGGTGGCCGTCTTGTATATGTCCTCCTCAGCGACGGGGATCTGGTGGTACGCCCGTACAAGGTCGATTTTTGAAAATATGGTGGCACCGTGCAGACTGGCGGTGAAATCTTGTATGTTGGGAAGGGGGTACCGATCTGGGATGGTGGAGAGGTTCAAGAATCGGTAGTCGCCACAAGGTCGCCAGTCACCGTTCTTCTTGGGTACAATGTGCAAGGGTGATGCGTAGCGGCTGGAAGAAGGTCGGACGATGCCAAGTTCCAGCATGTGCTCGAACTCTGCACGGGCGATCTTGAGTCTGTCGGGAGAGAGACGTGGCGGACGAAAGAAAACGGGCGGTCCGGTAGTGGTGATATGATGACGGACGTCATGAGTCACGGGCTGAGTCCAGTCGGGTGGTGACGTGACGGTGGGGAACTCCTTTAGCAGGGCGGCAAACGGTTCTTCAGCAACTGTAGCGCAGGAAGGCGCTACGTCAGCAGCTGCTGTCGCTACGACGCCTTGAACTGAGAGGAGGGTCGTGGAGTCGAGAAGTCGCCGTCGCTTGACGTCGACTAGGAGGCCATGTTTGGTAAGAAAGTCAGCACCAAGGATGGCAGAGCGAACGTCCGCGACCGCAAAAATCCACCGAAAAGTTCTGCGAAGACCCAGGTTCAAAGTCAGGGATCGCTGCGCGAACACGGGAATGCGCGTGCCGTTCACTGCCTGGAGGTAGAAGACTGCGCTGGAGTTGCGGTCGTGGCGTGAAGCTGGCAAGACGCTGACTTGCGCTCCCGTGTCGACGAGAAACTTTTGTCCGGTGGGACGATCGACGATGTGAAACGGGCGACATTCTTCAATGGGGCCAGAACCGCTCGTCGCCGCTAGCGGTCTGCCGGGCCGTTTCCCGTCCATGAGCATGGCAAGAGGCAGTGGCGAGCGTCTGCACCGAAACGGCGGTGGTAGACGCATACACCGGGGGCTAATGTAGGGCTGCGTCCACGAACGGCATCACGGCGTCGGGAAGATGAGCGGTCGCGTCGGCGTGACGGGCGAGCAGAATGTGTTGAGCTGTTTCTCCTCGTCGCCGCGACACCGAGTTGCTCCAGTCGTTCGCACAGGGGATCGACGCTGGCAGGCGACGCAGACGCACCTTCGTCGGCAGGAGCTGGCGTCGTGCGAGGGGCGGGTGATGCTGGCATCGCGGTCACAGCAGGAATAGGTGAAGCTGTGCTTGCGATTTCCATTACCTTGTCGGCTAGGGACGCGAGCGAAGGGAGATCCATGGATGACGCTGTTGCGAGGGCCATTTGCACGTTCGCAGGCAGGCGCTGCAGAAAGAGCTCGCGCAGCAATGCGCCGTCCATGGCTTGGGTACGTGAGCCGAGGAGTTGGGTCATGCGCCGCAGGAGTTGGTTCGGTCTGCGGTCGCCAAGCTCTTCGGTGTAAAGTAGCTGCTGTAGGCACGTGCGCTCAGATGGTGCTGTGCGTTCGAGTAGCGCTGCTTTGAGCTGGCCGTTGCAGGTGGGTTGCGTATGAAGGAGGCAAGAATGTCCGCAACCTCTTCCGCAGCAGTCGCTGGTAGAGCTCTCACGACGTAGTGGAACTTGCGTTCTTGGGAGGTGATGCCAGACAGCGCGAACTGTGACTCGGCCTGGAGGAACCAGATGGTCGGGTTGTGTTCCCAATACGGCTGCAAGTGAATAGCCAGCGCGGCGATCTCGTTGCCGGCTGCTTGCGGTGCTCGCTGGTTCTGGTCGTTGCTGGACATGGCTCTACAACTTCGCTGGGAGGGATATCACGTCCGGGTCACCTACTTGTAGAGCGCATGCCACGGAGGCGTTGAAACAGAGACGACCAGACCACGTAGCAACGCCGGTTTATTCTGAACGCCGTGGGGTCTCTATCTACTCATGCCAGGGGCGCGCGAGCCCTCCGGCGGGTGAGCGCGCCCGTGGGCCTGCGTCACGCTGCTGCCGCTGGCACTGTGGCTTGCCGCTACATGTTTATTTAGTTATTCTTGTTCTTAGAGTGGGCCATTGTTTTCCGCTTAGGAGGGAAAGTTTCCTAACGCGAGTAAACAGAATCATAAATGAACAATCCAATACGGGGTATGGTTAGAGCTTCCTGCGGATGCGAAGGCGAAAGCCTAACTGGACCGTCTGCTGACCTCCTCTGTAACTCTCTATTGGTCTTCAGCCCCACCCTTCACTACTCGACCGGCCCTTGGGCAGCCGTCTCCAAAACTCATTCCGCAATCGAACCATCGCCAGGAGCATCTTGTATGTCCGCGCCGATACCTGCACCTCTCAAAGCGTCTCGTATTGCAACTGTGGCAGCGGTCTACGCTCTTTTGGCGCAGCTGTATTCGTTTCCGGGCGCGCGCTGCGTCGCCAGCCCTCACAGCCGTCTTCTGACCTTACTCCCGGAATGCCGTTTTTATTTCCTCGCGCGCGTTCTGGGGCTGACGCTCCCCGGCCCGTGTCCTTTCCTGGCGCACCCTTGGCGATTCCGTGCACTTCAAAACTAGTTTTTCTCCCTCTCGTGTTCCAGGAAACATAAGTGTATAAGGATTTGTGCTTAAAAGGTGGAAATTGAGCAATACAAATACATAACGGGTTACCACACGATCGGAATGAAGGGGCGTAAGGGGACAAGACAAAAACAGAAAACAAACTTTAGATAGGAAAAAATCCCATGAAGTATACAAATGCCGCGTGCTGAGTTTCAAAGCGTAGTCAATACACCACTACGTTTTTACTACGTAATTTTATTGATAATCAGCCATGAAGCCATTACGCTATCACTCCTGTAGGGCAAGGGTGACTGTTTGAAACAATGTTGCCCTACTCCCTCGCGCCTGGGTTTTCTACAAAGAGATCGGTACAGCACACATTTTGATATTTAACTGGCGATATAGGCCCAGCCCTACTTTTCTGTAATTCCAGGCTCAAAAATCCCCGCCGCAATTTCAAACCATGCACACAACGACTGCATGTGCCAGAAGACGTTTAAAAAAATTTAGGAAATGTCCCAGCTGATTTTCCCCATTATAAAACAGCTTAAAACAAAGAAAGCTAGAAAACTTAGATATACACAGTTAGATTTATAATTCGTGTACCTTTTCCCCGCTTCATACGGCCCTATCATTGACGGGTTCATGGGACCTGTCAAGTATGCTTTTAGCCCATAGACACCTCCAGATGTATTTTTGGGAAAGAAACTGATTGATTGATTGATTGATTGATTTGATTGATTGCCGCACGCGTAATTGATTCCTCCCATTGTTCCATTCTGCCATCCTCTTAAGCAGAGAGGTACCGAAGCTTTGGTAAAATAGGGAGTTCAAGGCAGCTGGGGCGCAACAAAAGAAAGCCTCAGTAAGTAGTAAGTTCCCGAGCAGCTGGCTGCGTTGAAACATGCCAAAGGGAATACCAGGCGCTTGATACCCGCTGCAAAAATCTGGCGGTTGGAGGAACGTTTTTTTTTCTGAGCCAATTGGTAACATCACACGAAAATAACTGGACCTCCACAGCGTAACATTAACACTCCTCCAACTCGCTGTACAGGTGGAGAGTAAGAAAGAGAGACAGTAATTTTAATGCATGGCAGGAAAGCACAGAGAGATTGGCCTGATATTTATAGGCTCTGGCCTGCTGCTCTGTGTGAGGGAGAGGGAAGGGGGAAAAGCATAGATATCCTGCCTCATCCACCCACGCAGAGCTGGCTGGACTCCACTTGGCTGCAGATCTTCTTCTCAAGCAGGGCACCGAGGCCCGGGGGGCCATCATCCTGACTGACTCACGGTCTGCTCTCCTCCGTCGGCGTGCCGCCGACCAGCCAGCCAGCTCTAGCGGCTACGTTGAGCGGTCGCTGGCGGCCAAGCTTCATGCGGTGGAAGCGCAGGGGTGTCCACTGCGACTTCACTGGCTGCCATCGCACGTGAACATCACGGGCAACGAGGTTGCAGACGCCTTTGCTACTCGCCAGGCAGGGGTTCCAGCCTCCCGGGATGTGGTGTCATTTGACGCTGCAAGGACTATCCTGGCACGAGTGGTGGAGGCCATGCATCCAAATGCCCGAGTAGTCAGTGGCCAGGCCCCACGGGTCTTGCCCGGACGCATTAGCAGAGACGCCCGGTCGCTCCTTCTTCGCCTGCGGCTCAATTGCTGCAACGTGGGAGCGCGCTTGCACCACCAAGGCCGCCGAGCATCCCCCACCTGCGCCGACTGCCCAGAGCCCGAGACGCTAGAGCACTTGCTGTGCTCTTGCCCGCAGCACGACGCCGCAAGGGCACAACTCCGGGCCGACCTCCAGCGACTCGGTGCCCCAAGCCACAAGCTAGAAGACTTCCTGTTCCCCACGGGACCGGACGCCATCCGACGGGAGGTCTTCCAGCACTTAGTCAACTTCCTGGTTACAACAGGACTAGCGCTGCGTTTGTAGCCATCGAGTCATGGACTAAACGAACGCGATATAGACTATCTCCCACTCTCCTACCGCTCTTCTCTTCCCCCTTCTCTCTTCCTATCCTTTGAAGACCCAATCCCCTTCCCTGGACTGGGTCGTATGAGGGTGAACTCCCCGTTGAGTTCAACAATATCCCCAGGCCTTTTCTCTTCCCTCCTTTGTTAATAAATCACCACCACCCCAGAGAATGGCACGTATGATTGTTGAGAAAAAGATGAGGGTATAACTATATGCAAATAATGCATATGCCATGTACAGCACATGTTCAATGGTTCACCATAGATTGCTCTGGCTGCAACCTACATTCCAAACAGCTGATTTTTGAAAATGCCAGCACTGCCTTGAACGCCTTGTTTGAACACGACGGGTCTCGTGACGGCTCCAGCAGGACATCCTTAGACAATGCCCGAATGTTAACCAGGCCACGGTTATGCCCGCAGGAGGGACAGTTGCACAGTACATGTCCAATTATTTCTGGTATATGCCACATTTCAGTCAGGGTCACTCGCACCACCGGGGAAGTGCTGTTAGCGATGAATGAAAGCTACGACGAGCCGCAGTCGATGCAACAGTGACGCCTGGTTTGGCTGAGTGTGGAGTTATTCTTCGACCTAGAAATTAGCTATTACACTACATGAGGACATGACGATTTACGCGATCCTATTTTATTTGAGTTTCGTGGAAACTTACGGCATTATTTTATCACGACCACATACCCAAGATAATATTATACAGCAGGGTGGAGTGGTTAGGTCTTCACTTGTTATCCTTAAGATATAATATTTAAATGTTATTTAAACTCGCCCAGTTCTCGGCTGTGCTGTTATTGAAGTGCACATACGTTCTACACCAGAAAAGGTGTTTATCTGTGAGGGAAATGGTAGGTTCTGAATAAGCTTGCTTTTCGAGAAGAGAATTCGCGCGGTACGGGACTTATTAAACAGGGAGGTAAGCACTTTTATCCCGTACCGTATACCTTTGAGGAAGTAGCACAGGTTTTGGGGCGCGCTTTTCGAGGGATATGTAGGCTTCATAACAAACATCAAAGGGCAAATAAAAATGATGCGTGAAAACAGTGATCATTTAGCAACAACGTCATTCTGTATGACACAGACAACTTCAGTATTCCCAAAAATAAATTATTACATGGCGATGTTCGTCAAGTCGAGGATCGATTATATTATTGAAGATTATGAATAAGCTCTCAGGCTGTCTTTGAACAATTGGGCGCTGTGTATACCGCGTAGGTATTCACTGGTGACTGGCGTTTTTCATACGCCAACCTTGTACCTAGAATCTGATAGGTCCTACCTCTAAAGCCAGCGCGCCTACACAGGCAAACATTATCACCAGCAAAAAGAAATGTCACTCGTAAAACATTCGCCTGAAATCCTTATACAGGTCCAACCGAATGGTTACATGTTTCTAAAACGAGCTTTCTATGAGTACGGCAAATGTGAGTACATCAGTTTCGTAAACTTTGCTCGCATAGAATTCCAGTACAAGCGACTTTGCTATAGCACATGCTGAAATGGGTTGAACAAGGCGTAACTCAATTTACCTCCATGAAACATGATTTTATTTCTTTAAGTACGTCGTATGACCTCAGCAATTAGCGCGGTACGGAGTATACCCCTACACGCCAGGAGCGCTTCACCACACCGCTGACAGGCAAGGCGCATATTTTACAGCGAAGCTGTTAGCCTTTCCTCGGTCAAAAAATTTCGCGTGGTAAACAAATAACGAAGGCGCGACCGGGCAGTTCGTGCCCAAGACGCCGAGCGCATGAGTGAGGCTAGCCAGGCATACAACATAGAGCTCAGTATTTGTTTAATAGAAAAAACTCAAAACTAGCATGAAAACAGCATGATGTATGATAAGATAAGGCGCCGGAGAACAATGGGGAACCTACCGAAATGTTCTATAAAAACTGGCTACCTATCTGCTCGCCTTGCTGCAAATGCAGTCCAAACACAGTACTGTTCTACCGTCCCTGCTACGTAACCGCCTGTAGTCTCTTCCTTTCCTACCAATCCCATTCTTTCTCGCCTGTTCAGGTTATTACATGATAAGCCCAATGCAGGCTGGCTTAATTCAAATAACATTTCCCGTGTTCACACTTCTGGCACTTTTTTTGTGGAGACCTTTTGGTAACGTTGCTCCTGGCGCTCGTCCATGAGCCCAAGGCTCGTGCGTGAGGTTTTTTGTGTATTTTGTTGTTAAAATACCGTTTTGAACTCATTTTTCCTTTGCTATCGCGGAAATTGCGCCCACGTCTATTTTTAATTAAACGAACACTGAATAAGCCCTTTATGCAATTAGGTTTTGCCTCCAACATGCTCAGATATTTTTTGCCGTACAATGCGGAATAGTGTGAAGCATGCTTAGAGATTTACAAGACGGGGAACAGCGCAAACTCAGACAAAACACAAGAAGAAGGAGGTGACAAGGAGGTGTTTGTCACGTCCTTCTTCTTGTGTTTTCTCTGAAATTGCGCTGTTCCCCGTCTTGTAATCATGCACCAACTCGCCCAAGCCTTAACCCTTGCAAGCTTTAGAGATTTAGTTTTTAAAAAAATATTTTCAGTATGTGGATAAGTCATTCAAGAGTAGTTCTGGCTTTTTCTAGGACGGATGAATCGAGGGACAAATTGGTTGTGTGTTAATCTTTTGTTTGTAACCAAAATTGTTTGTCTGTTTCTGTGTCTGTAACTGCTAGCCTTCGGGCTTTGTTAGTTTAGTAGCAACTGGCGCTGTCCCTGTTTCATTGTTCCTGCGTGTTACTTGGTATGATTGATACCAGAATTGTTTGATAATGAATTGACGTTTTCAGATATACTCGGGAAAATTTTTGTGTTTCAGTAGCCCAACAAAGACCATCATCTGCAAAAAGAAATCGGCAGAGTCTCGATGGCAGTGACGGTTATGGTTATTATACTTCCCGTCAGTATACTTTTTTAGGCCCAAGGTTTTAATGGTTTTGTTAGCAGTGACAATGCCGTGCTTAATTGATATTTTGCGCTCATACGAGTGCTGTTAGTATGTACCGACAACTGCTCTAAGTCAGTACAGTGTGCGTGCTAGTTCAGTAGACCACGCCCCACTTTGAACGGTAAAAAAGTGCGGAAAATCCGCACATTCATACATCTGCTCTACCAAGAGCGTAAACCGAACACAAGGTTGCGTAATCGGGCGCGTTGTGGAATGATGATTGTGACGCCCTTGATGTCTATGTCTTTGGTTCATACCCAGACGGGGGAACCGGCCATGGCTAAATCGCTGACTGCTCGCCAAACCTCCTCGCCCCAACTTCAGTGTTCATCCTGCTCTAAATCCCCGCCAGATCAGCTGCCCAACCATGTCGCTCACAGTGCATACAGACCATGTTACGGCAGTTTGGCGCTTTAAGTGATAAAGTTCTCAGGTACAGCACGCATCATCTTTAAACTGGGTGACCGAACATGTGTGTTTATCTATTGCACTCTCACAGTGACATGCTTGTGCATGTTCTAATGTCTATTTATTCATCTTTTCCTCGCGTGCGTGCCTAATCTGCTGTATTTTTGAAAAATCTACTTATTAGCAGAGAATTCCTGGCACAACTTTGTAACCACGTCGCCTCCATGTTTAGCTTGCTATTCCGTGGAACGATTGTTCGTTCGCACCAATAGGACGACGACGGGACCCAAAAGTACGATAAGGAACGCTCCCACTGCTTCGCTTTGATGTTTTTGCCCCACATGTTTGTTTATAAACACGAACGTGGCTCTTTGGCCACACGGTGAAACTTCTCGCAACATTTCAAAGCATATTTTCTCGCACGCATGTGCGTTGGCGTGGCAGTTTCTTGTGGATATTTTAAAATTGTCATGCAAAAGAATTCGCAAGAACGCTCTAAAGAATCGGCAAGAGAATCGTGCAAAGAATTGGCAAGAGCCGGAGTATTTGTGAGAATAAACGAGCGTAAATAGGAATAGCAAGTGGCATCGAAAAATATAACATCATAACTTCCCTGCAACTAGCATGCGATGATGGCACCCAGTGAAAAGGGAGCGAAGCGATTGTCAGGACAACGGCCGCCTCGCATAATACGCGTCGATGCCGAGAACTGGCGCTTCCTTTTTCGTATTTGTCCCTGTTTTCAGCGAGCCTCCGTCCTTAAAAATGTTTTGCAAGCTCTGTAAACACGCATCAGCGAATACCAGTAAAGACGGCCCAAGGAGCAAATGCTGATGGCACGCGATTTTTGAAACAAGACGTGACTTGGGATTCCTAGTGCTGACTGACAACATTGGCTTTCCACAGGCGTGCAAGCTTTGCAGGGTACCGACTGAACGCTCAACGAAACAAGAATGGGAGGCGTGCGTTCGGCATGGAGCGTCCACGGGAGGACCCGGCAGCCTAAATGAAGTTGGTTTATATGGAAACTAGGCTTTTCTGCTGTATTGAAGCATACAGCGTGTGTGACCGTACAGCGAAGATGCTCGGTGCATACTATTCCTCATTTTTTTCTGGCGCTTTTCTGCTGTATTGAAGCATACAGCCTGTGTGAGCGTACAGCGAAGATGCTCGGTGCATACTATTCCTCTTTTTTTTTTCCGGCGTAGCGAAACTGGTAAGACTGACGAGAGAAAAATGTGGTCCGCTGGGGGCTGTGATGGCGAGGTGTGGGTGTAATATTTTTTCTTTCGATTTTTTTTTAGGTTTTCGCTTCTAATAGGCCGACAAACAGCAGAAAGCTCATTACGCGTCCTTTTTGTATACAGGAAATAGGACGGGGCGTTAGAAATGCACGAGATACACGAACAAAATCTTTGCCAGTGCAGTTAGACCAAATCGGTTGGAGATGGTGGTTGAAGAATCACTGCTCCTTATGTTGGCTCCTTCGAGGAACGTAATCGTAGCTTGGCAAGCCTACCTACCACACTTGCCGTGGGAAATCGTAAGTGAAGAGGTTGAAGACCATATCTGCGTTCATGTCTTGGATGCAAGATCTGTCATTGATAGTGCGTGGTCGAGAAAGAGTTTTGGAACGGAGCTGGTTTCTTAATTATTAATTATCTCTAGATGGTATAGATGAGCTGTGAGAGCGAGACAAAGTAATCATTTTCATTTATGTGACAAAGCCGCACACCTATTGTCTGATAAGTGCAATGGGTTATTCTTTCAAGAGGGCGAGTTTGTTTGGCATGCACATCGCACTTCGCTTTTCCTCTTTTCACCGTAATCCCCAAAGGGCTTTCATTTTGTATATTTCTAAATGCTCCAGATTGGCCTTCTGATGGCTGACAGCTTTGCCAGCCGCCAACAAATAAAAGTCGCAAGTTGGGCCTGCAATGTCTATCGCAACCTTCGTAAGGGGGGAATAAAATCGATGACTTATCGGCGCACCTCCTCCATTCAAGGCTTCCCATGTTACTGCGCACAATTCCAACTTCAGGCGGGTGCTCGCCTCTGGCTGCTGCGTCACCATTTAATAAGCACGCTTTAGGTGAGTACGGCTTATAACCATACGCCTGCGTATGGCTTGCGTCCCCGAAAAATCTCTCTGAACCCGAAAAACCGCTCTTGCTTTAATAAGTTGAAGATTTATGTGAACGGGCAGAGCGACCTTGCATAATTCGACAAAGACAGAGTTTTTTTCCGAAATAAACATTTACATGGAAAGCAAACTCAATCAACGAAGGCATCGGCCGTGTAGAGGGAGCTGCGTAACAAGGGAATATATTAGCGCACGGAATGTTTGTGTTGATAGATGTAACCCCTTGGAAACGTTGCAGGTATAATGCACCAAGTCGTTGAAGCACCAGGAGAATCCGTAACTTTTGCGACGCATATCCTCACAAACACAAAGTAGATGCAAGTGCAATTGAGTGTGGTGAGTTCACTCTCCCTAACAACGTGTCGCTTTCCTTTTAGACGTCGACGCGAAAATCAAGGGACACACGCAAGATTTTAAGGGCACCAATGCCTTCGCGAAGAGAATTCGCGCGAGAAGTCAGAAAGCACGATTGGAGTGCTTTGCTTCTCTACAAATTCTCAAATTCACCCAGTTGGTTTTATATCTCCCCCTACCGAGAGTAAGAAAAAATAAAGTGGGGTGCAACACCAGTTTCAGTAAGGCTATGACAGGCTTGTACCTAAATAAGAAAGGAAGCATTAGCTATTATCCCAAAAGATGTTTTTTAAACAAAAGATGTCAGCAAAATAAACAAAAATAAACATAGGTATTGGTTTGCTTTCCTCATGGGATGTCGCTGCTACACATGGAATAAAACTCTCAGAATACGGCTATTGAGGCGAGAACACGCATGAGACATACTGCAGCGTCGGCGTCCACGGCTAGGTGTTCGGCCATACGAATGACTCCAGTCATCAAACGTGAAATGTTACCGCTGCTTTCGAATGCCGAGCCCAGGAAGATAATTTAGAATTTTTTAGTATCTATACAAGCATACACCGTTATTTTTGTGAGTTATGCCAGGCTTTGTATTACCATTTGGGGGTTGCTTTGAGGGGGCTTTTTCGTATTTTCGCGGCCAGAAATGGCTGCACTCCCCATGCATGCAAGATATAAACCATTAAAGATATCTAGGTCCAAGCGCGGAAACAGTTAGATAGGGAAATGACAACAATAAAATTTTGGGAACTTCAAAACAACGAAAATTTGTTTCGCCCCGCATGGTGGCATTTACCCGGTCTCAGTAAGTATAGCAAGAAGCTGCATGCAGCGGGACGGTATTGCGGTGAGATAGAGCGCGTCTAAATAAAGTAAATAGAACCTGGCCTTCTCTGGAAGTAAACAAGCGCCATTTTTTATCTGGTTCAAAGGATCTGGGTAGGCAAAGGGCCACTTTCAATGCTTGGAATGTCTGGTCATTTTATAACTGCCTAAAGTTGTGCTGTCTGGCATAAAAAGATGTTCACGTTACGAAAAAAAATTTGATTTAAAATATATTTCGAACTGCAAGCGTCCAAGGGACTTTCAGGACTTTCCAAAAGTATGACGGTTTGTCTTGTGAATCAATTCAAATTCACTGAGGACCTTAAAAAGCCCATGAAGCCCAAAATAAACGTTTCGTTAATTACAAAGACTGTTTTGTCCCGATAACACAAACACCAAATGTTATCGCAAATATGGAAATAACAGTGGTGGTAATACAGAAAAAAATGCGAGGCAGTGGGAACTCCCTAGCTCCTATCGGGCAACATTTCTATGGCGTCTCAGAATCTCGTTTGTGCGGCTGGTGGCCACCAAACTAACACATCGTTAACACACAAGACTGGGCGATTGTAGTGCGGCCTTCAGTTTCCTTTGATTGCATCACTTGAATATGAAAGGGCAGTTAACACGCTGAACATTATCTTTTTAGTGCTGGGCTATATGACGTCGATTCCATAGCCCAGCACTGTAGCGTCAGACAAAATTTGTGTAATACTTCTTGCGTTTTTTCGTTTAAAAAATGTCTGTCGTTGTTGGAATGGAGCGGGGTGAGGTACTGAAGCCTAGTTCTTTCAAAATAAACAAAGTTATATTTCCTCTTTACGGTTCCGTAATACTTCCTGCGTGTGTTTTTATGTGGATTCTTGGTGACCCTTTGTCTCGGGGAGGTATATGAGCATTGTGGGTGAGCATGTTCAATGGGATTCGGGGAGTGGACCGTGACCTCAAAGTAACTGTTACCGTCACTGCTTTATCCTCTTTAACGCGTATCGGAGAACTGTGGGTTCGTGTTTGGACGCAGCACTTTACACATAAATGGGGCTGCCTCGCAACTTGGAAATGAATTGAATTTATGGAGACACATTGAAGCAGGATGCAGGTGCTCGGTGGATTTTGTTTAAACAGCCACGGCACCTCCAGTTATGACAATTTCAACACTAACCGTGCCACCTGCCACACATCTTGTTTTGTGCCTTTTATAGCTGCATGCAGCAATGTTTTTCATGGCTCCGAGTAACACAGAAGGTTGTGGCTGTACATGTATGAGTTTTCATGCGCAAATGTTTTCGGGTTTTATTCTTTCTACTTTTCTATATCTTTTGCAATATTTTTCCTCTCTATTGTAAAAAAATGTTTTTGGGCGTCAGGGTTCCTGTTTATTTATTTAATTTAAAGTGCTCGCGACAGCTCGATGGTCAACATTTATTACGTATTGTTAACTCATTCAACGAAAATAAAATAACAGGTAAACTGAAAATGGTGAATCAGCCGTGAGGTCCTGACGCTAGGTGCCATCGTCGCCAACGAATCCATCTGAGTGTTTATATTGTTGGGCCACTATTCTGCCTTAAACACAGGTAATTTTAATAAGGAGCCTCAAGGCGTGCTAAGGATTGTCGCACTCGTTGTACGACAAGATTTGGAAACCATTTGCTCACTCTTGCGAGGAATGAATAACATTGTAGAACGGTCTGCCGCATTAATATTAGGGACGTCAGGCCCCCGTTACCTGTCTGCAGCCACATGACTTGCGTCAGCAAAGAAAACGGCATCCAGCCACATACTCGTACTCGCAGCCAGCGTTATAATATTTGTGGCTGTGCAAGTTGGCCTGTCTGACAATGGTATTTCCCTCACTGTCATAGACATATTGACAGTGCCACGGCGCCAACGCAACATGTTTGCAGAACGGCCTAAGTAGCAGCTAAAAACAGCCAGTCATTATGCTGAATAGATGCGAATGGATGGTGTCAAGTTTCCTGCTTGAAGGAGTCAATGAGGGAGCGCAAATTGGACTATCACCTCTTAATCTGAAGCGAAGCGTTTCACCATCTGTGCAAAAGAAAATGCCTGATTTTTATGCTGCTTTCAGACGATGAACATGAGAACTTGATGAACTTGAGCCAATCTGAATTCTTGACGTTGCTAAGAGGAAAATGGCACACTCAGCGCGTGACATTGTTTTTCATTTTACAGCACCCTGCCAAACTACAATTCAGGGCGCTTTCAGGTCATCCTATCGTTTAGACGATCCGCATGGCGATGGCGATGCATCCTTGGTGCGACGTGTGAAATACCCACTTCAGCCAATCCGCAAAGGCCGTCGGTGACATCACCCAAAGACATCAATGAGCTAGTGAGGGGAAATGCCTCTGGGATTCTTTACCCCACACTCGTGTTTCCCAATTAGCAACCCTATTTAAATACAACTCGCGTTAAACTTCATACATTGCTTTTTACCACGGCTATCCTTCGCATCAAGGGAAGTTGTATGCTGCCTCCAGGGTGTCTCTAAATGCCCCGGATAATTCAAGAAGGAGGGTAATTACCTAAAAAATGATGTCGCGCAATATATAGGCTTGAAATAAATTTACTTGCGTATAATGGAGCATTTCCTCTTTGCACGTAAGTATATTCTCCGAACATTTCGCTGTTGGAAACAACCCTACCTCATAGTTTTTGTTTTTGAGCAGTTTCTATTCCGTCTTGAGGCTTGTCTGATTGCCTACAAAGCCAATTCGGTTGGCGACATTGGTACGTCGTTTAGGTGTCGGTTCTCTGGAAACAGCGTCACAACAGGTCGTTCGGATGTGTTTTACATCAATAATGAATGGAGTCACATTCCGGTGATCAATATAGCTTCAATGCTTGCGAAATACACTGCTCCAACCGCAACGGCAGTGAGAGTTGAACTTTACATAGCTTCTCGCCAGTGTTCCAGAGGGAGTATTCCCCCCTGCGAAATTACGCAGAAGATAACACCGTCTGATCCCCTTTATTTCCTTCCAGGCATTGCCACGGGAAAGATAAAAAGCTTCAAAGGGCGTACCTTTGTTTCAACCAAGTCAGAGGGCATCGGAAGCATATTACGCAATGAAGGTTGGTAACTCGCTGTACCATCTGCTCAGAGTAACCTAACGCCTTAAAAGTAATCTTTCAATAACAACTCAGGCATGTGTCACAGAGTAAACAAATTTTAGAAAGGGTCATGTCCCCAAGCGAAAAACCATATAAATAAAACTAAAATATATTTTTTGTGGGCTGCTCCGGATATTCAAAGCATGTCGTTAATACATGGCGTAAAGGCGCCCGCGGTGAGGTATCATTAGTCTTACATGATAAAACAAGTTAGTGTGACATAACTAACATACGTTTCTTTACAGGAGCTCCAAATTATCTAGCGTGGCCCTTGGTTCGAGCAAATGAGAATGTGCAGAGAAGTATAATACGAAACATCACCGAGAGCTCGCCTAGTTGGAAACCATTCATAATTCGTCCACGTGTGCCGTTCGTGTGTTCCTTCCTGCGACCGCATTTTTTTGAGCAAGTGAAAATATTAAGCACATTACAGCGAAACTTTAGCAATGCCTGAGGCAAGCCGAAATTGCCGAACGGGATGACAAAGGGCATTGTCAGGACGGAGCTGGGAATCAGGGAGACGCAGAAAGTCGACGCCAGACGCTGAACAAGCACGTTGAAAGCGACACGCTTGCCGACAGAAGAGAGATAAAGAGCCTAGCATCGTTGCTCGGGTTTTCTTGTTCAGTCCCGCCGTCGCGATGGAAAGTGAGAAACAGCTCAGCCATAGCTAGCCCTCCTGCGCGACGGTGCGCGAAAACGCCGATGATGTCTGGCCGCTCACGGGCGCTAATCCCACGTGCGCTGCAGTGCAGACGCTTTTGCCGGACTGGTCTTGTTTTGACGATTAATGAATACACACACACTTGCCCTCCGGCGCAACAGCTCCCGGCCGGTTTCGGCTGGTTCTATCAAGTGCGCTCCAGTTCAGACGCTTTGGTCAGTTTTGTTTCAGTTTTCACCCTGACTGAAGGCACGCTTGCCTTTAGTGCAACTGTACCCTCCATTTAGCAGCCCTGGATAGTACCAAGTAAGCGAGCAGGCTTTCTACGGAGGGGAGGCTCATAGGATAAAAGAGGAAAATCGTGCGCAGGATAGTGCCCTGGGCAGTCTGCGTGCGTTCCGGGACTCATAATCGAGGAAGTCCATTGCCACCAGTACCACTGACGTGATTGTCAGCGCCTCATCATGAACGCGGCTCACGATATCAGCTTTAGTGTACGAGGCTTTTATTTTTTATCAACTACACTTGGAGCGACGTTCATGGAAACCGTACGGTGTAAGCAACACGAAACAATTCTTTCTTAATTTTTCGTGGTTGTTGTGATTGACGCCTCTCAAGCGGGCCGAGACAGCGTCACGTTTTGTAGCAGACCCTTTGGCGATTTACTGGCGTCAAGCACGACGGCATACTCGCCAATTAGCTATGGGAATGTAATAAAATAGCAAGGGTATTTAACATCTGAAACGTTCACGTGAAAAATTAAAACTGTAAATCTGCAATAAGGTAAGTACTACAAAGACATTGCATATCAGTCCGACGTAAATAGCGTCAGTCGCAACGTCGGACTGCGAGAGAGTAGAAATTTTACATCTTGCGGGAGTTCCAGGGAAACAATGACAACGCATTTTCTGAATTTGAAAGTAAATCCTCCATTAGGTATTATTCTACAATGCTGCCATGAATTAGAAACTCGCAAATCCACTCCGATGCCCCTGTAAGCAGGACGGCAGCAATATAATACGATTACACATATCGACGTTCGCGATCGTTCAGCTTACGGAGTGACGGGAACAACAGCGAGTTCGGAGCGTGTTTATTTGTGCTCTCAAAAAAGCAAATGGTAAAATTCGTCAAATGCTTCCTATGTGGTAGTACAGTCATGGACAAATAAAATGCGAACGCTAAAATATCAACCAGAACACGCCAACTTGAAAAAAACCCTTCGTGGAAGTCCCATTAAGGCGTTCTACGGGCACACGTCAAATACCATATTGCCCAATTTACTTACTGTAATTTAAACACGTGTAAATTACAATTGTAGGGAAATGAATCATGCAAGTTGTGCTTTCGTTTATAACTTCGTGATCACGTTAATCTCAAGAGTGTAAAATAATAATGTCGCTGTACCGCAGGGATTGGTAATTTTGCCGATCGTATTCAACCTGATTATAAGACAAATTGCCACAGCGGGGGAGAAGGGTTCAACAGTGCACTTACCACATATGCGGAAAATAAAGCACTATGGTCAGAATCAGGCAACGACTAAACTACTGAGCCGGCGTGTGAGCACCTTCATTATGCGCTTTCTCAAAATTGAACATTAAATCGTTCCCCCTGACATGAACGCCTCGCCTGAAGAGACACATTCTTACAGTAGTGGGCTACTAAATAAAAAAAGAAAAGATCGCCGTCACACTGCAAGGGCGCACCAAAACATAACTTACTTACACCTGGATCCGTATCCTCGGCATACCGATACATGCACTAGGTGGAGACACAACATGGCTTGAAGAACTGGCACCAACATGGAACAAAACTAGTGCACTTGCTCGGAAGCATGTCTCACAAGTTTGGGGGCGTCACAACCTACGTTTGACGTTGATTAGTGCAGACAGTTCTTGTCTCCAGGGCCCGTTACAGCGCCATCCACTACCACCAACTTACTCTGGTACAGATGCGCAAAGCGCAGAGCCTGTATTTGCAGGCACTTAGGGTAATCATCGGCCTACACCAACATACTAAAACAGAAGAGCTATAGCGTTACGGGCCATCTTTCTTCACTCAATAAGGTTGTTACTCAACGGATGCTAACGGCGCGCGACATTCGTGTACACACACTCCAAGGTCAAAACCTATGGAAACTGGACGATGACCGCCTCTTCAAAGCTACAACATTTCAGAAAACAATTTCAACATGGGAAGATGTATTGCTTACACACCTAAGGCCACTACCAACGAAGACTCACGAAACTGGCCACAACCATGAAAAACGGTCCCAAGCACATGTCATGTCTAATGCGCAGTCAACAGAACCAACCAGCTACACGGATGGAGCCTTAGATGAAAATCGCTTCCTCATAGTGCTTGCTGCAACAATCTTTAGCCAAACTAGCACGCAGTGTTTTTGTGTAAACCAATTCATTTCCACTACTGAACACGAAGGGCAAGCCATCGTCCTGGGTGCTCACATGATCCCAGATGTTATAGCTCACAATACAACCGACGCTATCATCTTCACGGATAACCTAAATACCATGAAAGCGTTACGAACCCCTCAACGACGACACACTACACCTCAGTGAATGCAAGAACTCTGCAAAACCATCCTGCACGACAATAACATCGATCTCCGAGTGCAGTGGATACCTGGCGACAGAGGCAACACTGGGGCTTAGGAGGTCCAGAGGCTCGTAGGGGAGACAATACTCAACCACCCGTCGGAATCTTCTGCGCCTCCTGTCCCGCCTAACCCCTTACCTGAATACCGCTGGAAGACACTTCAGCAACAAGGCAAGAAAGAAATTAGATAAACAATTACCAAGCTTTCACACCCGATGCCCCGAAACATCCCAGGAGCTGCACAAAAAATTCTTACCAAATCTCGTACTGGTTACGAACTCACAGCAGACATCTTAGCTTGATGGGGACACTACCGATAACCAATGGACCATCAAGTTTCACGAGACTGGCTCTGTGCTTTCTGCGCCACCAAGATCGCTGGACATTCAGCCAGTAGACGTGGTAATGCAGGGTACTAGAAGCGATCCGAACAAGACGAACGTCCCCTGGCGTCAAACATCTGCAGGATAGGCAACACCCAAAGAATAATACCAACGGCAGGCTGCTTGGACTGTGGTCCTTCGTGAAGACTCACTCGCCAATGGGAATTTATCGTCCCTTACCCCCTAACTCCTCCCCCTATCTCCGCAACAGGCAAAGTTCCATTCTTGTATAATAAATTTGTTCACTAATTCTGTTGTGTTCCAGCATTCCCGAATATTAAATTTCTTTTTCCACCAGTACTGATTCTCTTCGCTCATGCGGGACCATATGAAGTTTTGGAGTGCAGGTAAGGGAAAAGAAATGTTCGTTTCATACAAAGCCCCAATATTCCATGACTGCATGAAATAAAGCGAGAACATCGCATGCGGTTCTATTAACGACGCAGTGAGAATTTCGACGACCCGCTAACGCAGCTACTGGCGGCACAGCGAACGTAGCCTGTATGCATATTCGGCTTAAACAGCTCCACGTGCCTACGCGCCCACAAAGGTGGGAACGGAGCAGTAACAGCAATGTACAGCTCGTTCTTGGGCATAAAGAAGACAATAAAACAAAAGAAGAAATAAAAGGCATAGTGAATGTGCAAAACAGAAAAGAAGACCGAAACATGGCTCTACCTGCACGTTAAGTAGCACCGACGGTGCAGAAGACAAGCCTGACAGCTGGCCTTTTCTTAACATAAGTGTTCGGCACGCGGAGCTGTCCCGTTAGGTATAGGACAGGCGAGCGACGGTACAATGAACCGGGTGCTTCTCTGTGCGGCGTCAGGGAACTGGAATGATATAGTCTTCGGCAGTCCCAAACACACGGTATCCAAAGCCTAGAAACAAAGACAAATTGTGGCGACAACGTCCCTCTAATGCATTAGGAGAGCTCCGAGAACACGTAGTGCACAAAAGAGCACGGAAGTAAAATGTCCGCAAGTTCGTGTCTTCGTTGCTGTTAGAAGGTAAACTCGAGTGCCATTTTAGCGTACTGGAAAGCAAATACGGCTTCTGGACGGGGTTTGTGGGGCTGGGACACTTCGTGAAGAGGTCCTTTGTTAAGGAACCGCTGAATATTGATCGCTCAACTAGTGCTGGGGCAGTTTGTGTATGGACGGCCTTGTGACCAACACTGCCCTCCTGCGGATATTGTGCGCTTGAATTTTCAACACAGCCCCTAACATGAAAGGCCAGCCATGTCATCGAAAGGGTGATTTGCACATGAAATGAACTTCCGCAGATTAAGTGATAAACAGCCATCTACAATTTGTGATTTCTTCAGGCAATCTGTACCGCATGATATGGGAGTGTTCGGCAAACTCCAAGACTCCTATAACCGCGTACCCTTCGCGTCGGCATTGAGAGAAAGAGCTGTCCAGTTGCGGTCCTAAGTCTCAGGTTAGGCTGGTGGAAAGGGCCATATAGCAGGAGTCTCTAATATAGTCCTGGACAGAGGACCACAGCCCACATTACGATGCTCGCAAGTAAGTTAATTTTCTCTCTCGGTCTCTCTCTCTAATGCTTGACAACCCCGCAAGGCGTGAAAGCTGCGTCTTTCTGAACGATGCCAAAGTAAAATCGCAGCGCTACTGCCGTCGTAATCGGATGAAGTTTTCATTTGAGAATGCGTCACCTCGAGCCGCGATGTTTTGCGGCGACCAGACATTGCAGCCAAGGTGGCAATGCCCAGCGAAGAAGAATATTCAGAGGCGGCCGTCCTCTCCCTTATGCGGGATAATGACACCTGTGGGGGCGGAAGAAGCGCTAAAGAGCAGTTGAGTAAGGAGAACAGTTACGGAAGCCTCTGCTGCCAACTGGCAGGGTAGTCAACTATTTTCTCACGTGGCCTTCAGTGCTCGCTCACCCAGCCGACTTTAACCGGTACTCTGAAATCTGCGTTACGTACAATGTGTTTGCGTTAGCCTAGTGAAATGGGTCGACCTGCGCTCCGTGCAAGCACGCGCTTTGTCACTTTGTGCCTTATGACCACCAAGCCTGCAGAGGCATTTCGCACCTTGTCGCGTGATCGTACTGCACTTTTAAAGACGATAGTCTTTCTTGGGGGACTTAAAACCAGAAATTTTGGTCTGTCTGTATGTCTGTTTGTCTGTCTGTCTGTAACTCGATTCAGCCAGCCGGCCAAAGTGAAACGAAGTCTGAGCAATAGTCTTATATATACTCACAGCGAAATCTAAACGCCTAAGTCCTGTTTATATGTTCATACTTTTCAACATTATTGAACAAGAACAAGACATTACGCAAATATAAGACAGAAAATTGATACACAAGGGATATTTATAGTGTTAGATGCTCGATTTTTGCGAAATGAAACACTAGACCTACTGCTGAAAAAATTCACACTGTCGCCTGCTGTCATCCGCGCCACTATAGCTTTTGAGGCATTTTAAAAATTCAAGCGGCAACAGTTATGAAAGGTTCCACTAGGTAGCTTTCACGTTCTGCTTGGAACACACGTGGACTAGGGCAGCGCGATTCTATAAACGTTGAAGTAGGGCGCCTCGATTCACGCGCGTCTGCGCCGTACGGCAGCGCTGGCATCAAGGCACCCGGCCTGGAGCAGTGGAACGCGTTAATTTAAATTGACTTGAGCAAACCTTTAACTTGTTTACCTTGGGAGGAGCGCGACGCAAGAGGGGCAACATGAGAGGTGAGCGGGAAAGCGAAGGAAAGCATTTACTTTGCAAATGTCGGCAGAGACTATTGTCTTTTGTCGACATTTCCCACCGAAGGAGCAGATACGCGGCCAATTTTTTAAGTGCGAATGCACTTCTTAAGCGACCCTGAACCTGCGTCCACCGGCGATGTCCGCATAGCATACCCACGTGGGGGATTGGCCAGGAATCTCCTCGTCTTCCTTGGCAACGGGGGGAGATGGGCGCGCGCTGCCTGGCCGCTGACATGGCACATACCCACGTGGGGGATTGGCCAAGAATCGGGCGTGAGAAGGGCTAATGCACCCGCTTAAAGGAGTACTGACACGAAATTTCAAAGCTGAGATCCGCTCTAGCAATCAAGTACAACGACAACACAAATAGGTGTCTGTGAATAAATGCATCTTTCTTTCTTTGTAGTTGTGTGTGTGTGTGTGATCTCTCTTTCGCGAACATTACCGAACCGCGCAAATTCAACTCGTGCATTCGCACTTTCACATTCTTCCCCTCGGGGAAATGCGGGGAATTTTTTTGTTTGTTGTCTTTTGCGCACTTTTTGACGTTATCATGCAATAATGCTGCTCACACTGCTCACAATGCCGCTCACAATAATCACACTGCTAACAATAATGCATCTTTTGTTACAACCAACACGCGAACAGTTCATTTTTTTAGTTCTTAAAAGCATTCTCTATGTAAAGACCACCTAGTGCTCATAGTGACTTAGATCTATATGACGCGGTTGCATCGAAAAAAGTGCTCGGTCGCTTGGTTGAAGGATATTGGGTGACGCTCGTTCTGCCTTTTTAACAGCTTAGGGTTGCTTTTCTTTTTTTTGCAACGCTGTTTTACCTTGTGAAACTTGCTGTTACTTTCAGGTGTTTCGTGTCACCTTTCTTGTTTGACTTTTTGCGTACTTCTTTATCCTCCTGCTTTTGTGCACGCGTCGGCCTGCAGTATGCTATGCACAAAGAAAAATGCTCGTTCGCAAAAGTCACACGAGAAAGTAAAACAAAAGAAACAACGCAATTAAATTCTCGCCTCCCATTTTCTCTTACGCCTTCATTTCTACTTTCGCGCGACTTGTATTGTGGCTGGTTTATACTGTTACGTGGGGTCATAATGGTGAGACGATCCATGATTGATGAGGCGATGATTTAATGGGCGTCAGCCATCTTGACGCGAGCACAGCTATGTCACACAATGTACTTCACCCTCTTACACTGTGGGTAAACATGGCGCTATGCGTAAGTATCCACTTCGTTTTGTCCTCGTGAAATATCTCCCCGTTCGATGGCGACGGTCGACGCCGCGAGGAAGTGACGGCGATAGACACGAACGATGCGATGGCAGTGAACAGTGATGTGCTTGCAGCCACGGGTGACGATGATTGCATTGATGATGCCTGGCCCCGCTATAGCGACGTCCTGAAGGCAGCGACGAAGCGCCACGGGTACTCGGAACCACATTGGACCGGAGGGCTGGGGATATATCGTCATCGGCTCATCTCGACTGTCGAAACTTTTCGCGGCTGGTCCTGTTGGTCTCGTCGCGGGCTGGGGAGAAGGGGACAGGGGCGTGGTCGTTCGAGTGCTGGTCGCAGCGGGGCTGGGGCTGTCCGACATGGCCCACGTACTGTCGACGATCGCTGCCAGGCCGACAATGTGCGAAGCTGGCGCCAGGATGGGTATGAACTCACACACTCCACTAAAATGTTACGTGGCGGCATAACCATCAGACTAACCATGATTGATGAGGCGATGATTTAATGGGTGTCAGCCATGTTGGCAGGAGCACATCTATGTCACCAAATGTCCTTTATCTGCTTAGAATGTGGGTAAACACGGCGGTGTGTGTTTTGTACATTTCATTTTTCGGAACGAAGTGACGATTTAGTGCTTAGTGTTTAAACGAAGAGGTTTAGTGTTTTGTAAACACCGCACCACAACTTACCTTTATCTCTTGGTTGCTCAGATGTCCCTGCATCTCTCGAACAACGTTGTTGCACAGGAAGAATACCCTTCCGCGAGCCCATGCACATTCGAGATGTCTTTCATCAGGATCACTGCCATGACGTCGGGCTCGTACTGGGTAACGACCACGGTGTTGGCATTGTTGAAACCCTTGAAGCTTATGAAGCTGATTTACCTTCCTGTGTTAATGCCCTCGGCATCGGTGAAACACCCCGCTTTCAGCTGCAACTAGGAAAAAAATAGCATTATGCAAGAGGTCAAAATTTGCTTTTTAAACTTTAACCGGTACCCGTCCTCGCTTTAAGCATAATGTTGACAATTTACGCAACTGAACTTGCAAGCGAGAATCCGGAGCCATGACCATAAAACCTAATCGATGCAAGGTACTACAGGCAGGCAAGCATAGATTTTAAGATTCTTGTGTTGGTTTTTCGTCCACAGAGATTGTGATTCTTCAGCATTGAGACCTCGTTGTGGCAATGGGAAAGATAGTGTTCCTAAGCATTGGATGAGTATTCGTTCTTAACGTTTCTCGAGGAGGGTAGTGTGGTAGTCGTGGTCACAAGGAGCACGAGGTTTTATGCGGGGTCGCTCGATGGAGCCATGTCTGTCATGGCGTGGAGTAGTTTTCCGCTCTGTTGTTCGATGGCCCCTCCCGATTTTATTTTTCCATCCACTTACTCGTTGTAGGATAGTGGTTTTTCGGTTTCTTAAAATGCGTTTAAATTAAAATGCGTTAGGAAGACACAAGTTGAGGACATATTCACCGTCATTATAACGAACATCCTATTTAGGACGACTGCAGGGAGAAGGACTCTCCCATTGACCTTCCCCTACTGTTGTCCTGCGCTTCCGGAGTCTATTATTTGCTCTGAATATTTTCCCTGCATCAAGAGTATGACCTTCCCCTTCTTCTAGACCCCCCCAAGCATGCCCATTCTGTTACCTGGTGGTCCACCCTTTGTTAGTTCGTCTCGCGGTCACAAGTGCGAGGTTGAGGACTGCCTGTTATGGTGCCCTGATGATGGTGTTCCTTGTACCTTCTTTGGTGCGGGTAAAGCGGTAGTGCAATATGCGCTGCGAAAGTCGGGTCATGATCAATGGTTCCGTAATTCTTATCATTTCTTTTTTTCTTTTTCTAGCTCTGCTCTCGGTTGGGCGTTTTGTTGGTGGGCAACTGAATAAATATTTTCTGTTTTTGGCTATTGTTAGTTTGACACCACTGGTTGTCGCTAGAGCAACGCTGAGCCCTCTTACGCGACTGTTCTCTTGGAGGACATCCGTACTTATTTTTAGGGTAATTTTTAGCTTCGCCGCGAGGCACCATCTGTCGTTTGCCAAACCGTGCTTGCAGCGGAGACGGAACAGTACAAATACTGTAAAGTATTTTGAAAACGTATGTCTTAGACGCTGTATAGTGGGCTTTATTTTTAGTTTTTCTGCTTATAATCTATGCCTTCCTTGATTTCTGAGTGACCGCCAGTAATCCTTTACCCCAGCTTTAGTTAGGTCACGCAATGTTGGTGGCGGCATAAGTCTTGCTGGAAAATACACCGAGGTGGTGCAGTGAGTAACGCGTTGAGCTACTAATCCCAAGGATGCAGGTTCAATTCCCGGCTACGGCGGCCGTTTTCCTCATTGAAGCAAAAACAAACTCTAGTGTGTCGTCGACATTTCGGCGCATGTTAAAGATCTTGAAGTGGTTTTAGTTCTTTCGGAGATATCCGCTACGGCGTGCCTCGTTTCCCACGTGTAGCTTCGGGCATGAGTTAACGGAAAGTTATATTTTTTGTCATCTGGTGGAAACACGCTTTAGTGTGGCGGCGTGAGTGTCGGGCACGGCTGGCGACGGTGTCTGCCAGGCACGCTACCACCGACTGGGCATAGAACGAACTACAGCGCAGGCATGGCACCTGCTGAAAACGCGCGGTTTTTCTTTCGTATTCGACGTTGTATCGTGATCCTTACCAAACTTCTGTTACCGTTGCGCCACATTACACATTCAGCGGAGCCCTGGAATCTTGCAAGCTGCCTCAGTCTTAGCTTCCGGGTGGTAGCTGTGACGTATTTCCGTGGACGCCTGTGAGCACGGCTGATAGTGGATTGCTAGGAGCGACGGGGAAATCAGAAAATGAGCCTGATAACGCTATCGCGTTAAAAATAATTAAGAATGACCGAAAAAATAATGTCTCCCGTAGTATATTGTACCCTGTTCTATACATATTTGGCGCGATTTCGCCCTGCGGTTTTGATTAAGAGCGCGTCGTCAGATATGACGTAAGCAACTGTTGGCGAATAATAGTGCAAAGAAAACGTTACTTTTGAGAGCGCTTTTCTAGTTAAAATAACGTTATTTAAAATGCATGAACACCAACAAACAAAATCCGGTATGGCCATACGACCACCTCTAAAGGTCCCTTCACTGAGTCTTTGAACTTGTGCAAGACGAATGTTGCCAACTTGCGCTGGAAAATAAAAGAAATAAGTTTACTTCTCTCTTAGAAGATAACGTGTTCTTTCGACAAATTCTAATGACGTAACGCTGGAAGGTATGCTGCAAATGGGCAGCGGTGTAAATATTGCCGAGTATTTCGTGTTGTAATCGGCTGCCTTTACCCCTTAGTACATTTGAAATGGTATGTTTATCAAATTCAAGATACGCATTACTTCAGCCATCGGTTCTGCAAAGATAGGAACTGTAGACATCCTCAGCACCCGCTGATTTCAAAAGGGAAGACAAAGATAAGGTGTGGCTAAAAATATCCACCAATAACTTCGTGTTGATAGCATACATTTCTGCTGCACAAATGTTAAGGTTCACCATATCAAACAAGCGATGGGTGGCCCAGTATATCCATCACGCGTAGTTAAAAAATGTTGACCTTGCTCTTTTCGTAGCTGTGTCTTTTAACAACACATGTACATTTTATCCTTTTCTTCAGGTTATGCTACCAGAAAACGGCACTCCCTTATGATTACACCACTTTTTCCGCGAAATAACTGTTTTAAATATTCTTTTTTCACACGGAGCGTTGTAGATTGGAATGACCTGGCGAAGGATGTTGTTTCACTAAGTTCATTATCTTTATTCGAGTCGCACTTGCTTTGATTGTTGTTGTTGTCTTTTGTTTCTATTACCTGCCATCGACTACGTTTCTGTATAACTTTGTGTCATGTTATGTACTCGTTACAAAGATGTAACCCACCCTGCTAAGGTCTCCTTACGAGATCGCAGTATCTACAAATAGATCAATAAATAAAATGTAGCTCTTACATGATAAATTAAAAAAAAAATTAAGGAAAGAGCGAAAAAATGACGTCTGCCGTTGTCTATTGGACCTTTTGTATACAACGCCTCTCCGCATTAGTCACACCTTGTATGCCGTGCAGCCGTAAGGTGAGAGCAGCGTTTGGCATGCCTAGTACTGGTTTTTAGGTACGCTGGGGGAACTAATGCCGGGTCTCGTCCTGACCACGCATACAACCCTAAAACGCAGCTTCAATTATCTCGCCTTTGAAACGCCCTACTAGCGGGCTAGCGTATGTGAAGTGCTAACCAAGCGCCTTAATGACATGCTCACGCCAGCCATTTAGCGCACGAGCGTGCTGGCAGCGGCGCTGAGATGACCGCCATGAAACTCAGCAGATTTTTCTGGCCGTTGGTTTGGTGGTTGTCGGTTGCCTTCATGACAGATGCACTGGCAGGAGTTTCCCGTTAGATAACGTTTAATCGGCAAAGCCATTCTTATGTACAGTTCGCGTCGCTACGCCAGGGCTCGTGAAGCGCAGCAGGGAATTCGTCGCTGTGCGCTCATCCTCGGCAGCCCAGAACCCGTCGCCGAAGTCCGTATGGAAGACTCCTTAAAACCGCTCGCTGCGTCGAACAAGGTAACCGAAAACATAGTGCAGACAACCGCACCCTTACAATGTACGCGGTAAATAGCTGGCACGGAACTATGCCGTCGTGCAGTGGAAGCGGCCTCTCAATGCGTCGTGCCAGCCATCACTCGTTTATTGTTATTACCGAAAAATTGCTTGAAGCAGGTAAATTTTGAGTTATAAAAGTGACATCAGTTTTTTCAGAGAAATTGGCACCCACACTTCATTCTAGCTTTCCCTTTCATTGAGTCTGGTCCTGAGGGCTTCTATGGCTTCTACCTTCGCAGAAACGATGGTTTCCTTAAGGCACTCTGTAGTAATGGGGACTCGCCTGATCACATTCATATGGGGCTTGCTAATTCATGACCCCGGGCTTAAAAAGGATCGGGTACTGATACGAAGGGTTCTACAAATTCATAGAAACATCAGTAACAGCCTAGTTTGCTTCTTTTAGAAATGTATGAATTTTTACTGAGATAAAAGCAAACAAGAAACGCGTTTTGGTTTATCTAGTTTTCACTAGATGGCGCTAGCAGTCTAGCAAGCAGCAGGTTAATTTTATTACCCCAGTACACAAGTAACACATCTTTGAAATAATCAAACTAGGCCGTTGTGAACGTTTAACTGTGTTTGTAAACATATTTGTATTGGTTCAAGATGGTCTTTAAGTTACGTAGACCACGAAGTAGTAATTATTGAAGGAATGTAATAGGTGAGTCCCCCTTAAATGACCGTGTTATAGAAAATATTCCAATGCATTCAAAATACTATGGGGTTACGGCACCGATTCAAGCAATTGAAAATTGGCACCATACCTTCTAGCAACAAATGACTCGAGGACAGAAAGAAGCACTTGAAACCCTTCGAACATGCACAGGCTGCCGAGAAATAACGGATCGCACGACGAGGCTGGAAAGACAAAGGCTACGTCCAACCGAATGACTCGATGAAAGCGATGTATCTTTCGGAAGTGTTCACGTAGTGGCCCGTCGCTGTTTACAAAATACTACAGAAAAATAACGTAGGGTGGTTCGATGTTATACCTGAACTCCTCACCTGCATCTACGTTACTTGGAGTGGCTTAGGAAAATGTCGTGGTGGTGTACACCTATACAATAGGTATCTGCCTGTTTACGGTAATCTCGAACGTACTCCTGTAACGCTATCTCATAGTAGTTCCGTATCATGGGTGGGTCTTGTCGGATTCTACCATTACGTTTCCCTCAGGTCGCAACATTGTGGTATGGCGGGCTCACTGCTACATTCATATGTCGCAGCAGTTCCGCAAGATGCGGTGTTTCGTCGGTTTTCACGTTTAGATTTCTTTCGGGTAACAACATAATGAGGAGGAAGTTTTGTCTCTATTTACCTTACAGCGCTCAAGTACTGAACGGCGAAGAGACTCTCCGCGGCACAGACAAAAATGTAGAGTCTCGAAAAACATGTTACCTGAGAAGTTTCAGAAGGAAGTACAGATTCAGTCTCAAGCTATCCATGCGAAAGTGTATTGTCCACCTACTCGCAATAAGAGAAAGGGTCCGTTCATGCTTTGCACGGCTGTTTCAGTAACAGGGAAGCTGTTGAGCAAGTTGTTTGTGTATGGTGTCCGCAGTTAGAAGTACGAAAAAAACGCCGAGCGCTCGTGAACGCGGGCGTCAAGCGCGCATTCGTGAAGCGAACCATACCCACTTGGGGCGATTGGCTAAGATTGGCCACACAAAAGAAAAACTCCACCGTTCGCTGTACCATGGCAACGCTTGCTCGGAACGAGAAAGACACGTCAGAGCGTACGCCCCTCGTTCGTTCGTCCTCGTGTTGTCGTGCGCATGCGCTCTCTATCGTTGAAGAGCCGCGACTTGAATCTCGAAGCTGCTGTAGGTGATCATTGCCTGACCAAGGCCCGGTCGCGGATTGTTCGCACGGCCAAGGAGGAGACCACGCTTCGAGAGGCTCGGCATGCAAAGCGTCCTCTAGAGACCATAAGCCGCGCTTGCAGAGCGGCGTACGAAAACTTCGACCAAAATGACGAGCTCACTAGGGCCTCGCTTAAAATAGGGTCATTGAAATGCTATGCGGCCGACGTCAACCAAGACAGAACAACGATTCAAAAAATTATCTTCGTGTCCGTCAATGATAACCTACAACGGCTTCGCCATTCAAGTCTTGCACGTGAGTGCAAGCTTGCCTCCATTATATTAACATGGAATAAATTTATTTTTTGACTTATACTGTTGCCCGGGGAGGTTGATAGAGGGCGGAATTGAGAAATTCTTGTATTAACATAAAACCACAAAAACACTTACATAATCATGGACGTCTAAACTGGTGAATAAAATACGGATACATATAATGAGCAAACAATGCTGCAAAGTACAGTAACGAACAATAAAATGCTTATAAGATACGGTTATATGCGTTATCGGGACCTCACGCTGTGTGCAGGTACTTATTCATTGTTCGGATTTGAAACGTATGTGTTCCACGCTCGAGGAGTCATATAGTAACTTCGAAGCCACACCCGCCGCGGTGGCTCAGTGGCTAAGGCGTTGCGCTGCTGAGCACGAGGTCGCGGGTTCGATTCTCGGCCGGTGGTCAAAATTAATCCGGAGCCCTCCACTATGGCGCGCCTCATCGCCTGCGTTGCGTCGGCGCGTTAAACCCTACAAACAATCAACTTCGAAGCCACACATAAAGGGCTGTAGGTAGAGCGAGTTAGCTCATAGTGTCCTGGGCGCTGTGTTGTAAGCACAGTTCTTCGTCTTGTCGTTAGCGGTGTTTGGTCGCGAAAATACACGGGACACTTGTATACTTTTGGGTTTCCTTTTTTTTATTGCGCGTTCACGCGAACAGCAAAACCATTTCGACACACAACATACGGGTCGTTCTTTTCTCCGGTCGAGGAAACCCGCTTGGCCGGAACTTCCAATTCACTCGGCTGACAGTGCCGTTAAGTGGAGCACGAGACCGTTTTCCCGTCTGCAGCAGTCTCTCTACACACGGACCATTTGAGTGCTCGCGACCAGGCACGGCGGGTTGTACGCATTGCCGCGCAGTCTTCTGAAGCCCCCCAGTCCTCCAACCCCTCCAACCACAGTAAGGGCTGAACTTATATTTTCTTGTTGTTTGCCTATTTTCCGCGTTGCAAATCGGTCGCCTTGGTAGGACACCCTAGTCTGAGGGCTGTAAGCTCCACCAGGCTTATGCCATAATATCGCATTGGAACCTTTCGGTTAGGGCGCCACACACGGACCCCTGTGCTGTCAGGTGGTGATTTAGATCCTGCTTCTTCGCGCTTGAACGGCTCGTTGGCCTCGCTAGCCTGCGACGTGATGGTCAGAACGCCATCTCTGGAGAGAAAGTTATAGAGCAATGGCCGATCAATTGCTCGTAAGAGTGCTTCAGATATCGGGCATGTTAAGAAGCGCAGAAGGAACGGCTACATAGTAGTCCCACCAGAGCCAGAAAATTTATGGTGAAAGGAGAACGCAGTGCAAACGCGACAATGGAAAGCCTTCTCCAAACAAATGGCGCATTTGCCAACGCATCGCTGAGTTTTTGTCGCTGGGAGGGCTCTGCACAGACGCGACGTGGGTGGCTTTCGTTGTCTTGCTTCGGCTTTGTATAGAAGCAGGAGGTTTGATATCCTTTTGTTCCTTGGTTCAAGCATGCTGCCATCGCCTCTGTTGTGGCGTTGCCGGCGGTATTTCACGTAAAAGGGATAAAAAAAAGGCACACCGTCGACGTCTCCGGTCAATTAAAGAAGAGGTGATGGCCTGATGGAATCAGACCTTATCCCAAACAACGCTATTTATGTGTTCCTTCTTGCAAAGGTCAAATGTACTCGGAAAATATGTAAGCGCGGCTTCTAAGTGCATTTGCTTTCAGGTTTATAATTTGAGACTGCGTGATCAACCCGGGAAATATGGAATGCAGTTAAAGTGAACACATGCGGCGATGCCCAAATCCTCCCATTTATGGCGGCAGTTTCGTAATGCAGTTATGTATTTGTTCATTTTATTCGCTAACATACATAACAAGATGCCTTCGACGACGTGTGAGTTTCTGTTAGAAGCCGTTGCGTCTTTCACGTATTTGCTGCTTTTCCTTGACAGCAATTGAGGAAAGCGGCGGGTGTGTTTTTAATAGCAGAGCTGTTTATTTAGTCAGTTGCAGCTTTGATTTGACAGCAAGGCCGAAGCCACCGAGAGGTTGGTTGGGCTTGTGAGGGAAGGGGTATATAGAGTGAGATCAGTTTCAGTTCTTGGGAGAACTTCACCGTTTTTTAGTCAGTCAGACGGACTGGGCCTCGCCCTGCTGGGCAACACGCGCCACACCACTCCTAATTGCACAGCTAGCGAGCTCGAAAGAAGCTCAGCGCAGTCTATGTGGTGCCGTATTTGCTGTTTAGGCCGACAGAAATCCGTACGGCGGAGAGAAAAAAAAAACGGAATGCACGTGAGCCACGTGCCACGTGGCGACCGCCGGCGTCATCAAGTCTTCTGGTTGCGCTAACGCCACGTGCTTGTTGCTGTTGTTGTTAAGGAGCTGCAACGTTCGCCGTCTTCTTCTTGTAGCGACCGACACCCCACGGTTCCGCCGCGCCCAAGACGATGAAGACAAGTCTGTCAAGCCATCCTTTCACAATGCACACGTGGAGTCAATATGCCCAGCGGGGCTAGTACGCGCTGCAAGACGATTTGCCTTACGTGGCTGTACTGTCGGAAGACGACGACGGAAGGGATGACGACGATTGCTGCTGAATAAAAACCTGTACACACTTCACTCGTCTTTGCTTTACAGTGCCGTCCGAAAGGTCTTTTCACTGCTGGGGACACGCCTTCCCCCCCTCTCCAGGGATCCGCTGTCAGTGTTGCGATAAGCCGGGTCGTTCTCCAGCACCGCCGTTTCTCTAGCTTTGCGTCGTTTTTTATTCTCCTATTATTTGGGTTATTTTAAAAAGCGGTGTTGTTTTAACGTCCATTTCTAGTCACGGAGGGCAAGATCCTAAACTCACACGTGTGTTTGAAAAAGCTGTGGGCATAAACGCCATACCGTAGAATCCGATCGCAGTGTCTCTATAACGCGAATTATTAATTATTGATTGTATACCTCGTTATTTATTATTTTTTATTGAATAAATAAATAAATAAATAAACAAATAAACAAACACACAGAGAAAATGAATGTAAAAATACAAATAATCTGTATTCTGTTATATTCTGTATTCTGTATTCTGAATTTTTCATAATTTGACAACGAAGGCTAGCCGTGTGCTCAATTTTTCAAGACGTAATTTCAGATAAGCTCCGCCCAAGGTCAAGGAGGCGTTGTACGTATCAAATGTGCGTCCAATTTTAGAATATGGTTGCAGTGTTTGGGACCCCTCAACAAAGGGAAATGCTGATGCAGTGGAATGAATACGGGCACGTGCCGCCTGCTTCGTGACAGGCGACTATGATTTCACTAAAAGATCCCCAGACATTTGTAAAAAATTAGGATGGCCTCTACTCGCAGTAAGACGCAAATACCCACGACTATCCATTTATTTTTCAATATATTAAACGCGAAAACTGGCATCAGCACAAAAGCGTACTTAAAACAACCAACATATATGTCCCCTAGTACCGACCATTGCCTAAATATTCGCGAATATAACTCTGGGATTAACGTTCTTGAACATGCTTTCTTTCCTAGACCGATACACGATTGGAATAGTTTGCCGGAGGAAATTGTTTGGACACCCCCATCATGTTTCACCAAAAGTTTGCGTACTTTTTTTTTGAAGCAATAGCACGCCGTTCTCTCGACTGGAACCTGTCAAATTTGCTATGGCGTTTGCTTTCTGTACATGCCTTTTTTTGTGTGTTACTTCTTTTTTTTTATTTTGATATACTGTGTCTTTACGTCACATCTGTAGTCGCACCTTTTTATTCGAAATCACTGTTTAAAAAAATCCGAACCTCCCAGTTCGACAACTGTATTTGTATTTGTATTCCTAATTGCTTCCCCCTGCCCCCTACACTAATGACCTTGCGGGCGATGTAGGTATGTGTATAAAAACATAAAATGGAAAAATATTCATCCCTGCAGTATTTAACAGCTGAAAAATTACGCCGCACATTGCTGCTTGTTTGGAGGCTTGAAATACGTATGAAATGTCTCATATTAGCATCACTGTTTTGCGTTGTAGGCAAGAACAAAATTTGGCCACCTTCGCAGTTAAGATGCTAAGACTGAGGAAACAGCGGAGATGGTGGCTTTCACTAGCTTTAGCTTAGCTTTTTAGCGTCGGCAGTCCTCGCCCGTAATTCCGGATCTTCTCGACGTAGTTTTGCGCGCTCACGATCGGCTTTCCGCTTCCTTCCCCGATGCTCGGCTTCTTACTCGGGAGAGAGCCTTTGCGTAAAGGGACACTGAAGGCTGGAAACAAGTGGGCCTGTATCGACAGATGAAGGCGCATAGAATCCAAATTCACCATTTTCCCCACTTACCGTTCTTAAATTAAGCAGAAAACGCCAGAAACGTGCAAAGAGGTGCCGACTTTCCGCGCGCTTTTGGGTAGTATGGTATGTCACGTCACAATCTTTGTACAGTGAGAGCTCATTGGAGGAGCACATATGAATACTTTTCCTAATGTAAACAGTTCGGAAGTGGTTGAGCACGTGAAATAAATGTAAATGAAAGCTTTCCGGGAGCTGACGTTATTAAAAAAATTGAGACACCAGGTTTTATACACTGCAAGACAGGCTGCTTCCCTCACGCTCGTCAGCCACCATGCTATCAGTTTCGTTTTGGAAAAGCGTTGGTGCACAATTAGCGAAGTCAACAACTGACTACGGTGAACTCCCGATCTTCTGCAAGCAGTATCTCCGGCAGGAAGCGGCAAGATGCACTAGATGCGCTGCAGGTATTCCATGGAACCGCTTGAATTTCTAACCAGTTCTGCGCGCGCAGATGTTGGTTTTGGTAAGGCGTGGCGGTGCACGCTTCAAATCTTATCGCCCGTGAAAGGTTAGGGTACTTCAGAAGGTTATCCGACCGATCCCAACTTGGGCTTTTCCCTTCGCTGCGAGCCGATGTTGACAACTTATCGGGAAATCATGCGCACATAGTTCCGGGATTGATTGCCGCCCGTGAGCTGTACTTTCCCGTAAAAAAACAAAACGAAAAAACCGCCGAGATGATAGCGAAGGCGCCGGGTAACCAAAGCAGCATTTCGATATCATATGCGATCAAACAGATTTTGTAAATCGTGACCTGCCTCTTACCATCAATTGCGAGAATTGCTGCTCCGGCAGATATTATGATGCAAAAATAACTGCCGACGTTCTACTTCATTTCGGTTGATAGCAACGCGATGTCTGAATTCCGCCTATATTCATAAGCCTTGGAAAAATGTTGGTGGGAGTTCTTTTGTGGAAATAACAGTCCGCAACGCGACGCTACCACCCGCTTTTGAAGGCTGCTCCGCGCGGCCACTAGCACCGGCGCATCCGCTTTCGTCCCATCCGCTACGGCCCGTCTGGCCGCCTGTGATTTACCGACTTTTTTTCAGTTCTGGTTCGGACAACACTAATCTTCGCGAGCCCATCACGTCTCCTGCGCTCATGTTTGAAACACAGTTTTTTGCAGTTAACTCTTTTGATCTCTACTATTAGAGACATTATTATTACGTTGGCGAAAACTTGAGTGCAGTTGGCCTTTAACTGTGCCCGTCTTATCCGAAGATCGGACACTGATCCTTTCGAGCGTACACCGTCTGTCTCAACTAGAAGACCACTTGCACGTCAGAGGTACGCCATCACAAGGCTCAGCCAATCTCAGACGCACAGCTCCCCAGTTAAACATCTGGGCCGCGCCGGGCACTCCACACACCTGCTCGTCAGCTCCTTGCATCCTCGCAACTTCCCCTCACACTTTTTCGCCTAGCAGTCTCCTCCTCTCCACTTTGCCAAGTCTAGTTTTGAGCGACGCCCAGCACAGCTGGAACTCAAGCTTAAACAGCTCCGCGGTTAAAAATTCGCGTTAATATTGCGTTCCCTAGAGCATGGACACAAAAGCAAGTAATTTCGCGGAATTGTGACGACTTGACGGTCACGTATTTTCCCATTTTTAACGTTACTGTACTGTAAATGTTCTCGGTACGTAGATCACGGCTGTGAATAAGGAACAGCATTGTTGGGGTGTAATCTTTGTACGTGTGTGCGTATGTGTATGTGTGCATTCGTGTGTCACGCACGTTTCTATGCGTGTGGACTAGACCAACGGCAACATATGTCCCGACGGGGCATAGAATGAAATGTACACGGATCTGATGTCGCGATGCACCTCAGGTTTCTTTCTTTTTTCCAGTGCATTTGCTCTTTCGCTAATGGGACGACTGCTCCGTTCTGTTCTCAAGACGCGTCCATTAGGAGCATCTCACTCGACGTCGCTGCTCATGTGTATCTCGGTAAAAGGGTTTGCCGGCTTTCGAAAGGTGCTCGTGAGAGGCTCCTGACGCTAGACGGTCAAAAAGGGAAAGCCATCACGTCTGAACCTAACGCGGCTGTCAAGTACCCAACTTTCTCGATGTGGGCACTAAAATGGATTCGCCAACTCAGAGGACAGCACTCACGACATGCTCACCAGGGAGCGCAAGACCGCTGAGGTACACAGGTGCCACGTTCATCAAGGGCTGCCGACGGCTACGCCAATAACCATTTTATCCGCGGTCACAACGCACGACACCGCCGTCAGTCCCAGGTGTCTGCAAGGATTGTTCAGGCTCTAAGTGGACCGCGACTTTACGTTTAGTGTTGTGAGCTTCTCTGGGGGCCATCAGGTAGAAGCAATCCTGGGCATTACGCAAAACCACGCAACATTGACGATAGGGGCACCATGTGTCAAAGTGAAGTGGTATACCCAGTAAGTCATGCTTTCACAAGGCAGCGGAGACAACAACTGTCTTAATGGAACTAAAACTGAGATATGCAGGGTTTTGAAGATGAACATGACACCATCCAGACGAACGGATAAACAAAATACATGAATATGCAACTCTGTGCACCTTTCCAGCTAATCACAGTTTATAGTTCTATTTTTTTATTTTCTTCTGTTTAGGTATTGGGAACACTTATGTACCTGTTTACACAGACATAGAAGAAATCAAACCTATGGGCACAGGGAAGTAAGTTGTGATGTGGAACTAACCTCATAACAAATTCAGAGTGTTGCAGTTTCTGGCCGTGCTTTTGTTGCAGAAGAATCATTGTTCTTTGTGCAATACAACATTTCTGAAATAGTTCTTATATAGCCCTAAACAGTATAATTGCTGATATACACAGCTTGGTATTAGAACAGAAAAGGCACGTTTGTTTCCAACACTTCAAATAAGAAGTGAGGAAAGCGGTGTATTCTTTCCGATGACTACGTCTGGCGTTAAAGATTGAGGCTGTTGTTGTACCTTAGAGGTTTTTTACTAGCTCGCAGATCCAAAATGAAGGTTTAAGTTTTTGTCTATAAAAGTGATTCAAGCTAGGCAGAAATACTTCAAGGCCGCATGTCTTAGTGGAAATAAAAAAGTACAAAGATAGGCATGCTAAGCTGCAGCGCCACAAATTTAGAAAAGTCGAAAAACTGTATGTTAGCGGATGCTAATCGAATTATGTTACTCACCTTTGTGATTTATGCTTTGCTATTTTGGCCAATATTTTGCAGCCCATGCACTGTACGAATGCCAGGAATAAAACACTGCGAATATCATTCGTTATTCTTTCGTTGGGCTTTACTAAGTCGTTGTGGATCGCTGGCAGTTATAAACAAAAAATTAAAACATACGGGATGTAGCCACAGCAACCAAACTATTTAGTAGATAAAACTATGCTGTTAAAGGCGGAAATGTGGGATAGGGCATTTCGTGAGGGTTCTCTTGAAAAAAAAAAAAAAAAGGTGTTCTGGAAGCGTACTTGCCAAATCACTACATAAATGAAAGGTAGGCCACACTTCTCGTGCCGATCAATAATCTCTGCCATCACTGTCTAATTTATCATGAATGTACGCAGAAGGAGATGACCATCTAGTAGGCAAGTGGCAGCTTTTCGAGGATATTTGCGTTAGTTTACAACTGCAATCGGAGACGGAAAGAAGAGCGGGAAATCTGCCAACGCGTGTGACGAATATTTTGTGTGGTGGCCAGTCAAGCAAGATGTAGGCTGTATAGCCTGTTAAATATTTAATCACACTGCGCCTGCGAGAAATCAAGAAACCAGTGCAAGTGGCAATTGTATGTCATAGGCCTAACTGAATTGCTTGTTCGTAGGATGGGTGTGTGGCCTTGTCCTTTCTTGTGTGTACGTGTGGGAATCTCTTCTGCATGAGCATTCTTTGCCGAGTACTCCAGATCTCTATGTGTGTGACGCCCTGAACTGCACAAAAATTCGTAATTGTCGAAGTCAACACATTTCATCCTTGCACTGGCGTAAATATAGCATATTCGTTGAAAATTGAACGACAATATTTAAAATAGAGAAACTTTATAAACTGTAACGAACAAGACTGGAAATTCCCCAGCAACCCCGGCAAAATGAAAGACCACGTTGTTGAGTTTCATGCCATGGTCAAATTGTTCGAGCGCGCTCACGCGTTCATATGATGACAACCAGTCCTGAGCGTCAAGCCACCAACGCCTGCATGCGTTGCGCGTCCGTTGCATCATTTTTCTGAGCCTACGACAAAGATCTGCACTAGTCCGTGACACAGCAGCGCCTGTGTTCACTAGCGACTGTGCACATCTGCCTTCGACTGATACCACTGTCATACGGCAAATCTAATGTAATTCAAAGTAAATGACAGTAGCTGTTATTGACATTCGCTCTGGCTGTGCGGGTCTACACAGTGAAACAAATGTCATTTGATAGTGATAGCGAGGATGATTAGCAAGCTCGTAAAATTGCAAAATTATGTTCAAGTACGTCTGGAATCTTATCAAACATAATAGTTTTTTAAAACGAAAAAAAAAATATTTTTTTAATTAAAAAGACGGTAATCGCCGTTTTCGGTGACGTAAGAAGATATCACAAGTGGAGACAAGTGCGCGAGGAATCCGTATCAGGGTAGCGCGCGCATTGCGGACGAGTCATTTTAAAGTACTTGTTTGTGTTTCTTTTTTTGAGAACCATATAAATAAAGGGAAAATATTACAATACTGACAGTTTTTAGAAACAGTATTCTTCGGTTTATTCCTTAACTTTCTTGTCTAGGGACACGCCACGGCTGTAGGGGCTGCTCTTTTGGGTGCTGAATGAGCTGCCCAACCTCATTTATCTGCTAAATGCCATTCGCCTCGAATGTCATTCGGAATTCTCATGTAGCGCCGTACTAATGACATTTCCACCAAATGAAATTTGCTCTAAATGTCATTAAATTTGGCGGGTGACTGGGGTATAATACATCAATAATATCCACGGGAAAAAAACGAGGCCTCGGACAGTCGAGAGTAACACAGTTCCTGCCTCTGAAACTCGCATGCTAGTTTTCCTCTTCGGAAGCAGTTGGTCGTCGTCACATCGGAGAAAGGGAGCGGCGGCTTGAGAATGCTGAGTCACGGTTACCAGAAGCACGGTAGTCAGGAGGTGAGCGGCTCACTGATACGTTGGAACGAATATCCGTTGGAGGCGCGGTGTGGCAAATGCTAGTGGTAGGAGAAACCATGGCTGGAATATCAGTTCAGCCCCTCACCTTCAAACTACCGCGCTATACCAAAACCACTGCGCTGCCTGCCGCCACAGCATGAAACGTCACATCCTTTCTCCTTCGTTGCTTCATTCTGCGTCATGAGGTGCCTCGGAAGCTGCTCAGCGATCGGGGACGCGTCGTTTCGTCGGATGTTGTCAACAAGCCTCTCACTGAGTGCCGCACAACCACTGCATACCACCCGCAGAATAACGGCCTCACTGAGCGCTTTAATCCAACTCATGGGGACATGCTGTACATGTAGGTAACCGGTCAACTGCGTCGTTGGGCCAATGACTCTTACTACGCACCTTCGCCGCCGTGGACGGCAGACGATATACACGTGGAGCGTTTGACTTGCTATCACGACTCTCTGGTTTCCTCTGCTCCGTGTTTCCACAGCCTGGCGTCTTCTTCACGGGGAGAAGTTATAACGAACAAGTGAGGACATTCGCCAGCAACGCCGATGCCGTGCATCATCACGTATCGTAACCAGCGCCATATCTCTGGGATCCAAGCAGAGTATCGTCATCCGTGTTCCGAAGAAGCGGACCAGATTTACCGGCATCGTTATGACTTCTGAAGTGTTCGCGACTTTTAAGGTTCAAAAATGAACCTCAATGAAAAACAAACACAACAATCCAAAAAATAAACGTCTGTATATTGCATCGCACTCACACCACTGCTACACATTTTAAAAACGTGAAAACAAACTTGAACAGTAAAAGCAAAAAAAAAAATCTGTAGAAATTTAGACAATTGTCTACTGATACGTCACACTCTTATGCCGCTTGTCCTGCGTGTGAGTTCCGAAAAAAGAATAGAGGTGTTACTTGTGCCAAATCCACATTTTTGTGTAAATTGCGGGAATTCTCTACGGTACGCCCTTTTCGGCATTTTTTGTATTTTTCTTATTTTTTTAGATTTTCAAAATTATGTTTGCCATATTATCTCTATTTACGCTATTAGAACGCTTAAAGGTGGAACTTCCGTGTAATCGGCATTTTTCGTGTAACTACAAGGCGTTACACGGCTCGCAATTTTCGGTAGTTTATATTTCTGTTATGAATGCCTAGCATTGTTTCCGGAGTACCCCCCCCCCCCCTCCCCTTCAGCTAGGAGCTTGTAACACCCTGAATTTCTACAAACATGCAGATTTCGCGAAAGCTCCAAATGTAATCGTTAGAATAACGCAAATGGAGATAATTGGTGCAACGAAATTTGGAAAAAACTAAAATCAGAAAAATATAAAAAAATACGGAAAATGTAAAAACGTATAACGCATGGCATTTCCACAATAATGTAGATTTCGCGAAAGTTTTAGCTGTAATCGTTATAATTGCGTAAATGGAGATACTTTGTTGAACGAAATTTGAAAAACTAAACTATATGAAAAATGTAAAATATTAACGAAAAATAGTGAACCAGAAACGCCCTGCATTTCCACAATATTGCAGATTTCGCGAAAGTTCCAAATGTAATGGTTAGAAAAACGTAAATGGTGATAATTGGTCTGGTGAAATTTTTAAAAACAAAACAAATAACAAAAATATAGAAAAATACGGAAAATGGCAAAACTTATACCGTATGACATTTCCACATTAATGTAATGTAGAATACAGGGTATTGCCCGATTGGGTGGAAATATTCTTGATGGAACAGAGTTTGTCGGAATACTGATCACTAATTCCGATGTAGGATTTATAGAAAATGTGAGCTAAAATTGAAATTATTCAACGTTATAATAACAAGATCACCAGTTTTAATATATAGATAAGCCCGTTAGTTTCCCGTAACTGATGCCAAGTGAAGCTTACTTAAACTTATAAATGAGATAACGTTCCCAACCTCACGGTTGTGGTATGTTTTGAAAGTGGATTCCACTATTCTTACTCTAGGATGCTCGAATGCATCCACGGGAGCGTTCATATGTCTCAACGAACGCAGATAAGGGTAATATTTTGCATGAGAGCGGTGATTATCTTACGAAAGGGCATTTCAGTTTGTCCGATATATAGTTGCCCACGAATGGTACTCTCGAGAAGGTTCACGACATTGGAGGTGTCACATTTAAAGTTGCCCTTCACATTTACGTAGTAGTCTGAAGCCGTGCTGGCGGCGCGCTCCGTGGGGGTCATTGTGGACATATTTTATATCGAGGTTTGTGACGGGACATGCAGCCGCTGGCTTATGGCCGGGTGATGTGCCAGTTAGTAAGAGGCTCGCCCAGATTCGTATTACGGCTGTAGACAAAGCGTGGTGGTTCGTAAATATACTTTGTAGGCGCTCACTCTGTTAAAAGATATTGTAATGTTTTCTTAGTATGACTGACACTCTTTGAGTGGAAGCTGAGTAGGTTCGAACGAGGTTAGTTTGCGGATTAAAGTGCGGAGCTTTTTTCTTAGAAATTTCGGTTTGCTCCAATTGATTCGCTCGAATAATAGCGCTTTCAGCAACCTGGTCAGGGTATTTTTTATTCAAGAGGGTAGTCTTAACTTGTGGACGGTTTCAGACAATGTAGGTTTGGCTTGTGCAAATTCTCCCTAAACGATGAGCTTGACTATCAGGTGTTGGTCTCTTGAAGTGCCTGACATGACTACTTTGGAAAGGCAAATACTGCCGTGTATCAGCCGGTTTTTGTAGAGTTTAGTTTGTAGCCTAGGCGGGGGAGTAGCAGAGGCTATGTCCAGGAAGTTTGCACTGCTACGGTAGTAGGAATGAGAAAGCGAAGTAGCAGGACGTGCTAGGTGAAATGCCTTAATGAAGGTTAGGAGCTCCGCTTCGCCGTGCTACCCTATCAGGTCTATGCAGTCACTATACTTTTTGTAGTACAGCGGTTTTAAATTTTGAGTCTCAAGAAAGCTTGATTCGAGGCGTGCCATAAAGATATTGGCGTAGTTAGGTATGGTTCTAGTTCCCATTGATGTTCGGCTTACTGGCACGTAAGTTACCACGTCGAAGGCTGAATTTTAAAGTTGAAGAATAAGGCCAAGGAAAGTTTGAAGAGCAAAAGAACCGATAGGTTTGTCACACGTCAGCTGATCATGCACAGATGATACAGCTGCGACACCATCTGCATTCAGAACGTTAGGGTACAGTGACACAACTTTTATGGTCACTAGTAAGCAATTATCGAAAATTTCAATGTTTATGTCCTAGAGATAATCATTTCTATCCTTAGTGAAGGAGGAAAATCTCGGAGGCTAATCGCGAACGACAGTGTAAGCATAACACCATAAGGTTTCGGTAACAGTGCCAATGGCAGAAACAGTTGGGTTACTTGTAAAATCCGTGGGCGACGCTCCTTGTTGCGGGCCGCTTTGGACTAAAAGCACAGCAGGCATGAGGGTGGCGCGCTGTGTATTTTCCACCGTTTCCCGCCACTCAAAGCGACGCCCAAACGCAAGATAACATGAATGTGCGTGCCATCACTGCGCCGATTCAAAACGATGTCCCTGTGTTGGATCATTCGGCCGCTGGTTTGTTCGTTTCGACTTGCGGTGTTAGTAAAGCACTTGAATCATCTGGTTAGTTTCTGTGGGACCGGTCGCCTGCGGCAGGTATAATGTCGAAAATAGCTCGTCCACTCTCGCTAAGTTAAAAAAAGGACGTACCTGTCGTCGGCCGAAAGAGGTTGAAATTTCCGATATAACCTTCTTGCGCATTCTATATTTTCATTCGTACTTCGCTTTCACAAAGTTGACGACGTGAATGCAAACCAGGGGGGTGCGGCAACCACCCTGGTCAACTGATAGCAAAAAGGTTGGAAAAAATCATAGAAGGCCAAGCCAAACACGTTCTGCATTGGAAAAAAAAATACCGGTAAGTATAGTGGCTATAGAACAAAAGTATTTCTGTTTTAAGGGAGCGAATTCATAAAGTACAAGATGAGGTAAAAATCCTTGCCGACCTAAACGCCAAAATTCAAGATGTAGAAAAAGTCACAAGGGTAAGCAATCATACTGTATCTTTTATGAGGGAAGTAGAAGAGCTATAAAATAGAAAAGGCCATTGCGACTTGGTTATATAAGTCACAGAACGACCTGATGGCGAAATTGCAGATGGCCTGCTAAAGAAACTAAAATACGAAATTTTCAGACATGGTACAGGTTACAATTGTGGGCACCCAAAGATATCAACGAATCCGGCACATAATAAACACATCTCTCACTATTATTATAAATTAAAAAATTAATAAAAAAGGTAGTTCAAAAAAAGAGAACTGCAGTAAGTGTAACGAAAGTACGCCGTCAATATCAAATGACCTTTTCTACAGGCTACCACAGTTCAGCGTGTCGAAAGAAAATTTAATTGGAAGCGATGTCCTTTATTGGTAAGCTAAGGGAAATGAGGCCATGTGCAGCTGGACGGAAACTGCAGGTTCATGCTATAAGTTAAATAAAGCGGCTTATTGTCAAAATCATCAGTACTGCTGCTGGAAATATTTAAGCAGAAGCAACATTAACATGGCCAAATGCGAAATATATGTTTAGTGTTTCTTTTAGTAAAGTATTTATTAAGGTTTCTTAAAGGGACACTGAAGTGAATTTCTCAAGCTCCCGTTTTTGCTTGCACTGCGTAGACTGGCTCAAATTAGCACACTTTTCATCGTTTATCAGGTTGACAAATCGGTAATTATTTTACAAAGCGCGAAAGAAGAAAAACTACCATGCGCGGTTCGCGGCGGCCGCACCAACTAAGGCTGTGACGTTGGGAGGAGGGGCGCCGTGATTGGACGATGCCCAAGGTTAGCAATCACACAAGTTTGGGTTTCGGTTTCGGTTCTGTAAAACATAACCAATGGCGTTGTTGGATGGGCATTCTCAATATCTCAGTAATCATCGTACTGCGCTTCTGCCATGTTGTCGGCTGTAAAATGCACAAGATAACCCTCCCAGGACGGCTTGTAGTCGTAGCATTCACTAGCCGAGACCTACGCAGTGCATGAACGCCCTCCGCGTACCCGCAGACGCCCAAATGTCATGCGCTTTTCCCCCATATTTGGAGCTTGCCTCCCTCATGCCTGTATCGTAAAAAGCGTGTTCGCACCAGGTCAAGGGTCTGTTCATTCTGGCCTGTGCCCACTGCCTGCAAGCAGTCGGTGCTTATGGCAACAGCACGCCAACGAGAACTCGCTAGCGCGCCAGTGCCAGCCTGCGCGCGTTTTGTGAACTAGTTCGTGTAGCCATGAACGTTGCGGCCCAAAAAAAGGTGAACTCAATATAGAAAACATCGGCGGAAAACAAAAAAGTTAACTTACAAAAAAAAAAAGCACGTACCCGCGGGGATTCGAACTCATGACTTGCAAAACATTTGCGGAGACATACCTAACGCCCGAGACCACTGAGCCACTTTTTTTTTTTTATTATTGCCTGGTTTGGGTCAATACATACATGCAAATCATCGACAAAATTACACCACGTGAAAAAACACTAGCACATACCTTGCTAGTGTGTAAGGTTTAAAAAGGCGGTAGTCTCGCCACACTCTCCAGCACAGTCAACCACTCGGGTGGACTAGGCTCGGTTTTCAACACCTCTACTATGTAGCGGACATTTTCACAAAAATATTCCCTCCCTGGCCTCGCATCGACATCATTGTACCGACGGGCCATGCGAGCCTTCCATATACCGTGTAGGGCCAGTAACATTATGAAGTCGTATGGAACTTCACCTTCATTTTCTATGGCTAAAAACCGAATTCCATGACTATCCACAGGAAAATCTTTCTTTAAGGTACGCTGTAATACGTCCCATAGGAAGACCCCGTCCCAACAATCTATGAACACGTGTTCGATGGTCTCTGGTTTTTTTGCATGGGAAGCAATCAGGGCCCCAAGGCACAAATAAACCTTTCTCAATCATCCAGGTTTTTACAGGTAGTACACCGACATGCAATTTAAAGAAAAACGATTTAACATAGCCAGGAGCTGGCATTCTTTTAACACGCCGAAGAACATCTTGTCCCGGCCCCACACGGTATAGTGACCTGTACAATGGGATCGGCAAAACCGTATCCACGAGATCCTTATACAATTTCTTCCTCGGCACACGAGATAAATATTCCAAGGAGAATCGGGCATAAAGAAACCTTGTGGCATCAACAACTTCACGTAGGTAGCCATGGATTCCACCACCATAAACACAACAGGAAACAATCAATTCGGGCAGTGCTGCACCCAAACGAACCTGACACACTGTGCGCAAAAAAGGGTCGCGTACATCTCTCAGAAAAAGGAAACGGTTTACTACTTGGCGCAAGAATAAGTGCACCAAAGAAAGTCCACCGGAGCGGACACGACGAAACAGATTTGTCCGACTCGTTCGCTCCCATGTGGAACCCCATAAAAACACGGCAAAAACACGGTGCAATCTTTGGAGACCACTGATCCACGGAGCGGGACGCGACGGCCTTGCTAATATAGGGTATATATTGTACAACCGGTTTACACTTTTATTTAGTTTTGGCATTTCAAGCAGCTTAGGTGACTATTTGTTGTACTGCGATCGTGCAGTAAGCGTCGCCCGAGTTTCCACAGTAGCTCACGTCTAGCAATTGCATTTCGTAGACGGAAAAGCGTTCGCAGATGCGTAGTCGTGCTGCTGACCGCTGTGCTTGTTCGCCCAGCGCAAAAAAGTGCTTCCCGCGCCCTAGTTTTACGCTGTACGGTAAAAATATCAGTTGATTGTATTTCCTTAGTACCTATATTGACTTCGCTGACTCTTCTCCCGCCTTCAAGATGCCTTATATTTTCCTACTGGCGTACCAGTCAGCGAAGCGTCGCATGTGCGCTTGTGCAGCGCTTGTGTGAAGCGACCTTGACTTGGAGCTAGATACAGTGTACAAACAAACCAAATAAAGAAAGGCACATTCTTCCATTCACAAACGTGTCCTGGCTTCGTTTCAACTAAGCGAACGAATTGCGACCAAGCAATTTTTTTTAACCTCCTTGATTGCGACGAAGCGCCGGCGGCCGGCGGACGAAACGCTGGGCCGACTAACTCTGTCGGCCGGGGAGCCGTGCAGTAGCGCAGCCGTGGCGCAGCCAATTGCCAGCTCATCCCCTCCTGACTTCACACGAAAACGCCGCAGAAAATGGGCAAGCGTAAAGAGAGGAGGACAGCATTTTCGAATTAGTTTTTCTACTAAACAAAATCACGTAAACGCGCCTAGAGTGGTCGAAACATGGCCTGGGGACTCCGGACTACAATTTGCGCTAGTAATCCCGCAATGTTTACATATCACTTCAGTGTCCCTTTAAGTTTTGACCGCAGTAAGTGTGCAAGTAAAAAGCAGAACATTGCCTTTTGTATTAATTTCTAGCATTCCAGCGAAAGTGCAGGCGCAGAGCTTTGTGCAAAAGTGTCCATTTGTAAGTGCGCTAGCATCAAGATGTTCCAAATGCAATACCTACTAGCCCAGTTATCACTTCTCCTGTGCAAAATTATTGCTTTTGTTTAATTCTTTTTTAAAGAACTTCTACTTGGACATGAATGCTCATGGTGTTTGCTTGCTCCTTTTTTTAGCTTTATTTGCAGCTGTAGTACATACACTTCAGTATTTGGCACGCTGTATACACTAGCGGTGAGCAGCAACGAAAAAAAAAAAACGCCACAAGTGGCTCGAACAGGATTGTGAAAACCAGTTTTAATTTGAGTAGATTCCCAAAAGGCAACAGTCCAATGTAACGTCCAAAATCTATTAGCTAGCCTGGAGTAATTACCTTACACCGGTTCTGCTACATTCACTACAAGGACACTCTATGTAAAAATCGTGTGTGTTGATTGTTTAAAACATATTTTGAAATAATAAAATGAGGCCGTAGAAACCCATCTCCTGTCCTGATTTAGATTTCAAGGTAGAGTCAGCTTTTAAGCGAAGCTTCTGGGGCTAGGATAAGGGATTTTGTGGAATCCCTGCGCGCGCTAAAAATACAAAAGACAGCTTACAAAGAACCAAAGCAAACGCACCTCTTTGTTCGCGTGAGAGCTATGTGTCTCTGTGAATGTGTGACGTAGAATGTGACGTAGTGAACGTCTGATAAGGCGACCAAGAGCCCGGCGTTGGAAAACAAACGTCCCGGTGTGTGGTCTATAGAATGAGGCCTACGTCAAAGGCTCACGCCGTACAAAACATGATTTTAAAGTTAAGCTTATGCGTATCATCACTTCGGTAGGCATTTCGATGGGATTACGTATCATACTCGCCGCCGTGGCTCAGTCGCTTAGGCGTTGCGCTGCTGAACACGAGGTCGTGCGTTCGATTCGCGGCCGCGGCGGCCGCTTTTCTGATGGAGGAGAAAAGCAAAAAACGCTCGTGTATACGGGATTCCGGCGCACGTTAAAGAACCCCAGGTGGTCAAAATTAATCCGGAGCCCTCCACTACGGCGCGCCTCATCGCCTGCGTCGCCTGGGCGCGTTAAACCCTACAATCAATCAGTTACGTGTCATCATAGGCGCCATTTCAAAAACTAGTACAGTCAAAACAGGGGTCTGTTAGTGTATGTACGTCTGATTGCTAGGGCCGACCACTGCCAAAGCTAGAGAGAAATAAAATTTTCTTGTATATTTCACCTACGTTTTCAGTTACCCTATGCTGCGTAAAACAAGCTTCGCTGCTCATCTACTTTTGCAGGGCCGGAACTGAAAGTTCATGTTTGTTCAAAAAATCATAAAAACCTAATTGTAGACTGAGGGACATATACAGACACACACTGTTCGCGCCAGAGAACACATTATGTCCGATGTCATCAGGCAGTCACTTATATGCATTGCAATACAGTGAATTGCTTTATAGCTAATAAACTTGAGCGATTTTCTCTTCCGCGTTATGGACAAACCAACAAAAATTGAAGGTTTCGCCACAAACTCAGAGTTTGGAAAACTGCAACAAAGATTTCTTCCCCAAATAATTAAAGGACATGAGTGTCCCCAAACTTGTCATTTCGTTTGTCAAAACTAACCTTTTTCTAACTTCTGACGCATTTATAGTTTGTTGGGTTTTGCAGCCGAAAAGCCCTAACATAGGCATTACACATACGCGGTCAACAGAATTCGTTTTGGACGAAGGCAAAACGCAAGGTCACAATTGTGCACGGACTTTCGCTACACCTGAAGGGAACAGTGGCTATGTTTTAGAAGGGAAAGAAATGTTGGCCAGCTGCGAATAACCATACAATATGTTTCGTAAAAGGCATTTCACTCGTTCCTCCATTGCCCAAAGAACAGCGTCCCCATATCCCGACCCCAGATGGGAGGCTGATGCCCAAAGGGGGAAGAGCCCAGAGCAATACCGACCGGAAATGCGCCGGAAGAAGGCTTCCGGCAGCAGAACCCTCACATGTTTGGCTCTTCCTGTCATGCTTTCTAGAAAGGCTCGCTAAGACGGAAGTGTTATTCGGTTGCTTCATTCTTTTACGCTTTTCTTCGTTCGCTTTTCTTTCGCGAAGAGGATGCACGCACTCTTTGCCGAGACCTTGTTGTCGCAACGGAGTTCTCGGCGTTGGCCTTATCATGCCACGATGTTGTGTATCGCTTGGCAGCAAAAACCAAAGTAGCCGCGTTGAAGAACTGCAAACGTTCTGCTGCATGAGCTGCATGAGTAACACGTTCTTCTAAGCACATTTGGACAGTGACGGCCATCAATGTCTATACCACACACGACAGGTTGTAAGTGAGCTTAAGGCTGCTCTGGTTGGGGCCTTTGGCATTCCCTAGGTTCACTGTACACATATTGGTAAAGATTATGCATCGAGAAGACCAACAAAGTATCGCATATCTCAGACATGAAGACAAATTCACTCAGATTCTCTTCATGCAATGCCTGATGTAATCGTGCTTAATTATTCATCTTTAAGACAAACTGAAACGTCCTATCAACATTCAATTCCTTATCCATCTTATAGGTGATCCCTACAAAAATGTTAAATAATCAAAAACCCAACAAGAGGTGGGATGAAACTATGCATTCCCAAGAACTGAATATTCATCGCGAATTTCGCAAGGCTGCAGCTAACTCCTCATCTAACGAAATACTTACTAAAGCAGCCTTGTGTGATATACTGAAGCGCTAGGAAGCTTGATTCCTTTTCGTTTGGGGCGCTGCATTGTCAATACGGCTGATTGTTTTGCTGTGAGCTTAGCCTGGCGTAATCGCCAAATGCTAATGAGCTTCATTTGTGTTCCAGCGAGAGTCGTCTAGATCAAAGGGAGCACAAAAATGGGGCATGAATTATGGTGGCAATGAAAAATCTACTAAGAAAAAGTGCATGTGCGGCCTTTTTTCCTCTTCGCGGTAATGTTTACACCAGGCAAGAATTACCTACGCTGACATTACATTCTCGAAGACCCCTTGAAGGCGCTTGTGTAAAGTAACGCTTTTTCGACCTAAACGTCCGCGTGGTCCGGCTTTTCTTTTCGAAGGATGCTGTGTTACATTGTGAAAGCAACGGTGGCGCGATATTGTTATGTGACGCTAGCGCGACGGAAGTCCTCCTTACAAGATGTAGAAGAAAGCCCACACCACTGCAGCCACAAATGCCGCCCAGATCTTCTACAGACTAGAAAATTCTGGAGTGAAAGCAAATGAAACCGATGGATATCACGGAACCGGCACCTGCGACTCAAGTGTGTTTGGGGGATGGGGAGCGTTGGCGGGCAAACCAATGAACAAGGCAAAGTGGCCAGCAGGACTTCTTTGTTTGTTTGTATACCTAAAGGACCATTTCAACATTTGGTCAAAAGCATAGGGAGGCACCATATTTGCGCACTGTTACGATCGGCGTATTCGCATTGCGACGACCGTCTGCAATATTATCGGGTTTAATCACCTAATCCTCCCGTCATCCGGTTTTCGCCGGTTCCACCCCCGGCTCTCCCCGACCCCCCCCCCCCCCCCCTTCCCGCTCCCCCCCTCCGATCGGTGGGGAGCGACCGGGCTTCGTGCGCAAGGACGCGGTGGCGACTGACGCTGCGGCTGGACACAAGCCGCGTTCCGCGGATTCACGGTAACGCAAGCGCCCTGAGTAGACAAGTCACAATGAGCGAAAATGTTGCAGGGAGGGATTGACAAAGGCGTAGTGCAGCATCGCTGTTTAGGCGGCAATCTTCAGCTGTGAGCCACGCAGCGTGGGGCCCCTGTTGTGGGTCCGAGACGCCGCTATTAAACGAGCGCCCGACTCCAAATTATCGACCGGGCCCAGGCGTCCTCCTGTCGCTTCTACCTCGGATGGTCCTAAAGTGCTTCTACTTCGGGCACATTGCACCACCGAGTTTAACCGGACGCTTACCTGTGCGGGAGAAGGAGTGCCTTCTCTTTGTGAGTGTCTGGACGTCAATTTTAGTGCCACGGATTTTCGTGATTGGTGCGTACCTGAAAGCGGCGGGAGAAAAGGGGAAAAGGGGGCGGACCCAACCTGGTTATTTAATCTCGCGTACGCAGGAGCGCAGAGCCCTCTTCACTCAGTCAAACGCCATGTAAATATCTGTTCATAAAGTTTCTTTCTTCGCCCTACTCGGTCCCGATGTTGGCCCCAACTCCGGACCAACGGATGCCAGCACCGGTCACGCAACCAGATCCGCAACAGCACGTAACTACTCTGGCGCACATAGTAGCTATCCATTACATTTCAATGCGTATCTTTTTAAGTGGGTTGTCATAGGTGACGACAGTAATACGGCCAGACCAAAGGTGGCCCGCAAACGGCATGTTCGAACGTCCCTGCGGGGAAGCTGTGGGATTGACTCAGCGGTTCTCTCAGGGACGACGCTGCGAGTTCAAGTCACAAGACATGCAGCAAGCCAGCAGAACAATAATTTAAAACTGAATGCTGGCAGAAGAATAGCACTACTTTTTCCTCCACGTCGTAAAATCAGTGCAGTTTCACCTATTGTAATCAATCATACTAAAGTCACGTGGCATGTATTTTGAAGAAACACTGTCATGAAATAAACAGACAGACTAGAAATTATCCCAGGCGACTGGTCTTATGCGAGGTCATTGTTACACTTTACCAAGCTCAGTTAAGCTTCCACCTTAGAACAGTATCGTTAGCTCCATACTTAACTATGGCGCCCTAATCTGAGATACTACTACTCGGAGAAATATAGGAAAACTGACAGTTCTACAAAAAGGAGCCATTCCCCTAGTCAGCAAAGTTCCAGATCTTTCTTCTACACAATAATTTTAGATGCGACTGCATCTCATTCACTAGCCTTGTCCCTCCATACGGAGTTGTCCGTCCACACCCCTCCCCCTACATTATAAAAAAAAATAATAGTTAACGGCGCCTGGTTTCGATCCCGCGACCCTGTGGGCGGAACGCGAGGTACATGGTGCTCTTCCCACCGCGCCACAAACCCGAGCCAGAATCAAATGCTACGAACCTTATATACTTGACTCATTCAAACTACGTCAAGAAGCTACTGATACAACGCATGATACAACGCATGACACTTGCAATAAAAGAAAAGAAGCTCCCACTTACACCAACAATGATGGAGTAAAGGTCGTTGCGACAGCGAAGCCCCAAGCATACCACTTAGATAGATTGACCAAGATTGGCCAATAAAACATGATAATAATCATAAAACATAATAATCATACGCGTTCCCGACACGTTTCACGTGATTTCGGAATCAATCCAACGGAAACACCAAGTGAACCCCCCGCTGCGTCGCATCTACACAGGGTTCCCCTCGCGGGGAGGTGGGCGCAATTTTTTTAAAAAGCGTAATGTTAATATTCGCTTAGATTCCTTTTACAGTTGTAAACTTTGCCGATGTTACAAACAAGGTGGAGTAAATAACAATTGGCTAATAAATATAGCTGGTATAAAAACGCTATTTCTGACATATTGTACCGGCAGTCCTGAAACCTGGAACGTGAAAAAATGCCAGAAGAAATACGGAGAACAAATGCCCCGATACAGATTTCCGTGTTTATTAAAGAAAAATCAAGAACTTTCTAATATTCCTTGGAAACATAGGCGTACTTTTTTTATACTGGAGTCATAATATTGACAGGAAAAGAAGCAATGCTCCCTCCCTTTCTCGCTGCTGTCCTTCAAGGTTTCATTGTGTATTTTCCCTACAGTTCATAGTTGCATTGTATACGCTGCATAAGCCATCCGTCATTTGCGCTGATTATTCTGTCTATATTGGCCATCGCCGCTTGTGGCCTATCGCACCGGGTAACTGGGCCAAGTAAAACTGTTCTTCAGCTTTTTTTCCGGTTACTTTGGCATGAATGTATTTGCTTGACTTAGGAAAAAACCATTTATCGTGCTATCAATTGAAATTGATGTACTGAGCGGGAGCAGAAGGAAATAGTTTTACTGAGCATTATAACTGTCAAGAAGGCCCAGGGGAGGGGTTCCTTCTTCACTGGAGCCCACATGAAGTCCTCGCACCTGTGGTCTGGCTACCAGCAGCAGCTGTGTAAGAACAGAGAGCTGGACAGCAAGATTTCTAAGTTCTCTACTTGAAAGTCGGCGCCAGGAAAGGAGGGGGCTCAGAGCTAAATTCACACACCCTGTTCATGTGGCCATTTGTACCTACTTGTAAGCAAAATTTACATTCAGCGTATTAGGGATTCGGTCGCATTAAGGGAAGAAGCGTCCGGTGTGGGAAGGAGGCGGATTGTAGGAGCCGGGTATGAGTGGGCCGCTCCCTGCCTACGTCATGGTGCGGCTGGGTTGGGCTTGTCTCTGAAGGCGATTACGTTGGATTATGTCCCTGAACGTGGCAAGCCTAACCCGCTGTAGCCTGCGTGATCAGGTAGTGGTTATGGAAATCAAATTCGCGCAGTCAAGTTGGCCTATCGTTTGTTAGCGTCTTGGTTCGCACACCCACTTGAATACCGTTCTGCGGAAATCACCTCTTTTCCCGCATGAGCGTAGAGAACGGCATAGTAGCGCTCTGTGCATGCGTTTTCACAGCATGGTGCACTTCTAGTATCCGCAATATTGTTACATTAGATCTGAATAACGCCTACCCTCAACCTATCTTCCATATACTGAGCAGGTGTTGGGGCTAGTCCTGTGGTTGCCTTCTTCATCATCATCATCGTCACCATCACCAGCCTATCTACGCCCACTGCAGAGCAAAGGCCTCTCCCATTATTCTACAATTATCCCGGTCCTGTGCTAACTGCGACCAATTTATTCGCGCAAACTTCTTCAATTCATCTGCCCATCTAACTTTCTGCCGCCCCCTGCCACGCTTGCCTTCTCTAGGGATCCACTCTGTCACCCTTAATGACCAACGATTATCTTGCCTTCGCGTTACATGCCCTGCACACGTTCACTTCTTCTTCCTAATTTCTGCTAAGATTGCCTTCTACTAAAACAATGGTTGCCTATCGAGTCTTTTTAGCTCATCCGACATTTTCATTCCAGGGCAAAACAGACGGTACGCTCGTTTTACACACGCTTCGGAGTACTGCAAGGATCGGTCTTGGACCGAATCTCAGTAAACGTAACCTTTCTCCCGTTCACTTTGATTGTGAATCATTTGAGTGTTGTGAAGTGCCTCATTTTTGCCAACGGCGGTACTATCTTGTGAATGTCTGAATGGCTCCAGACGTCGCCGCCCTAGAGCAAGCTCTTCAGAAAGACTTGACGTTGGTTGAAACATGGTGCAAATCTCTGGGTCTTGGTCTTTTGTGAAGAAGAATGCACTGCTCATTGCCTGCATTTGAGGGTTCGGCAAATACTCCACAACCACACGATGTCAGCAGCATCTGGCTCTGCAATGTCATGATTCGACGACAAAAAAATAGCTCCAGTACATGCTGTGAAGGCGGTTAGAAAGCCAAGCTTTAAACGACACCCACAACAATTACCCATGCGACGCGACATCAATTCGCACACGTGGCCCTAGAAAGAGTGAAACCAGAGATTTTACCAGCCGTTACCTGTAATTTGCGGAGGCGGTGTCCCGAACTCATCAGCGTCAGCCACGACCGGGCTGGAGCGGTGGACGCCGCCGCTGTAGCGCGGCCGTGCACCGGCAGAAAAAAAAAAAAACGAAAAAAAAAGGAGAGTAGCGTCTTCCGAAGGGTGAGACAAGAGAACCTAGCCATCCTGATGTGATAGCTCGTGGCTACACCACCGCGCGACACAAGTGCAGACACCGAAGCGAGTCGGCATGTGAGTTTAGTAATTCCCATTTATACCGACTTGAACTATTTAGTTTCGTAGTATGATAATTATGAGAAAGGTGAGGGAACTTTTAAAATCGCTATTTATCAGAACCAGTTGCTCCTTTCGTCTTTTTTAATACCACTTAAAATAAAGCCGAATTCTCATTCACCAGTTTAGAAAACGATGTCCCATTCGTGGCAAGCAGTGCGCAAAAGATAGCGTTTCTCTAGCGGCCAGGTGTCTGTAAGTGGTCTCTACATTTTTTTTCCCGCCCTGCAAACCAATCCTTAACGTGTCTTTGCCGTACGACCACTTAAAGGGACACTAGAGCGATTTGTAAACATTGCGGGATTACTAGCGCACGTTGTAGTCCGGAGTCCATAGCCGCGTTTCGACCACTGTGAGGGCGTTTACGGGAATTTAGTTAGTAGAAAAATGAATTCGATAATGCTGTCCTCCTCTCCGCATATTCGCCCATTTTTTGTGCCGTTTTCGTGTGACGTGAGGAGGAAATGACTTGGCTTGAATGCGCTACTGCGCGGTCCGCCGAGTACGTTTTATTTTCCAATGGAGATGGTAGATTGGAGTGGATTAGGGCCGTAGCGCCGGAAATTTTATGTGCGGGAATGCACACGAAGGTGGAGGCCTCCATGAAGGGGGCACGTACTGGTTTCTTCTTTTCCAAAGAGTCACTTCCAGATCAGCTCCAGCCCTCAAGGGTAGCCCTTCTGTGCGAAATAGAGAGAAAAAAACAGCAAACAAAAACAACAAAACCCCCCCAAAAAAAGGAAGATACATACATAAAACACATGCACGGAAAAGACACAAACAACACAGCCTCAGTATGGACTGGCGTGAGGGGGCGACGCGCAACGCGGTATTCGCAAGCGGCCTAGGGTGAAAAACGGTCTGATTTCTTCCCCTCCCCCCTCTTGGCTTCACAGAGCCAGAAAACATGTGGATTTACCACGCAGAAAACAGGAGAGTCTAGAGCAAAGGCACAGATGACAGAATAACAAATTAAACAACGCCACACATAAGTATCATGACGTGAAATATGAGTGAAGTGGTTAGTCATGAGAACAGTAGAGCTTGAGCCGTGGAAGTAAATAAAGAAAAAGGAATGAATCCAAAACTGAATTAGTGTAATGATGTTGGGTAGGTGGTAAAAGCAATAAAAGGTCCAAAACGATCAGTCACAAAAAGGTGACCGCGATCTGGTAATGACCCTTAACATAATGATGGTGAAATAACGAAAGGACAGCAATGCAAGGAGGAGTGAATTACATTCTGAGCCACATTCACACTCCCAGTCCTCAACCCATTCGCTCCATTCAATCGCACTGATTTCGTTCATACCAAAGTCAAGCATACATGAAGGAATTTAAAAAACCAAAAAAAGGCCAATAGGGGCCTAACCACAAACGTGGCCGCAAAAAATGGGAGTGAATAATAAAGGAATGGTAACGAGTAATAAAAATCTCCCACCTCCCCTCGCGGGAACCCCTGTGTAGATGCGACGCATAGGGGGCTCACGTTGCAGCGTTGGACAGCGGAGGAACGGCGCTGGAACGATGGAGCGGAGCGGCGCAGGCACAGCGTTTTATAGCGCGCATAACGGTGAGGGAACGCGCCGGCGCCAGTGCGTCTGCCGCGGCTATGACTCAACACAATTCAACACAATCCACTTTAATCCAATCCTATCCAAATCCAAATCCAATCCAATCCAATCCAAGCCAAGCCAAGCCAAGCCAAGCCAAGCCAATCCATTCGAATCCAATCCAATGCCCCTCGCGAGAGAGTGTTCGCAATCGGAGAGGAGAGGGGGTGAGCGGCGGAGAGCGCAGATCACGCGGCGAGGAGAATGGGGGAGGGGCGGACGCCGACAACAACGCCGACACCGGATGCAGGGACAAGGCGAGTGAATGAGATGCAGTCGCATCTAAAATAGGAAAAGGAGCTACTGTGTTATTACAAGGAGGACTGCCCGGCCCCATACCTAAGTGGTGATAAGTTTGGAAAAACGATTCAGGCAGATTAGGCTACCTACCATGGTCCGGGCTGCTAGCCAGCCCAGATCCGCATCTGTCAAACCCATTTCATGGGCAGCCCTCCTAGTGCCAGCACACACGAGCCCGCGTCCACCGAAAGTGATCCACGAGACCTTGACGGGTTTGGGACCAAGTACCGGGGCTAATGATGCATACTTGGTTCTTTTTCCGGGATTCACGCGCTCGAGAGAACCGACGGTCGTGTCCGAAGCTACCGCCACATCAATCGCGTGGATCCGTTCGGGCAGCTCAAGAACGATGTCTGGCCGAAGCCTCACACCGTCCCGATCCGTGATGAGGCGTTCACTGGTGACGTTGGCGCCGGGGTGACGCTTCCGAAGCTTTTCAAGAACCTGCGACTCAATGAAGGTTTGACGTGAGTAGCGCGGCGCCTGCACGAAGGTGCACTATTGTAGGATGTGGAAGGCCGTCTACTCCTTGGTCCCGCATCGCCTACAGAGGCGCTAGCGAGGATCCGAGGCATGTCTGTTGGAGAGGGAACGAGTTGGGAACAGGTTGGTACGAAGGCGAAGAGGCTTAATGAAATCCCTGTCCCCCATGTACCTTGCACCGGGCCGCAGCCACCTGTTCCCCACCCTGTCGCTCTCAAAGGAGAAGAGACTTGCGTTTTCGTATCAGGCCTTCCAAAACACCCAGTGCAGCGGTCATGCCTCGTTCATGGCCCTGTGGAGCTCGTCCGCACCCGGGTTCCCAGAGGCACCCCCAGGCTTTCGCTCAGGGACATCCGGGTCTCGAAGAGTGGACCGTCCAGGATAACATCAACAATTGTTGAGCCAAAGCGCTGGAGCCTAGCGAATGCCTTGAGCTTGCATTCCGCTGCAAGCCTTCATAGCTCCAGCACCCCCAAGCCGCCTGCTCGATGTGGAAGGTGAACAATGATGTCGGGAAACTGTGTGTAAATGTAGTGCTTTCTGCACAATCTCTCGAGTCTCGGGGTCTATTTTTTTGGCTACCTTTCTAACTGCAAGAGAAGCGGAGGCCGAATAAAGCAATTTAGGGATCAACAAATTGTTGATACAATGAACCCTTTGAGTGCGTTTTAGATGAGCCTCAGTAATTAAATCCAATTGTTGCCGAATGAGATCCACTTAGATCCGAGGTGGCTTGTTTACGAAAAACTCTACGCCGACGTACTTAATCGGTACATTCCGGGCAAGAGGAGCCAGTACTTTATCGCGGAGCCGAAGCTTCGGGATGTCGTAGTTTAACCATTTTGCCCGGTGGGAATCGTAGGTCCAACCAAAATACATGTTTTTTTTTTCTTGTTTAATGCCAATCCAAGATTTTTAAATTGCTTTTCGGCGGTCCTCAGGTTCTCTTGCAGTTCCTCGAGAGTCGCCCACTAGAATAGGCTGCCACAGTCTCGCCTTGTAAATGGTAGCCAAAAGTTCCTGCATTTTTGCAGCCTCCCCTTTCCATATGGGCGATTTCCCGTGCAAGCCGGGTGAGCTTCTCAAGCGTTGTAGTCCCACACAAGGGCCGAGTGCCAGGCCGGGGAGTCGCTTGTACCTATTTTACCGGTACGTTCCCGGCGCCACCAAGGCACACGAATGCACAAGGTGCCTTCCACAGCCACGGTGGACGCTCAACTCGCAACCGCCTGTGGCAGGACATGCCACCAGACACCTTCACCACCGGCAATGGCGGAACGCGGCATGATGGCCGGGGGCCCCGCCAGATGGACAAGGGCGGGAGTAACTATGACTCTCTTGTTAATCCGCTAATCCGCGGGGAAGCATGGATAACTAGAACTACCCAATGGCCTGTCGCAGTAACGCGCTCCTGTAATCCAGCGTGGGAGGAAACCGGGGTGTCAACGTTGCCTATAACTACGTGACTTGACGGTACATACCTGGTGTCTCATCAGTTTATCAAATATGATGGAGACACGGCCCGGAGGCAATTGCACACCTCTGTAACCCATCCGGGGGCCTAAAGGGTGTTGGTCCATTTCGCTGGGGGTGCTGGCATGCCCCTGTAACCCTGCTTCTGAGGAGCGCGAGTGTCGAGTTATGGAGGGTGGTAGAACTGGCCCTCCGGGGTGGCCCCAACCTCCACGAAGTTCCCCCTGGGAAACGTAGGAACTTCCGAAAGGGGGTGAAGCGATGCCAATAGGGGTCACGCACTGGCTGCGCGGCATTTGGACGGCAGTCGCAGGGGTGGAAATCTAAGTACCGTTATTTGAGCAGACCGGGTAATTTCCGACAGTCAGTCGGCTCAGCGTTTAGTCCGCCGGCCGCCGAGGGGTCGTCGCAATTCTGTCGCTCAGTTTAAACTAAGTCACGACACTTTTGTGAATGGATGATTGTGCCTTTCTTTAGTTTGTTAGGTTGTACGCTGCATCAAGCTCCAAGTTCAGGCCGCTCCACGCAAGTGTTGCACAAGCGCACATGCGACGCTTCGCTCACTGGTGCGGGGAAAAGTCAGCGAAGGCAATCTAGGTACTAAGGAAATAAAATAAACTGAAACTTCTACCGTAGAGCGTAAAACTAGGGAGCAGGAAACACTTTTTTTGCGCTGGGAGAACAAGCGCAGCGGTCAACGGCACGACTTTGCATCTGCGAACGCTTTCCCGCCTAGGAAATGCAATTGCTAGACGTGAGACATTGTGGAAGTTTGGGGGACGCTTAGTGCACGAGCGCTATACAACGAACAGTAAGCTAAGCCGCTTGAAATGCTAAAATTAAATGGAAGTGTAAACTGGCTATACATTATATACCTCATATTTCCTTTGCCGTCAGGCGATTAAAAAGGACATGGACGTTACCCCTTATACAATTCGGTTCTTGCCTTTGCGAGATGTTACTGGAGTGCCCTATGATATATTTGTTCTGATGGGATTTTATATCTTGTGGAAGTGCTGCATGACGGACAGGCACGTGGAAGCCCCTTGCCCAACGAAGTTCATTTTTCGGGAGCAAGCTGCGTTGGTGCAGAGCATTTATACGGAGCAAAGTGACCCACCAGAATGGCTGAATCTGTTGGACGCGTGCGTCTGCTTACCGGAGTTTTGATGGACGGCTTATTTTAGCTGCAGTGATGTGCATCTTCTTGGATGACTCATAACTTTGGTAGGCTGTAATAAGTGCATTTTGCTTGCATTAAACAAATAAAAAAAATGATCCGTGGCCGAGCGGTATCGAGCGCTAGGCATAGGGTTTTTTTGTAGGTTGATTTTTTCTTTTTCGGCTGATGTTTTCTGTACAGAGTTCACCAATTTTCGGCCGTAACGTTCACTGCTGCAGGAACGAGTTCGTATAAAGACTGACACTGACGCGCTAGCGAGTGCTCGTTGGCGTGCTGTTGCCATAAGCACCGAATGCTTGCGGGAAGTGGGCACAGGCCAGAATGACAAGGACCCTTGGCCTGGTGCGAACCCGCTTTTTACTATACAGGCATAAGTGAGGCAAGCTCTAAATATGGGGGAAAAGCGCATGGCATTTGAGCGTCTGCGGTGACGCCGAGGGCGTTCATCCATTGCGTACGTCTCGGCTAGTGATTGCTACGATTACAAGCCGTCCTGGGAGGCTTATCTCAGGCATTTTACAGCCGACAACATCGCAGAAGCGCGGTGTAACGATTATTGAGACATCGAGAATGCCCATCCAACGATAACGTCGGATGTCAAGCAAGTTTGCAAGTTGTTTTACAGAACCGAAACCGAAACTTGTTTGAATGCTAATCTTGGACATCGTCCAATCACGGTGCACCTCCTCCAGACGTCACGGCGTTTAGTTGGTGCGGCCGCCGCAGACCTCTCATGGTAATGTTTCTTCTTTCAGGGATTTATAAAATAATTACCGACTTATCAACCAGATAAACGATGAAAAGTGTGTTAATTTGAGACAGTCTACGCAGTGCAAGAAAAACGGGAGCTTGACAAATTCACGTCAGTGTCCCTTTAATGCCGTCGGGTCCGGGTTACCCAGGAGGTGATCTCGAGCAATTTAATCAAGTCGTGCGAAGGAAGCGCGCAATGGACGCGAAGCTGCGCCAAAACAGGACCCAAAACAACCATAACTAAAGCAGACGACAAAGACGTCCCGCCGACGCGCCCACCGGTGAGAGGAAATTTTGGGTAACCATTCGCCGCGCCATCCACACTGTGCTCCGTGGGGGAAAAACGCCCTCCTGCTCCCCAGCCGCGTTAAGGGTTTCTTGTCGTTCAGGCCACTAAGGAAGGGTTGGCTGGTAGAGGTAGAAAGCTTTCCTTTGTAAGTGCGCCACTATTCTCATCAAATATTGTCGTTAGTTCGGCGCAGGCCGCCGATGAAAACGAGAAGGACGCGCATCTGCCTCCTTCTTCTTCTTCTTCTTCATCCTCTTCTTATTTTTCTTTATTTAATTAATTATTTATTTATTTATTTCCTTTTTTTTGTTTCTATGTTGACCAAATTCCAAACTCAATTCCTCCAACACAAGAAAAAAAAAAGCTTCCAAATTTTTCTAATTTTCTTTGAATCATTCTAATTTTCTAATTCTCTTTGAATCTCATCCGAATGAACGACTGATGTTTGGCCGATCCCCTGATTGGGTATGCGCCAATAGTATCAAGGAACAACAACAACAACAAATGACTCGCTGTGAGAAGCTTCCACCGATGCAGGAAAAATGCTATTGGGGTCGCCACCGAACGCGGTTCCTGAAGTTGCAAAATAGATCCCTTCGTAACTGTGCCACGCCAATAACTGGTTGTTCGATATCAGCAAAGCATTGAGTGTGACATCTCCGCGGAAAATGCCGCCTCGCGTTGCGCACGACGTCCACTGGAATATGTGTGAAATAAATAGGAAAATTGAACCAGGATCACTGACTAAAACGTTTAAAGAACGGATTCTTCGCGTGAGACACATGACCTCACACGTGAGATTGATGCCTTCGGCGATTGACCGAACAGCGCCCACCCCACGTTTCTAAAGACATCTGTCGTTAAAACAATGCGAAGTTATACTCGTACAGTACCTGCTCACACTCGAAATTCATCCCAGCTGCAAAATATTTATTACTAACAATTCAAATACCCGCTTAGAAACGGCGAACACTTTGCTGCTTTTGTCCAAGAAATTTAGCTCTCACACGATAATCTCTGGTGGCTGAAGCTGCGTCGTATGCGAGTTTTACCAACGCTTCCGCATTTGTTGTTTTCTTGGGCTGTTTGAAGATTTATCTTTATTGGGGTGCTTCAGGAACATAAACACTGCCGACTAGTAAAATATACCTTAAAGTTTGACTTTTCAAAGCAGTTACTGAAACCAGTAATCTCGTCTCTTCGCGGAATTTCTTGGAGATAAGGGAACCCGTTATAGCTCTCCGCACGATTTCAGTGCTTACAGATTGATTGAAATGAAGTCATTGTATTTTGCAGAGATAAACAGTATTTTGTTTGGATCCGGCCAATTGTGCTAAAGAAGTTCAGCAATATGCTCTTAAGACAACGCTCGTACTTGTACCATTACTAACAACTCTTGAAATAAGGTTATACAGCGTGGAGCGATTGCAACTATAATAGATTCCGGTTAAAAGGAACTCGGTTGAGATGAACTCTACTGTTTAGACTAACAACAGGTTTTCTCTCTTTTAGCGCGCGAAATGCAAAAAAAAAAACTCCTTTTAAGACGAATTTCTGATAATACGAACACATTTTCACAGTCCCTTCGAAGTAGTCTTAACGGGCCTCTGCGGTTGTTTTAATGCGACCCAAAATATTTATATGTAACTAGTAAGTGAGCAAACTGGCCTTCACTTTTCATCATTAAAAATTTAATTTAAATTAGGAACTCAACCGAGCAAACACAAAATTCCAACTGACGACACGGAGCACAAAATTCACCGTTTCTCAAAACATTCACCTAGTGATCACGCTCGCGCGTTGTACTGCTACAGGCTCCTGCAGCCAGCAAGGCTGCTGCTACTGACCAGCAATCGTAAAACTTTCTTTCAGAAAGTTATGGCCGGGGTTTCATCATCGCCGTTCCAGGTTCGCGTTTCCTGCGACTCGTTTTATAACCCTCACGTTTGGAACGAAAGTCGCAGATATGCTTGGCACGCCAGCATCCGTTTCCCCTTCTGCTGTTCGACAACTTTTTTTCTACCGGTGATATCGATCACTACGTTTCTATAGTTTGACTTTCTCGATGCTTGCTTGCTACCGAGCTCAATTTGGTGGTTTTGTTTTGTTTGGTATCCTTCACGTCCCGAGGTTAGTTTTATCGGGCCGCAGGAACCCACAAAACAGCCCTCGAGACATCGGACGACGAAATAGTGCTGAATAGTCGCCCCCCCCTGGCTGGCTCTCGGCTAAGTAGCAGCGCAAGGAGTGGTGGTCGTGCTCAGGGTTGGAGATATAACCTCGAACCGGACTCGTAGCCTGGTCACGTGCGTGCTTCGCTCGAGTCCCTTTTTGTTTGGCTGCAAGCGGACTTCCGTGATATTTGCCACGAAAGTGGGTCAGGAAATGGCCCGGTGCCAACCAGAGGAAGCTGGCTTTATTACTGTGGAGTCTTAATTTTGTCTTATCTTCAAGGCCACTGTCCATAGAGACCCATAATATTGCTCCAAACGACGCCTAAATTTTATTTTAACAAATTCTAGGAACACGAACGTTTTCCTTGCAAGAAAAAGTCGCTTCCTCCCATTATAACTATTAGCAGTAGTAGCGCCTTTATTGGTAAGGAGGGCCAAATCCCGGTTCGGGGAAGAGGAAGGGGAGTACGGGAGTGGAAGGGAGCGTCTTTTACGGGGACGTGCCAACTTTGGAGGGACCGGAATCTAGCCCGGCTACGGTGCCCGTGCTAGACCACGTTTGATGGAAAATAGCCCTATCATGTGCATTAGAAGTTTCTCCATACTATGATAGTCTGCTTGTGGGTGCGTGGAAAGATGCAGTGATGTATGAGCGAAGTTGTGAGAGAAGGAGAAATCATAAAGAGATGTTTTAGGTCGGCATATGTGAGAGTATTGCAGGAGGTTCATTTAAGAGGGAGGCTAGCTGATAGGCATCTTCGTAGAATGTGTGGGGTGTCGGCGACATTTGCTAGGACCTTGTTGAGGAATACTTTGCCGGCTAGTGGCGGGGGAAATATCCCTGTTAAGCAGCCTTGGGGTGTGGCAGCGGTGTAGCGGTTCCTCTTGCGTTTTCGTCGAAGTAACTGTAGGGAAGGAGGTAGCGGCGTGGGAGTAATTAGAAGCCACTAGTGGAAGAAACGACGTTAAAAATTACACCTGGCTGTAACCTCAAGAATATCTCCCAAATTCTCACCCAAACTCTCGTACTGGCTTGCCCACGTCACTCTCAAGTGGAATAAGGTGTACTCCGCAAATGAAAATCGAATATGCAAAGTGGCTTCTTTCCGATGTTTTCCCATTGTTTCGCGAGCACATGACGGCTCTTTTAAAAGCTTTCACGCTTTTGAGAAAACTGCGTCCATACCCAAGTATATAAATAAAACGATTTTCTGTTTTTTTAGTGTTCCAATCTCCCGCATCCCAAACGGCAGTGAATATTCGTACGCTCAATCCAAACAAAGAATGATAGTCTCCGACAGCTCGTTCACGCAAAAAGAATGGCGTAGCTGTCACTATTGGGGCAAGGCTGGAGAAACAGCAGAGCTGACGGCCCCTCGCCCTTCGTCGGATACCTAGCTGCACAAAGCCAACGCTACGAATACCGCAAAGGTAATGCTACTGTCCGCCCGGAATTCGATGATAGCTCAATTGGATAGACGCCGGTTTCATAACTCGATGAATCCAGGAACGATTCCACACCACGAAAAGCGTTTTTTATTTCCAATTGAAGGTTTTTTGTCCGCGTTGGAAACTTACGGCCGAGTTAAACAGCTCCACTGGTAAAATCTCGTCTGCTCGCGTTACCATATCAGACAAATATAGTGGCAAAATGTAATGGGTTCTGTATAGTACAGAACTGCTGTGGGATATGGTGATTTCAGCGCAACATAATGAACAGTCAGAGGCTGCGGCACCACCATCTCCGTCCTGGCCCCCAACTTCGCACCTTCACGGCGGCGAAGCAGTCCTAAAGGGTATGCGGGTCATTTAGGAAAACCCAGCCCCACCGTGACCCGCCTTAGACCCCGTTCCCCGTCTCGTCTCCCCAGCCCGTGCACCGACGAAGATACTTAGGCGAGGCCAGCCGATTATGTCCAGCTGAGACCTGCCGACCATGCCGTTTCTCTAGCGCTTTCGTGTGGCGCTGTTCTCAACATCATTGTCGGTTCGTCGTGGCATTGCGGGCATCGCTTCGAGGGAAACAGTCATCACCCAGTTCATCTTCGTCATCCGCGGCGGAAAGGTCGTCACTGTTTACACTTATCTAATCCCATCACCACCGCACCCGTCCATTCACTGTGGCCTCGACCGAGACGGTCGTCTCGGACCGGGGGGTGATGTTACAGGACAGGTGGACAATGCCCGGTGCCATGGCGCCATGGCCCACCATCGAGGACTACAACGGAGTGGTTGGCGTGCAGCCTGCGCGGACACTATCACCATCGCTTGCAAATGTTGTAAATAGATCGTTCATAATATTTCATGGTTCGTGTTCTGCCTCCGCTAAGTGAGCGAGTGAGCGAGTGAGCGAGTGAGCGAGTGAGTGAGTGAGTGAGTGAGTGAGTGAGTGAGTGAGTGAGTGAGTGAGCGAGTGAGTGAGTGAGTGAGTGAGTGAGTGAGTGAGTGAGTGAGTGAAGACCGTTTTATAGAGTAGTTGAAGTGTGAGTGGTACTATATTCGGGGAATCCGTTCGAGGAGGCAGCCTTCGCTCTGGGGGCCAGGAGTTGCTGGAGGTCCGGACGGCTACTTGTTACACGGTTCTCCCGCAGCTCACAGGTTGGAAGGGGAAGTAGCGTCCCTCCTGTGTTTTGAACAGAAGAATGAACGGTTGGGCTGGATGGTGGTCTAACACTATGCAAATAGGGCGGCTTAACAAATACACAAGAAGAAATCAGTCAAGACTAGCGCTTGCTATCAACAGTGATTTATTGAAGAAATACACATACTTACACAAAAATGTCACATTACTAGACATGTGCACTCATTATCTTCATAACGTCACACAATATCGTCATAACGGATCGAGTGGAGCAAAGGTGGAGCGCGGGTGGTGCAAGTTCAGAATTAATGCACATGCGCACACATTGTCTGCGTAACGTTCCACAATATCTTAATAATGGATTGGGTGGAGCAAAGTGCAGTACAGGAGCGTGAGCAATGGTATTGCTTTGTATTCGGCCGATTAGTGATTCTCCTTGTTCGAAGAGATGAAGGGGTGAAGGCGGAAGGAGCAGTCTGTGGTACGCTAATTCTGAGTGATGTCTCGGAAGGCGAAAAGCTTGGAAGAGGTGAGTGCAAGGCAAACTTGCTGAATAGCACAATTTCTGCCCGTCACTGGGGAATGTACAGAACTCCAGATGAGGTTTGCTTTACGGAAGGGGTAATGCTGTGAGAGTAGCTCCAAAGTAGAGGGGCCTGCGCTCCCAGCTAACAAACATCTTTGGCAACTTGGTAGTTTGTGACAGCGATTGGGTACCCCGTATGAGCGAGGGTTGCAGCTGAGGGTATTATTTGTGGCGATTGTCTTACTGTATGTTAAACGTTAAGCTACGCCCCAGCGTTTACGTTAGGGTCGTCTGCACAACGTTCTATGAATGTTCTCGTGCTCGTGACGACGTGCTTGTTGGCGGCAAGATGGGGGCCAGGGTGCACGTTTTTTGTTAAGGGGTGGAGCCGAATTGGACTTTTTAATTGATTATAGAGAACGTCGAAACTATGGATTGTGGACGTGGGATGGGATGAGTTTCAATAAGGCTAAGCCTGCAGGTTTTTTTTTTTTTTTTGGTGACACGAAGGCGTTGATTTGATAGGTGGTTCTCAGTCAGCTCGGGTACTGTTCTGTGTGCGCTCAGTTGTAGGAGGTGGTCTGTGGACTGGTTCGTTGGTAGTTTGAGTAGCCCTTTGGATTTTTTGCGTATTAACAGATCGATGGTGTCTGTGTAATGACTCGTGATGGTAAGTAGGCTGTGACATACATGGCAGGAAATCAGTATAGGTTGGCTTGGTCGGACTCGTCTGTCTTCTTTATTACTCTGCGGCGGTAATTAACGCATTGAAGCATCTCGGAGTCAGCGTTAAAGGCCATGGAGAACCAATATAACGTTCGCTCTCATGGCATGTGTTGGCCTGGAGGGGGAGGCCTAAATTGGTTAGTGAGGGGCTGGCCCTTCAAATATGGTCGTCGGCGTTGATACAGACGGGTTCTGTGGGAAGAGCAGGACGGTGTTCTTGGATGGTATAGGGAGTTGAATGCTGGGAGCATTGAATGCCACCCCAGGAGGTGGAATTGTGAACGAAGTCCGCAACCTGCTGAAGGGAGTCGTAAATATTTGCCTTGAGCCGGTGCCCACCATTATGGTAATGTAGTGTATGTGAAGCGCGTGATGTATGCGGGAAACGCCGTCTAGTTGCTGGGGCAAGTGTACCAGGGTGAATTTGAAAACGACTAGAGAAAGGACAAAACCTAGAGCTGTGGCGCGATCTCTCAGAAAAACGGGCAGAGATGTTACGTCTCCTGACAAGATAATAACTTCGTGTCAAGTAAAGAAGTCAGCGTTGTATGAGTTACAAAGGCAGCGGTGTCCGCAGCCTGTTTGATTGAAACAGTGTAGAACGGGGGAATTCCAGACATAATTGAATGTTCCTTTAAATATAACAATAGGAAGTCAGGGTGCGGGAAGGTAACGAGCTGCTGGAGCAAGAGCTTCTTTATTTAGAAGTAAAATATCCTGAGCACGCAGATGTTTTGTGACGCCGCACATGGTATAGGGTATAAGGTTCTTACTAGGAAGGGTTAAGGCAGCTTTAGTAATATTTATTCCACCATCTTGCTCACACAGGAGATAAGACAAATGGACGTGAGTTAACAACATTGGTGGACTTATTTCGCTTACGTGTAAATCAGATGTCAGCCGCCTTCCATTGGGAGATAGGTGACGTAACCTTTATTATGAATAGACGAGTTGAGGTAGGTGATCGAGCGAATCACCATGCAGGTAATAAGACACCGTTAGGCGGGTTTGGTGTGGTTCGGGGGCACTGTTTCGAAGGTTAATATTTTCGAGTAACCTCGAAAGACTAGCATAGTTCGCACGGATACTATCGGTCCACGCATGTCAAATACTCACCCATGGCACCTCTAAGACTTCCACCAGTCATTACATCTCACGAAAGACTTTAACAACGACAGCCTTCGTTAGATAAATGTCAAGATAATACAATTGTCGTGTTCCAGCTTCCCGGCTCATCGCTGTTCTTTCATAAGGGATTACTCTATAGCTGTTCAATGTAACACAATGCCTTTCCGCACAGTTAATTTGAAAGGTGGAAGCTTGCTTTGCGCACCGATGCCAGCTTAGAACGCTGCTGTACCAGCATCCAAAGCAAAAAAAAAAGTTGACAATCATTACGCGAAAACTATATTGTTCCCAAAGGTAATTTTAATAGAGTTCATATCCCAGTAGACTTCTTGCTCTATCCGGTATATTACTTTCGTGCTGTGTTTTTCCACATTCATTAACGGTCAGTATTTTGAGAGAAAAAGATGGGGATGGGTGACACGTTTAGATTGCTGCAGACGTCACAGCGTCGCAAATCATAGGCTTTCAAGAAATGTAAATGCAGGAAAGAAAGGCCAAGCAAATATTACCTAGTCCGAATAGTATATTTTGCTGTACCGTGGCTTACTGTCCTATGCCGCAGATAACGGGTTATGAGCCCCATTGTTTCTGAAATTTTCGAGTCCGGTGAAGTAGTTGTGTGAGTCCTGACGTTAAAGAAAAAATGCCAATAATTCACTGCCGGAAGCTACACAGCGACTTAGAGCGCCGTCAATGAAGGCTATGAACACAATGATTGCCTATGTGAATGTACCAGAAGAAAAATAAAAATGAGTAAAACAATCGGACTGCGAAAATGTAGGCAATGTACTCCCAAAGTTTCGGATGCACACTTTGATAGAATAATCTTTTTTGAGTGGACAAAAACGACAACAAGCGACAGGTGTTTTGACGACCGTGTGACGAATTGACCAGTGTTTTGTTTTTTTGCCTCCATCAGGAAAACGGCTCCCCCGTCCGGGATTGAATTGAATTGAACAGCACAAATGACGTACCCACTGGATCAATTCGATGGGTTTTCACCACGAGGTCGGTCTGATATTTCACTGCCCGAGAACTAAAAGCCTGTAGCAGGGTGTGTCGAAATGACGTACATGTATACTCCAGCTGTCCACCGAGTCCAGGCTGTACGTGCAGAAACGACAACTATGATTTTTTACATATTCGACAAATGTCAAACTGCCATTCGTAACGTATGAGCATAGAAGCCAAGGTAGCAGTTGGGTGTGAAAATGGCGCCCACCGAACAAACGGGTCGGGGAAGCGGTTTATTCGAAGTGTTTTATTCATCTACGAAAACGTATTCACATTTGGTAGCGGTGAATGTAGCGCGACGCGAACATGCCTGAACGTTACTGGTAGATGATCAAGTGTGTGTTTCGTAGTTTTATCTAAACGAGGGATGAACTAGAGCCTTCCTACTTGCTGCTTACCGCGACGTTGGGTAACCTCATACGCCTGTTTCGCTTCAAGGACGAGCAGATCTAACATCATTACGGAGCTGAAAAATCTAGTTTTTTGGCTAGGCTTGGGAGAAAAATTTAGCATTTCTGTGCAACGATCATTATAAACGTATGCGATCGCTTCGAAAACGCTTCAAGGAGTCCTCGAAAATACAAAAAATAGTGGCCCTGGCCGCAATGTGGCATACGCAATGAGGATATGAATTATTCACGGCTCCTACTTTTTACACATTGGATGGCTTTGCCTTGCATGTGGTGTTCGCTCCTTTGCTCTTTAATATGCAGAGAACCTGAATACACCCTCCAATTTTTTTTTCGCCCTATAGGATATTCAATACAAAAGTTTTCCTACAAGGTCCTCAATTGAAACCTCAGGGACAGCCGATAGTGAACTCACAAGTACCATTGTTTCAGTTGCGCTTGATTTCTCCATTGCCAAATTGTAAAAATAAGAACTGAGTAGTTTCACGTTAGATTATTCTACTGGGGTTCATTTGCAGTCACTCCGAGGGTATACGTATGCAGTTATCCTTAGGCATAATGTAAGCGTGCTGGGCAATCAGAGCTCGCATAGCCAGGCCTTGATCGACGCGAGAGAGATGGCGTTGATTTTATAAATTGATACTTCATTAAAAATGTTCTTTTTTTGAAAAGCACAGTTTCATATTATTTACTTACAGCTAAAATGATTGCTGTTCACCTGCAGTTGCGCAGGTCTCAATCGACACCTCGGTAATTGAAAAAAGGGCTTGTTGAATCGCAGTGATAGTTGGCAATTTCATGTCCCTTATCACCTGAATCGGCTCGTCATATGTAGCAATACTGCAGTGATTTTGTTTGAAGAGAGTGACAGAGGAAGTGAATGATGTATATTTCTCCCTGATAGATATTCATAACAGGGGAGTGCGTGCACCACTGCGGCACAGATTAAGGCGTTACTATTGCTTCAAATGCTTGTTGAACTGCCCTTGCGCTAAACAGAAATCAGTTGCACTGGAAATTATTTTTACCTGGTTAAAGTTTCAGCAACCGGACTACAGTGCTTGCTTGACTCAACATCAATAAAATAAATACGCTGCATAATGCACAAGAAGACATTTATCTTGGAAATGATTAAATCAGTGCGAAGTGACAGACCAAATGAACAAATTGTTTCGTAAAAACCAATAAAAGGTAACCGGCTGCTTCCAGCATTCCGTTTTGAAAGAGAACTGCAAACTCATTCCGGGTGGGTGCTAAATTGTTAGGTTCAATGAAGGCATTCATTAGGCATATGTAAGCAATGATCTCTTACTAATACGTCGACGACTGTAATAGCAGGCGTAGTTGTCACGAGCGTGTTTACTTGATCGCGCCACAAAGCAGGGACGGTTTAAAGCCACGGGCTTCAATTAGGGGCTTTTTCTCTGGTCTCACCGCAAAAGCAGTTCTCGTGAAAAAGGTCTGTGTAAAACCTCGTGTTAATTCTTCGTGCTCGAAATAGATGAGGTCATCAAAGACAGGTTTCGCGGACACGTGAGCACTTTTGATGAGTTGTGGATGCAAACAAGCAATGAGATAAAATTGGCGAGCGGACGTTCCAATAATCTGGGCGGCACCATGTTATTCGGCAACGACAGCAGCTGAAGCGGGCTCAGCGTAGGCAGACAGACTTAGTTTGCGTATCGCGTGTGGTGACCACTGCGCCGCTGGTTGAGGTAGAGACGGATGTTGAACCCGGCGCGGCGCGTTCGTAAACCACGTGTTCTCATCATCATGATCATCTGATGATGATGAGATGATCTCATCATCTTTTCCGTTTTTTTATTACTGAGAATGAAGCATTGCCGATCGCCGAAATTTTGACATTAATTTAGGCTTAGTGCCAGGTAGTCAGAACGTTTGGCCTAACGGCGGGCCAAGGAATGCCACAGTCTGTACGGCTCTGCAATTACCAGTCTCAGGCTTAGTACATACTCAGCGAGAAGGGAGTAAGCAGACATTCGCTTTTCACATGTATTTCTAAAGCGTGGGATTCCCCGCAGACTATCCGCAGTGAGTCTGAGACTGCAAATCGAAAAGTCCCACTGTACGACACGCTGCGGGTTCCGGCTGAAGAATTTTAAACTGAAGTGACAATATTGGACGTGACGTTCGGCTTGTGCACACCGGTGTCTGGCATCCCGCTGCGCCGCCAGTAGCTCTGCTGGCATTTTAGCAACGAAGAGGTTGTTGCTAAACAGCATTTTTTTGTCAACCATTCCGCTGCTGCGAACACGGCCAAATGATGCTCAACTTAATGAGGATTGAATGCGTTTGCATAGTATTTTATACAAAACCTCGCTTTGAAGCATAATACGGTGGAGGCAAGTCCAGTTTGCGGCAGTAGAATAGGATGTAGCAGGTTGAAAGTATAGCAGCAAATTTTGTTACTTGGTATGTTACTATAGTATTTGTTATTATACTATGTTATTTAGTAAACAAAGCGCAGAAGCCAGACCGAACACAAGCAACAAAACGGGGTGAAAGCCTGAGCCCAGCGCGGGGCAGACGAAGCGTAGAAGCATGGTTGAACAAAGCCAGAACGTCTACGATACGAAACCCAGGATTTAAAAAGGGAGGAACGTTAGCTCGTTAACAAAAACAACGTTGACGTGCAGTAACGGTAGAACAGGAGGGGAGCAGCGCTGTGCCTTTTGCGAGTATAGAGTACACTTCTCGTTACTAAATGTAGTTTTGAAACACGCACTGGCCAACATCACAATTCTGCTTTACGTTACAAGTCAAAGCAGGCAGAACTATAACTAAACGTCAAAGAAATCCTCGTTTTAATATTAATTCCCACATAGCGCGAGAGCTCTGTAATTGTTCTAAACACATTTGATATTTGTACTTTCCATTTATAGCCAATAACGTTGTCTTCTATGTGAAGTTTTGAAAATTTAATTTTATGAACCTTGCAACGTTCCTTAGTACGGGCGACAATGCATAAAAGGGAATGATGGCTACGCCTTATAAAACATAAGAAGGTACCGTCAATTTTGTTGACGTCATCAGGAATGATGCCATATGTCGCGTGGCTTCAGCGACTGGAACAATGCAGTAGAGGAGCGTGGAGGTGCTCTGATGCTTTTGCCCGGCTTTGGCATTCCTACTCGTGAACAGTCTTAGGTGTCTCGGCTGAATTTTTGCGAATATTTGCCTTCGTTCAGGTTTCTCCAGGTATGATTTTATGTGTCTTTCAAAAATTTACGATCCAACAACGAGATTACGTTTGTTTGCGCGTAGGTAAATCTCACGTATAAGACTGGCAGCCTTGGCCTCTGCAGTTCGGGTATGTGAAGCTGACCATGGTATTTCTCAGTGCATGCCTATGGCTGGTGCCGCATCTAATCGGAGGAGCAAACTGCTGTAGGGGCTCAAGGGTATAGTGCAATTGAATGCTTCCCGAAACTATAAGATCTGTTAGTGCTTGAAAAGGCATGGTCACAGTGCTAAGTATTAGAAAAATCTTGCTGCATTTTTGCGGCAGTCCCATTCCACAGGGGCAATTTCCCGTGTAAGCCGGGACCACGTCCCAAGTGTTGTATTCCCGCACTAGAGTTCCTGTATGGGGAGCTATATACAGGAACTCTATCCCGCACAAGCGCCGAGCGCCAGGCCGGGGTCGCTTGTGTCCATTTTACCGGTAGGTTCCCAGCGCCACCAAGGCACACGAATGCACATGGCGACTTCCACAGCCACGGTGGGCGCTCAGCTAGTACGCGCCTGTGGCAGGACCTGCCGCAAGACTTTCACCCCATTGCAGTGCGGTGTTGTAGAAGGTGGGAAGAGGGGGAGGGGGTGCCGTCAGATGGACAAGGGTCAGGGGACCCTTTCGCCAGGGTAAAAGCAGTTTTTCAGGCGATAATTCCTTTTTCAAGGGTCCGCACTCGAGCAGGGGCGCCTGTACCCATTAAAGAAACCTGTGGGTGCCCGGCGGTACACGGATTGCAACGTGGTACCTCCTGAACGCCGGGCGAGAGCTGTACCTGTGAGGCATCGCTCCGGTTAAAAGTTCCTGCATCTTTGCCGCCACCCCATTCCATAGGGGCGATTTCCCGTAAAAGTCGAGTAAACTTCGCAAGCGTTGTAGTCCCTCACAGCGGCCGACCGCGCGACCGGAGAGTCACTTGTACATATTTTACCGGTAGGCGACCGGCGTCAGCAAGGCATACAGATGCATATGGCGAATTCCACGGCAACGGCGTACGCTCAACTCGGGAACTGCCTTTGGCAAGGCGTGGCGCTAGAATCTTTCACTCCCGGTAATGGGGCAATGCGGCATGGTGGCCGCGGCCCCACCAGGAGAACAAGGGTGAAGGGCCTCTCGCAATTGAAAAGGCAGCGTTGTACGCCTCAGTTCCGCTTTGAAGGGTCCGCACTCGGCCAGGGACGCCTGTACCCATTAGAGAAACCGGTGCGTCCTTTGAATGGGTACTGCAAGAACCCGGTACCTACCACATACAAGGCGAGTGCTGCACCTCTGGGTCATCCCCGCGGTCAAAACTTATGACCCCTTCCGCGGGGCATTAATCGACAAAGTCGGGTAACTTACCAAGCTCAACATCCCCTGTTCAGGGAGTGCTTGTAAGAGTTTGTACTGGTTGGTGCCCAGCGGTACCGAAGTAACTACCACGTTCTTGTAACCAATGATACGGTTCGGCGTGGTATTACGGTTTCCAGGATCCCCCGAATGGTAGGCGCCTGTACCCATTTTTCTTCTGGAGGGTGACCATCAGCTCAACTTCAAAATTCAAAGCGCAAGCGACACGAGGACGAAGAAAGAAGACGAGACAATGCGCAAACTTGCAACAAACTTTATTAGGAAGAAACACGTTTTTATATACACCAAATAATCGCACCACCTTGCACAATCTGCCACACGATACTACTGGGGAACGTTCTCAGACTGATCATTAAATACAAAGCAACACTTTGGCTTAAAAATACACTTCTTTTTCGGTGAGCGTGAGGGAGGGCTTGCTCACACAATTATCGCCGGCACGTGTGATCTCATGGGCCTCAATAATTTCGCCAGTCCGTTGACTCGCGAAATAATGCTGCTCTTGTCAAACAAAGGTGTGCAAGGATGGTCGCGACAGTGGACGGTCAAATGTCCAGTTGTTCCGTGTCGCACGTTATTGCCCTGCTCACGCAATCTTTCAATGAGGCACCGCCCAGTCTGCCCAATATAGTTTTTGCCACAATCCAATGGGATAACATAGACGACGCTCTCACTGCAATGAACAAACTTGACCTTGTGTTTAGTATGTGTTTGTGTTTAGCTGCAGGCAGAAGCCCCGCTGTGCCGCGCATGGGCAGGTCCTCTGCGTGGCACAGCGGGGCTTCTGCCTGCAGCTCCATCCAGAGGACTTGCCCAAGGACAGAACAACAGGACTTCTGTCCAAGACACCGCTCAGAGGACTTGCCCAAGAGCGGCGTAGTGGGACTTTTGCCCGAACGCCGGCCAGAGGGCTTCCCAAGGCCAGCGAAGCGGGACTTTTGCCCCTAATGCGAGCAGTTCAGAGGACCAGCCCAAGAACTGCTCGGTGCTTCCATAGTTACCTATGATGTTAGGTAGGTAATGTATTTTTCGAGAATGTTGTGGTGAAGCACCTGGGGGCTACACACCCATTGGCACCATGGCCTGTATCACCAGTGTGCTCAGCCACAACACCCGATGACGAAGGACTGGCGGCCTTTTAGGAAGAGCAGCCACAGTTAGCATCGTTGCATTAAAGCACAGACAACTGGTGTAGTGCGCAAAATGGTGTGGTCTTGAAAGAGAGAGAGAATAAGCTTTTTTATTTAGAAAAAAATCCATTTGCAGTCTTCGGGGTTGGCTTCCTCAGTACAGGACACCTTGAGCTCGGGCCGCATCAACAGCCCTCTCCACCAGCTGACGCTGCTCCTCGAGGGTGTAGCTGACCAAGGCGCTGTCCCCAAGCTGTCAAGTGGAATAGAGAACGCACAAGAATAAACGACCCTATGAAGCAAAAACGAAAAACTATGAATATGCCTATAAATCAGTTAACCTTGTGTAAGTGTCTTAATCAAGGACCCCTTGAGACCGTCGGGCTTTTTGGGCTCTCTTCCCCAGCCAACGCTGATCGTCAGGGTCCGATCTAGACACTGCTCTATTCCAGTGATCAGGGGAAGGGAAGTGCAGGAGCGTAGGCTGGAGTATCACAAGCCCACGTAATATGGTAGAGGATGCCCGGAGCCTCGCAGAGGTGGCATTGCAAAGAGTACAGGGTTGGGGCCAGAATATAAGCTCTAGTTGGGCGGAGAAAGGTGTTGGTTTCGATGCCTCGAATGTGGCGTTCTTGCTCAAAATATTAAAGCCGTTCTACTCGATGTGAAAGCTCTCAGAAGTTCAGAGCAGTGATTCTCCATAATGGGCTGCAGCGTGGTTATCCGCTAACTGCTACCGCCTAATGTAATTAAAAGTTTCCGCCTCCGCTGTGCTCGCGCGCCCCCTGCCCGAAACAGCGCCAGCATGAGTTTTTTTCTTTTTGTTCTTGCTTTTCCTCCTGCACGTGCCGGCGTTGCATGGCCACTTGCGACTTTCTTCCCCTTACTATCCTAAAACAGGTGCAGCGGTGGAGCGGTGGCTTAGAAGGTGCAGCGGTGGCGCAGAGGTAGAGCATCCGCCTCGCGTGCAGGAAGGCCCTGGTTCGAATACCGGTGCCAGACAATTCCTAACGGATTAAAAAAAGAAATCAGCGTATTGATGGAATTGCATAATGGGGCTTGTTGTGCAGCCTGAACCCGGCGGCCATTGCAGGAAACGCACTCCCTCACCAGATCAGGATTGGCCACCCTGGTGAAGGTGAAGTGGCGGCCACAACCTCCCTTGAATACGCCAGTTAACCCACGGCCCTCAGTCTCCAGTGGCTGCGAAGCAGCTGACCACGGCGGCGGTCAGACCTGTGACGCAGCAGAGGGTGCTAAGAATACCTGGACCCGGACAGGCCGCCATTGGAATCTGAACCTGGCAACGTTTAACACCAGAACCTTATCTAGCGAGGCGAGTCTAGAGGTGTTGTTCGGAGAATTAAAGGGCATTAAATGGGATGTCATAGGGCTCAGTGACCTTAAGAGGACAGGTGAAGCCCTTGCGGTGCTAAAAAATGGACACCTCCAATGTTACCGTGGTTTAGTGGACAAAAGAGAACTTAGAGTGGGATTTCTAGTCAATAAAGGCGTAGCTGGCAACATAGAAGAACACTATAGCATTAACGAAAGCGCAGCAGGTTTTGTAATTAGGCTCAATAAGAGGCACAAAACTCAAGTTGGTACAGGGCTACGCGCCCACATCCCGCCACGACGACCAGGTAGTGGGACGCTTCTATGAAGTTGTGGAATCGGCTATGGCTAAAGTAAAAACACAGTATACCGTAGTTATGGGGACTTCAATGCCAAAGTAGGCAAGAATCAGGCTGGGGACAAGGCAGTTGGAAGCACTGGTCAGGGATGTAGAAATAGCAGGGGGGACCTACTAGTCGAGATCGCAGAAAGGAATAACCTACGCATAATGAATACCTTATTCTGCAAACGGGAGAGCCGGAAGTGGACGGGGAGGAGCCCGAATGGAGAGCATAAAAATGAGACTTCGTATTATGCGATATACCGGGCGTCGTGAAGGATGTGGAAGTGCTTGGAAGGGTAAGGTGTAGTGACCACCATACGGTAAGACCTCGAATTACGCTAGATTTGAGGAGGGACCGTAACATGAGGAGGAACCGTAACAAGCAAGTACAAAAAATCCGATTAATGAGCTAACAGTAAGACGTAAAGTAGAAGAATTCAAGATCGCGCTACACAACCGATATTCAGCTCTTACCGAGGAAGTAGAGTTTACGACACAGTAAGCCAGCGACAACCTTACACGCATTATCACAGAGTGTGCAGAAGTCGGGGGCACGATGACTAGACGGGATACCTGTAAACGTTTCCAGGAGACCAAAGATCTAATTAGGAAACGGCAAACCATGACAATCTCCACTGAAATTGACAGAATAGAACTAGCGGAGCCTTTGAAGTTAATCAATAAGCGTAAGACAGCTGACATACGGAAGTATATGATGGAGAGGATCGAGCACGCTGTAAAGATACGGAGGTAGCCTGAAAGCAGTGAAGAGGCGTCTTGGTTTGGGGAAAAATCGGATGTATGCACTTAAAGACAAGCAAGGCAATGTCATCACAAATAGGGATAAAATAGCCACAGTATCCGAGGAGTTCTATAGGGATCTGTAGAGTAGCCGGGACATCCAGGATAACGCCGAACGAGAAAGTCCTTCAGAGGAGATAGACATCCCACGAGTAACAACTGAAGGAGTAAGGAAGGCTTTGATAGAAATGAAATGGGGCGAAGCACCTGGTGAGGATCAGATAACAGCTGACCTTTTGAAGGATGGTGGAGAAATTGTACTTGAAAAACTCGCAAACCTGTATACGCAATGGGTAATGACTGCAAGTGTACCGGAATCTTGGAAGAACGCGAACATCATCCTAATCCATGAGAAAGGTGACATGAAGGACTTGAAAAATTACAGGCCGATCAGCTTACTGTCAGTTGTCTACAAGGTACTTACACAGGTAATCGCTAAAACAATTTATGCAATTTTAGATTTCAGTCAACCTAAAGAACAAGCTGGGGTCCGTAAAGGCTATACTAAAATGGACCATATTCACACGATCAATCAGGTGATAGAGAAGTGCACTGAGTTTACTGAACCCCTATATATAGCCATCACAGATTATAAGAAAGCATTTGACTCGGTAGAAACCTCAGCAGTCATTCAGGCATTACAGAACCATGGGGTAGATGAGTATTATGTAAGAATACTAGAGGATATCTACAATGGGACCACAGCTACCATCACCGTACATAAGAAGAGCAGTAAAATACCTATGAGGAAGGGCGTCAGACAAGGAGACAATCTCTCTAATGTTATTCACAGCATGTTTACACGAAGTATTCAGAACGGTGGATTGGGAATAGGTGGGAGTTAGAGTTTATGGAGAATACCTCAGTAACCTCAGATTTGCTGATGACGTTGCCTTGCTAAGTAACTCCGGGGACGAATTGCAAAGCACGCTTTTCGCACTGGACAAACAGAGTAGAACCGTTGGCCTGAAAATTAATATGCAGAAAACCAAAGTATATCCATAACCTCGGGACAGCACCACCGTTTGAGATAGGTGGCGAGGCAGTGGAAGTGGTAAGCGAATATATCTACTTAGGCCAAGTTGCGACCCCGGATCCCAACCATGAGGCAGAGATAATTAGAAGGATAAGAATGGGGTGGAGTGCATATGATACGGCAGACATTCTCAGATAATGAATGACCGTCTACCATTGTCCCTGAAGGAGAAAGTGTACGACAGCGGCATCTTACCGGTACTCACCTACGGGCAGAAACTTGGAGGCCCACTACGAGGGTTCAACTTAAATTGAGGACGACTAAGCTCGCAATAGAACGGAAGATGGTTGGTGTAAAATTAAGGGACCACAAGAGAACGGAGTGTGTCAGGCAACAAACGCGTGTTAAGTACATATTAGCAGAAATTAGGAAGAAGAAATGGACGTGGGCAGAGCATGAAATGCGAAAGCAAGATAACCGTAAGGTCATTAAGGTTAACACAGTGGATCCCTAGAGAAGGTAAGCGTTGTAGGGGGTGGCGTAAAGTTAGATGGGCAGAAGAGACTGTGGCGGCGCTCCAGGCGATGGCGCTGGGGCTGAGTGACAACCGATGAGAGCGGGCCACGCGTCGCCGCTGCGCAAGCAGCCACGAACGCCACGAGCGTGGAATAAAACGGTGCCCCAGTTTCTGGGTGCACGGCATAGCGTTCAGACGTGTCTCGGCTCGTCTCTCTGTCGCATTCGCGACATTGGTGACCCGGACGCTGCAGCGGAGACAAGAACCCAGAATGGACCCTCCTCGCGACACCGGCGGCAATTCTGCGTCCTCCGTTGCCTCTTCACATGGCATCTCCACCATCGCCTGCCCTTTGCCCACCTTCAGCGCTCAGCACCCCGACGTGTGGTTCCTTCAAGCCGAGGCAAGTTTCCGAGGGAGCCACATCACGTCGCATGAGGCCCGCTTTAACCACCTCCAACAGTCAGTACCTATTGAGATTGGGGTCGAAGTTCGCGACATCCTCGCAAACCCACCTACCACGAACCCTTACGACACATTAAAGGCTGCCATCTTGAGCCGCATGAGGCCTTCGGAACGGCAGAGTTTCCAGCGGCTGCTTTCTGTGGAGGAGTTTGGTGATCGTCGACCTTCGCAGCTCCTTCGCGAACTGCAAATCCTGCTCGGCTACGCACCTTTCACCACGTACTTCCGCTTGCTGAAGGAACTTTTCCTACAACGGTTTCCCTCTTCTGTGCAAATGGTCCTCGCGACGGCTTCTGACCTTCCCTTTTGGCCGCGCACGCCGACAAGATAATGGAAGTCGCCACATTACATTCTTGTCCAACCACGGTGGCATCCGCTCGATCTCCCGAACATACCACCGTGGGGGCTTCTACCACCTTGCCCTCACGGGTATCCAACGACGTCACCGCTCTACAAGAGCGCATGCAATCCCTGGAGGAGCTCGTCGCGTCTGCTGGCTAGCGCTCGTCGCAAAGGTGCAACACTCGTCGGTGTCGTCGTTCTCAACGTCCCTCGTCGCCGCACGTTTACTGTCAGGAGTACTCAACGCGCCAGCAGCCCCGTCACACTGATTCCTTGTGCTGGTACCATCGCCGCTTCGGTGCAGCGGCGCAACGTTGCACCCGTCCTTGTGGCTGGTCGGGAAACGCGACGAGGGATCGTTAGCGGCGGCGACCGATTCCCCAGCCAGCGACAGCCGCCTCTTCTACATCACAGATGCAAAGAGTGGTCAGCGTTTTCTAGTTGACGCTGGTGCTGAAGTGAGTGTGCTCCCCGCTAATTCATATGACTGCACTCAACCACCACTGTGCCATCTCCAAGCTATTAATAAGTCCATCATCCCCGTTTACAGGAAAAAATTCCTTATGGTAAACATCGGCCTACGCCGTACGTTCCGCTAGATTTTCCTCATTGGCAACGTGAGTCACGCCATTCTAGGAGCCTATTTCCTTTCCAACTTCGGCCTACTGGTTGACATGGCCTGAAAAAGAATCCTGGACGCCGAAACCGGCCTTTCTGTCACAGGCAGATCGTCTACCGTCTACCCGTTCGCCTTTACGCTTCTTTGCGACTTACCTTCTCCATACCGGGAGTTGCTGAATGAGTTTCCCTCTTTGACTGCATCTCCTGACTGGACAAAGCCAGTGAAGCATGACGTCGTTCATCAGATCATTACAACCGGTCCCCCTACGCATGCCATGACGTGTCGCCTTGCTCCGGAGAAACATAAAATCGCGGAGCAGGAATTTCATCACATGGTTGAGATTCGCGTTGGTCGCACGTCCTCGAGCAACGGGTCCACGTCGTTACACATGGTCCCGAAGAAATCTGGTGACTGGAGACCCTGCGGTGATTACCGCTTCTTGAACGTGGCCACTGTACCCGACAGGTAACCCCTACCTAATATACAGGACTTCACTAATAACCTCAGCGGATGTACCATATTTTCAAACGTTCACCTCCAAAAAGCCTACCACCAAATCCCTGTAGTGCCGGATGACGTCAAGAAAACTGCCATCATTACACCGTTCGGCCTCTTCGAATTCGCCCGGATGCCTGTCGAGTTGCGTAACGCAGCTCAGACTTTTCAACGCTTCATAGATGTCGTCCTCCGTGGCTTGCCGTTTCTTTTCGCCTTCATAGATGACGTTCTTGTCGCCAGTTCGTCGTTATCTGAGCATCTGCACCATCTGCGGATACTTTTCGAACGCCTAGCAGAGCATGGCCTCATCCTTAACAGCGAAAAATGTGCATTCGGGTTGCCGTCATTGGAGTTTCTCGGTCACCTCGTTGACCACAATGGAATTCGCCCTCTACTAGACAAATTGAAGGCCATAATCGATTTCCCTCGGCCTGAGTCCTAACGACAACTGCGCCGTTTCCTAGGACTGGTGAATTATTACCGAGGGTTCATCCCAAACTGTGCGGCCATTGTGCAACCTCTCGAAATTTCCCTTTAAGCTTCAAAGTCTACCGAGTGCAAGCTGGAATGGCCTGAAACTGCCGATCGCGCATTCACTGCCATCAAGGAGCGCTTGGCGTCTGCTACCCTCCTTGTGCACCCGCGCCACAACGCTCCCATGAGCCTCTTGGTAGACGCTTCCCACTGTGCGGTTGGAGATGTACTTTAGCAACACATCCGTGGCACCTGGCACCCGCTCGGTTTCTTTTCGAAGAAGCTGCCTCCAACTGAGCAACGCTACAGCACCTCCGGGCGGGAGCTCCTGGAGGCATATCTCGCTGTTAAGCATTTCCTTTTTTTCCCTGAGGGCTTCGTGATCTTCACCGATCACAAGCCTCTTACGAACGCCTTCAAGTCATCGAACACTACATATTCTCCCCGAGAGACGCGGCACTTGGCGTATCTTGCATAGTTCACGACGGACATTCGCATGTCAAGGGAGTTAACAACATCCAAGCCGACGCCCTTAGCCGTATTTCGGCCATACAACGCTCCGGTTTAAGTACTCAGGAGTTGGCTCAAGCCCAACGAGATGACGAGGAGCTCCGAACTCTGCGTTGTTCAAACAGTTCCTCTCTGCAACTCCAGGACATTATGTGCACTGATTCGGGACTGAGCATCGTTTGCGAAATTGATGAGATTTCAGGCCGCAGACGACTGTACCTTTCTGCTTCTCTCAGGAGCATTCCTTTTAACTCTATTCATCGTCTCTCTCATCCTGCAGTTCGTGCCTCACGGCGTTTGGTTGCCGAGAAATACGTCTGGCCTGGCATGAATTCTGACGTACGCGCATGGGCTCGTTCCTGCCTCGCCTGCCAGCAATGCAAGGTCTCTCGGCATACCACATCACCTCTGGCCCATTTTCCCTTGACGGAAACTAGGTTCTCCGCAATTCACGTCGACCTCGTTGGCCCGCTACCACCATCTATGGGCTACCGTTATATCTTGACAGTGATCGATCGTTTTACTCGCTGGCCGGAGGCGGTTCCAATCGATGATATAACGGCTGAGACTGTTGCTTCCACACTTATGTCCACGTGAATCGTCCGTTTTGGCGTGCCGTCGGAGATTATAAAAGACAGTGGCCGCCAATTTGAGTCTACGCTCTTTCACCGTTTGACATGCCTACTCGGTGTAACGTACATAAAAACAACGGTCTACCATACTCAAGCCAACGGCATGGTCGAGAGGTTTCATCGTCAGCTAAAGGCCTCATTGATGGCTCACGAATCACCTGAACATGGACAGCTCACCTTCCTCTTGTGCTTATAGGATTACGCACGGTCATCAAAGAATATCTTGGTTGTGCCGCCTCTCAAATGGTCTATGACACGTCTTTGCACTTACCGGCAGACTTCCTGGTTCCTCCCCAGCCGCAAGACAACCTTTCGTCCCCTGGAGTTTCCTACGTAAATGATTTACCCCGGGTTTTCAGCTATATCCGTCCCCAACCACCACGGCCATGTTCCACCAAGCCCACTTTTATTCATCCAAACCTTTCGAGAGCCAATACGTTTTCATCCGTGTCGACAGTACCCGCCGGCCACTTCAACCGCCATACACCGGCCCTCATCTCGTCATTTCACGCTCTGACAAGACGTTTACAGTTCGCACCAACGGCCGCGACACCGTCGTTTTCATCGCTCGCCTCAAGCCCGCATTCACCGAAGCTGCCCGGCTTGCGTTCCACTGCACCACCCACCGTTCCACCCTGAACGCCACCACTCTCCCTTCCGTTCGCACCACCAGCCGTGCAACTCGCAACGCAAAGACTGTGCGTTTTGCTGTACCACTACCTACACGGATTCCTCCTCCAGACTCCGTCTCAAGGGGAGGGGGCTATGTGGCGGCGCTCCAGCGGCGATGGCGCTGGGGCTGAGTGACAACCAATGAGAGCGGGCCACGGGGCTATGTGGCGGCGCTCCAGCGGCGATGGCGCTGGGGCTGAGTGACAACCAACGAGAGCGGGCCACGCGTCGCCGGTGCCCAACCAGCCACGAACGCCACGAGCGTGGAATAAAACGGGGCCCCAGTTTCCGGGTGCACGACATAGCGTTCAGACGTGTCTCGGCTCGTCTCTGTCGCGTTCGCGACATGATCAAGAAGTTTGAGGGAATAAATTGGTCGCAGTTAGCACAGGACCGGGGTAATTTGAAATTAATGGGAGAGGCCTTTGCCCTGTATGCGCGTAGATAGGCTGATGATGATGATGATGGTGATAATCGTAGAAACCAACCCAACGAGCGTTCCTAACTAACTGAATGCGGACGCTGGCGGTTAATAGCGTATACCTTGCGTGAAATGTACCTGCAGTTTTATTTCGGCTAAACACATGGGTGATTTATGACAAGCGCAAGTGGTTCAAGAGTTTGTAACGCTTATTACTATATAAACCGCTTGGATTTCGAAGCCTCTGGGTTATGCCGTGATGACAGCCGCTACGACGGAACGCCGTGTGGCTCTACTTGGGTCCAGCGAGCGAGCTACAATAACAAGGCAAGCCGAAAATGCTCTGCAGTTTGTGGGAATTGTGGCTGCCCGCGATCCCGACTTGGTAAGCGGCAGCGCTCGGAGGTCCGCGCGGTTTTCGCGGGATTGCGCAATAAGACGGGAAGAATAGAGGGGTTGCTTGCGCGTCGCGAGATGGCGCCATCGGCGCGCTTGGGAGCGGGGAGCTCGGAGTCGCTTCGGAGGGGAGGCGGCTGTGGAGAGCGAGGACGAGACTGTGTGCGGCGGCGGAGCGATTCGGCGTCTTCCCCTCCAGCCTGGACCGACCATCGTCCACCGGTAGCGGTGGAGTCGAACGACTCCGGCCGCTTGAGCAACGCGGGACCCGTATATGACCGAAAAGATGGGGCCAGCTAGGGGAGGGTTTTGGGAATAACCTGCCCCCCTGGTGGTTGGCGTTGGTTGCCTTTGTCTCTTGCCTGCCTCTCACGCCGCCGCCGTCTACACGCCAGTCGCGTGAGAAGGATCGTCAGTTAGACCCATACCACATTTTGGCGCCCCAACGTGGGACCTAGGCAGCAAACGCAGCTGAGGCGCATGCAGGCAAGATGGCAAGCAACGCCAACAAGTGGAGCGATAGGAGGAGGCTGGAGGCACGTAGGCCTACTGTCAACATGGCGGCGGGTCGGCTACCCCTCCGCACCATGCCCGCGCACAAGCTCCGGCGGCCGCAATGAATTGACCCTCCAAGCACCGAATGGTGCGGCGGACTCTGCCTACAAGGATGCAGTGGTTGGGAGTACGCAAATGCGCACCATAAACCCGTGACTACAGCTCTTCGACTTGGCCGATACGACGTTGACAAAGAGCGAGGAGGACGTTGAAGGTCAGCCTTTTCCTTTTGATCCGGCTAGTGCGAAGGGAGACGAAACTGTCTCCTCGCTACTGGGTGCTTGCGTCTCGTTGTCGGAAAGGTGGAGAAGGTACCGCCCAAGATTGCATTCAGGCAGTAAGAGCTTCGTGTGGCTCGGCAGGGAGCTCGTTTTTTTCGGGAGGCGATCGTCAGTGTTTGTAAGACACGGACCTCAGGTGGCTATCACCGGAGAGCTACGCCCGTAAGCCGCTTGTAGCGCGGTGGCGCTGACGTTACGGCAGCCTGTATGCTGCGATCGGGGATAGTCCGTGTGTGTGGGCGAGCGTTACAGTGGGAGTGAGTGAGTGGGTGTGTGTGTGTGTGTGTGTGAGTGCGGGCGCCCGTAAGCCGCTCAGATTGCGGCGGGTGCTTGGTCTAGTGCAGCTGGTAATGTTGCGACCTAGGGTGTTCCAGAATGCGTGCGGGAGTGCACGCCTGTAAGCCGCTAATATGGCGTTTGGCGCCGGCAGCTGATATTGCTGCAAGTTAGTTGTAGGAGCCCTGCCTGCTTGACGCTAACGCAGCTTTGCCGAGTAACGCACCCGGGCAACGAAAACTTGAACTGGTAGTTCGAAGCCACCACCCATGTTATGCCAGACGAGCTGCATCCGAGTAGGCTGTCTCGCCAGTGACAGGAGTTGGCGGAAATCCGCTGCTACCTTTCTCAAGATTTGGAATCGCTCGCATAGGGTGAGAGCGGAGCCCTCTGAACACGGACAGCAACGAGAGTCACGCCAGTTGCCAGTCGACACCGCCATGGACAGCGAGGACGTACCAGCTGAACCACCAGGCGGGGCCGGCCACTGAAGGTGGCACTGAGCGCAGCGTGTTGAGCTGTCGCCAGTTGCTACTCCGCCCCCACCCCCCGGGCCGGCGCACTGCGGGGCAACCATTCAGCCGTTCGGGAGGACCAGCCGCCGAAGCAGCCACGGAACCCAGGAGGCCGAGGGACCCGCCATTGGGGAGAACGCCTTGCACTGGGAGCAGAGGTCGCGTCAGCAAGCGACCTCCGCATACTTTGGCTGCAGCTGTCGGCTTCTTCTGGACCTGCCAACCTGCTGTGCTTCCCAACCGTGGGAGACTCGTACCAGTGCAACGCGTGGCACGCTCATCAGGCCGAGCTTCGCGGATACGGCATCATATGGCGAACATTGGGGGTAAACTGGCATGGGGATGACGTTTGTTGGCGTATTTCGTAACTTGAGGTTTGGGATTGACTCTTGGGCTTCGCGGCGCCGTTTCAATGAGGGTGCCGTAGAGTATTTAAGGAGGAGGAGTGTGGGAATTGTTGCTGCCCGCGATCCCGACTCGGTACGCAGCAGCGCTCGGAGGGCCGCGCGGCTTGCGCGGGATTGCGGAACAATACGGCAAGAATTGAGGGGTTCGCTTGCGCGTCGCGAGATGGCGCCACCGGCGCGCTTGGGAGCGGGGGAGCTCGGAGTCGCTTCGGCGGGGAGCTGCTGCGGAGAGCGAGAGACTTCGACTGCGGTGCTCGGCGTTGCGGCGGGCGGCCGCTCCGAGCGAGGACGAGACTGCGTGCGGCGGCGGAGCGATTCGGCGTCTTCCCCTCCAGCCTGGACCGATCGTCCACCGGTAGCGGCGGAGTCGAACGACTCCGGCCGCTCGAGCAATGCGGGACCCGTAGATGACAGAGAAGACGGGGCCAGCTAGGGGAGGGTTTTGGGAATAAACCTCCACCCCCCCCCCCCCCCTTGGAGGTTGGCGTCGGTTGTCTTTGTCTCTTGCCTGCCTCTCACGCCGGCGCCGTCTACACGGCAGCCGCGTGAGGAGGATCGTCAGTCAGACCCATCCAACATATAAACCCAATATCGAAGATTACGGAAATCTGTACTGCCACACCGTTCGAATCCGCGTACCGCCGGGCACCCACAAGTTTCTTTAATGGGTATAGGCGTCTCTCGTCTAGTGCGGACCCTTGAAAGGGGAATTCACGTATGGTAAGCTGCCTTTACCCTTGCGAGGGGCCCCTGACCCGTGTCCGCCTGGCGGGGCCCCCGGCCATCGCGCCGTGTTGCGCCATTGCCGGGGGTGAAACAGTTTGGGGGCTTATCCTGCCACAGGCGGTTGCGAGCATAGTGAACTTGAATACTAGTTCATTATAGTTGCGAGTATAGCGTCCATCGTGGCTGTGGAAGGCACCATGTTCATTTGTGTGCCTTGGTGGCGCCGGGCACCTACTAGTAAAATAGGTACAAGGGACTCCCTCCCTGGCCTAGCGCTCGGCCCATGTATGGGACTACACTGCTTGGGAAGTTCACCCGGCTTGCACGGGAAATCGCCCCTATGAAAAGGGCGGCTGCCGAAGAGTAGACTTGCTGCGTGAAGGTGGCGTGAAGGCCAGCGCCCCCTTTCCATACCACGTGCCCGGTGGTACGTGGATTCGAACGCGGTACCTCCCGCATACGAGGCGAGTGCTGCACCTTCGAGCCTACGCTGCGGTTAAAAGTTACGACCCCTTCCACGGGGCCATTTCCTGACTAAGTCGGGTAATTTCCTCAGCACGTGATCCCCTCTTCAGGCGGTGCTTGTAACAATTTTTTTCTGGATGGTGCACAGCGGTACCGAAGTACCTACCATCTTCTTGTAGCCCATAATACGGTCCGCCAGGGTGTTATGGTTTCCAGGATGCCCCGCATGGAAGGCGCCTCTACCCATCCTTAATCTGGTGGGTGACTAGCGGTTCAAGTCGAGGAGCAGGAGCCTCCCACGTCTGCCGCAGTGGTTGAGCGTTTCCAAACACTTTATCTCCCGGCGAGACTGCGACAAGGAGCTCTTGTACCCTTTTGATTGGTGTGTGCCCAGCGACCCCAGACCCCGCCCGAAGGGGTTTGAGGGACTTTCTTCATGGCTTTCCATGGCTGCTTGTTGTCAAACTGCAATCGTTTCTCCCACGTGGAGACGAGCTACGGTATGGGGACGCTTGTATCAATTAAAGAAACGGTTGGGTATCCCACCGCCCAGGATTCGAACCTGGTGCCTCCCGCATGCGAAACGATTGTTCTACCACTCGACCATCGCTATCGGTTGAGTGTCGTTACAGTGTTAAGTATTACAGTAACTAATCGAATTCGCCTACTAAACCCGAGGCAACAAGATTACGCTGCCACCGGGACTACATGAGCTACGGCTTCTATGACTACAGCTAATATAACTTTTAGTACTATAGCTAGCACTGCCACTGCAATTGCTGATAGTACTGCGGCTGCTATTAGTACTATTGCCACTGCTACTGCTGTACCACTGCGACAGCTGCAAAGGTTACTTACGTCCAAATAACCATTGTAAGAAGGCAATTAATGCTTCGATATTTTTGCTACGAGATAAAACATTTTTGACGCTGCGTGAAAACTTTCATAAGTTTCTGCCCTAGAATACAGCGCTCTTGACTTGCCATGACCACACAAAAGACGGAAGCCATATGTTTGAAGACTGAAGGCAGGAGAAAAAGAAAGTTTCACTAATTTTGTTTTTTAGCACGCACTTGCACTCTAGCCACCCAATAGAACATACATGGAAGGCAGAAGTTTGTGTTATTATCTGCGTTTTTCTCCGTATACTAGTCAAGCTTGTTATGCGGGGATGAAGGCATGCTTCATGAAGCAGAAACATGTGTGCCTCGGTACGTAGCGCATATCTCGGGTGGGCAAACTAAGCGTCATTAATTACTGGCCGTAATTGCCTTTCTGCCAGGAACTAAAAAGGCAATATTGAACGATATCTGGCGGTCCCTGAACTGATGTCAAGTCGGAGAAAAGGGCTGGAAGAGGAAAAAGGAAGGAGAGAAGTCAAGCGCAGTCGTCAGGCTCTTTGGCGAGCATTTCATTAGTGCTGTTCAGAGGGGGAGAAGTTTCGCTCCACCAAACACTGTTAGTTGCAGGCCGCGGTCTCTGGTTTTAGTGTGGCGGCGCCAGAAGTCCGGGCATCAATCATGTTTCGTGGTTGTTACTACGCTTACGATACTCCAAGAACGTCGTTTTCAGGATTTGTGTTGGAGCAATCATGATTCAGTATTCTTTTTTTGCCTCTATGCATTTGTTGCCGGTTCATTCAGTAGATTTTTCAGCGCGTAATTGCTCTGAAAAGATTCGCAAGGCAGGACTATGAAATTTAGTTTTCAGGTGAAAGAAAAGCTATACTTACTGACAACAGCGAAAAGGCGCATAGCGAATGAAAAAGAGCAATGGTATACGCACTAATTAAGTAACAAGGCCGGTATTGGCTACGAGAATGACCATAATTATTCTTAAGCATCAGTTACAACACAGGAAACCCTTGGTTTATTAGATGTTCATGGTTGCCCTGTTTTAGGCTGGACATATACTTGTTACACATAAGTTACCATTGCGTTTGCATTGGCCCTCTTCCGCTGTATTGATCAAATAGCTGTGAACATTATTGCGCACATTGTCTTGGAGCAACCGCTTTCGACTTGGGTACGCAGGCCGCGGGTTAAACTCGGAACTGTCCCGGCACTATTTCCCTTGTTTGCGCGGGCGAGCTACTTGTACCACAGTCGCTCAATGTATTATATTTCTGCACGCTGTTTTGGTTCGCTGGAGTGGAGTCACACGTTTTGGGGTCGCTTCCGGTACAGGCCACGTAAAGTACTGCTCTGTACTTCCGGAACTCCCCGTTGAAAACAATCACTAAATTTATTACACCCATAGAGGAAAATTTTAAATGACAAATATTTTGGCGCGTTGAAGTGGGATTATTATTTTCGCTTTCACCGCACGCTGTAACGAATAGAAGGCATCTGCTAGTCCGCGTCCTTTATTCTATGCGTTACTTCGCGCGGAGGAAATATTCCAACTATTTCAGCAGTTGGGGTGGTGTAGACATGTTTAGGTTGCTTTCGACATAGTCTTCAAAAAATACTGTTTAAATTTCTGAAACTGATAGAGTTGTCCTTACAATCCAGGTGAGAGTACACGATGTCGTGCATAAACATCAGCTTAAAAAATTGCTTGCTCAGAAAGCCCCGGTTTAGTCTACAGCTTCCACGGGCCCTGTTTAGTGAAAAGCGGGCTCTTCTCTTAGAAACAATGAATAATTTCTGTCCTTCGCTTTATCCCTTACTAGTTAGGCTCTTTGTTATTCGGATCTCAGGGTAAAATAACTGATTTACTTCATAAAATGTTCAATACGCGTGCGCACGTAAGTTTGAATTGTTGGACGCTGTAATTCGACCCGAGTTTCTAAAATGGCCGTCTCAAGTTCTGATAAGGGGCTTTCAGTCTCTTGTCTCCTCTTACCTCTATTGGAGTAAATACACGCACAGAGCCCTTGTGTATTCACCTGCACACGCGTAGCTCAGCTCGTTCTTCATTTATTATCTTTATTTTTTATTTCAATTTTATCAAGTATCAATCCGCACTTCGCGTTTATACTCGGCCCAATATCAGGACACATGATTGTAAAATTTTGAGGCTGGAGTGGTTACTCTTAAAATCTTACAGTCCCACCAAACTCACAAATTTTGGGCCAGATTGGGCCACCATTTATTTTAACATCACTTCAGTGGCTCCTCCCTCACGAGTTTAAATTTACACCTCCTTTTCTCTTGTGTTAGTCTCGTTTCTGCGCTGCCTGATGGTATACTATTTTGGAAGAGGTCTCGGTGCGATCTGGCACTTGCAAGTTCGATATTGACGCCCCGCTAGGGGGTTAGCTTTATGCTACCCACTAGGTGGGCCTGCAAAGAGCTGAGGGGAAAAGATGCGACACATGTTTGGCTATAAAAATAATTTAATTAACAATGAAGTTGGGCTTGTGACGACGTGCTCCCCCCAGCGAAATGGTGTGACTCGTAGGAACGGGTCAGGAAGGCGGCTGGCACTGGACATCGTGAACGGCGCCTCTCGTTCTGGGGCCGGGTCCGCTTTCTCTGTTGTCGTGGGAAGCTCCGCGCTGTCGTTCACACTAAACGTTTTTAAGCCATTTTAGCCAAAAAGGGTGTATCATAAGTCAAAAAAGGTTGTTGGGAGGCCTTTACACCCTTTTTCTCGAATCTCAACACCCTTTTTCTAGCTCTACACCCTTTTGTGCGGAAAAAAGGGTGTTGATCAACTTCAACACCCTTGGTTTTTCTTTGGATGTTGAAAGGGTGCAGAAAAGGTGTTCATCTGTTCATTGAATAAGACTATGCTTGGATGCATAACAGCATCATAAAGAAGAAGACATCCCCTCATATGCTCCTCTACTCGTCAGAAATTTTCAAACGCAAAAAAAAAATAATTGCTCGTATGCAATGATCGCTCGTTTCCATATGCGGTGCACCTCATGCCCCAATTTTAGCTTGGGCACGTGAAACACCAATCTGAATTTTCAAAATTAAAAACACTATAGCCGTGTGGCGAAAAGGGTGTGTACCGGCTGCAACACACTTGGCTTTCTGTAGTTTGATGAAGCGGTGTGAAATAGGTGTTCAGTCGCAAAAAAAGAACAGCGGAGCTGGGGGTCGACCTAGTTTCTTCGGGTGGTGCCAAGTTTTGTTATGTTTGCTAAGCTTTGCAATGTTCTTGCTAAGCAGGGATAACCACTAAGGGGTGAGGCCAAATTTAACCGGATTTCACAAGACTGTTCCAGTGTGTCACCCCCCCCCCCCCCCCCATTGCCAGGGGATCCAAGGGGGAAACAAGCTAGATAGGCCCCCATCTATGCTGTTTGAAATGCTGTAGTAAGAGGTGCGCATACGCATACGCCCCTTGTGCTCACACTCTAACAAGCTCGAAACCCGACTTCACTGTTATAATACCCTATCTGCGGTGGTGCACCCTTTACATTTGCCGCAGTTCTCTTTTTGTATTTTCTTGCTAACGCCAGCGAAACTAGCTCAAGCTTAACGAGCTTCACTGGTAATAAATTATGCCAATTCATATTGCTTTAAACACCATGAGGCAGAAAACACCCCCCGCTTGTAGGAAATGTTTACTCCACCCGTGTAAACAAGTACAAAATGCCTCCAAAGTTGGAGGTCTTTTCAACTTTTTTCTCATTTTGCGGTCTTTTCTTACACCCTTTTTGTTTACGCCCTTTTGCTTGGTTTCGAAACCCTTTTTCGTAGTTTCGAACACCCTTCTGGAAAAAAGGGTGTTGAAATAATAAACACCCTTATTAAAAAGTGTTGAGGTGCAGGGAAGATTTGTTTGGTATTTATTCAAATTCCCTAAGTTATGGAACACAAAAACTACATCGTGATTAAAAAGTTTTGCATATCCGCGTGTTGATTTGCATATTCTCATAGTAAAATTCATACTTCCAAAATTAGCGCTAAAATATCTGTTGACAAGCCCATGGACTCGATCGGGGGGCTTTCCTCTGCTGGATATAAAAGCAAGAACAGCACATGTATTACTAAGTAAGTATGCACTCCCTGTACCGCTTGCATCCCGTTGGTTTTCTTGCTCAATTCATCTGTGTTCCGACTGTAACTTCTGCGTATTTACTGTTTGCATTGAATGCGGCGCGCTACGACGATTCACATTGCCACTGCGCATGCCATCACCTTAAAAAAGGGGTGTGGGGATGATCAACACCCTTTTTTTAGTGTGTTGAGCATCCGCAACACCCTTTTTCATCCGTACACCATTTTTTGCCAAAACATCTTTTAAGTGTGTGAGCCATGGGACAAGATTTTTACACACTTTTCGACCGAAGAGGGAGTAAATAAGTTTAGTGTGTTCCGGAGCGCAGTGGGGGCCACGCACGCTGCAGGGCCATGTGGGCTTCTGCATGGTTCGCTAGTCTGCGTAAATGGGTAGGAGGGATGATTGTCTTCTCTAACTCGGCCGGGATGCGGAACGCTTTCGGATGTCTCCTACGGGGTCTCCGACGAAGGCGGGTGGCGAGAGTGATCGACGGGCGTGCGGGCCTTCTTATCTCCTCCGCCGGTGCCAAAGGGAAGCAGAGCTGGGTGCTGGTTCGGGGAACTCGCGTCTGGGCGGAAGTTGCGCGCTCCGCGCGCATAGACGGCACCCCCACCGGGTGCCGGGGTGGTCGGCATGGTGCTGCCTTCCACCGAAAGGTACGCTCGTCAGCTCTTCCGTGAATCGGTGGCCGGCAGTCAGTGACCGGTGTCAACATGCCAACGTCACAGAAGGGCAATAGACGATGTGGGCACGTGCCGCAATAAGCTTGAACAATATGTACATATTGGAGCATGTTAGTGCAACGTGGCTTCTTTGAGCGATCTAATGTTGAGCAGGTAATAGACAGTTCTAGCTGACCGTTTCTGACGGTCCGCTCCGCTCCGCAAGCAAGCGGGAGCGCCATTCCGCATGCGTGGCACGCTAGCGCGCTACCGGCGATACCGGAGCGGGGCCCCGCTCCGCTAACCGGGGCCTCTTAGCGGACCGTCACGGCAGCTTACGCTACCGTGCGGAATTTTAGCATGGCTGCCACCGCGATGCGAGCGCGCTACGGCGAGCTCCGTTTTTCAGTTGAAACACGAGCGACGAAGCCGCGAAAGCGCTTCCGAATAGGCAATGGCGCCACACACCTCAAAGATCGTTAGAACGGAAGCGAAAAACGTCGACCGAAGCGCGGGGCTGCTTCTATGCAGCGCCGAGAAAGACAGCCTTGGCTTGGCTATTCCAATGTTTATCGGCTTCTTTATTGTTATTTAGAAAATTTATACCATGTCAGCGACTACATTATACAAAAAAGGTTAAATGATGCCAAGAAACACGCTATTTTGCTTTGTTTGGGCGACCAAAGACAAATTCTTACGTTTCCTTTAGGGTGAAGTTTTGGTTTCCACGCGCAAGCGAAACGACCAGTCACGCGAATCATTCCCCGTCGAGGGAGATACGGTTATCGCTTAGCTAAAAGCCTTTCGGCTGCTGACGCTCCGGTTGCGCTGAGCGTGCCGCCGATACGGGTGCGGACCGTGGAAAACGGTTAGCTAAAACTCTCTAATATCCCTCTTTATTACGGATCGATGCATACAGTCATTACAAGGCTCTCACTGAAAAATACCGCACATTTTGTTGCAAATTCCCATATCCGTTAAGTACACAAGTCTTCATGAATGTTTTGTACAAATTTCCAAAGAAATCGTAAACCAGCATATCGCGTTTGTTAACTTCGGTTCGCTGGTGCCTTACACATTTAATGGCAGCGGCAGTGTTCTGGTGCCATCCTGGTTTCATCTCGGCACCTGTGCTGTGAGTCAGCTGCATCACTTTTGGGCGACGAGGCGGCTGCGTAAGTATTGCCTGAGTTAGGGCCAGCCGGAGCTGCAGCCTGCCCTACCCCGTGTCTTCCAGCCGAGCGGGCCTAACGTAGTGCATCTGGCGGCCGGCCTCGTAATCGAGTACGGGCCCAGAGCCACCCCGGGAAGGTTATACTCACATACTCGAGGCCTTCCCTGCTGAGGCTGCATGCAGACGACTCGCCCACCAACAGCAATGGCTACCAGGATCACACAGTGTCCTCCCGAGGCTGCGACCTGCAGTATTCGGAGCAACGAGGATGCCGATGTCGTGGTCAAGAGGAATGCCTACCAGGAAGACACCCTAGCCCCCCGGGACGTCAGCGCCTTCGACGAGATACGCACCATCCTGGCCCGAATGGAGCAGACGATGCACCCCGACCCCTGGATCGTGAGTGGCCTGGCACTGCGGCTGCTGCCTGCGCGCATCAGCAGGGACGCCCGCTTGCCTCCTCCGTGTGCGCCTCTATTGCAGCAATGCCGTGGAGCGCCTGCACCTGTACGGGTGAAAGCACTCTCACACATGCACGATGTGTCCGCAATCACCTGGACCACCTACTCAGTTTTAGTCCCTTCAAGGGGTGCCGAGAGCAAAGCTCACAGGGTGCTCTAGCGTCAAGGCCTTTGCTGCGATGTCATGAAGAACCCTCTAATCACGAAGGCGCCTGCCGCATCCCAACGGGAAGCCTTCGGCTAGTTGCTTCACTACCTGGATACGACCTACCTCCTTCAGCGGCTGTAGCCCAGACTGACGTGCTACTGACTGACCTGCCCGGACGAACTGGTCTGCTACGCTGGCGTAGCCCCATTTTGTATTCTTTCTCTTCTCTTCCTGTACCCATTTAATAATCTGCTTTTTAAATGCAGAGCATTTCAGTAACTCACGATGTCACCCGCGTTGGCGTCCGTAGTCCGCGTCCGCATCGCTCCCCCTACACTATATAAAAAAATAATACTTGCCGGCGCCAGGTTTCGATTCTACGACTCTGCGGGCGGAACGCAAGGTGCACGGTACTCACCAACTGAGCCACAAAGCCGACACAGAACGGGAGGTTACGAACGTGCCTTATATCCTTGACTCATTCAACCGTCGGCCAGAGGTGCGCCCTCTCCCCCGCGTCCTCCTCGCCTTCTCTCCGCTCGCAACGCCCTCTCTCGCCGCGTTCGGTTCGGGCGCACAACAGGTGGGGACGTGCGCAACACCCTCTCTCGCCGCGTTAGGTTCGCGCGCAAGAACAGGTGGGGCGCTCACATCGCGCTCTCTCGCCGCGGTCGGTTCACGCTTAAACCACATGTCATTCGCGCGCGCTGCGGTCGCTAACATCTGTGGCGTGATCGTGACGTCAGCATCACGCGTTCGCGTGGTGGCGATTTCGGCGCTATAACACTCTCTCGCGAGGGGCATTGGATTGGATTCGATTGGATTGGCTTGGATTTGGATTGGATTGGATTAAAGTGGATTGTGTTGGATTGTGTTGCGTCATAGCCGCGCCACGTTGCGTCATAGCCGCTCCACGTTGCGTCACAGCCGCGGCAGGGGGTTCACGGCACGTTTCAGCATCGACTTCATCGACAATGTCTACGCTGGAAGACAACAATTACAACAACAACAACCAATACGTAATCCATACGACTTGCAGGCGCGCCCCCCCGCAGAAATGCTCTGCATTTGATCGTGCCCCTCGCGAGGGGGATGTTTTTTTATCCATCTCTACTCCACCTCACCTATACGGGGTTTTGTGCAAGTGAGCTACCTGCAGGGCTCAAAAGTATTCTCAGTGCACTTCCCTTCGTTTTCCTTTTCCTCGAACCACAGCTACTACGACAGCTAACCCTCAGTCTTGTGTAACACTGGTGGGGTTAGGGTTAGCGATGTTGTAGCGTCTTTATTGCAAAATCATGATCAGCTCTCGCTAAGTGCCTATGAAGCCAAACCTTAATTGAGCGCCCGAAGTGACAAATTTGCAATACTGGGTTCCTTCGATATTTGGAGATACCTTGATTTTCTTCGAAAAAAAGAAACATTACAGAACCCATCACTTCAGACATAATTACCAGTGTCGATGCAATTACCATTGTATTGATGGGGGCGACTACTTAATGGGTGAAGTTTCCCCCCCCCCCCTCTTCACTTCGGAATGTAGCCTGCAGTCTTCTCCCACTGGTCAAGCGCGTAAAACAAATAGCTGTTAGAGCGCGAGAGCTTTTGCAGGTGCGCACGTAGTACCTGGTGGAATCATGATGCGGGGGGATCTTGGGACGGTTTTTTTGATCGAGGCATCTGAGAGGGGGATGCATTTCGCTCGTGTGAGAGCTTTTTATTGAACAACGGAACGAACTTCACTTACCCCCCCCCCCCCCCCCCCCCTCCCCGCCCCGCTTCATCTCCCACTCTCTTCACCAGGTTCTCCATTCCAACTTATCCGAAGCTTCCCGCACAACGAACTTGGCGTTAAGGGGATTAATTGATTGATTGTAATTAATAGTTAAAGGCAAGACGCCCTGGTGTCGAAGGGTGAGAAAGGGAGAATAAAAATCGGGGAAAGAGCATATGGGTAAGTGCAAAGTCACATTCATTTCTTATTAATTCCACTTGAGCTCATAAAAGCACACTAAACAACCCTATGACCGTGATACAGTTTATTCTCATTGCCTTAAAGTACACTGAGGGGCACTATCAGCGTTGTCTAGCATGCGTGCGTTTGTAGAGAATACAAGCTAAAGAAGGATTTGCCTTTCGCGCATCAAAGAATTTTAAAGAGGCCATTTTCCTAAGAAAAGTGCGTAATTCCATCGAGTAGCGTTGTGTGCGTTCGAACTCTGTAAGTGTTCTCGTACGTTATTTGAAAGGGCGTCGGATGCGAGCAGTTGATACGGCGACCTATGCAGGCACATGTCTGTGAGTGAACTAAAAAAAGGACTTCGAATCACTATGAAAAACCTGAAAGTCACCACAAAATCCAAGCTGTTAAGATAGCACAAGGAGGTCACCATCAACGTGGAAGGCAAAAGACCCCCAGTAAACTGAGAATTAGGAAATGACTAACGAGGGTATTTTTCACGTCCTTCTTTCTTCATTACCAGATAGCAGAACTTAACCATAGCCTTAAAGCACAGAAGAGAAGTCCTGCATCCTTACGGACGTAATCCAGGGAAGAAACTTGAGCGTTTGTGTCAGAGCGTATCCCCGTGCTTACAGTGAACGCACTGTAAACCGTCCAAAGTTTACATTGTCATTAAGTTACTATTTCCACTAGCCATAGTGGCCAACTGCTACTCTTGAAGAGGAAATATAGTTCTTCGCTCCTGCACTTCCGAAAATCAAAGGCAGTCGGCGAGCAAGAGTTTTTATTATTTGTGTATCCCATGTTCCCGTGTCAGCCCCAGTGAACAAAAACCTGCCAGAATGGGAAGAACGTACCTTAAGCGGACAGGCGAAGCGAGCTTACGTAGGGAGTTCGGCTCCGGTCACCTAAGAGGCAGTGATGGGAAAGGAAAGGAAAAAGGGGCATCCTGCGTGCACGCCTAAGAAGCGCGGCGTCCCCGGCTAACAAGGTGCATGAGGCACTCAGGTCGTGCGCACTTGTGTGAAGGTTGGTAATGGGAGAGTGTCTTCGGTCCGTCGCCTTCAGACCGCGCAGTTTCCCCTTACGTGGCTGCTGCAACAGCCACGCGTTTCCGTGGAGCAAACAGAATCCCCGGCTAAAACCAGTTCCAATTTCCCGCATTGCGTACCGCCATCCCCGGGGAATATCCGCTTTCGCGTGCTGCAAGTGCAGTGACCAAGGCTGCGTGTTAAGTGGACGACGTCCGTCGACGGAGGCGTTCGAACGTTGCCTTGCAGGAACTTTGCTTGATACTTGTCATGTTTTGGGTGCTTCTTGGTACGATCCAGCGGAGGGAAGCGGAACCCAATCGAAGAACTCCTCGTGACACTGAAAACTGGTTGCGTGCACTGAGAGCGAAAGTCTGGTGGCACATTTTCAAACGCTTTGCTGCCAAGCGCCACTTATCACTAAATGCGCCTAATAGCACTCTTCTCGTCTTGCCGGATTCCGGGCGATTTCTAAATTAAATTGCTCTTATTTGTTAAACTTATATAGTTCCGCAAATGGACTCCCGGATGAATCTTGGCCTTCTATACACTTCTCTTATTGGGGTAGACTTATTAGATCAGCAGTCACGGAGGTGGAGGGAACAAGCGGTCACGTGAAGATGCTGTATGGAAAGCGGGAAGGAATGTGCGGTGATTTGACGAGATACCCCGTTTGTGGTTGCAGCTCACCTGAGTTCAGTCAGACATGAAGTTTGGCTGCGCCTTGCTCTTCAATTTCCCTATGTAAAACTTCAATCATTACACCTGCTAGACATGTGTTTTCTTCTTTCCTGCGTTACCTTGAGCTATCCGGCTGCATCTCCACGCAGATGTTGCACTTATAGGCACGTATTCCACAGATCAAGGTCAGATTTATATCGCGCACTGTGTGAGCCGTCCATCTCATGTATGAGGGACTTCCTCGCGTTGCAAATCATATGCCTGTATGAGAAACCCTGGTTTATTTTGTAGTTCTCTTTGGCGGAAGCGCAGTCTGCCCCTAGTGTATTTCTTTAAAAAAAACTGGCACCAATCCACGCTATGAAGTTGGTTGGAAAGCAAAGATGTGAACGACCCCCACAACAATTCCACATGCGACGTCACTTGAAGTCACACACGTGGCTCTCGAAAGAGTGATACTAGAGATTCTGCCAGCCGTTACCTGCAATTCGCGGAGGCGCCGTCCCAAACGCAGCGGCAGCGTCGGCCACGGCCTGGCTCGAGCGACGGACACCGCCGCTGTAGCTCGGCAGTGCGTCGGATGAAAGAAAACGGAGAGGAGCGTGTTTCGAGGGGTGAGACAGTGCAACCTGGCCATCCTGATGTGCTAGCTCGGGGCTACACCACCACGTGATAAAAGCGCAGACACCGAAACATTCAGGCCTGGTAGCTTAGTGATTTCCCTTCATACAGATTTAAACTAAACAGTTCCGTAAGTTTTAGAATTGCGAGAAAGCTGACGGAACCTATATAATCTCTATTTATCAGAACCAGTTGCTCCCTTCGTCTTTTTTAATACCTATTAAAACACAACCGAAATGGTATTGAGCACTTTTGAAAACGCAGCCCCATTTGTGACAGCAGTCCACAAAAGGTGGCGTTTCTCTAGAGGCCAGATGTCTGTAGGTGGTCTTTACATTTTGTTTTCCCGCCCTACAAACCAATCCTTAATGTATCTTTGCCGTAGGACGACTTACTTCCGTCAGGTCCGGGTTAGCCAGGAGGTGCTGCGGAACAAGTTAATCAAGCCGTGCGAAGTAAGCGCGGAATGGACGGGAAGCTGCGCTACAACAGGCCCAACACCACCTAAAGCTGTCGACAAAGACGATGGAAGGGTCCTGCCGACGCGCCCGGCGTGGTGAGTGAGCACAGAGAACGCTGGGTAATATCGCCCTATCGACGCGCCATCTACACTGTGCTCCGTGAGTGAAAAGCGCCCTTCGCGTCCCCAGCCGTGTTGGGAGTTTCTTGTCCCGCACGCAACGAAAGAAACGTTGGCTGGCAGTAATAGAAGGTGTGCTTTAAAACATGTCTTTTTCGTATTTTGCATTTCGTTAAGTTTGCGCGGCGTTTTTTCGTTATCTAGAATTAAGTCAGAAGCCGAGTTCTTAATGAATTTTTTTAGAAAACGGGTTTACTGCTGGCGTATGCTCGGCCCCGCCGTCTATTAACAGTGCCCTCAATACGTATCATGTGAGTACACTGGGCTTCCCGAGATTTACTCGGATCCATGTGAAAGCAGGGAGAATGCTGAGATAGGAATTCTTTTCCCCACCTGTAGCACTGAAATTTTTTTACAAATTCGAGACTACCCACCCGCAGTTGTCACATAATTCTCGACAATCACTCCCGCAATGTTTAATGCACCGGTACTATAAAAAAACGGGTTAAATGTGATGAAGCGTGATATCAACACCCAGCCCAAGACGCTGCCCTTACAGACGTAAAATTTTAGCAGTATACTGCTGTTATCTCAAAGCAGATAAACCAGGTCGAACTAAATGCAAAACATCTTGCCTCGTACCTTCTTGCTGTGCTGCAAATACCGTTCAAAGACGAGTCTTCAGCCCCGCTAGCCCGTACCTATCACTCTTCCGTCCACTTCCACCTTTCAAGTTCTTCCCCTCTCCTCTCTCAACTCGCATGGCAAATGCAAAGAAATATTGTTTAGCTTTGTCGAATTTGAGACTTTCTGATGCTTTCTTACACGTTGTTGCGTTTTGCTTGTGCAAAAGGCAATAAAACCTCTACTTGTAACAGAAAAATGCGTTTTCTCTGTAGAGTTTAAATATCCGAACTAACCCTACCGTCGTTCAGAGCGGCCGCCACGCCACTCAAGAAAACTAGGCAAAATTACGGAGTCTCTTTAGGAGCCAATGACAGTGTGGTTTTCAATAAGAAATTCTCATTATACAGATAATCACGCAGCATTCGCAGGAAAGTTCGCTTTGCGGAAAACCCTATTCTGTGTTCTTTCATCTGCGGACGCCTCTCACAGTTAAGCCATTTTTTGGGGGCACAGATGTACCGTTTTACTGAAAAAGGCAAAAACGTTTCTTTCAGATTTCTTTGATTATATCTTAACCCCATTTAGTCATCCAAGTTATTTTTAAATATATCTATAGGGCTTCCCGAAGTCAAGAAAGTAATTTTAGGGTTCGTTCCAAACAATACCTGATCCGGTGAAGCTGGATTTGGGGCGCGTTATGCGTGTTACTGACTGCCCAACCTCTGTTGTACCCGCTGTAATATTGACACACTCTAGCATTGCAGGTTACTACCGCTAGTACGCAGTAGTTGAAATTAAACAGGTGCCTTTTGACGGCGCTTGTTCCGCACAGCGTAACATTTTATCAAAACTGAAACGGAAACAACACCGTCTACTTTTGTTGAGGCTACTGGGTATGATGTTTGCTACACGAGGTCTGGTTCTTTTTTTAAAGCATGGTCGCCGCAACACTTCCTGCATGCATTTGTTCTATAGAGAAGCTTTAGTGTCTTCACTGATTCCGCTGTACGCCATTACGCCCTGCAGGAATGCTAACGTTCTCTCACGATGATGATTAATGATCGTGTGTAAAGCGAAAGAAAAAAACGCTGACCAGAGCCAGACCGAAACCTGGGTCCTCCACGTTATGAAGCCAGCGTCTATCCAATCGCTCAATTTCTACATAGTCGTAGCGAACGCCATGGAGCAGTTATTGATCAGCACAGTACACCCGAAAGCGAAACGTTAGGCTTACGGAGTGCACACGAGAGAGTTGCGGTGGGCATTCTAGACAAGTGGTGCGTACCTCCAGAGTAGCACATAGTCGCAGTGCGTTATTGGCCAACCGAAGAATCCATTACGAGAAAGCTTCGCGTTCAACCATGATCGTCGTCAGACGGGAAGGTGAAATATTTTGCTTTTGCATGTTCCTTCGCGTGTTAGTTCAAGAGAACTGTGTCGACAAGCTCAACCATTCCGCCTCTCCCTGCATTCGCTATCCAAGATGTCACCAATCGTAGTTCAGGAAAGTGTTGTCGTATGTGGATATTTGTTTGCACGCTTTCGTGATTTTCCGTTTCAATAAGCCACAGCTTCTGTAGCGAGTGGTATATTTGCATTCAGGACACGTCACTATACCAATTAGGTTCTGTTTTTTACGCTTTGCGCACACACGCAAAGCATCAGTGCAAGGAATCAACGCCTTTTCTCATCCCACGCTGTTGAATTCTATGTACCCCAACCGATACTCCCCACAATGCCAATATTGCAATCAACCAGAGACCCTACAGCACATTATCTTGGGGTGTGCACAAACCCCAAACGTTCTCCCGCTGCTCTCCGCTTCCTCTCTATGAGCTGGTGGGGAACCTGACAACCAGCGAACATGTGTAGGTCTAGCTTCCTTTGGCACCCAGAGCGAATACCGCCCCACTGCCCCAGTGTCCCTGAACTGAGGTACCCCTCTCATAGAAAGCAGCTCAGCCAATGTTTCCACCACCACCACTACCATGTTTCATGTTTCCAGGCTGAATATATGCATACAAAGTAACCACTCAGGTGGACTGCAAAGTGGGGATGACAGCTGCCCGTGGAAGCACACAGCCGCTTCACCAGTGGTTTTGGCTGCACGGTGACATTAACAACCACCCAGTTTTGGGGGAAAATGTTATCATCATCACCACAATCATCATCATAAACAACCAAAATTCTCACATATCCGCCCAGTGAGATTGACCGGTAACAATGACAGCCGCCTTCACCGGCTGACGGTCGATACACAAATTTCCATTGGCGGCAACGTCCGCATGCTTCCCACTCGAAGGCGCGATGTACAGCGTTCCAAAAACGACTAAGTAATTCGAAGGACATAATTATCGTATCACCGTCTTTGCAGTAGACATTACCATATGCTTCCTCGTTGTTAAACGGCATGGTCAGCAAAAAATAAATGAGACGTTTTTCGCCTTCTATGCTAAAGCAGAAGCGGTGGAGTGACTGTGCTACAAGTCATGGTAATTTTATCCGCAGCCCGGTGTAACACCAGTGCTCCCCATCGTTGCCATTGTAGTGAAGCACGAGGTGAAGTAATCTGTCGTTTCGCTACTGTTGCATACCCATACCTTGGTAAAAGTCTCAATTTGTTTTTTTTTTTAAATTTGCGGCAAACTCCTTCATTTCATGATATTAACGTTTACAGACACTTTAGGTGGAGAAGTCAAAAGTTGCACTTATTACACAAAAATTCAAAGCAGGTAATCAATATTACTAATGGGACATAGCTGACTGTGGAAGGCTCCCAGTTGTGTGGCTGATGACAGCCTCCAAGCATGGCTCTAGCAGGTTCCTTGAGAAGGTCTTTCTTGGATCCTGTGAAACTGGCTTAGTATCAACATCGCCTTTAGGAGCCCACTTTGCATCCTGGCAACCACACTTTCACCTAGTCGGAAGAACCCCTCCGAGCTTCGAGAAACTCTATTATGCACAAACAAAAGCGAAGGAACCACCGAAAAACACTGCAGCGGTGGCACTTCAAGGCACTTGTGTGTTTAAGGGCTATTCCATAGGAAACGTAGTTTCCCTAAAGGTCGAAATTAAAAAGCGACAGGGACACAAACTTCAGTTTAAAAAAACGGGGTATTGTGTGCGAAAGGGAGGGACAAGCCCCACGAAAACATGCAACGGGTGACAACCAAACACCGTGGACCTAGCAAGTATAGTCCTCCAGGCAAAACACTCCCACACACGAGTAGGCAATGCCTAAACACTGGTTTCTTCGGAAGAAGCAGAGCTTGAAACAAGAAAACAATAAAAAACTAATATCGTGGCAACACCCTTTCACACAAAAAAACAAAGAGTCTCCTCATTCTATAAAATGTCATTTTTTCCGCAAATTGACTCCAGAAAGAAACCAGGTGGCATGTCTGGTAAATGGGGCTAAGCACAAGGTATATTACCCGAATCAGTAATCTATGTCGGCTGCATTAGTCCCCGCACACGCATGCCCTGAACAAGTTTGCCCGCTCCCTCCATAGTCCTTGTTCCAACAGGGGTGTAAGTCCTACCTTTAAATTCTATCTACAATAAGGTAACAAAGCTGTTGAACCGTAGTGCAGGCAAAAGAGACAAGAACGATAGTAGGAAGGGAGAACAAAGAGCGGAGATTACAACTAATTTATTTCTCCCGGGAGCACTCTATATCAATAAAGCCTGTTATCGACACGTGCCTTAATTCACTTGTTTTGGTATGGGCCGCTACGTAAATAGGGTATTTTGGTTTTTTATGAATGTGTTTGTTTTTTATGTGCGTGTTTTAGGGGCGAAGCTCCTCTTGCTCGGGCCCTGTCCCGTCCCTCGTTGCTGCTGTATATGGCAGGGCACATTAATGATGATTGTGGCAGTATCCCCCTAGGGATTGGCGAACCAAAAATTGGCCGAAGAGGACAAAACGTTCAACGCGTTGGTTGCTACCCAACAAGAAGAAGAGGAAGAAGAAGAGAATGTCGTTCGTCGGCTGCGAGCTCAAGACACGTACCGGGGGTACACGACACAAGTCGATCTGCAGAAGGCGACGGCCAAGGTGGCTAAAATTTCACACACCGAATTCGCCAACTTACCCATGGAGATTCTCATCGTCCAAAACAAGCCCTACATAACCACCACAAACATCGACGTCGTCGACGGGCTTGTCAACGGAGCGGTGGAAAGCTTGAAGCGTCGACTCTTTATATGATGTACGGGCGAATGTTTCACGGTTTTACCAATAAGCGTTTTTGCTTCGCCCCTCTCATCATCATTCACTTCGTGGAGATGGCGGAATTTTGCGCTTTTCAAAATAGTTCATTGCTTTGTTCGTCTTTTTTGTTTAGTTTGTATAGTGCGTTCCCGCAGAAAATAAATAAGTTGTACGCTCAGCGATTTGTTCGCTCTTCTACCTGCCATTTCTGTATCCATTCCTTGCGCAGTGGTGCAGCATCCACCACCATCTCGCCCATATTTTCTCGTTGCTGATAGTGAGAATAACAATTATATTGCATGCACACCTCCGCAGTTATATCTCAAAGAAATCGTGAAGCAGGCTACTCCAGGCACATGGTATTCAAAAATTGCCAGAAGGAATACGCGAATTATGTTTTCTGTCATAGGAACCAGATCGTGTATGACGAAACAGCAAAATAACTGGTGTTATAGATAAAATTGGAAAAAAAATTATTGGCCATGCTTGAAACTTTTGATGAACGTGATGGCGAAAACCTAGCTGTCCCTGCCTTCTGTGGACATACTGTAGAACTTTGTTTTTGAAGTTTGCTGCCATGACCGTCACCATTTGACAAGCCACCAGGACAGGACAGGACAGGACTGCAAAGTTCGTTCCACTCTTTCGCCATAGCCTGGATCATATTGTGGACCCCCCTGAGCCGAGCGGTTTTTCGGACCTGGAAAGGAACGAACAATAGTCCGAAAAACAACGAGCAGTCGGAAAAGTCGGCGAGTGGGAAAAACGAACTTCATATCATTAAACGAAACTGAAGAAGTAGCGAATGGTTCCTTGCCTGAAACCATAAATTCCTCCTTTGTGTTTGAAGGTCTGCTTGCATCTCGGCAAGCGCCACATTTTCTTTGTAAACAATGGGCAACAACGCCAAAGCGTTGGCAATGTTTTGCGTTCAAGGTAGCGGGCGGATGGGAGTGTCTTCATCGAAATCAGAGTCGCTTTGCGGTAACGCGGTCACTTAGCAGCGTGAACGTCCATGCTACTTCCAATCACCATCCAATATGCAGATGTCAATGTGGCTTAGGGTTTAAAATGCGTCGCCCTGGAGTCGCACCGTGGCTCTGTCGCTGAAAATTTGCAAAGTTCCGGAAAATCTTACTTTTGGTTTTATTTTGTCAGAAATATACGTTGTTCTTATACAATAAGCCTATAGAACAAATTGCGGTTCCTCTGGAAAGCCTGGAATATCCAGCAAGTCCGAATTCTCGGAGTACCGAAAAAAATGCGCGCCGATCCACCAAGTTGAGGTGGTTTGAAAGTGAAGCTGTGAACTACACCCACGACGATTACCCATGCGACGCCATTTGAATTTGCACGCGTGGATTTACAAACAGTGAAACCAGACAAGTCAAATGCACGTAACCACACCCTTTCTTAGGCTACTTCAAACAGATATTCTTGGCTAAGGTTCAATCAATGCATTATCCATGAATCATGGTTGGCTGAGTGGTATTGGTGAAGCCCCTGAGTTGAAACTCTTTTTCTATGATAGCAAGGAAAGCTCAAACCGGGTGTTAGACAGCCACAATCCTCGTGTTAGCAGCCGCCGACGGAGGCGACGAGATTCCCTGCAGAGACTGGGGAGAAGTGAGATGCATTGCGCTGGCGTGAGCTTCCTTTAATTTGTACAACTCCTAGCGCGTGCGCAAGGCGGGCCTACGGCCGCTGAAAGTGCCGCGGGGGGGACGCACAGCGGCGCGAGAAGACCAGTGACGCTATGGCATGGCATTCAGCGAGATCGCAGGGGGTAAATCCACACATATGCTTGGTCAGTGCACCGTCCGTCTCCCCGACTCCGCGTGGGCTCGTGGCTCCATCGGTAAGACAAGGGGGCTCTTACTCCGTTCCGCTATTGGTTCCTGGTTCAATTCCTGGTGGTGACAGTACCTTCTTTTATTTGTTCGCGGAAGTTTTGTGTTGGCACCAAAGGTCACAAAACAACACTTGGGGGCTAGAGGTACAAAGCTTCGCTTTGAAAACTGTCGGCTGCTGTGCACCTTTCCCTCTGGAATCGGCTTGTATTGCACCTTGGGCAGCACCCTAGTCTCTTCTGGTGCTTCTGTTTCCCTTTCCGGCAGACTCTCATTTTTTGTGTTTTCAGTGTACCTCAAAAACGATGTTCTTACCTCACGCAATCCATGAATGGGTGATTTAAAGCTTTCGCGTTAAAAAAAAGTACCATGACGCGGGAATATTAATGAATGTACGAGTTAAGGCTGCTGTAATAAGATCTCAGCGCCGTCGAGAAAGAGTGCGTATTCCGTCATTCTGCACTTAAGACGACGAATATAAGAAGAATAGTTATACATATAAATTCAGCGGTTGAGTCACTGAGAAAAACGTGTTTAGGCTCTTCAGAAAATGAAAAAATATGTACGTGGCTTAAACAAGTTTAAACCCACACACTCACTAAAAATCATAAAGTTAGTCAAAGTGAAGCCCACCCGTGCAAAGAAAAACGAATATATGTTAAAAAATGCCACTCAAGTTGTTGCGGTATCAGCATTTCGAGCCCCCTACGAAACTAACGCAACCTAAACAAACCTTGTGATGCAAGGATTGCAAAAACGATAGGGTGCAATTGCAAAACCGCTATGCCCGTACGGCGTATTGAGGATGCGGACGCAGTATATGCATATCATCATCATGGTCATAATTATCAGCCTGTCTACGCTGACTGCAGGGAAAGACCTCTCGCATAGATCTCCTTTTATTTGGGTCCTGTGCGAACCTCAACCAATTTATCCCCTCAATCTCCTTGATCTCATCTGCCCGCCTAATTTTCTGCCGCCCCTACCACGCTTGCCTTCTATACAGACCCACTCTGTTGCCCTTAATAACCAACGGTTAATTCGGCTTCGCATTACATGCCCTTTCCACACCAAATGCTTCGTCTTAATTTCTACTAGTATGTCCTTAACACGCGTTTGTTACTGACCGACTGCACTCTCTTCTTGTTCCTTAACGTTACACCTATCATCTTCCGTTCCATTGTTCGCTGAGTCGTCCTCAATTTAAGTTGAGTCCTTTTAGTGAGCCGAGCTTCTGCACCGTAGTTGAGTACAGGTAAGATTCAGCTGTTATACACTTTTATCTTGAGGGCCTATTCATTATTTGGGAATGCCTGCCGAATGCACCCCACCCTATTTTTATCCGTCTAATTATCTATGCCTGATGGTTTGGATCCGGAGTGACTATTTGGCTTAAGTAGATATAATCGCTTACCACTTCACCAGCCTCACCACCTATATCAAACCGCTGTGCCCTTGGAAGCTATTGAACCTTACTTTACTTTTCTGCATATTAATTTTCATGCCCACGATTCTACTCTGCTTGTCCAGTGAGGTAATCATGCTTTGCAATTCGTCCCCCGAGTCACTCAGCAAGGCAACGTCATCAGAAAATCTGAGGTTACTGAGGTATTCTTCATTAACTCTTACACCCACCTGTTTCCAATCCAATGTTCTGAATACCTCTTGTAACCATGTTGAGAATAACATCGGAGAGATTGTGCCGTCTTGTCTGGAACTCTTACTTATAGATACTTTAGAGGTCTCCTTACGGAGGACTATGGTAGGTGAAAATTAATTGTAGATATCCTCTAGTATTCTTCGTAATTGTCGTGTACACCCTCATTCCGCAATGTCTGCACTGCGGTTGAAGCCTTTACCAAGACAAACGCTTTCTCATAATAAATTAAGGATATATATATATATATATCATGTAACTTTACTCTGATGAAGGCAAGTCCCGTTGCCGCTATGTAAGTAAACATTGTTTGTTATTGTTCTTGCTGTGTATCCGACTCTTTACTTATACTATATATATATATATATATATATATATATATATATATATATATATATATATATATATTTATTAGGGGTTAAGTATACTCCGCGCATTTATATATCATCTCATTGATCGTGCAAATGCAGTCAATTATAAATAGCCTTTAGTTTACCCTGCTTGTTTATTAGGTTGACTGAAATATGAAGCTTCAATAATTTGGTTAGCGATTACCTTGCTAAGTACCTTTTCAGCGACTCTTAGTAAGCTGATCGGCCTGTCATTTTTAAGGTCCTTGATATCAGCTTTCTGATGGATGAGTATGGTGTCCGCTTTCTTCCGAGATTACGGAATAATCGCCGTTATTAGGCATTGCGAATACAGGTTTGACAGTTTTCCTAGTGCAATTTGCCCACCATCGTTCATGAGGTCTGCTGTTATCTGATCCTTACTAGGTGCTTTGCCCCTCTGCATTTCTTTCAAACCCGTGTTTACTTCTTCTCTCGTTACTGAAGGTATGTCTACCTCTTACGAAGTACATCTTTCGGTATCATCCTGGATGTCGTGGCTACCGTAAAGATCTCTATTATACTCTTCGGCTACTATAACTATTTGATCCCTATTTGTGATACCATTGCCTGACTTGCTCTTAACTGCCTACATCCGCATACATCATGGCTGTCATGAGACGATTGTGGAATCTAAGTGCGCGGTTTCCCCAGCCACTGAGGACGAGAAATGGTCAGTGAGTTGAGTGCAGTTCGCGAGTGAGATCATGTTGATGTGTGAAGCTGCCTGATTATTGGTCTTCCAGCATCAGTCTCTGCCACAATCATTTGCTGCGTGAGAAATATCTGTGAGGCCAAGCAAGCCTCGTGTAAAAACTGACACTGCTACAGGACCTTCTCAATTGTTATCCTTAGCAACCTGAATGCTGTCGTGCTTTTTGTTTTAAAAATACCACACATTCGGCAAACAATCCCACCACGTGCACTTGGAAAGTCTCAATGGAAGAATGTTACGTACGGGAGTACAATACGAATAAGGTGGCGCGTGGTAAAGCTGTAAAAGAATAATCGAGAGGCTTTAATCGGGGTGCTATGTAGTAACTAACCGTGTAAAAAAGCTTGCCTAAAATGCGTTTTAATGAGCGCTGGTAAGAACCTCTCCACGTCTAACGTGGCAAACTAACTGTCACGTGACGGATGGTGAGGTTGTCTTTACCAGTTCAGAGAGATGAACGCATAAAAGCCGTTGCCGTGTTTTAACAAAACATACATTTAATGCACACTTAGAAAAACCTTAAATTACAGCAATCAAGAAATAAGTCGTACAAAACCGCCAACCATTCAACTACTAACTAAATAATCAAAAAAATTCCCTCGCACTTCCCCGAGGGGGAGAGTGTGTAAGTGCGAATGCACGGTTGTTGATTGCGCGATTACGGTGGATATCGTGATCTTGGAGTGGAGAGGAGGCGCCCAACACCCGCAGTCACTGAGCGGAGAGAGGAGGAGGAGAGTAGCGCCCGCCGTTACGGCGAGGGCTACACGAGCGCCCTCACGCGTCGGAATGCGGAGCGCCCGCTACGCGAGCGAGAGCTCTCCCGCCCGAAGTGGAGAGGAGGCGCCCAACACCCCCAGTCACTGAGCGGAGAGAGGAGGAGGAGAGTAGCGCGCACCCGCAGCTGTTGCTATGCGGACGACGGCGGCGGACGATTCAGGCTCGCTAAAGAAGTGCATTCGCACTTAAAATACAATCCACACCATAACTCAAAAGTGTCTACAATATAGTTCACCACATTTAGTCCAAATACACTCAATCACCTTCTAGGTGACCTCCCTACCACCACAACGGCTTAGTCGTGTCCTACGACTGCGCCCCTATTGGACTGGCCTACCCCGCTGTCGTCGGCGCTGACGTGTTGCACCCGCTGCGTGGCGGCTACTCGGTGGTAGCTGTCCTCGTCTCGCTTTGGTGCCGGCGTTCGATGCGCGCGGTCACTCCTTGGATGGCGTGGGCTCCACGCGTCCTGACTTGCTTCCTTGGTGGCTACTCCCTGGTAGCCGCTGCCGCTGGAGGTCCCAGGGCCGTCGAAGCGAAGGTCGACGGAGCGTGGACGTTTGCCGCAAGTGCCCGACTACCGCCGCTGTGGCCACGAAGACACAGATTCGTGGTGCGCCTAGGATGCCGCAGCCTATGCGAACTCAGCCCACTCCCGCCCAGGCTTGGTAGGCATAGTCGTTGGCCCGGCCCCGTCCCCTTGGCTCGTTCCCTAAGCTCACGTGCTCCTGCCGCCTCCTGGTTTCTTTCCTCACGGTTTCTTGCATCTGGCTTCTCTTTGCGTGCCCCGCTTTTAACCCGTCTGCGCTCTCAAGTGGCGCACTCTCATTGGCTCCTTGCCTTTCCTTGTCCATATATGGTCATTGCGCCACTGGTCTCCTGCGGGGCGCTCTCTCATTGGCTGACCAGTGCGCTGCCATATTTTAATATCATGCCTCGGGGTTTAGGCGCTGGCGTTCGCTTAGTGGTGCGCTCCTGGCGCACACTTCAAATTTCCGTCCCGTTGTTATTTTCTTCCCCATTTTGGGCGGTTTTGATGCATTCACTCTCAGGGGGTGCCCTGACACATGACACTAATAAAGTAAATTATATTAGGCTAGCCTATTTCTCAGCTACTCGTATTGCAACACATCCACCGTATGTTTTGAGTCGTGTTCGAAGCCACCTACCCTGCCAACCCAATTGCAGTACTGCAGCTCGGAAACCACTCGGCAGGATGGCTGCATCCCCGACAGCCATCCCGTCCACGGCATCCAGCGCACACTGCTGGTGTCCCTTTTTAAAATTCACGTAGGCTCATTTCGTATAAATCTCTCTTCACAACAAGTAGTCTCGTCTCGTTCAAACTCGCAAATCCGAAGTGGCTGCCGTATTCATTTCGAAAGATAACCCTGAAATTTGTTAAGAACGAGACGAGAAAACAAAGCCAGAATCTCATATATATTGGGATTTGCTCAAAATTCAGCCTCTTCTTACACACGTAGGGGATCTTCATCCCCTGCGGTTGTCCTTACGGGTAGAGCCGAATGCATGCTCGTACCGTTGAAATTCAGATCAACGAAGAGGTTTTCCTTTTCCCAGGAGAGCCTACAGCACCAAAACAATAGCCAAGGAAGCTCTGTCTTTCCTAAAAGCCGCCTATCTGGGAGACCCAAATGCTCGTGTCGTTTAAATCTATGGCAGCGGAGCCGTCCTTCAACTCCTGCGAGAATAGACCACAGCCCAACAACAAAACTTGCTGCCAGCTCATTCTTCTCCTTTCAGCACCAGGAACAGTACATTACTTAATGCTGTCTTATGATCACAAAGCAAATAAAAGGCAGCCGTTTGGAGCCTTAGGGAGATGCGGGAGAAGCCACTCGCCCATAGCCTTACGGTGCGCCGAAAAGAAAAAACCGCCGTCCTTAGCTTATGTTGAGACTGCTTGCTGCCGTCGACGTTGAACATCCAGGTGCTAATTCGTTGACGTCTGGGCCGCAGGTTCTTTTTCGCTGGAAGCGATGCGTTGCATAACAAACTCAATATCAGCTCTCCTGTTTCGTTGACGTTGAACCACGCATTCAAAACTCGTCTTCGCCATTTCGGGGTGTTGACGCTCAGTGATATTTCACCCGGTGCCTGGTCGAATGTCGAAAACCATCCGTTTAAGTCTGGATCAGGGAAGTTGAAAACAGGAAGAAAATCTCAGCGACAAAAAGCATGAAAATGAGAAATGATGGGAGCGGCGGGGACGCGAACATCACCGTCGATCTGGTTCTTCGGTACAGTACAGTGCCTATCACTTTGCGGCGAGGTGATTTCGGTGGTTATGTGTCGACGCTGTGATGCAGGCGTCCATGGCTCTCGATTTTCGGCCAACATTTTAAAGGGAGTGCAAATGTTGACTAACGTTTATGGCTTAGAACTGAAAAATTATACTTAGTTCTGGAGCAATGGAAAAAATATTCAATTGTATATAATTAAATAAACGTGACCTCTGATGTTCTCCCCGCGTACAGCGTCGGTGACTGTCGACAAACGTCTCTCGATTGAGTCCATGGAGCGCGTCCTATCTTGCAGCTGGTAGAACTGAGCTTATTCGCTTAAGCCCTGCTACGCGTAAAAAAAGTGTAATCTGGCTACCACGTATTTCACCTATCTGGAGTTCGCTTCCTCGCTAAATGAGGCATGTTCCACCTAACAAAAACGAATCACTTACAAATTTCAAACTCAAAGGCACCCGTTGAGTTGATTTCGTGTGTATACGACGTAGCTTACATTAACGTTAGAAGTAAAAAAGGGCGGCGGGACCGATGCGTCCGTTTCAACAACGAGGGCGACTTTATTCAAAACGGCCCGACGCTCGCAAGCCCCTGCGGGCGCCCGGAATGTGCGGAAAGCAGTCACCGCGCAAAACGCAGGCTTCAACTACCAAGCGAGCCATATCCAAACACCAGTTGCCGGTTCACCGAAAAATGTGTCGGCGGAAGCAGCAGCACTCTAAAACGAGAAATAATAAAAGCGCCTTTCTTCAGAGAAAGATGGGTAAAATACAATGCTTTCTCCATTGCGAGCTGATTCAAAGTCAAAGTTCAAAATCCAAACTGCTTCTACCGTGTAGCGATGGCGCAATCGCATAGACTTTGGCTGATAAGGCGAGCGACTCAAAGTCGATGCCGACCACGGACAGCGTTTCTTTCTTTTTTGGTCGTTGGGCTCCTAATGGGCCTTTATGGAAAACCATTGTGCAAGTTCGCTCTCCTGCAGCGTGTTCTGGGCATCGAGATTTGGATTTTGAACTTCGACTTTGGGCTCTGAAGAGATTGGCTTACAACCAGAGAAAGTTCCGTATTTCAGCCATCTTTCATTTAACCCACGGTCATAATCTTAGATAGACAAGGAAAGCCCTCCTGCAGCGCGTTTTGGGGCACCGTCTGCATCAGTGAGGCGAAGAAACTTTAAAATAATAAAGAAATGTGGACTTCGCAACGCTCACCTGTTGCCACCTAGCTTTACCTGAGGATTTCCCAAAACTTTTGCAAGGACGCTGTTAAAAACGAAGCTAAATGTTCCTACCAAAGCAGCTAAATAAGGCATCAACGCTCGATGATATCGCCACGGCGAACTCTTGATGACTACCGGACTAGTGATTTAAACATAAAACATAAAATAAAGTGACTAATTAACATTGCATTAGATAAAGATGTATGACTAAAGCGTCAGCATAAAGACGGATATTGTCACTCTACGCACATGAGAGTACCCGGGTTCATTCATATGGCGTTTTAGCTTAACGTTGCTGACGCCATCGCCATTAAGCTAACAGCCCCCATGTTATCAATTTTACACGTCATTGAGTTCGATTACAGTCCCTTGGTTTGTACAGCTCATCTGCGCAGTTTGCGTTTCAGCAGCGCAGAAGAAATCTTTAGTAAAACCAAATCCGCAGTGAGTGCACTGCATGCTATGGCAAGCAATAGGTCAGTGCTTGGTACGTGAAGCTGTCTTGCGGACTGTACCCGTTAGGCCGCCTCATCTGCGCACGCACATGGTTCAAGAAACCGCACTTCTCAAAAGTTAAAGAATAAGAACCTTTGCCTCTCTTGCATCTCTTTCTTCATTATAGTTCCTTCGTCTTTTGGAGGGAATTACTTCTACAGGCAGGTTTGCCGAATTTCACGGTACAATTTCCCTAGAGCCAGATCTCTCTGTGGCTTACCATAACCTGCTCTGTTCTTGTGCCATCAGGTTCAGCTGTCAGGCGACATGCACCGCACTAGATTAGTTGCTTCCCTGTTGTCCGTGCGCCGAGCTTACACAGCAGTTTCGCCAAAATCTTAGCGGGGTAGCAACACACTCTGCTTCTTCTCTAGTTACACGGGTTCTACTCCCAGACGACCCCAAATGGGCTTTTGTTTTCTCTTTACGGAGGGGGCCGCCTTGGTTTCATTCGTGTTGCCGGCGGCGACGGTCACGTTGCGCGTGTGATAAGACAGAAGAGGCATCAGCCGTAAGAGATTTATTGCTGCTTCTTCGTTACGGATCTTACCCAGAATAATGTGAAGAAATTGTGGCCGAGAAAACAAGTCAGTGATCCCGTGAAGCCATCCCCATTTCGCGTTCGTGGCAGCACTGGCGGACTACCAGATCACGTAGGGCGCTCGGCACTCCGTAGAGGTTGTCAGTAGTCTCTCGTTGAAGGTGTTATACATGGCTGCCACATAAACGGACACCAGCTGCACTGGCTTTTCCGCTCCAGTGCTGCCTTGACCTGCGTCCAGGAAGCTGCATATCGAGTACAGAATTGGGCGCAGCTTGTTCCGCAACAAGGATACTCGTCCTTCGTGCCGCGTCGCACCTACGCAATGTGGGACGCTCGCTGTGTTGACAAGAATATTTTCTTGCCTTGCGTTTTTGCCTATTGTTGCCGTTCGCCGCACCGCTGTCACTGCGCACAACGGACAAAAACACATAGAATAGCGCAACACTGGCTTCGACCATAAATGTGGTTCCATACATTCATGCAGTCATAATCCTCTCCCATTGTCATCATTAGAGACCAGCACTGTAGGCAAAATGCCTGTTGACCTTTAGTCCGTATCACGCCTATTTAACATATAAGAGTGAACTAAGGGAAGGGTAGAATTTTAAGCTGTAGTTTATCGAACCCATATGCGCATATTTTGACTATATGGGCATATATGGACTTTTAGTGCCTAATATGCCTTTTTGTGTGATATCTGCCCTTTTTTATTTTTTGAGTCGATGTTCTGGAAGAACGATTCTCGCTTCAGAAGTCCGCGGCTGCGCTTTTGTCACACGCCGTTTGCGAGAAAAATCCCCGCGCCACGCAAAACACGCCCGTAATAAAGCGGGATTCACACGACGGAGAACCCCTCTCTTTTTCGCCCGCGGGAGCCGCTCACGTGACCGGTTTTAGGCTCCGCCCCGCGGTGGCGATCGCGCGCGGATGCTCCGGGAAAGAAAATGCCACTGCATGTTTTCGCTCGGTGGCGGCGGCCCTCCGTAGGGAATGGAACCAGTTTTCGGCACATAGGGCGAGGCTCACGCGGAGGAAGCGAGCCTCGCCCTCGCTTCCTCCGCGCTGTCGTCTGCTAGTCACTCCGCGTAGCTCCGCACGTGTGGATGAGCCGCCAGGCCGGATAATCCTGTCACGTGCTGTTGACGTCACATATCCGTCCGCCTCCGTGAGAGGGTTTCTCCGTCGTGTGAATCCCGCTTAAGTGCAAACCATGCTCAAGCCGCTGCCACCTCCACCTTGCCACCACGGCGGGGCCGCAGGACGCCCGTGCGAAGCGACACCACAGCCTAGCTTACCCACGTCACCCCATTTCGCACGAGCTCCTTTATTCGGGGTCCTTCTAACGCACCGTGTCCGCGGATTAAGGGTGAAAACTTTTGCCGATGTGCCCCATGTATTGCTGACGCAATAAAAATAGAAGCAAAGAAAAAAATGAACGCAACACAGCCGTGCATATATCGCTAAATCGCAAAGACGCCTGCCTCCTGGGGATAAAGCCACAGAAAATCTGACACATGGAAGCTTTAAGGTGACGCCACTAACGCGTGTACTGTCAGCCGCCGATCACGGGAGTACTGCCGACCGGCAACATGCATCACGTGGAGCATGAAGAAGAAACGAAAAAAGGGGGCTCATAGGAATGAGCATTTCGGCCCTTTAGAAGTACTCTAGTCGTGACAGCCGTCATCTGCCGTGCCGGACCTTTAAGGGAATTTGGAAACCTATCATTAAGGGAATTAGTTCCGAAGAAGCTTGCGCGCTGTATATTGTAGATAATCGCTATATAGTGCTTATTTACTGAGTGGTGTTATTACCGTAGCTTCGCTAATCATCTGCTTCTACAAGACCGAATGGCTCAGTAATTTGTACAGAATGATTGCACTTGACTACATTATCCATTGGATTTATCGGTATCGTGAAGACCTCAGGTCACCCTGATCTGTCAAAGAATAATAAGGGACAGTTAAGATCTTTCTTTGAGGTGGAGTTGTGTCTTGAAGGAGCAGTAATCGATTGAGCCGCTCTACTAGATCCGGTCGTTACACTTTAAGAAAGTTAGTCACAAATTAAGGACGGAAAACTACTACTAAAGCCCTCCAGTGGTATTACCAGCCCTCCAGGTGATGAAAGTGCCGCAGCCCAGATTATTCTACACTACGGTACACCTGAACGTGACATGACCTATTTTGGTGCTGATTTCACACTCTTAGCAGAAACTGTTTTAGCAGCTGACAGCCCGGGCTCTCTGATTTCTGAGCTCATCTGCGAGATTTAGGACACATCCCTCACCATGCCCGAAGGACCTGGTACATAACTCTGTCTGACATAATATTCCTGGATTCCCTGTGCTAAACGATATTCCAGATGGAATTATATCATGGGGCGTCCCGAAGTACAGGCCGCTCCCGCTTATTCAGCGGAGGTTCAGGGTCGCTTTTTTCGCACGTAATTGTCAGCTGAATGGATATACAACTTCAAGAAACCAACCATTGAGGTGGGTCTGGTTTTTCATGGATTTCACGCCTTCCTTTTTGTATCTAGTCACCATGCATTCCGCGTAACATTTAAATAGCAAAGCTCCACAGGTCTTGCCTGGCCGCATCAACAGGGACACTCGCTCCATATTCCTCCGCATGAGGATCGATTGCTGCAACGTGGCAGTCAGCACATGCGGCCTTCGCCCACATGTGCTGACTGCCCAGAACCCGAGACCCTGGAGCACCTGGTCTGCTCCTGCCGCAAGAACGATGCGCCGCGAGCAGAGCTTTGGGCCACACTCCAGTGTCTCTGGCTGCCCAGCCACACCCTGATGGACCTGCTTTTCCCGACGGGCCCCAACTCCATCTGACGGGAAGCATTTCGGTTTGTCCTGGACTTCCTCGAAGAGACCAACCTCATACAACGGCTGTAGCCGAATGCCTTCCGGCCAGCCTTACGCACTCCTTATCTTTTTCTTTCTCTCTCTCGCTCTTTCTCTGTCCCCATTTTCCCTCACCTATCCCCTTTCATTCCCCCTCGCCCCTTCCTCCGGACTCGGTTGCATGCTGGTGAGCTCCCAAATGTGTTCAAAATATTCCCACTCCAGTTCTTTTCCACTTTCTGTATCAATAAAGCACTCACATTTCACAGGCGGAAGGAAGAATGGTATCGGACGACGCACTAAGAACGCTACTCCTAGCCACTCTTTCATTGCTCCGTAGCAATTCTTTCACGGCCACTCCTTAACTTACAGGGACCAAACCAACAAATGGCGTTTTACCGTGTGGGCGCTTAACACGGCAGTGGTAATATTATAATGCCATGACCCACAGGTTCGGTGGGTCGAAGTGGCACACGCCGCTTTTCTTAGAGTCCTTTGTGTCTTTTGGCGTCCTTTGTGTGTAGCAATGGCACACACATTGCACCCAGCGAGATAAACTAATCGTGGAATGAGTGTGAAGTGTGACCGCCCAATTCCCGCCAGGTCCTTCTCTCGGCAGCGAAGGGGGGGCCCGGACGGTTACAACACCGAACGCAGTGGAACGAGTGGGTGCGTACAATTTGAAGCGAGCTTACCCACAATACTGTATTTACTCGTGTAATGATCGCACTTTTTTCTCGAAAAATGTTATGCAAATTTAGGGGTGCGATCATTACGCGAGGTAAATTTTCGGCGAAAAAGTTTGAGCGCAGAAAACGCAAGTTGCAGGTCAGAAAGTTTGCGATAAGTCTCATGAACATAATCAACTTAACAAATAAAAACGCAACAACTACACCGACCACCGAATGACCACCGAGTGACGCAAAATGTAGTGTTTGCATGACGGAATTACGGAATAAAGGAACGCGCCGGAACGTGTTTGCAGCGAGGTGAGAACAGGTCGACCAATAAGTGGTTGCTGCTGTCACAGTGTGGGACGTGAAGACACGGCTGCCGACGCAGCAAGCCGAGCGCGTTTTTTATATGTCTCGTGAGTACATTATGTGCATTTAGTGAGAGTTTCTTCCGCACCAATAATGAACTCATGCTTGCCGATATCGCTAATATTGGCATGTTGCCAAAGACGACGCGGCATATTGCCGCGATACATGGTTCGCGGCAATGTCATCAAGTCCGCGGCAATAACGTAGCCATGCCCGCTTTGAAAGAGGAGGTAACTAAGGTAAGCACGACCATCGTCCTCAAACTTGGCACACATACGACATATTGCTGCGGCAAGCTCAGGGTGGGATCATTGCGCGGGAAATAAAAAAAAAGTCGTATTTTGACGACGAACTTCGGGTGTGCGATCATTATGCGGGTGCGATAATCATGGGTGTAAATACGGTAAGTGCTGTGCTTTCCTTTCCCACATCGATCCGTTTCATCCCACCACTCGGAGACAGGCGCAGTAGGGAGGGCCATAAACGAATGCCTAAGATACATTCTTTCGAGTGCCAAATGACCATACTACAACATCCGCGCACACGTTTTTCAGCTGAATTTTCCAGTGAAAGGATGCACCATTCAAAAACACAGCAAGAATTCTTCAGTGGATAGTTGAAACCACCGCGCTACATAACAGCCTGTACGATTCTTGTAACAATTGTTACGCGTTTATTAACGGGCTTTTAAAAGACATTACTTGTGATCACCGAACACCTGTCCCCACGTTTCAAGAGCTGGTGAATATTATAAACACGTAAAATGTGTAACCAACCGGTAAAATGCCCACAAACGTGCGCTAAATTGCGGTGCGTCTTGAACGGCTCGTCCTATTTTTGTATAATTACGCATATAGCAAATTGCACATAATCACGGAGCGACAGAGGAGGCAGTTTCACTTACGTTTATAAATGGTCAAATGCATCCAGCATTTCTTTTGCTCAAACGTTTAAATTTATGTCACATAAAAATGTTGCTCTTCTGCACTAGATGCCTTCACTAGATGTTCTTCACGCTACGCTGTCTGAGGGTTTATGGTGAATTCACAAGTGAGCCAGGTAGTTGAGTAACGACATTTGTGGTGATCATTTTAGTAACACTGTCCTGTGCTAACTTTATCTACCCTAAGTAAACACAAAAGGAACCCCGGGAACACAAATATCCCCCGATATAAAACCATTAAAGAACAGGGAACCAAAAGCACAGCCCGCAAGGCTTTTAGAAGGGAGCACTTGTTTTGACAAGGCTCAAAAACAATGCCAAACTCTCAGTCCTATGTCAGCGTGTCCAGCGAACCACATTCCCAGAGGGCAAACGAAAAGACAGGGGCGGGGTGGGGAGGGGGAGAAGGAAAAACAAAACTTCGAAAGGGAAGACGCAAGGAAGCCTCAGTGAGAGGGAGCAAAATTGAAAGAACCATTTTGTTTACTCCAGCCTCTTCGGAGAGAAATCAAAGCGGCAGCAAATGGTATGTCAACAAACCAACCACAAAGGCTATTTCAAGTGGACAGGAAAACAGTGCAGTTTTGGCCCACGATCCTCTTGCGCAAGGGCATCATTGATGTAGGAGGCTTTTATTCTTGCTTTATGCGGGTAGTAGGTCGCAGTTTGTCCGCCGGGCGTAAACTGTTGTGTTCTACCTTTCTGTTGTCGCTTTGTCTATGCGTTTCTGGTTTCCACTAACACAGTCACCTTTGTGCCGAATCCATGAATTGTAGTCTCAAAACAGCTATATGAAAGGAAACACAGGAACGGGTGGCAAACAGACTCGGAGCGATACGCGGATGGCGCCGTGAAAAAGAAAGGGGGAAAGGAGGGGGAAAGGAGGGCGCTCTTCAACAAACTGTTGGCACTCCCACCCCGCTGGCATTTCTAGAAGGAGCAGCTTACGTGATTTCACCAGCAATATGTTGTCGTCCGACAGCCGATAAGACGCACGGCGAGCATGGGAACAGTTGTTAGAACAGCGTCCCCCTTTCCATTTTGTTTCAGACGGCTGCCACTGCTGATCACGCATAGCTGGGTCCGAGGGTGTTTTCTACTCGTTTCCGTGTTTCCTTTCATATTGCTCATTATAGTACATGTGTGTGTGTGAGCAGATATTTATAGCACAAAACGTAGCGCGAGCACGAGAAAATTAACTGGACACGAAAGCTGCCTGTCCTAAAGAGAATAACAAAGATTGTGTCGAAAGTGTACAATGTAAGGATGTGTGAAGCCATCGCATGCTTTCTGAGTGTACCCGAATACAATTGTATTCCTTCAGACTTCTGACCAGGGTTCCCAAATTTCATGCCTCGGACCTTCATCCCATGTCACCAGAAGATAACTGTATAGCTCTGTAATGCGGATTAACGCTTCAGCTGCATGAAATCACACTGTACCTAGATGGGTTGAAATGAAAAGACATCGTTGTTGTCGGCGTTGCCATGCTTGATCCAAGATGTTAGCCAATAAACTAAACGTAAGAGGGTGGGTTGATAGGTTTGGAGCCTAAAATTTATTTACGAGGGCGTCATGGCGGCCCAGTAAGGGTCCTTAGTCTAGCTTCGTCGAGATATTATCGATAACCCTAACAGTAGTTTCTTACGACATTTTTTTTACACCAGCATGTCAGAACGTCTAAAAAAGTAAAAACAGGGAAGGTATGCACCATGATAAAGCATTTTTTTAATAACTGAATTGTAAGCATATCCGAGACGGCTTACATAAAGACGGCTTACACACGGCTTACATCCGAGACAGCTTACCAGCGCCGACATTTATTTTGGGATGAATGCATTTAAACGTGGCCGGTCAAGGAGAAGCACGCTTTGGACGTCAGGTTCAGAAAGCCACTATGCATATTGCATTTTCCTGTTATTCAAAATTGACGAAAGTGGAATGCAGAACCATCGAGTAAGAATGCGTGAGATTTGTCGCGTCGGAGGCATCGCAACTGCAAGAGGGCGCAACATCATACCCCACCCACTGCTGTGAAAACGTGTTCGCAACGAATGCCCCGATTATTGAGTGAACCAAAAGCGCACCGGAAAGTCCGTTTTCATCAAACATCTGGTGAGATGCAATTCACCTTCACTAGACGTTTAGCCCCTCTTAGTGTGAAGGTAAAACATGGATTAGCTATTATGGCGCCAAATTATTGCGGCAGTCAGAGCGTCCTTTTTTAACTTGAGCGACTTAAAATATTCGCCGTTAAAGTTATCAACAAATTGGGTGCAAATTTGCAAAGCAGCAAATAAAAAATTTGTCATCATCCCGCCCTGCGAAGGTGGATGTCCACTAAAGCTTTTGTAAACCACTAGAAATGGTGATGGAAGAGGGTATGAAATGTTTCTCGTTGTCTCGCGGGCTTGTCACTCGTTGTATCGCGGGTTTTCGCTCGGCTGGTATCACTAGATAAGGGTACACAGTGTGGGCTCTCTTTTCTCCTATTGTTCCCTACGGCCACCATGATTATGGGTCAGTTTACATTGTGGCGGTTCATGGGCGCCGCCATCTTTGTTGTTTATGAGTTTTAGTCGGTCAGCTCTGGTAGGCTTAGCATGTCCTTGCTTCTCTGCGGCTGCACGTGACTGACTGAATTCGTTCCCAATGCGAATCAAAGATAACGCGCGTAACAGCATTTCAGCAGCAGAAGTGTGTCCAAAGATGCGGCAAGGGTTAGGTCCTGCCTAGCCTTATGCAAGCGCTCGGCGTCTTGGGCAACTACTTTATTTAGTGACGCTAGTCCTGTCTAGCGTTCAAAGATAATTTGCAAGCATAATTTTTACCAGGAAGTCATGGGGGGCCGGGAATCCCATTGTTCACAGGCGCCTTGTCATCCATAATTGCGGTTTTATTACTGACTTTGTGGTGTCCTTAACCGAATTCTGAGCTCTATGCTGCACGCCTGAATAGCCTGATGCATTCGCTCAGGGTCTTAGGCCTTGCCTTCTAGGCGTTTTTACACACGGAGGTCGTTCTTGCCCATGGCGATGGCACCATTGAGGGTAGAGGTATGTAGCTTTGCTATAAAATGCGCCCATGCACTCTGTGCGGATAGTCAACCAGTGAAGCTGTGACGTGCAGCCGGTGATTCACGTATGATGCGTGGCCTACCTTAATACCAAGTAACGGACGGGCAGCGTTTTCCATTGCCACGTTGGCGTTGCTTGTCCGGAACCGCGCAGATCCTGGCCGCCGCTTTCGCTTGAGATGCGCCTCCCGCAGTTGGTTGCTTTGCGCGCACTCTAATGGGAGATAGATATACCCGAGCAACATTTTTCCTCTTACTTCAAACTCCTCTGCAAACACTTTTTTGTTTCGCACACGCGGAGGGTCAACCGGAGGTGTTTTCTGCGTGCAACGGACCACCGGATTTTCCTCTCGAGTAGCCATATAAAGCTTCTATTTAAAACGTCGCAGCACCCTAGCGATTAATTAGGTCTCTGCAGCGATAGCAATGGATAATGTTTGGTTTCCTCTTTGCATTGGTGGGGTGCCATTTGCCGACTGGGTCTTACAATCAATTTTCGTTCGTAAGTGGAGCTAGCTGTTCTAAATTGCTTCCTGTTCACTTTTTTCTCCAACAACTCTTTAATGTTTTTTTTTTTAATTTTCTCCTGTCGATTATATCTAAACAGAGGACTTCATATATGGACCGACATTTCCTCCCCATACATAGCTGGAGAAAGTCTACAATCCGTATAGGTTAACAAGAACATAAAAAAAAACTGCCGGCAAAAAAGGTGAACATGACGCAGCGTAGAACAGGTGCCTCCCGTTACGAGCAAAAATTCACTCCATCAAGCTAGCCGTTAATACCAGCGCTTGATTGGCAGGCTACGCTCTATATTGGGTGTATTAAATGTAATCAGAAGGGAGGTACATCCCGCTATCCCGTTGCAGAGGCGCACCGACTATTATCACCATTGTCATCAGACCTATTTTGCCTTTTTCTCCCTCCTCTCTTCGTTACTACGGCTGAGATGCTTTGCCAGACGAGCGTTGTAGCGCAATTATCTGAAAAGCGGTTTGCTATTCGCTTACTTGTTACTTGCCTAGTTACAATATGAAGTTACTCGTGCACGCCACAGTGCAGGACTCTAGTACACGTTTCTTGGCCGAAGACCCCACCCTATATTTACTACAATAAACTTTAACCACCTAGAGTGGTGTTTCCGGGATGGCGGTTTCATCTCGCGTCCTGACTAGAGCCAAATTTACGCAGTGTTCTTTTAAGGGTCATCAGTTACTTTGCTTGTAGGAGCCGATTGTGTGCCAGGAATGCCAGATTTTCTCTATAAAAAGTTAAGATCTGGTAGTTTTCTGGAGAGAAAAACCATCTGATGATGATGATCATCATCATCATCGTTTAAGTAAGGCTTTCATGCTAATACTTTTTGACCCCCTTCAACCGTAGTGCCACCCACAGGTGATGACTGATAAAATTAGCCCCATCTCCCCGCGAGGGAACCCTGGTGTGATGCGACGCATCTGGGGGTTCAATTGGCGTTTCTATTGGGTTGATTCTCTAAATCGCGTGAAACGTGTTGTGAACGCGTAGGATGCCTTTCCATCACATGCGGGTGTTCTCATACGCGGGACGATGGGGCTAATTTTACATTTTCATGTCGCTTCCATCACCTCTTCATCGGAAGAATCAACTCAAGCACGAAGTAGTCAAGCACGAAGTAGTCAAGCAAGGTCACGTCAAGTGCGAGACCGAGCGCTTATATTCACAGCGCTTGAAGGAGAGGAGACCGCGGAGGAGAGTCGCGCATGCGCGCACATGCGCACCGGAGCAGCTGTTAGCGCAGCGTTAACGCAGCGAAGCGCGCGCCAACCAAGCGCTCCAGCTGTCGTTATGCTAATGCGCCGGAGTGAGAGTGTTGCACACAGCTATGGGAGAGGCGAACGGAGGAGGGCTGCGGACGGACGCCGCCGCCGGTGACGACGACGCAGGAGGGACATGCCTCAGAGCAAGCGATGCGCTGCATCTAATAATGAAAGTTTGTGCGGAAACATTTCGCAAGTGCACTACTGTTTGTTTCGGGCAGGCGTCCTATAGTGCCTAAACGAACAGGGGTTACAGCCGCTCTAAGGGTATCCAACGAATATGCAGCTTCCTTTCACCGCCTCCGATTGAGCGGCAGCGATGCTAAACCGAGTGCACTCCTTCCCGATGCTTCTCTGGCAGGAAGGAGCGCCGGCATTCCTTTCCGGCAGTGAAGCGGGGAGTGCAAGCGCTGTTTCTCCTTTGTCCGAATCTTGTCCCCCTTCTTTCTTTCTCTTCTTTAAGTAACACTGTTGTGGAGCATGACATGGGACTTGCCCCTTCGGAGACTTTCCACTCCTTACAGGGTGCTCGCTTCCTCCGCAGCAGCCGAAGGGAAACAAACAATGAAATGTCATTGCAGCCCCTTATTGTCGCTGGCCACTTCTAAGTACAGAAAGGAAAGAAAAAAAAGGCTGCGACCGTGTCGCTGAGGTGTCGCAGTATTTCAGCCTGCTCCCTTTCGTGATTCGCAGACAGCCATTTCCAGGAAAGGTCCGAATTGCGAACCTCGGCGTAAGCTAGCCCTGATTGAAAGTAAAGAGAGGCTTCAAAAGTTCTAACCAACTGAAACAGCACAACCGACAAACGAGATACCTGTATTCTCCCGAGGCCAGAAAACGAACGGTGGGCGAATAGAATTCTGTCACTACAGTGACGTCGCGAAGGCAGGTCAAGAATAAAAGAGGAGATTGTAGAAGAGAGCGTGTCCGGGCGTAAGCCGCGCAACTAGGTTGTCTTGTTAGGAAGGGGGGCGGGACAGTCTTGGTATTGGCTTTTTGTTTACTCTTTCTTTTGCTGCCCGCTTTGTCAGACACATTTCAAGTGGACAAGCTCATATATTTGTTCTTTTGCGAGCTGTCACGAATATCAGGATGTTCAACTTAGGCTACACAAGCTGAGTAAAGCGGCTCACGTCAAACTGTTGCATAAAGCGGGGCACAACGAAAATCGTTCAGGGTGTTCTCCAAAGGGGAACTGGGGTAGGCGTGTAAACAAATGTTTGTTTCCTTTTGAGGATACCTGATTTGATTACCTTTTTTTTGCAAAAGTGTTGAAGTTATTTCAGATGCTACTACTGTTTACTGTCGTCTGCTGCGTTTTCGCTGAGTGCCGATTCAGGTACTATTTACAGCAAACGAAAGAAGCCAAAGTTCGGGGTCAGTATTTTCAAGAACAAAGTGTTCCTTCGCACACTCGGTTGCTCGGAAGGAACATAATGTTTGAGTTACCATTGGCTGGCTACTACATCCTCGCTGTCTGACAGGCATTGCGTAACTTCCTCCCTACATGTTGTTCGACAAACGAAACACACGGGCGATGTCTGAACGTAATGAGGGAGACGAGTTCTCAGAAGACGCAAGCCGTTTTTTTTCAATCTCCGGTGAGCTCCAGACATTTTTTGCGAAGAAGCTTAGTTTTAAATCCACCCAGACCTCTTCCGAGGACAGTTTTTTGGGGGCTTCCGTGAGGATTCTCGATGCTCAGGGGACACGTCTCCTCGTAGTTAAGTCGGATGGCGTTCTCGAGTTTACTTTTTCGGTTTTGTTACCCTGGATACGGCAACTACATTCAGGGAGATCCCTAAACCTAGCCGGACTAATCCAGCGCAGATGTCTTTTGCAGTCTCAGGTATAATGAGTACTGCAGTCTCACGCTTAGGAGTTGCGATGAAAGTGGTTATAAGTTTAGTTTGTAGAGGAACGGCTCTATACTAAGTTTGTTACTCGTTTTAGTAGAAGGATAGTATGGCGCAAGCTTATTTCGCCAACTTTCATGGATGATAGCAAGTTTCAGGTTTATTCTGATAAACAGACGCGGAGCTTTCGCAAGTTAGTGGTAATCTCTATCATCAGTACTTTTCTGCTTCGCAAAAGAGAAAAACAGCTTAGACGTAAATTTAGAAGAGCGGAAATGGAGAAAACTCTTTCTAAGGCAGCACCGAAGTGGGTAACTATTTGTGCTTGCCTATTGGGTCCACCTACAGCATTTATACCAATCCTCCCGTCACTCTCCCCAAACTGTGTTTTCACAGGCAATTAAATATAGTTAACTCACCAGAAGCCCGTTGCAGAGCCCACCGTTATTTGGCACCGATTACAGTTGTGCTGATTCAGGTTCCCCCCAAACGGTGGCGCCTCGGCGCACTGCTATACACATAGTGAAGGTGGAGACACTTGCGGCTCCTTCCGAACATTTTGAGCTTAGAATGAGGAGGGGGGAGGCAAGGGCTGTACGAGACCACCAACCCTACTTCTCATCAAATATAGATTACTCTATTAAGGCGACAGCCGTTAATGTCACCGTGAACGCGCAGTCATCATCGTTGCCGTCGTCGTCGCCGTCGTTATCGGCAACAACACAACTGGTATCAAAATGGCTGCCGCTGTAAAGCGATAATAAAAATAAATTAGTGCCCTTTCATTCTGTGAAGATGGATGACCTGCGGAGCTGGACGCAGTCGACGGTGTGCACGAAACAAACCGCATGTGTTTTCTAACTTGCGATGAGCATACTTCCTAGCCACTCATCTGAATGAAACATCAGAAGGACTCGAGCTCTATTCTAGCGAACGAGCATAGGGTTGTCTGCTTCCCTCCCGCGTCGTAGGCATCTGAAGGTCTCTGTAACACACAACCCAATACGTTCGACAAGTGAAGATACCAGACAGGTCGCATTCGGCCGTTTGACGTCCACCCTCCCGCCGGCACGACGGACATGTCATCAGCGAATGCATGAAACCTATAACTTCGCGTGCACATCCCTCTACTTCCCGCACGTGCTCGCATAAACAGGGAACCACTTAGGTACGCTGGCTTTAACGTGAAAGACACCGGCAAATAACAGCTGTGAAAGAGATAGATAGATAGATAGATAGATAGATAGATAGATAGATAGATAGATAGATAGATAGATAGATAGATAGACAAACAGACAGACAGACAGATAGATAGATAGATAGATAGATAGATAGATAGATAGATAGATAGATAGATAGATAGATAGATAGATAGATAGAGAGAGAGAGAGAGAGAGAGAGAGAGAGAGAGAGAGAGAAACTGTGTAGCCAAGCTCTGTTACGGGGACTTGGTGGCCGCTGGCTTTAGCCTGCCGGCGACAATGGCAGCCCGATTTGTCACAGAGGCTTCAACCTTCCTGATCAGAGCTGCCCAGCGCCCTCTCGCAGTGCTCGTCGCAGGTAATGGAGGGAAAAGGATCACTGGGACAAGCCCACATGGTGTGGGATAAGGTCGCGGGAATACCGCATGGTCGGCAGCTCGGGGAGGGAAAAATGGCGGCGTATCTGCTCCTTTCGTTGCAAATGCCGTCAAAAGACGACAGTCTTTATCGGATTTTGCGAAGTAAATGCCTCCCTTCGCTTTCCCGCTCACCTCTCATGTTGTTCCTCTTGCGTCGCGCTCCTCCCAAGGTAAAGACGCCAAAGGTTGGCTTAAATCATTTTAAATTTTTCGCGTTCCTCTGCTCCAAACCGGGTGTCTCGATGCGAACGCTGCCGTACGGCGAAGACGCGCGTTAATCGAGGCGCCCTACTTCAACGTTTATAGAACCGCGTTTCCCTACTTTACGTGCGTTGCAAGCAGAACGTGGAACCTATCTACTGGAACCTTGCGTAACTGTTACAAGTTGATTTCTTAAAATGGCGCCAGAAGCTATAGTGGCGCGGGCCACAGCAGGCGGTGGCGGAGTGAATTCTTTTTCTGCAGTAGATGAAGTATTTATTTTCGCAAAAGTCAAGCATGTTTGATTTTTTTATGAAGGAACACTGCGAATATCACTTCTGTATTGATTTGTTGTCTCATATTTGCGTAATATCTTGTTCTTCTTCAACAATATTGACAAGTATGAACATTACACCGGACATAGACGGGTAGATTTAGCTGTGAGTATATAAGACTATTGCGCAGGCATTGTTTTGCTTTGGCCGGGTGGCTGAATCGAGTCACAGACAGACAGACGGACATACAGACAGACCAAAATTTCTGGGTTTAAGTAGCCCAAGAAAAACTATCGTCTTTAATAAACACGGGTGAATGCGATGGAGCAGCGCGCGACTGGGCAGGCTTCCTCCCTGCAGAATGCGCCACGTGCGTTCTTGCACGTTGTCGAGACTGACGTGAGCAGGGGGATATACACGGCGGGAGAGGCGGGAATGTGTCGCTTTGTCGTGATAGCTGAGTAGGCTATCTCTAGCTGATCTGGCACCTTGAGATGAGGGCGAGGCTGGGGGCCTCGCCCTCATCTCTAGAGAAGCAGAATGGGCCGCCTCATTACCTCCAAGCCCAGATCAGTTGTATTGAGGTGGAGGGAGAATTTTGAGAGAGAATTGTGAGTGCATGTGGAGATAGGAGCCCCGTAGCGAAATTGTGATCCACGATTTGAAAACAGCTGTGAAAGAGTTGTCGGCGGTGGTGTAAAGAAACAGCGAAGCGAGCAGCGCCAACTAAAATAGCTTCAACAGAATGAAAACGGGGTGGATGTTAGACATCTACTGCTTCACCGTAAAAACACTTGTATTTGTGCGGGACATGAACCCAAGTATTCAAAGCGCGAGCCGAGTGCACCACAACTGTGATAAGTGGGCACCTTGCCTTAGGGGGAGCAGGATTTTAGCCTGCTGTATGTCTAATAAGGAATGTGTGTTAGAGCACAATTATTAAACTTTAATAACACGTGACTAGACGTCACGGCAAATTAGTAATGATAAGTTAGTGATTGGCAGTAATAATTACCAAGGTGGAATAGAGGTTTATTAATATGAACAGAGCGAATTAAGGTAGAATAATATTAAGGCTTTGTCTAGGGTGCCCTCTGATGGCACTGTAAGCACTCCACTAAAGCGACGCCCACCGATGTTTCAACCAAAAGTGCCGCGTCTGGCACTGCTTCGCGCTACATTAACGAAACGTAACGTAAACTAACATAACATAACTAAATAACAGAAACAAATCTTTTAAAACATCAAAAACTACCTTAAGCCATGAAAATTTTAATTAAACGTTAAGATGTAAAAAAATATAAAGGAGGGAAGAACCGGACTCTAACCACCGCCCAAGGTCTCGGGAAGCAAAGACGAAACCTCTACATCACAACGGCTTTAAACCTCTACATCACAACGGCTTTTCTGTCTTTATTGCACCTTGCTTTGACAAAATAATCACCAGCAAACAAACCACGAACAAACGCTACAATGATAAAACTGCTAGCTGACAGCTTTCTTGCAGAAAGACGGTTAATCTTGATTCAGGATTGTAAGTGTTTCCATCACGGGCAGGCAATCAGAATGGTCGGGCTGAGCTCTCCAAACTTGAGTTATCCGCATAGCCTCGGCAAAATATTCTTTTGCGCGCCTCGCGCCAACGACGTGATGAAATATGGCCATACGTGATTTCCATATTACGCGCAGAGCCACAACCATCACGAGGTTGTAGGCGGGCGTACGCCTATGTCGCTCTAAATAAGTAAAAAAAATTGGGCCCATCTCCCCTCGAGGGGGACTCGAGTAAATGCGTCGCATAGGGGGTGGGTGTATTGCGTTAACGTTTAGTGTTTGGGGAGTTGGTGGTAGTGAATGCGTTGTATCAGCAGCTTCTTGACGTAGTTTGAATGAGTCAAGGATATAAGGCGCGTTCGTAGCCTCCCATTCTGTGTCGGCTTTGTGGCGCAGTGGGTAGAGCCCTATGTACATTGCGTTCCGCCGGCAGGGTCGAGGGATCGAAACCAGGCGCCGGATAGTATTTTTTTTATATAGTGTAGGGGGAGGGGTGCGGACAATGACTACGGACGTCAACGCGGGTGACATCTTGAGTTACTGAAATGCTCTGCATTTAAATTGATTTCGTGAATGATTCCGTGAACAACCTGGGCGAAAACATTTTTTTCACCCAGGGCGAAAACGTGGTGATCATGCGAGGGGTGGCCGGGTGTGGAACTGATGCCTCCTGCGTCGCAGCAACACCGGCGTGCGCCCGTGGCCCCACCTAAGCTCTGGGGCGATTGGTGACGCTGCGCCGGTGCCGCTTGATAAATATACATGTGTCACATAATGCATACCGCGTGTGTGTCATTGACGCAGCAGTAAGCCTGATAATCAAGCTAATCCTAGACCACCAGGAAAGCTAAGAATAACCATCTGAACCTTAGCTCACGCTACGTATATCCTGGCATAGCCGAGCTAAGCCACTGCTAATTTTTTTCACGTCACGATAGCTAGATACTTGTGGCTAAAACTGGCGCACGGAAGCTTCGTAGTTTGTACCAGTTCACTGAAATAACCTCCATTTCCTCCAATATAAAAGTACATCGGCGTGACAGCGAAGCCAGGTAGCTCCCTAGAAAGCTTCAATTGCAATAGAGTGCACAGAAAGGGGTCTCTACCATCTCGATGGAATAAAAGACAGCTAACAACTTGTGTAAAACCGAAATGCCATACGGAAGGGCCCCCCGACGCACCCGCCGAAACAGGCCAGCTCTGCGCCACAACGACAGACGCTATGGCCATTCCTGGCTCAGTATTAACTATTTGAAAGTCGTTGGACGGCACTCTAGCCATGGCTGTAGTGCTTAGTTGAAGAGTCGTCGGACGGCGCTTTAGCTAGATACTTCTGACTAAAACTGGCGCACGGAAGCTTCGTAGTTTGTAAGTGTTCACTGAAATAACCTCCATTTCCTCCAATATAAAAGTACATCGGCGTGACAGCGAAGCCAGGTAGCTCCCTAGAAAGCTTCAATTGCAATAGAGTGCACAGAAAGGGGTCTCTCCCATCTCGATGGAATAAAAGACAGCTAACAACTTGTCTAAAACAGAAATGCCATACGGAAGGGCCCCCCGACGGACACGCCGAAACAGGCCAGCTCTGCGCCACAACGACAGACGCTATGGCCATTCCTGGCTCAGTATTAACTATTTGAAAGTCGTTGGACGGCACTCTAGCCATGGCCGTAGTGCTTAGTTGAAGAGTCGTCGGACGGCGCTTTAGCTAGATACTTCTGACTAAAACTGGCGCACGGAAGCTTCGTAGTTTGTAAGTGTTCACTGAAATAACCTCCATTTCCTCCAATATAAAAGTACATCGGCGTGACAGCGAAGCCAGGTAGCTCCCTAGAAAGCTTCAATTGCAATAGAATGCACAGAAAGGGGTCTCTCCCATCTCGATAGAATAAGAGACAGCTAACAACTTGTCTAAATCAGAAATGCCATACGGAAGGGCCCCCCGACGCATACGCCGAAACAGGCCAGCTCTGCGCCACAACGACAGACGGTATGGCCATTCCTGGCTCAGTATTAACTATTGGAAAGTCGTTGGACGGCACTCTAGCCATGGCCGTAGTGCTTAGTTGAAGAGTCGTCGGACGGCGCTTTAGCTAGATACTTCTGACTAAAACTGGTGCACGGAAGCTTCGTAGTTTGTAAGTGTTCACTGAAATAACCTCCATTTCCTCCAATATAAAAGTACATCGGCGTGACAGCGAAGCCAGGTAGCTCCCTAGAAAGCTTCAATTGCAATAGAATGCACAGAAAGGGGTCTCTCCCATCTCGATAGAATAAGAGACAGCTAACAACTTGTCTAAATCAGAAATGCCATACGGAAGGGCCCCCCGACGCATACGCCGAAACAGGCCAGCTCTGCGCCACAACGACAGACGGTATGGCCATTCCTGGCTCAGTATTAACTATTGGAAAGTCGTTGGACGGCACTCTAGCCATGGCCGTAGTGCTTAGTTGAAGAGTCGTCGGACGGCGCTTTAGCTAGATACTTCTGACTAAAACTGGTGCACGGAAGCTTCGTAGTTTGTAAGTGTTCACTGAAATAACCTCCATTTCCTCCAATATAAAAGTACATCGGCGTGACAGCGAAGCCAGGTAGCTCCCTAGAAAGCTTCAATTGCAATAGAATGCACAGAAAGGGGTCTCTCCCATCTCGATAGAATAAGAGACAGCTAACAACTTGTCTAAATCAGAAATGCCATACGGAAGGGCCCCCCCGACGCATACGCCGAAACAGGCCAGCTCTGCGCCACAACTACAGACGCTATGGCCATTCCTGGCTCAGTATTAACTATTTGAAAGTCGTTGGACGGCACTCTAGCCATGGCCGTAGTGCTTAGTTGAAGAGTCGTCGGACGGCGCTTTAGCTAGATACTTCTGACTAAAACTGGCGCACGGAAGCTTCGTAGTTTGTAAGTGTTCACTGAAATAACCTCCATTTCCTCCAATATAAAAGTACATCGGCGTGACAGCGAAGCCAGGTAGCTCCCTAGAAAGCTTCAATTGCAATAGAATGCACAGAAAGGGGTCTCTCCCATCTCGATAGAATAAGAGACAGCTAACAACTTGTCTAAATCAGAAATGCCATACGGAAGGGCCCCCCGACGCATACGCCGAAACAGGCCAGCTCTGCGCCACAACGACAGACGGTATGGCCATTCCTGGCTCAGTATTAACTATTGGAAAGTCGTTGGACGGCACTCTAGCCATGGCCGTAGTGCTTAGTTGAAGAGTCGTCGGACGGCGCTTTAGCTAGATACTTCTGACTAAAACTGGTGCACGGAAGCTTCGTAGTTTGTAAGTGTTCACTGAAATAACCTCCATTTCCTCCAATATAAAAGTACATCGGCGTGACAGCGAAGCCAGGTAGCTCCCTAGAAAGCTTCAATTGCAATAGAATGCACAGAAAGGGGTCTCTCCCATCTCGATAGAATAAGAGACAGCTAACAACTTGTCTAAATCAGAAATGCCATACGGAAGGGCCCCCCGACGCATACGCCGAAACAGGCCAGCTCTGCGCCACAACGACAGACGGTATGGCCATTCCTGGCTCAGTATTAACTATTGGAAAGTCGTTGGACGGCACTCTAGCCATGGCCGTAGTGCTTAGTTGAAGAGTCGTCGGACGGCGCTTTAGCTAGATACTTCTGACTAAAACTGGTGCACGGAAGCTTCGTAGTTTGTAAGTGTTCACTGAAATAACCTCCATTTCCTCCAATATAAAAGTACATCGGCGTGACAGCGAAGCCAGGTAGCTCCATAGAAAGCTTCAATTGCAATAGAATGCACAGAAAGGGGTCTCTCCCATCTCGATAGAATAAGAGACAGCTAACAACTTGTCTAAATCAGAAATGCCATACGGAAGGGCCCCCCGACGCATACGCCGAAACAGGCCAGCTCTGCGCCACAACGACAGACGCTATGGCCATTCCTGGCTCAGTATTAACTATTTGAAAGTCGTTGGACGGCACTCTAGCCATGGCCGTAGTGCTTAGTTGAAGAGTCGTCGGACGGCGCTTTAGCTAGATACTTCTGACTAAAACTGGTGCACGGAAGCTTCGTAGTTTGTAAGTGTTCACTGAAATAACCTCCATTTCCTCCAATATAAAAGTACATCGGCGTGACAGCGAAGCCAGGTAGCTCCCTAGAAAGCTTCAATTGCAATAGATGCACAGAAAGGGGTCTCTCCCATCTCGATAGAATAAAAGACAGCTAACAACTTGTCTAAATCAGAAATGCCATACGGAAGGGCCCCCCGACGCATACGCCGAAACAGGCCAGCTCTGCGCCACAACGACAGACGCTATGGCCATTCCTGGCTCAGTATTAACTATTTGAAAGTCGTTGGACGGCACTCTAGCCATGGCCGTAGTGCTTAGTTGAAGAGTCGTCGGACGGCGCTTTAGCTATATACTTCTGACTAAAACTGGCGCACGGAAGCTTCGTAGTTTGTAAGTGTTCACTGAAATAACCTCCATTTCCTCCAATATAAAAGTACATCGGCGTGACAGCGAAGCCAGGTAGCTCCCTAGAAAGCTTCAATTGCAATAGATGCACAGAAAGGGGTCTCTCCCATCTCGATAGAATAAAAGACAGCTAACAACTTGTCTAAATCAGAAATGCCATACGGAAGGGCCCCCCGACGCATACGCCGAAACAGGCCAGCTCTGCGCCACAACGACAGACGCTATGGCCATTCCTGGCTCAGTATTAACTATTTGAAAGTCGTTGGACGGCACTCTAGCCATGGCCGTAGTGCTTAGTTGAAGAGTCGTCGGACGGCGCTTTAGCTAGATACTTCTGACTAAAACTGGCGCACGGAAGCTTCGTAGTTTGTAAGTGTTCACTGAAATAACCTCCATTTCCTCCAATATAAAAGTACATCGGCGTGACAGCGAAGCCAGGTAGCTCCCTAGAAAGCTTCAATTGCAATAGATGCACAGAAAGGGGTCTCTCCCATCTCGATAGAATAAGAGACAGCTAACAACTTGTCTAAATCAGAAATGCCATACGGAAGGGCCCCCCGACGCATACGCCGAAACAGGCCAGCTCTGCGCCACAACGACAGACGCTATGGCCATTCCTGGCTCAGTATTAACTATTTGAAAGTCGTTGGACGGCACTCTAGCCATGGCCGTAGTGCTTAGTTGAAGAGTCGTCGGACGGCGCTTTAGCTAGATACTTCTGACTAAAACTGGTGCACGGAAGCTTCGTAGTTTGTAAGTGTTCACTGAAATAACCTCCATTTCCTCCAATATAAAAGTACATCGGCGTGACAGCGAAGCCAGGTAGCTCCCTAGAAAGCTTCAATTGCAATAGATGCACAGAAAGGGGTCTCTCCCATCTCGATAGAATAAGAGACAGCTAACAACTTGTCTAAATCAGAAATGCCATACGGAAGGGCCCCCCGACGCATACGCCGAAACAGGCCAGCTCTGCGCCACAACGACAGACGCTATGGCCATTCCTGGCTCAGTATTAACTATTTGAAAGTCGTTGGACGGCACTCTAGCCATGGCCGTAGTGCTTAGTTGAAGAGTCGTCGGACGGCGCTTTAGCTAGATACTTCTGACTAAAACTGGCGCACGGAAGCTTCGTAGTTTGTAAGTGTTCACTGAAATAACCTCCATTTCCTCCAATATAAAAGTACATCGGCGTGACAGCGAAGCCAGGTAGCTCCCTAGAAAGCTTCAATTGCAATAGAATGCACAGAAAGGGGTCTCTCCCATCTCGATAGAATAAGAGACAGCTAACAACTTGTCTAAATCAGAAATGCCATACGGAAGGGCCCCCCGACGCATACGCCGAAACAGGCCAGCTCTGCGCCACAACGACAGACGCTATGGCCATTCCTGGCTCAGTATTAACTATTGGAAAGTCGTTGGACGGCACTCTAGCCATGGCCGTAGTGCTTAGTTGAAGAGTCGTCGGACGGCGCTTTAGCTAGATACTTCTGACTAAAACTGGTGCACGGAAGCTTCGTAGTTTGTAAGTGTTCACTGAAATAACCTCCATTTCCTCCAATATAAAAGTACATCGGCGTGACAGCGAAGCCAGGTAGCTCCATAGAAAGCTTCAATTGCAATAGAATGCACAGAAAGGGGTCTCTCCCATCTCGATAGAATAAGAGACAGCTAACAACTTGTCTAAATCAGAAATGCCATACGGAAGGGCCCCCCGACGCATACGCCGAAACAGGCCAGCTCTGCGCCACAACGACAGACGCTATGGCCATTCCTGGCTCAGTATTAACTATTTGAAAGTCGTTGGACGGCACTCTAGCCATGGCCGTAGTGCTTAGTTGAAGAGTCGTCGGACGGCGCTTTAGCTAGATACTTCTGACTAAAACTGGCGCACGGAAGCTTCGTAGTTTGTAAGTGTTCACTGAAATAACCTCCATTTCCTCCAATATAAAAGTACATCGGCGTGACAGCGAAGCCAGGTAGCTCCCTAGAAAGCTTCAATTGCAATAGATGCACAGAAAGGGGTCTCTCCCATCTCGATAGAATAAAAGACAGCTAACAACTTGTCTAAATCAGAAATGCCATACGGAAGGGCCCCCCGACGCATACGCCGAAACAGGCCAGCTCTGCGCCACAACGACAGACGCTATGGCCATTCCTGGCTCAGTATTAACTATTTGAAAGTCGTTGGACGGCACTCTAGCCATGGCCGTAGTGCTTAGTTGAAGAGTCGTCGGACGGCGCTTTAGCTAGATACTTCTGACTAAAACTGGCGCACGGAAGCTTCGTAGTTTGTAAGTGTTCACTGAAATAACCTCCATTTCCTCCAATATAAAAGTACATCGGCGTGACAGCGAAGCCAGGTAGCTCCCTAGAAAGCTTCAATTGCAATAGATGCACAGAAAGGGGTCTCTCCCATCTCGATAGAATAAAAGACAGCTAACAACTTGTCTAAATCAGAAATGCCAAACGGAAGGGCCCCCCGACGCATACGCCGAAACAGGCCAGCTCTGCGCCACAACGACAGACGCTATGGCCATTCCTGGCTCAGTATTAACTATTTGAAAGTCGTTGGACGGCACTCTAGCCATGGCCATAGTGCTTAGTTGAAGAGTCGTCGGACGGCGCTTTAGCTAGATACTTCTGACTAAAACTGGCGCACGGAAGCTTCGTAGTTTGTAAGTGTTCACTGAAATAACCTCCATTTCCTCCAATATAAAAGTACATCGGCGTGACAGCGAAGCCAGGTAGCTCCCTAGAAAGCTTCAATTGCAATAGAATGCACAGAAAGGGGTCTCTCCCATCTCGATAGAATAAAAGACAGCTAACAACTTGTCTAAATCAGAAATTCCATACGGAAGGGCCCCCCGACGCATACGCCGAAACAGGCCAGCTCTGCGCCACAACGACAGACGCTATGGCCATTCCTGGCTCAGTATTAACTATTTGAAAGTCGTTGGACGGCACTCTAGCCATGGCTGTAGTGCTTAGTTGAAGAGTCGTCGGACGGCGCTTTAGCTAGATACTTCTGACTAAAACTGGCGCACGGAAGCTTCGTAGTTTGTAAGTGTTCACTGAAATAACCTCCATTTCCTCCAATATAAAAGTACATCGGCGTGACAGCGAAGCCAGGTAGCTCCATAGAAAGCTTCAATTGCAATAGAGTGCACAGAAAGGGGTGTCTCCCATCTCGATGGAATAAAAGACAGCTAACAACTTGTCTAAAACAGAAATGCCATACGGAAGGGCCCCCCGACGCATACGCCGAAACAGGCCAGCTCTGCGCCACAACGACAGACGCTATGGCCATTCCTGGCTCAGTATTAACTATTGGAAAGTCGTTGGACGGCACTCTAGCCATGGCTGTAGTGCTTAGTTGAAGAGTCGTCGGACGGCGCTTTAGCTAGATACTTCTGACTAAAACTGGCGCACGGAAGCTTCGTAGTTTGTAAGTGTTCACTGAAATAACCTCCATTTCCTCCAATATAAAAGTACATCGGCGTGACAGCGAAGCCAGGTAGCTCCATAGAAAGCTTCAATTGCAATAGAGTGCACAGAAAGGGGTGTCTCCCATCTCGATGGAATAAAAGACAGCTAACAACTTGTCTAAAACAGAAATGCCATACGGAAGGGCCCCCCGACGCATACGCCGAAACAGGCCAGCTCTGCGCCACAACGACAGACGCTATGGCCATTCCTGGCTCAGTATTAACTATTTGAAAGTCGTTGGACGGCACTCTAGCCATGGCCGTAGTGCTTAGTTGAAGAGTCGTCGGACGGCGCTTTAGCTAGATACTTCTGACTAAAACTGGCGCACGGAAGCTTCGTAGTTTGTAAGTGTTCACTGAAATAACCTCCATTTCCTCCAATATAAAAGTACATCGGCGTGACAGCGAAGCCAGGTAGCTCCATAGAAAGCTTCAATTGCAATAGAGTGCACAGAAAGGGGTGTCTCCCATCTCGATGGAATAAAAGACAGCTAACAACTTGTCTAAAACAGAAATGCCATACGGAAGGGCCCCCCGACGCATACGCCGAAACAGGCCAGCTCTGCGCCACAACGACAGACGCTATGGCCATTCCTGGCTCAGTATTAACTATTGGAAAGTCGTTGGACGGCACTCTAGCCATGGCTGTAGTGCTTAGTTGAAGAGTCGTCGGACGGCGCTTTAGCTAGATACTTCTGACTAAAACTGGCGCACGGAAGCTTCGTAGTTTGTAAGTGTTCACTGAAATAACCTCCATTTCCTCCAATATAAAAGTACATCGGCGTGACAGCGAAGCCAGGTAGCGCCCTAGAAAGCTTCAATTGCAATTGAGTGCACAGAAAAGGGTCTCTCCCATCTCGATGGAATAAAAGACAGCTAACAACTTGTCTAAAACAGAAATGCCATACGGAAGGGCCCCCCGACGCACACGCCGAAACAGGCCAGCTCTGCGCCACAACGACAGACGCTATGGCCATTCCTGGCTCAGTATTAACTATTTGAAAGTCGTTGGACGGCACTCTAGCCATGGCTGTAGTGCTTAGTTGAAGAATCGTCGGACGGCGCTATAGCTAGATACTTCTGACTAAAACTGGCGCACTGAAGATTCGTAGTTTGTAAGTGTTCACTGAAATAACCTCCATTTCCTCCAATATAAAAGTACATCGGCGTGACAGCAAAGCCAGGTAGCGCCCTAGAAAGCTTCAATTGCAATTGAGTGCACAGAAAAGGGTCTCGCCCATCTCGATGGAATAAAAGACAGCTAACAACTTGTTTAAAACAGAAATGCCATACGGAAGGGCCCCCCGACGCACCCGCCGAAACAGGCCAGCTCTGCGCCACAACGACAGACGTTATAGCCATTCCTGGCTCAGTATTAACTATTTGAAAGTCGTTGGACGGCACTCTAGCCATGGCTGTAGTGCTTAGTTGAAGAGTCGTCGGACGGCGCTTTAGACAGTGCGTAATATTTAAATAAGAAGTAATAATGATTGAGTATACCGATTGTATACCGATATGTTTTGTAAGAAAAGTAGGGTTCATTAAGGGTAACTGGGATGAATGAAGATCAATATTGTTAAAATAATGCCGGTTGAGGTGAATTAAGGTAGGGCTTAGGTTGACTAAGACGCATTTTAGAGGATTAAGGTGGATCAATGACGGTTAAGTAGCATTTGCTGTCCAAATGCCACACGCGCTATAGTAGCATTTGCCACACGCGCTATAGCATTTGCTGTTCAAATGCCACACGCGCTATAGTACACCACTATTCAACTCTAAAGCCCCGTATGCAGATTTAGGTGTCCCGAGAAGTATACAAAAGCAGAGCTCTTTAACCTTTCAGTTCCCCTGCATAGCGTCACACCCAACACCCTTCAACACCCTTCCCCTTTCAAGAGGAGCTGCAAGCCTAATATTTACCAGAACAATGTGGGGGGGGGGGGGGCATTGTTAACCGGCGCCTTATCAGCCATTATACCGCTTCCATGGCTGTTTTGTGTTTTTTTTGTTTACACGAATACTGAGCTCTATGCTGCACGCCTGATTAGCCTGGTGCATGCGCTCGGCGTCTTGGGAGCGAACAGCTGGGTCATGCCTTTTTTGTTTGCGTCACGAAACTTTCCTACCCCCGAGAGGGAAACAGGTTCACTGTAATGGCGAATTCCATTGAGAGAACAGGAGCAGTGGTGTCGTACAGTGAGGAGTAGGGGACGGAACACTTGGGAGCACGCGGGAGCAGTGCAACTGCACCTGCCATTGGAATGCGGCACGCACCCGGAGAGCAGGGGGGAGAGGAAAAAGCGACGAGGGGAGAAAAAGGTTCCGACCCGACTGTCGTGGCTTGTGCCGCTGAGATGGGCATGCACGATAGCACTTATCAGGTTAAATAAGGGCGATCCGGCCACATTACTTGTAGTAGTAGCAATATGAGGCCCGTCTGCAAGATCGGTGAGTGAGGAACCGGCGGTATCACTACGAAGGCCTCTCAAATACGAAAAAAGAAGTAACAGGCAGCCGTATTGAGAGGTTGTATTTTTCACATATGCGCCATCTCTCGGGTTGGAGCAGAGGTTAAACCGCTGGCTACTTATTCTTGCAGTCGCTGTTTCCAATCTCCCCGGCGATGTTCGTTTTTTTTTTTTCTCTTCTGCCTCTAGCGTTTTTGGGAACTGATAATGAATATTTCAGTACAAGAAACGCCCCCGCCCCACGCAGAATCGGTAAATGACGTACAACCAAAGTGGGAAGCTCCTTCACTTGGTCTCTTTACTGAATGGCACCGTTTATTCTGGGCATGGAGGTCACTGAGAGCAACCCAGTAGCGACGTGGCGGCGTGCGCCGTGTCGTCGCTCCATGCAGCTCAGCCCGACGAACATACGGCGTCCTGCCGCGGGAGATTTCCCGCTGCGCGAACTTCGTCGTGAAATTTCGCTCCACGTATTCCGGCCTTTAAGCATCCCTGCAATCTCTGCAGAAAAACATCTGTAAGGAAAGCCGGGAAAAGCACGTGCGGCGGTAGGAACCACTCGCATGCTTGTAGGGCTCGCTGCCCATTCCGCAAAGTTGCAAATGCACGATCATGGAGCATTCTTTCACGATGGACACCGCCGCGCTCTCCGGGCCGCGCTCTCCGAGACGCGACAATACGTGGGACCAAACAAACAAACAAAAAAACACGCACACACACAAAAAAGGGGAGGATATGACGTTAAAGGTCATGTAACTTCCTTCGTACTGTGCTTATTCCGCTTTTCAAGCGGGAGCAGATCGGACTGTTCCCGACTGCTCTCGGAGCAGCGAAAGTGACCTCGCTCTACCACTGGATGACCCTACTCCTGTTTGACCACTGAAACACGCCTACTCATTAGAGAGCACTTTCAGAGTGCTTTTGAGCGCTCCTTGTCTTCCAATGGAATTCGCCATAAAATACCAAAAGCACGTGAGCATGCGCTTCGTGAAGAACGCCCGCCATCAGCGAGCTTTACCTTCGAGAACACTACCCAGCGTTCGTGGCGTGACCTCTCGTGTGTTCTTCTACTCGCAAGTTCACGTGCCTTCGGGCCTGAAGTGGCGAGCACAGACGCCGAGTTCGCAAAGCTGGTTGTTGCGGGTTATAGCGCGTGCTAACGTGGTACACTTTGGGAGAGATGTCAGAGCCTGCGGGAAAAACGGATCCGCGCCTGTCAGTCACGGAGAACTTCCATCGACAAGTTCGAAAATCCATGTGAGGTGCAACAGCCGCGCCTCAGAAGAATGGAGAGGGGCCGCCAGCTCTTCTGTTTCTCCAGCCTTACAGCACTAGTGCAAGCTCCTCCATTGTTTCCAGTGGGAAGCCGCGCACTAGGAGCATGCAGCTTCGACGGCGGCACTCACCTAGACAATCAGTCATTTTACAATGCCCCTCAAGAAAAAAATGGGACCAGCCTTGTACTTGTGGCGTGAAGACTAGGCAAACAGCGAAGCGGGTGGTCCCACCTAGCTTATTCTTTGTTTGGCTCGTTTTATGCGTGGTGGCGCTTGGAGGCTCGGCCAACTCATCTACGTGGTTATGCTTCGAGAATCGGTCAAGATGTCTGCGGAATGTCGTCGTCAGCCCCCCTAAGAGCAATGAACGCACCGTCATTAATGCATCGGCCATATACACTTGCCATCAGCTTTGCACTGAAGCGCCAAGACTACTGGAGGGCGTGGCGGGACGAGCGTTTGCTGAAAAGTTTTGAACATGTTCGGTGGCCACCGTTCAGCTTGTGTTGTCCGGCGTGTGGGACGCTAATTAAGAAGGGGATTGACTTTATTTCTTTAATAACGTTAACTTTTACTGTAACGTTAATACAGCGTTTGGCCTTCTTTTATTTTAGCATTAATTCTCTTTGCATCGTAGAAATTTCACTACCTATCGCAACAAGCGATAGAGCGAGCCATCCGACGACGTGTTTGTAAAGCGGTGCTTGTGCCAGTTGCATCGCGCCTCCGACAGGTGGCGACACTGGTCCCGCCCGAACGCGGCAAGGAAAAGCTACGGTAAAGCTGCGGCGATGGCGCACGCGATGACTTCATCGATCGGAGACGTTTGCTTGCACACGTTTGCCAGCCTAACCACGAGCTTAAACAGCATTGCTGTTGAAACGAAAATGAACAAAGCAATAGGAAGGCCATTTAAATTAAGCTCGAATCCCGAAACGAACTTCACGATTCGACGGCGTATGGTTGATGGTAACAGACGAGCTATTTTCTCTGAGAAATTTTCTAGAAGAAATTATGGACGTTCACTAAGGAGCTAATAAAGTAAAATATCCAGTAAAAAAAAAGACTTCACATAAAGAACGTCAAACAACTGCTCCCGTGAATTTTCAGGTTGATACCTTCAGTTTATTTCTTTTTGTGCGAAAACTTTATTATCTTACTCAGCCGATGCCGCGTGAATGGATCGTAACCTGATCCATTGAGCCCCATTCGGGAAATCTCTGATATTTTCTATTTATAGCTCGCTTGCACTAAAGTTTATGCCCAGTCGAGATTGGCGGCGGCCGGGCGTTAAGAATTGTTTTGAGGTGGGAAATCTTTAACCGGTAGCCGCAGCTCCTGTACAATTAGCAGGGCGTTACCTGGGTCTTCGTTAGGTCGTATATTTTTTTAAGTATGAGGTGGGAACATTCAGCAAATTTGATGTTTTGCGGTTCCTGATAAACGCTGCAATAACCATTATTTTCTGCGCGACGACGTAATAAATACAACGTGCACAGAAGCGCTGTGCAGAGATGGTCTCTCTACAGGTGCAGTTATTACACGTTTTTTGTACATAAATGCTGTGCCTCGTCCTACAGTATTCATTCCGAAACCAAGCTTTAGAATGAAGCAGTAATAAAACCAACACACTTGGGCGATGATTCAGGTAAGAGTCTGGTTTACTCACCCTTTACTCGCGTGCAATCAGTGAAAGAGGGTGCTTTATGTGTTGTTCCTTGCGGCGAAAGATACGCCCTGGCCGGAAAAGCAATCGACAACGAGTTTTCCCTTTTAAACCACCATTAAAACTGCGCGTAGATGCACTGTTAAATGATTGAAGGCTCAGATTCTTGCAGCTGAAGTTTCTCGATTGTGCTTTTTAACACGCCGAAGCTGCGCTGGGCTATGAGACACGCCGTAGTGGAGGGCTCCGGTATAATTGTGCCAAGGGGACGCTGTCGGCTCGTGCTCCGTTATCACGTTTCACCCTGAAGTTGGCAAACAAGTCACCATTCCTCTTTTCCTTACCACTACTCGGGCCACCAAAATAATCTCCGTATCAGACGATAGTTCAAAACTTTGCGACGGGTCGTGTATCCTCCAACGTTTTCTGAAAAATACAGTCTCCTTCTTCTTCTTCTTCTTCTTCCATCCCCACACGAATTCTACAAACAACACCGAGCCCGCCTGCAGATGGTCCACGCGTGATATGGATAGGTGTAATATTAAGGGAGAAGGCGAGAGCGGAGTGGGTCAGGGAACAAGCGCGTGTTAAGGACATATTATAAAAATTAAGAAGAAATGGGCTAGTGCGGGGCATGTATTGGGAAGGCACGACAACCGTTGGTTATTAAGGGTAACCGAGCGAATCCCCAGAGAAAGCAAGTGGGTCAGGGGGCGGCAGAAAGTTAGGTGGGCAGACGAGATCAAGACGTTTGCGGGGATAAATGGGTCGCAGTTAGCACAGTACCGCGATACTTGGAGATCTATGGCAGAGGCCTCTGCCCTGCAGTGGGCGTGGGCGTAGACAGGCTGCTGCTGCTGCTGCTGCTGCTGATGATGATGATGATGATGATGCTATGGACATCAGCCCATTCGTTCCTTGAGGTTAATGAGCTGACTAACAAGCTAGTTCGATATTTCTGCAGCCGGGATGATTCCAGTGATGTACCGTACTGAGGAGAAAAGTACTCATTTCTAGGTTGTGAAATTCCCTTTTTTTACGATTTTTTACGAATTCCCCCCCCCCATGTTTCTCATGAATTCGCTGAAAATTTCTCGGCATCCTCTTTTTGCAGCTGATAGATCTATGCTCTGATTCCTGTTCCGTATTGGCCGTTAGCCAACGCCACCAACGCCTACTTTACGTATCCTTCCAGACGCAGACACCGTTCAGGCAATCATAGTTTGTTCGAACCAAATTCCATTACATCTTCCAGTCAGTAGCATCTGACTATGTACCAAACAACATGTTTACTTTTCATGCTAAATCTCTAAGATAAAAGTGTGCGTACAAAAAAGAACGGCACTGTTGCGTAACTCATGTAATTTTACCTGAGTGCCGGTACTGCTGGCGACATCTCTGGTTTACAGCACGCGGACTAAGGCGCACCCAAATTTCTGTTTAGTATGTTGCGCAGGAATACACGCGAAACAGGCTTCAGCCCTTCAGCCGCCGCTGCTTCACGCTTTATTAGCTCATTCACGTGGAGTATGCTTTCGTCTTTGCTCCCGTTTGTATTATGAGCTGGATTGGAACCGGTCTTGGATGCCTTTGGCTTGGGGCAAAACTATCGCTGATATCTGAACATACATCCGACGTAGTGTGAAGAGAACGTTTCAAAAGACAGAAAGTAATAAATGAGGCGAGACCACGTTTACATTATTTATCCATCTTACTCGACTACTCCTAATAATCCGTACATCTTTTAACGATTCCCTTTTTCCCTTTCGGCAAATATAACAGTCGAAGATTCCCCAATAAAGGAGAAATTCCCCGCACGGTTCATCACTGGACGCTGTGGCTGCTGCCTGTTCCCCTCGGACGGGGATGGGCTCGGCTGGTCACCTATAGGCACATTACGCAGTTTTACCGCCTTAGTCGGACGCTCTTCCCCGCCCTTCTCTCCCCTTAAAGCGCAGTCTGTTCAGCGCCGTGGACTGCAAACACATCATCACACCCTGCATTTTGTCACCTCCACTTCCATCCGCGATACCTCCACATGCTCAGTTGGTGTGGCGCGCGCCTTTCGCTTCCCTCTACCAGGTAGTGGGCGATGGCACCTCTAACTTCCCTCCACCTCCATACTACTCAATCCATGTCCCTTGCTACATTATTGTAATGGGAGACTGTGCTGCTCCGCTCCGACCCACAAGTCCGAGAGTGTGTGATCCAGCTGACCGAACTCGCCACTAGGGTCCACAGGCTCCGGGCTGTCGGCAAGGGCAAAACAGTGTGCCAGTGCTCCCAGCCGGCGCCTCTTTCTATTCACCTTTCGGCAATACTTTTTTTACAATAAAGTTTTACTAACCTAGTCGGGCCGAACTTCGCCGTCACCAGCCGTGTTACCATCATTTGACCGCAGCTGCGCCGCAGCCTTGGCAAAGCGTCACGTGATTCGCCACTCTGACCTCCGCCTCGCCACCGGCTTGGCGCTGCTCTCCGCAGCTGGCTCGCCGTCTGACCACGTGACGTTGCGCGTCAGCGGGAGGCTTTGAGCCGCCGTCGGTAAGCGGCATCTGACCACCCCGCGGATATCGCCAGTCGAGCTGCTTCACGGCAGAGGATTCGGAATGCCAAGAGCGCGAATTGATGTGTGGCTAACCGTGCGTGTCTGCCAAAGCATAATCAAAGTGATGTCAAGCCGGCGACCCAGGCGCAGCCGTCATACGTGGCCTAACGATGAGTGTATATCTAAGTGTACTAAACAGCGAAAGCAAAGGTTAACTAAGTGAAACCAGGACATAACTAACCTAAATAGTTTTTCCCGTTGCCTATATCTCAGGTTCGCTGAGCTAAGGCGCAGCCAGTTTCTACCTTAACCAGGACCTGCGGAATTTAACGCGAACCGAAACATCGACTCACCACTGTTTTTGCTTTTCACCTCCGTCAGAAAATCTGCCACAGCTTCCTGGATCGAACCTGCGTCCTTCGCTCGGCAGCCCAACGCCTTAGCCGCTGAACCACCACGCCGCGTAATTCAAGTACGTGCTTTCTTTGCCGCAAAACTTTTTTTGGCGTTGAAAAGCTAAGAGGGAGTGCACTGGAGAAAATCTACTTGATTAGAAACCGGGCCAGAGAATATGCGCATGAAAGGACCAGGTTCAGCAAAGCGTGAGGGTAAAAGCTAAATGTTCCGGCATTAAAGCACCATATTTTATTCAAACAAGGACGTCTTCTGTCGCAAGTTAAGGAAGGTTCTCCGAAGGACATTCAAGTTGTGAAATTTTAAAATAGCCGGTGCCCTAATATGCTCGTTAAACCAGCTTTCGCTCTTACCCGGCCTTCATCGTGAATATTGCCCACGCTACATCAAACGAACTAAATAATCCGGTTTTGTGTTGCAGCTCCTTTCCTGTCATTTTCTGTCCACTGCAAAGCTTGGAAACTAGACATTCGCTGCTATTTTTTGGCATCGTTAGTTACGTCGATGTTTACGCGCGTTGGAGAAATGAGGTATGAGTATGGTTAAGCTCTCCACGTTGAATGACTTTTAAAAAAGGGGCTTAACGCAGAGCATGCTTTATTTTTCTTTTTCCGCAGTTCTCCGTTAAGCAGCCGCCATCGAAAGTTTATTGCGAGCTTAGAAAGATGTAAAAATAGCGAACTTGGGACTAGCGATGCCCGGCAACCTTTGGCGCATGTCTCAGCGCACGCTGCTCGTGCGGGTTTTCGACAGCCGCTGGAACTGTTAAATGAAGAACTTGCGTAGGGAAGATGAATGGAAAAGAAAGCACCCGGACCACTCGAGTGTGAAATGGAAGTCTGCTGAAGATGAATGACGCGATGGCTTCAAGCTAGGGGTCCGGTGTACAGTCGTGGTGCCGGCTGGAAGGTCCACCTGGCGATATTTCTCTGCGTTATCATAAATGCATTGCGAAATCCGAATGAAATTGGGCGCTTGGAACTCAACACACTGCTTGCATATTGGAGGTTGCTTTACTGAACATGCCACTGACTTGTCGAAAGAGGCAGGCCTCTTTTAATAGTTTTGGGGGATCTACTTCTTTTTCTCGGGAGTTCAGGCTTTGTTGCATTCGGTATTCGTAAGAAGGAACGGACGTTTTGCGGCGAATGTTGAAACTGCGCCACAACGCTCTTTTTTTGGCATTTGCGTAGCTACATTTACTGTTTATCACGTAGGAAATGTCTAAATATCGCTAAACGCAAGAATAAAAGGCATTGCATTCTACCTTGGGACAGTAGACCTTTCGGGGGTTACCAGGAAAAGTTCGTGCACGTTTTAAGGGAGGAGACCGACCTCAGCCTGCGTGTTTTACGAAGTACGAATCGTCATTAGGGGGACACAATTCCTTTTCAATGAAGCTTGCGTTGGGTGACTTGCGCGTTGGTTGGTGGCGTGCGCCGAAACGCCTTGCGGCGAAGCCAACTTTGTGCGTGTGCTCCTCGGGCGCGTCTCTTGCTCGCAGTTGTCACTTGGCGCGATGCGTGCGCACCAGTGTCGTGCTATATCGCGCCACAGTAGGAGCCAGTCTGCGTTGTTGCTCGCTTTACGACACATGGCAGGTGCGGTAGCTCTCTCTCGTCGCGCAGTTTGACTTTTACCGCGGCATGGGCAGACCGCGCGTAGATCGCCCCTTGACGATCAAGTTGCCATTGACGAACGTAAGCAGTCCAGATAATCGCAGAAGAATGGTTTACGATAATGTAAACCATTTTTGTTGGGGTAAAGTTCAGCGAAATGAAAGGGCTTAGTTTTGGCTGACCGATGGCTTGGCGTTTTCTTTTCGGTTATAGCGTTTTGATTTTGGCAGAAGTGTTTTCATTTTCCAGTCATTGGATTTCGATTTTAGGCATTTTCGTTTTCGCTGAGGTCACGCTTGGCTTGTACCCATCTATCGGAGGCCGGAGGGTATAATATTGGTATTTTTTCGGCGTACAATGGAAATATTCAGACGCTGCCGAAAGACTATAAGACGGATTCTTGGCTCATCTTGGGTCTTTTTATGAATCGAATAGTTTAACTCTTGCATAGTATTGATGGCAAAATAATGCCTTGGTGGGAGGGTACTTCCTTTCATCATCATCATAATTTTGAGTCATGTAAACCATCAGATCGTCATCATATTATTTGTGTTCTTTCCCTACTCCTCCCACCAGCCGCGTTGAATCATTTCGTTACGCACATGGCCATGTTTGGTCAGTAGACCACCCGAACATTCCCCGCCGAATTCCACCTGTATATTCTAAGGTTAGCCCTCTATGCGAACTTGTTCCTACTTCATGACGCACGCTTACTGCCCATTGACTACACCCAAATTATTCTCTTTACATAGCTAATTGGCCTCGGCAAAAAATGTCCGGCCCGACTTCACTTCTACTCGTTTCATTTACCGCAGGATGTCTTCAACATACGTTCATTCTTTAACTCGTTATGACTCTTAATCTTCCTGTTCTTCTCCTATCATTTTTTTTGTTGCTAGCAGAGGCGAAGCAAGATTTTTAGGTGCTTAGTAAATAGTTAAATGTGTGACTCCTAAGTTCGTCCCGGCAGTATGCATTGGTTGCATACCGCGGCCTTCACTCCCTGGGTAATACACTGGTAACCAACTGGTTACCAGGGTATTGCCCTGGTATTACTACCCTGGTATTACTACCGTGGTTGTATACCCTGGTATTATTGGTTACCAGGGTACCCTGGTTACCCTTGTAATACGTCGATAGTACACTGGTAATAACCCACTGAAATACACTGGGGTAGCGCCCCGAGTGTGCGCCTTCTCATACTGATCCTACGCGTGATATTTAGGATCAAAAGTAGTAAATTGCCCCATATAAAAATGTTCAGTCACTTACAGGCCAACTGCACTCAATTTTTTTCTTTTCCCAAAGTAAACCCAAATAAGTACTCTATGCTCTTAAAATGACCATGGCGAAATCCTAAGCTTCGTAAGCACGGACACACTAGGTTCCGTCGTTCAAAGTAGCTCCGTCCAGACGGCGTTTGCACCTGGCGGAAAGTCGCCGAAACAAGTTCGGAGCGGCCTGTGACGGAGGTTGGGTAACCTGTACCGTGCAGCTCGGGTAACCTGTACCGTGCAGCTCGCCCTTCTCCGGCGACTTGCACGGCGCTCCGCCGGGCGCAGGGACGCGTTCGCCGGGGGTTTAACTGCTACACCACCGCGCTGTACCGCCGTCGCCATCACATGTTCACAACTAACCACATAGGTAGCAATATCCTTCTTTTTATTCACTCAAATAAAAGAGATTAGATGTCTACAAAATATTCGCGCCCTTGTAAACGTTTTAGAGACAGGAAAACTTTTTTTTACTCGAAAATAATATTTCTGTTAAAAAAATAGTGCGGCACGCTCACTTGGCTTACATTTGTCATTCCTGTTCCATCCGTAACAGAAAAAAAATATATTTTTAAATTATTTACCACTTGCACTTTTGCGGCCAATATTTGCAATATATTTGGGCTGGGCCAAGGCCGCCGCCATCCCTTAGACCTGTCCGAAGTTTTGCGACCTAACTGAAGTTGTTGTACACGCGGGTATAAACAATTGTGCGACTTACGCCTCGCTCGCTAAGTGAACCAAAATCAGCCTTGCTCGTGGTAGCAAATACATCCGCACAAATATCGGCCGTCGTCTTCGTGAAGTACGAAAGGTAACGAAACTGCTCCTCTCCTAAACAAACGGGATTTTTTTTCAACTCCCAAATAAAGTATTTACTTTTGCAGACCGCTAGTTTAGTTTCCTTGAAAGTAAAATGTTTTCAAAAGCACATGTCTCTGGTTATAGTATTAAACAGCGGTAGAGAGGTAACTTTTTTCGTGTTTTAGTGCATCACTGAGCTGTGGAAGCTGGCTTATAGTTCCAGATCCCTTCTGTATTTCGATATCGATGTGCGGCAAGGCGAAAACTACTGGGCTGATATTCACAAAGCTGATTGCACGTAATGTATAATAAGAACAGTGATTGGTCTCCACCCGCGTGATGTTTATTCCCTTCAAAGAGAAACGATGGGATAGCCGAAGCGCAGGATAACCAAGCTGCTTTTCGATATCGTAGAAGCAACTAGCTCTGTAAATTACGGCCCGCTTTTTTACTAGCAAGGCCAAGTATTGCTACAACGGCAGTTATTCTGATGTAAAAATAACTTTCGTACGGACTACTTCATTTCGATTGATAGCAATGCGATGTCGGATTTGCGCCTAACTCCATTATACTGGGCAAACGTTAGTGGGAGTTCTTCTGTGGAAGCAACAGTGCAAAACGCGACGTTACCACGCGCATTTGAAGCCGGTTCTATCACGGCCACTTCCATTCCAACACGTACGTCATGTACGGCCTCCGGTAATGAACGCCTTTTCTATTCAGTTTCGTTTCCGAAAACGCCAATAGAGAGTTATAACAGATCGCAAAAACGCTTCCGGTAAGGTGACGTCTACCGTCAGGGCGCCACCGCGCATGCGCAGAACCATACCGTAAAGCGGAGCGACTTGGCCGAACGGTACCGTGACGTACTGTGTGCGTCGTGCCAAAGCGGACGGCCGCTTTGGAAGAGCTTGGTAGACGTACGACTGGCTCACGCCTAGTAGAACGAATTTTAAATATGAGATCGTTTAAGAAAAATGAGGTTGCAACAAGTGAAATCCGCGGAATTCTGACAGCTCAAGCAGCAAGCGAAACACGGTCCCGACCCAACTGCCGTGGCTTGTGTCGTCGAGCGACGCATGCACGATAGCTTCTTTTACGTTAAATAAACGCGGTCCGGCTACATTACTAGTATTAACAGCAACATGGGGCCAGTCTGCAAATCGGCGAGTGAGGAACTGGCGGTATCAGTGCGAGGGACTCTCGAATACAACGAAAAACTAGAAGCAGCCAGCCGTATGTACTGACAGCCAAGTTTTACCTGCTGGCGTCATCTGTCGAGATTGAGTAGCGGCAAATGCCTGCTTTATGTTCACGCAGTAGCCACTTCGAATCTCACAAGGGGCGTTGCATATATGTTTTTTAAATAATGCCTTTAGCGCTTTTGAGAACTAATATTTAAGCTCTGAAAACTCCACAGACTCACGAAGAATTGCCAAACGACGTACAACCCAAGTCGCTCCCAGCAACGCTCCCAGTCACGGTAGCATATCGGGTAGTTCCGGTCTACTATAACTCTTAAAACCAGCCTTCACGGTACTGTCCGGTAACGGGTACCGCGTACCGTACCGGAACCGTTTTTCCGATATGCTATAACTCTCTAATGTCGTAAGCCGTTTGCGTCGCGCGCGTTCATATTTGAAACGTAGTACGTGCATTTCGCGCTCTTTTTATGGGTACAATTAGGTGACATTATTTTTACGTTGTCGAAAACATCATTGCAGTTGGCCTTTAATATACTAACCCATTGCTCAAACTACGGTCACCAGTTTTGCTCGGCTCTTTATGTTACTTTCTGTTTCTTCGTGTTTATCTTTATTCGGACGACTGGGCTTCACGAATACTGCTCCAGAAAGATCCCTTGCTGCACGTTGCTAAGCAAAGCGCAGAGTCAGTGCGGGCGTGATGATACAGCCTTAAAATTTCGAAAACAGCCTTAGGACGGCACACTGACAGCGTCCACAACCGTCCTGCCTTCTGTGTCTCTTAGTAGCGTTATTTTGAAACATTCCTTACGTTATTAGGCCTCACTGAACATGGCAATTCCGTCCGGAAAGTTAATCTGGCTAAAGTGTTAGCTATTTACACATGCTACCGGCTTCAATCGATAAGGATTTAGAAATACGCTCTTTGGGCAGGCTGTAAACTGTTTGGGAGAAATGGTGTCGCTTAATGGCTTCCTTATTAATAATGGCTTCCTCATTAATAGCAAACTCTCCTTCTTCTGTGCAACAATAATGTGGCAGTAGGTTTTTGTCGTTCTTCCGAGGGCTGAACATGCCCGCTTTGCTCCCTCCTCTCCCACCTCTTTCCACAGTCTTTCCGTTGGAACGGTGGGCTTTATTGAAACAAACGCTTCTTCGTAATCTTTAAAAGTCATCTGCGCAGAGAGACAGGGAGAGAGAGTGAACATTTATTCATCAAAACTGGAGGAGGGTAAGAAAGGGTGTTAAAGAATGATGCTTCGTTACATTCTACGGATTTCCCAATGAGCATGTCACTGACATAAAAGTTAGGTATTGCTTAGAAGCCCCATACAGCCGCTTATTTCAAGTGATAGAAATGCACGGAGTACGTTAAAAAGTTTACTATTACCTCCGTAAACTGCTTGTGCACAACACAGCAGCGGCTCTCAAACGAGGGTCTGCGAACACCGAGCGGTTTATGAATAGTATTACAGGCGGTCCGCGAAGCCGTCCGCAAACCCATCTCGCTCTTTCTTGTTCTCTTTTTACCAAACTTTCGCTGTAACAAAAAAAAAAACGTTTTGCCTGTGGCCTCTTCAGCCAACCTCATCTTCCTGCAGCGTGCAGGAAGGGCAGAAGCATAAACGGCGGGTATAGAATAGGTCATGGCCGCTTTTAGCTGCAAAAAAAAAACAAAAAACGTGGTTAGACAATATGACACAGATCCAAATATTTATCGTGTTGTAATACATTCTTTTTGCAAGCCTAGAAGGGAAGCCGGGCCACACTTAGCTCAAAACACTGCCGATACGCCTGTAATTTCGGCATAGCCCTTGTGAATTAAAATGAGGTTTTTGTGTTAACAGGCATGTGGTAACATTGGAGTCATTATGCAGTCCATGAGGAGACTTACCGCAAAATATTCTTAGGGTTGTAGTAAAACCGCTTGTGGCGGTGGAAACAGCGGTGATCACGGCGACGTCACGCCCATTCAAGTTGTACCTAGTCAATAGCCAAACTGACGTAGATTGGTAATCCCGTCAATTGTTTCATGATTTTTCAAGTGCAAACTAGTGGTAAAAAGGCACTCCACAAACGAAGACGAAGAAGAAACACACGGATGGCAATTTGTAGTTTTATTGCGGTGCATGACGGTCCAGGGGCAGTCCGTGAGTTTATTGTTTTTGAAGCGCCTTCTACCACCAGTTTTAATTCAACAGCCAAACCATATGCGTCTCAACTCAGAGAGGAGAAATTGATGACTTTCTGGAGACTGAAGTGACGTCAATTTTCCCATGCATTACACTCATCCTCCAGTCGGACGACAAGTCATACCAATGCACTACATACCCGAGTACTTATCGATTTACTTCTTCGTGGTCCTTCTAGAGTATCAGAGATTTCTACCAGCGGACCGTTCATGTTAGCAATTGAAATCTCCCTACCAGATTGGCATAGATTGTTTAGAACTTCTCCGAGTCGATTATTTTTGGCTGCACTCATTAGATCCATGATAATTGCGCCGTCCTCGTAGGCTTTTCCGTTATCATTCGCCAGAGTGGCTTTTCATTCTTATGTCTACTTACGGCTGGAAATCCGCAAACCCGGCAGACCCTTTCAGCACTGTTCCCTGGCATTACGTTGATAGCGTCCACGCCTTCACCGAACCTTTATTTACTTTCACTCTCTCATTCATATTGTCTTAGACGTTAGCCGTTCCGGATTCGAGTTTGCACAGTCTAGATCACCGAATAGCAAGCTTCTTCGTTTGCCTTAAGCGCATCCTTTCCAAATGGTGAAGGTCAGTCTTAATAACAATAAGCAGCCATCGCTGCCGTTATTCCCGGATTTGTAATTCTACAGAAGTAGTGAACGTTGTCGGCGAAGCAGCCTTGCAGTTTGTAACGCCCAGCGCAGGCAGAACTAAAGGAAGGCAGCCTTGAAAAAGAAACCAACAGCAACAACACAAAGCCCGCATACCCGCACTCATAATATGAGCGCGGGTATGCGGGTACGTACCCTGGCACCCAGTGATGTGACATCATTACCAAAAAAAAAAAAAAAAAAGCACACAAGCCTGACGATAAATAAAGGTTTGATATTAGCGCAACGACATGGGTAGATAATTCGAATCATTAGACGTAATGGGAAGAAATGAATAGAAGAAGGCATACGTGCGACAATGCGTTTTAATGCGTAATGTTGATAGACTAAAGGACCATAGCAGTACACAGGCACCGAAATAAGTTCGTTTTCAAAAGAGGCACGATTTTATATCTTGAAAAAGAAACTAGGGTGATTAACGTTCCGACGAAGCGACACACAAGGTAAAGATGGTGTAGATTTCAGCTACCAGTACGGCTATAACTAGATAAGACGAAGCGGGGAATCGTTTTGTACATGTTCAGTAGCTTGATCTAGATTATCCGGAGTGGGATTTTATACGGAAGCGGCATACTGAAGTTCAATCGAACTACCGTTTTATACAAAAGTAGTTTCAAAGAAGCAGGGACCTGGCTGCAATTTGTCCGCAGATTACCAGGCACGCTGTTCGCACTGCCTGTCATTCTCTCAATATGTAGTTTTCATGATAATGCCGAAGCTAAGGCAAGCAAACATAACGGTAAGATGTTAAGTTTTCGAACTCAAAATTTTTTGGTTTATCTACTGGGCGATCCTCCTTCTGCCGCGAGACGTGGATGAATTTACGTTTATCTGAATTTTGTTCCAGCTTCCAATTTTCACAAACAGGCGTCAAGTTAAATAAATTTTGTCGCAGCTTAAATTTGTAGTGGTCGTTGTGAAATCCGCGATTTACGACTCGATCATCTGCATATCAATGTACGTGAGAAGCAGGGCAAATAATTATTTTAAACTTAAAGTAGGAATGGATTTAGGACAGAACCTCGCGGTACACCAGACGCCCCTTCGATTAGGGGGAATCGTGGTCAGTAATAGATACATACTGTTCAGGATTAGCAAGAAAGCATTAAAGCAATGTTAATATTTTCGCGTCTAGATTTTAAATTCAAAGTTTCATAAGTAATCTGTGGATGAATTTGTCGAACGCCTTCGGGAATGAAAAAAAAATGCCCTCGGCCTGTTAACCTTTATCGGGTATGTTGTAGAAGGAATGAGTGACAAGGACTAGCAGGGTATTACATGAGAATCATCCGCAAAACCATAATATGTGGAAGAAAAAAAAAAAGAGTTTCATTCTAAGAAGTTCGAAATTTGAACGTACAGTACATGATCCATAATTTCATATGATATACAGGTCAACGAAATTGGTCGATAGTTGGGAGGAGAGTGTCGATTACGGAACTTTTATTGCGGGACTGCTTCGCCTTCACTATTTTATGGGAGTGGTACGATCCCGTGTCGAATTGTTGGCTGAAATAGTATACTTAAAAGCAGAGACGAGTACACTTCAGTCTGCTTCAGAAATACCACAGGGCTCAATAACTGCAGAAAACATAACAGAGTATTGATACTCAAACATTTTGGACATCAGGAACAGTCGATGGCAAGCAAAATGCCCAGGAGAAATCCTCATTTAACACAAAAGCAGCCTGTGCGGGCGAAACAGGGACGCAAGCATCATTAAACAAAGAAATTGTACGGTATTTTTTCGGGTTGACAGCATTCCGAAACTCTTGGAGGTCATCTTATACCTAGTTGGAAGAGTTGCAGTAATGAAATTATTGGCAGCTTCTTAAACGAACTAGTTATATTCCGCTTCTGCATTGTAGATGGCTCCGCGCGATCACTATAGAGTTACGCAGCATTGCGTGCGGAAACCTCGTTTCATTTTGTTGAGGAGGCACTTCAACACATTGCTGAACCATGGTGTTGCCCGGTTCGAGCGAGCGAAAAAATTACTTAGCCCATATGCATCGTTTTCTGAAAAACCTTTTTCTGAAAAAAGTTCAATATTCTCTATGCGTTTGGCACATTAATGCACATCATATTATCAGCACATTTTTCATTTGTAGTGTTAAAATCTGCTTTACTGTATCGTTGTTTGTTTTTTAGCGTCCACAGTGCGCGGAGCGGCGGCATTAGGAAAAATTTGCAACATGTCGGGATCGCTCAACACCGAAAGGTATGAAAGACTAGATAGAAGGTCAGGGTGCGCTGATAAAATTACTTCAGATGTATTTGGACATGTACCGGTACACCTAGTGAGTTGGTTAACCACTTGAGCGTAGGCTAAGGTTGTTTTTGCCCGCAGAGGAAAACGGATTAGGCACAGAGTATAAAATGGACCAACTCATGTTCTGAAAATCAAAATCTCCCATCAAAATAATAGGCAAAGAATTATAAAAGCGTACATTGCCATGGCTGGCATATTATAAAGTCATGAATTTTATTTAAAAAATGCTGAGGAGGCATAAGAAGGGCGTTAACAGTCGGCTAACATTTTTTTTTTTAATGTAGCACAGACAATTATGCTTTCCAAGTGGGAGGCTACGTTCATAGGCGTACACAAAATGCGCATAGGTACGGCTATCAACGTGCCGCCACTGCTCCTACCCTCCCTGTTGCAGCGGTAAACTTCATATTCTTCATTGACCCGAAAGATCTCGCTGCTGCGCACTTTTGCACTCAGCCGTGTCTCTGCTAAAAGGTAAGGTCTATGTCGCATGAACTTATGGCAGAATTAAGGTGATCCCGCTTCCAAATAGCACTTCTTACAATTGCAAAAAGCAGCGAAATCAGCGAAGCACACACTTTGCGCCACTGCTCCTAGGTAATTGCTATGTCCGGGAATTTATCTGCCGATTGGCACGTGAGTAAGTGCTAGATGCCGCTTGCCTCATAACTGCTGCCAAAGGTGATTGGGTGATAACCAATGCTGCTTTATCAATCACTCCACCAGTGTTTTTATTGTCCCGTCGATGAATACCGCCAATTTGTAGGGAAGCGTTTGTCAAAATTCCCGCACCTGGCTACTGGTCGCCCTGAGTGATTATTCTGGAACATTGCAGAGAAGCAGACAGGGTAGGCAAGGGTATAGTGATTATAAAATCGATTTATTTTTCTTCCCAATGGTCCTCTCCTTCTTAACAAATATAGCCTACATATAATTGGGATCATTATGTAAACACTGCTTGTGACCTCGCTTGGAATGCAAATATCCAGCACAATACCAGCAGTACACTGAAGACGAAGTGAACATTTTCGCTTTGTTTTGGTGGTTGTTCATATCTGTTCCGTTTTCTACCGTTCGGGAAGCAGGTATTTATTACCTTTAGTTTCTTCACCTCTGCTAACTTAACGAGTGTGTTACCATAATTACTCCAGCAACCTACCTAAAGCACTGGAGTGCACGCCCTCATATCTATCTTTTCTCAGAGTTTTTTTGTTAAAGTACCCCATTTTTATCCTTCCAAGAAAGCTTTAGGTCCTGTAGGTCCTGAGCCCACGACCGTGCGATATGTCTGCGTGAACGCTCGCTCTAATGTAGCAATGCTTGGGATCCGAAAAAAAAAGCACAGAAAATGCGCGTTGCGTGCCTCTAGTTCCGACTGCAAATGCGGGCTTCGGCGAATCTTAAGAGTTTGCGCTTCAATTGTAGCTTACCGAACACTACAAAGTAACGTGTGCGGTCTGTTTTTCTCAATTGTTAGATTTTCGGAAGCTCAAAGAGGTGTTCCCGAGGATGTGTTCCTTTATGAACCGGCTTCGTGGTTGCTTGTGTTGTTGGTATTTCAGGGTTTACCCAGTGGTGAAAGCGCCGTAAACTAGCCACTCCTTGCTCGATCGTGTAAGAGGGGTTTGCTGACTGGTTCCCGCTTATTTTGCTTTGTGGAGAATGGCTCACTCCGTGAAAACGTGCATTTTCGCGTTTTAGACGCTCAATCTCAATCACGGGAATGAATAAAACGATTTTATTATAACGGAGAAGTTATTAACATCATAATCACTACAACAGCACGCATATAATCACAAGGGTGTCTTTACTTAAGCTTGGCAGTACGCTTGGTTAACCCCAGAGCAGGTTCTTCTGTGTTATTATGAAATCATTTTATTCATTCCCGTGATTGAGATTGAGCAGACCTGAAGTTTTCTTATAGGGCACCAACACAGGGCTGCCCGTTACCCTTCATAGAAACCCACGTATTCAGGGCAGACGTGAATTGCATAAGATTTCCAACTTTATTGTGAAATACGTATCTAAGGAAAGTCAATGAAACTCAGCGCTATGTTACACTCAGGTAACCGGCTAATGTTTATACAATTTGTTTCCGTGGATTTCCGCGTCTGGTCCACGCGAAAATGTTTTTATCTCTAGTTTCTTTCGAATTCTCTGTAGCTATCATCCGGATGTAGGTATTTTGAGTAAAAAGTGTACTGAAGTTAGCCGCTGAGATGGCTCTATAATTACGCATAGTTTTATTTACTTTTCATAGTTCGCAGTGAAGACGCAAACGTTACAAAATTCCCGTGTGCCGTCATTACACGGCTTTCTACGGAGAGGGTAGGTTAAAGAAAACGAAGGTAAGTCTTGCTTTACTGATGTTATCGAAAAACAAAATATATACACATTAGCCGCTGACACGAGTGTAGCATAGCGCCGAGTTTCTTCGACTTTTCCTAAATGAGCATTTCACATTAAAGTTCGCAATATTATAAAATTCCCGTCTCCCCTGAATACGTGGGCTTTTATAAAAAGGAAACGGGCAGCCCCGTGTTGCTGCCCTATAATAAACCTTTAGAGCTGCGAAGTTTTGTTTACCCGAATAACACGGAAGTATGCTTAATCGCAAATTATAAACAAACGTACTTGCTTTCCCGCAGAGATGCTTTGATTGAGGTAAAGCACACCATAGATTCGCTGGTCGTTCTTTTTCACAGAATGAATGTGGCTGATAACTTTTTTTTCAGTGACATTATATCGTATTTAAGCAGGAGGCGATCGGTAATATAATATGTTGACACCTATGTGTTGACTTTTGCGCTCAATATCTCATCGCCATACAACTCACGTCCACATCACGAAGAAAGATATCGCTTCTGGGGGACATCTGGATTCTGGAGGACGCACGGACAAAATATTGGAACCAAAATATAAAATATAAGAAGTGTGGCTGAGGTCGTCTCGGCTAGCTTATTGAAAAATTACAAATATTTCCTACAGCGCAGACACTTTCCGCTCTGTACAGCCGTAAATTTGCGTACCGTTGATACTGTATATAAAGGCGCATGGAACGGGTAAACATGTGTTTGAAATTGGAAACCATTTGGGGCTTTCTGTCGTTCAGAACTAATGAAGGCGGTACAGTAAAGTTTCATCCCTAAATTACCATGAAACGATTTCACGAGGACAGTACAAGGGAATTGGCGGTATACACGAAACTAAAAACTTGCCTGGAACAACCGAACACCCTAGTACAGCTCATGCTGAACCAACATTCCGTAACAGATCGGTGACAAAAACGCATGAGCGGCTCCGCACTTACGCCTGATATGAACGCAGAAAACATACCTAGGGTAGTCGGCGCTGCTAAAAAAACAATTATTCACGTCTTTCTTGCTTTCACTGTATGAAAGTTTCCGGCTACCTCATGCGATAAGTGTCGTTATGGGCATGAAAGGAGCTTTGGGTTGTTTAAAATCACCGGGGGAAACTACAAGGTAGGCGCAACAGTGATTACTGTTGTGCGTACATTGTTTGCATCTTTGAAAAACGTGGTCACGTCTGTAAGATTGGTATGGCGTCCCTCCTACCTGTACCAAAGTGTAAGGTCCACTTATGGGGTCAGTGGCCAGGCGCCCAGGCCAAGCGTGTGACAGAAAAGATGCCCGCTGCTCGGTCTAGAGGCATTGCACAGCCAACACTACGCTGTGGTCGCCGCCAATTCACCGCGGCGCGTTCGGGAGACGGCTTGACTGGACGGAGGAATGCCGTGGTGATAATCACCCTTTAAGAATGCAGACGGCCCCGCAAGTTCCCAGAATTGCTGACATAGCGGACAACGGAGAGGTGGTGATCGTCGTCTGACCGCGGCGCGGCGAGACAACGTTGTTACGCGCCCTCTTCGGCACGGCGTATAGCCGCCGCTTTCCACCCCCACCCCTCGCCGCCGCGCGCTTTCTCGCCCGCGGCCAGATTTTGACCAGAAGGTGGTGGCGCCTCATCGAATATTCCGAAGATGGGGGAGTGAGAGCTGTCTACGTGAATTTGGGCCCTCCCTTACGCGTGTACGGAAGCTTGAGGGGCGTTCTCGAGAGAGAGTAATACAGAGGTGTTATAAGGGCGCACTTGGCTGTTAGAAAGGGTTCTTGTCTGAGCTCTCAGCTAGGCAGGTTCCCGGCGAGACAATGAGTCTCAACCGCTAAAGCTAGGTTGCGATTTGTGAGCCCCATAAGCGAGAGAAGAGGTAGACTTGAGGATCGCGTCGGAAGTTTAGGATGTAGCAATGCACCGGGCAACTAGACGGGTACTGCGGAGGGAACAGAGTCCCGGCCGTCGTTTCTCGAGCGGTTTGTGTACGCTGCGAGCAAAGGCGAGTTAAACGGACTTGGAAAGCTCGAGTGACATGTACGCACTTGGAGCTAGCGTCTAGCTGGAGTTCGAAGTGTTTTCGTTTTTATTACTGATGTACCCAGTTATCCTACTGTAAATAGCTGTATATAGACTCTTCGTTTCCCTTCATCAACTACAAACGCCTCGACTTCATCAATTCAGTCACCATCTCCGAGAACTTCAACACCGTCGCCCTGCGAGCCTCCTGCCAACTCAACCGGAGCCCGGGCGATTGGGTTCCTGATCGACACTGGACTTCGGGGAAACGAACATCATCAATTTTTACTCCAAGGATACGCCTGCACTGCACTTTTTTTGTCAGGCAAACCCGTCTTGCATTGAATTTGTAGGTCAAAGGTTAAACCGGTAACTAGAGCCCCGCTTGGCCTTTCCAACTCTGCACATTCAACTGCCTGCTGAAGCTCTTTTCAGTGTCAAAGAGCAGTCGTGGCCTTAAGAACTAACGAAGACTCAGGCACGACGTCGCCAAAGCGTTTTATAATTGGAAACCCAGTAACCCGGGCACTTCTTGTCATTTCGTTTCGCTGCCTGACGTGATATCGCTTTTTCAATTAACCGAGTCTGAAATGTCCTAAGGGCTTTCAGGGAACGTTTCTTTCCTTCTCGTGTTACTTCAACTGCAAATTTTCAGCAGCTGCACTGTTAATATTCGACAATATTTTTACGTCCTCTGTAAACTACAATTGTGTATGAAATGGCTCCGCGTTCCCTTAAGTATGGCCTCAAAGTTCTGTAGTGCCCACGTATAGAAGTTTTGAGGCTTAACGCACTCGTTGTGCAAATTAAGCTGCCAGTTGGAGTTAAATTCCACTTCAGGAATGAGGCCTGTATAACTTTCGCACGTCAGGGTCGCCCACGAACAATGGTACCATCCTGAACTGCATCAGAGTTCAAATTGCGCTCCACTGTAACCTCAAACGGACGTTTGTTATGACCGAGGCGTACGAGTACGGCCCCTTTCGTCAAGGTATAGTGCCTGGCGAGCGGCTTGTCGAAGACAGCGGCTCCAGTCCCGACGACTGGGAACCAAAGGCTAAATTGATTGATTATGAGGTTTAACGCGCCGACGCTACACAGGCGATGAGGCGCGCTGTAGTGGCGGGCTCCGGATTAATTTTGAACATCTGAGGATCTTTACATGCGCCAAAATTTGGAACACATGGGGGTTTTCGCTCTCCGCCTCCGTTGCCAAAGGTTAAACTGGGGCAGCCTAATCAAAGGCTGTGAGAAAAAAGCGACGATATAACACACTGGGGTGCGAGAACATGACGATGTTAGCAGACAAAGTAACGTTCGCCAACCATATCCGACAACGCAGTGATGAGCTCGGCACAAGGCAAGCGTTTGAAGCCAAGCCTTCTATGGCTAATCGAAAAGAAGATCCGGTGGTCCCGTGCACGCAGAAAACTCTGGCGCAAAACTTATGCGCACGCGCGAGGAATCCAGGTTGGAGAGGATTTAGAAGTGTGGAGAGATTGCCTTGCTTTATAGATTACATAGCTGCATTCCTTCATTTACAATCACTGGTAGGTGGCAATGGCTCATGGGAGGAAACGTAAAAAGAGTCTCTCTCGAAGCAGAGCCAGGGCGCAGTGAACTACTGCGTGGAGCATAATTCGAACACAACGGCTTGCATGGGCAAAGCGACGCCAACGTGGAAATGGCAAGCACGGGTCGCACGTTACTCGAAGTAGGCAGGTCATGGGTAAACACTGGCCGCAGTTTGCAGCTTCAATGGTCAACCATCTGTACGAAGTGCATGGGCGTATTTTTGTTCTTTAAAAGCACACGTGGAACGTGTTTCAGCAAAACCAGACTCAAGCATAAACAAGCAAAAGCAAATACCACTGGTCAAGGAGAGGTGACTCAGGAATTGAAGAGGTCCTCAAAGGCATTTTGAGCAGACTAAATGAACAAGCGCCTTCGTTACGTTAAGTGGTCAGGGTCGCCTGCGCAAAGTATAGCTTTTTTATGCACAGCTGAAAGCTCACACTTTGGCGCAAAGTTAGTGCTCCTTCCCCTCTTTTCCTGAGTGTTTTTGGAAACTGCAATTTATATAAATGTACGTCATCTTTTCTCCAATGTGCGTCAGCACGCTGAGATTTTGCTATTGCACGGCTTTTTTCTCGAACTTTCAGAGAAGAGAAGCGTCCTTTGATCAGCGTCGTCGGGTTGCGGTGGTGCATTTGGTTAATTAGCACTTCCTCCAGTACGCTTTCGCGCTACCGTGTTTGTGTATATTTAACTTTTTGTGCTATTTAGCCACGCTTCTCGTTACAAGAAATGGGTGCAACTTGGCAAAACACGCGTGCGCGTCGATTGAATGCGCCGCTGCCTTCCCAGGAAGGCCGTTCATGGCGACTGATTGGTTGATCGCGACTGGTCTGAACCTGCGCATTTCGCGCACGGGTCTACCTGTCCCTTGAAAAAAAATTAGGAGTGGCTTAGCTCAGCTATGCCTGGATATACGTAGCGTGAGCTAATGTTCAGCTAGTTATTCTTAGCTTTGTTAGTTCTCTAGGATTACATGATTATCATGCTTACTGCTGCTTCAATGACACACACACGGTATACGCATTATGTGACAAATGTATATTTATCAAGCGGCTCCGGCGCGGTTTCACCAGTCGGCCCAGAGCTAAGCTGGTTCCACAGGCGCACGCCGGTGTTGCTGCGACGCACGAGCCCTCGGTTTGCTGTTGTTGTTAAATCTTTTATTCAAAAAGGGAAGGCCGGAGTCCTTGGGGGGGAGTTGGGAGGGGAAGATTCATGGTTGAAGGGGTTGAGTTCGTGGTCTTCCGGAGGCGGCATCAGTTTTCCACAGGACAATTTCAGCATTGAATGGTCCATTCACTGGTGTAGGCCATCGCTATATAACTCGCGCTAGACCGCTCTTAGTGGCGAACCGTATTATAAGGTTAAGGGTGTGTTCATCTAATGTGAGGGGATCGATACGGGTTGAGGGATCTGGGTTTGGGGAAGTGAAATTCCGGTATCGAGAGAATTTGGGGCATATCCAGACTAGGTGGTGCAAATCAGCCGTGACGGCTTGCTGACAGTATGGACATTTTGGGTTGATGTGGGGGTAGTACCATTTGCGAATTGTTTCCGGTGAAAATGATGCATCTGTATAGAATTTGTTAATAAATATTTCTTGGGTTCTTGTAAGGGAAGGCCTGTTGGAAACGTGATCCTTCGGCGTAAGTTGCTTGAGTCGGAGTTTCTTTTCGTGTTTGTACCGGTGTATGCGAATGGCGGGGGGTACGGTGATATTTTCGGCCATGTCCAAGCATTCAGGAAGGTCTGAAGGCTGGGCGACGGCGAGGTCAGCGGAGGATAGGAAAGAGCAAGCCTCCTGCGCAGCTTCGTGGGCTGCTTGATTCCCCGGTGCCGCCAAATCATGGCCAGGAGTCCAGTCTATACGGATTTGAATGCCATGCCGTTGTAGGGTCATTGATTGCCGGATAATTTGGTTTACGGAAGGGTGCGTTGAAAATGGTCGTCGAAGTTCTTGAAATGCTTCGTAGCAATCGGTTAATATTCTGGTCTTTGTTGGTATAGGTTGATGGTGGTCGTACATCAAGTAGTCAAGAGCATGGGTAATGTCAAGTAGTTCCGCTTCCGTTGGTGTTACAGAAATTTTGGAGGGTCGGGTTCCTATAATGGTTCGGTCATCTGGGGAAACCCAGGCAGTTCCAACATTTGGTGGTGTCAGGCTGGCATCAGTATAAATGTCGGTTTCGTCGGGTTTTTTTGTGCTGAATAGCCTCTGACAACGTTTTTGTCTAGGAATGGCCGTTGTGCGGGTGATGGGGTGAGTTGTTGTTGGTTCGGTCAGGAGAGGTCGTTGCCACGGAGGAATAGGTATCGGGAAGTCAGGTAAGGGGATGTGATCTTGCTTATCCCAGGCCGTTAGTATAGCACCTTTATGGGTAAGTTTACGCTTGAAGTTGTATTGGTCAGTTTGCTCTTGAATAATTTTTTCAATTGGTGGAAGGGCAGCCGCAGATTGGAGATTAGAGATTTTTGTATGGCGTGGTAAGCCAGTGATTGTAGGAAGAGTTGCATTGTGAAGGACATTAAGAGCACGTCGTTGGGTACAATTCAATGTGTAAGATTGGGCTCCATATGTAAGAATACCGACTGCAACGGCGCGGGAAAGTGTCTGCACTGCTTTTTGCTTAGCTCCTCCATGCTTATTAGAGAGTCTTCGTATGGCATGTTGAGTCGAATACCATTTCTGTTTTAATTGGTTCAGCCATATAGTCGGGCTACTTTTGTAACCGACGGGGATGCCTAGTAGGCGAATGTGGTCGAGTTTGGCGGGGATAGGTGTGGTGCCAACGATGATGCAAGGCGGACTAATGTCAGGAGCTGGGTTGCGCCCAAAAACTGACAGAAATTCGGTTTTATTAGGAGCTAAGGAAAGCCCGAGATCCGGTAGGGTAGATTCAATGCTTTCTACTGCATTTTGCAGGGCCGTAATCATAGTTCGTTCATTCGTGTAGTCCCTTGATTCGGTCCATATTGTGATATCGTCCGCATAAATAGTAAATCTCGCACTAGTGTCTCTTTGAAGGTTCCGGGCTATCCTAGTCATGGCTAGATTAAAGAGTGTGGGACTGAGGATCGAGCCTTGAGGAACTCCTCTGTCGAGGTAGAAGGTACGAGGGGTCCAACCTGTAAATGTTCCTTGAAGCTTGATGGGGCGGGCTTCTAGGAAGTTTCGGACCCATGTCTGTGCTCGTTGGCTAGGAAAGGCCTTAGCAGGTTCATCGAGGATGGCTCTCTGACTGACACAGTCAAAGGCCTTTCGGAGGTCCAGTGCGAGTACATAGTCCGGGAGTCTCGAACAGCTTGAGCGATTAATGACGCGTCGCAGCAGCCATAGGCTGTCGGTAGTGCCGATATTCGGGCGGAAACCAGTTTGCGCTGGGTGAAGGTATGGTTCGACATACTCGAGGTAGTGCACTATTCGATTGTTAATGAGTCGTTCGATGAGTTTGCATAGGACAGGTGTGAGGGAAATTGGTCGAAGATGGGAAAAATCGTTAGGAGAGGTTTGTTTTTTGTTATGTTGCGGTATGGGATAGATGAGGGATAGCTTGAGATGTAGAGGTACCTGCCCGGTTTCCCAGGAATCGTTTATTTGTTCCAAGAGTTTATATCGTGCTTGTTCTGGAAGGTTGCGGAGGTGGGTCCATTGTATGCCGTCGTGTGCTGGGGCAGACTTCGGTCTACCTGGGTGAATAGCTGTAGAAAGTTCAGCGATTGTGAAGGGGTTTTCAAGGTCGGAGCACGGTTCCGGGATAGGGAATTCGGGTAGAGGGGGTGGGAGAGTTAGTGATACGTGTGGAAAGAAGCTTTTGAGCAGCAACTCTTCAGTATCCACGGGATTCGTGCTGTTCAGCATGATAGTGCTAATTATTGGTGTCTTACTGCGTTTTTTGTGCCCAAGGCTGCGGTAAAGTTTCCATAAAGAAACGTAACCTGGTGTTTTCCCGAGGTTGTGACACAGATTTACCCAGTTGTCGCTTGATAGTTCTTTTTGGTATTGGTTAATGACCTTGTACTGATGTCGGATACGTCGGAGTATGTTGTGCCTTTTTCCAGTAGAGCGGTAGAGCTGGGTGAGGTACTGCATTTGTTTCCAAAGGTTGGCGAGGTGATTGTCAAAGGTAGGGGAATCTTCATCGATGTAATAGTTTCCAATGCAGCAGCAGAGGATTTCCGTATAATTTCAGCCATTGCTGCAAGTGATGTAGGGGGATCGTATTGAAGCAGATGATCTCGGAAGGAAGACCAATTAAGGTGGGTGCACTGTTTCTTGTTCCACCCGTCCCGGATTCGTTTGCCGCGAAATGTGATGATAATAGGGAAGTGATAACTGCCCCACGTTGTAGAGCAGGGTACCCATGAATTTGTAAGACCTGGCGAGGCCCACGTAAGGTCTGGTGTGGTATCCTTTTGAGATAGATGTAGACCGATGCGGGTTGGGTATATTGTATCATTGATTGGTTGAAGATTTAGGATTTCAGTAAATTCAACTAACTTTGTTCCACGAGCTGAATTTGTTGAGTATCCCCATGCCGTATGATGTGCATTGAAGTCACCCCCGACGAGAATGGGGGTATTTGGATGTGCATTGATAAGGTGCTGAAGCCATGTGAAGGGGCCGGTGCCGGTGGAGGCAGAATATGGCTGATAGTAGGCGGACACCAAGACTAACTTTTTAGCGTGGGGTGGCTGCGCGACAATGGCCACAACTTCGTGCATCTTCGAGTTCGAGGCGGGAACCTGTAGTTGTACAGCCGGAATCGACGCGTCGACCAATATTGCTGCATACCCGGGGGTGGCTCCTTTTCGTGATATGGAGGGATTTACGAAAGCGTTGTAGCCAGAAATTTTCGGGGTATCCAAAGTTTCTTGAAGGAGGAGGAAAGCTGGTCTGAGTTGCTTTACTTTACTGGTCAGAATTGTTTTTGCTGAAGAGAAGGCTCGGCAGTTCCACTGTAGGGCTGTGAGTGATGTGGGGAGGTTGAACTTTTCTTGGGGGTTCGGGGATGGGTTCCGGAGGGTGCATTGATTTAAGGACTTGCTGGAGAAGGTCTCTGATTTGGTTGAGTTGACCTTCAAAATATTCTTGCATGCGACGGCCGTCGTCCAACCGTGCAAGCCGTTCTTGATGGATCTCCGTGCGAATTGTTTGCAACGTCTGGGTCATCTGGGGATCATTTTTGGCCTGAGAGGTAGGGGTTCGCTTAGAGCTGGGGCTGCGGCCGCGAACTGTGAGTGGCGCCACAGATTGTTTTGACGGAGGGTTATTTGGGGGCTTCCGCTTGGGGACATGCGCTCGCTTGAGCTCAGCGATTTCAGCTTTAAGTTGCTGATTTTCAGTTCGAAGAGCATTCAACTGAGCAAGGATAGCGGCGAGTTGTGGATTTTGGTCCGTTGTCATGGCTGCATTTCTTGTTTCGTTTAAAGGGGCTTAAGTGAAGGAAAGTCTATTTGTTTGTTGCTGTTCTTGACACGGTCTACCCACGAAATTCCTTGAGCTTTGTCTTTGGATGGAGAGGTCTGGGTGGTTCGGGGTACGCTTCCAGGGCAAGTTGGGTTCAGCGAAATGTGACCGAACTCATCACAGAGCACGCAGTAAATCGTCGGGCCACAGTCGTCTGATTCTGGGTTCTTTTTTCCGCATAAGTGGCACACCGTTTGGGAGGGGCAGTACTTTGACATATGACCAATGTTATGACAATCAAAGCACACCATTCTGCGTGGTTGGTATGGGGACACTTTCACAATGGCAGTATAGTATTTGACCACTTTGGGGGGCACGGGGGAATCGAATGTAATGACAGCTTTGTTAGTGCGGCCAAGGCGGTGGCAGTCGAGGATTTTGGCTTGTTCACATCGTGGCCATTGCTTGATTTCATCATTGGTGTCACTGGGTTCGATTTTGATAACCCCACGAGAGGAGTTGGGCCGGTAGAGAGAAGGCTTTATTTCGACTGGGAGGGTGAACGTGGGGCCAGACTGAGGAAACTGAAGGTGAGTTACTGTTAGGAGGCGGTCCTTGTGGGTTTCGTCGTACGTCGTGATGTGCAGGCAGTTCCCGAGAGTATGGTATCGATGAGAGGCTAGTTCTGCAAGGCACGGTTGGGGCGCGGTTTTACCGATAAGGTGAGCGAGAGTTTGTTTGGGTTGTTGTTAATGTTAAGTTTTGATAGCGGTCTTAGCACGAGCAGATAGCGAGGTCTACTCACCCGGTCGGTTTGGTTGACAGGAGGGTGTGCGGCGGAGGATCTCTTCCACGTGACCGACTTGCAACGAGGATCGGGGCCTTGATGCCCAGTCGGAATGAAGTTGTTGGAGGCGTCTTGATGATTCCAGCCGAGTTGATGACCAGGATTGGTGTCTTCAGCAGGAACAGTTTCTGTTTCATTCATCGCATCGCGACGTCTTGCGGTGTGGCGGGACGGTTAGCAGGGCTCGGGTCAGGCGGCGTTGGAGAGTGCTGGGGCTGCGCGGTAGGGGGGGGCTCTTGCAATTGTGAAGACGATTGCGGAGGCGTGGGGGGGGGGGGGGGGTCCTTCAGGTTGGTCGGCGGGCATGGATACGCCAGCAACGGCGGCCGAAAGAGCCCCGGTGGCGTCGAGGAAGACATGCCCCATTCACTAGGCCTAACGGCCGGACGTCACTGTTGATGACGATACTCCAATGTAACTGCGAAGCACTGGGCGATAAGAAATGCCAGTAAGGAGCGGTGAAAGTCCACTCACTGTAGAGGCACGTTTGAGATGACCAAAAGACAGTCTAACGGGCGAAAGAACATTGAAAAAGAGCCGCTGCAACGTGGCCGGCTATGGTTCACTTCTTCTTCTTCTCTCCCCGTGACGAACGGAAGTCGGCGAATTCGCTGGGCGCGTGGGGTGTGTGAAAGACGCCGGTCCGCGAGCGACGCTCTCAGCGCCGTGTGACGTCACTGTTCCTCGCGCATGCGCAGCATGGTTCTCCACGAGCCACGCGAAACTGCTCAACCTCGGCCAGTGCAGCTCACGCTACAAATGTCTTCTAGACAAGCGGCCGGCAGGTTTTGCCACAACACGGCGACACAAGGCAGACCTGTGACACTGCACTTTTCGGATAAACTGCGCGCGCGCTGTGTGAAACAGAACAAAAAATGAGCGATCTTCGGCAAGCTACTGATAAAGCATTCCTAATCGGTGCATTCGTGATCAGGAGTTCTCCACCGGTTTTAAATGTCTTTTTGACGCGCCGCCAATAGCAATCCCTGCAAAGTGTTGTTAAGGGTGCGCAAAACCGAAAATGGTTGTAGACATCCCCTCTGATGAGTGACGCATCACGGGGGGGGGGGGGGGGGCGGCGGGAGCCAGGGCGTGCTGTCAAGAGCGAGAAGGTTGGTGAAAAGAGGAGGAAACGCGAAGCGGTAACAATGCGGGGTTGTGGATTTATATTTCCTCAGCAAATGCGGAGGTGATTAAAACACGTTCCTTATTGGGGTATATAGTTTACGTGTTTACTTTGCCAGGAAGACCTACAGACAGCCCCCAATCTGGCGGTCAGAACGAGCAACAACAACTGCTGCGCTGGTACCTTAACCTTCTCTTCTTCTAGTCCCGACATTCCTATAGTTGACACGTACAAGAGCGGTAGAGTACCCTGTGCAAAGAACACGGAGAGTGACCCGCGTCATTACCCTCTCCCCTGTGCATGCACCGTCCAAATGCATCGCCAAGACGGCCGCGCGGTAAACACAGAAGTTCAATGTGAAGTCGAGTGGGTGTACTACGGGCTTATTCTTGCGACGTGAATGACGTCAGACTGTGTCATGGCACGAGGAAAACGAACAGTTCTCTCAGGAAGGTTCACGACGCTCGTCTGAAGAAGAGCATTGTAGAGGCCGAACCTAGCGACGCACCAATTTTTGGGAGTGACCTCTCCACTGAAAAGGGCTCCACTCCCGGATGAGCTCTCCTGGTGTGAATGTAACTTGTATGTTGCAGGCGTTGTACCGGCGGGCATCGTCTGCTTGTTGATACCTAATGCGCACCCGCGATAGTCTCCTTGTGGCTTCTGCGCGCTGTTAAATTACTGCGGCGTCGGTAGTGGCGAGAGTGCACTCGTCAGGCACAAGCATGAAGTACAACAATGTCAGAATGTACTGACCATCAACCATGCGAAAATGAGTGAATCGTGCCGTTTCTTGTAACGCAGAGGCGTTGGCGAAGGTTACGTACGGAAAAATTGAATCCCAGTTCCGGTGGTCAATGTCAACGTGCCTGGTGAGCATATCGGTCATGATCTTATACAGGCGTTCCGTAAGTCCATTCGCTTGAGGGTTCAGCGCTATAGGCGACACTAATATTAAGTCCTTGACCCCTTGGACTCCAGCGAGCGAGGCGGTCACAAGGATCTTTCAGGTTGGCCAACCAGCATATAAAGTGATGATCAGTAGCCACCAGGAAATGTCTCTTGTGTATATACGATCGAAATTTAGTCACTGCCCACACAACCGCTAAGCATTCTTTTTCTGGCGTGGAATCATTGGCCTCTGAGCGTGACAGCCTACGGCTCGCATAAGCTATAGCCATCTCCCCACCATCTTGCCAATGGACAAGTACTGCACCCAATCCGATGTTGCTTGCATCAGTATGCATCTCAGTGTCAGCATCCCCGTCAAAGTGGCCAAGTATACGTGGACTCTGCAATCGAGTTTTGAGCCGCAATTAAAATACACGTAGTTTCCAGAAAGCGCCGGCTGTACGTACAGATGCCGAAAAAGTGGCGTATGGCGTTTTTATCCTTTGGTTCTGGAAAAGCGGTGACAGCAGCTGTTTTTTCGCGGTCAGGGTGGACGCCTTAAAAGCCGACCCTGTGGCCCCAAAATTTTAGTTTTAGTTCTTCATACGCAAACTGGCACTTCCCAGCTTTTAGTGGGAGTTGGGCGGAGCAGACGGCTTTAAGAACAGCACGAAGACGCATCAAGTGCTCTTCTAGAGAGAGAAAACATTTTACTGAGCATCTCCTTAGGTCAGAGGATACTCGTGGCCGCAGGCATGAGCCGAGCGGCGACGTCGGTAGCTCGGGTGACCAGGGTGGTTTGCACGCCTGGGTCCGGGCTACGCAGTGCCTCCTCCCACTGCTCCCCGGATGTGATTAAAGGAAAGCTATTTTGAGGGCAGGCCCACATTATGTGAGGTAGATTGGCTGGGGCGCCGCATAGGGGGAAATCAGGTGTGGGGTATATTGACGCGTGAATGTGCGTTAGCCTTGCGGGGTTTGGGAAGGCGTTTGTTTGTAGGAGGCGCCAGATGTGTGCTTGCTCGTTAGTTAGGTTTTTTTCAGCCGGAGGGTAGACGCGGCGGCAGAGGCGGTAATGCTGCGTGATTTCATTGTAAGACACTAGTCTGTCCCTTGCAGATCTGGCTCCGTGGTTTGGATACAGGCTAGCTCCCGCCCGGATGGTGAGGCCTCGGGCCATTTCGTGAGCTGCCTCGTTTCCGTCGAAGCCAGAGTGCGCCGGTGTCCAGACCAGTTCTACGGGGGGCAAGGGGGGATTTCGGTTCAAAATTGTGAGTGCTGCTTTGGAGATTAAGCCGGCAGCAAAATTTTGAATTGCAGTTTTAGAGTCAGAGATTATTGTGGTTGGGGTGGGTTGCAATGAAAGTGCTATGGCTATCGCCGCCTCTTCCGCTGTCTCAGGACTGAGGGTCTTGACAGTTGCGGTATCTAAAGGGGACCCTCCGGTATTTACTGCGGCGATCGCGTAGGCCTCGTGGTGTCTATACTCAGCTACATCAACATACACGACGTTGGGCTTGCTTTCAAATTTTGTCTGAAGAGCTCGAGCTCTTTTTTCCCTTCGCTCTGCGTGGTGTAGGGGATGCATGTTTCTTGGGATTGGCCTAATGATCAGTTTTGCATACGTGTCATGTGGTATCGGGAGTGCGCCAGTTTGTTTAGCAGGATGTTTGAAACCTAAATTATGCAGGATGTGTACTCATGTAGGGGTTTTGGATAATAGGCCCTATTGATTTAACAAGTGGGCTTCAATAAGTTCTTCGCTTTATTGTAAACTCCTAGTCCCTCGACTCTGGCTGTGGAGGAGCACAGGGGCAGGTGCAATGCGGATTTATATATTTTTCTGATTAACTGGTTCACTTTAGGTATTGGACACCACCACAACGCCATCTAAATATACAAGGCACATCTGCTATGTCAGTACAGGTGCACCAGTGTTCATTATCCGTTGGAAAGGGGTGGGGGATGAGCGAAATCCCAACGTGAGGACCTTAAATTCGTATAATCGGTCAGGAGTAACGAAAGCTGTTTTTTCGTGATCTCGCTCAGCCACCCCTATACGCCCGTAATTGGTGCGCAAATCAACAGATCAGAAAAACCGAGCATGGCGCAACCAATCGAAGGAGTCATCAATACGTGGCAATGGATAGACGTGTTTCTCCGTAACCTTGTTGATTTTCCGGTAGTCGACGCAACAACGAAGAATACCGTGCTTCCCAACGAGGATGACTGGTGATGCCCACACACACGTGGACGGCTGGATGACATATTTTCGGGGAATTTCGTTTGCTTGCGGCGAACAGCCTCCCTTTTTATTGTCGAAACTCGGTATTTGTGTTGGGGAACGGGTTGCTCGTCGTCGTCGGTGATGATGCGATGTTTAGTGATTGTTATTTGTCGCACCTTGGACGTTACAGCGAAGCAGTCGCTGAAAGAGTCGATAAGGCTGAGAAGCTTTTGCTGTAGTGACGTCGTCAGGTGCGGGTTTGCGTCAATTTTGGTGACCTTCTCTGTTCCGTTCTGCGCGGACAACACACTTAGGCTGTGTGGCGGTGTCACTCGGTGCGTATACGTATGCGACTGCTGGCCTGTGCAATAAATGCTGGTGTTCCGTGCTGACGTTCGTGAGACGTATATCTGTCCGTCCTCTGCTGACCTCTACTAGGCCTCGGACTGCGCATACCTGCCACGAAAGCAGCATTGAAACGTTTGGTTCAGCGATTCGGCCACTGAGAGGTCTTCCAAAAAAATGTGCCTTCAAAAAAAAAAGGTAGAAGTTACGTGTATGCCCACACTCAAGAATTAACTGGTTTCAGAATAACGCTATTAAGGTGGCATGCGCTGGTACTAGGGCTCAATGGCTGACATGCGTGTACCTGCATTTTTTAATGTTAAACTTAATATTCCAAATCTCACACCATTCTTGAATCCGATCAATATCAGCTTGTAAATCAAGTATGCGTGTGAGCGACCATTAATTGCGCGAATGCCAAAGTACGAATGTTGTGAAAGCCAAAGCAATAATGTTTACCTGAACACCAAACGCGCCTTGTTTTATATCGTGTTGTTGATGGGCTTTGCAGTTTCTCCGCTGCAGACGCTTTGCTTTGGTATCCGCCTTAACGATTTCGAGTGGCTTCGACCTGATTCTGATGTGTTGCGGCGTTGATCCTTCATGCCGCCGTGTAATGGGAGAGGTGACGACGACGGCAAATTTCGCAGCTTGCTCGTCGGCAACCTTCATCTGCGGTAGACTCACGCGGACCACCTCATCTCGCTACTGTTACCTCTCGTGAAGACTGTTTTTCTAATAGGAACGGCAATGGCAACAGAAGGGCAACGGCAACAAAACCATGCTAATCCCGTCGAGCGGTTTCGCCATCACGGGAAATTTGACCTTCGTTTGACCGCAGCTGCGCCGTATTCTTGACAACTTTTCCCGGGACTCGTACGGACGAGCCGCCGAAGGCGGCGTTCGCTCACTGCCGTCGCTGCCACCGCCGGCTTGGCGCATGCGCTATGGCAGCTGGTCGCCGCCTGACTCACCGCATGGATGGGAGCTCGGCTATGGATGAAATCGAGGCCGGGCGATCTTCTCTGAGGGTTGCACGGTAGCAGGAGGCTTTCAGCGGTCGTCGACAAGTCGCGTGGGACCACCCCGCGGATATCTTTCCGCGAGATGCTTTGCTTAAGAGGGTCCGGAATTCGAAGCGCTCGAAGCTGGCGTCGGAGACTGATGAAGCGCGAACCATCCAGCTCGGAAAGTGCTGAAGCGGCACCACAAAGCGTGCAGGAACGCAGGATTTGAAGGAATAGTGTAGCTACAGCGGAAGAAATGGTTAAGAAGGTGAAATCAAGACTGAACCAGTTTAAGCGAAGCGGAAGATGAGCTAAGCCGCAGGCCTTTTTTTTTCACTCTCGCCAGTGGCGTGAAACGCCTCGAAATATGTCTTGAACATCGGCACACCACCATCCTTCCTGGTGCATCGCTCGCAATTTTCCCAGCCCTCCTCAAGATAAAAGCAATAAAAGCGGGAGCCTTCTACCGTGCACGAGGTGCACCAACATTATAGCTACAGTGAAGTCAGAGCGTGCTATCATGCCGTCGAAGGAGCCTTTTGTCTGTTACGGACACCGGGCCCATGTTTTTTGCTGAATGAATCATTTACGACTTGCGCCTTAGAACCATCGAATTTATAGCTATCACCGCTAACGGTGTAGCCTGTGCTATCAATCACCTTTCCCCTTGCACTAGTCCTGGACCCGATGGTATCACCACGAAACTACTGAAACTCACGATCGATAAATCATCTTTTCTTCTAGATCTAATTTTTCAGCAATTAATTGACTCAGGTTGTATCCCAGAAGACTGGAGAATAGCAGAATTAACTACAATTTTCAAATCAGGTGATAGCTCTAGTCCCTGTAATTACAGACCAATTTCTATTACATCGGCTTGTTGTAAGATGCTAGAACACGTACTGTATTCTCAAATAATGACCCACTTGAACCTAAATAATCTTCTCCTGGAAACGCAGCACAGTTTCAGGTGCAATCGATCCTACCAGACACAACTATTTGGACTAGTAACTGACCTCCACACTTCTTTGCATTCTTTTTCTTACACCGATGCCATTTGTAGAGATTTGTCTAAAGCTTTTGACCGCGTTCCCCATAAGCGATTTCTGCTTAAAATTCGCGATTTTCAGTTGTACCTAAACCCTACTCGTTGGACTGAGGCATTCCTAAATAACCGCACTCAGTCAGTGAAAATATATAATTTATTATCTAAAAGCTTGCGCGTTAGATCTGGGGTACCACAATGCTCTGTTTTGGGCTCCTTATTGTTCCTAATATATATAAACGATATGGCTAACAACATTGACTCCCACATGCGCCTTTCCGCTGACGACTGCGTGGTTTACAAAATGATAGTTAATCCGGATGATGTAGTTACTTTACAATCTGATCAAACAAAGTTAACAAATTGCTGTCGTGCATGGCAAATGGAAATTAATGCGGAAAATCCAAAATATGTAAAATTTTCTAGAAGTAGTGATCAATCCCCTAATAGTTACATAATTATTCATACGCAAGTTGAACCGCTTTCCTCACTCAAATATTTAGGAGTTATTCTTAATGCAAACCTGACTTACAATTCTCACGTTCAATGTATAACTACCAAAGCGCTAAAACAACTTGGCCTTTTAAAGCATCGATTACGGCAGGCTAACCCTACACCAGGCTTCACGATTATCTTTCGCTAATTAAACATTCATTAGAGGATGCGTGAATAATATGGAACCCCCACCATCTTTATATTAGAAACTTACTAGAGTACGTTCAAAATAAGGCTGCAAGGTTTATTTTATCATCATACTCTCGGCATCAAAGTGTATCCTTCTTGAAAAAATCCCTTGCCCTTCCACCCCGTGCCACGCGCCGAAAAGTTTCCAGGCTGTCATACTTCCACTCTCTTTATCACAGCGCCAACCCGTTTGCACGCACTCACATTCGTCCAGCCGCACACGTTTCATCTTGCCTTGATCATGCGCATAAAGTTAACCCTATATTCGCCAGAACAAGCGCTTATAAAAATTCTCCGCTTCTACTTAGCACCGCCGAATGGAATTCATTGCCATCCCACATAGCCATCTTGACGCAGACTTCATCGTTTCCATCTGCACTCTTAGCCTTCCTTGAAAATAAATATTTATGATGTTAATGATGTTTTTTTGCGGTTTCATATCTGTATTTCCGCTGTTCGGCGCTTCTTGTGCCTAAAATGTTTTTTTTTTCCTTCTTAGTGATGTAGTTCCTATTGTTCATGTGGTTGATTTTTTGAACTGTTGTCAAGAACTGTTTTTTTTTCTGTGTATAATTTAGTCATCCCCCCCCCCCCCCCTATGTAATGCCCACGGGCCCTTAGGGCATGTATATAAATAAAATAAAATAAATAAAATATAACACTTGGAGACAAGCCATTCCATGCGACCCTCCGATTCCGCTCCGACAATGCGGTCGACAACCCTAAATGTACGTACAAAACACAGACGTTTCAGTCAGATGGAAAAAGATCCCCTCGGCCAAGAGGTGAATTCGCCTGCCAGTAGGCATAAATTGGGGAACACTGGTGTCCTTCTCCGAATCTTATCAGCGTCGACAGTATTTTTTAATGACACCATTAAGGACAAAACCAGTGTAGCACCAACGGTGACATGACAGGCCACGATAGCTTGCATGGCTCGAACACATTGGCCGTGCTTTGTTTCACTTGTCTCACAGCGGGGCGCATAAACGGCAATAACAGCTGCAAGTGCGATATGGAAGGCCACGGCCGATCGCTATAAGGATACGCCCACAGATGAAAAGGAATTAAATCAAGAAAGTTTGGCTTAAACACATAGGCTGTATCCAAATTCTAGAAACCCGAAGGGGAGCGTTGGAAGGACCCGCTATGGAGACCGTACCGGTCTGGTACAGCGGGACCGCAAGGCAGCAGAGGCCATTGCAGTCCTGGACCAAAGGTACCAGCCTTGCTACACCTCGTCGGGAGATATAGCACTCGGCACAAGAGCCCAATGGAGTGCCACGAACCACGTAAAAAAGGTCTTTAAATAATATTTCCAGTCCAGTGCCGTTCGCTCTATCGTATTCGCGGAAAGGTTGCGGGGTAGGAATGATTTAGGAACCCTGAAGTCCTTTTAACCTCTAAAATCCTTCTAAACCCTTAAAAAGGGAGAATCAGTCCTTGCTCGATGTCAAGGCAACAAATCAGCCTTGAGTCGTTGAACCAGGTAGTTATGACGGGTAAAATTCAAGGCAAGATGAATGCTTCGCAGATATTTTAATACGTCGTCCCACTACACAAAAACACCGATGAATTAATTCACAGGCGTATTGTAACTGCTACCCTGGTAGACTTTTTTCGGGCAAATTTTCCGTTTTATTTCACCTAAGACGACGCAAACGGTGGAACCTGCTCAACGGTCCTTTTACAGCTTCGCTTAAAAATGACGCTCTCCACGCAGGGCCGACAGTACCGAGTCATTCGCCATTACTGTCAATTTTTGTGCGGTTTCACGTGCCGACGCTACGCCTGGGCAAATGAAGGGAGACAGAGTAGTTAAGACCACATGAGAATGCTTGCCGTGCGCCGAAGTCTCTACGCACAAGGGTTATCGTCTGTTGCGTGCATATTAGAAATTTACACCGCAACCGAGGTCCAAAGCCCACCCCCAGGGTAAGCAGTACAGCTCCTTAGCGACTCAGCCACCGTCGCGCATGACTTTCATTTTCATTTAGAGCGTTTAGCAATACTATTAACATCAACACATTTCGGCAAAGGCAGTCGCAAATGAAAGCTAAAACGTGAAAGTATCTTGCGCGCAAATTGATGCCCATGTCGAGCCGCCTACAGCCAAGTTCTGCTAACTAACGTACGCGCTATCGGTGCATCGCTTCGGCAATGTCTCGTCGCCAGGTTTAAGTGCAGAGCACTTTAGGCGCTCGCCTTGTCGTCCTAGCTCACTCGCTCGACCCAAGTATATAGAGCCCCAAGGCGGCGTTCTGGGGGAACGCGGTTTTTCGCGGCCTACCCCATTTCTACGGACCCAGACACTCGTGATTATACTTTCGCTTACCATGAGCTAACCGTGGCACTCCACTGCTTAAACCAGGGACTGAGTGAAAAGAATCAGAGATTGTAGAGCAAATCTGTTAGCCGAAATGACAAAAAAGATGGGAAAGACACGTAGCCCCCACTCAGTTGATTTCAGTTGATTAAACTGGGTTTTTGGGGAAATGAAAAGACACTGAAATACAGCTGCGTATGGTCGCCAAGGCAAACTTTGGAAGTAAATTAATTTCAGGGCAGAAATCGATGTTTGACGCTCCAGGCTAAACTTTTGATAGGGAGTTTACCCCGGTTCATAGATGCAAAATATTGTCGGCTCACGGGTACCATCCTTTTAAGCCCCGTAAGCATGAAAAAAACAATGTGTTACTGGATGGGTCGCAAATGCGACGTCGGTGTAGCCAAGAGATGGTACATCAAAATTCCTCAGGCTAAAGGAATAGTGAACAGATAACATCATGATCCCATTTACGGAAATTTCTTATGGAAGCGCTTAGAAAAAATTATTAGTGATTGAATTTAAAAGAGCATTTTATAAATTGTGGCCTGAGTACGCATCAAATGGGGTACCCAGTTCAGTAGAGAAATAAAATATAGTAAATATTGGTGGGGGTGCAAATCGAAATCCGGGCCAACGGTATGCGAGACGAAGACGCATCCCTAGCACCACCACATCTCGCTGATCTTAAGTGACGATACCTGAGCCTCATGCATGCGTTGTGGCCTCCGACGTAAAGGCGTGGCGTCCGCCAGTTAATAAGACCTACAAAAGTACTCAAAGCCAGCTAAACTAGACGCAGAAATTAAAGTATGTTCCCTCTAAACTTGCAGCTTGCTTGGCGACGCGAACGCTGGTGTGTGTGAAGGGACAGAGAGAGAAACAACATTTATTTGTCCACCATGGTTTTGAACCAAACGAGGTGGAGCCTCTTCACCTCCATCAGACGGCGGCCACAAGTTCTTGGGCTCCGGCAATGTCTTGGACCATTTGGACAGCCCGGATCAATACGTTCGGGTCGGAGCTGTGCAGAACGGTCTCCCTCTGCTACTCGATCTTAATTAACGAAATTTCCAAATAATATGGCGTAGCTATGCCTCACCCGTACATAGCGGACATACACTCGTGTAGAGCCCGGGGTTACAATGACTGCACGTGTCCGGATTGGGTAATGTATTTGTCTGTAAGAGGCGCCATGCTAAAGACTGCCATTTGTTGAGAGTAGAGTGAGCGGGGAATACTTAACCCGATCCAACCATTGCCGGTTAATTATGTCCCTGTACGAGACCATGGAACGAAACGGAGCGACCGAGATCATGGAGCGAGCAATGGAACGGAAGATGATAGGTGTAGCATTAAAGGACAGAAGAGAGCGGAGTGGGTCTGGGAACAAAGGCGTGTTAAGGATATATTAGTACAAATTAACATGAAGAAATTGGTGTGGCCAGAGCATGTAATGCGAAGGCAAGATAACCGTTGGTCATTAAGGGTAAAAGAGTGGATCTCTAGTGAAGGTAATCGTGGCAGGGCGTGGCAGAAGGTTAGATGGGCACACGAGATGAAGAGTAGTAGTAGTAGTAGTAACTTTATTTGAGCTCGAGATGAAGAAGTTTGTGGGGATAAATTGGTCGCAGTTAGTAGTGGGCGTAGAGGTGATGGTGATGGTGATGGTTATGGTTATGGTGATGATGATGATGATGAGGACGACAACAACGACGACGATGAAACCATGCCATCCCTCCACATCACAGCGCGCGAGAAGTAACCAAGTACTCAGGTGCTTTGTAGACACGATCGGCTAGGTTAGCCAAACCTCGATTCACGTCGTGAGAGCGCCATGGCCATCGTAGCAATAGTTGCTAAAGGCGACTCTCTGGCATCCGCCTCGGTTTACACGAATTCCGCTGAGGAAGGAGAAGAGGCCGCTCTTGCGCTGGCCGGTGCCTCCAGAACGGCTAAAACCATAGTGAGTGACTCTAAAACAGCTCTCCGGAATTACTAAATTAGCAGGATCTCTAATACCGTCCTACGCATCCTACGCAACGTCCAAGCCCCTCGTATGCACAACGTGCAAATAATGTGGACACTGGCCCATGCATCTCTCCCAGGCACCGAGCTAGCTCACGAGGCGGCCGGATGTTTCAGTTCCCGGGATTGCCCTGACGACGGTGCTGGCTCGGACCAGTGGGCTATTGCTATGGACCGGCTGGTGACCTACCGGGACAACGCTCAACACTATCGCATGGAGCTCCCGAAATACCCCGCAGTGCATCCCACGCTCAACGGATGTCAATCTGCAGCCTGGCGTCAACTGCAGGCTGATCCATTCCCAAATCCCGCAGTATTAAGCCAAATTTATCCTGAATTTTATAATGACCAGTGAAAGTGGTGCACCCAGCGAGCCAGACTCACTCATATTATTTGGGCTTGTGATGCTCAGCCAGGAACTATACGAGCATGCTTACGAATTAGCAGTGCGGAGCAGTGGGAGACCTGTTTGCTCAGCTCCTACCACGAAATAGAGATCAAGGTCGTCCAACTGGCCGAAGATGCAGCTCGCGCTCAAGGGCTGGAGGCCGTCTTTGAGGGAGAGGAATTCCGAAAGGCTCCCACCTCTTCTTCCTTCTTTCACTTAGTTTTGGGCAAAATAAAGTTATCATCATCAGCGTTCTCGTCACCGGGAAGGGAAGAGTGTGCAAGCGTCCATAGGATTCGGTCGTTTCTGCGGTCTTAGAAGCCGACCAGAATTCTCAGTGCCTCGGAAGAGATACGTACCTTTGCAAAATTCTGAATTGCAGTTTTAGAGTCGCTGACAATAAATTTAGCTTTAGTAGAAGCCATCTTTATGGCAATGGCTACATCTTCTGCCGCTTTTGCCGACGACGTGAGTATCGTGACGCGTTACGGAATTTCCGTTGCGGTCATTAGCTACCCCGGTCATGGTATCGCGGGCCGGCTATTCCGCTGCGGCCACCTAGACCACGTTCTCGGTGTTTTAAGTGCGAATGCACTTCTTAAGCGACCCTCAACCTGCGTCCACCGGCGATGTCCGCATAGCATACCCACGTGGGGGATTGGCCAGGAATCTCCTCGTCTTCCTTGGCAACGGGGGGAGATGGGCGCGCGCTGCCTGGCCGCTGACATGGCACATACCCACGTGGGGGATTGGCCAGGAATCGGGCGTGAGAAGGGCTAATGCACCCGCTTAAAGGAGTACTGACACGACATTTCGAAGCTGAGATCCGCTCTAGCAATCAAGTACAACCACAACACAAATAAGTGCGAATGCACTTCTTAAGCGACCCTGAACCTGCGTCCACCGGCGATGTCCGCATAGCATACCCACGTGGGGGATTGGCCAGGAATCTCCTCGTCTTCCTTGGCAACGGGGGGAGATGGGCGCGCGCTGCCTGGCCGCTGACATGGCACATACCCACGGGGGGGATTGGCCAGGAATCGGGCGTGAGAAGGGCTAATGCACCCGCTTAAAGGAGTACTGACACGAAATTTCAAAGCTGAGATCCGCTCTAGCAATCAAGTACAACGACAACACAAATAGGTGTCTGTGAATAAATGCATCTTTCTTTCTTTGTAGTTGTGTGTGTGTGTGTGATCTCTCTTTCGCGAACATTACCGAACCGCGCAAATTCAACTCGTGCATTCGCACTTTCACATTCTTCCCCTCGGGGAAATGCGGGGCAATTTTTTTGAGAGAGAGAGAGAGAAAGGACTTTATTGAGGTACCGGCAGTCGGGGACGGGTCAGGCCACGCAGGGCTTCACCGTCCCGTAGTCTTCACCGCTCACCGCGGCGTCGGGCCGACCCCGAGGTCTACGTCGGGTCGGCGCGGGCTAGTTGGAGTGCCGCCGCTGTCGCCCCTAGCCCTCGCTCCCGCAGGAGGAGGCCGAGAGGAGTGCGGGTTCCCCTTTCGCCTTTGCCTGTCCAGTGCAGCCTCGAGCCGCTGGATGGCCCTTAGCTGATCTTCTCGCCCCGAAGAGCGCACTGAGTCCGCAATGTCCGGTGGGAGGATCGGCCTCCCCGCACTTGAGTCGTGGTCCGCACATCCCCACATCAAGTGGGCCAAGTCTGCGGTCACACGCGCACACACACTGCACACCTCGTCCTCGTACATGTCCGGGCACACGTGGCGCGCGAGCGCCGGCGTAAGCACCGTCCCGGTTTGCAGTTGTCGTAGAAGCACGGCCTCTCTCCTCGCGAGCCCCGGGTGGGGCGGAGGATAGGCCTGCCTCTCTGTCCTATACCAACACAGCGTAGCACCGTATGTGGTCAGGGGCTCTGCGCCGTTGTCGTCCTCGTCGTTGCTTGGCTCCTCGTCGACGTCGGCGTCCGTCGCTGGCGCGGCCCGGCACGCGGCGAGATCACGGGCCGCAGCGTCGGCTGCCTCGTTGACGTTCCTGTAGCCGCCTCGCAGCTCCCGACCCATGTGGGCCGGAAACCAGCGCACGGTCGTCGTTGCGTTCTTGCGCGCGCCTTCCCCGATGCCGGAGAGGACTCGCATCGTTGTCTTGCAGACCATACCCCTGGCGAGATTGGCGATGGCCGACTTCGAGTCGCTGAACACCGTTCGCGTGTCGGGGTGAAGCAGGGCCAGCGCTATGGCCACCTCCTCCGCCTGTCTGGCGGTCTTGGCTTGCACGCTGCCCGCACTCAGTACTTCTCCCGTGGCGGCTCGTATCGCCACCACGGCGTAGGTGTCTTCCCTGTCGCGGCGTTTGGAAGCGTCCACGTACACCGCGTCGCTCCTCCCATTGTACCCCTTGGCGAGCGCGCACGCCCGCGCCATCCTCCGCTCCGAGTTTCGCCCCGGCGCCACGTTGTTGGGTAGCGGCGGGATCACCAGGCTGCTTGCGATGTCGTCGCGCAGCGGTACTAGCTCGTCCTCCTCGTCGAAGGAACAGCTTAGTCCCACGCGCTGTAGTAACCTTCTGCCCGTGCGGGTCGACCCTAGGCGCTCCAGTTGAGACGTTCGCTGCGCCTCGCTGAATTTTTTTTAATGCATTTTGCAACGCTTTCACTCTTTTTCTTCTTTGTTGTGTTCGGGGTGTATATTCCTTGGTATAGAAGGGACATGTACGCAGTCCCATACTTCACGTGTAAAATCTCGAGTTTGGCGCCGAATGGAGATTCGTACCGGATGCCCAGTGTCATTTAAATATGACGGCCATTCGAGCTCTTTGTGAGCCTCCCTTGCTGGGCAACTCTTTGCGCCTGTATCAGTTCCTTTTTCGTATTATGAATTCCTAACGCTTCGAAACGTTCGTTGGACGTCGTAACCGGTATCCCGAGAGCCTATTTATATGTTTTCCTTGTCATGGTAATAATTTAGGTCTTTTCTTGCGCTCTTCATCTCAAGAAAAGTGTTGACACATAGATGGCAACGCACTTTCTCTACTCGCGTGGCCTGCGGGATCAGACTTCTGCCCTCCTGCCCGGAAATAGGTGAGGGCAGTTTTCGGAGAGGGTGTAGTAGGAGGGGCATTGTAATTGGGAAAGCATTGTAGTTAATTATGTCGGTCGAAAATGTGGCGTCCATGGCACATGACACGGCAGGCTGTTCAAACGATAAAAAAGAGGTCACTGAATGCAAACAATAAAGCCTCCTTTCCCTGGGGAGGCTCATATAAAAAAAGCACCTATACGACTTGAAAACAACACTAGGTCAATTTTAAACATGGTGGCATTAGAACCGGAGTCTTCCGGCAGACGAGACAAGCACTTAACCACTGGAAAGTACCGCTTGATTGTACACCAGTATAAAAAAGAACGTAGAGAAAGGAATGCGGCCTTGCGCATAGAAGCGCGTGTTAGAGACATGTAATCACTACGACAGGAACAATTCAAGCAGGGCAATTACACAAGTAGCAATTAAAAAAATAGCAAAGCACGTTCTTACTAATTGCGTGTATGGAGGCTACAAAGGATGATCGGCTGATCCTCCAAGTCATAGTAGTTAAAACAGGAAGAAAACATAGCATAAGGACTAGGTAGATGGTGGTAATGCATGGACGCATGTGTGCCAATGGACACGTGACACTGCACTCACAACATCGTTACTGTGGATATAATACTGTGCCAACAGGTCAAAATGATGTGACATAGCGCTAAATTCAGACATATAAGTCAACAGTGTGGTAAAAGGCATTCCTGTATTGGCAAATTGATTTGCGTGTGTGAATTTGTAATTTGTTATTATGAATTTGAGAATTTCACTATAAATTCGTTATGTGTAAGGCTGTGAAGGGCTTATGAATTGGCGATCTCATTTCTGTTGTTGATGTGAGACATGTTCATTTCCTCCTGCCGTAGATGTATTGTAATAACCTTGATATTGTGGACCTGACACTGGCCCCTGGCTAGAGGCCCTGTACAAATGTAAAACCTTTTTGTAGGCCCAAATGAAAAAAAAAAAATGAATGCGGTACATTTCACACGACCCTTGTGCTGCAAAATCATGGGGAGAATGTATGAGGCGATGGACTTTGAACTGTGAACCATCCACATCAAAACCAGCTGGGGAACGTGGCGCCACACACAGTGCCATTTGAATAATTCAACCATATGGCTTCAGCATTCATCACACCATAAGTGTCCTACAGTTTCTTTCTGGAAGATACGGGGGCGCAGCTGTCACGAAATAGCAATGCATACGTGAAATACCCTTCGCAGAGACACCATGATGTAGCACCGCGAAATGCTGTTACAAAGGCAACGTGTCTCAACAGGTCAGCCCGAATTCATTTTGGAATGAACCAGCATGAAACACTACTCCAGCAATTGGCATCCCTAATTGAGCAAATTACGACCCACTGAACAGAAGATTACGTCTGCGTGAACAGGGGAAGGAGCCTCCGTCTAATGTTCTGAAGTAAATGAATTGGCGTACGCCGAAGACGAATAACTCGGAACACTTCGACGGATTGCAACAAGAACTATCCACTTGGAAGGCCCAAAAAGAAGTTGCTTTATAAACCAAGTTTGCGATTATGTGGGTGCGTATCTTATTAAGACACATACGCATCCCAGAAGTCTGTAATATTTGCTGACCAAGAAAAAAAACTGTAAAAACTGTCACTTTTGCGTTCACTTGTGTCCCCTGCTTACAAAATAGGTTGAAAATGCACATGCAAGAGGGGGGATCCACTTATACTATTTGAGTTATATTACAGGAATAAAAATGCAGCTGCCGTAGGTGGCTCAGCTAATTTCTGGTGATTCATTACGATTTTACGTTATGCATGAGTGTGGGTGTATATGCGCATGTATGTGCGTGGGGAGTGAAAGTTTTGTTTAAAGCGAACTTTTCTTCAGAGGGGAGAAACACAGCGCTACTAAGACTAATCCGAAGCAACTCACTTAGCTGCTTATCCTCGTCAGGTGTGAGGTTATCGAAGAGGTCAAAATTTGTCGGGCCCTTTAACTGCAATATTTCAGCGGAAGCGAGAACTTATCCAAAGAACTCTCTCTCTCGGCTTCTAAGAGTATCTTTGTAATCTCATTACGATCTATGTCTTGGCAACAGCGGGAGGTACCCAAACAAGAACCGTGTGGAGAAAATTACAAAGTTCCGCATTCCAAAATAAACTCTCGGAACAGAATGAAATAATGGGAAACTTTACAACTCGCGCGTGAAAGCAAGGATTATCTGAGTCCTTCCCACTCGAAAGAAACGGCGACTCCCGCATTGAACAACTTCATTGTAGACGGGCCGGGCTTAGGGAAGGTAAAGCCGGAGATCCTAACAGCTTCATATAAGCTGGCCCCTTTTCCTGTTTTTTGCATGAGTAAGGCTTAAAGAATGCAATAAACGGGTTAATTCCCACGTGTCGTAAACCAGGGAGTTAGCGGCTGAAGATTGCTTAGCCACGTGGACTGCTCGTAATTCAGCGAAAAGAGGTTGGACAAATGACGCGGCCACGTGTGCTTAGATGACCATGTTTTACGCGGGCTCTGTAGCTTTGCGCTTGTTACAAGGTCTGGTAGAAAGCAGGCGCGCGACAATTTCGAAGGACTGTACGGATCATCTCACATGATATATTGCAGCTGAAGGGCCCTCTTTAGAGCTTGGCGACCATTACGGCTCCCTTACCCTCCGGAATGGATGAGGGTGTGCAGCTTTCCCTTGATTGCTCTGGGAGAATAGGTCCGAGTGCACTTTTTTGCAAGCCCGTTTGGTTCGCGCTGTGCATGCGCTCATACCAGCGGCGATTTCTCCCGGTGCTTCGAATATACCTAAACCTCTCCTGGGATAAACACAGCCAATATATCTTTTCGAAGTTCTGTGTCTGCGCACGCGCTTGGAGGCGCTGACATTGATTTTGGTGGCTGGCTTTATCTTAGTCGACGCTTATTACGGATGCGGTGGGCAAGTCGCGTCCAGCATCTAACACCCAGTTACTGGCATTCGGTCGTCCTTTCCACATCACTAATTCATCGGACGGCCTGTCTCCGGCATTCGGAATGGTATAAATATCCTTCAAAGGCATACACAGAAAGGGCGAGCTCAGGCCATGAAGGTAAAAAAGTGAAGTGCCGCCGGCAACTGAAGCGAGCGTGGTAGGTTATCACTAAAGACTGGAACTTGGACAAAATACCGATTTTAAATGCAGAGCATTCTTTAACTCACGATGTCACCCGGCGTTGTCGGCGTTGGCGTGCCTCGGCGTTCGCAACAGCCGTTCCAGGTGCGCCCTCTCCCCCACTCCTCCTCTCCCGCATCACGATACCCTCCTCGCTCTCAACAACAGGTCCGCACCCCTCCCCCTGCACTATATAACAAAATAATACTTACCGGCGCCTGGTTTCGATCCCACGACCCTGCGGGCGGAACGCAAGGTACATGGTGCTCTACCCACTGCGCCACAAAGCCGACCCAGAATGGAAGGCTACGAATGCGCCTTATATCCTTGACTCATTCAAACTACGTCAAGAAGCTGCTGATACAACGCATTCACTACCACCAACTCCCCAAACACTAAACGTTAACGCAATACACCCACCCCCTATGCGACGCATTTACTCGAGTCCCCCTCGCGGGGAGATGGGCCCTTTCTTTTTTCTCTTGAGTCTGTATCAAGCGTATTTAACATATAAGCATGAACTAACGCAAAAGAAACTTTTTAAGCAATGATTTATTGTGCCCTTAAGTACCTATTTCGAATATATAGTCTTTTAGCGCCAATTTTGAATATATGGGCCTATATAGAATTTCTACCGCCGAAAAATGCCTTTTTTGTGTTATATATTCTTTTCTTAGTTTTTCGAATTGATGGCCTTCAAGGACCCTTCTCTCTTCTAGAGACCTGAACGGGGTGTTTCTCGCCGCCTGTTTGCAAGAAAAATCCGGGAGCAGTGCCAAATAAGCCGAGAGAGGCAAACAGTGCACGAGCCACCGCCACCTCGACCTCGCCACGTTGACAGAGCCACCAAAGGCCTGGGCACACAGCAACGCTACAGCCAGCCTCACCGACGTCACTCCTGTCTACAAGAGCGGTTTCATTTAAAATCCTTCTATTAACGTGTGACCACAGACCAACGGTGAAAACATTTGCCCATGTGCCCTATCTAATGATAAAGCAATAGAAAACCACAAATGAAAATAATGAACGCGACACAGCCCCGCACATGTCACGGAAGATCAAACACGCCTCCCAGGTTAAAACCACGTGGAAATCTGACACACCAAAGTTTCAGGCTGACGCCACGAACACCTCCAGAGTCATCAGCCGATCAAGGGAACACCGATGGACGACAAGATGCAGTGCGTGTACGACGACGAAGAAACGAGAAATGTAACCTATTGGAATGAGGATCTCGGCACTTTTGGAGTACTGTAGTCGTGACAGTAGTCATTTTTTGTACCGGGTAACCTTCATGGGTATTTGAAACCTAGCAATAAAGGAATTGTTGCAAAGATTCTTGCGTGCTGTCTAATATTGATAATCCGTATGTAATGCATGGTTCCTGAATGGTTATTGTAGCAGCTTCCGCACTCATGCGCTTCTACAGAACAGAATAGCTCAGTAATTCTTACGGAATTATAGCACTTCCCCGTACTATCTATGGGATTCATCGGTGCTGTGAAGAACTGAGGACGTCGTTCTGCTCTGCCGAGAAATAAATACCTGCAGTTAAGATCTTTCGTGGGTCTGCAGTTTTTTCTTCAAGCAGCAGTTACCGATTGTGCCTTTTCCACCAGAGCCCGTTGTTAGCCTTAAAACCTCGGATAAGGGTGGAAAATTCCCATAAATGCACTCCCCGGTGGTACTAACAGCATTTCAGGCGACAAAAGCGTCGCAGCCGAAATTATTTACACGAGGCTACACTTCAATGTGACTTTGCACATTTGTGTTCCCATTCCACACCCCTGGCCGAAAGCATTTCCTCAGCGGAGAGCTTGGGCGCCACTTTGGCTAAGAATGCTGCGCTTATTGCAAAGGTCTAGGACAGATCCGCCACCATACCCAGAGGACCGGTTGCTGATAGAGCCATTGCTGTCAAGAAATCTGCCATTCTGTCAGCAATAAAAATCTTGATTTCCCGGTGCTAAAAGATCTGTCGAAGTTTCTTACCAACAAACATTGTGGTGTTCCTAATGGAATTACTTAATGGAGTATCCCGGAGTACAAGAACGCTCCCGAACCTTCCGCGAACGTTACGTTTGTTTTTTCGCTCACAATTATCGACTGAAATTAGGTACAACTTCAAGCCGCAAATCACTCTGACGGATCTGGGTTGTCACGGATTTTAAGCTTTTCTTTTTGTATCAAGTCTCCCTTAACTTCACGTAAATCTAATAAAATAGCATCTCTTATGTGGCTAATTTTCACACAAAAAAGGTAAATTCCTTTGACTAAAAGCGCAAAAAAAAACGCAGGACAAAGAGAGGGTACTTCCCAGGACGAGCGCTTCTTCTCTTCTCTTTGTCCTGCGTTTTTCTGCCATTTATTCAAAATGTCTCCATACCAATTTGCGCACTTGTAGGTGCTCCTTCAATTACTTTCCCACAGCACAAGACCTGTCCGCTATTTTTAATGAAAGTCAAAAATTTGTCGTAAAATATGCTGCTGAAGTAAATAAGAATTCAGCCAACACGTGCCTAAATGACAATTTTCGGTGCTATAAATGGCACTTTTTGATGTCTATAATGACTAAATGATAATTTTCAGTGTCTATTTTAGGCGCCTAATCCTTTTACTTTTCGTGCCTAAAGTTCCGGTCTGTAGTTATTACCATGGGTGCGCTGACTGGTTACAAATATAGTAAAACGGGACCGTTAGCAATCACGGGCGAAAGAGGCCCCAAATGTATTTTCTTAATCGCCGCTACTACAGCTTTTTCTTGGCGTAGGAAATGTCAATGGGTCTTTTCCAGGCCAAGTAGAGCGCTCGTAGAGGACAAAACGTAAAGCACGATTTGGGTCTTTCAGCAACGATTGGCGGTGACGCTGTTGCCCAATATTCCTAATCACGAAGCACGCCCGCAGTGATTGCCAGGACGCTTGCTTTGCATGCGCAAGGCGCTCTGCTTTTTAACTTCGTGCGCGAATGTCGCTGTTTCAGTGCGCCCTTGACAAAATTTAGTACCTTTTCTTATACCAGTCATTGACCGTCAGATGACATGGCGTTTCTGTAGCGGCCCCGCATGCCAACCATTTTCTGTTTGGTGTAGAGCCCGGGGTCCTTACCGTGTCTGTTAGAGCGGTATCTGCGATAAGTTCGAGCCACGAAAAGTATTGGCGGCGACCGCCAGTGGCTGCACAGTTAGAGGTTGTAGAAAAGGCCCATTCAACTCCCAATTCATCACTCCCTGAACAGCGAGTTCAAGACCCATAGATGCTGTACGAAAACGGGATCTGGTTGATAAATTATACAGGGTGGCCGTAATTAGTCAAACGATTCTAAGAGTTATGGAGTTTGCAATCACAATGTTTTTCTGTAGTGTGGAGAAATATCTTGTCGCCCGAAATCCCAAACACTATATTAAGAAAGCCCGAAAGGGGCCAACAACTTGGAGAGACCCGCGTTTGCTCAATATTTGGGCACCGTTCAGAGTAGCGAAATGTTCTGTTGAAGCCTAACACGACTTTATATGGCGCGGCATAGGACAAGTTCGATCAAGTGCAGTTAGAAATGCGAAATCTCCAGTATTCACCCCACTCCGTCATTCTCCGCGTTTCTTTGTGCTTTTATACATCTCGTGGGCCCACGCGGGCCCTCTAAGCCTTTCATCGTTTCAGCGGGCTTTATGCCCAGGAGCGGCAGCGCGGCTACGCATTCCTGACCAGCAGCGTCCCCATGCCACATGCAACAAGATCAACCATGGTGCATTGCGCAGATACAGGCACTATTGTTGTGCTTGAAGCACTTTTGGGCGGTTCGCGTTCAACAATAGTCAGCAGCCTGCCCTGTACGAATAAGAGCAGAGCATTCACGGATCCGTCCGATGTGGTCCGCCGTGCGTTCTAAGCCTTTCGCCGATGTGACTGGCTTTATGCTGCAGCGATGGTAGCGCCGCTGTTGCACTCCTAACAAGCTGTGTCCCCATGCCACGTGGAGCCAGAATAGCCATAGCGCCATGCGCATTTCTAGGTACTCTTGTTGCGCTTGAAGCGTTTTCTGTCGGTTCACGATCGGTAATAGTCAGCAGCGTGACCTGTTCGAAGAAGAGCAAAGCATTCATGGATCCGTCAGATGTGGTCCCGCCGTGAACTCGCTAGTACGTTAAATCGAATGCCGTAGGGTACACATTCTGCGAAATACCGTAGTTGTTTTCTTTTCGGTGAAAAAGTGACCATTCATGTACGCCGTCAACAAAAAAAAGAGTGACCTCATCGAAGGTCAGCCCGGGTCTTCACACTAGCAGCCCGATGCACCACCGCTTCTCTATCTCCGCACTTTATCTCTTTATTATCCCCAATTTTATACGTCGCATAATATTAGCAATTTAGACTCACCGATGAGACTTCGGCGGTGGAAAACTGCTGAAAACGCCAAAAGTTGCAAGGTTACTGGACTCATGCAGCCTTTCGGTTTCGCTACTTTGCATATCACACACTTTGTAGAGCAACTGGATATTCTTAGTGAGATAGAGGGGCGGCGTAATCGGATAAACGTCGGAGTGCCCTACAACCATTCCACGATTCAACTTCAAATATTTCATACAGGCCCAAGGGCAAAAACATGTCAAATTGAAACCGTTTAGAGTTTCTTCGTGTAGGAACAAGATGGCATGCGCGTGGGGTAATTATTTTAAAGGCATAAGCAAACAATTTTTTTTAATCCCGCAGTACTCTCGAAAATCTCACCTTACCAATTCTCACCAAATACCCACTCAGTAAGTCACCATTACGATGGATCACCTCGCATTTACTAGTCCTAGCAGCAACCCTATTAACAACCCATCTGTTGAGCCGTGAGAGTCTTCCCTGACCGGCTCTGCATCATGCCATCAAGAATCCCTGGTGCTACATGGCCTGGATTCGGCGAAGGCGGACGGCCTACTGGACCTGGTCGGCTGACGACATCTCCGTCCCAATACCATCTTGCTAGAATAAATGTTTATTCCTCCTTCTAGTCCTCCGGCTAATCGTCCTCCCCATCCGATTAAGGACGTCCCAAAAATTTCTCGGGACATGTAAGTCTCCTTACGTGCTTTAAAGGCGAAATACTGGCGATAATTACCAACAACTCCTTCACTGCTAGTTCGTAGTTTTACCTCTTTCTTCATTTTCATTGCTTCGTTTGACGGCGCAAAGTTATCAACAAGCCGACCGGCACACGGCATGGTTTCCTGAAATCAAGGTTCTGTGCGGCTGGTGTGAACGAATTTTACTCACGTGCCACACGTTCATGTGTGATGCGGCACACACTATTATTGTACAACTTCATAGTTCTGTGTATTTTGAAGCAGGCACATTGCCCCCCCCCCCCCCCCCCCAGTGTGTACGCACCACGAACAAAGCAGCAACAACGACCGCAACTTCAGTGCCATGGAGAAAACGTGCGGAGATAGCACAGCGTTATTAAAGCGAAGCTTCAGGCGCTACACACATGCACGACGAGAGCACACGATTGGTATGCGACTTATCGTGACGACGGTCATACCGGGTCGGTTTTCGCGTCGTGAGCTAGTCAGACCAGCCTCGCGACATGCGCCTGCCGAGCTAGATGCAAGCGTACGATCGTTGCTACCGTCATGCGGCCGCAGCCAATGGGACCACGAAGGTGTCCTCATAATGACGTCCCTGTGAAGGCTTGTGTCAAAACCACGAAGAGGCGTTAGTGTAAGTTCCGAGTATTTTGAGGGGAGCAACGAGGAGCGCGCCGACTCGCTTCTATGAAGGAAGAAGCATTTTTTTCTGTCGTCTTCATGTTTTTTATCAGCAAGTGGTTTGTTTCGGTGGGTTAGGTGGCTATAGCGGCACAAAGTAGCGGTGACAAAAAACTCCAGCGGACACCTCAGAGCAGTCGAGAAGACAGAGATAACGCTGCCAACCTCATGCATGAGGAGCAAGTGAGAGAGAGAGACGAGAGAGACAGAAAGAACGTTATTTAAGCCCGAAATGATAGAAGGAAGTCACCTGGCCTTCCAAGTTAGATGACGGCCATGAGCCCGTGGGCCTTAGAGGTATCTTCCGCCACTTCGGCGAGTAGGTGCGTTGAGTCGGGGTGGGAGCTCAGCAAGGCCGCCTCCCATTGCTCTTGCGGCCAAGTGTTTAATGATCTATTACGGGAATGAGGTTTCTGTGGGCACGCCGATTAGATGTGCTGTGGAGTGGCTTTGTCTGCACATCACTTGCATCTGTCGGAATATGTGTCTCGGTGATAAAATAGTCTCTGAAAAGTTTTAAAGCAAATGTCATGAGAAGCTGGCAATTTTCATCAAGAAAAGGGCTGCCAACACTTGGCCAGTTGGCCGAAATTGCTGACAACTACCTCGAGGCCCGAAGACTGACAAACCTGGGGGAATGCGGAGAGGAGAAATAGTCTGGCAAGCCGTCCGTGCCTCCAAGAACGCTTGACCATCAGGTTGTAGAACGAAACCCACCCTGATTCTCTTGTAACTAGCGTGGGCACAGGTCAGCCGACTGTTTTCCAGAGGCCACGGCATCTAGTCAAAAGTCTGTTTCCTGTTTTAAGTGCCGTAAAACCGGTCACGAAGCGGAAACATGCCCTAAGGCAGACGCTGCGAACAAAGCGTCATGTTCACTATCCTATCCAACAGAGTGTCGTGATGGGCATGAAGACAGCAGTCAACCCTTCATGAACAAAAGAATATCGCCTCAGTCACACAAGTCCCCGTGCTTCTAATGATCAAATGCCTACCGTAAATGGTTGGCTGGAAGGAAGGTGAGTAACCGTGGTACGTGACACCGGCTGTACCACCAGAATCATTACCAGATCTTTCGTTCGTGACTAAGTTTACAGGAGGAATAAGTACTGCGCACCTTCTTCACCGCAATGCTGCCTGCCTGCCGGAAGAAGTATATGTTGCCTGCCCGTTCTCCACAGTCTGCGTAATAGCGACTTGCATCAGCAACCCTCTTTATGAGGTGATTTTGAGAAGTGTTGCTGGAATTAGTGATGCAGCGCCTGATGTCAACTGGAGGGGCGAGCAACACAGTTCTATCCATCCGAAGGGGAATCAATCTTCCAAGAGAAAGTCGAAGTCCAGCAAGGCCAGCGACGGTTCACGTTGACCAAGCAGTGTTCCATGGCCGCCGTCCGTCGGTGAGGTGAGCAACGAGCAATGCGCAAGTGCAGCGAAACGCGTGGACCAGGTACCTGTAGCTACCATCAGCACTCACAACATAAGCCCAAACGATCTTGCTTTGATGCAGAAAGAAGACTGCACTCTTCAGTTCTGCTTCGAAGTGGTTGGCAGGTAAACTAGACTTAAGACAGCAGAAATGGTCTTCGTCCAGCGGCACTTAATTTGTTTCCGGCGGTATCCGTTTCCATCGAAGGAAATTGGACAATTATAGTCGTTGCTCCCGTTGTCAAAGACTTCTTGCTTGAAAAGGCCCACGAGTGATACTCCCCGTCCAGAAAGTCATAAAAAGGAGAATGGATGGGGTGCTTTGGGAGTTTTACTGGCCAGGTGTGCAATCCGATATAACGCGCTTTGTAAAAGCATGTGATATCTGCCAAAGAACCGTACCCAAACATCTGACACGGCGTGTATTTCTCGGAAGCAGGAAATTCATGAAGACCCATTTTCCGCTTGTAGCTATCGACATTATCGATCCTCTTCCCCAACTATCCAAACGGCATTCGGTACTTCGTTACAATGGTGGATTTTGCAACACGTTATCCGACACAGTTGCTGTGCCGGGTATTGAGTCAGAGAGGGTGGGCGAACGGTTGATGCAAATGTTTTTACGCATCATTTTTTTACGAAAAATTATTAGCGGCCACGCAGAGTCTTTCACATCAGGCCCTATAAAGGAGCTGAGCCGTCTGCTCTCATCACTCAGTTGCCAACGGCACCATATCACCCAAAGGCCAACGGGCTGCGAGATTGTGATGGACTCGTGTGGCCTTGCAGGTGTGTGACGAGTACGAACGGGACTCGAGAGAAACGGCAAGATAATGAGTATATTCAGAGCGTTATAAAAAAGAGAGAAAAACGGTATCATGGCGAGCACCACCAAAAAAACATGAGTCAAAGATCCCTAACGCGAGTTCAAGTGCGAGAAAAACAAACGTTCTCACACCCGCATCGATGATCGATGCTCGGCGATGCTTTTTATCAGAATGGGACGCTTCAGACTTTCGCCCGAAGAAGATGACATTCCAGCGTTCTACGAAGATGTGTTTGATGGTCTCAGGTTTCTGACCGAGAAAGCACTTAGTGAACCATGGTACCAACAATCATTTCTTTCTCAAACAAGTTTTACGTGGAAGCGTTTTGGTTCACTGAAGCTTGCTCAAGCGCTTTTTCGCACGAGAAAGAACAACTCGTTCGGGGACGGCAGGGTACAAAGATCGATACAAGGACACAGGGCGCAGCATCTCCTTCAGGTGCGTGGATAATGATTTTCTTGCAGCCCATGTCAAATACTTAAATCAATACCGCGCGCTGAAAAATATAAAAGCGGTCACCACTTCTTTCAGATACCCTTTCACACTACAAAAACATAATCAAGACACGAAAAAATCGCTGAACATGTTGGCGCATGAGCATAACGGGTGCGCGCTATCCGCGCAGAACCCTGAACCTAGTGACGCTGTGGCTTGTGCCAGTATACTTACTGACGTAATGCATCAAGCTGGCAATTTCGGCGAGTTTGTACGGCTGCATGATGAAGAAACAACCAGCGCAAGAAAGACGAGGACGAGGAAGGCTACAAACACAGACCTGCGAATTACTGACGTAATTCGCGACGGATGACGCAGAAATCAAAGCAAACAAAGTGACTCAAACACGGTGTAGCAGAAAGGAAACCAGTCCAATGAATTCGCGCAAATATCGAAGAAAACCAAAGCAAAGCAAGCGTCAAAAACATGATGTAGCAATGAAGAAGTTGGTAATAAGCATTGCCAGGCTTGTCCCTTCTAAACGCGTCGGCATACAAAGTGATCACAGGAGTTTTTTCACCACAGATGCGTATTGTACGCGTATACATATGATATCCGAGACACATAAGAGACCACTAATGCAGAACGCACTTCTTTCGGCAAGGCTGTCTCAATGAGGCTGTATTGCTCTACACTAAACATGCAAATGGCCGAGTTTTGTGCGTAGGAATAACTGCGAAGTCTCACTCATACCACGTACTAAGGAGTTAACGAGACACGACTAGAACTAATATCAGACACTTCAGCTCGCGTAGAGCTTTTTCTCTATTATCCGCACGTCGCTCATGACTTCGCGTAGCCACTCTGTCCGAACAAAAAAAGTGAAAATGGTAAAAAAGAACCTGTCAAAAGAGTGAGAAGCGTGACGGCGCCTAAAAAGCCATAAGTTTGCTTTTTTTTCTTATCATGAGAGATTCCTTGAGTCTCTCAGTAGCCCATGAAACTATTATTGTGAACCAAGGATTTTGATTGGTTGCAGCGGTGGCGCCATTAATTAGTCTCTAAGGCAACGTCATTCTAAGCGCGCACTTCCTTTGAAAAGGCCAGGGTTAGCAGATGCAGCAACCAGGAAACGATAATCGAGACAAGGTCCATCGCAGTCGCTTCTGTAAAAAAAGCTTTCCAGAATATCAGCTTTCCCTCGTTGGGCGTCGGCTTTAGCCAGGGTAACGAAGACCACGTAAATGAAGCGGGCGAAGATTAAGCGCTGAAGCGGAACTAATGCGAAAATCACTTGGGGGTGCACAACGGACACTAAAGCGCAGGCACAACGTGATTTGGTATTTTCTTCCTTCATGATGGCCACAGCATTGTTCGATCCACTCGAAAAAATTTTACCAGGAATGAAACGAACTGGAAATGGTGGCTGACGTTGAAAATAATAAAAAAAAAACAAGGAAAGTAAAGGAAGCTTGCATTTTTTGCCCCTCTACTCCAAGTTTTGGCGGCTTGCGTGCCTCGGAGCCTTTTTTCTTTGCCTCGAAGCGCTCGCTTTAAACATACATCAAGTCCAACAGAAGGAGGCAGCAAGAAGTGTATGGGGCCAAGATAATCTATTTTTCGCTTGAACGAATTCCTATGTTGATGAGTGTTAATAAGCAGCTAAGCACCCTTTCCCCTTTATGCCTGTGGGCTTTACAAAATGGCTTTGACACCTACGTCTTTTCTTCGGCTGCGCTATTACGCACTTTTTACGCGCGAGTTTAGAAAATGCAAATTAGCATGGCCGGAGGAAAACTTTGATGAAGCGGCGATCGCTCTTTTGTCTGTACCTCTTGTGAATCTGTTGACACAGAACACCGTAATGGTTCCGTTTTTTACTGAAGCAGCTACTCGGTAATGACGTTTTACAAGGTGTTACCGCTTAGGATTTAAAAAAAACGCTGCTGAGAGCCCTGCCACCTGCACCCCTTTATTAGTACCCCTCTCAACAGTCCTTTCGTTTGCGGAGAGAAAATACTGCCTCGTCCATCTGGAGGCTTCAGCAAGCGTACTCATGGAGTGCCCTCGGAGATGCATTTGTCGCGCATTTTGCCACTTGCAGATTGTAACGGTTTACTACGGCGGGAGCAATGTTCAGTCAGTGAATGTAAGCCACACGCTGTGACTCGGTCTTGAGGTCCCGCAGACTTCTAGAGTGCGGCCCTTAAGCGCCTGCTCCTGTGGTTTTACGGGATCCCTAGCCGTCGACCTCGTTCTAACCGGGATAACGAGGAAGACATCGACAATAAATCGAGGAGAAAAGCGGAGGAGGTTAGTATGGAGAAAGTGTGAGGAGGAAGGTGGTAGGCAGAGGGTGCCGCGCGAGACGTGCTCCGCTGCGGCGACCCGCTGAGAGATAACGCCAGAGTATCGCGCGCCGTCGTGCGTTCGCCGATGTCGCAATCACTTCCTGAGACGAAAGATGTGCTTCGCCTGTCGCTGCATCTGAACGAGCTGCCCGAATAGAGTCTCAGCGCCACTGACGCCACAATTCAGAGGTGCACTCCACCGAAGCAGCAGCTATGCGCCATCGCAAAGAAGACCCTACAGTTCACGCTGCGCTCACATTTTGCATTAGCATCAGTGAGTGTTGACAAATTTTCAGCATTTTTTCCCGCCTTCTGTTACTTCTCTCTTATACTTTAAGTACCCCTGAACAGGCTGCTTACTGCACCCGCATTCTACTTCCTTTGCAAGGCGTCCGCAGTTGAAAAATACAACATTCTGCACGTTTAAAAAGAGAAATAAAATGACTGACAAAAATAAAGGAGTAAATAGAGAAGCTACAGCAGAAAAGAAATAATGAAAGAGAGAAAAGCAGCGAACGAAAGAGAACCGAGTACATTTAGATGTGCACTTGTCACTCTGTGTGATATAGATTGCGAGAACTATAAACATTTCATCTAATAAAATACCATGTTTTCTCTCTTTGTCGTTTTCTCTCTCTTTGTTTTGTTTGAACCTCATCACAAGATTCTTTTGCTCCTCTGCCATAATTGTGACATTTATCCATCCTGTGAGTAACAAACACCGCGGCTTGAAGTTTCAAAGCGTACACTGTTTCATTTGTAATTTTGACGCTTCTCTACATATCAAGCTTATTGGGCGAGAGATGGATGCAGTCCTTCAGAAAAAAATAGGTAATACCGATGTCACGCTGACGCACTATTTGCTATAAAATCTGGTCCTCCGTACTCATTATTTCTGGACATGCCCTAGTGCATGACACTGTTCGGATGCGTGCCGGGAGGGCGGGTACAACGCGATTTAGGTTCTCCATTCTCTAAAAGAATCTACGATGTCCTGTGTGTGTAAATGGAAAAACATTCATGTCGACCGGTGCAGAATCCTAGGCCAGAGATGGACGGGTCAACGTCGTGTACCTGAACCCATCCAAAGTCTTATCGAAGCCTCACATCAATTCTGGTGATAAAGAGGTACTTTTTTTCGCGGGAGGTGTGCTTTTCGCCGGAATAATATGTGTTAAAACCCTGTGTGAAGACACAGGGCGCTACGCGACTCGTCTTTTATTAACGAACGTATCTACCCTTGTGTAAGGATCGGGTGTTCCCGTCATTATTGCCATGATTGCATGACCAGCCAGGCAACGGAGCAACGGCTGTACGGGCGTAGAGGGCCCCTCTTGTGTTGTGTACCGTGTTTCGGCCCTGAGTGCAAAAGGGAGGGAATCGCGGGAGCTGCTGGGAGGGTGACGGCACTTTGTTGAGCGAAGTTGCACGCGGCGGCGGCAACGCGCAGGCGTGTCGAAGCCAGATTGAGGCGACGTGTATTGTTGTGCGTGCTTGCACGCGGGAACCGCAACAGGCGTCTGCCGGGTGGATGACGATGCTTTGCTGAGCGTTGTTGCGCGCGGCGGCTGCAATGCGCAGCCGGATGAAGCAAGCGCTAGGTTGGGGGGACGTGTATTGTTGCGCGCGCTTGCACTCGGGGCCCGCAACAGGCAGGGGCCGGGGGAGCACGGTCGGGGCGAGCGCGTTCTCCTCCCCCGAATACGAGGTTTCTTGGATTGCAAGTGTGCGCGGTTCGGGCAGACCGGGTTCAGTCGTGGCTCGTCTCTGACGGGTTGCCGCAGACACATAGCGACCAACGGCCTCAAAGTATCCTCTTTGTAACCAACTGAAAAAAGTGTACATATAAGTTTTCGTTTCGTCTCAACGGGTCGTCGCCTTCATCACAGCCGCAGCGCTGCACTAATCGCAGCGCACGGCAGGCAGGAACTCCAAGGGTCACCAACGTCCGCCTCGCAAGGAGGCGAATTGGAGGAGAACGAAATATTACTCCTTGTTTGATTGGGTCAAAAACTGTTTTCTCCACCTAATCATAAATGCCAGCAAAAATCCCCCGTCCTTACCCACTCCCTCCCTCTTCATGGTTTTTTATCTCTGGCTGCGGACATTAAATAATACGCCCAACTGGCTTCTCTTACGGTGGTCATACGAACCCGAAGACCACGGCATGAGATCAACGCCACCTTCTTCCGGCCATGCTCTGCCGTTTTGCAATCGGAACACAGTGAGTAAAATTCACTTTCTCTGCTGACTCCCCGTAAGCCGACATGCTCATCGTCAATGAGGAGGCACCGCCTACCAAGTCCAAGAGGCCTAACCCTACCGAGCCAAGCACGCAGGGAAGCTTAGCTCACTAAACAAAAGCCTTCCTACATTATGTATACTTACGCAATGTGGGACCCGGCTTCCTAAAGGGCACGCCTGGTGTCCATACACTTTACATTACCCACCATTTTGAAACAGGTGTTCATGACGGAGCCATTGTACACGCACATAAAAAATAAACAAGGTGTGTTCAGCGGACGCGGAGTAACGTACTCGGCGTCTCCTGAATAGGCCTGTCCAACAAATCCCGCCTCAAGCCCAGACAAACTTTGCTTGCCTGCCATGGCGTTAAACTGAGCGGCTTACAGGGAATCCACGTGCGGATATATCAAGCTTTAATGAAGGAACCTGCACCAACAAAACGGAATTTGTCGTCAGGGAGACTGAAGGCCGCGTGCAAACTCGAACAGAGCGGTGCGCAGCATGGCGAGGGAAATGATCCGTGACAGCTGCCATCACCCTTGCCCAACTCCTGCCCACCTTCCTTTTTCTAAAACCACCACACCATAAGAAATTCCAAAAGTGCCAAACCAGCTGATTTACAACCGCCCTTCACCTCCATCTTTTAGCCATCCTTTAGGTCCAGGCATCACACGCTGTCTCCTGTGACGCACCCTTAAACCTCTAAGGGGCGCGGGACTAACGGCGGTGATTATGCACATTTAGAAAACATATACAATACCAAAAATGGGGTGACTATACACCACCGGATTGAAGCCCAACTCTCCATAACCATCCATATCCGCAAGCACCGTTCCCCGCACTCGCGCATTGCACCGTAGCAGCAACACCAAACGCAAAAAACATCTCCTGGACATGTCTAGCGTCACATGCAGAACGGAACTAGTACATGACCTACATACCTGTACTACAAGACTGGCTCCACGAGCCAATAACCACAACCGAGCCATTTTCTCCTCCTTGTGGCCATTGTTCTTCACCACCGGCTTCTTTCCCCACGTGATAACTTTCATTTTTGCATTAATCCCCTGCCTTCTCCGGACGACAAGAACTTGAAGTCACAATTTTTCTCCAAATAACGCTGATTCATCCCTTCTTTATATATCTTCGTCGAAACTCATTGCAATTACAGTTTTAGAGGCCCGATGAATATTGGCGGGTGTTCGGAGGGTCATATGTGCTTCGCAAGCTACTCACGGAAATCTCTATAGGCTTCTGCGCAAAAGGCGGCAATCGTGGATTTTACACAGCTATCAATTTTGAATCGAGCAGCTATCTCAGCAGTGGCGGGCCGGTTTTACGTTTGTTGTAAAGATCACTGTGTATTGCTAATGTGCACTTGATAACAAAGAAATAATCACAAAATGGTCTGAATAATAACTAAAAGGGGGTTGTGCGAACTGTGATCGCTGCTGGAGGCATCTATAAAAGTGCTAAAGCACAAACTAGTGGCTAGACTTATTTTAAAATAGCGGCGCCAAGAAAATATAAATCGTCTGGGTCTTAGCAAAGATACGCTTTGCACGAAAAGAAGCTCCCCATTTTATTTTTACCTGGCTATTTGCTTTTGTGTTTCTTTATATATTTTATTTTTCTATTGCCGTGCCTATCTTGCATTTTTTTCTTCGGTCTGCTTACTGTTGATGCGTGTTTATGAACGAGCACAATGCTTTTCTTGTTTACCGTCAGCTTCTTCCTGCCATGCGATTATCTAAGGACTAATCGACCAGATTTGGGGGAAATCCCCAAGGTGGAATAAGGTTCTACCAAGAAAGTTTGGCATTCACCTCAATGCAGTCGTACAGCTCTTCTGAGTTTGCAGCCGTACGGCCGAATTGAGGTGGATGCCAACTTCCCTTCATCTAACGACGAACTTCCGAAGTTGTAGGGTTGTAGTACGTAGCTGGGCTAACGGAGTGCCGAAGAAAGCTGAGAAAAAGTGTTTGTTGACAATTTCTGAGAGAGATGGTACGGTCTTCATGCCTGGTGAATGACTTTCAAAAGTTCTGTATTCCGAACTATTTCAACGAGATACGTAATTGGCCGTCGCCATTTCGTATACATACGAACGAGTTCGCTGCCACTACTGCCATCGTGGTAGTTGCTTATGGTTCAAAAAATACTTACCCTGGTATTCTGAATCCTTCCTCCACTTGAGCCTCTAGTGGAGGAGATCCTTGAAATCGATTTCCCCATGTATCATGTATAAGCATTGCGGAATCCTCCCCTTAGTCGAGTGGAGGGAGCGAATTGAGTGGAGGAGGGACTCAGAATACGGCCCTTAGAAACCAAACCTTCTCTTGAATTTTTGGGTACAAATCCCATAAGCTTTATTATGTAGCAGAACTGGTGAAATTTGCGGTAAATGCAAAAGCACAACGGAAGAATATTCCCGAATCGCTTGACGTTAACCGTAAGCAGTTTCACGCTGTGTTCATTAGCCATGATGTTTAAGTGCATACGTAGCTTCATCAGGGCTATACGGGTGGCCGCAGAATACTTGTTACGCATTCCATGATGTTTTGGTGCACATGACAAGCGTCGCGGGTCACCACTTCGGGTTGCGTTGCTCCAGGCTGGCGCGTATTTGAGTTGTTTCGAGTCACCTTCCGTCCAAAACTTGAAGCATCCACTAACTTTTCTTAATGTATATTTCTGAAGCGTAATTTTGGTGACACGGCGGAACTCAATGGAACCAACTTGCGGGTGTGCTTGTATTAGGTTTGGACGTACGACAGGGACATGTACTTATAGATGTGTTTAGTATTTCCAGAGATTGCCAGTTTCGGTGTGAGCCCGCTTTTCATGTACAATTGGCATTTACCCACTGAATTATTTGCACGCGCCATGTGAACATCCTAGTGAAACAATCTACCATTTTCAGCTTTTTCTCGATTAACCACATACTTATTGAGTCTTCTCTGGTGGTTCAGCACCCTTACGTAAGCTACAGATGATGCACCTCACCCCAAGATGTCATCAATTTATTTTCGAGGGAAACTTCCCCAGAACCGAGACCATGGCTGCATCCCTGGCTCACTATATCTAGCAAGAGGAGCTGTGGTGAAAGCGGCTTTTAGTCAAATGCCACCATGCTGGCGATGTCGAGTCAGTGCCATAATAAAAAATTTTCCTGCATTACGCGGAGTGATATAAGACGTGCACCGGCTTCTACCACAGTTATGGTTCTCATACAACACCTATACACCTATCTTGTGGCTTATGCATAGACAGCCTAACTATCCTCCCCGCAATGCCTTGTCCATTGTTTTTTGCCGACCAGGCGTACCCGAACATCAGAGGCGTATATAGAGGGGGTGTTTCGGTGTCAGACCACTCCCAGAAATTTTCTGAGCGGTCCATTCCTCCCTGTGCGCCCCACCCCCCCTCTTTATTTAGGCCTACTAACTGCAGAGCTTTTTAAGCTCTTAGCTGCGCTGTCAATGAACACAAAAAAATAAACAAAAAATATACCGAGCGCACGCGAGCGTTCGTGTCGTAAGAGGGCCCGGCGGCACGTACGCACGTGGTGAAGTGGCCAGGAATCGGACGTAAGGAGCTCTAATGGGCTGCTACAGCAAACTGTAAATTAGAAACTTCATGGGGCTACGAAGACAAAATACAAGTTTGTTTTATTCTGACAATTTCGTTTTTTATAATGCCCCCAGCGCTTGTCCGGATGCACAAGATGCTTTAACCACCGAGAAACTACTCAAGTTAAAAATTTGATTTCCCCGATTAATCGTGTGTTTTCATGGTTTGTATTGACATCGCAGGGACCGACCGCTCAGCAGCCGATTGCGAAGCTGCATTGTTTACCGTTACTGAACCTAGATGGCGCCACCAAACAGCGCCAAGCCGTTTTTTGCCTTTGGTTTGTTTTTGACCGTATTTAAACCTGGCTTGTTTTTGTTCTGGGAGAAAATCGCTTTGATAAACATAGTGCTCGCGCGAGAAACAGGGTCACGTACGACACCGTTGCTCGCGTCAATCGCCCAGTGGGGACTGAGACTACCCCAAAGCCCCGCAGTGCCGTGCAGCTAAACCAAGCATATTGCCCGCAGTACCAACCGAAGTACACATAGGTACTTCTAAGTTTACGTGTGCTTTCGTAACTTCCACTGTTTGTCCCACCATTCTTTCTGCTTTAAAAAAGAATGTAACCTAAATTTACGCGCAAATAGCTCGTTCAGCAAGCTTATAAACTCTGTCAAATGTGCGTTTGCTTTTGCTGGCCTCCGCCTTTCGCCAAGCTGGCTGGTATGACATCATAGGTTCTGTTGCGGGAAGCAAGCTAGTGGGTCACATGGCCATTCACGTTTTTCCTAATTATATAGCTTATTTGAGCAAAGTTTACTTCAAAACTGTCGTCTATTACCATGTCGTAGACCATGTCGTAGACACTCGAGTCACGGCCCGGGGGTTAAAAAGAAGGTCCCCTTCACCCCGAGCAGTCCGAGTGGCGCTGGCTACCACCCCTAAATGCTGGAAACAAAAATACCTTGACATAAATACCCAAGAAAGTGGTGGGGAAATAGCCCCGCCGGTAGCGTAGTGGTTATCGCACCAGACGGGTATTCTGGAGGTCGTGGCTTCGGATCCCAGCCGGCGGGCATTTTTTCACCACTTTCTTTCTGACTCCAAACATTCATCGGTTTCTATTACCTACCGCATTCCCCCCTTTGCTTTCCAAGGTTTTCTGGACTGCCAACCCTTATTCTGTCTTAATTCACCGAGCCCCTCATTTCCCATTTCTGATTCGCTACATGCATAGCGAAGGCCTCTGTTCTGGCAGTCTTCGTGCCAAAGGTAGCTTAAGAGGGTTAAACGCTGGTCGACCGCTCTCGACATGTCGTAGACACTCGAGTGACGGCCCGGGGGTTAAAAAGAACGTCCCCTTCACCCCTAGTAGTCCGAGTGGCGCTGGCTACCACCCCCAAATGCAAGAAACAAAAATACCTTGACATAAATACCCAAGAAAGTGGTGGGGAAACAGCCCCGCCGGTAGCGTAGTGGTTATCGCACCAGACGGGTATTCTGGAGGTCGTGGCTTCGGATCCCACCCGGCGGGCATTTTTTCACCACTTTCTTTCTGACTCAAAAAATTCTTCATCTGTTTATATGACCTACCGCATTCCCCCCTTTGCTTTCCGAAGTTTTCTTGACTGCCAACCCTTATTCTGTCTTAATTCAATGAGCCACTCATTTCCCATTTCTGATTCGCTACATGGAAAGCGAGGGCCTCTGTTCTGGCAGTCTTGGTGCCAAAGGCAGCTTAAGAGGGTTCAACGCTGGTCGACCACTCTCGACATGTTGTAGACACTCGAGTCACGGCCCGGGGGTTATAAAGAAGGCCCCCTTCACCCCGAGTAGTCCGAGTGTCCGACGGCAGTAGTCGCTGCCTTCGTTCGGCTTGATATTTCGGTACTACAAAGTCACAAATAAATGTAATGGTATGACTTTTAGTGGACGATTACTTAGCGAATTGGTGTTACTACTAGTGGGTGATTATGTTTTTGGAATTTTGAACGTTGCTTCGGATTCGATCGTTAGCGCTTGGAGGCGTTGGTGCGGCATTTGTTTTTCGCTTATGACCAAGCGAGCACCCAAACAAGACCCGTTTCGTGAAAATCTACACAAGGTTATCTGCTAGCAACTCACCAGTAGCGTTTTTAACTGGCTTATTTGGTGACCAGAGTTATTGCTATTAAATGGACGCATTTACAAATGAACTGGTGTGCAAGTTTGTAATGTACTCTAAGTCCATGGCGTTGGCAACATGCCCTAAAAAATATCAGGCAGAGCATAGCGAGAAAAAGGATCCACACGAGGAGAGGAAATTATGTATGTGCTGTTCGTAAAGTTAAGGGTACACTGAATACACAAACAAAGCTGGCTTCCCTAGATATATTGTCGTCCCCAGAATACGAGTATACCAGTCTCTGGGGCATTACCTTTAAAATAATCTCGTAAATAAAAAAAGAATGAAGCTACCAGTCACCCAGCATTTATGGCTCACCCAAGAGGCTGACCGGATGTGCCCAGTGTCACGTGACGAACAACCGAACGAGAAGTTCGGACAAATCTTTCTCTATCTTTCGGGCAAATCTTTCGAACTCTTTCTCTACACATTCACCTTCATAAGGTCATAAACAATTATAAATGTACAGGTATAATTTAAATCGTGCCAAATTTCGGAAGCTGCAACGCAGCGCTGTCACTGGCGGCTGGGATGGTTATTGCAGGGTAGGCGTACCTGTGGCCGCGATGCTTCACTTGAAATGTTTTAGTTTTCCTGCTAGACCACACCACCGTCTCACTCACTTCCGCCCCTGTTTCCGTCACACGGAATGGTTTAAATGGTGCGATGGAAATGAGAGAAACGCGTTGGGCAATTGGTAATTTCTCACAATTAATGCATCTTTCTCCGTCGAAGAAATGCTGAAAGGGCTAAGTAGCAGAGGAACTTTCGCCTCAACCAAACTTGCTAATTGCTTTCAGTATCCCTTTAAACGGATTTAGAAGCAGGTAAAATGTGCGCGCGAAAAGCTATTTAGGCAACTTCGCTGGATTTAATTTAGGCGAACACTGAAGTTTTTGCAACAAAATGTTAAGTAGACATGAAAGACTACTGTATGTACCCTTGCCAAATTTCAGCTCAAAAACAACTGGTAAACACTGAATTGGTTAAAAGTACTCACACACCTGCCGTCAACAGTACGATATGAATGGCTTGGGAACTTTTCACTACTCCTAGTTTACCTTCGTTGTGCTCGTACACTGTTAGACAAAAAGGACGAAATAAGGAGTAAATACAGCCGTTAGTTCTCGCGAGCGACCGCTGCTCCTCAAGAGGAGTAACTGTGGAAGTGTGCGTGCCTTGCGTATAATTTTTGGAGTATATGTTCATCCCCGCCGATCTAGACTGCAACGGGAGGATGAAAAGCCGAGTAGTTACTCCCGTCTATAATGGCGTCGCTGCTATGCGATCTGCCGCATATGTCTGTCCGAAGTTTTATATTTTCAAACAAACGTAGCTGCCAACACATATTCTTTCATACAGTACCATAGGAACGAAACTTAATTTACAAAATAACAAGAAAGCGTCATGTCTAAGTGAAGAGGCGGCTCGTGGCACGGAGTAGGCGATGTGCGATAGACAAACGCCTTTTGTTCAAGTTAATACGAAATCATGCAGCTAGATCTCGCCAGCGATAATACAGGCCAATGAAAGGCTTCGGACACATGACATAGTGAGGCAATTGTTCGTAAAAAATCGCGAACCTTACTCACTAAGTGTAGTGAATACACATGTTTATACCTACCGACAAAGCCAACAACAACGACAACAACGACAACAACGAGAAATCGTACGCGGACACTACAGGTAAGCGCTTGCTGTTAGCTTTCATTAGCGGGTGTGAGGAGGCGCTGCTTACCGGACAGGGGTCGGCAGGTCGAAGCGAGGAAGACGAGGTGTGTGCGGAGGCGGAAGCAGGGCGCGAGAGGCAAAGAGGAGGAGGAAGAAGAGGTGGCGAGCGCTGGAGGAGGAAGCAGGTGGTTCCAGAAGCTCTCGGCTGGGCGAGAACGCCTAGGGGGTCTTCGTCACGGAGCCGCACATTCCTCCTGGAAGCTCTCAGCTGGGCGTCAACGCCCAGGAGATCTTCAGACCGAGCAACACCTGGTCTCTTCCAGTCGAGTCTGTCCACGGAACACCCGGGCCGAATACGACGTGTTGTTCATCGGGCACAGCACCGGCATCGACAAGGGCACCGAGCCCAGCGCACCGAGCCTTGCGCACCGAGTCAACTCACCAACTGTGACCTACACGTGAGCGCGAACAATTTGGAGTGGGACTTCTCGCAGGGGACTTTGCTACCATAGGACTGTTGTCATTAGATTAGCTGGATTTAATTTGTGCACGTTATTTTGTAATTTGTCCCGTCAATATAATTTGGTCCTTGCCCGTAGCCAAATCATCTCTACTCTTGTCGCCCGGTAAATTTTAACCTCCTCATCCAGAAAAACAACCTGCATCACAGCGGGATATAAATGCCTTTCCTACAAAAGCAACGACAATCCCTGAGCAGCCGTAAGACACGGCTACATTTTCCAGTCCCATCTAGCAACAGTATGGTTGAAGAAGTCAGCAGCACCGAAATTTGTTTCTCCTACGCAAGAACATCAGCCCTGTTTTCCAATTATTTCTCTCCTACAGGCGACCATAAACTCGCACATATGAGACCACAGGCATTTGTCGTACGTAGCGAGCATTAAGGAACTTATTAGTTTTTGCCGAAATGGGTACGGCGTTGGACTACAGCCTCCTACCACGACGAGGGCGGTTGGTTTTTGTTTCTTTTACGTGAAAAAACTATGCATGTGAGCGTCTACTTGAAATCGGAGCTTAGCAATAATGTCTAGAATTAACACAGCGTAAATTTGAAACGGTTGTATCGCTAGGAATTCCGACGCCAGCAATAAACGCAATGACGCCGAGTGCAGAGTACCAAACGTTTTGCACTTGACTACCAATTTTCTGCCAAATTTTCCATCTGGTCTTGTGACATAGTCGGTAGTGTATCGGGTTGGTGTGGTGGAGGGCAGTGGTTCAGTTCCGGGTCAGGGTTTTTTTTCCACCGCTGCCAGCTCGTTTCCGGTAGGGAAGGAGGGGGGGGGGATAACGGAACAGAGGGACCTAAGGACGAACGGTTGGGGGAGTAACCGGTCGTCATATCTCATTTATTCCCGGAAGAGACTAATGGTTGCGGCAACGAAGTTAATCCCCAAAAGAGCAATGGCACTCCCCCGTTGCTCTCTTTTGTCTAAGAGTTTAACATGGGCATACGCGCTACAGCATTGCTGCAGAACTACGTAATGTTCTCCCCAATGCGCGTTGTTAAGTTGTGAGCCAACCGTTAAAGCGGGAACAAGGCTTTGCAGACTATCCTACAAGGTTCTTTTTGCAGGTGTTTATTTTAGTATTGGAAATGCAAAGGGTGTTTGCAAAAACTTATAACGGTGGGTAGGGCATCTGGGGAACAACGCCACATTTACGTTTGTCCCAAAATTTTGTTAGGAAGGTGTTTGTCATTCACTGCGAACCACAGAATCTCAACAAAAAAATTAGGAGTGGCTTAGCTCCGCTATGCCAGGATATAAGTAGCGTGAGCTAAGCTTCAGCAATTCAATCCAATCCAGTCTAATCCAATCCAGTCCAGTCCAGTCCAGTCCAGTCCAGTCCAGTCCAGTCCAGTCACTGATCGTCGCGCCTGCGCAGCACGGCTCTCCAGGAGTCACGCGAAACGGCTATCAAGTTGCTCCGGCGCAGCGTCAGACGTGGCTACTGCGCAACGGAGGCGCACAGCTGGACAAGCGCCTGCATGCGCCAGTTCGTCTGCCGCGGCTATGACCTCCCTCCTCTGGAATGCGCAGACCGGCGAATGTGCAGACCCAATTCTCTACACACCCGTACTACAATTGGAAATTCAATCCAATACAATTTAATTTATTCCATCATCACATCATCATCATCATCACCAGCCTATCTACGCCCACTGCAGGGCAAAGGCCTCTCCCATTATTCTCCAATTACCTCCATTATTCTCCAATTAGGTAATTGGAGAATTTATTCCAATTCAAATTTAAATCCAATCCAAGTACAATCTAATCCAATGCCCCTCGCGCTTGCGCAGCGCGGCCCTTCACTGTCCACGCGAAACTGCTCAACCACGGCCAGTGTAGCTTACGCTACAAATGTAGGGCCCTTCCACTCCGTAAAGAAGGATGTCCTTCGAAGCTGCACGCCATCCACGGAGTGCACGAAACAAAGCACCTTTGTTTGTAATTTACCACTGGGGATACTTCCACGCCAATTACCTGAGTTATATTTTGAAAGACCAGAGCTTTATCCTAGCGGACCAAAGTAGAGCTGTCTCTTTCCCTCCCGCGTCGTCGGGATCTTACTATTTGTGTAACACGCGAACCCAATCCATTCTACCATTGAGGACAACTGACTGGCCACATTGGGCTGTTTGACAGCCACCTTTAAACCTCACGCCAGCACAACGGAGATGTCACCCGTAAGGGCATGAAGCATTGGTCCGCGTGCCTGCCCCCCACTCATCCTCCCTCCACTCCCACCCCGTGCAGGAAAAGCCGGAAACCGGTCATGAGCGGGTGCTTAGAACTGAAAAACACTGTTGAACATGTCACTCTGAATGCCCTTTAAGTTGAACGAGTGATATTGGCCAACATCGGCGTTCGAAGCGGGACAGTTTCTGTTCATGCGGGAGGGATTCGCAGCTACTCGAATAGCTGGAACTTGAGGCGGCAATGGCGGCAGCAGCGGCTTTCCGTTGTTTTCGCGCCCATTCACGCTTCTGTTCGGGCTGACGCTTCTTCAGTTTCCGTTGTTCTTCCTCCAAGCGAACGACATGTGTCAGCCCCATAGCGATTTAACACCTCCAAGGCCTCGGCCTTTGTTCTCGGGGACACACACGTGGGTGTCCCTTTAGCTCCCAAGTCGTAGGCATCTTATTGTATGTGCAACACGCCAACCCAGACCCAATCACTCGGTTGCGGAGGACAGCTGACAAGCCCTATTGAGCCTTGAGACTCCCACGTTTTATCTTCCACCACAGCAGCGGGTATGCCTTCGGTGGTGGCATTAAGCCCTGCTGTAAGTGAACACCCCCTTCCTCCACCACCAACCCATGCTCGCCAAAACCGGCAATCGTGTATGTGTGCAAAATTAGGCGGGAAACACACCTGGCGAAGGGAACGAGAAAGACTTTATTTGCGGCCTGACTAATATATATTATTATTGTTCCGTTAGAATAAATATAACCGGCTGGTCAACGAGGGCCGCCGAGGCGATATGGTCGCTCGTAATGGCTTCGAAGATAAAGAAAAATTACGTTCTCATGCCGGCGTTCCAACGGGGCAAGTTGCTTTCAACCAGCAGGGAGTCGCAGCTACTTGGCCAGATGGAATTTGAGGTAGCAACGGCCGCGGCTACATTCTGGGCAGCGTTGGCGGCGGTGGATTTCAGGCGTTTTTACACCCATTGGCGCTTCTGTTGATTCTCCACAATCTGTTGACAACGGCGCTACGGCCGCTGTCAGCCGATAGCGCAACTTGTGAAAGAGGCATCGGGGGTGGCGAGGGAAATAGCAGTTGTGATAAGCCGTCGGCGGTGGCGAGGAGGAGCCCTGGAGTGGTGCTGAGTAAACCGGCTTCACCGGAATGAAAACTGGGGAGGGCGGTGAGACATTTACTTCTTCGCAGTAGCAAAAATGGTCCCTACCCTGCTCTGCGAAAGCGGATGTCCATGGAAGCTGTTGTAAACCGCTAGAAATGGGGATGGAGGAGGCTATGAAATGTTTATATTCGTCCAGGCGGGCTTGTCGCTTGCTCTTGGCTTCTTTGGCGGCAAATGGCGTGTCCTGCCTAGCCTGATGGATTCACGGTGAATCAGCGCTGTGCATCGCCCCTCTTCTTTTTGTCCGTGTGTTTCTTGCTCTGTTTTTCACCATGAATCTGAATCAGCACCAACTAGCCCAACTTGCTATCTTACATCTTACTAGCCTGACGCATGCGCTCGGGGTCTCGGGCAAGATCGGCTCTATTTAGTGATACTAGTCCTGCCTAACGTTGAAACATAATCTCCAAACATAATCTTTAACAAAGACGCATGGTGGCCGGAGTCCCAGTGTTCACAGGCACCTTATAATTCGTAATGCGGTTTCGATGCTTGTTTTGTGGTTTTTTAAACGAATGCTGACTTTTATGCTGTACGCCTGATCAGCCTCACGTATGCGCTCGGCGCCTTCGGCGAGAACGGCTGGGTCCTGCCTGGGTTTATTGTTTACTGCACAAAATGTTCTGACCAACTAGAAGCTAACAGATTCGCTAAAAAACGTTTTCGAAGATAAGGGCTTGTGAAGAACTTCGTTCTTTTATTAGAGTAACGACATGTACCAAGTAAAGCGGTGGAAAAATTCAAACTCGGTCCTTCCGCTCACGTTCATTTCGAAGGCGCCACAATGGGGATTCTCTATTACGGGTCCCTGTTATCCTTGATTTTGAAGGAGCACTGAGCCGCTTGAGTTTAGCAAAGACTGGAGCATCAAAAGGACCATTCATCCCAAACGATGAAGTGGTGGTTTCCATATAATTCCTTCTTCAAGATCTGCGTTGCGGCGGAGGTTTTATTCGACGTTCTGTCGAGGGGTCTCATTCGTTTTTTGTGCGCCCAAAATAAGGGTACCCGCCGAATTTTCCACGTGAAGAACCACTAAGTGGAAGATAATTTATTGTTTCTATCGTACGTGGCCGCGGCCGGCATATACAGAACACACTTAAAACCAGACCTCTTGGGCCGCGGTCGAGGCAATTTCAATACTTAGGAGCACGTGCTAGCGGCAACAACGGCTGCTTGCTTCATCGTCCCCGTTGAATGCGCGCCTGAGCGCAACTGTGAGAACGGTACCGCACGCGAAGAGGAACAGATGTCGATGCCCACGGGCGTTGTGAGCTTGAATGGCGCCCAGATATGCAAACAGTCGAGCGAATACAGCCCTATCGGCGAAAATGCACTTACAATGCATTCAAAACAATGGATGAATACGTTCCTTTTACCAGGAAAAGGGTAGGCACCCTACTTCATAAACTTGTGTCTTTTGGTGGTATGCCTATCAGTTAAGTTCACAGAGAGGAAAAATACCGTGCGAGTTGCTCAGCAACGCCTGTCGACTAGCGCTGCCTGCTGGAGCGTGTTGTGCGCGTCGTCTGTTGGGATTTGTTACTCCGGCGTTGCCACTTTACCTAGCAATGCGACTACGTCGGAACTAAAAGCAGCTGAACCAGTGCACATGGTAGCCCTAGCAGCCGCTGAATTTGCCAATGAAAAGAGAAATAGCTGAAAGAATGAACAGAATAGAGCAGTTCTCATGGAGAGCACATATAACCGGGATCTGGCTAGTGCAACCATAGCCTCTGGTGTTGGAACAGCTTAAAAATGTTATAGTCTCACAGCAGTTTTACTCACTAGAGGGCCAAGTACCTCTACACCGATACCAAGTACAATCTTTGTCAAAATTATCTACTGCAAGCTAAAAATGCATAGGCGAAAATAAAAACTCAAAGTACAAGCTTTCGTATCTAGGGAGTATGAAACATTTTATGCGAGGAATCTTGATAGAATAAGGTTCGTTGTTACTGTCATAACATATTTTGGCCGCAATTAAACGTTAAGCATGTGATATGAATTCTGTGGGGCCCAAAAGGTTTAGCATGGCCTAGAGAATCTTGAGGAAGAGTGTATTTGTATCAATGTTGTCAGGTATGTATTCGCGTGCCGTAGTACCTGGTTTTAAGAGTCTTGAGGATAGCCTCGTGCGTGCGTTATTTAGTATTTCAACGAAGCGCTCACCTTGTAAGAGCTATAAACGCCGTCGGTGAAAGAGTAGCGAACAGTTGAATAGCGTATTGAACTGTTAAAGCGTGTCGACTGAGGTCGCGATTAAGCTTTTCAGGCATCAGTGATACATGTTTTGTATTTGTGACCTCGTAATCCTCGCCAAGTTGGCGCATCTCTGCTCCTTCAAAAAATAAAACATCCGTGTATTGCTAACAATACGCCTCCTTGAGCCCATTGTGCGATAACTGGCAATTTCAAGGCTGACATTCATGCACCCGTTGCGCATAAACATCGTGCATCCGCAATATCCATACCATTCTCCAGGAAAGATGCATCTGTCCTTGCATCCAGCGTTGCATGGAACATGCAGCATGCAGCTTGGGATGACGTATCACGTAATTACGCACCGCTGTCTTCATTGGATCCCAAATGCAAATTTGAAGTGCCACCAGCACTCTCCAAGCGGTTGAATGTCGCATGCGGTTAAATGTCGCATACACGTGCAACTTCCTCTTTAAGATGAAACGAGCTGCGACGGCACTCTGCCCAGACTGTGATGTGCGAGAAACCATCTAGCACCTGTTTAGTGAATGTGCGCGATTCAGTGCTCACAGAGTGTCCCTCGCAGTGTCTTTGGGACTGCCGCTTTCCGTGTACATTCAGCTAAAGGACGTTTTAGGACCAGGGCTTTCCCGAGCGTGCATTACGGGCTACAAAAACTCTAATAGAGTACCTGCAACACACAGGTCTGGACCAGTCGCAGTGAATAACTCACCGTTTCTGTGCGCATAAAGTTCTTGAACATCATCGCCATCATCTTCGTCATGTCATCAACTGGCGTAGCAAGTTAGGCATTTTAGCCCGGCTAACATCGACAGACGTCATTACAGACCATTGTCTCCCTCTCTCCTTCCGGGGAGAGACCAAATGGGTGAGATTCTTTATAACTTGGGCAATAGGTCGAGTGGGTATGGCATGCCATCTTTGCTTAGCAGCACCGTTGTACGAGTTACCGAAAGGAAATGAAATTATTGGTGGCGCTTAGAACTTTCTTGCATGTGAAGGCGGCAGCCTATTTGGACCTTCTGTTGATCTGCTGTTGAACTTTCTGTACAACTTTCGTGTTACTCTCGTCCGGTCGCTGCTGCGGGTTCATCCATGACCACTTCCTCACGACGGCGGTTACGACGAGCGACATTTTTAGCGGTTTCAGCCTTTTTCGCCACGGCGTAATTCTCACTGTTCGCATTCAGCGACTACGGCCTGTAGCGTCATCCTCCACAGCAATGTGGAATGAAGCCATGAGCTTACGCGTTACCGTATATTAGGCGCAGTGTTGTACAAGTTCCTCTAAAAGAGGAACGAAAGCTCGCTCTTCGTTCCTTCCCAATTCTGAAACGAGTTCGCCCTACAAGTTCTTTTATATCGGAAGGAACGCGTTCCAGTTCCACTTCGAACATTGCAACGTGTCGTTACATTAACTTTACAATTAAGTTTTTAAATTAAAATATAGTTTCGGATTATCGTGGGGCGAAATTAAGTGAGAAACTTAAATATCACATCGAACTACGTATATTATACATTTGTTAATACCGTCGGAAGCAGATTATCTCGAGATAAAAATAACCTAAAGAAACGCTCCTAGGCGAATTTTTCCAGGGCGCACCGGACAGCTATATCGTATCATGTATAATCACAACCTGGCCCTCTAAACCACCCATCTCCACTATCTTTATTTGTTTTTACCTCAACTGCTATTCAATTTTAGTGGTCACTTTTAATCTATGGTGGCTAACCATTTGTTTCTGGCGCTCTTTGCCCTAGTTAGCCTTCAGCCATCAAAATGCAACCATCATCATCAGCACCGGACAAACTCCAGACGAATCTAGGACATTTCTGTACAGGATGTCTCGGTGCGGAAATTTCGGTGTACGGAAATTTTGCTGTACCTGTGCCCGGACCTTTCGGTGTACGGACATTTCCGTGCGCAAACTTCACGGCGACCAAATGATACGGTGCTTGCCTGTTTGCGACAGCTGTTATATTTTTATTTCCGCTTAACGTGGGTTATCGACAACAATATGGAGCAGTGAATTTATTTTTTCATTGATTCCGAGTTTGATCTTTGCCAGGTGTTTCTAGAAATTCTACATTTATTTATTTTTTTTAGTACCTCTTCCTGAGTACACCTGTTATTCAGCCGATTGAATTCTTTAGCACATTTTTTTTTTTTCATTTATGACAGGTTGTTAATTTGTATTCGCTTTTTTTGCGGCATGCAAATCCGCCAAGACAATTAACCGCGGTTTACGTTGCTCTAAAACCTTCTTTATGTATGTTTTTAAATTACATACACGCAAATTACGTAGATTACATGCAAGGTAGCCCCCCAGAATGCAGAACAACTTATGAAGAATATTACGCAGGCTAGGCTGCCTTGCTAAGATGAATTTGCGAACACTGGTCTAGGATATTGTCGTGGAGAAAGAACGGGCTTTTTTGAAAACAGCCAAGGCTTCTATATCTGCCAAATGCTGATTAAGCGCGTACGGGTTGTGCATACAAATACCACCCATTCTGTTCGGGAAAGCCAACTGTCGTTTATGTCGTTTATGCTTACATTCACTCTTTGTCCTAGGAGCCCCCCAGCCCCGCCTTTAAGCTTGAATCTCGACCACATTTCTTTTTCAGCTATATTATTTTCGGTTTCCCCTGAAAATATTAGAGGCCTGGCGGAGTTCACGTTCTCCGAAGCGTCACCGTAGTGATACCGGGAAAAGCTTTACATTTACCATGAGCTCACAAAACCTCTATAATGTGCAACAAAAAGCCACCCAAAAAGCCGCTGAGGACACAATGGCCACTATCGCTGGACCCTGTCTCCCGCCCTCGAGGAACAAGATTGCTGGCTACATCCTCCCGCGCGTCGCGGTCACACCGACGGCGCCCCTCTGCAGCAATGGCGCCTTCATCGCCTTCAGTCGCCGCAAGGGGGATTAACTCATCAAGTCGCGCATATTGACACCCCAGACATACATGGCTTTCTTCCATTAAAAGGAGGAAAAAATTGAATAGGCTGGTGTGACGAGAGCGGCAACAGTCGTCTTCCAGTTTTCGAAGTCCAGTTAACAAAATGGTGTGGCACAAGTGACACCCCTCTCTTTCTACCAAGGGGCTGGTAGCCAGTAAAGCTCAGCCTTCCCCTCCCCAAAGTAACGCTACAGTAAGTACGATTGTTGGTTAGTTTTGAGTAGAACCGACACTGAATGCAACGAAGACGACATTGATTGAGAAAATAAATAACTGTGATTCAAACGCGCTTAATCAACCGGTTTTTTTTTTCGTTTTTTTCGCGCTGGTTTGGGGTAGAGGGGGGGAAGATGAGAGATAGGAATGGACTAAAAGCAGCAGCGTCTTGCACCGTCGGGTTAAGTGAAAGCAAAGCGCTTCGGTAACTCCTAAAGCATTAGGGTTGTTTACACGAATGTTAAAATAAAAAAAGGGTGAATGCATGCGAGTTAATAACGTTAATTTGTGACATCTACTACCGAAACTGGTTTTACGTGGCAATGCTCCGCCTTGGTTTAGCGTTAGTTTCCACGTACGGCGGCGCAAACAGAAGTCTCGAACGTAAAATCATATCAAGTGACGAAATTACAATTTTAAAGCTAAAGTGTTCAAAGAATGCCTGGGACATCCCGTGCCTCAAAATGTCTGCGCCAAGATGTCCTGCACCCCGAAATGTCCGTGAACCGAAATGTCCGCACCGAAACGTCCTGCACCAAAATGTCCTACATCGAAATGTCAGGATTTCGTCTTAGACAACCTTTCCCCCTCAGAGAACAATTCTATCGGCCAGACGCGCATTCTGGCCTCCCCAGATAAACGATGAAAGGTGAAAAGCATTCTCGGAGAAACGCTATTCATTCGTCGAACGCCGCGTGAGCTCAACCAACATGAAAGCAAGCACAAGCTACGGCCCGCTGCTTGGTTATTCGTCTACTTTTCACCTTCGAGGAAGGACGTTCCGCTGAAGGGCGGGAAAATTGGCCAGCTTATAGGAAGAGAAACACAGTAGCGACTTGTGGATTTTTGTACTCGAGCCTTGGCATCAAAAACAGCCAAATCCTAGCGTTTTAACGTTTGCAGAAGGAACGCCGTTCCTGCCGTTCCTTCAAAAACCTAACGAGGTACTGTTTTACAGTTCCACCGACGCTTAATGGAACGGTGGCGTTCCTCCGTTCCTCCAAAAAATTACACCATCTTCCCGTGGGGAACCATGAGGAGGATTCGAAGCATCATGGGGGTTCCGTATATGTTACATTGTGTTGCTGTCATGTTGTTTCATTTATCGGAGCACCAATGGGAACGTAGTGTGAACCCTCATGTAGAGACGGAGAAATGAATGGAGATGTAGAGAAATGTAGAGACAGCGAAGAGACCGAAACCAGCGTTACCTGATCAAACACCTCCTGGTTCTCGTCTTTCTTTATTGCGTGCTCACGCTCCTACCCCGCTGCCCGCCCTCTTCGTCCTCTTCTCTGGTTGAGCTGCAAGGCGCGCGGCGCTTCCGGCCACAGCTTTCACACGTGAAATTTAACATCCACCTCTAAAGTTTTCAGTTGGTCGTTTCTGTTGACGTTCAACTTCGCGTGCCTTCGTTGTATCAGTAGCTTCTTGACGTAGTTTGAACGAGTGAAGGACATAAGGCGAGTTCGTAGCACATGCTCCCGTCTCGGTTTGTAGCGCAGTGGGAAGAGCTCCACGTATCTCCCGTTGCGGCCAGAGAGTCGTGGGATCGAAACTGGGCGCCGCCTAACTATTTCTTTTCATAGTGTACTGCGCTGACGTCAGGCCAAACGCTTATGGGGCTGAAGAGCGCGCATGCACAGTAGAGTGCGGACGGCGGACCACAACAAGGAAGGGAGGGACACAGCCCCGAGCATGAGATGCTTCGCATGTACAAAATACTGCCCGACGTGAGCAGTATCGTCGCTATGCGAGCGACGACGCTCACTGGCTCCCATTGTGGCGGGTATAGCGCGAAACTTGTGTGCACGCCCGCGCAAGCTGCGAACGGCGAGCAAGAGCTGCGCCGAAGAAGGAGAATCCTCGGGAAGATGTGAATATGTAATCCAATCTATAAGCTCCAACAGGAACACAACCAACACGTTATCCATGGCAATGCAGTCCCTCCAACTGGGCACGTGCCAAACGATTCCAAGGCTTAATCATCATCATCATCATCATCATCATCATCATCATCATCATCATCATCATCATCATCATCATCATCACAATCATCATCGTCGTCGTCGTCATTGTCATTAGAGCACGTGGATAACGTTGGCTTTGCAGCAAGGCGTTTCGACGTACGCCAACCCCGACGGCGCCGGTAAGCCAATACAGCCTTCGCTTGAAAAGCTAATGGACGCGGGCTCTGCACGAAGGAGACACACAAGGGCCACAACTGACCGTCCGTGAGTGCCTAATTTTTCTCTGTGCAGCGTCCTTGCACATAGTCTTGTTTTATGTTTCCCAAAGAACAGATATCATTCAGTTAGCAGGGCTATGAAAGACCATGGTCCGGAGGAGCATGGTTCAAATCCCATCCAGCGCGAAATTTTCACAATTGCGTATTCAACTCAATTAGTCCATTTGTTACAGGAACTTTAAGGAGAAGTGTGGAGTGTAAATTCGAGGAATCATTGATTGCTTTTAATTCTGTAAGCAGTCGGCTATTTTGGGTGATGTAAACTCAGATTTTTAGCCGCCTAACGCTCTCTTGTTATGCACACACTCACGTACAACGCCCGCTATCGTTTTCTTTTCGGCTTGATGTTGACAATACTTAAGCTCTCTGGATGACGATTATCAGGATGGTTTTGTTGTAAGACCTTTATTCACAAACAGAGAGGCCACGAGGGAAGGACGGAAACAGGGGAGAGGTAGGTTAAGTCCATATTTTTGGGGACTGAATTATAGGCCTTGAGGCGGGATCAGTGCACGCCTTCGGCCATCCATGGATGTAGCGTACGGTTAGAATAGCTTAGTAGCCCGCACCGAGCTACGCTGCACGTGTGAGACCACCCCTTAATCCCTGTTGAGCTACACAAGTACAGTGTGGTTGTAGGCATTATGCGTTCGACAGTGGTGGGACATTGGCATCGCAGTTGGGGTCGGAAGTTTCTATATCCCGTAAATTTAGGGCAGTACTAAGTGAGGTGTTGGATGATCTTCTGAGGTAAATAGCTGAAAATAGGGACATTTAGGTGTCATTTTGGGCTTGTAGCACTCGCGGGCAGCTTAGGGTGCGTAAAATGCATTGGTGTATACTTTGTCCATGAAAATTATGGCGGATCGGTTGAGTGGTGCAAGGGTTTATATTAAAAGTTACTTGTCCTTCTTGAATTCGTGAATGCGAATGATTATGGAAGTGAATACTCTGAAAGTGTGTATAGTGGAGGGCTCCAAAGTGGGTTGACGCATCGGTCGGGAAATTGCGAAGGTTGGCAAAACCATGTGGTGTGCATGATACCCTGGAGAGGACTACTGATGCCGCGTAATCCAGTCAATACACAACTGCATTTGGCAAGTGAGTACAGCCTTAATCTGGCTAATGAACCAATTATTGTGTGTATGAGTTGAGGGGGGCCGTTGCAGTTCTTAGGTCGCTTCGAAAGAGTCCGCAGATCATCTATGTTAGCCGCGACGCGGCACGAGATGTCCGCCATAATAAATTCGAGGGCATTAATGATGGCTAGAACATATGCTTCAAGTGATGAATCATGCGGTAGGGATAATGTGGGGAGCCAAGAACCGAAAGATCGTCTAGAGAGGTCCAGGCAGTGGCAGCACGTGTAGGCATGCGAGTAGCATCTTTATAGACGCCGATTTCGCTAGGTTGTATAATCGTGCGAATTGAGCAGATGTGTTTTTTTCGGGTGTGCCTAGCCGCGAGAGGAACTGAGGGGAATGTCATAGTTTTAGACATGAGAGGTCTTTGCAGGACGGGTCGGGACAGGAGAAAAGAAGTTTGGGAGTGGATTGCGTTGTCATTTATCCATAGCGCTGAGAAAAACACCGTGGGTCGTATAGGATCTCTTGAAGTTGCTTTCTTTGAGCTGATCTCCGTGCAGGATCACAGAGGAAGAGTGCATACGTTTTAAGGAGGCCGGCAAAAGCCTCCTGCCGGCTGAGTTTGCTTTTGCCGGCTGAGGCCGGCAAAAGCAAACTCAAATTAAGCAGGGCTTTTAAGCTTGCCGAACGAGCTATTCGCGCATACATTTAGGGCACATTCTTTTTATACCAGTAAGAATGATAGAATAAAAAGTGTAAATTACCAAAGTGCACGTAAACATGGAGTCACCGATTCATACTGCTGTGGGTACTGGGCGCACTAGGCTGTGTTAGCTGCACAGCACTGCGATACTGTGCGGTGCCTCAGGCGACACTGGCCGAATGGCGTAAGCGACACTGTCTTACGGGACCGTATTTGTCGAGCGAACATAAAGCTAAAGGGCTATAACCATGTTTCACGAAACAATTTTTTATACCTGAACAAAAACAAGCCATGTACAAATACGGTCAAAACCAAAGGCAGAAAATGGCCCGCCGTGGTATGGTTACGCCATCTAGATTGACTAACGGTAAACAAGTCTCCCCGGCACGTATGATATCATGGCAGGCGTCACGAAAACACACGATTTAACGGAAGAATCAAGATTTCAACTAAAATGGATGAATTTCTCAGCGAATAAAGCATTGTTTGCTTCTAGACAAGCGCATGGGGTTCACAAAACACGAAATCTTTCGAATAAACACACTTGTATTTTGTCTGTATGGCCCCCTTAATCCTCACAACAGATTCCGCGACAAATTAAATCATAAGAACTGGGGCTTCATAATTCCTCCGTGTCAGTTCTTCTCGTAAGTGAGAAAAACGGTTGCTTAGGCAAAGGTGAAACACGAGCAATTGCAGACTCCTAAACCCCTCAATACTGCTCTTGTTTGAATAATGAAGAAGCAAAAGTTGTGCGGCCTCTCCACGGAACACTCACACCGACGATTATGGCACGACTATTATGGCAATGCAGATAAAGTGTTAATAATCACAAGGTTTCATAACGAAGTTTATGACAAGGACGACCCGCACTGAGCTATATACAACAATTGCCGACAGTTATCCCAATAGCAGCCACTGTAATGGTGTTTCCCTTAAATGTGATGGTTGTTAATCAGGCGCCCACATACGGACTCGTTTTCGCCGTCAAAGAGGCGTGCATTTAGCTGTAATGAAAAATATACTTCCAAGAGTTAGCGTACCTTCAAGCCTGCGTACCTTCAAACCTGCACCACTTCGCGTCCTGTGTCAGTTCTCTGCGCTTTCATGCAAACATCCCTCCTGTGGCTGGTCTTCCTAAATTGCGGCCAAAGGCGAATCGTCGGCTGGTGGGGCTGCGTGTACTATTTATATAGGCTGGGTTTCCAATGGGAGTTAAGCCGCCACACGCTCCTCCACAACATTCGCGAGAAATATATAACGTACCTAACATCATTAGGCAAGTATGGAAGCACCGAGCAGTTCTTGGGCTGGTCCTCTGAACTGTTGGCATTAGGGGCAAAAGTCCCGCTTCGCTGGCCTTGGGAAGTCCTCTGGTCGGCGTTCGGGCAAAAGTCCCTCTACGCCGCTCTTGGGCAAGTCCTCTGAGCGGCGTCTTGGGCAGAAGTCCTGTTGTTCCGTCCTTGGGCAAGTCCTCTGGATGGAGCTCCAGGCAGAAGACCCGCTGTGCCGCGCATGGGCAGGTCCTCTGTGTGGCATTCCGGGCAAAAGTCCCGCTTGGCCACTCTTGGGCAAGTCCTCTGAGTGGCTTCTCGGGCAGAAGTCCCCTAGTGCGGTGCTTCCTGGGAGGAGAGCTGGTCTTGTCGATTTGTGCAGGAGAGCGGGGCCTTTGCAGCTGCCTTCCAGTGACGGTCGTCACCGCAAGTGTTGCAGGCGCCGTCCCCTGGAATTGAGCTAAACGAGCTACGGACGAAGGCCGTGTGTGTAGATGGCACCTCGGTTCGTTGTTGGACCTTGTGTCCATGGGTTGCCTGCTGGCCTCCTGAATAGAGAGGGTGGCGAGCTTGTACAACGAAGCTCGTGAGTGTGGCGGGCTAGGATGTGCCTCCTCACAGCTCCTTTCCCTTGAGGACAGTCAGGGGCGTTTGCGCACCAGGCCATCCGGTCAGATGGTTGAGTGGCACAGCGGGAAACCGCTAGTGCCAACGGGTACCCCTGCCGGTTCGAACGGTAGGAGTTGTGGGGAGGCGCAGCCAGCAGAAACACCCTCGTCCGGACTCAGAACCTGTGGAAATAGAGTTTCGATGTACGAGCTTCCATGTCTGGTGAATCCTTCGTCAGCCTGGACAGCAAGTAACGGCGAAATCGTGTGCCAACCAACGTCTCTCGTCATAGCTGGCTCATTCTGGGGGAATGTAACACCGGTGGCGGCCGCTGCTGACGAGTGTAGCTAACTTGGCTTGCGTTGCCTGTAGATCACAAGATCAGCTCTCCTTCCGGCACTTTGCAGGTGGCCGCTGCAAAGTGCCAATTTTTTATTATGGGGACCACATAATATAAAATTTCCTTTATTGGTCAGGTGCCTTTTACTGCAGCTTTACAGTAAAAATTTTAAAGCCTATATCAGCAGGTCTATTATCACCGACCGGAAATGGTGAGATTAAAAATTGCCTCCGCCTTCCCGCGAGGGAACGCTGGTTTGATGCGGCACATCTGGGGGTTCAATTCGCGTTTCCATTTGGTTGATTCTCTACATCGCGTGAAACGTATTGTGAACGCGTAGGATGCCTTCCATCACATACGGATGTTCTCATACACGGGACGATGGAGGCAATTCTACATTTTCATGCACATGTATACGCGAAACGAGAGAGTACACGTGTTTTAGCGGCCACCACCCAGCGCGATACCCGCCTTATATTCCCAGCGCTTGAAGGAGAGGAGACCGCGGAGGAGAGTCCCGCATGCGCGCACATGCGCACCAGAGCAGCTGTTAACGCAGCGTTAACGCAGCGAAGCGCGCGCCAACCAAGCGCGCTAGCGGTTGTTATGCTAATGCGCCGGAGTGAGAGTGTTGCACACAGCTGTGGGAGAGGCTAACGGAGGAGGGCTGTGGACGGACGCCGCCGCCGCCGACGACGACGCAGGAGGGACATGCCTCAGAGCAAGAGATGCGCCGCATCTAAAAAGTTTCCTCGCTTGCAAGTTTGATGATGTGTAGAATTAAAAATATACAAACATCAGTTTGAAATTCTTCACAGATAGATTGGCCATTGGTTTGCCACTACCCTCAACCCGAAAGACAAATGTAATTATTTGCTTCCCTGAGAGAGGGGAAATACAGCGCGGCTCAGTCACTCCGACATCACCCGGCCTTTTGTTAAAATCGCGTGATCTGTTACGTCACTATTCGTTCTTGTATCTACTTCGTTGCAACCCGAGTAAACGTTGTTCGTCACCCGAGTGCCGACCCTCTTACAGTACTTCGTGAATACCCTTTGGCTGCAAGTCGTCATTGATTTCTACGAATGGAGCCAGCTGGTATGTACAAATTTTAATTCCACGCATACCCCAATAGAAACGCGTAACTTTATTTAAAACTGGGGCTATAGGGGAGAGGGGTAATAGAGGATTCGGTAGTTTCCGCGCCCTCAGCAGGCTTGTTGGTAAGTGCTTCACTGAACTTCCAGGTTGGAGCTCTCGAGCGCCTCCTCCTGATGGGAAGAGGAGTCGAAAAGGAAGAAAAGGATTGGGGAGACGCTCGTGCAGAGCAAAGCAGACGTGATCCCAACATTCCGCATTCTTGTTTGAGACTGCAGTGCACTAGATGTTCTTCACGTGAAATACCGTCCCGCCTGGGTCCTCTCCTATGAGGCCTAGATCAGGCAACGTGATGAGCGCCAAGATACTTTTGACGCTTTGTGGCACTTCGTTTGTGAGGTAGCAATGGCCGCACATTATTAACCCCCTCCTTCAACCCTGTGGTGTCGAGCCATACCCAATAAAATTTGTCTGTCGGTCTCACTCGCAGAGAGAGTGACAGCAGCTGTCCGGTGCGAGACATTGAGGGCAGAGAGGTGAAGGTATGCACTATGTGGTTGATGCGGTGAAGGATAGTTCCAGGTGGCACCTGTGGCGAGCGGCCTCGTGGGTGGTGAAGGGTGTAAAAAAGGATATATCCTCGGATGCGGTGGAAAGGTTAGGTCATGTCTCTATGCGAGGTGAGCGTCCTAAAAGCTCTGGGTGCCATGGGGCGGAACGAAATGAGGCGGGCCTGCTCGTGTGACCAGAGCTCGATCTTTACGGCCGGCCGCCACATCGGCTTCCCTTCCTTTGTGGGCCGAGATTCGCAGCACGGCCACGGGGTGGGACAGTTCTGTAGGGGAGGGAATTTTCATGGCGATCGTAGCCGGGAAAAATAGCTGTGGCAGAATGTTATGTTGCTTGTAGTTGGCAGTTTGGGGGGACATTTTAGTGGTTAATGCATGGCAAGCCACCCATCGGTTGTGTGGCTGGCTCGTGATAGTCGGCACAAAGAAGCGTCACATGGTTTCGCAGCGATAGATGTTAATAGTTTATTATCGCGTCTACTTTTCCTTGGCGTGCGTCCGTTGCCATGTGCCCGTAGCCGGGATCACGGCACTTTCGCGTCACAGTACATGCTGAAATGAAATGTATTCGTTATTTAGGATATTCGAAGAATGGAAACCGCGCTGCTCTGTTTCTATAGCGGCTATCATAATCGCCTCTCCTTGTAACCAGGAGCTATACTAACATATTAAAATGTTCTGGAAGGCGGACTGTTGGACCAATTGGCTCATGGCTGCGAAATAAAAAACAGAACGTTTTCGTATGCCAGGCTCGATAAAAAATTACACCATCTACCCGTGGGGAACCATGGGGAGGATGCGAAGCATCATGGGGGTTCCGTGTAGGTTCCATTGTGTTGCCGTTACGTTGTTTCATTTATCGGAGCACAAATGCGAACGTAGTGTGAATCCCCATGTAGGGACAGAGAAATGTAGAGACAGCGAAGAGACCGACACCCGCTTTACCTTATCGAACCCCTCCTGGTTCTCGTCTTTCATTATTGCGGGCTCACGCTCCTACCCCGCTGCCCGCCCTCTTCTTTATCTTCTCTAGTTGAGCTGCAAGGCGCATGGCGCTTCCCGCCAGAGCTTTCTCACGGAAAATTCAACATCCTCCTCTAAAGTTTTCAGTTCGTCGTTTCCGTTGACGTTCAGCTTCACGTGCCTTCGTGCCTCAGTAGCTTCTTTACGTAGTTTGAATGAGTGAAGGACATAGGGCGCGTTCGTATCACATGCTCCCGTCTCGGTTTGTAGCGGAGTGGGAAAAGCGCCGCGTTCCTCCTGTTACGGGTTCGAGAGTCGTGGGTTCGAAACCGGGTGCCGCCTAACTAATTATTTTATTTATAGTGGACTGCACTGACGTCAGGCCAAACACTGATCGGGCTGAAGAGACGCGCGCATGCGCAGCAGACAACAAGGGAGGGAGGGGCACAGCCCCGAGCACGAGATGCTTCGCATCTAAAAGGAACTAGTTCCAGGAACGCCGTTCCTTGTAACGCCGTTCCGTACAACACTGATTAGGCGTACCCACAACGGTCCACTGTTCGTTGGTCTTTCTCGGTATCTGTTTCCCTTTCCTCGCGCGCACTCCGTCACCATATCTCCAAACACTCATCGGACACAGCTGTATCCCTTACCTTGGGCGTCCTTTCTGGGTCATGCCCTAATTTTCTGCCCCTTGTCTGTACAGAAGTGGGTTTCTCACACGTTCCTTTAGGCAAAGATCCACTTGACACTTTTTTTTCAAAAATAAGTTTCGGGTTACCTACAAATAAACGCAATGTGTTATGGCTTCACGTGACCTCTTAATGAAAGTAACGGGATAACGGTTGAGGTAGGCTAGCCCTGCTTTCGCTTTAGAAAGGCAACACGGACAATGTAGATGCTTGGCTAGACTTTAAGCTTTACAGCCAGATAGATATTATTAGGGAGGCTGCACGCCCCTGCCAGACGACTAATTACCTAAAATGGTATAATTAAATCTGAAAGAGAGGCGTCTGGGCATAAACACCGAATAGAAGCTAAAATTTATTTTTGTCTTCCGCATTTGTTCAAAAATCGAGTGCCCTTCCATTCTGTGAAGATTCATGACCTGAGAAGATGGATGCAGTTGGCGAAGCAGTCGCTGACGGCGAAGCGGCGCCTAGTAAAGCGGCTTCACCGGAATGAAAACTGGAGGTGTTAGACATATAGTTCGTCGCAGTAAAATTTAGATTGATAGCGTGCACCCACCACGAGAAGAGATTAGTATAAGTTACCACTGACTGGAGAGGGTGACGTCACCATTCGCGGAGCTAAGGCTCGCGAGCACACCGACGGCTAGAGTTCCTGGCACCTTCTGTGTTCGCTTGGCCGGGGTGCCCAGTTGAAAGCAACACCGTTTAAAGAATGCACTCAAATAAAGGAAATAAGGCTGCTCGAAACTTCCGCAAAACATGAGATAATTGACCACGTAGCCTCTTCCTCTGCTGCAAGTGTAGTCGAAAGACTATAGTTTCTTGTCGCCCCTGCCATGTAACAACCCCCCCCCCTTTTGTACCCGTTGCACCCCCCCCCCCCCACTCCTTACCTACCCTCTCTGTCTTCCCGTGACGAAGGCACTGTACGTTTGGTCAACTTAATTCAAATTTCACGTGCTCGCACTGCTGACATATCTAGGAACTGCTTGTTTGGGCTGACGCAATACTATATAAGGGCCAAATTAACGTTTAATGTGCTTTTCAGGGAGTCTTCGACGTCGGAGAGGAGTCCATGGCGAGACGCGTTCGTTGGATTTGGAAACGGCAGCCCTGTGGGCGGAGGTTGTAACGGTGTGTGTCATAGCGCTGTTGCTGCGTTGTCGCAAGTGCACCAGTCGACGGGTTTCCTCAACTCATTTCGTAAACTAATGCAGTAAGTTTCGCGTTAGTGCCATCAGGCAGCATTACGCCAAGCATAGTTGTCATCAGTGAGAGTGTCGGCATTCTTTTCTTCTATTGTTCCTCGCCGCAGACATGATCATTGGTCCGTTCGCACCACGGGACCTTTGCTTACACTGGGACGGTTCATAGGCGCCGTCATTTTGCTGTTTATGCGTTTTAGTCAGTCAACTCAGGTAGACATGGCTTGTCATCCCTACAATGCGGCTGCGCACGACTGACTTCGTTCCGAACGCGAATCAAAGATAATTCGTGTAGCAGCATTTCAACAGCACAAGTGTGTCCGAAGATACTGTTTTGCTGCATTTTCGGTAGTGTCGTTAACAAACGGCCCGGTCGAATCTCGCAACACTGATAAACATCAAAATGGCCGCCGTTGCTGACTTGCGTGCCTCAGTGGCGGTACACTGATAACCTATCTGGTGACACTACTGGTCACGGGCCGGACTCAAGGAGGAAAAAATGGCGTTAACCGGGTTGTGTTTTGTTGAGCCATATTGTAAGCGAATGTGACGGTAATACGGCGTTGCAGGTCTTGTGCTCGGCATCGTTGTACATGCCTAGAATGTCCGCTAGTGTCCTGTTGAGACGGTATGTGAACTCGTTCGTCTGCGGGGGTACGGTATTAGTTGTATGACAGCGTCGGCAAACCCAGCAGCAAACACTTTCCCTCTGTCGGTAATAACGATGGCAGGGCACCGTGGTGGACAACAGTGGTGGTACTGAAAATTTCGGCAACCTCGGATGTGGTTTCTTGTTTGAGAGCTTTCGTTTCCGCGTACTCAGTCAGGTAGACAGTGGCCGCTATAATCCAGTTGTTTCCAACCGACGACGTCGGAAATGGTCATTCGGCCCTGTGGAAACTTGGTCGCAGATGTGGACAAAGTGCAGGAGGCTCCCTTGCCGAAGTCGTGGTGCGTTCCGTCGTTGGTGTTTACGGCCCTGGCGCACGTATATCCCACGGCTGCAGAACGCTCGGTCCTTTAGTAGTACAGATGGACCCTAGTCATAGTACAGGTGCAGCCGAGGTGACCTGCCGTCTGCTCGTCGTGGCAGGCTTGTAGAACTTCGTTACGAAGTACTCCGGGAACAACAGGCAGGTAACTTCTGCCACGCGGAGGCAGAGGAATGACAGCGGTTTTGAAAATGTACGCGGCATTATATAGGCACGTCCCTCCAAGAACTAAATCAACGGACGTAGCTCGCAGTGTGCCTCTTGCCACTGCGACACGGAGGATGCGTCGAGCACACCAAGAAAAGCATCGTATGCTTCGTAGTATTTTGCAGATGCAGGTAGAGCTGGTGCACGCGAGAAGCAATCGGCGTGGGCATGGTCTTGTCCAGACTTTTAAACGACCTTGACGTCTAATTCTTGCATCCGAAGGCTCCACCATGCTAGTCGTACAGACGGGTATTTTAGGTTCATTAACCAGCAGAGTGAGTGATGGTCAGTGACCACTGTAAAGGCAGGACCACAGAGGCAGGGTGGAACTTTAAGCACTACCGACACGGTTAGGTACTATTTTGCGATGCCCAAGTAGTTGGCTTCAGAAGGGGACAGTTCGGCTGGCGTACTCTTATCCTCTTTCTGCGCCGTCTTGCCGTTTCAGAGAAACCGTTTCGATTCGAAGGGTACCGGCGTCTGTCCAGAATGTGCAGGTGACGTTTTTTGTCGAAATGGGCCTACATAAGTGGTATTTGTACGTTGCAGCAGCTCGTCAAACACTCTCTGTTGCTCATCACTTTGGAGGAACGCGACATCATCTGGCGCAAGGTGGGTCAGCGGGGCTGCAATGCGGGCGAAGTTCTCTATATATCAACGGTACTACGAACATAGCCCGAAAAACGCCTAACGCCTCTTGTTGGAAGGAATGGAGAACTTGGCGACCGCTTCAACCTAGCGGGATCAGGTCGAACAACGGCACTGCTGATCACACTGCCGAGGAACAGCAGTTCCTCGTCTTGAAACGGCGATTCTCGGTCGTTATTGTAGAATTACAAAGAAAAACAGCCCAGAAGACCGCACAAAGTAAATAATCACAAACCACAGGCGCTGAAAAACAGCTGAGACCTTTATTGCAGCAGGAACATAATATAGGATAAGATAGAAGAACGAAAAGAGAACGAAAACAGTGTACTAATGTCGGATCGTATCGTCTCGAGGACAGATGTGAGACGTTCGAGGTGTTCTTCAAGCGTGGCGGAAAACATGGTCACGTCATCGTGATACAACAAGCAATTTTATCACTTCAGGCCGGGCAGGCGGTGTTCATTAGTGGTCGAAATTAATCCGGAGCCCTCCACTACGGTGCGCCTCATCGCCTGTTTAGCGTCGGCGTGTTAAATCAATCAATCAATCAATCAATCAATCAATCAATCAATCAATCAATCAATCAATCAATCAATCAATCAATCAATCAATCAATCAATCAATCAATCAATTAGGACGGTGTTCATCAGTCATTGCAAAGTGGCTGAAACGGAACACAAACAGAACGGCAACAGTGCAAAGTCCTTAAGTCTACCAGGCATCACAAAGCAGTTTTCTCCCGGTTTCGTTTACTGACCTTGATCTGCCAATACCCCCTCTTTAAGTCAACAGACAAAAACTTCTGTAACTTGCCTAATTTATTAGCAGTTTGATATAAAACTCTATGGCCACCACTGCACTTGAGTTCTTATGGGAGAACCTCTGAGGCGTCGCATGCCACTCTTCGTGCGGCGTTACCTATGCGTGGCCATTTTTTTTCTGGACCAGAAATATAATCACGCGAAGCGAAAAAACAAAGCTACGCGTCTTTGTAGCTCGCCCGCACACGTTTGCGCGCAACGATGACAAATTTCTCAAACGAGCCTTAGGCAAGCGAATATCTCTTTCAATTCAGCTATATGGTATTGGGAAACTGGCAGGGTAACGGGGTTAGTAATAGTTGCTACACAGGCGCTGACAACGCTCTTCGCACTACGTGTCAACCAAGCAGGGCAGCTTGCGGTAGGCGCTCTCTCTTTAAAAGTGATGAAAAAGATCTGCTGTCTTCGAAAGCGAGAATAAATGACAAAGTTGTATAGAGGTGCATGGTGAGCGCGGAGCTGACTTGGTCTGTTTTGCTCGGCCCCTATCTACCAAAAGCTGAATCGATGTGCATCGTCAGCTGGAGGGCAGCACCTGGCACCCACGTTGCATCTACAGCAACTTCGGCATTTACGATTTTTTACGATTTTTTACTATGATGCTGGACAAACACTGCACCTAGTTGTTTTTTTTTTTTCATTAGGTCATAGGAAAGAACTCCAGCGCGATGGGGCGATCGCGTTTTCACCAAGAAGTTTCTGCATTTCGTGTCCTTTATTTTCCCCGAGGAAAAACAGCACGCGTCGAGTATAGCGCACTGAGAACTGCCGATTTTGGTGTTTCGAAAGTGAATTTTCAACTGGATATTGCGATATTGATTATAAATTCCGAATAAATAGCTCAATTTCAATTGCTGAGTACAAATCAAATTGAAGAAATCGTTATATTTCATTCTGTAAGTATACCGACTGCTGCTAATGTGAAGAAAACTCTTCAAACGCAGCTTGACGTGTTCACAGCAGCGGTAAAAATTTGGTCGGCAATACAGCAGAGTTTATTAAATACAATAAACAGTAAAATCCAACAGGTTCGCACTCAGGGAAAACCGAAATCAGCATTAAAAATTACCCCCAGAAAACACAGCCAATTTTGTTTTACCGTCACAACTTTTCCTTCCACACGCAAGCTAAAAATCAATAAAACATTGTCCCCGCACCAAAATTTTGTTCATGAATCTGCTGGAGTATTTATCGCATACAAAATAACTTTATGCCTACCTGTTGCGTAGTTCTTTGTGCGAGGAATCGATGAAATAAAAATTATCAATGCTGTAGTCGTTAGGGACCTAGACAGGGAAAATATAGGATAGGTGGTAACAACGATTCTGATTATGAAGTTTAACTCATCGACGTTCCACAGGCCATGAGGCACACTGTAGTGGAGGGCTCCGGACTGACTTAGACCACCTGGGGATCTTTAAAGCGCGCCGAAATCTCGAATACACGGCCGTTTCCGCTTTTCGCCTCGAAACGTGAACGCAGCTGGGAGAATGGAACCCGCGTCCTTGGAATATAGAGGTTACCTTCCTCTGTTTAGATGAGAGGTATGTTCGATGCAGCATAGATCATGTCTTGTGGGGTAAGTTATTTAACGTTAAGTGAGTGTTAATTTAATAATTCAAACTGGGCTTAATAATTCAAACTAATAAGTCAAGCAAGGTAATTCCATAAATGTCATTCCCTAAAAGGGACCCTGGAACACTTTTGATAAACGCTTTAACTCTTTCCTTCGCGTCTGGAAGCACTGCGAAAGCTACAGTTGTCGCCAGCACAGAGCGGCATTGCATGATTTGCTCATCGCACTAGATACGCCTTCCATTTCTGCTTTTTTTTTTGTGGCTTTATTTTTAAAGTTGCTATCGAAAAGCGTTCATTGCTGTAACCGAAGTGAAACCGGCCAATAGCCGCTATGTGGCCTCAGTGACGTAATTCGGGCTGTCGAAGAACGTCAAGACGGGGAAAAATAGAAAAATCTTTTGAGCGGGTGTCCAAGTTATCTGATGGACATAGAGCAGTAATTTTGGGCTGAGCTACTTCGCGACCCCCTAATCTAAGTAATGGGTGTGTTGGGTTACTACGTTCTGCAAGCATTTAAGATTTCAAACAAAGTTGAAAAAAAGTGTTTCAGGGTACCTTTCACCGCAGCGCAGAAAATATTATACACTACCCAAATGCAGGAGCAGATCGTCTCATGCTCTCATAACGCACAACTCTTTTTGGCGCTGGAAGCGTGTGCTGCTCGCTATTTGGCTTAAAATAATTCATTTCATTTCATTTACTCATCCTTAACGCCCGGACGGCATTACATAAAGGAGGAGGAGCGTACATCAAGGTTGCAACGTCTTCATAAAACGATAACAATCATCACAGCATTTAAGGACATGCAACAAAAAAGGAAATATAACAACAGGCAACAAAAAAGGAAATAAAAAGAAAAGGATGAACACACGAGTGATAGGGCGTACATGAAGGTTGTAACATCTTCGTAAAAAAGTAACAATGATCCCAGATTTTAACGAACAACAACAAAAAAGGAACAGAAAAGAAAGGAATGAACACTCAAGTGACAGCAGCAAAACTATGAAAAATTTTCACGCAGTATAATAAGGAGACAAAAAAAAAAGCGTAAACGTGGTATTTAGCTGGCGTCGTTTTGGATACTTAAACAGGTTAGTTTTAACACGCAATTTTTTTATTCAGGGATCCACCAAGGTGTGATTGACGTCATATCCGTCACGGAAATGGCATCGCCAGAAAAAGTTCCATTGACTCGGCGGCGCCAGAATTCGAGCCGGGGTCTCCATCGCCGCAACGGGAGGTCATAGACGCTTTACCCTCTGCGCTATGAGCTTTTTAAGTGCGAATGCACTTCTTAAGCGAGCCTGAATCGTCCGCCGCCGTCGTCCGCATAGCAACAGCGGCGGGTGCGCGCGCTCCTCGTCTTCCCTAGCAACGGGGGGAGATGGGTGCGCGCTACTCTCCGCCTCCTCTCTCCGCTCAGTGACTGCGGGTGTTGGGCGCCTCCTCTCCACTTCGGGCGGGAGAGCTCTCGCTCGCGTAGCGGGCGCTCCGCATTCCGACGCGTGAGGGCGCTCGTGTAGCCCTCGCCGTAACGGCGGGCGCTACTCTCCTCCTCCTCTCTCCGCTCAGTGACTGCGGGTGTTGGGCGCCTCCTCTCCACTTCGGGCGGGAGAGCTCTCGCTCGCGTAGCGGGCGCTCCGCATTCCGACGCGTGAAGGCGCTCGTGTAGCGGCCGCGTGGCGCGGGAGGGTATTAGTCGAGCGCGCGCCGTCGTCGAGAGCGGTCGCTGGTCCTGCATCTCGATAACGATGATGGCGGACCGGGCAACGGTACCAGCAATAACGAGTGAAATATCTTTCTTTGTAGTTGTGTGCGTGTGTGTAATCTCTCGACTACTCATTAAGATCACGATATTCACCGTAATCGCGCAATCAACAACCATGCATTTTCACTTACACACTCTCCCCCTCGGGGAAGTGCGAGGGAATTTTTTTTTCATTTTTACTGTCTTGGTACAGTGAACAAAAAAACAAAACAATGACACATGCCTCCACACAACATAATGATAAAAACCCCTCCCGCTGCTACGGGTGGCGCGTCTTAATAGCGTTTCAGGTTAACTAGTTCATCCAAGATGTCCGGTTGCTCGTCTTACATTTTCATTACATCTGTGACATAAGCAATGCTTTCAATGAAGTATTCCTTTGCCGGTCGTGCATCCGGGCCTGCATGTCGCACGAGGTTTCCAGAGACTTTGCAGGCTCAATGCCATAAACATGTCAAGTGGCATGCCTCCAACATTATGCGTTTGAAGGAAATGCATTCCGTACGGAGATACCGGTAGTTTCTTTGGTGTCCACCACCGCGTAGATTGTTGTACGGCCGACGGTTGCGTCGCGACGAGCTCAGCTGGCGCCAACTATCGGCGCTCGTTAGCATCGTGATGCACTACGTCGCTTCCCCTCTTTTAGACGGTAGCACCACCTAAATGGAGCAGGTCATAGGAAGGATATATTGCGCGTTCATACATCTTTCAGCGCTTCAGCACATTGCGCAGTGGAGAATGTCCCACGCGGAAAGATGTATGAACGCGCAATATATCCTTCCTATGACCTGTTCCATTTAGGCGGTGCTACCGTCTAAAAGAGGGAAAGCGACGTATTGCATCACGATGCTAACGAGCGCCGATAGTTGGCGCCAGCTGAGCTCGTCGCGACGCAACCGTCGGCCGTACTACACTCCTCGGAGCAGCAATGCGGTGGTCACATTTTTGCCAAAGCCACGCGCTAGAACGTAGTCGGTCGCCAAGCACACGCACATGACAGACCCCCAAATCATGCTCTTCCGCTGCAGCGGACCGTGGGTTCACCAAAGGATTCGCTGGCAACCCGTTCGGTTTCGTTCGTATGGTTTGGAAGCGCATGTAGTTGCATTCTGGGTTACGCAGTGGTACCGGCGCGTACAATCCAGTGTCTAATGTTGATGTGTCTGACGGCGCCACACCGATGAAATATAAATAGCAATGTGCATGTTCATGTTGATGCAGAATAAACATTCAACTGATCCTGTGAAGGCACATTTCACTTTCGTGTTTTACCGATTCCTATGAAAGCGAGATCAACCACGTTTTTCACTAAATTTTTTGCAGTCGCTGCGGGAAGCATTATTATTCGGGATCTCGCTCCACAGTGTGACGGCATGCGGGGAAGAATGAGCGACTCATCGCCGTCGTGCGGCACTTTATCGCCGGCAAGGGGCGAGTGTGAGATATTGATTGATTGATTGATTGATTGATTGATTGATTGATTGATTGATTGATTGATTGATTGATTGATTGATTGATTGATTGATTGATTGATTGATTGATTGATTGATTGATTGGAGTATTTAATGCGCCGATGCTTCACAGGCGATGTGGCGCACCGAAGTGGAGGGCTCCGGATTAATTTTGAGCACCTGGGGGTCCTTAACGTGCGTCGAAATCTCGCACACACCGGTGGCTTTGCTGCTTGCCTCCATCAGAAAAGCGGCCGCCGCGGCCAAGAGTCGAATCCACGTCCTTGTGCTCAGCAGCGGGGTGTGAGATATACGCGATGATGGTCGATACGGGTGTTTCTGGAGGGCGAGTCCTGACCGGATGAAGTAATGAAGTAAAAGAAGGTGTGACGAAGGCAGAGACGGGATGTTATGCGAACCGAAGCAAGCGATTCAAGATAGTGAGTTGGTTTTCGGGCGGTTATCCTGATGTCTCTTGGATATTACGAATAATAAAGAAATAAAAAGTATTGAATATTGCGGAGCAATGAAACGAACGGCGCGGCTTTGCACGGCTTATATGTCGTCCGTGAGATAAGCTTGTGATGGGTGCCAAATGAATGATGCGTACTCAAATTTTGGTCGAACGTACGTTAAATAAGCAAGCTTTTTTTAAAGATGCCGATTTTGAGTTGCGTCGCAAGTACCCAAGTGTTTCTGAAGCTTAACATCTCATTCTATGAATATGTGTCAGCTATGACAGTGATGGTGTCATATGAAGGCCTAGATACTTGTGAGCACTGTTTTGGTCAATAGAAACAGAGTGAATGCGGCAAGGGTGATCTACGGGGTTGCGTTTGCGCGTGATAGACATTACTTTGCATTTTGTGAGCTTTAAAGACAAAAGCGTATTTTTCGCTACACGCAGCGGTGGTGTGAAGATCATGTTGCAGGTCAGATACTGTCGTTAGATGTGAGAAAGGTGTTACACAGGACGCAATCATCTGCATAAACGTGCAACTTTGATGATATGTTACCAGGGAGGTCGTTTCCGTAAATAAAGAAATGGTTCCAATACACGCTGTGAAGGTGGTTGGAAAGCAAAGCTTTAAACGACACCCACAACAATTGCCCATGCGACGTCACTTGAATTCCCACACGTGACTCTACAAAGAGTGCAACCAGAGATTATGCCAGCCGTTACCTCGAATTCGCGTGGGTGGCGTCCAGATTGCAGCAGCGCGTCGGCCACGGCCGGCCTGTAGCGGCGGACGCCGTCACTGTAGCCCGGCCGTGCGTCGGGAGGAAGAAAACGGAGAGGATGTGCCATCCTGATGTGCTACTAGGGGCTACAACACTGCGCAACACAAGCGTAGACACCGAAAGTATTCGGCATGTGATCTTAGAGATTCCCATTTATGCTGATTTAAACTAGCTAGTTTAGTAAGTTTGAGAATTTCGAGAAAGCTGAGATAAATATTATAATCGCTATTTATTAGAACCAGTTGCCAATTTCGCCTTTTGTAATACCTCTTAAAACACAACCGAATTGATATTCACCAATTTAGAAAAAGGAGCCCCATTCGTGGCAAGCAGTGGGCAAAAGGTAACGTTTCTATAGCGGCGAGATGTCCGTATGTGGTTTGTACATTTTGTTTTCCCGCCCTGCACACCAATCCTTAGCGTATGTTTTCTGTACGACCACTTAATTCCGTCGGGTGCGGGTTAACCTGGAGGTGCTGTCCTACAAGTTAATCAAGCTGTACCAAGGCACCGCGCAATGGACGTGAAGCTGTATCAAAACAAGCCCACAACTACCGTCTCTAAAGCAGACGACAAAGCCGTACCGCCGACACTACCGCCGGCTAGCAGGCACTTCCGCGCAGGGAACGCTGGGCACGCTGGGTATATTCGCCGCGCCATCTCTGGTGTGCTCCGTGAGTGAAACCCTTCCCCGTCTCCCCCCTCCACCGCCACTGCCGAGTTGGGAGCTGTTGTTCCGCACGCCAAGAAAGAACCGTTGGCTGGTAGAGCTGAAAAGCTTTGCTTTAAAACAACAATGCGGATGACCCTGTGCCCTGGTGAACACCTGACGGTACACTGGTAAGAATTTACTTGAAATTGTTGGCGCAAGTAAACTGAATGCGTCCTGTTTAAAAATGGTCAAGCCATTTTATACTGTTTGGGCTGATACCAAGGGAAGATATTTTTGCAAGTAGGTGGCTCTGGGAAACAAGAAGGCCTTTGAAACGTCGACGAATATTGCACTAATTTGAAGGTTGTCGTCGATGGGTTTCAGTTGATCACGTTTGAATTTGGCCAATTGAGTTTCGCAAGGCAGAGATTTACGAAAACCGTGCTCTAATGGCTAAAAGAAATTGATTGATTTTAAATAAGCCTTTAGGTTAGATGCTTTGATATGCTCGAGAAGCTTACAGGGGACAGCGGTAACAGAAATCGGGTGGTAATTGGAAGGTTTAAAATAGGGACATGATTTAAAAACAGGAACTTCAATATACGAAGCTGCTTTAAAAAATAGGGATTATTTTCGCTCGTTTCCTGTCGTCAGGCAAGGTTCCTGTGCTTAAAGATTGTTTGAATATAAGGTACAGAAATTTACTAGAGATATTTAGAGTGCTTTCAAGTTATTTTGCATTTATGTCGTCGCAGCCTGCTGATGACGATGTTTTATCAGAGCGGATTATGTGGGGTATGCTATGCAGGGTAATTTGTATTTCAGGCATTTTTGGGGAGAGAAGTTGGGCAAAGGCTCGATAGGGCAGGTATTAGTAACGTGGAAGGCCAATGTGAAGAATTCTTTTAGGGCTGCTGCGGAGTCATCGGGGCGTATGGGTGCATCACTTGTGTCGACAAGGTTTATCTGATTAGATTGTGGTTTGGTGAAAATGACGGTCCAAAATTTATTTGGGTTTGTCCTTGGCACCGTTTAATGCTTAGATATATTCTGCCTCACAGAGGCGGTGTCGTTCCCAAGCTTTTTTTTCTATTAACGGTTCTATAGAGGGGCTTTTTTCCGGATTAGCAGTGATTTTAAGTGATGGTTAATCCATCGGTTACTTGAGTCGGACTTCACAGCGATTGTACGGATATATTCCTTTTTTAGGTTGGGGAACACGCTATTATAGAGTTCCCAGTCGGCGTTCACACAACCAGCTGCGTACGACTTTTCAAAATTTTCATAATAGCGAGTAAATTCTTCATCGATTGGTTTAAAGTTTCCTCTATTGGAATTCGTCATTAATTCCTTCGTAGGTGACCGTCACTGCAGTGTCATAGAAAGGGATACATGAAGTGTACAAAAATAAGAGGAAGCTTAAAAATATATATATATATATTTCGTTTATGTCTTAAAAACAAGGCATTGTTTGCCTTTGAAAATAAGCCGAAGTATCTTCGAAAGATTACCTTAATAGTCATTCAGCCTACAGTGCACCTTGGAGAAACGTCCTCCGAGCTTATTCTATGATGCTCTTTTTATGGGAAAGAATATAGTGCTCTGAACATGAACGTCGATGTGTATTAGTGGCCGCAATATACATTGATTGATTGATTGATTGATTGATTGATTGATTGATTGATTGATTGATTGATTGATTGATTGATTGATTGATTGATTGATTGGGTTTAGCGCACCGACGTTACTCAGGCGATGAGGCGCGCAATAGTGGACGGCTCCAGATTAATTTGTACCACCTGGGCGTCTTTAACGTACGCCGAGATCTCGAACACACGGACGTTTTTGCTTTCCGCCTTCATCAGAAATATGGCCGCCGGGGCCGGAAATAGAACCCGAATCCTCGGGCTCAGCAGCACAGCGCCTTAGCTACTGGGCCACTGTGGCGGGTCCGCATTATACAGTACATGTAAAGATACCAAAAGGCGCCTGATATGTAAGGCACATGGCAAGCCCTGTAACAGTCCTTTCTGTGAGTGCTGCTTCTTTTTGTCAACGGCAAATAGCGACTTGTAAAATTACAACGCAATCGATAGCAAAAGTATGATTTGGTGTATGCTCAAGAGTATTGATTTTTAAACCCAACTCAATTTGAAATACGAGGCTTGTGCAACATGGAAACGTAGAGAAAGAGACAGCGAACATTTGATGATAGCGACATTGACTACCAATAGGTCGATCGTTAGGACAGTCAAATGTCGGTCATATAGGGTACGTGTAATGCTGAGCTCGAAAAAAGCTATTAACAAACGCAAACCTAGAAAGAAAACAAGAAATAACAAATCCCCAAAGGTTATAAATTAATCGCGGGGTTGCAACAATCATCTAGAAAGAAGAAAATTATTTTTTCCTCCTCCTGCTCCGCCTTTTTTTATCTGGTATACCACTTTCTCTTTCTCCACGATTTCCGCAGATGTCTTATTTAACTGACCAACTTGTTTGAGATTCAGTTTGAGGACCAGCAACAATAGAGAGTTTTAGCAGTCCGTCTCTTCCGCCGTGTACGTAGTTACCGTTTGACCGGGACCTGACTGCTCCTGCGCGCGCGAAAGGGCGAGGAGGCGCACCCTACCGCGACGAATGCACAAGTGCCCCGACGGGTCCCGGTCAACATGGTAACTACGTACAGGACGGAACAGACGGACTGCTAAAACTATCTAATGATAGTTTGGGGCGGAAACATAGTCGTGCATAGCGTGAAAACAAGTACAGAATTTCTCCACTGGGATTCTCTGCTGTGCCGTATTGCACATAAAACCGCTTTTATGTCTGTTATGTTATGTTATGTTGTCTTATAAAACCGCTGTACGGAGAACGGCCGCGCCTCCTCCTCTAGTTTTTAAAAAGCATCTGCTTCCTGCAAGTAGTGTAATTTTTTTCTTTTAATAAAGATAAAGGACCCGGCCAATGAGATATTTCAATTCATCCTATAATTGTAGCCATAGCCCCAATACACGAAAATTACTTCGTTCGAGTTTCGAAATGGCTCGATAAGTTTGGTCTCTAAACATTGGTCAAATAGCCGCTGAAAAAGTGACATTTGTGCAAAATATGTTATCGAACGAGGCTGCTTGGTTTACTTAAAGGAGCACGCGAACACCCCAGGTACAATATCTAAGCAACTCAGACTCTGCGATGGCGAAATCATAGTTTCTAATTGCTGACCTGGCCCTCTCTCGACTATCATCGTAAATATCATCTGCACGCTCTGCTACTTTTTCTTCTCTTTGTTACTGCGACTGCGAGCCTTAGGCAATACTTTCTATAGCGCCTATATTTATGCGCAACTTAACGTAGCCGTAACGCTCATACTGACAACGCGTCACGCAACGTCAAACTGGTTGTACATGATGCTGCGAGTACCGGCGACAACGTGGGAGCTCAAAGCGGAACAATAGGCCGAAGTTCACATAGGCCGAAGTCTTCACATACACGCTCTCACACTGCTCGTTCGCCATTTCTGAGTGAGCGTCGCACGATCGCAGATATTGGTGTTTGCGGCATGATGGCGTTATTAACGTCAGGGAGGTAAGACAGGAAGGCACATACACGTGCTCCTACCGCCAAAAAAAGGACATCAGTGAAAACGTTTTTTACAGCTCGTTTTATTTTCACTCGGTAACTAACAAGCTCAAACCACTCATAAACGCTTTACTAACTATGTCTAACAAACGTTTGTATGCAGAAGGCTGCTACTCATTCATTGGGTCCACCTTTTGTTTGTTAGAGCCATGTAGCCGCAGTGGCGTTGACAATGTGCAATCAACTTGCGCTCGGACGACCCTGGGTTTGATTCGCCATCCTAACCCAAATATACACATTTTTTTCAATAAGTTGTTTTAAGGTGGTATTTTATTGCTGCCGTCGAACATTTTGTGTTCCATTTCTTGCTTGCGACACCCACAATTTTCCACCTGCCGAGGCAACTAGTGCTTGCCCATTAACGCAGTCTAAAATAGCGGAGTTATCGTTGCAATACCTTGTACGAATCAACGGTGCAAGCCGCAGTGTTCGTGTACATATTCAGGTAGTTGAAAATATGGGGACTCCCCTTTTTATTTCCACAAAAGCAGTCTGGTTGAAGCGGAGAACATACTTCTTCAGTTCGAGCCCATGTTAACGCTAGGAATATTTTATTCGGGTTCTGTTACTTGCCATCTCTACAGCAAAAAATAGGCCCTGTATGTACTTGCTTCACCGTTAATGTCCTCGAGAAACGCCAGTGTTCTGCTGCCCATGCCACGTAACTTCCCTCCCCCGTCCCCCTTTCACAACTCCACTCTTTCCATGCCCTCTCGCTTCTAACAAGAATGCAACGAAGAGTTCTGCAATTATCAAACAATGCTTTTTCCTCCCATTGCCAATGCTCGCGCGCCAGCTGGTGGTACTGATCGTGTGTTTTGCTTTACCTTTTGTTTGTGTTATGCTCGAAAGCGCATGCATGGGAGGCATTTATTATTGTTTGCTTTTATCCCTCCTCTCTTCAAATTTCTTTTTAACTCGTTGTTTTTTCTTCATTTGCCACGTATAAGCCAATTCAACCTATGCAATATGAAGGGAACAGTTGTACACCAAATTGTGTGTTTGGATTTTACGCCAAATACACAGGTTTTCTTTGCGGTGACTAATGTAGCATGTTTGACCGATTACAGCCGTATCAGTGGTGTGCAATGGTGCTGCCTGTATATACTTCATGCTCAAGCATTATTTTGATTTGGCTGGGCGGCTTAATCGAATAAAAGACAGACAAGGAGGCCAAACGTTTTGCACGTATGTAACACAAAAAAAAAAGACTAGCGGCTTCAGAACTATTTATAAAGCTGCTAGCGCAAGTACTTGCTACGGCGTAATACAAAGAAAAATTGATTAGGCCCATCTCTCCAGTCATGGTAAGAATATGCAAATATTGAGGTGGCGAGTACAGTGGTGCAGCTTTCGCAATGTTACTTATTTATGCCTGAATTCACCAAGCTGTCAAAGGCGAACTGAATGATAAGGTGTGAGACCAAAACAAACGTACGCCTCCATTTCGGCTGAGGATTTCTGCTAAAATAATAAACAGCTCAAAATTGCTGAGGATTCCTGAACCGTCTGAAATGAGAAGGCGAACGCCCAATTAGACTTTCTCTTCATCGGCTGTTGAACATCCTGTTGAAGATTACGGTTGCTCTCGTCAAGCGGCTGCTGATGATCCATCCATAGCCGCTTCCTCCCGATGGCGGCTGCTACGAGCGGCATTTCGAGCTCCTCTAGCCTCTTCCGCCTTGGCGTACTTTCTCCATGTTGCCCTAGTGCCTGGTGCGTAGTCACCCATAGCGATGTGGTGGGAAGCTCTGAGACCACGCGGCGAAGCCCACAAAGCGCGTCCTAGGACGTTCTCCGCTCCGTCGCCCTTGCATGAGAACCTTCCTCCGGCGCTGACGTTTCTCGTTACTGTGGCGCGCTCCTCACAATTATTATTTATACGCTGGACTACACCTGCCAACACGACCATAGGGATTTTAGGCTTTCGCCCGCAATGTTAACAGTCAATAAATTGAGGAGACGGCACAACACGCACTTGTACCCGGCGGGCTCTACTAACGCTTCTTTTGCCTTGTTATTGCAGTTTGGAATTGACGTGTGTATTTCAAAAGCAGTAGCTCGCAAACTGTACTTCCCTGTGAACATTACATGTACCTGCTCCAACACCCCCGCCCCCCGTTTCCTTATTTTGTTTTTTGATTGATTTGATTGATTGCAGGGTTTAACGCGCCGACGCAACGCAGGCGATGAGGCGCGCCGTAGTGGAGGGCTACGGATTAATTTTGACCACCTGGGGATCTTTAACGTGCGCCGAAATCTCGTACACACGGCGTTTTTGCTTTTCGCCTCCATCAGAAAAGCAGCCGCCGCGACCGGGAATCGAACCCGCGACCTCGTGCTCAGCAGCGCAACGCCTTAGCCGCTGAGCCACCGCGGCGGGTTTATTTTGTTTTTTAATGTTACAATCTTTTTTTTTGTATTTCACAGCATAATTGTCAATGGTTAAACATACAACTGGCATCTACAGTTTGTGTGAAAGGAAACATGGCCTACAAAGTATGAGTTTGGACCCAGGCAGCATGAAGGAACGGTCACTAAAGCACAGAAATAAAAATTCAGGCGAGCAAAATTAGTAGCTCCCAGCACATTTGGTGAGTTTTTTGTTATGCAGTTTCTGAAAGCGTGTACAATGAGTGCAAGTAGAATCTATATGTATATTTTCTCGGTTGCCCCCAAAACAAAGGAGCAGAAGCTAGAGCAATTAAATTATTTGATAAATATATGGCTGTCCACAGATTTAAATATTCAGGTGAAATTTCTTTGATCAACTGGTTGATCCCTTAGGAGCTTCATTTTAGAGACATTTAATTTCTCACGGTTTGCAAAATTAGTGACTTAACCAAATTTCTAGACACACTGTCCGAATACCTACTAGTCACGCTCTAGAAATGTTTTTAGTGGCGGAGCATTGGCCGCTTGTACGTTAATATTTCGTGCGGCATGCATCCAGATATAATGACCTGAGATGACGGCATGGTGAAACAAGAACTATACAACGTGGTAATGTACGCACGACGACAGTCCAACAGAGTATAGAAATTTCAGGCACATGCGAGATGTACCGAACAATGCACTGCTTTCTGTACACCTCGCTTTAATGAAGACACTGCATTACTGCAAAAGAGCATGCTCTCAGTAAAGGCCCAGAGGATGCATGCGAGCTTTATTTTACCGGGATAAATAAAAATTTGCCGTGAACATTATTTGTGCATCGGTTTTGTAATGAACTACCGCTTGAAAGCCATTTCATATTAAGAAAGAACGCTTTGGTGAGCCTTTCTCTATTGCCTCGTCAGGGCGTTTAAACACAGCATTTGTTGTACGTTGCTTCCGAAGATGGCGTTTTCTTTTGCCGTGAGCCGTGGCAAATATAATGTTTAGCAGCTTAATGTACACAGAGCTGAGCTAAATTTTAAAGATATGCCATATAAAAAAAGAGTAAAGAGAAAGAGGGATAATGCTTTTTATTCAAAGATGAGGAGCCTTGCCAACGTCGCAGCCGTCGACCTGGAATCCGCTGAGAAAGAAAAAAAATATAACAAAATATCTGAAGCATGGCAGGCAGAACATAAAAAACGGAGGTAAACACACAAATTTGCGCTTGACTTTTGGGGAAGGGTATGTACAAACGAATGTATTTGACGCGGCGTGAAAATGATAACGTGTTGCATAATGTCGCTCTCCAGACATGAAAATGCAATCTTGAATGTTTTCCTGTTTTAATTTGCCAAGGTTAGGGTACTGATGTATCCCTCCAGGCAATGTTGGTAAATTATCTAGAAACATCTACCTTCATTTGTATAGGTGGAGCAGTGTACGGTCAATATGTCAGTGGCAGTGTCGAATCAATAAGCACACGTTGCTGTCGATTATCCCTGGGGGTCAAACATGCCTATCAAAGCGTGAAAATGCAATGCCAAACACTTTTGAAAATACCTATAGCGCGGCAATGCCACTTGTTCAGATATGGTAGAGAGTATAACTCTAACCAAGTTGGTGGTCCATTCTCCGTGCACTACGTTGAATAAAGTTAGCAATAAAAAAACCGCAACTGTGCTCTTCATACCGAGTTTTGGAGAACTGATGAAGTTTTACCTGCATTGGCTCTGAAGCACTAACTTTCTCTGAGGCTTATTAGTACACGTATTCAGAGTACTCACACACGTTTTAATTGTAATTAATAGGCCTATAGGCTAAGTAAGCGATTTTTGCCGCGTCAAAGGTTATCTTATCTCGGCTGTATGTCCATGACAAAGCATCTGTGCGAGGTCGCGAGTTGTTTCTGTGTACCGGTTGCCACGTTAATAAAGTGAAGCGGTCTATGTCTCACTGATACCATCCGCGCGCACCAAAAAACGCACTACAAAAAAGCCAACTTCAGACGATGATGATGATCGTGGATAAAGGGAAGAAAAAAATTTACGCATATCCACGAAGTGAATCATGAGTGGGCGAAGCACTGGGGATTGTTCTTACCGTAAATCCGCCGTGGCGTTGCCCCCTCGCGCATGTAATTGAGTGACAACGCGTGTGTACTGTATATACAATTCCAATCCAATCCAATGCGATACAATTCAATTTATTCTAATCCAATCCATTTAAATCCAATCCAATCCAATCCGATCCGGTGCTCCTCGCGCATGCGCAACACTGTGTACACGGACGCCAAGCCCCGGACACAGCGAGGTCTTGAGGTGCTCCTCCGCTGAAACAGTTCCCGTAGTTGGAAACAAACCTGGGTACCACGAATTATGAAGCCGACCTTTATCCGATTGTGTCATTCCCACAGGGTCGAAGCTGTTTGGTTCTGGAGACGTGTGCGTGGACGGTCAAATTAGAAAGAAAATTCATGCGCCCCTCCGTCTAATAACGACGATAGTTGAAGGCGAAGCTTTCTTCGGGCGAAATCAAATGGCAAAGGGCCGACACCCAAGACTCTGCGGTCAAAAGTCTTAATTTTGTGCGAGTCACAGGGAAGCATCAACGAGTGAAAATCCTAACCGTCTGCCCATCTAAGTCCAAATACAGCCCACAACTAATGAATCCCTCAAGAGAAAGGCACGCGTTCAGCCATTGTCATCGTTAGACGGAGGGGTGCATGATTTTAAGACAATTTCAAAAGAGCGGCCGATAAACTTCTTCCACAAGCTAAACGTGCTCAAGGATGCTATAAGCCTTGCTCCCAAGATTAGTTTCAAGACGATGATGGTGTTACGTTAGGGTGACGCGATTATGAGCCGGCAGAAACCTTAGCTTCATACGTCAGAGCAATCTAGCTCTTGTACGTTGCATTGGTCGAGGCGCGAGCACCAGCAGGAGGCAACGCACAAGAACAGAAACAAAAAAGGCCAGAACACCGTCGATTTTATTATAAGAAATGGAACCTTACGGACATACAAAGCGCCGAATATACAGACATGGAACGAACAGCTGCTTCTAGTGAGGAAAAATAAACAAGCGCGCGAAGGGCGAACCGAACTAATTATTGAATAATGTGTAGCACTCCTTGCCAAGTGTCAATGTAACACCCCACATTCGCAAAAGAAGTCATAATTGGCAAATCCAGCTCTTTCTTCGTCTTACAAGCTCAAACGGGGATGATTGGAGGAACAAAAAAAAACTAAAAAAACTAAAAAATCACTAGCAAAATATTTAACGACAAAAAATTATGCATCGTGTACATTGCCTTCTGGAAACGATGACAACAATAAGAAAGCCTGGAAAAAGACAGACGCACCCGCCGCGGCGGCTCAGTGGCTAAGGCGTTGCGTGGATGAGCACGAGGTCGCGGGTTGGATTCCGGGCCGTGGTGGCCGCTTTTCCGATGAAGGCGAAAAGCAAAAAGGACATGTGTACGAGATTTCGGCGCACGTTAAAGATCCCCAGGTGATCAAATTTAATCCGGAGCCCTCCACTACAGCGCGCCTCATCACCTGCGTTGCGTCGAAGCGTAAAACCATACAATCTGAAGTAACACCGAAAGTTGGGCGAGTTGGTAAATCATCCTAAAAGAAACACACACAGCGCGCAAAAAAAGAGGACGAAAGACGGAGGGACGTACAACACAGGCGCTGACTCTCAACGAGTTTTTATTAGAAACCCAAAGAATATATACACACAAGTGTGCACATGCGCAGAAGAACCACATACGATTAAAGCGACACATCACACCGTAATACACTAAAAGATTAAATAACAAGCACACACTCCTACTTAAAAGAGGCCCGTGCCGAGTAACCGACAGTTCACGCAAGCATATGGCCAACTATCGTTGCTTCCTTTTCGTGGAGCGTGATGGAATCTGGCTAACGCAGTCATCTTGATAGAGGTTAATGTAGAAGGCCTCTACTATCTCCCGAACCTTCTGATTTCTGTGCTCGAAGAGCACTTCGGTATCAGCGAAAAGAGGTTCACATCCACGCGTTTGCCACTTTTTACAATGTGCGGGCAGATTTGCGTACGTGCAGTTTTTCATTATCCCTGTGTGCTCTCCTAGTCTTATATTCAGGCACCGCCCCGTCTGCCCCACGTACACTCTTTTGCAGGACAGCGGAATGCGGTACACAACACCTAATTTGCAAAGCACAACGGCTCGCTTGTGATTGACACCGCACGTGTTCTGGCTATTACCAAGTGGACGTGTCTTGTTCACCATGAAACAAAGCCTGCCTATTTTGTTCTTTGCCGAGAGGATAACCTCTACACCATATCTTGACCCGGCATTTTTCAGCCCGTGTGCCAACTTGTGCATGTAAGGCATGACGGCTCGTTTTTTTCCCCCTTTCATTTTCCTTCTGTACCTCGTTTCTTCCGTGCTTAATCTCTCGGACTAAGGTCTGACACACCGAAATTATAACATGGTTCGGAAATTCTGCTGCCTGAAGGCGGCTTATCTGATCACCAAAGCTATATTGGATAGTAGACGCCTTCTACATTAACCTCTATCAAGATGACTGCCTTAGCCAGATTCCATCACGCTCCACGAAAAGGAAGCAAAGATAGTTGGCTATATGCTTGCGTGAACTGTCAGTTACTCGGCACGTGCCTCTTTTAAGTTGGAGTGTGTGCTTGTTATTTAATCTTTTTATTTATTACGGTGTGACGTGTCGCTTTAATCGTATGTGGTTCTTCTGCGGATGTGCACACTTGTGTGTATATATTCTTTGGGTTTCTAATAAAAACTAGTTGAGAGTCAGCGCTTGTGTTGTACATCCCTCCGTCATTCGTCCTGTTTTTTGCACGCTGTGTGTGTTTCTTTCAAGACCCTACAATCGTCATCATCATCAAAAAGACAAACGCAAACACGGATAAGTATCTTGAAAACAGACCAACCCTGTAACGCCGTACATTACCACAAAAAAATACAACCTTGGCGAACTTAACATTTTTACCGTTATATACGCTAAATAGACATGGGTGGTCAAATATTCTTTAAAAATCTAAACAATATAAAGAATGGAAAAAACAAAAAAAATAAAGGTGAAATTAGAAAACAAACCAAATGTTATAGCGTAGTGAGGAAGCAAGGTTCTTAAAATTACCGTTAAGCTTGTGCTCCGCAATAAAAAAATAAAGGACTAGCGGAGAAGAAACGGCCAACAAAATGACATGCACAAGCGAGCATCAGCGATTCAAATGCCGCGGTGTTTGCTTTCCACTTTTTATTTCTCGCGCTTTCGTTTTTATAAACACCACATCGAATCGACAACAGTGTTGATCAAAGAAAGGTTTCCAATAGTCAACGCAAAGCTTAACCCTTCCTCTATCAAATAAGATAGTCGTTGCGCTCTAAAGGAGCAGGAAGCACGCTCTTCGTCTAAAACATAGGCTAAGATAGCCGGCCACACTATTCGCTGGTAACAGGAGATAAACAAACACATCAGAGTACATGGTCTGCGGTAATGGGTGCTCTATACATAGCCTTTAAGAAATCGAAGACAAAAAAGAAAAAAATGGCAGCATCTCCACTTCTTGGTTGATGGCGAGGGTGCGGAGTACGGGGACACGAAATGACATCCAAGTTGCGCCCTGATTGACATTCGATTTGCGCCCCTACCGTCATTCGATTTGAGCCGTGAGTTGCACCGTGATTATTTGCTAAATGAAACTGCAACTCGTGGCTGAATCCGAATTTCGCTTGATTTTCGCTTGATGGTGGTGTGCGCACGGATGGACGCGGACGGACATTGGGAGGTCCTAAGGTACTGGGAACCGTTACAGGCGCGGTAGTAAGCCGTCTGACTCTCGGGTACTAATTCACGGTCGTAGCCCAATAGGTAAGACGACTGACACGAACTCTGTCTGGTCTACCAGACACAGGCTCGAATCATGTCGGTGCCTGTGTGATTTTTGGGGATTTTAAATGCTATGCGCACGGACGCGGATGGACGTTCTGCGGTCCTAAGGTACTCCGCAGATAAAAATTGGCGGACGATTACGATACTCCCTAATACGACATTTCAGCACCGCGCAAGCTGCAGGGTGTTCTCGGTGACAGCGCATAGCTGCTGCTTCTGCAGCGCGAACCTCTGGATTCTCGCGTGGGCGGCGCTGAGTCTGCTTGGGCAGCACTTCGTCTATCGCATGAATAACCGAGAAAGTACGACGACGTGCGCTGCTCCGGCGTTATCTGGTAGCGCGTCGACGCCATGGAGCACGTCTTGAAAGGCAACCTGGACATGCCACCCTCCCCCTCACGCTTACGCCATGCTATCCTCGTCGACTTTTAAATGCAGAGCATTTGTATAACTCACGATGTCACCCGCGCGTCGGCGTCCGCAGCAGCCAGCCTCCCCCTACACCATAAAAAGAAATAACAGTTACCGGCGCCTGGTTTCGATCCCACGACCCTGTGGGCGGAACGCAAGGTACATGGTGCTCTACCCACTACGCCACAAAGCCGACACAGAATGAAAGGCTACGAACGCGCCTTATATCCTTCACTCATTCAAACTACGTCAAGAAGCTGCTGATACAACGCATTCACTACCTTTGGGCGGAACGCGAGGTAGATGGTGCTCTTCCCACTGCGCCACAAAACCGACACAGAATCAAAGGCTACGAACGCGCCTTATATCCTTGACTCATTCAAACTACGTCGTCAGCGGCGTGCGTTGGCGACTCAGCGGCGTGCTAGCGGCGTTATAGCTGCGTGGTGTACACGTGATAGCACCAACCCCCCAAACACTAAACGTTAACGCAATACACCCACTCCCTATGCGACGCATTTACTCGAGTCCCCCTAGCGGGGAGATGGGCCCATTTTTTTTTCTCGCTCTATCTTCGGTTCCGTCTTCTTTCGCTTGGTTGCAACGAGGCCCACGGCGACAGACGACGGGAAACCACAGGAGCAGGCGCTTAAGAGCTGCGCTCTGAAAACCTAAGCCTGTTCCATCTGCTGTGGAACCTACTGAAACAGCAGCGCTTTGGTTCCCTTAAGTCTGCTCGAACGTCAAAGGGCGGTCTCCCGAGAACGGCAGCGTCGGCGCCGCGCACGTTCTACGGTTCGTTAAACGTCATCGAGTGAACGAACAAACGAGTGAACAAGCGAACGAACGAGCGAACGGAATCTGCAGCTGAACGTTAGTGGCAGGGGGCTCCCTCCCCTCTCCGTCCCCGAGCTGGAGGAAGAAGAATCTGCCCCTGCTAGAGAGCCTGCATGCTTGTGTAGGCTCCCTAGCCGATGATGATTGATGGTGATTATTGATAGCATTATCGCTTTGTAGCGGGTTGATGACGTGTCATATTATCAAAAGATGACACGTCGTCACCCCTGCGATATACCACTGCGCCCTCTACCGGTGGATCTTGGAACCCGTTTCTGTAACATATAGTGTGAGGTATGTCACCGCCATTTTCACCGGAGGCAGTAGGTACATTTTGTCGAAACCACGTCTGAATACTGAATACGGTTTCCCGGTTCCTGCAGTTGTGGCTGTAGCATAACAGTGTAAATAGTGCTCAGATTTGGTGCCACTTTTGAGACAGGGCGTTTGTGCGGGTATAGTTCGTGACTGAAATGTACGAACGGACTTTTTTCAATGTAAATAGCCATTAAAAAACGCTTCTTTGAAATGCCGAGGCTTTTATTGAACGGCAGTTCGTTGTTCTCAGTAATGAACTCTTTCACGCAGCCAAATAAAATGTGATAAGTGAACTATTGAACACGAATACTCTCTAAAGGGAAGCCATAAAAACGGAGCCAATGCAACGGAGGCCCGATTCGCATTTACCCGTGCATTCTTCCACGTGTCAATTTGTATCCTACATTAATGACAGTAATGCTAGTTACAGGTATGACGTCATGACAGTGATGACGTCATGCATGCAGCCCATTCATTCAAAAGTTATCAGTGCATTGGCTGATAAAGGTTTAGCTCAAATCTTGAGAAACATCACAGTTTGAGGACGTCATGGACAAGTGGAGGTACCAGAAACTGCACGACAAAGTACGTGCATGCATCCTCTACTACCACAGATAGCACACTGCAGAACATGCTCCTCCAAACAAGCGCCGGCACTGTCACATTTAGTACGCGAATTCAAAGGTAAAAGACGCATGGCTCAAGCACCGCCCTCCGGAAGTCTCTTCTTTTGAGGAGGGCATAACACAGGGAAGAAATGATGAGCCTATCACGCTTGCATTGTGGGACTTTGCCTGGTGGCCAGTCCAGGAGCCCAGGACTTAGTGTCTAACTTGGTAAGCACCAATTCCGGAGCCTGTCAAACTATCATCGATTTGTCATACATTTCTTCCTCCTGCTACTGGGTATATCAGGTGGCAAGTGCTTGGTTTTTATGATCACTAATGATTACTTCCGGCACGCGTCAGCAGGCAGGTGACGCCATGAATAATATTATTTTGCTCCTTCTTACAAAAAAATTAGTTTGTCAATTAGCGCGCAGGACGGTCCTGTACTTTGCTCCTACTTGCCTTGGCGTTCGATCACGCATTCATGCATGCCGCATTTGTCACCACAGTGTATTTACGATAAGCTATTTTGATTGATTTAAAACATTTCTAAATCACCCTTACTTAAATATCCGGCCTAAAGTCTCAGAAAACGTTTGGGTATACGCCAGACCTTCACGTTCACAATCCCCAAAAACATTCCCTTCCTGTTTGCTCCTCTAATCTTCCAAAAGGTAGGAAACCATATCAAAGCGGACGTTGGCAGCGCTTTATCTAGAGCTTGGAGACAGGATGTTTCTCTGTATGAAGTAATTTTCCTTATGCTCCAGACTACTATCCAGTACAGCGGTATTTTAGAAAAAAGACGATTCTGTGGTAATCCGAAAGGTGATGCTTCGAAATCCGGCGAGCAGCCCAGGAATCAAACTCGCTTGAGAAGTGCAGGACGGTTCAATTCGCAAAGCCTTTGAAATGCAACAAACACGAAAAACTCGCGTCGCCCCTTAGCATAGTCCCCTTCCGGGTATGCTCCGCTCGCTTCCTTTTCGAGGAAATGTTTTGGAAAACGTCTTGAGTAAGAAATGCCAGTCCTCATTCCGAGTGCTTTTCTTAATCGCTTCGCCTGTATACGTTGACCGAGAACTACTTGAAAACGATAGAGATGCCCCTTCGTGCGCGCTTCAGTCATGTATCTGGTTTATTTCTTCTACTCTCGAATTGCCGCAAAGATCGAATGAATCGCCAGCACGCGCTTCTCCGCGTTCCCGCACCCTTCGAACGACTCAAGGACGCCAAGTCGTAAAGTAGAAGCACAGAAGGAAAAGGGCAGCGGTGCTCGCGATGCTTTAGTCTGCAGATTCAAGGGAGCGCGTTCCCGGAATATATTGCTTCATACATCACCCGTGCTGTGCCCTAGCAATCTTCTCATTTCCAATGGCAATGAAGGGAAGGAATCACACGCTGGCCGGCCCTGAGGCTCACGCTCAGATCGCCGGCGAAATTTGGCTTCTACGAGCACGATCGCTCTCAGCTAAAGGTGGAACTGAGCCTTTTCGCCTTATCCCCACCTCCGGGGGTTAAAAATGGGGGAAAGAGGCAAAGCGGAGGGAGCGTGAATAAACACCGAGTAAAAAATGTGTTCAGGACAGATGTGAATAACTTTTCTCTCGCCCTCGAAGCTATTGAATAAGCTTATGGGGAAAGCACGTCCGCACATGTACTTTTCTTTCTGTGCTACTGAGTGTTTTTTTTTAGATCCTCACAAATCCAACCTGCGCCCCACTGAAGGTTAGCTACGGGAAAAGCGAAGTTTTAGAGAGCGGGTAAAAATATGGCTTGGCCGACGTGTTGGAAATTCTCCAAGATTGCATCCTTGGACAATTTATTCCTGAACCCGGATTTTTCCTCTTCCTATCCGATGTTCCGCTTTCCACGCACATGATTGAGCGTACTTCCGCCGTGGCCCTCACAAAAGCGCACGCGCCACTGATTCCATTCGGATGGCCAGAATATGAATACCTGGCCATTTGTTTCAAGGATATGTCTTGATGTGGCAACATCGCTGTAAGAGGAGCGGGCAAAAATAGAAAAAAAAACAATATGATTAAGAATCTCCTTACAAATAGCCGTAAAGGATCATTTGCGTCTTGTTTCTTTACGATAAAAGACTGTGCCCACTGAACTGAGCCGTTCCTAGGATTACACAACGTGGTACCGGTACTACTGACATGAAATCGACGCGTGCTCGGCTCAATCATGGGTACTAAATGGGAACTTGCGCTGCTGGTGAAAAAAAATTGCCGATTTATAATCGGCGGGCGATACTTCAGTGCTATGTTTTACGGAATAAGGGGCCCATGGTGTACTTAGGCACCGGTCAGACTGAGGTCAAATTCTAGTTCAAACATTCGCCTCAGGGAAGGCAGCAGGTGAGAGTTGCTCCATTGCAGGCGCAGCTTCTCGTTAATCCAAGTCTTGCTCGTGTATCATCTAGCGCACGGGTCCGTGACTTCTTTGGCGTGTAAAGCTCATGCAGCGTTCATCATCATATTCCATAGGGGATTAGAATATCCAATCAGAAAGCAAGCAATCAGAATGCAAGAGCACAAGCAATCAACAAAAAGCGCACATATCCACAGTCTCACCGAGCCGGAATGGGTCAGTGAAAGTGACAGGTGGCTTCCCTGGCTGGCACCCGATAAAGAAATTTGTATGGCCATGAAAATCTCGCAATCAGGTCACTTAAGCAGACATAAGCGCACCAAATAATTTTTGTTGCTATTCAAAAGTCTTGAATAACAAAGTTGTCACAGCGAGCCTAATTCGCTGTTAGAACTTCCGCCTGTGAAGAATTGTCCTTTTAGGCATTCGACGTTTTATATAGAATTTCAATGCAAACTGTATATTAGCAATTTGCTCATTTTTTCAGCATTAGTAAGCGTATACATTCCCTCTGTGTATATATTCACAAGTGTTTATATTAACTTTGTCTAGATAACCTGCGGTACTTAAACTCGGCGACTTTGCACTAGTAAACGCTGTGCACTTGTGTTCCTGTCTTCATTCTGTTCGTGATGACTTTTATCTACAAAATATCGTCCCACTTTAATTGACGCCGGAGAAATCTTAACAACACGTCCGGATCACCGGCTCCGAGTCCTTCGCATTCGCTTCAGAGCTCCTTTCCCCTGCAATTCCAGTGACTTGGGTTGTTCGGAAAAGTTCTGTTCGCGCACTAGCCGGCGTCCCCCGTCAGCTCTGCTACCCCCCGAGTCGCCGAGGAGGGCAGCGGAATGGAGTACAGGGCGGGTAATTAAACGCCGGCCTGAACGTCTTCTGGTGGGCCGTTCCAGACCTCGGGCTCATGCCTCAGTGGTTCCAGGGGTGGGAGCTGACCGCTACCGCGTTCGGCAGTCAACCGCGCGAAGGCATCCTTCGGCGCGCGCCCGGGGCGACGCGATTTAATCCCATAACTTTGGCTCCACGCACGACTTCCCTTAGCAAGCCCGCCCTGACAGACCAGGCAGTTTGCCTCCGCCTACTGGTATCGAGCGCGTGGAAGCGTGCGTTGGCCACCGCGCGAGGACAATTATGAAGGCGTCGGAGCCGATCAAGCGAGTGTTCCGCGCTTCTCCGGGAATGCGCGGGGGCGTGCTCGTCTTTGTGGATTAGCCCTTTAGGGCATGGACGGTTGTTTGCGATGCATGGTTAAGGAGGGAGGGAAAGCGTTGTTTAGGAGCGTAACACCGTACCACTTGCCATCTGATGCACTCACGGTAATACGCTCCAGCTCCAGATAACGGCTGCATACGTGGAGCCAACGGCTTTTTCTTGTGATAATCAGCGGTCGCGCAGATTAAATTAGCGATGTCTATCGATTCTTTAAACTTCCATGCGACGCGATTGATTGGAGAACCGCTAACATTCTTTCTAGGGGCAAATATTTAACGGCATACCATGGTAACAAAAATGTGTTGTAACATTAACTATTCGTGATGTCGACTCCTCCGCATAAAGCTGTGGAAGTTTCTCTGCCACTTGGAAGCAGAAACTATTTGCAACCGTCATTTTATAACAAAGAAATCCGCACTTCCGCGAATGCGTAAATTTGTGTTGCACTGACCTACAGCAAACATGAATAGTGCAGGGTTGATCGCCGCGGGCCAAAATGAAAGAATTGGGTAATAATTATCCTAAACCGTCATAAACGGCAGTTATTAGAATAACTTTCGCCCTTGTGGTCACCATATTGATTATTACTACTCTGGCTAACATCACTGACAACAGCAAGAAAACATTCGCACGGACGCCTTGAGAACGAAAAAGACATTCCCAAAATACTTCATCAGCTCTTACCTCGTGTCGTGCTTTACATTCTCCGTATCTGACATGCTATTTTGTCTCCTCCAAAATGTCGGTTCATTCCCGGATGGCCACGCTGTTGTCTGTGGCTTGCGTGAGTCGTATGTCCGATTAAAAACAATAACCGGAAGTGTGGCGTGGTGTTAACACAAAAACATTTCTCCCCAAAGACGGAAGAAATGTGGAGACACCCTGACCCACCCCTGCCGAAGCAGAAGAATATTCCCTGCTCCACATCCAGAGTTATCTCGACAAGAAGCCACCAGCCTAGGAAGATTACAAGCTCCTATCCTCATTGTACCCTTGTATATACAAACTACACCATCATATACCCGACCACATGTAATCTCTGCCACTTACCCGGCACCCTACACCATCAATGATGAGAGTGCGGACAAACATAAGGCCTACCAGTTGTTACTTTCAGCTACCTAAAAAATGGGACCGAGCGCATTCTCGTGAAGAGGGAGTAGACTGCCGGCCAAGGCCAGCGCAACCCAAACTAGGGGTGCCCCCCTCCCCCCGCCCTTAGCCCCGCACGGGGCGCGTGCCCTAACTGCAGTAGCAACGCTCGAGAAATAGATATTTATTCCTGCTACTACATTCCTGCATACTTAATTACGCACTCATTCCGTGGAAGATTTATCGTCATCGAGAAGAAATTTCCTCCTCAAAGAGTATTGTGTGTGTGTCAACGATTCTCCGAGGCCCAGCACGAAACATAAATTATGCTTTACAGTACCAATTAAGTGTAAAAAGTGTGATGGGGAAGGCCGTGTCATGCGAATTAAGGAGGGTGGTAGGACTATCCTTTCAACGGAGCGGATATGAAGACACGGCACATGCCGTAAGGTAAGGCTAAAGACGCTGTGAAACAAACAAAATTTGGAACATACAAGGGACTCATAAATTGACTCAATTGACAGTCAGCGCTTGCGGTGAGTGATTCTGTCCGCCCTTCGTCAACATATGCGCTGTTCTGTTATCCCAGTTGTATCTCACAATTGCACTTGTCCCGTGTCTTCAAATCCTCGTCTCGTTCCTTACGCTGTTATATCATGGTTCCCTTTTTTTGTATCTAACTTGCACGGAAGCTCGACGGAAACCTTGTCTTAATCGAGCGGTCGTCATGTCACCTTTCTCAGCTGGTTGCCTTGGCCGCCAACACGTTCTGTCAACCAGGTTTACTTCACTTCTGTATTCGTCAGAGGTTCCTACCCGAGCAACTGAAGACTCTGCTGGGTGGGAGCCTGCCTCCGTCCTGGTTCATTGCGAGACTGCTCAAGATGTCCAGAGGCCATTCGCAAGAAGTAGCGCGTCGCTACAAGGATTGGCTGTTCGTTCATGTGCACCAAAGTGACAGACAGTCAACAGCTTAGAAAAAATGGAGTGAACTCTGTGGACTGCATAAACGAACAACGGAGGGCGCCTGGCAGCTAACCCTGGGCAACCTTCAAACCGGTCTACCTCCTAGCAAGTAAGCTCCACCAACCAAGTGCGCACTACAGGAGAGATTGCTTTCCTGATTACGTTCAGCGTGTTCTGTAGCTCGGGACGAACTGCGCAGTTTAACCAGCCAGAAATGCACCATAGCTGCTGGGACTTGCGGTGAAGGTATCGAGACTAGCCCTTGAAAATGAATGGGCTAGTTTCGTATCGCCAGAAGTAAGTGGGAATACTTGGGCACTCCACAGCATCTGGGAAAGGGTGCCTATCAAACGCGTTTTCAACTTTATAGCAGAGGAAGCGATGTGTGTTCTACCTAGAGGTAAGGAAAGCAGATTTGCTGTGTTACCTCACAATAGGTTTAGAAAGGAAGCCTCTGACGCCTTTCTTTCGTGCTTCGACCTCTTGGACAATGTGTCTCTGCAGAATGTTAAAGCTGAAGCCAAGAATCGCTGTATAGATTGGAACTAACCAGCTAGTCAAATGCTTTGAAAATAACAAGTGGAGTCTAGCAATGTTCTTTTCTGTTAAGACACAGAGACCGCTGCAGGTTATAGTTTCTAAAAGAGGTATTTGGCGAATGTCTTTAGCATTGTTCCTGCGAGAAAACCGAACGTTTTGTATAATGAGGATCTCTTTCAGATTAAATTCTCTGAAAAAGTAACTGAATTTCTGCGCAGTCATGAGAATGTGTCTTTTAAAGTTTTCTTTGTCGAAATCAAAAACTTGTTTTATTTATTGCCCCACGGTGAGATTTTGTCAGCAGTTTCAGATGCTATTCTAGACGCGGCGTCATTGCGTTTCAAAGTGAAGCGGCCATTAACGTAGCAAGGTTTTTGGAACTGCTTCAAATATACCTTCTGTCGACGTGTGTTACGTGCGACAAAGAGAGCTAGCTCACAAACAAGGAGTATGCATTGGCTTCTGTATTTCGCGTATTCTTAGCGATTTATGTCTTCGACCTCGACACAAAATTCTGTCGGGCCTCTTAGAAAACCCGTATTCGCAAGATTTGTTGATTTGTTGATGATTTTTAATTGTGTGACTTTACTGAAAAACAGCACCCTACCTTGAACCTATTTTAGCGAATTTAATCATTGTTTTCAGCCCTTAAGAAGGACCCTCCTTCCTGTGTGAAGCGTTCGCGAGCGTGCCCCGCTCGACAAAGAGACGCCGACTCACAAGGAACAGAAATCACAGGTTTATTCCTGGCAACAGAAAGACATGTGGGAAAAATATCCGCATAGAACAGAATGGTTATGGGAGCATCGCGACATCAGAAAGCCGACTGCCTCCACTGTGCAAAAAATAAGACCACACTTCCCCAACACTCACAAATGTTTCCGAGTCCATTGCCCTAAGCCACACCGTCAACGTACACCAGATGCGCCGCGTAGCCCCGGATGGCCAATGGTCGGGGTTGCCCTTCACGGCCTCTTTCTTCTCCCATCCCGGCGATCCGCTGCGGCCGGGCTGTGTCGTCCAATTTCCTCCGCTGCTCTTGTGAGCGTCGCTTTTAAGCCACTCCGTTGGTTGTACGCATGTTCCGGGTTTTATGCGCACTACACATGTTGGTTGCGGCTCACTGTTCATCGCACACGCATACACGGGCACATGACGCACTGACGCCACTATAGGTGTTTCACGCGCGCTCACTGCCCTGTAATAACCCTGCGCGGGCGCACGTAGGGGCTGGGTCCCTACCACCTTTACCGGCAAACAACCGGAAAATGATAGCATCCATTTTTAGGCTTGCGCATGCATTTTGACAATGATCACGTGGGCTGGCTGTATGAGCTTCGAGCAAGAAAGTATGTGTTACCATTTATTTCAGCCCACTCAAAACTTTTTTTTTTGTAACAACAAGCATAGTTCACTCATGTCTCACAAATGCACTTATGAAGTCGTGTGAACCCCTGTTCCAGGAAAGTTTCCGTTCGCAAATTGACTGGTGCAGCAACACTTGGTACCACTGACCACTGCTTCTGTCAGCGGCTGAAGGCCTGTTTAGTAAGATGGAAAAAAACGCAGCACGGACAGCGACAACGAGGTTTAAGGGGCACCTCAACCCAGGAAAAAGATAGCGGTAATTTCATACTTAGCTCTTCCACAAGCTTAAGAATATTGGTCAGCGTGCTGACGTTAAGGTGGTATCTTTGGCGCCAAGCAGATTGTCCCAGCTAAGTTAAAAAAAGAAGCCTGTCCGCAGTGAAAAAAACTAAGTGCACGACAAATCACGAGAAAAAATTTGTTGAATGTGAAAACAGTGTCGTGTACCGGATACCTATGACCCGTGGTAAGGAATGTAGCATAGACCAGGCAGGCGGCGTTGCTTAAACGAACGGTTGAAGGAAGATGGCTATAACGTTCGCCGGCTATCACAAGGCCACGTGGGGCTGCACGTGCGTGACCATCTGCTCTGTAGGCTGTATTCCCGAGTTTGATGAAACAGCCGTAATGTTTAAGCGCAGAAGCCAAATCCCGAAGGAACTGGTTGAAGCTGCAAGGACCGAAAAAGCTTGTGATAATTGTGTTGGTGTGGCTTCAATAACAATCACGCTTTCTTGTAACCAGGGGACAGCGGATATGGAGATAACATTAGCAATGTCATGATGACTTGGCAGGTTAGGCAATCTTCGCCTGTCTTTTGTAAGCGTTAGTTCTGTTTTTCTATGTAAGTGTCCTGTTTATTTTTGCAACTTGCAATAAAGTGATCCGTTGCAGTCAACGCTTGTGGTGTGTGATTCTGTCGGTCCTTTGTCAAAATGTACGCTGTTGCCACATTTGTATCTCGCTACCAACTAGCCCAACATGTTACACATAAATCCCGCCACAGGAGCGGTTCGAAAGCTCGAAAGAAGCGTTTGTCCATCAACGAACACAAGTAGGCTGTAGATGACATTATAGTGAGCTTTAGGTATAATAAAAAGTCGTCCGCCACAGAAAGCTGTGACTGTATCTGGTGACCAATTCCACAATATTTTCACTTTCCCAAGGAAAGACCTCTATCGTAGTTTGCTCCGCAGCACAATGCACACTCATTCTATATGTGCGTCTGACACCCTTTCATGTAATCTTTGCATATTTGTGTGCCATCTGGTAAAATAGCAATATCTGAGGACGTATGGACCGTTACCAACAGTCTTGAAAAGAAGACTGGTCACTGGGAACGCATACTGTGAACTTCTGTGGTAACTTATTTACTCACAGGCGAAATAACGTCTTGTGTACAATGCACCGCAATCGCAATTGCATCTACATCACACGAAATGTTTCGCGTCACCATAAAGACGCTGACCTGCAATGAAATGTTGGCGATGAGTACACTTGCAAAAGTAATAGCTTGGACGATTTCGTACAGTGTACCTCTACTAGAAAGCGAAAACTTACGGCAGCGACAAAAGAATGACGAGATGTACTCTGTACGTTTCTAGTCGTTTCGTCGTTTCCTTCGTATGTTTGTGCTTTCGAGAGCTATGCTGAGTACACCTTCGGAAAGCTATTTTGTCCTTCATTCAGTGTGCGCTGGTCACTACAGCGATACCACGGCACCTGGATAAATGGGTGTTTGAAAATATGTTATCCGTCAAGTACGGCGGTATACAGGGCCGCCAATGCTGTGTTGCCGCCGAGCATAAATGTTTTCCGAACACACGCTCACGGCTGCGCGTGTAGACGAGCAATTTTAAATGAGAGTGGTAAAAACCTTTAAAGAAATTAAGGCCTGGGCTGCAATTATCAGTAAACTACACATCCCCTCAGGTCTGCAAGACCAGAGTGCATCCACAATTCCCCATTCTAACTGCAAAACACCTCGCTTCCTGACGTTTCTGACGTTAAAAGGCAACTTTGCTCGAGTACCAGAAGTGCTAAAATTCGACAAAACCGTTTTTTTTCTTCGTCTAAAACACGTCCACACAAGCTTTTACGGTTTCCTTTTACTTTCTGCTTATTACGACAGATGTGAAACAGAAAAAGATGTGCACGCCATACAACACGTTCAAGACTTCTCAATTAGTGCATGCCCATACGGACAGCACTCGTTACAGGACAGCTTTCCAAACTGCTAAAAAACGTAGGCAAGTATAAAACGGGGGAAAAAAAACCGGGTCTGCGCGGTGCTTTCAGAAAAAGGGTTGACGACGTCTCTGCGAACACGGTGCCAGACAATCACATTGGTTACCCGGTAAACCAGCGTACGCCATGCCACTAATGAATCACCATACCGTCGGCGACATCGTCCCGACCAGACTGCAGAGGAACAAGTGGCGTGGGCCAATCAGGCACGCTGTTTGCCTGAGCCCAGATATGAACCAGAAACGCCGCGTAGTCATGGAGATGAAAACTCTATACCATCTCCTTCGCCTAAGAAAGGAGCCTCGGAGCCTTAGAAACTAGGTGCCGGGCAGGGTTCAGCCAAAAAGACAATCGGAAGGAGCTAACACAAGGAAGATGAAAGGCTGTTCATGCCATGGCCGGAAGTGTGGATTATAGGGGGATCGAAGAGGGAGCACGCCGAAGCCTAGAAAAGAGCCATTTATGCATTCTCTCATTAGAAAGTAAATGTTAGAAAGAAAAAATTCGTCATCTAGTTTGGAGCGTCGTGTCCAATAAATGATAGGCTCAAATCAAAGCTCGGTCAAGGCTGTTTTGTTTTCGGATTATACAAAACGCGCTACGCACATTCGACTACAGTTTATAGCCTGGTTGATTTCTCACCTAAGTCATCTAAGTTGTATTGGCCTTCAAAATCCTCAATAGGCTCAATTGCAGATGAATGTGCGGTAACCAAGTCACCCGCGAAAGCGTGTGTTATGTCTCTCTAACCGCTAAAATGCGCTGAAGTGTAAAGAAATTCACTGCAGGTGCGGTCGTGTAGGACTTTTGGCTATTCCGGGAATGGCAATGTCAGTATTCCACGGCGTGAACATCCACGGTGGGAAAGCTGACTTTAAAGGTCGTAAAAAAATTGCTGCACGTACGATGTCGAAGTGGCTCCCAAATGATGCGTAAGACGCGGAGTGAAATGACACAGAATGCTCGGATTGCCTCGGTGTGGAAGCAGTGCGGCAGAAAAGCAGCGAGCAGTTTGTAGAGTACCAACTGCTGAAGTACATTCAGGGAGACCAGTAGAGGCCTTGCCCGAAGTGTGTATATGATTTAAAGTTTCCAAAAGAGATGTGATGTAAGACCTGCGGGCTGCTACGCAAGGGGCCGAGAGCGCGGGCATTATGTAGAAAAGAAAGAGGGGACAGAGACAATCCTCTGGAGTTACTGCAAGTAAGGCGCACAGGGTACACAAGATAAAAAAAGTTCAAGCAGTTTCGCTCAACGTGAAAGTTGTCATGTGGGGAACAGTGATTCGCCATAGTGGCTGTGGGGCCGTTCTCTTTACTTTACTACCACCCCGCTCTTTACCCCTCTGTATCACTCCTCTCTTGATTAATTGACCAGAGTTTTGTTCAATGGAATTAAATATTCCTGTCTTCGCAGTACTCGGCGCCTCCTTCCGGGACAGCTCGTACTCTTTTCTTTATCGTTGTTTTTGGTTGTGCCTGGAACAGCAGGAGTGGGAGTTCCATCGCTTTTGCGCTTGCTTTCATCTCTCTTGTGCTGGAACCTATCTGCGCCTTTTTGAAGGCGTCATTTTTTCTTCCACGTCCACTGCTTTTGGCCTACTATCGGAGAAGCAACCCAACGAGTATTCCTAACTATATGAACGCGAGACTGCCGGTTAAGTGAATATATTTTTGCCTACCGCTGCCAGCGGTTTCGAGGAGTTTCGAACGGTTCTGGCTATAGAAATCACTTGTTCAAGTATCCTCCAAACTTTTGGCGGGAAGACTGAATCGAGAGACAAGCGGGTAACATTTCGAAGCCTCTGTTTGGGTGTGTGACGCCGCGTGACTGTGTTTGGGTGCATGACGCTACGTGACAGCGCGCTGGCTAGATACCGGGACTGCGTACGAGCTACGTTGACAAGCCGGGTTCCTAAACAACAACGCACTTAAATAAGGCGCCCTCTCAACTACAGGATATGGGGAGCGCCTGACACCGATCGCTCCAATGTGACTCCAAAACATTTGTGGCTTTGACATAAGGTATCCCAGCACCTTTCATAATGGCAATGTGACGTGAGATCTCGCGACGCGAGAACACAATCGCGGAACAGTTCTTAAGGTAGGAGATCAGAGCGTAACGTATGAGATGCCTTTACATCGCTAGGATTTTCCTTTGCAATTTGTGAAAATTTTCGGCAGTTTCTCTCTGGTGCCGGCTGAAATTGTCACCTGTGTACAGCGAACTACAACGCACTTGGGCGGACTATTGGGGGGGAGGGCGGGGAGGGCGTTTGCCGCGTTAGAAAAAAACGTGCGCAGGCGAAAGAGCGCGCACGCACGCCCGCACGCACATTTTAAACAAAGCATTGGGTGTTCCCGGTGGGAAGGAACGTAGTTGCTGCTTTGTTATTGCTTTGAAGCATAGTTATTGACGTTTCAGCCACGGCACACCAGCCTTCGTTTGGCCTCGGCCGAAACGTCATTAAAACCGTAAAAAACAACGTCATTAATCACGTGTGTCGGCACGCTCTGCTCTAGTACCCACATATGCATATATATGTGTGCGCATGCGTGTGCCTGTGCGTGCGTGTGTGCGTGTGTAGGTGTGTGCGTGTCTGCGTGTTTGCCATACCTCGGCAAAGTTGGCGCGGCTCACTCAAACTCACTCACAATTTTTTTTTCGAATCACCACTCACTCAAACTCAGACTCAATGCTGAGCAGCACATCTGCACTCACTCAAACTCAAACTCGCATTGAGCGCAACACTCAAAACTCAGTCGGACTCAAAACTCAAAATGTACTCAGAACTCAAAATGTACTCAAACTCAAAATGTACTCAAATTAAAATGTACTCAAAAATCAAAATGTACTGAAACTCAAAATGGACTCAAACTCAAAATGTACTCAAACTCAAAATGGACTCAAAACTCGAAATGTACTCAAACTCAAAATGTACACAGAACTCAAATTGTACTCAAACTCAAAATGGACTCAAAACTCAAAATGGACTCAGAACTCAAAATGTACTCAAACTCAAAACTCAAAATGTACTCAAACTCAAAACTCGAAATGTACTCAAACTCAAAATGTACTCAGAACTCAAATTGTACTCAAACTCAAAATGGACTCAAAACTCAAAATGTACTCAAACTCAAAATGGACTCAAAACTCAAAATGTACTGAAAACTCGAAATGTACTCAAACTCAAAATGTACTCAGAACTCAAATTGTACTCAAACTCAAAATGGACTCAAAACTCAAAATGTACTCAAACTCAAAATGGACTCAAAACTCAAAATGTACTGAAAACTCAAAATGTACTCAAAACTCAAAATGTACTCCAACTCAAAATGGACTCAAAACTCAAAATGTACTCAGAACTCAAAATGTACTCAGAACTCAAAATGGACACAAACTCAAAATGCAGTCGGAACTCAAAATGGACTCAAACTCAAAATGTACTCAGAACTCAAAATGGACTCAAACTCAAAGTGTACTTAGAACTCAAAATGTACTCACACTCAAAATTGACTCAAAACTCAAAATGTACTCAAAATTCAAAATGAACTCAGAACTCAAAATGGGCTGAGAACTCAAATTGAATTCACAACTGAAATGGCCTCACAACTCTCTCGTGCTAGAAATTTACTCGGGCTCAGATGGACTCTGATTTCCTTAGCATTCTGTGTTTTCAAATTCACGCGTGGTAAAAATGTGGCGGGTGCAAATTCGGGAGCTCAAACTCTTGCATTCGGCACGACATGACACTGTAGCTCCTGTGAGGTCGGAAACAATTTTCGTTGAAGATTTAATACAGCTATACTTGCTGCCCATGATGACTAGCGCTGGTTGCAAGCAATTGTACGTATATTGTTACGGAAGGAGGAGACCGGCAGCAGGGTTCGGGGTCATGGCTGACCGCTGCGTGATGAATCACTTTAAAGGCAGGGATCATGTGCTAATGATGATGACAATGGTGGTGGCGGTGGCGCATACCCCAGCGGGGATTCAACATCCTCCCGCCGCCGCAATGTGCGTATGCCACAAAGAAGCAGATTCATGAACCACGCGCCAGCGCCGAACTTGCTAGCAGTACGACACTCCTCCAGCTGGCTCCTAGTCTCTATCACGTTCCAGCGTGTCAGGTTCTGGCACAAGTCCTCCAGCACGTTCGTCTCGGTAAGATGCTCTCATAGCGAGCCCCGCAGTTCGCCCAAAACTTGAGCGGAAGTTCCGGCTCCTTGTTGCGGTACGTGCTGATGCGCCGCTGTTGAAGTGCTTCAGACAACTGTACGTTGCTGCGCAATTTCCCCTTGAATTTTCGCATCCTGTACATATCGATGGCAATCACGCGGGTCCTTGTCCAGCTCCTCGATATGCTGCTGTCGGTGCTCAGGCACGCCTGGCTCCAGTGACGAATGGTCATCCAAAATGTCGTTGAATCTCGTCGGGTCGAGACCGCTCGCCACATCTTTACTCCCGCCCGCGAGACAATCGATGCTGGGGGAAAATTCGTAACGTCAGTCCTTGCAAGCTGCCTTCTGGTTCTGTCGCCTTTTCCGTTTCCAGCGGTGCTTCCACCGGCGTGCCGACTTCCGGATAACCAAGCGTCGCCAGGTGGCAGCAGACGGCAGCCAAACTGTGTGCCGAGCCTCGGGAAATGTTTCCATTCCTTCGGTGGTCATGTGGCGATCATACCAAAGGCAATGCCGGGCAACTCTCCATGTCTTGTTGTTACGGTAGGTCTTACGGGAGCTTCCGAGCGATGATTTAAACGGTGTTCCAAGGTCGCTTCTCTGCCTTCGAGTAGGGTGGGTCCGTTTCATAAGTAAGAACCGGCCATATCGGCGGTTTACGGGATTTCTGGTCCACGTTGCGCTCTTCCAATTACTCTTCCATGCGGTGACCATGCACGAAACATTCGAATGACGTGGGGTTCCAGGCCGACGACATTTTGTCCTAGACGAACCCTTCACGGAAGTAGCAATGACTCCGTCGGCAGGCCTTAAGCTCGTCGTATTGTCTGGGCCTGCGCTGTCAAGTAGGCCTTCCTGAAACTCACTAGATGCCGGGTAGTTATTTGCATGCGTCCGTGCGGTTTCGAGAAGTTCGGGCAAGGCTTCCTCCTTCATGAAGTCTGGAACGAATAGGAACTCGAACTCAGACGGTGGCGGCTCAACACGTGCTTCTTCAAGAGCTCGCGCCACTCCCACTCCGGCAATGCCCGTTTCCGCATGCTTCACTGTTGATGATGTCTCGTCGTTCCCTTTAGCAGGCTGGTGTTCTGTCGGCTCGTTCGGGAGGGCACTTCTCACATCGGTCTGATTCACGTCGGACACCCTTGTGCATGGATCAGCCGAACAATCTTTAAGCCTTGCTATCAATTCTTCTAGACGACGGTCTGGTCCTTTCAATTCTGGGGGCACTCTTTTCTTGCGGGATCGATGTAGTGATTTAGTAGTACTCTTGCACGGATGAAACAATCGATGTATAATTCAGCAGTTTCCACTTCCTCCTCAAGTTCTTTGTCGACTAAATCAATTATTGCCGCATCCAGTTTTTTTAGGCATGCTTGCTTAAGTTTCAGATTTTCTAGGCAGGTGTTAAGTTTACAGACCGCGGGCAACGGAGTGCAAATTCGCTGAACATGGGCAAGAATAGCTTTAAAGTTTGAGCGGGCATGGTTCCGCAACAAGCGCAGAGAGTCCAGCTCACCACCTCGGTCTTCGGTAGCCGCAAGGTTGTAGCCAAGTGTGGTGGTCTGGACGGAACGTCGCGTCTCTGCGTAGGTGTGAGCGTTGCGGTCGGTAGTCGTGGTGGTCGCACCAGGGATGGCGACGCACCATGTCAGCTCAGTTTGGGCAGCTACTCGACCCTCGAGGCAGAAAGTACGTACGCCGCTGTTGGCGTCGGTGCCCTCGAGGGTAACGGTCATTGGAGTGCTGCGCTCAGGGTCAGCCATCGGACCAGTTGGCTCAGGGTGAGACGGCGGCAAACGGTTGTGGGTCCCACTTGCCTGCAGCCACTGGCATCATGCTGCTCTCCAGTTCGGTCCCTGGTCTTCTTCCCGGGTTTCGGCACCAAAATGTTACGGAAGGAGGAGACAGGCAGCAGGGTTCGGGGTCATGGCTGACCGCTACGTGATGAATCACTTTAAAGGCAGGGATCATGTGCTAATGATGATGACAATGGTGGTGGCGGTGGCGCATACCCCAGCGGGGATTCAACATATATATTGGATGCCAAACTCTTGACGTAGGCTCCGTGTTCGGGTTCCTGACAGAGGCGGTCCAGACTTGATGGTGTGCTATGTCCCTGGGTCGAAACAAGCAAGATTGGGCGAGGGGACGTGCGCTTACTGCTCCGTTCATTTACATCGAAGCTGTTTAGGGTTACAGTTTCGTGCATTCTTGCTCTGCATCCTGAAAAAACGCCTTGTGTCAAAGCGAACTGTCCCCGCGAATCTCTGAAGCACGAGGCGTTCATGGATATGCCTTTGCTTTTTCAATGCGTAGCATTCATTGTCGAGTACCCCCCTCGGCTCCCCTCGGCTGGATCGTGTAACGCCCTGCATTTACACAAATATACAGATATCACGGAAGTTCAACCAGTAATCATTATAAAAGCGTAAATGTGGAGAATTGATCAAACTAAATGTTAAAAAAATAAAAAAATAATAAAAAATACCGAAAACGGCGAACCGTGTAACACGGGAGTCATGGATAGTCCCCGATTGCGTTAAAATTCAGAGACATGTGGCGCGAAAAAATGTGGGGTATGAAATTGAGGGTCCCGAGGAGAGAAATCACGTGGGGCAAACAAAAAAGTGCCTCGTTGTTTGCTGAGGCACTTGTATTAGTTTTTATTAGCATTTGCTAGGTGGGATGAGCTCTCGCACCTCGGAAAAGCACCACGCTACCGTTCTAAGCGATTACCGCCACCGTACCCAGCTGTTAACTTCCAGCACGCATGCGTGTGCGTGTGCGAGTGCGAGTGCGAGTGCGAGTGCGAGTGCGAGTGCGAGTGCGAGTGCGTGTGCGCGTGCGCGTGTGCGTGCGTTTGCATGTGTGTGTGTGTGCATGTGTTGCATCAGTCATCTGTTCTTTCATTGTGTTTGAGACGTAGTCGTTGGAGAACTGCAGAGCCCGAGTTAATTCTTTTCCTTTACATTGTCATCATGTGCTAGTTCTGATATCTTGCGCTGATTTCGAATTGTAATAAAATCAGTTCGAACGCACACACAAACTGCGCTTGCCTATTTTTCTGAAGTGTTTTCCTTCTGTCACAATGTCTGTTTATGTCTTGGTGGCCCTGTTGCCTCTCTATCTCCTACACTCTAGCAAGGAGTTAATGTCTCACATGTAATTGGCCAATTCTGGATTCGAGTGCACGTTGGTACACTGTGGGAAGGAAATTACGGACACGACCTCTCTATCTCCTACACTCTAGCAAGGAGTTCATGTCTCACATGTAATTGGCCAATTCTGGATTCGAGTGCACGTTGGTACACTGTGGGAAGGAAATTACGGACACGACACGCGGCCGCAAGGCTTATTCATAAACAAATGTGAAATTCGCCTTTCCGATAAGCTCTGATGCCCCCTGTTACCTATGGTCGTTCACAATTTCCACGACACCTTATGTATCGAAGGATTTGCTTGTTTGTTGGGACACTGGGAAAAGAAGGAAGTAAAGTTTGAATGGCAGTTATTAGCAGAGAGTTTTTGAGTCTGGTGATTTAAGTTCGAGAGCTTGGCATGGCTTTTGTTTTTACCCCATGCCATCCTGCCTCGATGATTCACCAATTAGACGCCAATGTTTTTATTACAAGGGTTTTCTTATTACTAGGAAGCAATAGACATCGCTGGACAAACCTTCGCGTGTATATAGCACAACTGCATTACGGGTTGGCAAGGAATTTTGGTTAAACACGACCCAGCACTCAAAGAAAGATACCTTTTGCTATATCCTCATAACTATAACCAGAAAGCATTTTTATATTTCTCCCACGTGATCCCCCTCGACGGGACTTTTAATTTGATACCCCACACACCCTAGCAGGATCATATGAAATTCATACCAGTCAAACTACGCATGACTCTCATGTTTGTAACCAGGACGCATTATTTAAATGTCCGACGTGATTCCCCTAACTGACACCTTCAATTTGACACCCCACATGCTTTAGCGGCCTCAGCTTGTATTTAACCCAATCTATGACTCATAATGACTATCTCATGATTAGAACCACGAAGCCTTTTTTTGTTTGTACAACGTGATTCCCCTCGTCAAGACCGTAAATTCGATACCCAACACGCCTAGCAGGGTCACTTCGAATTTTACCCCAATATAAGATTCGCCATGACTATCTCATGGTTATAACCAGGAAGCATTTTTGTATTTCTCCTACGTGATTCCGCTCATCAAGACCATGAATTTGATGCCCCATCACATCCTAGCGGAATCATTTTGAATGTTAAACCAATGAATGACTAACCATGACTAACTCATGATATAGCCATACCGCATTTTTGTCCCACGTGATTTCCCTCATCGGAACCGTCAATTTGATGCCCCGCACATCCAGTAGCGTCATTGTGAATCAACCTAATTTATGACCCACTTTTGACTACGTCATGATAATAATCAGGAAGCACGTGATTACCCTCATCGAGAGCTTTAATTTGATACGCCACATGCCATAGCGTCATGAACTTTAATTTTAACAGAATCTATGACTAACCATGACTACTTCATGATATAACCATAATGCATTTTTGTCCCGAATGATTCCCCACATCGAGACGTTCAATTGGATTCCCCAGGTCGCGGGTTCGATTCCCGGCCGCGGCGGCCGCTTTTCTGATGGTGGCGAAAAGCAAAAACGCCCGTGTGTACGACATTTCGGCGCACGATAAAGATCCCCAGGTACCCGCCGCGGTGGCTCAGTGGCTAAGGCGTTGCGCTGCTGAGCACGTGGTCGCGGGTTCGATTCCCGGCCGCGGCGGCCGCTTTTCTGATGGAGGCTAGAAGCAAAAGCGCCCGTGTGTACGAGATTTCGGCGCACGATAAAGATCCCCAGGTGGTTAAAATTAATCCGGAGTCCTCCACTACGGCGCGCCTCATCGCCTGCGTTGCGTCGGCGCGTAAACCCTACAATCAATCAATCGAATTGGATTCCCCACATGCCGTCGCAGCGTCATTTTGAATTTTAACCGAATGTATGACTCATTATGACTGCCTGATGACTACAATCAGGAAGCATTTTTTTATTTACCACGCGTGATACCGTTATTCGGGACCTTTCATTTGATGCCTTACACGCCTTAGCGTCATCAGTTTGACTTTTCACCCAATCTAATGGGGTCATTATTCTGTCTAAAGGGCGTTGCCCAGTCAATTCAGCTAATTCGTTTCAAACAGCAGAAAGGACAGCCCCCGCCCCCTTTTCCCCCGTCTCTCACCTCTTCCTTTGTGACCCCTAGTATATCAAGCCGTTAACAGTAGCAGGCGAACAACAAGCAAGCAAGCGCCGCAGTGTGCTTTCCCACCACCCTTTCCCATCCTCTTAGTGGATCCATCAGGAGGAAAAGTTAAGACAACCCTTTTTTATGACCCCACCAATCAATTATCACTCACGCGCCCAGCCGCGAAAACTTGGTATACAGCAAGTTCTTAGGGTCATAAAAATTTAACAAGAAACTAAAAAAAATCAGACACCCGCTCCCTCCCAACCGATCATGCGGATCGCGAATGGTGGCGTACCCGCAGGTAACCTGAATTCCGAGCCCACAGCAACGCATGAACCTTAACAGCCAACCATAGCTGCCTGCTAGGCTACTCATATGTACTCAAACTCAAAATGGACTCAAAACTCATATGTACTCAGAACTCAAAATGTACTCAAAACTCAATATGTACTCAAACTCGAAATGTACTCAAACTCAAAATGAACTCAGAACTCAAAATAGACTCAAACTCAAAATAGACTCAAACTCAAAATGTACTCAGAACTCAAAATGTACTCAGAACTCAAAATGGACACAAACTCAAAATGCACTCGGAACTCAAAATGGACTCAAACTCAAAATGTACTCAGAACTCAAAATGGACTCAAACTCAAAATGTACTCAGAACTCAAAATGTACTCAAACTGAAAATGTAGTCAGAACTCAAAATGGACTCAGAATTCACTAGGTCTCAGTCGTACTCAAACTCAATCGGACTCAAACTCAGTCTGGCTCACTCGGCTGAAACTCACTCAAGCTCAAACTCACCATGCCACTCTAGCCTCGCGATCACTCAAACTCAAACTCACGCGTGAGTTTGAGTTCAAATTAGTCTGAGTGAGTGGACTCATGAGTGAGTTCGCTGACCTCTGGTGTTTGTGTGCCTGTTTACACATGCAATGCTAATTCAATTTGTTCGTCTCCTATAAGCACAACTATAGAGAACCTCCGTGGAACATGGGTGGCGCATCGGTCAGCAGCATGAGCACACATCTGCGAACGCTTTTCCCTCTAAGAAATGCAATTGCTAGACGGGAGATATTGTGGGAATTCGGGGGAAGCTTACCGCACGAACGCTATACAACAAATAGTCACCTAACCTGCTTGAAATGCTAAAAATAAAGTGTAAACTAGTTATACATTTTATACCTTATATTTCCAACGGAGGCAGCCCTGGCCCATGGCCGAGTGGTCTGGAGCACTAGGTAAGTTATTTTGCAAGTCACAAGTTGTTATTGTTGTTTTTGTATTTATAAGTTGACTTTTTCGTTTTCGGCCGATGTCTTCTATACTGAGTTCACCATTTTTTGGGCCGTGACGTTCACTGCTCCACGAACTAGTTCACAAAACGCGTGCAGGCTGAGACTGGCACGCTACCGAGTTCTCGTTGGCATGCTGTTGTAATAAGCACCGACTGCTTGCGGGCAGTGGGCACAGGCCAGTATCAAAAGACCCTTGGCCTGGTGCAAAGACGCTTTTTACGATACAGGAATGAGTGAGGCAAGATCCAAATATGGGGGAAAAGCGCATGGCATTTGAGCGTCTGCGGTGATGCGGAGGGCGTTTATCCATTGCGTAGGCCTTGGCAAGTGATTGCTACGGTTCCAAGCCGTCCTGGGAGGCTCATCGTAGGCATTTTGCAGGAGACAACATGGTAGAAGCGTGGTACGACGATAACTGAGAAATCGAGAATGCCCATCGAACGATGCCGTCGGAGGTCAAGAATCTTGTTTTACAGAACGGAAAGCGAAACTTGTTTGAATGCTAACCTTGGACATCGTCCAATGAAGGTGCCTCTCCTCCCGTCGTCACAGCCTTTAGTTGGTGCGGCTGCCGCAGACCGCACATGGTAGCTTTTGTTCTTTCGCGCTTTATGAAATAATTACCGACTTATCAACCGGATAAACAATGAAAAGTGTGTTAATGTGATCCAGTCTACGCAGTGCAAGCAAAACCGGCAGCTTGACAAATTCACTTGAGTGTCCTTTTAACCTACCGAGCCCGCACGCATTCACAGTCTATTCCTGTTTCTTGACTAAACGCGCAGTAGAATACGTGCGTATCTCACGCCAAGCTGCACCTCAAAACGCTTGGGTGCTGTTTTCGAATTCAAGGCACGCTTTTCCGCCAGTTTCCTCATGATATTATACAAAACGCAATATCCAAGCGCACAGAGCCAAACGGTGCGAAAACTGCAAAATTCTCCAGCGTTCGCGATATAGCGCGTCGTGCAAGCACTTCTTTCTTTCGAGGTTTTGAGGGGAAGCACCCTGCGCGACTTCGAAAGAGGCACGTTCAGGTGCATTTTCACCCAATAAAGAGAGGCCCTGTGCGTTGCGTATAGGTCTGGCTCGATAGTCGCCTCTATTACTTTGAAGTCTGCGCCGCCTCGCCAGCGTCTCGCCTCAGAGCCGGGTCGCCTTGCTCGACTTTTCGCCGACGCCTCTGCACAAATCAATTCCCTCATTGCTTACTCAGGCATTCAGGGGGCAGCGGCGTCGCAGATTGGCGTATACGGCGGCGCGCGGGGCGAAGCGACGCGCCAGTATACGAGACCGGGCTTCGGTGAAGCAGTAATAAAATTCTCGAGAACGACGTGACAGAAATGATTCCTCGGCGGGTGCGAGCTAGGCGCCGTGGTGGGAGTGAAAGGAGAAGTTACGAGCTCGCTGCAGTTCCGGCGGAACGCGATGTCATATCACGGCCCAATCATCGGTGCCGACCCTGGTGTGGGATCTCGAAGGCTGACGGTCGTTTTCGGGCCGCGAGTCACGCGATGTCCTTGAAAGAGAGCACGGCGCTATCCCCGGTCCCGGGTCGCCGGATACCATGCGTATCCCCGTGCAGGCTTTCTGTCAACTCTTCTAAGAATAAAGCCGGGCAACTCTCGCTTCTAGCTAACGACTTCATTAAGTCTTGTCGAGTAAGCTGGAACCCCGCGGATGCGGAAAACGGTTTTCTACGTGCTCACCGGCGGTATTTTGTACTGGCCAAATTAATTTCTTTGGCCTGAGTGTTTTCTTTATAGTGCTGCTTCGAGGTGTTTGTGCTTTCGCAGAAAAGCGGCTTCCCGCAGAACACTTCGCTATCCGTCTTCACTTTTTCTGCTTCTAGAATTTCTCTTGATGAATTGAAACTCGGCATTGCCTGACACAATCAGGATGTCGAACCGGGATTTTGTCGGGTTCCGCCCCGGTTCACGAACGCTTCTAGGAATAAAGCCTTTCGGCTGCGGTTCTGGGTTCGGTTCCAGAGCCCCATTCCGTTCAGATTCGAACCCGTTCGAACTTGTTCGATCCGGTTCACAAGGGTTAAAATAGGCTCGGCGAAAAAGCAGGAGTCTTTATTTTTACTTTTTTAGGGTTGTGTTTTTGTTGCTTCGTTTCTCTGCCAGGTAAGTAAAAACTGAATTCAAAATGTAGGCTTCTTTTTTAATGTTTGCTTATCCACCCTGACTACAAGCACATGCAAGACGTTTTCCATGGAAAGCTAACGGTTATATCACTGACTGATGCGAAATAAAATGTTCGCAAAGACACTAACAGGACATGGAGGGGATTTGTAAACATTGAGGGACGGCTGGCGCAAGTTGTTGTAGTATGTAGTCCTTAGGCCATGTTTCGACCACGCTCTGTGCGTTTTTTCGCGACTTTATTTAGTAGGCAAGTCAATTCGAAAGTGCTGTCGTCTTCTTTGCATCCTCGCCGATTTCCCATGACGTTTCGCGTGACGCTCACTCCAGATCGCTTGGCTTGACGGTGGTACGCGTGGCTCGCCGACCTTCCGACAGTCAGTCGGCCGGCCACCGGCGGGTCAGCGCAATTCGTTCGCTCAATTAAAACTAAGCCACGCCACGATTTGTGCCTGCAAGAATGTGCCTTTAGTTCTGTATCAAGCCTAATAAAGCCTATGAAGTCAAAGTAGCTCCACGACTCTTCTCTGAGTGGTATGATAGAAGAAGATAGAAGAACATAAAAGAAATTTAACATTGGTTTTGTCCAGTGCAGTCCAAATTTCCCGCCTTCGCAGTGCTAGCGGGCTCTCTGCCTGGAACAGCACGAGCGGGAGTTCTGTTCTTTTTGTGCCTGCTTTCATCTCGCGTGTCACAGTCTTACCGCAAAGTTTGGAACGCGTCGTTTTTGGCGCCAACTTTTTTCACTTACCATCGTAAAAACCAACCTAACGGGCGTTCCCATCTAAATGGACACGGCGGCTGCTGGTTATTTACACAGATTTTGCCTCAAATGTACCTGCAGCTTTAATTGCGCCACGGGGAGCTGTAGGACAAGCGCCCACGGTTCAGGAGTTTTGAATGGTTATGACAATATTAACCGCTTGTTTTTCTAAGGCTCTTTTTGCGAGGGCTACGCCGCTAAGCCGTGGCTGTGTTTGAATCCGCTACGTCGCCGCGCCATCTGATTGCGGCGGTGGCTACACAGCGTGACAGCGAAGAAGCTAAGACGAGAAGGTAGGATCCTGGAGTGCTCTTCACTTTAAAAAACAAACAGGCTATACGATATATACCTCATGTTTCTGTCTCCCACAGTGCTGCGGCTATGTCTGAGTGGTATGAAGCATTGGGTGCATTGTTTCGCAATTAGCGAGTTTGAATCACGGCTGTTTAGTCGATTTTTTGTACTTATGTAGGGTTTTCTATCCTGAATTCACCATTCTGCGCGGCAACCTTCATTTGTCTGCGAGCGAGTTGGCGGAAAGCGCGCAGACTGGCACTGACGCGCTGGCGAGTTCTCGTTGGTGACATAAGCACCTACTGCTTGCGGGCACAGTGCCGAATCAGCCGACTCTCGGCCTGGTGCCAACACGCCTCTTACGAAATAGGGACAAGCCAGGAGGCTCTAAAGGTGGGGACGAATTTGCCCGCTGCTGAGCGTCTCCGATGACGCGGAGGGCGTTCAGCGAAGGGCTTGCATGCCTCTGACTCTGAACGTACGATTCTAAGCGGTGCTGGCAGGTTTGTCTAACTTATTGTACAGCCGAGAACATGACAAAAGCGCGGTTGGCTGATTCCTGAGATATCGATAATTTCCGACCAATGCTAACTTCCGATGCCAAGAATGTTGTTTCACAGAAACGGAACGGAGACGGTCGTTAATTCTAATCTTGAACATCGTCCAATAACATTGCAACTCAAATATGCGTCACGGGTTAGTTGTTGCGGCCGGCGCAAACGTCGTATGGTACTTTTTCATCTTCCAGGCTTTATAAATTATCGACCAGATAAACTATCAAAATTGCGTTTATTTGAGCCTGTTTTTGGAGTGAAAACTAGAACACAAGTTTGACAACTTCCCTTTAGTGTATCCTTAATGCTGCTCACAAGTGCGAGTGTGAAAACACTACTCTTTATGGTTACAAATTTATATGTATTAGCTTAGTTTAATTCAATGATTCAAATAAATTTTGTTTTATTCTTGTCTCCTAAACACGCAGTTTCATAGGCCCCAGTTTTTTTTTCTTCAGGACAAAAGCAAGAACAATGGCTCTACGTAGCCGCCGCGGTGCCGCCTTGTGCTCCACCCCATCACCGAACCGTGACGGGCCACACCTCCTCGCAAAATAATGCATCTTTGGGCAGCCTCTTTGGCTGGCTGGCTGGACAGCACAGAGAGTGCCCGTCGTCCGGCGTCTTTTTTGGTACCATCAAATGTCGTCACACACACGGGCCCCCACGCACGCACATGCACCCCGACACGCGCACACTCCCACACGCGCACACGCACACACTCACATACACCTACACCCACACACGCACATGCTCACGCGCACACACAAGCACACACACGCGTGCGTGCACGCACGCACATATTTTTGCTCAACGAGGGAAGTAATGCGTTCGCATTAAAAGATTACTCCCACCTCCCCTCGCGGGAACCCCTGTGTAGATGCGACGCATAGGGGGTTCCGTTGTTGTTTCCGTTAGGTTGATTCTCCCATCGCGTGAAACGCGCCGTGAACCCCCTGCCGCGGGTATATCGCAACGTGGCGCTGCTATGACGCAACACAATCCAACACAATCCACTTTAATCCAATCCAATCCAAATCCACTCCAATACAAGCCAAGCCAAGCCAAGCCAAGCCAATCCAATCCAATCGAATCCAATCCAGTGCCACCCGCGAGAGAGTGTTCGCTATAGGAGAGGAGAGGGGGTGAGCGGCGGAGAGCGCGGCTCGCTCGGCGAGGTAGAATGGAGGAGGGGTGTGGACGGACAACAACGCCGTATGGAGGGACAAGGCGAGTGAATGAGATGCCGTCGCATCTAAAAAAGGTTGGTCAGCAACGCTTTTCAAGTATCTATAGTCTAAGCGGCATTTTATCTTTAGCGCGGGAGCATTAACTGTGCTAGTCATCGAAAACTCTGCGGCGCTGGCGTAAAACTTCACCTGCCCGGCGTGGCAGGCGGCGTTTAGAGGCAGTTCATTCTGCCAGCCCTCCGCTTGCTAATAGACGGGCTAGAGGGAGTAAACTGCTTGACATAAAAATACTTATTTCGAAAAGCCTTCACCTCGACATGTTCATATTACGATAGAAACAGCATAACCGTGCAATACATGTACTCAGGTCCAGCGCAGGACGAAAGGCCTCTCCCATTGACCTCCCCCCGCTCCTGTCCTGCGCTGCTCGAGTCCACAACTTACACTCTCGAATTTCTTTATTTTATCTCTTCATTGGGTTAATGGGCTTCCCCTTCTTCTAGACCCATTTCTTGGTATCCATTCTGTTACCCTAATTGTCCAGTGGTTGTGTCTTCGCTTCACTACATGGCAGAGCCCAAGTCCAATTCTTTTTCTCTATTTAAAGTCTGATATCTCTTACTCTAGTTTCTTCTCTGATTCAGGTAGCTGGTTTCCTATTCCTGAGTGTTATTCTTTACATTGTTCGTTCCATCGCTCTTTGAGCCGACGTTATAAGTTTGCTTTCAAGTCGTTTGGTAAGGGGCCAGGTTTCAGCTCCGTATTTCATCACCGGCAGTATGCACTGGTTGTAGATTTTAGAGGCGAAGCGCCTGAGCGGCTCGGGCTGTCGGCTTCTCATATATTCACGGTACTAAAGCGCTAGGACATTCATTTTCGAACATCTCGCACTAGAACGTTCCACCTCCATGGGCGAAAACGCGTGCTAAAAGAACAGACCGGGACACTCGTTTTCGAACGTCTCGCCCTAGAACGCTTCGTGCTTCAAAGACACGAGACATTCACAGCGAAGCTGTATACGTCTACCCCCGTGGGTTTCATCTCCGTGGGCAAAAACGCCAAGCCGCCAAGGCCTAATACGCCGAGCGCTCAGCAACAAAACTGCACTATACACTGCATCATAACTTAAAATCGCATGTTATGTCCAGCCCACCGCATCATTTAAACCGCATCTTGCACTTATACAGTGCACACTTCCCCCACCCGAAGTTTCACGTTAGTGGAGATGGCAGGGTTTTTATTCGGCTTTTATCTCGGCTCTCCTTGCTGCCATTTTAACATTGACGTTTCTCGTTTATTTTTTTTTAAACGCAGTACATCGGGAATTGTAAATTTAAAGAAAGCTGTTGTAAATTTAAAGAAAGCTGTAATTTTCTTCTGTGTACTTCTGTTTTGCCTGGAATCTACCTTCGGGCTTAGCGTGCTTGGCATGCATGAATCGTTTTACCAGCAGTAATAGTTATGTAACGTTTCACCTATACACACATTGTCATCAGCTTCGCTAATATGGAAGGCACGTATACAGAGCTACTGGTTTATTGCGGCACGTGAAACCGGGGAGGAAGATTAGGCCCCAGCTCTGGAATACACGACCAAGTCACGAGGCGAAAAATGCCACTTATTGGAACAGCTTCTGCCGGCCTCTCTGGACACCGTAATGCATGATATCTTGACACAGACCATTTTTTTATTACCTAAAAGCAAAAATAAAAAATAAAAACCTTTAGGCTAAAACAAACCTTTTATAATATGGGTCTTTTTCTTGACGTCACCTTTATATACGAAACAGCTCAAATCATTCTTCCCTAACGCGATAACCCTCTGGAACTATTTTCCCGATACAATAGCCTCGTGCGCAGACCGCAAATTATTCCGCGAAAAATTGCTCAACCATGTCCCACAATATGTGCGTATCAAAGGGGCCTCACGTGTTTTCGTTCTTTTTACTGCTGTATTTTTTGCGATTTTAAACTGTATTTTTTTTCTGTAATTTTTTATTTGCTGCTATGATTGTTGTACCTTTGTAATTTGTTCTTTTCTTTTTTTGTTGCCTTCTAATCTTTTTTTCATAACGCTGTGTCATACGTTTCTGCACGCCGTGGCCTCCCCCCTCCACCCCCCCCCCCCCTTTGATGTTAGGCCCTCAGGGACATTAAGGTGGGAATAAATGAAACGAAATGATAGAGGGTAACGTTTTAGAGCCACAAAATACCTTCATCTTCCTACGCGTGATACAACGGGATCCGATAGAGATGCCTTCCCGAGCTCTGCGAATATACCCAAAATGACCCTAGGTACGCGGGCATTCAAAGAGCGACTAATGAAATCCTCCCATCGTGTTCGGATTCTTTGATCAGCGTACGCACTGGCTGGGGTGACCTTGCACGTGCCACTCGAAGCTTTTCCCGCTCTGAAAAATCGCGGGCGAATATGTGGCCTGAAATTGTCCGTACACATGGTCCGTTTTTTTTTTTTTACATGTACGAATGAAAGAAATTCATTCAAAAAATTTACTCGGGATAACAGCATCCTAACTTCGTCTGTATGTGATGTCGGTGCCAATATTTCTTTTGAGTGACAGAAATAGCGTACTTTTTATTATTTCGGAGTGCTTGCCGAGTGCTGCTCAGCCCATACCTATTCTGCGCAGGATTTCTCGGTCGTGGTTTGGGGTCAGTACTAACCATCTGTGCGAGGAAGCTACATTCTTTTACTTCATCTAACGTTTCGTTTCCTAAGCTGAAGCGGACTTTTTTGGCATGCTTATTCCTCATTACTTTAGGTTTATTATTTATTATTTGTAACCCCATAACCGTGCTTTCTGATTGTAGTTCCTCAAGGATGGTTTTCATGTGTTCTGCAGTCTCACTCAGCAAGGGTATGTGTTCCGCAAACCTCAAATGGCTCCAGTAATCCCCGGTTCATCCTTAATCCTATGTTTTCCCAGTCAAGCTTTCTAAATACCCCATCCGGACATGCTGCGAATAGTTTTTGCGAGTGATTACCTTGCTTACTACATTTCGAATCGGAAATTTATCGCTTTGCTTCTGAACGATTACCCTGCCTGTGCATGACTTAGGTATGTCTTCCAGAAGTCTTGTGTAAGTCTCCCCTATTCCCTGGTCTTTAAATCCTACTGTTTGTTATATATGATTCATGTAAGACCTTTTCCCTATCCCCCTATTCCTTTGTACTCTTTCCTCCCTATCTCACCTCCCCTACACCAGCAGGCGTTCCGGTGTCCGTCCCTAGGCGAGGCAATTTACACCTGCTGGTGTACCTTCCTCTCCTTCTATAGTGCAATAAATGCATACGTACGGCTGGATACCATACGATATCGACGAATGGATGCCATATAGACTCATGATGCATTAAATCTTCTTCGTTAAAATCAAACGCCTAACGAATGATAAAAAGCCAACCAACAAATTGTTTTATCATTTCCTAATCAACATTTTGAAGCTCATCCTCTGTCGCCCTTCTATGGCGCCGGTGAAGATCAGTCTAAGAAATTTTCCTTTCAGAAATTTCGTTTATTTTATTTCAGAAAGTAATTTCGTTTTTGAAATTACTCTCTTCTCTAAAAAAAAACATGTACGGACACGAGCTAAAATAAAAGAATGTAGAATACATTCCCTTAGACCAGAAGTAAACTACGAATTCTTAGTGAAAAGGAGCTTAACGGGTCAAATTATTGAGCTAATATTTTCGAAGTAATCCGAGAGTTTGAAATTGTGGACGTAAAAACTGGATGTAAAACTTGTCCCTACCCGGCCAGCACACGTGGGCAGCTTAGTGTTGGATGACGGCGCCACGCTCTAGAAGCTACCACAATGTAATTTTGGCCCCCAACTGACAGTTTTCCTCTTCACTTATTACGTCAAAAACAGCCCCAAAATCTCAAATCAATTGCGGTAATAACACTAGCCATTGGAATGAGGAACGAAAATACATCAGTTTGATTTGAATCATTTATGGTAATCACACGACACGACGGAACTGCAGGACTGAGTGATTTCTTGGAATAGAAGGCGTGACAGGCAATTAACAGAAAAATAGAAGGCATAAATTTAGGATGGTTACAAGTATAAATTGTCCCTGAGCATGGAATGTTGCCATGTTACCAAGGTTCCTCAAAACAATTCCTACTCATCGTGCTACCACCTGGGAGTATAATATAATGATGAAATCCTATGCGCCCCTATCATACGGGAATGCTGCAGATATTATTATTTAAGTGAAATCAGATGCCACGCAATCATGAGCGGCGCAAGGATCACGTACTTCCAAAAGTTTATTGTAGAGCGCTTATTACCCGTAATAAACTATAAAAAGTAGCAAAATCTGGAGAAGCAGTCATACTTTGTGATGTGCACTGTCGATAGTGGGAGAATAGAATGCTGCGTGTGTAGTCTGCGTTTAAGAATCTCCTAGCAACATATCGGATCAGAGCACTGTCAATCCATCACCACGACTGAGGATACGGAGGATGCACAAGTTTTATTAAAAGGGAATAAAAGGACTCTGCAACATTTGCGATAAACGATTTCACTCTACCTTTCGCGTCGGGCAGCATTGTCAAAGCTATACTTATCAACAGCACGGAGCGGCACTGCGTTGCTTGCTCGTCGCAGCAGAGCTATCCGCCTTACATTTCTGCTTTTCTTTCGTGGTTTTTTTTAAAATGCCCTGTCGAATGCGTTCAGTGCTGCAACTGAATGAAAGCCGGCCAGTACCGGTGACACACCTGTTATTACGCAATTTGAGCTCTCAAAGAACGCCAAGGCTCGCGAAAGAGAGACAAACCTTCTGAGCAGGTTTACAAGCTATCTGATGGGCATAGAGCAGTCATTGCTGCCTGGGGGACTTTGACGCGGCTTTTTGTAAGTACGGGATGGGTTTATTCGCTACGTTCTGAAAGCAGTGAAGATTTTTTTAAAGTTAAAAAACGGTTTGCAGGGCCTGTTTAAAGCTCTGGGCCATTTGGAGGGGCGTTAGGCTATGTTCAGACTACCGACACAAAAGTCATATCGTGATCTACGGACGTAAAAAAAAACGGCGTGTCACGCAGTTTGGTTGCCTGAGACGTAACATGACGTCACTCCGTAACGTTTTTACGACAGTTGCGGCAACAGTCTGAGGTTCAGACTTGCCGTAACTGTCGTATTAACTTTAAAGAATGACGTCATGTCACGTCTCAGCCAAGCGAACTGCGTGACACGCCGCTTGTTTACGTCGATAGGTCCCGATATGGCTTTTGCGTCGGTAGTCTGAACCAGTGTTGTACGGAACGGTGTTACAAGGAACGGCGTTCCTGGAACTAGTTCCTTTTTGGAGGAACGGAGGAACGCCACCGTTCCATTAGGCGTCGGTGGAACTGTGGCGGTAACTCGTTACGTTTTTGAAGGAACGGCAGGAACGGCGTTCCTTTGGCTGTTTTTGATGCCAAGGCTCGAGTACAAAAATCTACAAGTCGCTACTGCGTTTCTCTTTCTATAAGCTGGTCAATTTTCCCGCCATTCAGCCGTAAGTGCTTCCTCGAAGGTCAAAGGCAGAAGACTAACCACGCAGCAGGCCGCAGCTTGTGCTTGCTTTCATGCTGGTTGAACTTAGGCGGCGTTCGACGGGTGAATAGCGTAGCCGCGAGAATACTTTTCACCTTTCATCGTTTGCAGAGGAGGCCAGGACGCGCGTCTGGCCGATGGAATTGGTCCCTGGCGGGGAAAGATTGTCTAATACGGGTTCCAGAGATTTCGGTGTGGGACATTTAGGTGCAGTACGTTTCGGTGCGGACATTTCTGTGCACGGACATTTTGGTGCACGACGTCTTGGCCCAGACATTTTGAGTCACGGGATGTCCCAGGCATTCTTTGAACATTGCTTTAATATTGTAATTTCGTGACCAATTGATACTATTTTACGTTCGAGACTTGTGCTTGCGCCGCCGTGTGTGGAAACAAACGCTAAACCCTGGCGGAGCATTGCCACGTAAAACCCAATTTCTGTAGTAGATGGTAAAAATTAACGTTGTGAACTTGCATCCATTCAACCTTTTTTTTTTATTTTAACATTCATGTGAACAACCCTACTACTTTAAGTGTTACGAAAGCGCTTTCCTTTCACTTCACCCAACGGTGCAAGACGCTGCTGCTTTTAGTCCATCCTCCTGTCCTCCCCCTCACAGCAAAACATCCGAAAAAAACAACAACAGAAAAACGAGGTAGATTAAGCGCGTGTGGATTCCGTTCTAATTATTATTTTCCCAATCAATCTCGTATTCGTTGCATTCTGTGTTGGTTCTACTTAAAACGGGGGCTATCATCATCATCACCGCCACCTAGATGGAATTCGCCTTGGCTCCAGAAATGTTTCAATTTTTCTGGTGAAATCTTTTTGGTGACCGACTACAACCATCGGACTGCATACGTAAAGTCATCAGGAGTGCGCCGGAACCAAACCTCGGGCAGTAAGTCGACTTTTACGAGTTTTACGGCCACTTGAAATTTCGAAGCGGGCGTTAGGCCTAGCAACGGCCACGCCAGCACCACCTCTGTAGATGGCCGACAGGCCGCTCGACGGGGCCGCTGGACATGCGACCAACCTGTCTCTAGGCCCATCCGAAGACGAAGCAATGGAAATGCGTGACGTTCACGACGATCCTCCGCCAGAGGAAAAAGATGAGAATGCCCACATCCCGTGGATAGAAGTTACAAGCCGGTCGCAACGCCGCAAGATGCAACAGCTCCCTACCACGACGCCACTAAAACCGGCCCTCCGCCAAAGCCACGTGGCGCGCAAGCCGAAAACCCTACCGCTTCCCGCTGACGACTACAAGCTGGCAATCCGTCCACGAAACGGCCTCCAGCTGAGTAAGGTGAGCCCTATGGACCTGACGAAAGCTATCGCACGCGAAGCCAATCTCCGATGTGGCATTGCGGAGATAAAGATCCGCATCCATGAAGAACAGAACGTTCTCATAGTAAGCACTCCATCGCCGGCGACCGCTGCAGCACTTAACTCTATCAAGAAACTCACGATTGGCAATAACACCTTCGAAGTTTCGTCCTACGGCGTTTCTCCAGACAACTCATGCAAGGGCGTTATCTACAACATCGGATTGAATTACACCCCCAAGGAAGTCCAAGAAGCCATTGTGGCCCCGAACCACGAACTTCTCACCTGCAGAAGGATGGGAAACACCGGCACCTTCCTGCTCACGTTCAAAGGCAAGAACGTACCGTACAGCATCTATGTCGCTGGAGTAATAACGAGATGCTACCTGTACAAGCGCACGGTAGCATACTGCGACACTTGCCACCAAGTGGGCCACAGAGCCGACGTGTGTCCCAACCCACCGAAAACGCCCAAATGCAAGACATGCGGATCCCCGTTGACAAGCAACCAACATGACTGCCACCCAAAGTGCCTTCTCTGCAGCGGCGCCCACACCACAGCGTCTAAGGCGTGCCCACAGCGGTTCCTGCCCCCGGTGAATCGGCGGAAGCAAGTGGGGAATAGCCAGCCCCCCCGTTCAGGCCACTCCAGGTCCCCGTCTCCACGACCGAGGAGAAACCAGGACCGCTCCCGTTCCAGATCCCAAACGCGGAGAGGCGGCTCCAGAGGACCCGACAGGGGTTCGAGTGGCTGCAGGCTGCGCTCGGAGTCCAAGTCGCGGGCCTCCTCCCGAGGCCGTTCCCCAAGCGCCACGAGAGGAAACCGAGAAGGCTCCCAAAACTCCCAGACATCGCTGCATCGGGTGAGCTGGGCAAAGATTGTCGATCCCAAAGCTCATAACTCCCTCACACCAACAGAGAAACGTTTGCTAGAAGAAAATGCAATGCTTAGGGATGAGATAGCAGCCATGCGCGCAGACATGGCGGCAATGAAGGAAGAGTTAAACAACTACCGGAAAGCGTCCAGCTCTGTAAACACACAAATGCCCTCCCCAGAACAGCGCAATCGCGCCGTGACCATACCGCCACAGCCAGCCGAAGAACCCCTACAGCAGAATAACCTATTGCAGCCAGACAATAACTCCAACATTATCTTCCCACAGTGCGCAATGGAAGAGCAGGCACAGGTAAACGTGGCGCGTGCTATCAACGCCATGCAAGCAGCCCAAAGTGCGCAAAGCCTTCAAATTATGGAAACCCTGAAACAAATAACTTCCCACCTAACGAGGCTCGAGGGACGGGTGCAGGTTCTCGAGGAAGCCGACTTCAATACCCGAACCAGGAAGACCACCAAAACAGATAACGCCAACCCCACATGTCTCTCCTCACCCATGAATCAAGATGGACCTTCATCCACCCAGTAATAAATTGTCTCACGGACAAGGAATAACTATATGGCAGTGGAACTGCAGAGGTTTCAAGAACAAATATGGATCACTCTCCCAATACATCTCCTCTTCCCCGACGATACCAGCAATTATAGCTCTGCAAGAAACTAATACACCAGTTCGCCTTCCAGGATACATTACGTACGAAACAGGCACAGACAAAAGCCTGCACACTCTGGTCAGCAAACGATACGTGGCGATTCAACACCCACTTAAGCAGTCCGAAGAAATTGGCATTCTACTTGAAATAATACCACATGTCCACAAGAAGGCCCGCTCGCTGTACGTTTTGAATGTGTATTGCAGGCCTAAAAGCTCCCCACTTATTCTTCAGCAAGTAATTGAACAAGCGACACTCAAAGCAGCCAACAACCCGTTTGTCATTACGGGGGATTTCAACGCTGCTCACCCTCTGTGGGGATACGCATACACCAACCCAAGAGGCACTAGACTACACTCGCTGATAGAATCTCAAGACCTCACGATTGTCACAGACCACAGTAGGCCTACACGCATTGGCACAAGCGTCACCAGAGACACAGCTCCCGATCTGACTTTTACGAAAAACATTCCTCAAGTTCAATGGATCCGCACGGGCGAATATCAAGGCAGCGATCACGCCATTCTATCTACCACTGTAATAGGATCGCACTACAAAGCAGTAATAGGTCGGGCTCGCCTCACAGACTGGACGAAGCTCAGAGAGGAACGGAGCAACCGCTCACCAGCCGAAGAAACCCAAGTCGAAATCTCTTTACACGACTGGATCAAACAACTTCATCAGGATTTCCTTGCACACACCAAAATAATAAAGACAACCACAGCCACGCCGTGCATCGACTCTCATTTACTGCACATCTGGGAAGCGAGGACTAGTTTGCAGCGGAGATGGAAGCGGCAGAGACACAATCGAAGACTACGAAAACGGATCGCACAGCTAACACAAGAAGCTGCGAAGTACGCCAACTCTCTCTGCAGGGAAAACTGGCTTTCTCTATGCGATGGCCTGCGCGGCACCCTCACCACTGCAAAAACATGGAAGCTCCTCCGCTTCTTGATCAACTCCTCAGTTAGCAAAACAGAGTCCCATCACAACATGGCTAAAATCATACACCAATTTCCTGGAGACATGGAAGACCTGCTCACAGCCCTCAAGAACAGGTATCTCCAGACACACCCAACAGAACCTCTACCACCATATTCAGGAGCACCAAACCCGGCGCTCGACGAAGACATCCAACTGCACGAAGTGACCGCAGCCATACAGACTTTGAGAAGACACACAGCTCCAGGAATGGACCACATTTCTAATAGGATGCTTGTTAACCTTGACGACCCGTCGCTCTTGGAGCTCACCAATTACTTCAATAATATCTGGAAGGAAGGAACAATACCTGAGGACTGGAAGACCGCGGAAGTTCGGCTGATCCCGAAACCAGGAAAACCACCCAGTATAGAGAACCTCCGGCCCATATCTCTTACTTCGTGCATAGGAAAACTCCTGGAGCATATCATCCTCAAAAGACTTCAATCCTTCCTCGAAGACACGGGAAAACTGCCCCCAGAAATGGTGGGCTTCCGACCCCATTTATCAACGCAGGATATACTGCTCCAGCTCAAAGAAGAAGCAATGAGACCCGCAACTCGTAATTCTCCGACGGCTATATTGGCACTGGATTTAAAGGGCGCTTTCGATAATGTAAAACACACGGCCATCCTGGAGAAGCTGAATACCCTGGACTGCGGAGTCAAGACCTACCAGTATGTCAAGTCTTTCCTCACAGATCGGAAAGCCATACTCAAAGTAGGGGACCACACCACGGACCCCTTTCCAATAGGAGGACGTGGAACTCCCCAGGGGGCTGTACTATCTCCCCTCCTCTTTAACATTGCTCTCATAGGACTCCCTGCACTACTTCATTCTATTCAGGGTATAAATCATGGTCTCTACGCGGACGACATTACCATCTGGTCCACCACGGGTTCAGTGGGAGCAATGGAGGAGCGCCTACAGGAAGCAGCGGACGTAGTAAATGGCTACGCAAGGTCATGCGGGCTGAGCTGCGCCCCTCAAAAATGCGAACTATTGCTCGTGTCTCCAACTAAACAGAAAGCTTCAGAGACACCCACCATCGCCATACACATAGATGGGCACATTATCACCCCTGCTCAAAGCATCAAGATACTGGGCGTCACCTTTCAGGCGGACAAGAAAAATGTCATAACAATCAACAAGCTCAAGACCATGACCGAGCAAGTCACACACATGCTCAAGCGCATAACAACTAAGGCAAGGGGCATGGGTGAATCCGATACACTCCGACTCGTGCAGGCGTTCGTCATCTCGCGGATCACTTACGCAATACCCTATGCTCTGCTCTCAACAACGGAATTGAAGAAACTGGACACCATTATACGAAAAGCCTACAAGCAGGCTCTGAGCCTACCAGTCAGCACCTAGACAGACAAACTGCTTCGTCTCGGACTCAACAATACAGCTGATGAACTCATAGAGGCACACCTATCCCATCAGAGGGCAAGATTAGGCACTACAGAAACCGGCAGATCCATCCTTTCGAGACTTGGACTATCGATTCCGCTTCAACACCCAACACCCGAAGTCACAGACATCCCGCATGATATCAGGCGCCACATTACAGTACCTGTGCTACCGCGAAACATGCACCCAGTGCATCACGCCGACCGCAGAGAAGCAAGAGCCCGTGCTATCTCAAAGCGGTATGGAAGCCATCCTGCCGTGGCGTACACGGACGCGGCCCTCTATCCCGGAAGGCGGGCCTCAGTAGCAACAGTTATTATAGGCCAAGAGCACCGCACCAGCGTATCACTGGACCGAGCCAACCCTCTACTCGCTGAGGAAGCGGCCATTGCCTTAGCGCTTACCCAAACTCAGGTTGAGACCGTAATTACTGACTCTCAACAGGCTTGTCGCAACTTTTCCAGCGGGAGAATACACAAAATTGCACTTAAAATACTTCAACAGAAGCCACTAAGAAGACCCGCCAAGATAATCTGGGCGCCTGCGCACATTGGACTCTCAGGGAACGAGATTGCCCATCTCACAGCTCGAGAATTGACCGGCCGAGCACCTGAAGAAGAAGATCTGCGTCCGCTTCCTCTAGTCTCGTTTCATGAGATTACAACGCACTATCGGCTCCAAAGACAAACGTACGCCCTACCGCACAAACAACTACCCAAGGGTCACGATAGAATACTTCGTGCCCTGCAAACTAATACTTACCCCTACCCTAGCAGAAACCACCACATAGCCCCCACCCTGTATCCCCGTTTGTGCCGCTTATGCGGGGAGTTTGGAACACTTTTTCACATGGTCGGCGGCTGTACACAAAGCCAACTTGACCCGCCCAATCCCTTCCACACCTATGAGCTTTGGGAGAGCGCCTTGGCCAGCTCTTCCCTCGACGTCCAGCGCAAGTTGGTAGAGAGGGCAGAAGACGCGGCCCGTGCCAATGGACTCCTGGAATGAGGAGGCCACCCTAAGGACTCTTTAATAAGAAACAATAAAATGTTTAGTCTCTCTCTCTCTCTACTTAAAACTAACCAACCAATGATCGCACGTACGGTGGCGTTACTTAGGGGAGGGGAAAGCTAGCTCAGCGGTGTTCAGCTGAGCCCCGCCGGCTACCAGCCCCCTTGGTAGAGAGAGAGGGGTGTCACTTGTGCACGGTTCACCATTGCGTCAACTGGACTTCGAAAACTTGAATACGACTGTTGCCGCTCTCGTCATGCTAGCCTCTTCAATTTTTTTATCCTTATAATGGGAGAAAGCAATGTATGCCTGGGGTGTCCATGATATGCGCTACGTGAAGAGTTAATTCCCAAGGGGGGACTGAACGCGAAGAAAGAGCGATTCCTGGAGTGGGGGCACCATCGGTATGACCGCGACGCGCGCAAGGGCGTAGCCAGCAAACGATAGTGGCCATTGTGTTCTCAGCGGCTTTTCGGTTGGCTTTTTGTTGCACATTATAGAGGTTTCGTGAGCTCCTGGTGAATGTCAAGCTTTTTCCTGTATCACTGCGGTGAGGCTTCGGAGACCGTGAACTCCGCCACGCCTGTAGGATTTTCAGGGAAAACCGAAAATAATATGACTGAAAAAGAAATCTGGTCTAGATTCGAGCGTGCAGGCGGAAAGGGGCGGGAGGGGGGGGGGGGCGCTATGACAAAGATTTAAAATGTGGTGAATGTACGTATGTAAACATAAAACGAAGGTTGGTTTCCCCGAACAGGATGGGTGCAATTTGCATGCACAACCCGTACGCGCTTAATCAACATTTAGGACATTAGAAGCTGCGGCTCTTTTAAAAAGGCCCGTTCTTCCTCCACGACGGTATCCCATACCAGTGTTTTCAAATTCATTTTAGCAAGGCAGCCCAGCCTACGTAATACCCTTCATAAGGTTTTCTGCATTCTGGTGGGCTAGCTAATGTTTGTTACGTTTTGGATATTGAGAGTGTGCATGTAATTTATGTAATTTGAGGTTGTGTAATTTTTAAAAAATACAAAAAAGGCGTTGAACCATCGTAAACACCAGTTATTTGTCTTGGCTAAAAAAGAGCGAATATAAATTAACAACCTGTCGTAAATGAAAAAAAAAAAAAAAACGTGTGCTAAAGAATTCAGTCGGCTGCATAACAGGTGTCCCCAGGAATAGACATTAAACAAAAATATATAAATTTAGAATTTCTAAAAAAATAAAAAAAATAAATTCACTGCTTCAGATTGTTGTCCATAACCCATGTTAAGCGGAAGTAAAAATATAACGGCTGTCGCAAACAGGCAAGCACCGGATAATTTGGTCGCCGAAAAGTTTGCGCACCGAAATGTCCGTACACCGATATGTCCGCACACCGAAATTTCCGCACTGAAACATCCTGCACCGAAATGTCCTAGAGCCGCCTGTAGTTTGTCCGGTGCTCCCTGAAAAAATTCGCATAGGAGATTTTCTTTTGATTATTTTTATCTCCAGATAATCTCCTGCCGGCGGTGTTAACATTCGTATAATATACGTAGTTCGATGATAGTTTTAAATTTCTCACTTAATTTCGCACCATGATTATCCGACACTATATTTTAATTTGAAAACCTAATTGTAACGTTTATGTAACGACACGTTCCAATTTTCGAAGTGGAACTGGAACGCGTTCCTTTCGCAATAAAGGAACTTGTAAAGGGAACTCGTTTCAAAATTGGGAAGGAACGAGGAACGAGCTTTCGTTCCTATTTTAGAGGAACGTGTACAACACTGGTCTGAACCACGGAGTGGTCTGAACATAGCCTTACAAGTACGTTACGTGTTTTCCATACGAAACAGTATAATACCCTGGCGGCGCGGCAGCACAACGAAAGGAACATTCGGACGCTGCGCTTTCAGATCGGGATAAGATAGCGGCGGCCGACTAGACGCTGGCAACAAAATCAAGCACATCATGCTTCGCAGCATTAGTGCCCCCTAAGGGATCTTGGTTCAAATACCGCAGCTACATCCCGAAAACACAAAAGCCCGAAAAAATAAGAGCACGAAACAAAGAAGGGGTAGGGAGAAAACCAACAAAAATGATATTGCAATATTGACCCGTCAGGACCGAAATAGGCGTCTGCCGTGTTGACCGTTAACACATGGGGACTCGATGGAGGGATGAACAACGGATATATGGAGGGAAAAGGGTAAACTCAGCTGGTACTCGATATACGTCGCTGGAAATCTTTGGGAGATGCCTCCGTCCTGCAGTGTACCTAACAAAGTTGCTGATGCCTTAACCAGTTTCAAGGACCACAGGTATGTTGAAAGGGCGTCTTTTCGCGAACATCGTGCTCTTTGCCGCCCTCAAAATTGTTGAAAGGGCGCTAGCGTGTATAGTGTAAGGGGGCAGCAGCATCCTTCTTTTTCGCCGGCGGAGACAGCATTTAATATTGCTAGGTGACCGTGAAATGACAAAACTTTTCGTTTTCTGGCAGCAGAAATAATCATCGGCGAACCGTTGCCCACAGATTGCAGTGGCGACGCGCGGCTACGCGCCGACAGGCAGGCCTAGCACCTAACCGACACCGCACTCACTCGGGAAAAACTTGGGAGCTTGCAGTGCGGGGAAGGTTCGCTAAGCTAGTGCCTTTCTCCATCTGAATTTTCAGAAAAAGTCCAAAAAAACTATTCCTAATGAGTGTAGCGAATTCCTTACATCAAGGTTAATTATCGGGACGCATTCATTACACAGAGGTCGCAAATACATGGGTTTTAATGGGGATGAAAATAGGGGTTTGAAAAAGTTCGTTAAATTCAGGAATTCGTTACATCGACTTTCATTACATCCAGGCTTAACTGTATGCGTTTTAATATGGCGGTATGACACTATCGCCTGGGCGCTTCGTTTTATTATAAGTTTCAGTGAGAGCTATCCTGCCGGAGCATGTGTGATTTGCACAGCGATACCAAGCTTTGTTTTTTCGAACTGCTTATCCGGTTCATAAAAAACGATCAACTACCCTTCCGTCTCAAAGAGAAAGATGGGGGAACTCGCAGCTTTCCGAAATAAAGTCCAGCGCCAAGCGCACCATCCCAGAAGTGAGCGGACGCTATTTATATAAGATGAATAGTATAGGAATAACGCGACTCCTACCTTATGCGTACCGTAAAGTGGCTTCATGTGGGTCCGCTGGGGAGGCCCAATCGGCTTCATAACCCGGATTCAACGCGAGGTCTCCAGATTTGATTCCAAATACGGGAAAGCAGTTGCCTTGTGGGGAACACACCTCTTCCACGGGACGCCACAAAGCCATCCCATTGCCAAACGAAGCAAAAACATCTTGGAACACCTCAGGCTTCAAAGAAGGAAATAACCAACTCCATATCCAAGGCTCACCAAAGAGGAACCAACACAACTACGAAGACTTCAGACACATTCACTTCCACATGCCACACAATTGCATATGATGTGCCCCACATTATACAGCTTCGAATGCAAGTTCTACAGCGGAACGCCCAGCACCCTATACAACATGGTGTGGGAGTGTAAGGGCGCTAAGGAACTACCGGAGGACCTCGCGCCATCACCCGGAGCAGTGGTAGGCCGTGCTGACCAGCGCGGTCCTACACAACCAGCCTGTTCTGGTGAGCCGGGCTCTTCGTGCTGCGGCAGGCCATGGCATCCCGGACTAGGGATGCCAACGAAAAGGGACGGTCACCTCAAGACCAACGCAGAAAATCATCGTCCGCTCCTTCACCATTTGTGGCGAATGAACGTTTATACTACTACCAAGCCATCACTATCATTGTCAGAGAATGCTGGCTTTCTTGCAATGCGTTTTGGGTGGACTACGAGCGGCGTCAGGGAGAGGCTGGAAGCTTCGTTACAGTGTACTAGAAGGTAAAGTGTGTCGTACGGGGAGAAAACCAACGGAAAGCGCGGGTCCCGTTGGCGATGAAAAAATTGTACGGAGCACAGGCGTTCCCCAAAGAACTCCTGTGGTAGCCAGCGCCACCTATCAATTCTTAAATCAGTCTAAACAGTTATTTTACATGTTTTATAACACTTTGTATCATGAATGAGAGAAATAAGGCTATTTAAGGTAATAAATAAGGATTAATTGAACAAAAACAACAACAACAAAGAAAAACTTCTGAATCCAACTGATAAACAGCGTCCGCGAGGGGCACTGCTTACAACAGGAGTTCCTCGCAGAAATTTTCATTGCAAAAGCGACCCCCCCCCCCCCCCTAATTGGGCGCGAACGGCACACCTCTATCTTCTGGCTTCGGTTCAAAATCTCGAAATGATGACTCAGGTACAATTTACATGGGAAGTCGGGGATCCGATATTATTCTTCCCAAATTTTATTAGTTGAAATTTACAAAGAACTATCCGCGACTTCTAAGGGATTCGATGCAGGCCGAGTACAGATCATGCCTCTGTAACGTTGCACTTCAAAAGCATATGGGCACTTTTTTTAATTCATGAGCTTAACAACACGGGGGTTTTTGGAGAGTGGGTTTACAGGTGGGTTTACAGACCTGTTGAATATCGAGTGTAGAAAAAAAAACTTCCGCATCGGTTAGTGCAAGCATTCAACTTAGACTTGCTTCCTTATCAGAATTACCTTAGAGTCTATACTATAATAGATTTTTAGATTTTTACGGTGAGATCAGTCGTAAAGTTTGCTAAGACGTGATTGTAAAGCGCTATTTCGCGTGTTTAGTTATTCGATCGGTTTTCGATGGTTTGCTGGCTTTGGCTGAAATTGGCACGCACAACTATTTGCCTCCCATACACTCCAGCCGGCTGTCTATACTTGTCATGGTCGTATTCAATTCCATTTTAGGTGGTTAAAACAGTTTTACTGCACCTATATATAGGATCTTGATGACAATGAAGAAGAAGACGATGATTATTGTTTGAGTGTGTTTATTTGATCTGTTTTGCACTTCCAATTTTGAAATGACCATCACACAAAATAATTATGCTGTCAGACTATTTTAACAGCGAAGCTGCTTAGCAAATCGTTCTTTTTCGTGTGCAAGGTTAATAATACCAAGAAATTGCCGAGCGCGCCCACCTGAGCGCGGGAATCGCGGCGAACCCTCGGCAGTTAACAAAACCAACAAAATGCCTAGCGCTCGTCTGTGCGTGCCTCGTGACGACCGCCCAGCGTCCCCTGCGTGCGCTTGTCAAGACAACACAAGCCCACTTTGGGAGATGGGCCAAGATTGCGGCGACCGCCGGGCAATTAAAAAAACCAAGAAAATGCCAAGCCTTCGCGCATGCGAGCCTCGCGGCAACACACGTTTGTTAAGCCTAGCATACCTACTTAGGGAGGTTGGCCAAGATTGCCGCCCTTTACCCCCCCCCCCCCCCCCCCCCCCTAAAAAAATGAAATCTGTAGCGTTCACCGTAATGGCGGAAACACTTGCTCGGAACGAGAAAGACTCCAGTATTCACCGTAATCGTGACAACACTTGCTCATAACAAGAAAGACACGTCATAGCGTACTCCCCTCAAAGGAGATGCCCAATGACTATCCAAAATGCAGTTCCAAAAAATGAAGTAAGCTCACATTTGTAGCAACAATTACGGGGCAGAGGTCATTGCGGTATCCAAGAAGAAGCAAATCGGCTGAAATCGTGGACTTTGTCCTTCGTGATGGTCGTGAAGGTTGCGTGCAGCTTCGATACCCGTTAGTGTGCGCTTCCCTCATTTTTACCTGTTCAGTTACGTTGTTATGGAACAAAACCGGTAAAAATGAAGTAACCAACCCCTCCTCCTCTACTCCTCGCCTTAAGGTATGCCTTAATTAAGGCGAGAACTAGAGGAGGGGGGTTCCTTTAAAGATTGCCGCACATAGTAGCAAAATGCTCATAAAGAACAGTCACGACGTATCTGAGAAAAACAGGAGTGGCTGCAGGAACTGGTATGAAAAAGTGTGCATGCATTATTATTACACTTGTAGCTAATATGTTACAAAACTGCACGTGGAAAACAACACGGGAAAATGTGACATTATCAAAGCCCCAGTGACAGCGAAAGCACACGAAGTGATCACTAGTTGCACTTCAGGGGCTGCATCTGAGGCTAGAATATGCCGACCCGGAGTGAAGATGTAGCCGACGATGGGATTTCAAAGACGATGGTCATTCTTGGGCTACTTAAAGGAGCCATGAAGAGAAAACACAAGTTTGGTTAATTCGAAAGATTGCCTCGTTAGAACCATAACGACACCACTTATAACGCAAACTTCGCTCAAATAAGCTACATAATTAGGAAAAAAAGAAATGACCATGCGACCCACCAGCTCATTTTCCGCAACAGAACCTGTGATGTCACTTGGGAATGCTCTGCGATTGGCGGAGGCCGGCAAAAGCAAACGCATGTTAGGCAGGGCTTACAGCTTGCATAGCGAGCTAAATGCCCGTGAAACATACTGCACATTCTTTTTATGACAAAGAACGGTGGAGTAAACGGCTGAAGGTCCGAACGAACTCGCAAGCGTGTGCGCCAATGCGTACGAAACTAGCCCCGGCCGAGCTCGACATCTCGCCGTCGCGCAGACGAATTTTCGGGTTCGAGGCTCTTCGGGGCCAACAAACCGTTCCAGCACGCACAGCCGCGACCTTGCTTCGTATCGTAATCCCTTCACAGGAGATTGGCCGTCATATCGCCAACCAGCAAAGGTAAAAATAGAAACGAGGGGAGTAAGGAACAGCAAGAAGCGACGAGATAGTGCCAGTCGTCGCGTAAGTTTCGAATGGTGTCGGCTTGCTGCTGTCGTTACGAGCTCGTTTCCAGTTTACAACCACTGAAAACTTCAGTTTGTTCAGTTACGGCAGGAACCCTTACGTTAGCTCACTCCTGGGACATGCTGGCGCTCGTCGCCGACTTCGTCAAATCGCTCTGACCTTGGGGAAAAAAATGCCGTAAACACCGCGCATTGACGCTCGTATCTTTCTGGTCGAAGCAGAGAGCTCGCGCGAACGGCTTTCCATACACGACACCGGCCAACTGGCATAAGTGATACTGCTACTGAAATTGAACTATTATTAACCGTAATCAAAATACGGCACATGCGTACCAGTCTATATTCGTGCGTCGCGACGGGGCTGACGAGGCAGCGGTGCCGACGGCTGGGCGTTCGTCTGTTGTGGCTATCGCGGAATGGTCGCTTTCCCGTCCACCGCGTATCCCACAACTCTTGCCGCTCGTGCACTTAGAAGCACTGAGCGTTTTAAATGCAGAGCATTTTAGTAACTCACGATGTCACCCGCGTTGGCGTCCGTAGTCCGCATCACTACGTAGTCCGCACCCTACACTATATAAAGAAATAATACCTTCCGGCGCCAGGTTTCGATCCCACGACTCTGCGGGCGGAACGCAAGGTACACGGCACTTTACCGACTGCTCCACGGAGCCGACACAGAATGGAAGGTTACGCACGCGCCTTATATCTTTGACTCATTCAACCGTCGGCCACAGGTGCGCCCTCTCCCCCGCGTCCTCCTCGCCTTCTATCCGCTCGCAACACCCTCTCTCGCCGCGTTCGGTTCACGTTCATGTCGTGGCGCGATTTCGGCGCTATAACACTCTCTCGCGAAGGGCATTGGATTGGATTCGATTGGATTGGATTGGCTTGGCTTGGCTTGGCTTGGCTTGGATTGGATTTGGATTGGGTTGGATTAAAGTGGATTGTGTTGGATTGTGTTGCGTCATAGCCGTGCCACGTTGCGTCGTAGCCTCTCCACGTTGCGTAATAGCCGCGGCAGGGGGTTCACGGCACGTTTCACGTTTCACCATCGACTTCATCGACAATGTCTACGCTGGAAGACAACAATTACAACAACAACCAATACGTAATCCATAAGACTTGCAGGCACGCCCCCCGCGGAAATGCTCTGCATTTGATCGTGCCCCTCGCGAGGGGGATGTTTTGATTTTTTAAATGCAGAGCATTTTAGTAACTCACGATGTCACCCGCGTTGGCGTCCGTAGTCCGCATCACTACGTAGTCCGCACCCTACACTATATAAAGAAATAATACCTTCCGGCGCCAGGTTTCGATCCCACGACTCTGCGGGCGGAACGCAAGGTACACGGCACTTTACCGACTGCTCCACGGAGCCGACACAGAATGGAAGGTTACGCACGCGCCTTATATCTTTGACTCATTCAACCGTCGGCCACAGGTGCGCCCTCTCCCCCGCGTCCTCCTCGCCTTCTATCCGCTCGCAACACCCTCTCTCGCCGCGTTCGGTTCACGTTCATGTCGTGGCGCGATTTCGGCGCTATAACACTCTCTCGCGAAGGGCATTGGATTGGATTCGATTGGATTGGATTGGCTTGGCTTGGCTTGGCTTGGCTTGGCTTGGCTTGGCTTGGCTTGGCTTGGATTGGATTTGGATTGGGTTGGATTAAAGTGGATTGTGTTGGATTGTGTTGCGTCATAGCCGTGCCACGTTGCGTCGTAGCCTCTCCACGTTGCGTAATAGCCGCGGCAGGGGGTTCACGGCACGTTTCACGTTTCACCATCGACTTCATCGACAATGTCTACGCTGGAAGACAACAATTACAACAACAACCAATACGTAATCCATAAGACTTGCAGGCACGCCCCCCGCGGAAATGCTCTGCATTTGATCGTGCCCCTCGCGAGGGGGATGTTTTGATTTTTTTGTGGTGTGAGGTTGTTAAATGCAAGCCCTAGCTCCTCGGCGAGAGTTTTGTTCTCCGGATCAGGCGATTCCATGACTAGGGCTGCGGGTGCACTAGGTTTTACTAGTATTTTTAAAATGGCCGCCGTCTCGATCGACTCCCGCGTGTGGGTGCTATATGGAGTCGACATACTAAGTATCTGTTTCATGGACCGGCTCTATGACGCCATTGTACACGTCACGGAATGTTCAATTTTAGCGGGAGATTTAAAATTTTGGCTTAAATTGCCTTATTTCACAGTGAATAAAGCATCATTTGCTTCCGGGAAAGCGCTTGGGGTACTATGAAACACCTAATCTTTCGAATAAAACAAACTTTTGTTTTCTCTTCATGGCTCCTTTAAACACAGAAATTTTGATTTGTCTGTGTTTGTGGCTCGTTTCAGCCACCCGGCCGAAGTGAAATAGAAGCTGCGCAATAACCTTTAATAGCCACAGCCAAATCTGACCGTCTAAGTCCGGTGTCAGCGTTCATACTTGTCAACATTGTTTAACAAGAACAGTACATTACGCAAATATAAGGAGAAAATCACTACATAAGCGATCTTTGCAGTGTTCCTTTATAAGAAATTATGGATATGCGGTTTTTGAGATAGGAAATATGGTACTACATCGCCTGCAGAATACTGTCGCCTGCTGTTGCCCGCGCTCCTGGCGGCATTTAAGAAACAACCAAAGGTTCTACTAGATAGGTTCCACTTTCCGCTTGAAACGCTCGTGGAGTAGGGAGACCTGGTTCTATAAACGTTGTAGTAGGGTGCCTTATTCATGCGCGTCTCCGCCGTGCGGCAGCGCTGGTATCGAGGAAGTCGACCTGGAGCAGTGGAACACCATTAATTTATATTGACGTGAGCAGACATCTAGGCTGTTATTTTGGGAGGAACGAGACGGGAGGGGAACATCATGAGAGGTGAGAGGAAAGAGAAGGGAGGCATTTACTTGGCAGGAGCGCCGCCGGAAATCGTCTTTCGTCGACATTTGCAACGAAAGGAGTAGGTACGCGGCAATTTTTTCCCAACTTTTCTTTCACCTTCTTTCGTATCACTCGCATTTGGCAAGAGTGCGCCATTAAAGAAATAATAATCGTTACCTATAGAACACCAGACAAAAAATGAAAGTGCTGGAGAGTTCAGCTGGCAGAATAAAAGACCACGGCGCCGCCGTTGTGTTTTTTTCTTTCCACATTTTTACACTCATATTTTGAAGCTATATAAGGCCGCCATATAGCATCTAGCATTCAATTACCGGATTTCCAAGCGACGTCTCAGCCCTGACTTATGGAGAGACGTCCTGACATCCCCTCTCCGTTTTTTCCGCTATCCGAGAAGCGCCTGAAAGCTTTCACCGGTACATGCTCCAAAGGCATGACTGAATTAGACCAGTCTTGCATTAATGACGTCGATGTCAGATGCGATCCAGAGCATGCCGCACGCCCCTGGAAGTGGAGATCGACCAGTGCTGCAAACTTCAGTCTTCTTTTAAATGCAGAGCATTTTAGTAACTCACGATGTCACCCGCGTTGGCGTCCGTAGTCCGCATCACTACGTAGTCCGCACCCTACACTATATAAAGAAATAATACCTTCCGGCGCCAGGTTTCGATCCCACGACTCTGCGGGCGGAACGCAAGGTACACGGCACTTTACCGACTGCTCCACGGAGCCGACACAGAATGGAAGGTTACGCACGCGCCTTATATCTTTGACTCATTCAACCGTCGGCCACAGGTGCGCCCTCTCCCCCGCGTCCTCCTCGCCTTCTATCCGCTCGCAACACCCTCTCTCGCCGCGTTCGGTTCACGTTCATGTCGTGGCGCGATTTCGGCGCTATAACACTCTCTCGCGAAGGGCATTGGATTGGATTCGATTGGATTGGATTGGCTTGGCTTGGCTTGGCTTGGCTTGGCTTGGCTTGGCTTGGATTGGATTTGGATTGGGTTGGATTAAAGTGGATTGTGTTGGATTGTGTTGCGTCATAGCCGTGCCACGTTGCGTCGTAGCCTCTCCACGTTGCGTAATAGCCGCGGCAGGGGGTTCACGGCACGTTTCACGTTTCACCATCGACTTCATCGACAATGTCTACGCTGGAAGACAACAATTACAACAACAACCAATACGTAATCCATAAGACTTGCAGGCACGCCCCCCGCGGAAATGCTCTGCATTTGATCGTGCCCCTCGCGAGGGGGATGTTTTGATTTTTTTGTGGTGTGAGGTTGTTAAATGCAAGCCCTAGCTCCTCGGCGAGAGTTTTGTTCTCCGGATCAGGCGATTCCATGACTAGGGCTGCGGGTGCACTAGGTTTTACTAGTATTTTTAAAATGGCCGCCGTCTCGATCGACTCCCGCGTGTGGGTGCTATATGGAGTCGACATACTAAGTATCTGTTTTCCTTGTCTGAGCATAGTGGCAGCATCCCATCCGATTTTGCGTTACTTTCTTTCTTCCACGCACGTTTTATTCTTTGTCATTTTCCGTCCTGTTTACTCTCTTTTTGATGAAGGCCAGCACTGACTCTCATCGCTGGCACATGAGCTTTGCACGAGAGCACTCCAGAAGACTGTAATTGCTCAATGAATCTTTTCCCGTCAAGGGAAAGGTGCAATTCCGCTTCGAGAAAGACCCTGGGCGATTCAAGGCCAGTGGGGAGCACGACAACTAGATTCTAAAAAAAATCAAAACATCCCCCTCGCGAGGGGCACGATCAAATGCAGAGCATTTCCGCGGGGGGCGTGCCTGCAAGTCTTATGGATTACGTATTGGTTGTTGTTGTAATTGTTGTCTTCCAGCGTAGACATTGTCGATGAAGTCGATGGTGAAACGTGAAACGTGCCGTGAACCCCCTGCCGCGGCTATTACGCAACGTGGAGAGGCTACGACGCAACGTGGCACGGCTATGACGCAACACAATCCAACACAATCCACTTTAATCCAACCCAATCCAAATCCAATCCAAGCCAAGCCAAGCCAAGCCAAGCCAAGCCAATCCAATCCAATCGAATCCAATCCAATGCCCTTCGCGAGAGAGTGTTATAGCGCCGAAATCGCGCCACGACATGAACGTGAACCGAACGCGGCGAGAGAGGGTGTTGCGAGCGGATAGAAGGCGAGGAGGACGCGGGGGAGAGGGCGCACCTGTGGCCGACGGTTGAATGAGTCAAAGATATAAGGCGCGTGCGTAACCTTCCATTCTGTGTCGGCTCCGTGGAGCAGTCGGTAAAGTGCCGTGTACCTTGCGTTCCGCCCGCAGAGTCGTGGGATCGAAACCTGGCGCCGGAAGGTATTATTTCTTTATATAGTGTAGGGTGCGGACTACGTAGTGATGCGGACTACGGACGCCAACGCGGGTGACATCGTGAGTTACTAAAATGCTCTGCATTTAAAATAATAAAATGATTCGGACGCTCTACCTTCATCGTAGTCGTACAGAACTAATGTGGTAGAAATAATGCAATGGCTCAACAGTGTTCGAAAGACGAGTCTTTCTATGGCTACCTAAAACGCGATAATTTTGGTCCGTCCGTCTGTTTGTCTGTCTGGCAGTCTGTCCGTCCATCCGTCCGTCCATCCGTCCGTCCGTCCGTCCGTCCGTCTGTCTGTCTGTCTGTGTGTCTGTGTGTCTGTCTGTCTGTCTGTCTGTCTGCCCATGTCCGTCTGTCTGTCTGTCTATTTGTCCGTCCGTCCACCCGTCCGACGGTCCGTCCATCTGTCTGTCTGTCTGTCTGTCGGTCCATCGCTGGATTAAACTACTTGCGCCCCGGCTAAAACAACTGTTGCATATCTGCTTGCTTCATTCCTAATGAAACGTTACCTGGTCAATTCGGATCTCCAGGGAGTGAAAAAAATGTTCCGAATTATCCGAATGTCGAATCATGGAATCAATAAAAAAAACGCACATCTTCAATATTTTATTTCATACCTTTACATTGAGATGAAGTGCGTGTTTTTTTTAGTGTGTGGACAAATGAGCGGAATGGAGTAGTCTGCGGGTATACGACAATCGCTCTAGCGCAAGCGTGTTGTTTGGAACATCGTAGCAAAACTCCTCCAGAAGACGAGAGCACCCGCGGCTTGTTTTGCGGTACGACGCACCGGGCGCAGCATATCACACGGGATTTCGTCGAACGCCTCATCCGCCACATGGAGGGCGGCGCTAATGATTTCGTCATCGGTCAACTTGCCGGCGACGACAACGCCGTTACCAATTCCGACGTAGCCGGCAAGAGGCACTTGACAGGAAGGGAAGGGAGGGAGAGAGGTAGTTTAAAACAGCGGTGGGGGATCATCATCATCATCAGCCTATCTACGCCCACTGCAGTGCAAAGGCCTCTCCCATTATTCTCTAATTACCTCGGTCCTGTGCCAACTGTGACCAATTTATCCCCGCAAACTTCTTGATCTCATCTGCCCATCTAACGTTCTGCCAGCCCCTGCAACTCTTGCCTTCTCTAGGGATCCACTCTGTTACCCTTAATGACCAGCGGTTATCTTGCCTTCGCATTACATGCCCTGCCCACGTCCATTTCTTTTTCTTAATCTCTACTAATATGTCCTTAACACGTGTTTGTTCCCTGACCCACTCCGCTATCATTTTCCGCTCCACTGCAGGCTGAGTCGTTCTCAATTTAAGTTGAACCCTCTTAGTGAGCCTCCAGGTTTCTGCCACGTAGGTGAGTACCGGTAAGATGCAGTGTCATACACTTTCTTCTTCAGCGACAATGGTAGGCTGCTATTCATTATCTGAGAATGTCTGCCATATGCACCCCACCCCATTCTTATCCTTCTAATTATCTCTGCCTCATGGTTGGGATCTGGGGTCACAACTTGGCCTATGTAGATATATTCGCTTACCACTTCCACTGCCTCGCCACCTATCTCAAATCGCTCTGCTGTCCCGAGGTTATTGATCATTACTTTAGTTTTCTGCATATTAATTTTCAGGCCCACGGTTCTACTGTGTTCGTCCAGTGCGGAAAGCATGCTTTGCAATTCGTCCCCCGAGTTTCTTAGCAAGGCAACGTCATCAGCAAATCTGAGGTTACTGAGGTATTCTCCATAAACCCTTACTCCCACCTGTTCCCAATCCAACGTTCTGAATACTTCTCAGAACGTTGGGAAGGGGGGAGGATGGGCGTAGGTAAATTTATTAGGTTAGCTAAGAGTAGGACAAGTGGAATAATACAGGCAAGTCGGTTGCTAACAACCGACGCCCCGATTAAACGGAAAGACGCTAATCATCATCATCATCATCATCATCATCATCTGTTGAACTGAATTTAACGAACTTTCTCAGCATTCTTCATTGCAGGATCAACGAGACAGAGTGGAGCATGACGGGTGGTAAGAGGGAGAAAGCAGAAGGTGTTATGGGGCTAAGGGGTCAAAAGGGTGCCCTTTCGAGGACCTTTCGAGCAAAGCAAGCAGGCACGCTGCCACTTTTTTTCTACGTGCAACTCAGATCGAAAGAAATCGCTCTGCACACACTGCACGTTATTTGGCATAAGATGATTCTTGCTTTGATCACGCTGTTCTCGACCATAGAGGCTTTAGCAGGCGCGTGACAGAATTCGGACGTTAGTACACGCAGAAAGGGACCTTTGCTGTTGCTGAAAACAAATAGGTAGAGTTTCTATATCTGACAACAAAATTCCACACAGCGAAATGCAGCTACGCTGCATACTTCCAACGATTTTGCGCAATGACTTACGGACCTTCTTTTCCTTGATACGTTTGTTAACCATTGATGCGACAACACTCATTCGGTGAAGGAATGAGATGAGTGCCTTGCATCTATCTGTCGGTGGACGCTTACGCCATGCCGCAAGTAAGCTCACCATCTTAGCCGGTTCCATTTCTCCCAAAACGCAGACACAATCCAACGATCGGGTTGCACACGAACTTCACGAGCTTAGCGAAGAAGCCTTTTGAGATCCGAAGGAGCTGAGTAGGTGTTGAGGCGCGCAAGAAACTCTTTTACAGGCACTAAAACGCGAAAGCAGTAACACCGTGCAATCTAACACCCCTACTGCAACGTTTGCATTCCAAGCAATAAATTTGGAAAAAAAAAAACAGTAGATTAACAGCGGAGCTGTTGTTATGGCCGTAAGTTCCCCGTGGCAGGAAAAGATACAAAAAATACGCCGAGCGCTCAGGAGCGCGTACCTAGCGGCGACGGCCGAATCCGCGGAACACGCAATAGATTTAGCAAAAAGCAAAGAAAGACAAAAAAAATCTCCAGCGCTGTCGTCATGCGCTACCACGCATTTAAAAAATAACCTCGGCGCTGACGCCAAAGGTAGAAAACATCCTACTTGGGAGAATCACCGCAGCCACCGCATTCTCTAGAAGCCACTGGGGATAATTGGAGACATGGCTACGAGTGTACCAATACTTCCCGAGACGACTTGCAGATCCCGCCACAGCTACCTCGAGTCGATGACGAAGAGATCGTGTAAGTCTACAATGCTGAGGATGACGTTGCATCCACCTCTTCCCGCGAAGTAGACGACGACCTCTTCGAACCAATGTGACGATTACTAGCACTGCAACTATGGAAATAAACAATTATTCTGAAACTTTACGTGTCCGGTAATGCGCTCTTAGGACAGCTTCACCATTCAAGTCTTGCACGTGAGTGCAAACTTCCCTGAATTCCTTTTTACCTTTCTCGTAAACCTTTCCTTCAAGCAATATTGGATTAGAACGAGTTCCTTTGATAATTCTTTCCAAGCAGCACAGTTGGTTACTAATACGAGCATTTGGACATTTGAAATTACAATGTTCACACATATATTGAAATTATCTGCAAGAACTGGGGTATTAGGGGTAGCCGAGGGGTAATAGGATATATTTCTGTACGTAACAAAGCCATAGCTTGGATGGTGATTGTGGTATGGAAGCTTTGAAGTTGTCATCTACGATGGTGGTGACTGCGGCAGGAGAGCGTTTCCACTCTTTTAGTGTGATATGGATTTGTCTACGTTGCTGTTAATTTCGCACCAGAAAGCGCAGGCCAACTTTAAAACTGTGTTCACACCCAGGGGATATGTATAACGAATTCATGGAAAACTACTGTCAAAGCAATGCTGTATTGTGGTGGTAGGCATTTAGCAGGAAATAAGAGTTACATCGGAAGTATCTAGAAGTCGTACAAGCGCTAACACACCACCAAGTCACCTTGCGTTATACTTTAAGCCTGCCGCCTGCTTATAATTTCATTCCCTACTTGTGTGCCTGCAATGTGAAAAGGTATGGAACCTACCGACGCACTCAGGGTCGCCCCTGTCGGTTTATTTTTTGTTTCAATAAATTAAAATGACAAGGTGAATTCCGTATTTAGTGTCTGCCTTCTGCAGAAAATAGGCGGTAAAGCGCTTCGCGTGGTGCATTTAATATTTTTTGTAGGATAAACTGTACTTGCCTGCTGCTTTCTGTACGTTGAGTGCGTTTTGCGTCCACGCTGTCATGAAGACTCTCGGGATTTTGTGGGCAAAGAAACCTGCGCCATGCCCAAAACGGTGATTCTCTCAGCCATGGAGTTTAACGAAGGAAAGGCATCTGGGGCTTAAGATATCTCTTATCTATTAAAGCAAGGGGGAAAACACGTAACACTAACTTAACTAACTAACTTAACTAACCCAACTTAACTTAACTAGCACTCCCCCGTCGCTTTCACAGATACGATTGCTCTGGCTCATGGCTTGAAATGAAGTAAAAAGAAGCCACCTGTTATCACGTGGATGAACCCCGTTCATTGCTAAACTTCATGAGGCGATATTACGCACTGCACCCACAAAAAACTCCAAATTGACCACGTGACCTTCGCAGGCACTAAGTGTGTTGGTTGTCTGCATTGTGCGTCTTAGCATTCGCATTTGGCCGACACCTACAATCTGAGCTGTTCGCTGGAGTGGTGTACCAGCGCCCGAAAGTTTCAAAGCCTAATCCCCTAAACGCGAGTATGAAATACGCACATCTTTCTCAAACTTGAATATCAATTGCGTTTAACAGTGTGCCAGTAATTAAAATAATTCGTGCCAAAGCTTTGAATGCAAGAACATGTGTGCGTACAAGTTTATGAGTGAGTGCGTGCGTGTTTGTGCAGTCTTATGGCTTTTTGCACCGAAATTACCCCCCCCCCCCCTTTTCAGATTTTGTCACCACTCACATCATATTCAGCCGTATCGTTGTACATAGACTTAGGCATATAAGTTCCGCTATTTAGATTCCCTGGATCCGAACCATGAGGCAGAGATAATTAGAATGATAAGAATGAGGTGGAGTGCATACGGCAGGCATTCTCAGATAATGAATGGCAGCCTACTGTTGTTCCTGAAGAAGAAAGTGTATGACAGCTGCATCTTACCGGTACTCACCTACGGGGCTGAAACTTGGAGGTTCACTGAGAGGGTTCAACGTAAATTGAGGGCGACTCAGCGAGCAATGAAACGGAAGATGATAGGTGTAACATTAAGGGACAAGAAGAGAGCGGAGCAGGTCAGGGAACAAACGCGTGTTAAGGGCATATTAGTAGAAATTAAAAAGAAGAAATTGGCGTGGGCAGGGCATGTAATGCGAAGGCAAGATAACCGCTGGTCATTAAGGGTAACAGAGTGGATCCCTAGAGAAGGCAGGCGTTGCAGGGGCGGCAGAAAGTTAGATGGGCAGATGAGATGAAGAATTTTGCGTTGATCAATTTGTCGCAGTTGGCACAGGACCGGGGTAATAGGAGATTTAATGGGAAAAGCCTTTGCCCTGCACTGGGCGTAGATAGGCTGGTGATGATGATGATGATGATTCAGATTTCATGTAGACTTTTTCATATAGCGCGCGCCTGGCATTGTTTTTATTATCAGTGCATATTCATGTCACCATTCGATTGCTCGTACAAGCATCGTAGGCACTGGAAAGTGGACAGACGGCGCATACATTGCTATTGCCCGTAGCTGTGGTCGGACCGGTTTGCGTATTTAACGGGAAAAAGTGTCTGTGACTTCGCTCAGCTAACCCTGGCTACGCAAAGCGGAAGGTGGGCTTAGCTTGGTACAGCCTTGGTTTCACTTGGTTAGCCTTTGATTTAACTGTGCGCATTATACTATTCGTCCCAAGCCTGCCTTTTTCTACGGATCTGGTATCGCTTCCGGCGTTTTCTAAGCCGAAGGCCCGCCGGGCGTTATCCGTGGAGTGGTCAGGCGGCGCTTGACGACGAGGGAACAAATCCTCCAGCTCCCGCGCAACGCTCAACGCCCAGAAAAAGGCTTTGCACTCATTCATGACCAAGATTGCATGCACGCGGCGATTAACGTGGTCACTCGCGTTCCAGCTGATGCGTTGCAAGGGGTACGGCACAGCTCCTGTCAAATGAAGGTTAAATTTACGGCGACGGCGAAATCGCTGAACGACATTAGTAAAGCTTTGGTTTAAAACCACATTGAGCGGGAAAGCCCGCGTACAGAAAACGTGGAACCACCTATTACGAAACGCAAGACCTAAGTTCCCATAGGTGGCGACGCGTTCCATATAGTGTGCGCCTCTTAAATAAAACACGAACTCTCGCCACTGCTTCACGCAGTTACGTAGCAGTCAGCGGCGAGTATATGGATTATAATTGTTGTGTTAAGCTGAATGAGAAACTTCCGCAAAAAAGAGGGAGGGGGCTCTGCGTGGCGAAGAGCCGCAAGCCCTGCTCCTGCGGCAGCCGCTTCTGCTCGTCTCGGCTCCGAAGGCGCAGGAGCGTTTAGTAAAGTACCAATGCTTCATCATCAACTGTCACATCAAAAAGCTTAAGAATCCTCGAAGTATTTGCTCTAGAGGACGAGATATGGCTTGAACACAGGAATTTATTAAGTAAATTGTATGCCATATAGTGGTGCTGGGTTGTTTTTGCACGAGAACGCGACGTGCGGGGTTTCACATCTGTAAGGTTTTTCTTGCGAAAATCCTACAGATGATAACAAAAGCTGTTCCCGAAGTTAAGCAATGCCCTTGTGTGAGCAGAGTTGGTCGCCTGCTGGTCTAAAGAACGGCGATCCACTAAAGAAAAGGGATATCTTTCCTAAGTAGCAAATTTATTGGCCAATCAAAAACAACAACCCCCTTTACAAACCAAGAATAGCCAAGATTCACTAAATGGCAGCATAATGGTTTCCAACTGATAACGTTTTAGCGTGAAAACGTGATACATTTTTCAATGGGAGCTTTTCTTTTCTTCAGTTGTTCTAAACTACAAATCTGTTCACCTCTGTGTTCTTCGGAGCGCAGAAGATACGTGCGTATGCGCGTTATTTTACTGTGATGGCTTCCATTGGCATATTTCAGGGAAATCCCAGCCCCGGCCATTGCGGGGGAATTGCTTTTATGATTTACCTAGGCTGAAGTATTATGTAAATACGATGTCCGTCCAAGCATCACCGTTTCATGCTAAAAAAAAAATCAGATTTCCGTTCTCAATCCGCGGAAGCATTAAAAAAACAAAAAGTTATATACAAACGACAACCGTATCGCTTCATGGTTTCTGCAGAGCAATATTCTACCCAAGTTCAGCTATAGCAAGCAAGCTCACCATTTCGTAGAAATTCTAGACCCATGGAAACAGCACCCTTCTTCGTTTAGTTTTTGTGCCGTTGAACGTCCAAAGTTGAATATATGTATATATAGAGGAAATTAGGAGCTCCGTGAAATAAGACAGAAAATAAGGGTTGGCAGCCAAGAAAACCTCGGAAAGCAAAGGGGAGGTTGTGGTGGGTCATAGAAAGAGATGAAGAATTTTTTGAGTCGAAAAGAAAGTGGTGAAAAAATGCCTGCCGGGTGGGATCCGAACCAACGACCTTCAGAATACCGGTCTGGAGCGATATATATATATATATATATATATATATATACACACAGAAAAATCATGTAACTTTACTCTGATGAAGGCAAGTCCCGTTGCCGCTACGTAAGTAAACATTGTTTGTTATTGTTCATGCTGTGTATCCGACTCTTTACTTACACTATATATATATATATATATATATATATATATATATATATATATAGTAAAAACAGTCGTCGGCTGACACGTTTCCCGACTGGAGCCAACAGCTACGCAGTTAGGAACTCCTTCAGGGCTGCCTTTTGTTTGTTCACATGATTCTTTATACAAAACCTCGTCTGAGGCCGAGTCATCCCAGTCATCATTTCGGGAGCGGGTGATCAAATAATTTTAACGAACGAGGCGGGCCGATTGGATGGAAAGGTCACAAGTAAAGAAAGGAAGAAAGAACAGAGGTGAAAAGTGAGGACGAAAACGCATTGGCAAGAGGCCCAGAGGGAGAAATAAAAACAAAAGCAACTCCCGTGTGCCTCGTAAATAATGTAAAGAACTCAGCGGAAAATGAAAACGATAAAGTGAGGAACCGAAGATAGGCGGCACAGGCATAGATCTTCAACGGCACTCGGTCGAATGGGAAGACCACACGCATACACGGCCCGCCCCCTCGACGCATGGTCCCCGCGGGCAGTACTACGCAATCTCTGTAATTTTGCCGTTTTTTTTAATCCTTGTCAATGCTACAACTGCTTTAATCTTGGCGCCACTTCGACGAAAACCAGGGGTGCAACGAACCGTTTACACGAGGCCGGCGAGAGGATGTGCAGAAACGCTGGGAATTGGTAACGTTTGCGGCGTCTCTTTTCCGCTGTTCGTCTTCCGCAGTGCGGGCGGTCATAACTCAGGCCCTTCCCAGTAGGGAAGCTCCCGGGGTATGCCCACAGCTGTCCAGGGACATTGATGGGGCGGGCAAATGTCTACCGAGCGGGTGGGCAGGAGGCGACTCGGTGGCGTTTGATTTTAGGCATGCCACGGCCTGTAAAGGCATGGTTTTTTAACACGAAAGTCTTTTATGCGGGGTACACCAAGATCTCACTGACGTCACATCCGTCACGGAAATGTGTCGCCATAAACAGGGCCATTGATTATAATTAGGGGGTGACAGCGCAGCTGGAATACGAACACTAAAGAAGAGACAGACACGAACGCTGGGACCACCAGTTTATAAAAAAGATACACACATATACTATATATCCGCAGTAGTCACACTATACTGCATGTTTATCAGCGGCGCATGTTTAGGAAGTCTAATTCCTTCTTATTCATTGCAACAGACGTTGAGCTGACGCATTGCAGTCCCAGCCTGTTTATCAGTTCTGCCTCTACAATCTTTCGTGCGATACGGTCAGAGCATTTCTTAACAACTGTTTTGTCGAAGAAAAGCACACATCCTCATGTGGAACAGTGCTGGGCTTAAACCCATCGCGCACGTTTCTTTCGAGTGCGTTCTAAATTTGTTGGAATTTTTTTTAACCTATCACTTAAACATCTTCAGGTCTGCCCAACGTCAAGTTTTTTGCAGCGAAGTGGAATTTTACAAACAACGTCTTCTACACATATAACCCAGGCCATCCTAGGTTCAACCAACAAACCGGAATTGATAGATTGGAGAGTTTAACGTGCTGACGCAACGCAGGCGATGAGGCACGCCGTAGAGGAGGGCTGCGGATTAATTTTGACCACCTGGGGATCTTTAACGTGCGCCGAAATCTCGTACACACTGGCGTTTTTGCTTTTCGCCTCCATTAGAAAAGCGGCCGCCGCGGCCGGGAATCGAACCCGCGACCTCGTGCTCAGCAGCGAAACGCCCTAGCCACTGAGCCACCGCGGCGGGTCAACAAACCGGAATAGCCACTTTAGTGCGATTGACACGGCGGCCGCCGGATTCGAGCCCACGAGCTCTCTCGTCGCAACGGTAGGTACGAGGCGCTCTGCCAAGTACGCTACGAAGTAAGATGTCAACAGCACTGCGAACGTGCCTTATCTCCTTTCCCATGACTCAATCAGATGGTGCGGCCGTCTAAGAGAGGCGAAGTGAACTAGCGCATCATTACTCTACGCCGACAGTTGGCGCCTCGATGTCAGCGCCTTCGTGTCCGGGGTATGCGCGTGAATCGAGGCACCCTCCGCTGTCACGTTGTTACCATAACCGTGATGTGTTTCAAGCTGCTGTTTCTGTGCATGTCATTTTTGGTTTTGGTTGCCCCGGAATAAACCGGTTATTTTTCGGTTTCTTGCGTGTCGGCCCCATTTCGTCTGGCGGAGTCAGGCTCGCGAACACTTCGCACAAGGAGGAGGTTTCGTCAACATTCAACTACTCCTGTGAAGGCCCCTTTCACTTTCGTGTTTTACTGATTTCTATAAAAAAGAGGTCAACCCCAATTTTTTCTTTTATGCACACACAGTTTCAGTTCCATACTTTCTCTCCCCCTTGTGCGACCCCGCAAAGCTCGATATTTTTGCCTAATCATCATCATCAACGTCATCGTCATCATCATCATCATCACAGGCCTACTCAGGTACACTGCAGGGCAAAGTCCTCTCCCACTGTCCTCGAAACGTTCCTGTCCTGCGCTGTTTAAGCCCACAGTTTACCCTCCAGATTCCCTATTTGATCCCTCCATCGTGTTACTCGCCTTCCCCTTCTTCTGTAGGCATGTCTTGGTATCCCTTCTGTTACGCTAATTGTCCACCGGTTGCAGGTTCGTCTCACTGCATGACCAGCCCAAGTGCATTTCTTTTTCGTTGTTTGAAGTATATCTTCTGCTCTAGTTTGCTCTTTGATCTAGGTAGCTCGTTTCCTGTCCCCAAGTGTTATTCCGAACTTTATTCGTTCGATCACCGTTGAGCCAATCTAAGTTTGCTTTCTAGTTGTTTAGTAAGGCGCCGACATAGCTGGCAGTATGCACTGCTTTTAGATTTTTCTTTCGAGTGACAGAGGTAGCTTACTTTTCATTATTTGAGAGTGCTTGTGAGTGCTCCCCAACCCATACCTATCGTTTGCCTTATTTCTCCCTCGTGAGTGAGGTCAGCACTAACGATCTGTCTGAGGTAGTTATTTTTTTTTTATTCTTTTAGGGGCGAAGCCCCTTAGAGTCTCGGGCTGTCGGCGTCTCATGTCGTCGTCGTAATCATCATGTAATGTAGTCATGGTACTAAAACACCTGGGCACTCGTTCACGCCTCGCGCTAGAAAGCTTTGTAACGCCTACTACAAAACACAGGGACACTCGTTTACGCCTCGAGCTGGAACGCTTCCTAAAACGTATTAAAACACACCGGGACACTCGTTTTCCAACGCCTCGCCTTAGAACGCTTCGTTCTTCAAACACACAAGACTTTTACAGCAAAGCTGTATACCTCTACCCCCAACTGTTTTACCTCCGCTGGCATTAACGCCAGGACACCAAAAATCACTTATACACTGCATGCTTCGACCCTCCCCAAGTTTCACGTTGGTGGAGATGGCCCGGGATTTTTTTTACACGTATTTTATATCAATCTACGTACAACGACTGTCGTATTTGCCCATTATACAGTAGTAGGCACGGGATGGGGCATTTTGAAGCAAAGCTGTCTACCTTCGCCAGCCAACGCTTCCTCCGCGGCGTGCGGGAAAATAAACTCCAAACGCGGCAAAGGCGGCGGAGAATTTTACTCACGGAGCACCCGGTAGATGGCGCGGCGACTTCTACCGCGCGGAGGTGACAGCTCGCCGGCGGGCGCGTCGGCGGTATGGCTTTGTCGTCTGCTTTAGCGGCAGTTGTTCTGGGCCTGTTTTGGCGGAGCTTCGCGTACATTGCGCGTTTCCTTCGCGCGGCTTGATTAACGCATTCAATAGCACCTCCAGGGTAACCCGGACCCGACGGAATTAAGTGGCGCGTACGGCAAAGATGCCGTAAGGATTGGTTTGCAGGGCGTGAAAACAAAATGTATAGACCACATCCAGATATGGCCGCTAGAGAAACACTACCTTTTGTTCGCTGCCTGCCACGAATGGGGCTCGGTTTTCTAAATTGCTGAATACCATTTCGGTTGTCTTTTAACATGTATTGCAAAAGGCAAGAGGAGCAACTGGTTGGGATAAATAGCGATCATGAAAATGTCCTACTTTCTCGAAATCCTCAAACTTACTAAACTAACTAGTGATAATCGGCATAAATGGGAATCACCAAGCTCACATGCCGAATTGTTTCGGTGTCTGCGCTTGTGCCCCACGGTGGTGTAGCACCCAGCTAGCAGATCAAGATCGCTGGGTTCCGCTGTGTCACCCTTCGAAACACGCCCCTCTCGCTTTTCTTTCTTCCGACCCATGGCCGGGCTACAGCGGCGACCTCCGCTACTCTAGCCCAGCCGTGGCCTACGCTTCTGCTGCGTTTGTGACGGTCGCCCCATCGAATTCCCGGTAACGGCTGGTAGAATCTCTGGTTTCACTCTTTGTAGAGCCACGTGTGCGAATTCAAGTGATGTCGCATGGGCAATTTTTGTGAGTGTCGTTAAAATATTTGCTTTGCAATCACCTGCACATGGCAGATTGGAGGCAATTTATTATATCTGTGTATTTATGTTTTTTTCATGGCCCCTAAATAAATAAACCCCAACAGTCTTCGTGTCAAAGAACAAATTGAGACGACAACCAAGGAATCTCTGACGAGAAAGCTTCGCGTTAAACCATCGTCGTCGTTAGACGGAAGGGTGCATGATTTGGGTCTACACCTTAGACGAAATAGATTACTCTAAGTACCTCAGCAGTCAGATCTTTAGTACATTTCTTCGTAAGCAAAATAAATCGCTTTGAGAGGCGGTTGTTGCTAGAAGTCTGCCTGCAATTTGTGATATTGTGCATTTAACGCCAAAACAATCAATATCACCTAAATCGGGTGCACATGTTAGTAATGCCCACTTTACGATTGTAAGATCCATAGGCCTGGCTTTGTGAGCGGGCAGCTTTTTCAACGTTAATAAAGACACATCGTTGATCGGGCTCTATTATAAAAGAAGTGAAAGGGTAGGCATTAAACTTCATAACACCCCTGTTCAATGATTCCTAAGGCCTCACCTAAATAAAGTTCATCGTCTTGTCTTCGTGATAAAAACAGACGTGAATACATGTGCACAGTCCTCGTTAGGAGGTTTAGGAAGTCCTGTACTGAAAACGACGAATCTTTATTTTAGATGCGAAGCCTCTCATGCTTGGGGCTGTATCGCTCCCTCCCTTGTTGTCGTTGTCGTTGTCCGCTGACCGCACTCTAATGCGCAGGCGCGCCTCTTTAGCCCCATCAGCGTTTGTGCTGACGTCAGCGCAGTCCACTTTAAAACGAAATAGTTAGGCGGCGCCCGGTTTCGATCCCACGACTCTCTGGTCGCAGCGGGAGGTACGTGGCGCTCTTCCCACTGCGCTAGAAACCGAGACGGGAGCATGTGCTACGAACACGCCTTATGTCCTTCACTCATTCAAACTACGTCAAGAAGCTACTGATACAACGAAGGCACGCGAAGCTGAACGTCAACGGAAACGACGAACTGAAAACTGATGGGAACTTCAGTCGACCCCATGGCTTCTTCGCATACTACTCAGGGTTCCTCTAGGGAAAGATGGTTTTGATGGAAGGTCGCTTTGAGAGGGGGTTGATGCTAGACGTCTGCCTGAAATTTCAGACATTGTGCATTTAACGCCAAAACAATCAATGTGACCTAAATCGGGAGCATATGTTAGTAATGCCCACTTTACGATTGTAAGATCCATAGGCCTGGCTTTATAAACGGGCAGCTTTTTCAGCGTTAAAAACGACACATCGTTGATCTGGATCTATTATAAAAGAAGTGAAAGGGTAGGCATTAAACTCTTCATAACACCCCTAATCAATGATTCCTAAGGCCTCACCTAAATAAAGTTCATTGTCTTGTCTTCGTGACAAGAAATGACCTGAATACATGTGCACAGTCCTCGTTAGTTAGGAGGTTTAGGAAGTCCTTTAGTGAAAACGACGAATCTTTATTTTTTACTGTACCGCCAGAAACAAAGCCGTCGTGGGCGACCCGAATGCATAAATTATTTCTGATTGTTTATGTTTTTCGCCCTTTAAATTTTCCTCTTATTTCGAATGTAGAGGAGTCTGAGGAGTCCCAGATTTTTCCATATCTCAATTCAACAGACCGTCGTGCACTGCTTAGAATGAACCAAATACACTTCACGAACAACTTCCAATGATAATATCAAAAATGAAATATACTTAAGGTGCCTTCAATAATCTGCTCAATGCGGGGTTTTGTCCTATGTGCACGTGTTATACAAGCAAAGTGGATATGTTGGCAACCGTTGCGAAAGAAGATGCGGCAATGAGTTCGAATCTCCCTAGAATGTGGGGCACGTTATTAATGTTACGCCAGGAAAGCATCCAGGCCATGTCGTAATTATACGGTCTTAATTCATCCCATTTATAGGCCTACGCGTATGCTTTTTGTTGTCCCTGGAAGACTAACTGCTGCACGGAGCGTATTTTTTAAGAAACAGTGAAAATTGTCTTGGTGGATGTGGGAGTAAATCATTGATGGACTGGGTTGTTACTTTCTATGGGCGAAATGGTCAGCGCTGCTTTGTATTACATGCAGGGACACTACACAAAGCGCGCACACAGTTTAGTCACTATCGACAAAACAATAAATGCGCCATAGGCTGCTAGAATTTGCAAAAGATATGAAAAAAAGACACACCTGTAAGTGGTGTGTGGGAAAATTTTAAATTTCGTCCTAAAGTTACTGGCTTTTCAAAAGATTTTTGAGCGCTCCAAGGTGTTCTAGGCAAGTTCTTTTTTTGTTTGTGTGCTTCTGGGAGATCCTTTTCAGCGGATAAAAATTCAGACCTGTAGCTTTAATAAAGCTGCCAAGAAAGATTGCTAAATTTCCGCCTGTGCTATAGTCCCAGGGATGATAGCAGCCCCTGGAACGTTTTCCCGCATTCTTCAGAAACTTAAATCCTCCCGGCAGCGTAAATTTGCAGAGAATTTAGGGCACATGATCCCTCCTATTCAGCAAACGTTGCAGGAGTCTAAGTGTATCGTGAAGTTTGAAGAAGAATGGTATTCCGAGCCCTGCGAAGTGTAATGCGCAAGTTTTCCGTCAGTACGAAACTCAGTGCTGCAAGGGTTATGAATTTGAAGTTAATGCAGTCAGAGTAAGGGGTCATGTGTTGTCAAAGTTTAAAAGTTGAAGCTGAAAGGGTCAGTGTAGCTGAAATCACTACGTTTGCACCATTCTGTACCTGTACTGAAAGGCGGTTTACAATGCGCCTGCAATGTTTGCTCACAATTTCAAGGAAGTATTCGTGGCACATGGTTGAAATGTGCAGAGAAGGTTGGTTGCAGTATCCCTGATGGGTGGGCGAAGTTTTCATGGCATGCCGGAATTACGGCGTTTTCTGGGAAAGTAAAATAAAAGCATTCAAGCGCGTTACACACTTGATTTACCGAGCTCCTAGGGCAGGAAGCGTAGAGCGACACGAGAGCTCTATGCTACTCCGGTAGGTAATGTCGTCGAGTTCAACACATGCTGTGGACGCGCCAGCAGAATCCACCGCAATCAGATACCGTGTTCAAAACGGCGAAAGTTCGAGCTTGCAGCCATTCATGCTACTCTTCAAGAAATTATTCAAGCCACTTCTCAAAGATACCCCCCGGAGGCGGAAAGAAGCCCGGCGCAGATCACCAACTGGGGTCCAAGATTGTAGGAGCAATTGCACCGAGTTGCAATGAATGTTTACGATGTTGCGTTCAAGTGGCTGCCGAGGCATTACAGAGATGTCAATGATGAAGCTGACGGCTCAGGGTCGAGGATGGTTTAATGACCGATGCCACGAGGATGCTTAGTTCTTCCGCACGCACGTCTACCCTAAGCTGAGGAATGCAGGTTATTTCACAACTTGCCGCCTCAAGGTCGTAGTTATTCTATCCCAGCACCCGCTTTCCGCTTTGGCTTTCTATATCCCAATGAACGTTTGCTATCCCATAAGAGCGGGGGAGGGAAGGAGGAAGAGAAAAAACCCAGTACAGCACAAACTTATCACTGTCCCATGCGCGCCTAAAGAGCTTGTGTTTTCCACCTAGCTCAGTCGACTGGGCGATCGACAGTTGCGGGCGGCGACTATCATTTAACTTTCATACTCCCTGTTTGTGCAGGGTACAAGACAGTTGGTGGTGACGCCTTTTGTAGGTCTTTCGATTTCTGACCTTTGGTGCTGGAGCATTTATTGGGCTGTTGGGGTAGTTAATGACGTGTGAGTTTATGGGCTGGTCACCGTACATCTCAAGTGAGCGGGGGTGATGCTACCATTTCTCGCACTTCGAACGAAAGTCAGTAGCTCCGTACAACGCTCATATCCTAACACCAAAAGGATATTATTCTGTTAGTACCAAGCCTCCCAGCTTCGCATCTTGTAGTATTATGCGTACTGCTCAGACAGAGGCAAGCGGCTGTAAATACCTTTGTAGAGTTACGACACTCTGCAAAAATAGTCTTCTTTTGGGACATAAGTCACTAAAGTGCGTATGGTTAGGACTCATAATTGCTTCGAGAGGTTTTCTTCTCTTTTCAAAGCGCCCGATCCCGTTCCGTCCAGGATAATTCTAACGGTACAATTCTTAATGAATCGTGAAAGAACAACCATTGAAGCCAATGATCCGCCGTCAAAGAAGGTGGAGTGTTCGCCACCTGTTCGGCAGCCGCCTACAATTTGGTGACCCGGACAGGCGGCTTCGCCATATGGCATCGCACCACTGCTTTCCCAGCCACAATGTGGACAACGGCACGCGACGAACTTCCATCGCCTTCCCAGAGCTACCGGGCTGATTCCGTTTGGATAAATTCATCGCCACCACACCGCGTGGTTCGTGATCCTGGACATTCATTTCTGTGTCAAAGACATCCAGTCCCAGGAAACCAGGTACCTCGTCACTTCACTTTAGAGAAGTTACCTGCGGACTTCACTGAGCGCATGCAGCTGCGGGCCCCAGACCTAAGTGCATACGACGATCTGAAGGCCGCTGTCCTAAACCACTACGGTATAGGAACGCCTTTGTTCCTACCACCGCCCAGCGAAACCCCCTACGACGACCTTCAGGCTGCCGTGCTCGAGCACTACGGCTATCGAGACGACCCGCCGCCGCCTGCAGCACACGAGGTACCCTACATGCCACCCAGCACGGCGACGTCCCTCTCTCACCAACGCCGACACCCTGCTCTCCATTTCCAGCACGGCAGCGGCACCTTCCACGAGAGGACTGGCGGCCAACGACATCACGGGCGCCCGCCGACCACCACCCGCCTCGCCCGCTGCTACCACCCTACGCGCAGGCACCGGTGAGCCACCCACTACCGTGGCGGCGACCTCCCTTCCGCCTCAGTCGCCTACACAACCGCCATCTACAGCTGGTGTAGACTCCAACGGGGTTTCACCTCCAGTGGCACATTCGCTGGCCGTCACAGGCACCACTACGTCAAGCGACGTCGAGACAAAGGCATTCCCAACAGCGCCACCTACAGACGTCGGGACACTATCGCAATGGCGGCACCTCAACACATGTGCACAAGACGCTCTTTTCGCCAGCTCGAGCTTGGATTTTACAACCATTCCTGCAGTCCAGCTTCGCAACTGCAGGCGACGTCGGGAAGGGAAGCGGGAGTGGGAAGGGCGCAAGGAAGAGAGGGTTGTGAGGGGATTGAACTCTAAGGAAAAAAAAACCCACTGTGGAGAGCTTCTTCGTACAAGAGCGGTGAAGAACAAAATGAAATAAAGCAAACAAACCCGAAAAGTCGTTTTCTTGTTCATATTCCTTCCTTCGTAACACATGGCCATTTGGGGGACGGGCCCGGAATTTCGACCTTTGAGGAAATAACGTTCCCGGTTCGCAAAATTCATAACACTGTGGATTCGAACATTAACAGTTGTAAAATAGTGCGTGCAGCGTGAAGCCTGAACGTGATGTCAGGGAAGTAGGACAGGTAAACACAACCCTCGCAGAACGCCGATTCTAGGGAGGCTGTGTGTGTTCCAGTCTGCTTGCACACTAATTCGAACAAATGAAAGAGAAGAAACTGATGCAAACACGCAACAGCAGAAAAAAAGCCGTTTAAAGTAATCCGTGCCAAAAGAAAAAGAAATGAGAGAGAGGAAAACAGCGCAAGTACCATAAATTAAAATAGAAGTTGCTAATACGTCTCACCAGGGTTTCGCCTTAAAAGCACGTAAGCAGACTGGACCGCGCCGAGAAAAATTGTGTGTCAAAAATCGGAGAGTTTCGATAACGTAATACGAGCAGCAACTGTTTTGAATGTGGCGCGCTTTCATCAGCCGCTTTCTTTTTTTGCCAGTCGGTCATAGTCACGTGAGTGCACTGTGTACAACCAACGGCAGAAACTACTTTTTAGGACGAAACATTCCAGACAAAAACATCATATGAACGTATGAAATCAAAAATAAAATGGACTTTGTAGTGAAATACAGAATAATCAAGTGAAAGTACAATAAAATGAAGTAACTGGATTGGCGTGCAGCCACCAGTGCATCAGTCGAGCGAGAGAAAGCACTGAAAGATGCGCCACGCCTTAGTGGCGCATCCTTGGTGGGCGCTGCCCTGGACCGATTACGTCCCCTCAATAGTCAGCAAATAGCATGAATCGCATTTTTAATGCATTTTCACCCTGTCCCGAAATGTTATCATGAGCTTATCATTATCAACACAGCTCCGCCTTGCCCGAGTTTCGCTCGAAATCGGGCCTTCTGGAATAGCACCCCAGAAAATTCGGGTGCGAACAATGGTCTTTGGAATCGCAAGAAAGGAACGACTTGAGGTTTTTGGGAGAGTGAGAGCGCGAGCGCCCGCCCGCGTGAGGGAGAGAGAGAGAGAGAGAGCACTACTTGCCCAGAAGTAGAGGCATTCAGTCGGCCAACGATGTAGGAGCCAGCGTTGGTTTTAAATGCAGGAGCAAGCTCATTCCTCCTTTTTATCGATTTCAGTCTTTAATGTGATACTGATGAGAGCACATGCGCAATATCGATGTTCTTTTACGTGTTGATGTTTTTTTTCTTTTTTCAATAAATCCCAGTTAGCGCTCGTCCTTCCTTGTTCTCTTCCTAGCATTTCGTCACACTGCCGTGTTTCTTCACCAAGCCAAGAGATTTTGTTTCCTGGCGCCTTCTTCGGCCATCTCGACGAGGCCTTCTTGGAGTAGGAAGTCGGGGCTATGCAGCAGGATTTACGACTGCTTTGGATATTTAACGTGTACGGGGGTAGGAGAGTCGAGGCATTCTTCCTGCAATAGACATGTTCAGGCTGTAGGTAAAAATAATGGCTACGCCAGTCACAGAGCTCCACTGCTTGGACGAGGAAGTACGGGCGAAGACTTCTGTGAAATGATTAAGCAGAAGAAAACTGTTCGGAACACGCCACTGCCCGGAACACTGTGAGAGAACAATGGCGGCTGAAAAGCACAGATAAAAAGAAATCCTGCTAAAAGCTAGCAGAAAACCGTCCCCAGCCATATATCCGACTGATCGGTGGAGAAAATTATTTGGCGAGACGACCGACGACGCCTCTACAGCCCATAATAATATTTTGGTTCCAAATATTCGTACTGAGATTCGGCGCTGTTAGAAGGACTATGCTTCGTGGCGTTAGAAACGAAATAGCGGAGCATAGTTGCTGATTGCGGCAAATTTTCGTTAAGGTTTATAATTTGAGCATACTTATAAATATAGCGAAAATTGTGGGCCCGTGAATTGAAAAGGTTTTGCACTGCTGCGTCGCAGACAGCCACCAGAAGCAACCAGTAAGCATTCAAGACTGTTCTGAACACCGCCACACAGATCACTGCATTTTGAGAGAGTCCGCTGAAATTATTACTTCTAGTCGTCACCTACAGACTCCATTAGCGCACCCGTTTAGCGTTGTTCACGTTGTTGGTGAAAGATGGAATGGCGGCACGACTGGTCCGTGACTGTGCTTAACGAAGGAGCTAGATGTACTTTTACTAACACGAAGAGTGATTTACGGCTGGTTTCGTTGAATCCTGCATGCATGTTCACGTCACCAACGTCTGCGAAAATGGTGCTGTCGCTATTACCATTTTCGAATGCCCTACAAGGTAGGCGTTGGGGGGTAATTTGTGAGGCCCATAAATCGACCCCTACACACTTTCGTCGTGGCGTTGTAGGCACTTCCGATATTTTCTGAAATTTTGTCTCGGGTGGAATCCAAAGTGCAATGTTTCTGAACCCATCAGACGTTTTTTGTCTTGAACCTGTTATTTCTATATACGCCAAAACGAGGATAGCTTGTGTTAAGATCGGAAGTTATCATTCAGATGGAAATTTAGGATGTTACACGGTTGGCAATTTTTCACGGTTTTCTTTCGTGTTTTCGGGGTTATTTTTGTCTTCATCTTGTGAGGGCAGGTGCACATTCTTGGTTTTTTTATTCATGTTTATTTATTGTAATACGTAGTATTCTTTGCCGAGCACACCCACTGCCAGCACTGTTTAGCTCCCTGCTTTTCCACAAAAATGCAGATATCACGAAAGTTCCAAATGTAATCGTTATAATGACGTAAATGGAGATAATTCATCGGACGAAATTGTGAGAAACGAAAAATTCAGAAAAATATAAAAAATTACGGAAAATTACGCATGGAATTTTTACGGAAATTACGGAAATTACGCATGGAATTTTTACAATATAGCCGATTTCGCGAAAGTTCCACTGGGAATGGTTACAATACCATAAAGGCAATACTTGAGTCGAACTAACTTTTGAAGAAGCAAAAAATAATAAAAATGATAAAAAACGGAAGGTGGCAAAACTTATAACGCATAGGATTTCACAATAATGTAGCTTTCGCGAAAGTTTCACCTATAATCGTTATTATAGTGTAAATGGAGATAATTGGTCAAACGAAATTCTAAAAAAACTGAAAATTAATAAAAATAGAAAATAATTACGGAAACTGAATAATTGATTGATTGATTGATTGATTGATTGATTGATTGATTGATTGATTGATTGATTGATTGATTGATTGATTGATTGTGGGGTTTAACCACAGAACTGGGAGGATTTTATAGAAGCAAAGGTCTAGCTTTGCCTGTACTGCCAGAAAAAGCGTAGTGGCGGCGTCGTGAACTACTGAGGTCGCCCGCTTGATGGCGCTGTAAACACGGCTTTGTAAACATGGCGGATGCTTTTTGCACAGGCCGCTTGAGCTCCTTAATAACATGGCTGCCCTCGCACGGCGGCCGCCGGCTCGCTGCTCCACGGCCGGACTCGACTCTCCTCCCGCGCGCGAAAGGAGCGTCGAGTCCGGCCGTTGCTGCTCCTGCTGGTTCCTGGCTGGCACGCTGGCCGCGTGTTTACTTGCGCCGCGCTAGTGAAGTGATGTTACGCCAGGTGACCAGATGGCCTCGACTGGCACAGACCACAGTGAGCAGCAAGTGAGAACAAATCGTTTATTGACATCCGCAAGTTTACAGAGGCCAGAACATCATTTCATTTCGATCGCTGCAGTTGTACGTCGCTTTCGTGACAACATTTTTTTTTCCGTAACAACTCGTTCACTCTCGCTGAGATTTCGAACTAAGGGCACAAATGAGGTATTGAAGGCGACAACGGTTTCGTTTGCACCGTCTTTCTAGCGGAGTGCATAACACTCACCTTCTGTTGGAAGAATCAAATATTCTGGCCTCGACGGCTGTCTTCCGATGCGGAATTTCCCACATTTGTCACTCGACAAGCACTCAATTCCCGTGTTTTGCCAGTCCTCTCAACAACTGATGGACGCAAAAGCACATAACAGCAATAACGGTCACGAAACCAACGCTCCGCGCACATAGAAACAGTGGGCCGTTGCAGCGGTTTCAATTTGAATTGGCGGCTTTGTGGTTGCGAATTCAGAAACCAGGTGGTGCACCAGTCGGCTGTTCGTAAAAAGTTGCATACATTTTTGCTCAACGGATGTTTGATGCGGAACTTCTTAACAATATTTTTAAACAACGAATTGTAGGCGAACTGTGTTGTCTATTTGAGTCACGGAATGAATGTTTTGTATTCTATACCAAAAGTAACCTTTCGTTTGCGCCGTCTGGTAGACTTGATGGTCGAAAACTGCGCTGTAGGTTGGTCATGTGGGGCGTCGATTTTTACGCCGCCTATAGGGAAACCAGGGAACCTCCAAGCTTGAGAGGCCTGGTTTAACGCGCCGATGCAAAACAGGCGATGAGGCGCGCCGTAGTGGAGGGCTCCGGATTAATTTTGACCACCTGGGGACCTTTAACGTGCGCCGAAATCTCGTACACACTTGCGTTTTTGCTTTTCGCCTCCATCAGAAAAGCGGCCACCGCGGCCGGGAATTGAACCCGTGACCAAGTGGTCTAATTACGGAAACTGTGGAAACATTTAACGCCCTGGAATTACACAATAATGCAGATTTCGGGAAAGTTCCAAATGTAATCACTATAATAACGTAAATGCAAAATTTGTTGGACGAAATTCTCAAAAACTAAAAATTAAGAGAAATACTTACAAAGTACGAAAACATCGCGAAACGTTAACGCATGCCGTGTCCACAATAATGCTAATTTCGCGAATGTTCCACTTGTAGTCGTTATGACAGCGTAAATGAAGATAATTGGTCGTGCAGGATTAAAAAAAACAAGAATTCGTAAAAAACTCACACTCAACACAAGCGGCCTAAGAATGCTAGGCATTAGCTAATTTCCTGGAGTTCTGGAAAATTTCTAAATTTTTAACTAGGCGTTGCTCAGTCTTTTTATTTTGTTGAGCCATTCTAAACCTGTAAAATCAAGTGCCTGAGTGGCTAACTGACTGACTGCCTGAGTGACTGACTGGCTGACTGACTGACTGTTCACCAATTCTTTGCCAGATAGGTGGACCAAATAACCTTAAATTGGGATAAGGTTTACATCGGGGGGGAGGGTTAACTAAGACTGCATCAATTTCAAGCAAAGCTTGTATTACCTGACATGTGCCGTGGGGTGTTTTTCCAAAAGCTTCGCTTCATAGAGCACCCACGTGACATGTGTGATGTCACTGCGCGCGCTATTCTTTTGAGCGCCTGCTAAAGCGAGCCCCACGATCGGGCTTCGTAGCCTCGATGTAGAGTACACAGTACTGGCGCTGACAGCCTGGGTTTGAGCCCCAGCAGGTCTATCTCATAGTCATTCTTGTCATTGCTTCATTTTTTGCTAATTTTTTCTCAACCAAAATCTACGCCTTTTTTGTTAATAATGGTGATTTGGTATGTTTTAGGTCACTTTACGCTTGGGGCGCAGCCAGTGACCACGTCTAATTATCGTTCTCTATCGTCCGAACAGAGATGTCACTTGGGTGCTCTGTGCAGCGAAGCCTTTGAAAATGCGCACCGCGGTGGGAGGGGGTGTACGCCGAAACGCCTTGCGGAAAAGCCAATTCTATCCGCGTGCTCTCATGGCGACAACTACGACAACGACGGCGATGATGATGATGATGATAGTTGCGCTGACGATGATGATCCCCTTGAAGTGCTTGGATATCTACACTGGGTATTGGCCTATCGTGGTGCATGGGCGGAGCTCCAACTCATCGTTCGCATCTGTCGCGGCCGCCCGCACGCGTTGTCGCCAAAAACCACGCCACAATGGCAGCTAATCAGCGTCATTGCTCGGATCGCGCCACATAGCACCTGCGGTCGTCGCTCTCGTCGGGCATGGCATGGGTAGGCCACGCGTAGTTCGTTTCGCGGAAGGGCGCACAGCAATTGTACAACGTAAACGTTCCCGATACCCGAAAAAGAATAATCTACAATAACGTGTACCAAACATTTGTGCCCGGGTAAAGGTCAGCGAAATGAAAGGTTTCATTTTGGTCGACCGAAGGTCTTGGGTTTGCCCTTCGGTCATTGAGGGTTTTATCAAAAGTGTTTTCGCTTTCGTGTTGCGGTAATTGCGTTTTAATTGTGGTCGTTTTTGTTCTCGCTGAGGGCAAACTTCGCGCGCGCGCCTGCTTCTAAAGGGATAGAGGTTATAATTTTTTGAATAACACTCCCAAGAGCGGAACATGAAGAAATCTGATTATCTTGCTTCTTCAGTTGTTGAGCTCATTGTAACCGCAGAGCTGCTAAGGCTTTTAGTTCCGCCGTGCAGCGTTGCCACCAAATAATATCCAAAAAATACCGAGCGCTCGTAAACGTGCGGCTCATGAGAAGCGCCTGGCGTCGTCTAGGCTTGCGTGTGGGCTTTCGCCACGCGGGGAGCTCGCAAAAGTACCTAGAAAAAATACCGAGCGCACGTGACCGTGCGCCTAGTGCGGAGCTCCCGGTGTCGGCAAGCTCGACCTTCAAGAACACTCTGCCCAGCGTTCGTGACGTGATCTCTCGCGTGCCATGCCCCTCGCCAGTTCACGTGCGTTCGCGCCTGAAGTGGGGGAGCGCAGGCGCCGAGTTTGCGCTACAGACGCCGCGTTCGCGAAGTCGGTTCCGAGGGTTCTACCGTGGGCTAGAACCCACGCTTGCATCGTTGCAATGTCCCAATGGCGTTGGCTGGCTGTATCGAGCTGTGGGTCCCGACTGTAGCGACTACCTAAAGCGGCGGTGCCACCGGCGGGGCACATCCGAAAGTCATTTGCTTGCTTGGTCTTATGGCCAGGAACAAGTGAGTCGTTGTTTTCTTTCCCGGTTTACCAGTTCAAAAACGGCTTCCTTGTGTTTTTTGCATAAAAACCACTAGGACGACAGTACACGGTCTCCACAAAAAAAAAAAAAAAAAAAAAAAAAACGCGCAGTCGCATAAACGGAGGGTATGTGTTCTATCAGACGACCTATGAGTGATGCCACTCGTAGGTAGTGCCATGGTATGTCCTTAAACCAATAGCTTTTGCAGCGCTTCCGCCGAAGGAAAGGGTTAAAGCATTTATCGGAAATGTTACTTGGTCCCTTTGGAATGGAGTTCATGCATTTGACACTGAAACCTGTGGTTCCTGCATGTGGTTTCCATCACTCGCATATATGCCATAATAGATAGATTTCGCTTCGCATGTTACCGTACCGTTACCGCTGTTCCGTGACGCCACAGCGCATACGGGCGCATGTACAGATTTCATCCGCCGGTGGAGGCAGCGAACACGTTTTCGCAAATCACTTGCGGTTTCCGCATTCTGGTGTATCTGCCGCAGAAAAGCAGGTAGCGACACCTGACGAATAGCTACCCCAGTAAATGACGCAAAGCTTTGTTGCCGAGAACTGTTCGGTTACTCGTAAAATAGCTTAATAACGGATTTTAAAATTAGACATCGCAGTACAACAATTTTATTTTGAAATATTTGGAGGCATCCCCCCTACAGCCGTAAAATAGGAAACATGATGTCCATGCCGCAATAGAGTAGCCATAATTATCGTCAAATACTGTGAACCAGAATTCAAACCTTGCGAGCTCGGAAACCTAACCAACCCATTTGACGCGGGAGAGGCTTAGCCCGAGTACGGCCGGCCGTTTTGCTTGCCAGTCTGGGAAGAATTGCGTTTTGTCGTACTCATGGGCATCATTCAACGAGAATAACGTACAAAGCAAAATTAACTAAGATGACATTTATCTTAGTGGCAAGGTTAGACGATACTGGGTAGATTTTACTAGCGCAGAAGATGGACCACAAGAGTAAGAAAATCACAGGCCGAACGCTAGACATCAACTAATTTTTTTACAAAATACACATGCACACTATGCCAACGGCGCACGCGCCAAGAAAAGGGAGAGAGAGAAAAGGCGGGCTTATTCATCAACACGAGTGCGGGTTAATCTTTGCTCCAGGAACCTCACTTCTTCAGTGGACGATGCCACAGAAGGGGTGCTGATACACTCGTCGCTTTCTTGATCAATACAATATCCCTCGTAGATTTCACGTTCACGTTGGGTGCATGACCTGTGCCAAGACCGGTGTTTTTTCGAATGCTGGAGTGAATTCGCACCTGCGACAATGGTCGGTCAAGTGCCCCTCTCCCAATACAGCCAATACGCCTGGGCGATGCACTAAAAGTCATTCATTCAGGCACCGCCCGTCTGGCCAATGTAACATTTACGGCAGGCCAGCGGAATGCGATAAACTGCACTGAGGATTGTACCTCAGCATATGTTTTCACGGTTCACGCATAAGCATACATCAAGGTACTGAGACACCCATTTTCTGGCATTTCGTGCGTGAACCGAAGTCCTTCAGCATTAGCTCTAAAAACATCAAGAACACTGTCGACAACAGGGGCACTAACTAGAGGCTAGACCCCTTTTAAATAACCAGGAAATCATCAGCATATCGAAAAACCGTGGCAACAATTGCTGGGTCGAGACACGGGGCAATATACTTGTCAAAATAGGCGAAAACCAAGTCAACAGCGAAACGAAAAATTGGCCGCGTATCTGCTCCTTTCGTTGCAAGTGACGTCAAAAGACGATAGCCTCTATCGGCTTTTGCGAAGTAAATGCCTCCCTTCGCTTTACCGCTCACCTCTCATGTTGTTCCTCTTGCGTCGCGCTCCTCCCAAGGTAAAGACGCCAAAGGTTTGCTTAAATCATTTTAAATTTTGCGCGTTCCACTGCTCCAAACCGGGTGTCTCGATGCGAACGCTGCCGTACGGCGAAGACGCACGCGCGTTAATCGAGGCACCCTACTTCAACGTTTATAGAACCGCGTTTCCCTACTCCGCGTGCGTTGCAAGCAGAACGTGGAAACTATCTAGTGGAACCTTGCGTAACTGTTGCCGGTTGATTTCTTAAAATGGCGCCAGAAGCTATAGTGGCGCGGGCGACAGCAGGCGACGGCGAGTGAATTTTTTTTCTGCATTTGATGAAGTATTTAATTTCTCAAAAGTCAAGCATGTTTGAATTTTTATGAAGGAACACTGCAAATATCACTCCTGTATTGATTTGTTGTCTCATAATTGCGTAATGTCTTGTTCTTCTTCAACAATGTTGACAAGTATGAACATTACACCGGACCAAGAGGGGTAGATTTAGCTGTGACTATATAAGACTATTGCGCAGGCATTCTTTTGCTTTGGCCGGTTGGCTGAATCGAGTTACATACGGACAGACGGACAGACAGACAGACAGACATACATACAGACAGACCAAAATTTCTGGGTTTAAGTAGCCCAAGAAAGACTATCGTCTTTAAAAGACCTGAGTGCTCGAAGAAGCACGCCAGGCGCGTTGTGCCATGCAGTACTGCTGCAGTTTATCGCATTCCGCTGGCCTGCCGTAAATGTTACATTGCCCAAACGGGACGCTGCCTGAATGACAGACTTAGAGTGCATCGCTCAGCCGTATTGGCTGTAATGGGAGGGGGGCACTCGGCCGACCATTGTCGCAGGTGCGAATACACTCCAGTTTTCGAAAAAACACAGGCCTTGCACAGGTCATGCGCCCAACGCGAACGCGTCGTCCCATGAATACAGGTGAGAGGACGCGAGGTGTGGGGGAGAGGACTACTACTACTAGGTGGTTCGGGCGAAAAGGAAAGGAAGTGCACGGGGGGCTCACCTACATACAACCCAGTGCTGTAAGGAGCGGGAGGAGGGGAAGGGTGGGGATTGTAATGAATGGGCCAAGGATTGGCGTGAAAGTCACGAGTCAGTGGCCAGTGCGTGCGCAAGTAACGTTGCTTTATGCATGACACAAAAGAAGCAGAAGTTAGGGCACGAAAGCAACTTCGCGAGACGAAAGATATCAGCGTTAAAAAAGTTTCCCATCCAGTCGTCACCCGCGTCGACGCATTATGCAAACATCCCCCTCGCGAGGGGCACGATCAAATGCAGAGCATTTCCGCGGGGTGCGCGCCTGCAAGTCGTATGGATTACGTATTGGTTGTTGTTGTTGTTGTAATTGTTGTCTTCCAGCGTAGACATTGTCGATGAAGTCGATGGTGAAACGTGAAACGTGCCGTGAACCCCCTTCCGCGGCTATGACGCAACGTGGAGCGGCTATGACGCAACAGAATCCAACACAATCCAATCGAATCCAATCCAATGCCCCTCGCGCCACCACACGAACGCGTGATGTTGACGTCACGATCACGCCACAGATGTTAGCGACCGGAGAGCGCACGAACGACATATGTGGTTTAAGCGCGAACCGACCGCGGCGAGAGAGCGCGATGCGAGCGCCCCCACCTGTTCTTGCGCGCGAACCGAACGCGGCGAGAGAGGGTGTTGCGAGCGCAGAGAAGGCGAGGAGGACGCAGGGGAGAGGGCGCACCTGTGGCCGACGGTTGAATGAGTCAATGATATAAGGCGCGTTCGTAACCTTCTACTCTGTGTCGGCTTTGTGGCGCAGTGGTTAGAGCGACGTGCACCTTGCGTTCCGCCCGCAGAGTCATGGGATCGAAACCTGGCGCCGGTAAGTATTATTTCTTTATATAGTGGTGGGGGAGCGATGCGGACCACGGACGCCAACGCGGGTGACATCGTGAGTTACTGAAATGCTCTGCATTTAAAAGGAAAGAGGCTAACGGAAATGTCCGCAATAAAGAAAGTAAACGTCCTACGGGGTTTTGTCGTAGCCCCTCGAGATGTTGAAGTCCCGATGCGCACGGAGTCGACGAGGACGTCACGGCGAGGCTGGCTCGATGTCCGGCTCTAGGCCCCGTCGTAACCAGGCGCGGGACGTCGGGAAGGCATCGTCGACCTTTCCGATGAGTCACGCCTGAGGGCGTAGCAGCGGGTGTGAACGGAGGGTTCCACCTCCAGGTGAATCCGGACCCGCGCTCTCTCGCCCAGCGCGTCACCAGCTCCTGGCACGGCCAGCCCACGGGTTGTCGGGATCAGCGGCGGACGGCTCTCGGGAACAGCAGCGGTTGCGCTCCGGGTCTTCCCCGAAACGATCACAGGGCCGCGCTCTCAAGCCCAGCGCGTCACAGGCGTCCCCTGATCACCGGCCTGGTTCGATTTTTTCTGCACGCGCTCGTTGCAGCTGCGCGCTCCGTCTCCTCTTCTTCCTCCACTACATCACAATGACCCCGATTCTAAGGAAGTTGTTGGGGAGCAACAACTATTCTAAGAGTTAAAAAGGCACGATGGAGGTGGGAGAAGTTCACTGTACCGACGGAAACGTTTTTGCGCACAGTCCACAGAGCACAGTCAATCCTATCGGCACACTTCACCGCACAGCACACGCACGAAGGGTATAGGAAAATACACTAAAGCAAAGGTAGTTCCACAATTACGCGTTACACACAACTGTGGACCACACACTATGTACAAAAGCGATGGCGACAGGCGAGGATTAAACTCCACTCGTGTAGTCGGCCCCTGGATTGTCGGTACCCTTGTCCTGACTAGAGCTTTCCCGTGGGTGACCCTCCGACTAGTTAACGATGATTCTGCTGCGGATGGTCTTCTCATCGCCTTTTAGACGGTGGCGTTTGTGGTCCGGTCGGCGCGTTAGAGGCGAAGACGCATCGACTGTGCTGGAAAATTTTCGTCTTCCCCTCCTTCGTCTTCACAGAAGTTCAGCCTTCGGGTCGCGTTTAAGCCCTCTAGGTTCGTCGACCGGTAGCCAGGCAAGCTGTTGTAAAACGCCGGCGACTGAGTGAATACCTTGTTGAAGGCGGGTTAAAATCCTGGTCGTTGGACTGTCGGCTCGGCAAGGGCCCCGTTGCGTTTGCGCGGTGGCTTTTTGTCCTCGAAAGCTTCTGAATCAGGAGAGTCCTGGCATTGGTTCCGGCGGGATGGTAGGACTCCTTCCCCTCCACCAAATTCCGTGTCTCTTTTCAGTAAATTACGCCAACAGGTATCGCACGTCCTGACAAAACGGCGTACGTCTCGCCTCAGGGCTGGCCAGAAATAGTCTTGCAAAGCGCAATGCGTAGTTCTTCGCACCTCCTGGTGCCCCGTGCCACACGAAGGATCCGCTCACGCAGTTTCTTGGGAACAACGACCTGCGTGAATGCTCTGCCGGTGGCAAGCTGGTATTGGCGGCATAATACGTTGTTTGAATGGAAGAATCAGTACGTCTGTCCTTTTTCAGATGAAAAAGTCTTCCCTAACTTCCGGAAGCAACATCGGAGGGTCAGGTCTCTTCGTTGTTCCTCGGCCAGCTCTTGTCTTGAGGTATCAGAGCAACTGATTCGAGGCACAGTAAAAAACTCAACCTCGGCCTTGCTTGTCTTGGCGACAGCCCAAACCGGAAAATCGGCGTGTAGTTGGGCGACTGTTGCAGCCAGTGCTGCATTCGGGCCATGTTTGTTTTCGAGTTGCCAGTCGGGATCCGGTATTTGAGGTTTCTTCACACCTGGAATGTTCCCGATCACGAGGTCATAGATCAGTTGATCCACGCAAGCGGCGATAACCTCGCCCACAAAGAACGGTGCTTGCACGCAGACTTTGGCTTCGGGGAACTTCTTGACTGTTCCGTCCAAGAACAGTACTTGGGTAGCTCTTCCCGTTAGCTGGTTTTCTGCGACCAAGTCTTGCCGGACAAGAACGGTATTGCTCCCAGTTTCCCTCAAAATGGTGACGGGCTTTCCGAATAGTCTTCCTTTGATTACCGACATTCCTTTCCCCAGGCAAGAATGTTCCTTTACGATGCCACACGAATACTTGATAGCAGGATTCTCATCGAGCGTGTCATCGAGCTTGATGCACTGCTGTTGAGCTTCCCGGGACTCAGTGATGGCACAAGCAGCAACCTGCTCTGTTCCCCTTAATCCATGTCCGCAGTGCTCAGTTTTATGCCCGTGGCGACCACAAGTAGCGCATCTTGCCGGTTCTTTCATGGAGTAACGGCACTCTTGTGCACGGTGTCCCGGGCGGTTGCACACAAAGCATTTCGGTGGCGCTTGCTTCCGCGATTCGATTACGACTTCCGTTGTATCGCGGTCGTGTTCGGACACCTTTCCAAGGTTCGAGAGGTTTTGCGCCTCTACGAAGCGATCTGAAGCCTCGGCCAGGTCGTTCAGCGTCTTACACTCTCGCTCCTTCAGGAAGATGATGAGCTTGGGATGGTAGCAGCGGATGAATTGTTCGCCGATCATTTGATCGCGAAGAGCATCGAATGTTTTTTGCACATTCGCCATCTCGATCCATTGATCAAAATAACAAGTAAGCCTCGCCGCTAGTTGTTTCCCTGTTTCGCCATCCTCCGCTCTCGCCTTCCTGAACTTTTCTTGGTAACCTTGGGCTGTGAAACGAAACCACTGCAACAACGCCCGTTTGACCTTGACGTAATCAAGGGACTCTTCGGCGGTCATACGGCCTATGATAGTAAGAGCTTCCCCGCTCAAGCACATGCTTACAGCTAGGGCCCATTTGTCCTGAGGCCACTGCTGTCCGGTTGCCACGCGCTCAAACCTTTGCAGGTACGCGTGCAGGTCGTCGCGTTTCTCATCGAATAGAGGAAGAAGTTTCTGCGGGTTAATCGCAGGCGGAGTTGCAACAACTTCCCCTCCCGCGGTGACATTTGTTTGGCTAGTACCAGCACCCTCTTGGAGTCGGATCCTTAGCAGTAGCAACTCCTTCTCCCTTTCTGCAGCATCTTTCGCTCTTTCCGCAGCCTCTTTCGCTCTTTCAGCGGTTTCTCGGCTGGCTTCCCTCTCGGCGGCTCTAGCGGCGCGTTGCTCAGCCCGTTCGCTCTCTATCCACGCCCTAAGCTCTTGTCCCGAGAGTCCAAGCTGAGTCCCCATTGCCATTAACTTCTCAAGATCCATGCTGTTGCAGCTAACGTTACAGGCACACTCGTGGCTCACTGACTCCTTTCAGCGGATGTTAAGAAATCCTGGCAGGCTCGCCACTTTTTGTAATGAATGGGCCAAGGATTGGCGTGAAAGGCACGAGTCAGTGGCCAGTGCGTGCGCAAGTAACGTTGCTTTATGCATGACACGAAAGAAGCAGAAGTTAGGGCACGAAAGCAACTTCGCGAGACGGAAGATATCAGCGTTAAAAAAAAGGCAAGAGGCTAACGGAAATGTCCACGTCCTACGGGGTTTTGTTGTAGCCCCTCGAGGTGTTGAAGTCCCGATGCGCACGGAGTCGACGAGGACGTCACGGCGAGGCTGGCTCGATGTCCGGCTCTAGGCCCCGTCGTAACCAGGCGCGGGACGTCGGGAAGGCATCGTCGACCTTTCCGATGAGTCACGCCTGAGGGCGTAGCAGCGGGTGTGAACGGAGGGTTCCACCTCCAGGTGAATCCGGACCCGCGCTCTCTCGCCCAGCGCGTCACCAGCTCCTGGCACGGCCAGCCCACGGGTTGTCGGGATCAGCGGCGGACGGCTCTCGGGAACAGCAGCGGTTGCGCTCCGGGTCTTCCCCGAAACGATCACAGGGCCGCGCTCTCAAGCCCAGCGCGTCACAGGCGTCCCCTGATCAACGGCCTGGTTCGATTTTTTCTGCACGCGCTCGTTGCAGCTGCGCGCTCCGTCTCCTCTTCTTCCTCGTCCACCGGCACTACATCACAATGACCCCCGGTCTAAGAAAGTTGTTGGGGATATAAAGTTGTTGGGTACATCACAGGGATATAAAGATCATAGAGGTGGAAAGGGGGTGATAAAGAGATAGGTGGGCGAGTAAGAAAAGGGACAGAAAAGCGACGAGCCTCGACATAAATCTTCGCGAAGCAGCAGCAATGGCGCGTCCAGCAGACTACCATCGACAGGCGTTGGTTAAGTCCGGTGGCCTCCAAGTAGACCAGCAGGAGGAGGAAGGCGTCACGGCGGGTGCCGTCAGGGCCCGCTGGGAATAGCAGGCTCTCCAGGCGCTGGTAGGGCCGCCCAAGACGCTGGAGCGACGTCTGCTGCACTCCCCGGTGTGCCGCAAACTCCGGCAGGAGCATAGCAGGTGCTCCAGGGTCTCAGGCTTGGGACAGTTACCACAGGTGGGGGAGGCACACCGTCCTCGGCAGTGCAGTCGGGCTGCCCCGTCACAGCAGTTCAGCCGCAGCCGGAGTGGCAGGCTGAAGGCGTCCCTGCTCAGACGCCCCGGGAGGACCCGAGGGGCCTGGCCACTCACCACTCGGTGGTCTGGGTGCATGGCGAGGGCCACTTGGGTGAGCTGCTGGCGTGCCGCGTCGAACGCTTTGACGTCCCGGGAGACAGTGGTGTCCTGCTGGGGGGCACCCTTGGCCAGGGCGTCGGCCTCGTCGTTCCCCGGGATACTGAGGGTCGGAGCGCGATTGGTGAAGAGGAACATGACGTTGTACTTAGACCCTACGGTCGGAGAGGGGTAACCACTGGCGTTAGCGGCGGCGGCAAGGCTGCGGCGGTAGAAGTGGCTGCGGCTCAACATCACAACAGGAAGTGGAAGCTTACTTGCTCGGGCGTGTTTGAACACGTCACGTTTGTCGATGTTTGAAGGCGTTGATGCGTAGTGTAAAACGGAGTTTGAGGCGGGTGCGGGATACTCGATTACGCGGTATACAAAATAGAACCCGAACGACAGTGACTAAATTTTGACACTGCCGAACAATGAATGAGGGACAGGAAGCCAACGACACCCCCAAAGCGGTATTCACACGAGGGATAAAATCTGTCCGCTCCGTCCTCACCTCCTGTATCATGTGACGGCACGTCACGCCTCCTTGCGTAAACGTGCGAGGTAGACTTCACAATGCGCCCTCCGTTGTTTAAAGTAGATAACCACGCTATTTATTTTAAAACTCCAGCTTTTCTCCAGCATTCTTTCAAATCTCCGCCTTGTAAAAGCGGTGTGGGACGGCTCCGGTTTTCTCAGTGTTCTGTTGTTCCAGTGAATTGTGTTTTCTACGTAGTTTGAGGGTAGTTCTAGTGCGGCTCAACGCAAGCCCAAACCAAGTAAGCGGAGGAGTTCACGGTAGCGAAGGAAATGCGCTCTTCTCCTGACTCTGTCAAGCATGAACGGACTTGTTTAATTGTGCATGGTGGCCATAGTATCCGAAATAACCGCAATTCAGCGTGTCATGAGCGTGTTTGTACATTGATGAGTCCGTTTTAGGCGTTGAAGAATTGAGTCATTTGTCATCGATTGTGTTTTCACTGCGTATGAAGACGGCTGCCTTGGGAAAATCTTGTCGTCTTGGCCGCTGCTATCTTTAGGACTAGATTGAACTGTTCGTTTGTACATAACACCCACGCGACTGTGGCAGCATTGATTGACGGTGGCTTGGGGACTTCGTCCGTTCATTGTTTGCTGCTAAGGTTTGTTACTGGAGCATCAAAAGCAAGTAACATCGTGGCTGTGACGCTCACTCGCCGGCGAAGTTGGCGCTATGGTTGGATGGGGCTTCGGTCGTTACGCCGAGCCCACGAATGGGCTAGGTGCGTTTGATGGACACGAGAACGTGGAGGAAATTTGCGACTGATATTACACGGCCGTGTTTACCTCGGGACGCTTGGGGTGGTGACTGCATGCTGCGGCATGGCTCATTGTTCAAGGTGGCCGTAGCAGCACATTCTCTGCCCGACGGATGGATCCTTTTGTTTAGCGGAGAAGAAATTTTGAACTCGTTTTCTTCATCGAAAAGTACTGTGCATTGGCTGTAGTCATCTGGAAAACGACCCCCATTTGCTACAATTTCGAGGTAGCTTTGGCTCTGTTGAATCTCTCCCGATGGGTATGCGCCAGTCAATCACCATCATCCTGTAGACCGTGTGATTAAAGTGATAGGCCCCAGTGAAGATTCGTTCCCCCCGAAGTCCGGTGTCGATCAGGAACCCAATCGCCCGGGCTCCGGTTGATTTGGCAGGAGGCTGGCTGGGTGATGGTGTTGAAGTTCTTGGAGATGGCGGTCGAATTGACGAACTCGAGGCGTTGAAGTTGATTAAGTGAAACTGAAGTTTATGTACAGCTATTTACAGTATGAAAACTGGGTACATGAGTAATAAAAAGAAAAACTGCAAACTTCAGCTAGACGCTAGCTCCGAGTGCGCACAAATCACTCGAGCTCCTCAGCTTCGTCTAACTCTCGTACTCTCAGAGCGTACACAAACCGCTCGAGAAACAACGGCCGAGACCCTGTCTCGCCGCAAGATCCGTCTAGTTGCCCGGTGCGGCGCTGCACCCTTAACCTCCGACGCGATCTTAACCTCGACTAGGGGGCTCACAAATCCCAACCTAGCGTTAACGGTCGAGACTCCTTGTCTCGCCGGGAACTGCCAGCTCAGCGCTCAGACAAGAACGATTTCCAACGGCCAAGTTGGGTCTTATATAACCTCGAGATCACACTCTCTCGGGAACGCCCCCGTAGCGTTCGTACACGCGTATGGGCGTGCCCAAATACACGTAGACAGCTGTCACTCAGCACGCCACGGAATATTCATTGAGGCGCCGCCACCTTCGGGTCAACGGCACGCTCGCAGACGAGCAAGTTCGAGCGACCCCGCGGGGCGAAAACGAAAGACGACGACAGTGCGTCATGCTGACCAGGGCGCGACAACAATGGAGACGCCGGTAATCCCAGCGGGTCCGGCAGGCGTTCCTGGAATCCGGCGCCGCCGTCTGCCCTCTCAATGGGGGATTATCCTTGAGGAATGCGAAGGGCCAGACAATCCGTCTCCCGCGCACGCCGCGACGAATTAGCGGTGGCTGCAGCGCAGTGTCGGCAGTGCTACGTCGCCAGACAGAGCGGCGCGTTCTCACGCGCAGCCCGGGCACCTGGCCGCTAACTCATAAGTGGACCTTACAACTCCCCCCTTTAAGAGGGTTACTGGGCCTCTTGGTTCAGTCAATCCGAAAAGAATTTAAAAGGGCCACTCGTTTCAACTCTCCTTCCGCAATAACAGCGGGATAAACAAACAAACAAACAAAAAACACGTGGAAGGAGCTAGGTATAACCACAAATGAGCCCCCTTCTATTTCTCCAGCTGATCCAACTCCCTCTAGCCTAAACTACAGACACAACCTATTCACTAGCCGTTCAACAGGGACGGAATACTCTAGCAAACCGGAAACACACACACACAAAAAAAATGCTAACAACACTAAGTGCGAGTAAAAAGAAATTGGGTCGTGTCTCCGGAGCGCGTAAACGGCACGAACAACGAGACAACTCAACCTAAAACACTGATGCACGCTATAACCGCAAACACGCACAATAATTCCGGCACTCGACAACAAGAACAAAAGGAATAAGAACTGATTAAGAACACGGGCAACTTTGCAGTCAACAAAAATAAAACGTTAAGAAAGTTTGCATTGCCAATATGCGCACGCGCGCAAATGTTCTCCGTGACGGCGTAGCATGATAACGTTCCTTCAAGGATGTTCAGCTGCGTTTTCGCTCACTTGCGGTGCACAGAAAGTTCAGTTCGGTGCGCGGGTCGATCAATTCGGTGCACGGATTGAGCACTCAAGGCATCTGGTCGCGCACAACCGCGGCACACACACACACCACCAACGAAAAAGGACGGGTGAACAGGAACGTTCACGTCCGTCGTGGCGGTGTTAAGGCTCGGAGGCGATTCAATACTAGCCTCCCCAAGCAACAATCTGAAAGCAGGGGAGTGCATTCGCGTACTTCCCGCCCCCTCTGCAGATGATCCAGACCGCGTAGCGTTGCAATGTCAACGCAAGTCTCGACAATTTAGCCCCATGAGGCGAACACAACTTCGGGGAAGACGGAGTGGTATCACAAAATGCGGCTTCGCTTCCTGTCCCATAGGCCAAGTGGCCATGCCTCTCCAATGCCCCAACGTAAGGCAACGCTGCGCGCTGGCCGCGTGAGCGCAGGGTTGATGCTGGAGCGTAATGCCGGCCCGCGAACGCGACGACCTTCTCGGGATCATTCTTTCCCTTGCGCGCTGACTGCCCCACAACCACAACCTCACAAGCGCCTGTCACTACCAAGAACCGCTCGTGCACGCTAGGTGCATTCTGAGCAGCGGCCTGACAAAGACCGTTTTTCGGCTGTTTCAGCACGCACTCATCCTGGCCCAACTCAGAACTAGGGCCTGTGACACACTGCCAGGTCGCAGAACTTAGTGCGTCAACCCATCCAGCGCGGCTCCCGACTAAATCTCGGTAATGGCCGCAACCAACACTGAAGCTACGAAGCTCTATCTCAGCCACCGGTTTCGCGAGATGGCTGATTGCGTCTCGTTCCTCGCTTTCAACTGTAGCTGCCTCCTCACATGGTTTCTCCCTCTCCTTCACAAACTCCTCGGGAGCTCTCATTCTTGGTTTCGCAGTCTCCACGCCTGCGTTTTCGTGTTCTCCATCGGCCTCCTCGGTTACACTCTCACCATCAAGACTACCAAACCCACGCGACGTCTCCGTATCGTTCCTACCCTCTTCAAACGTTCTGAGCTCCTCATCCTCCGTCTTTTCGCGTTCTCTCTCATTTCCTCTTCCATTTTCTACATGTTCAACCCAGTCTACCTTCTCAGCTCCCTTATCCGCCTTCAACTCCTGCTTTTCCTCAGCCCGATCGTCAACTCCGTCTCTTTTTCGCTCCGTCTCGTCACATGCTTTCTCGTCTTCTATCTCCTTTCTCTTCTGGGCGAGCTCCTGAACGCCCGACACGGAGTTCGCTTTCTCGTGCAACTCTCGAGCGTAATTGGGAGCGCGGCGGGCCCCAAGACTTTCCTGCACGACTCCAGTCTCCTCCGCTCCACCGATTAGAATTTGGGCACTGCCCATGCCAGCAAGTTCAGCATGCATAAACGCAGTGCCCGGTGCAAAAGCGGCTGGCGGCTCTACACCCGCGACAACGGGGCTACCCTTTGACTTCGCGCTCGCTTCCCCTTCCATGCAGCTGTTCCCGGCTGAGCCGCTCGCCACCTGTGCGGAGCCACGGCCGCTTACCTCGTTCTCGCGCGGCTTCAAGTTGAAAAACGGGCTGCCCCCATTCAACTTTGCTGTCAATGCGTAACTGGGCCCGCTCGACGGGTTCTGCCCTATGCGCTGCAGCTCCATCCCCAAACTTTGCCTGCGAGGCTGCTCGTCATGTTCGAGCATCGCTTCATTACACCGCTCTACGGTATCACCGGCCGCGCCTACTTCGTCGCTCCTCATCCCAATGTCCGTCTCCACGCGTTCGACACCGGCGGAAATGCTAGCTTCGTGTAGGGAGTCACGGCTGCTTACTTTCTCATCGCAACGTTCAACTTCCGAACCCTGGCCTGAACCATTCAACTTCGCGGTCGCAATACGACTTGCTGGGTCTGTGCCCCATTGTTTCTGCTCGCGGGTGTCCGAGCGCAAGGGCGTCTGCCTTCTCCGCTCCAGCTCCAACTCATACCTTCGCAACCGCTCTTCAGATTCGAGCTTCAGCCTTTGCATGCGTTCTTCCGATTCTCGCGCCTCTCTTCTCTCTCGCTCCGCCGCCTCTCGCGCTCTTTCCTGAAACTCCAACTCCATTCGTTTAAGGATTATTGTTTCAGACTCCACTTGGACCACCCCTCCTGCCGCCGTTCCCCCTTGAGGTGGCGCCTCATGTGTTTGACGATTTCCGTCTCCTTCCGCCATGTTCGTCTGCATGCTCCGCGTGACTACCATGCAACCCCAGACTCAGCCTACACCGCCACAACGCAGCGCAAGAAATCCCACTCACCCGCACATTCGGTGGTCGGCTGCCGCGTCGCTGGCTCCGTGCGCTGGCTTGGCTCTGCCGCTCCACTCCGCGCGGAGCTCGGCTGCTGCCGATGAAGGCGGGCTTGCGTCCGCTTGCTGCCCCTGGTTGTGGCCGGGTGATTTCTTCTGCCAAATCCTGTCGACTGCGCCAGTGAAGATTGAAGTTCCCCGAAGTCCGGTGTCGATCAGGAACCCAATCGCCCGGGCTCCGGTTGATTTGGCAGGAGGCTGGCTGGGTGATGGTGTTGAAGTTCTTGGAGATGGCGGTCGAATTGACGAACTCGAGGCGTTGAAGTTGATTAAGTGAAACTGAAGTTTATGTACAGCTATTTACAGTATGAAAACTGGGTACATGAGTAATAAAAAGAAAAACTGCAAACTTCAGCTAGACGCTAGCTCCGAGTGCGCACAAATCACTCGAGCTCCTCAGCTTCGTCTAACTCTCGTACTCTCAGAGCGTACACAAACCGCTCGAGAAACAACGGCCGAGACCCTGTCTCGCCGCAAGATCCGTCTAGTTGCCCGGTGCGGCGCTGCACCCTTAACCTCCGACGCGATCTTAACCTCGACTAGGGGGCTCACAAATCCCAACCTAGCGTTAACGGTCGAGACTCCTTGTCTCGCCGGGAACTGCCAGCTCAGCGCTCAGACAAGAACGATTTCCAACGGCCAAGTTGGGTCTTATATAACCTCGAGATCACACTCTCTCGGGAACGCCCCCGTAGCGTTCGTACACGCGTATGGGCGTGCCCAAATACACGTAGACAGCTGTCACTCAGCACGCCACGGAATATTCATTGAGGCGCCGCCACCTTCGGGTCAACGGCACGCTCGTAGACGAGCAAGTTCGAGCGACCCCGCGGGGCGAAAACGAAAGACGACGACAGTGCGTCATGCTGACCAGGGCGCGACAACAATGGAGACGCCGGTAATCCCAGCGGGTCCGGCAGGCGTTCCTGGAATCCGGCGCCGCCGTCTGCCCTCTCAATGGGGGATTATCCTTGAGGAATGCGAAGGGCCAGACAATCCGTCTCCCGCGCACGCCGCGACGAATTAGCGGTGGCTGCAGCGCAGTGTCGGCAGTGCTACGTCGCCAGACAGAGCGGCGCGTTCTCACGCGCAGCCCGGGCACCTGGCCGCTAACTCATAAGTGGACCTTACAGCCCCCTTTCAGGCAGCCATGGTCACAGCCATGGTCTCGTTCCCGTCGTTCGTCTGCTATATTTTGGTGCCGTTAAACACGGTAGAATGAACGCGTGCGACGAAAGAGACCACCAATGTCTCCTCTGGCTTGAGGTTCGTAGAACCCCGCTCCTTTGACTGTTGTTTACGCTGCTCAGCCCCGCCCGCAGGCGGAGGTCAGAATTGCTGGCCCTGACCGTCTAGTGACGGCCGACAGAATGCGTTCGATGGATAAGCTGCGCTTACAGCTCGTACGCTTCGCGGCGCTGTTATCAGACTGCTCAAGGCAGCGACGGATCTGCTCGAAGCCGCCTCAACACATCCGAACGAACTCCAAGAGGCCATGGATCTGTTCGAGTGCAATGACGCAGCATTGTGCAAGACAAAAAAGGATATCATCGAAGTTCTTGATGCTGATGAAGTTGCCTGGGATAATTTTGACGCCTTGGCGCACAGAGGAAGCATATGTCGCGCCATAAACCACCTGAACTAGGCCTTGAACACTCGGAAGGCACCCGGCAGGAGAGTAACTACCAACGGCACTGCAGGCAAGCCAAATTACCCTTTACCTTTGACCATAGTGTACAAGGGTGTTCACCTAGTAACCCATGCAGACGACACTCCCCCCCCCGCCCTCACTGCAGCTCCCATCCATTAACCTCGGCAGTTGTCCTGCCGAGGCTGCATGTTTCGACGTTCAACGTTGAGCCACGTGGGTGCAAGGGGTTTCGGTGCCGTGTCGAGACGACGGACCGCAGTATCCCGAACATTCCAGGGGTACTGACAACGTGGAAGCCAGCTCCGTGATAGCGTCGAGCGTTCGAATAAAAACAAGTATGAAGAATGCGAGGCTACGCCTGCCGCAGGCAAGGACAACTCGGCTGCTTCCGTCGAAGGAGACAACACAAACAGTGAGGTAAAGGTCGCGAAAGAAAGCATTGCGCCATTACTGTTCGCGTCAGAATATCTTTTCGTTCTGGATTTGATAAAGAAAGAAGCCTTGATGCAACTGCCTGATACCCGGCTATCAGCAATCGTCAATCTAGCGCGGGATGCTGCCCCTAGGTTCGAGTCGGGTTCACCCTTTCTTCCTGAAGTTATAATTGCGGAACCACTCTTTATCACCACTTGCGGTCACTGTGAGGAAACATCGAGGCCTGGTAGACAAGAACCAGAACCACACATGGAGTTGAAGCCCACCAGGAAAATAAACTCATCGGAAATAGAACTTACCGAAAAACAAACCTAAGGAAGGCGCAATACTGATTTGGGAACACCGCTCGACTCGCTGCAGCAGAGATACCGCAACAGCGAAAATTTCAGAATTGCCTCAGAAGACCGTCACTGCAATTACTATAAATATACGGGACTGGAAACGTTTCATCGAGCTTGGAGCACGGTTTGGTTGTCGAAAGCTGGAGCGTGGCGACGTTTGGCTGTCGTGAAAGCTGCGAGACACCGGATTCACCGCTGGAGGCAAAAGAGGTGAGAGAATTTCAGGGCAGCTTTCGAAGGAATGACCTTATGCAAAGAAAACCGATATACTGTGATTGCGGACCAATTACTCAACCCCACGAGGATTTTTTCGCGGGCGGAAGTGGCGAGTAAGACGAGCTGTTTCGACCTGATGAAATTCAGCGACCTGTCGAGCAACAGACAATCATAGCTACGCGTTTGAGCGCAACGACACAAGAAGCATTCGTTGTTCCCAGCTGCTTAGCCGCCACAGAAGAAAGCATCGTCATACACAGCGTGGGTCAGGCCACGCTGCGAGATACGCTGAAGCTCGAGCAGCCTGTCACATACTTCACCGCCGTTTGGCTCAGGTCGCCATACGAGGCAGGAGAGGCATGACGACGCAGTGTAAAACTTGCAGTGTCCTAAGGCACCAAAGAACGAAAGCTCTCCCTACTTGAAGACGGCGTGTACTGGATCCATACGTTTAAGCTGTGCGGCAGCACAGAGGTGTTCCAGATGCTTCAAAGAGGCGCCACCGTGCAAAGTGCTACGGGACGCCCACTTGCCGCTCATGATTGTGGATGGACTGCGGGACTCACTGCGCGAAAATCCCTTTGAGGCAACGGACTCAAGCAGCGGTACAAGAAACTGCTTCTCAGGAACGTGTTTGAGACACAGTGGCAGCTGGAAAAGCTGCTGAACGGTTTAAAAGCTCGGTGTGCAGTACAGCGCTTCTGTTCAAGACCGGATACGAACGTTGCGGGCGCGGGAGGATATTGAATCTCCCGATGGGTACGCGCAAGTCAATCACCATCATCGTGTAGACCGTGGGATTGAAGTGATGAGCTCCCTTTCAGGCAGCCAGGGCCGCTGTCTCGCTTCCGTTGTTCTTATACTATAGGCTCTATGACCGCCGTGGAGAAAGTGTTGTGTTTCCTTCGGTTTTACGTGACGGGAACCTTCCAAGGAAGCGTTGGTAGCGACCGCACCATCTACCGCCACTAGTCGACAGTCAGACGGTATGTGCGCAATATGATCACGGCAGACGTGCTTCCCTGACCTCACCTTTCGTTTAGGTCGTTCGCCGGACATGGCTTCCTCGGGTACTACCATGCGTCGGTTCGTCTGCAGCCGGAGAGTGAGCTTCAGTTATTGTCTGCTCGCAAAACTGTTTCCAGCGAGGCGTTCCATGATCAGGGGTTCCATTTCTCCTCAGCGCGGCAGACAAGTTCGCTTGAGGCGTTGCGTGTCGCACCCTCCTTATCAAAACGTTACTCGTAAGAGAGTACACAGTCCATGCTGCATATCTATGATAAGAGACGATCGCTACACACGTCAACTAGTTTTGTCCAATGTCGTCGTCATCTGGCTGGAAGCCGAGCATGAAAATAGAGTGAGGAGAGTTGCGACCTAAAGTAACAGCGTGATGCCGGAATAAGGGTAAGCGAGAGCGGGAAGATGGTGAAAGAACTGAGAAAGTGAGGGGATTGGACTCAATAAAAAAAAAAGAACCAAAGACTCTAGAGACGTTCGTGGAGCACGAGTTGTGAAGGGCAAAACGAAATAAAGGAAACAAAATAGGAAAGTTGTTGTTTTCGTTCCTTCCTTCGCAGCACATGCCCATTTCGGCGATTTACCAGCCATGGGGAGCCTTGGCAAGCTAATGTACCCGGTTTTCAAAACTTGTAAAACTGTGAACTCGAAAATGTAAAAGGTGTAGAATAGCGCGTGCCGTGTGACTCCTGAGCGTGATGGCACGTCAGTACGACAGGTGCACACGAGCTGCGCAGAACGCCGACCCTGTGTGGTTGTGGCGTATACCAGTCTTTTTGCTGACGAAAATCACGAAAAAATGAAAGAGAAGAAACTGAAGGAAACATTGTATGGCAGAAAAGAAGCCCGTCGAAGTAATTCATGCCAAAAGACAAAAAATAATTGCGAGAAAAAAAGACGCAATTACAATGTACGAGGAAAGAAGTTTTTAATAAGTATTCGGGGCTTTCGCTTTCAAAGCACGTCAACAGACTTGAGTTCAAGGAGGAAATTTTTTATCGAAAAGCGGACGGAGGGTTTTGATACAGTAACAGCGAGATGAAATTATTTTCAATGTGGCGCGCTTCCACCACCCGTTTTCTTTTTTTTTTTTTGCTAGTCAGCCATAGTCGCGTGATTGCATTGTCTGCCAATGAGGGCAAAAAGTGCTTCATAGAAAAAAAATTTCAAACAAAAAGCTCATATGAACGCTTGAAAAAAAAATAAATGAGCTTTGTAATAAAATACAGTGTAATAAAATAAAAGCGCAATATGATAAAGTAGTTGGATTTGCTTGCCCCTAGTAACCACCAGTTCAACAATGGAGCGAGTGAACGCACTGACAAAGCCGCCACGCCCTAGCCGTGCCCCCTTGCCATGCACCGGTTACGTCAAATATATAGGTAGCAAATTCAATTAATGGGATTTTTCAAGCATTTGAACTCGGCCTCGAAATGTTACCATAATGTTACGTAGCGCCACCAAAGATTGTCTCCCTAGTTTCATTCACTATCGGGCCTTCTGGAATAGCACCCATCGTCGATCCTCAAGTTCATAAGCAAACATCTCTTTTAATGAGCGCCATGCTAACGCATCCCCAAAAGTACTAAGTGGATGCTACATTATATCTTTTTGAAGCTGTACGATATTTGCCCGCGCATGCTCACGCGCATGAAAATTTTGTCATGTGTTAGGTACCGCTCGAGGCACGTAACGTTTTGAAAAGAGATAAAATCTTATCGTAAACTGATATAAAGTCATAAATGGGATGAAAGTAATCAACTTTGGATATGCCTGGAGTAGACGGTAGAAAAATACCCCAGATAGGGACGATGGTTCGATTTCCGGCCGCGGCGGCTGCTTTTCTGATGAGGCGAAAAGCAAAAATGCTCGTGGGTACGAGATTTCGGCGCACATTTAAGATCCCCAGGACCAAATTAATCCGGAGCCCTCCACTATGGTGCGCCTCATCCTCTGCGTTGTGTCAGCATGTTAAACACTACAATCAATCGATACCAAAGTGTGTATTGTTTTAGGATACTCGCGAAATTATATGGCCCAAGCGATGTGACGGCACAGCGGCCCGTTGTGTTTGTGTAGCGCATACGACGAGGTAGTTAATCTGGGTCGAAGCGCCCTCGTAGCTTTGTCTAATACCCGTGGCACACGAACACAAAAAAGGACATTAGGTGCCTAATGCCTTACGTTTTAATGCCATTAATTCGCTGCTATACGCAAAACTCTAATTACATTCACTGTAATGTCATTTTTGGTTTCAGGAATTCCGCACAACTCATTCGCCGTCAGGAACACCTTAAATATGCCTCTTCTCGAACATGATGAGCACCAAAAGACACCAACGGAACTCTCAGCACCAGAGTGTGCTGAGAGTTTCGTTTATGCGCAGTCTTGGTGGGGAAGTTCTGGAGAAGGCGAAGTTCACTAAATCTGTTACTCGTCGTTTGGAATTTTTCGGATTGGCCACCGCTGGCAGGCGATCGGCAGCTGCTGAAGCCACTTTTAGCAACGGCTCACACTATTTTTTTGAATACACTATTTTTCATTAAGTTTTCTTTCACAAAAAAACTCATCTTTCACCTTTCTAAGACATTTTTCTCTACGATAAAAACTTCTAAAATATGAGTGAATTTCTCTTTTTGGTCATTATCACCATCATGCCTACAAGATTTAGGGCCTTAGCGTTTTCGCGTGTAGCACGGCCCGCCCAAATGATGTCATTCGATATCTTAAGGGTTTAAACACTTAATGTCGTTTTTTGTGTACCTGTGGCACGGGTACAACTTACCTTCGCGTGCAGTTCGTTACAGAAATTGGCATCACCACCCCTGTAACTAAACAAAACGTTTAGAATGCGTCCGGATACAGCTGTGTTGTCACTGGGGTGCCGAGCACAAATAAATACATTAAGGACGTGGATCCTGCCGTGTTCCGGTGGACCCGCGCGTTGTGCGTCTGAGCACAAGGATGTGGGTGCTATATCGGCACTATGAAAGTTTTTTTGCATCGAGGTGGAAAACGAAAACATATCGACACCCTATCGATACCTTAGAAATATCGACACCCGGGTGTCGATATTTTGGCGAACGTTCAATGCCTCCCGGTGCTCATAATTACCCATGCGTGTTAAGCACATCTCGCAGAAAAGGTCAGAAGCAGACTTGGGCGCAAAATCGCCCAAAATTCTGTTTCCCTTACTTGGTCGACAATCCCAGCTGCCGCAGAAAATTACAGCCGTCGAGCATCAAAAACAAGTACTATATTATCGCCCCATTCAGAGCTTGTCATTCGATCTGCACTATACACAGATGTATTTTGCTTAGTGATCCAGTCATGTCTCGTTCATATAGACCCCGTTAATACGGACACCCAGCAATATGGACGAAATGTTCGGCCACCGGTCTCTCACCATGCAATTCTGCCCCGTTAATATAGGAGCCCGCAGTCCGGAGTATGGACGGCTATTTGGGGGACGAAACGGGCAATCACAGGCGTTTTTGTCTCGTTATTTGGACACGGGTCCACAAAGCAAAAAGTACAAAATATGACGGGTGACCCGCGTAGGCCCCAGTGCGTGCTAGGAAATCACTCTTGGCAGAAGCACACAAAGCCGAAGCATGCATTTAACCCGGAACGCTCTTCCTTCCAGCACCATCGAATTAGATCAACAGCATTCATGATCAGCGAACAACACTCTAGGGTAGTGACGACGGGGTGACACCCTTTCCCTATCAAACAAGCCACCCCTACGCGGCATATGCCGGAAAGAGCAAGTCCTGAGCCTCAGGACACGGTAACAGGACGACAAAAATTCGTGCAAAAATTTAATGCACATAAATGGCAAGGCTGTAAGCTCATCAACAACTGGGTGCAAAAAAACGCCAATGAAAATAGAGAAAGAGACCAACGCCTTGGAGCCTGTGAGAAACAAGCAGATTCTGGAGATTGTCGGCGGATCCGTTCAACAGTTACATTAACTTGAAGAAACCTCCGTATCGACAGGAGCAGCCAACGGGGAAGACAGACAAGCCTTTACTCGACCTGAAGCTCGCCGTGGCTTTCAGACGGCTATCGCATACCTTGAACAGGAGGGACACGCAGTATGCGTATTTCTAATTACCGACGTAGTGCGCTTTCTGGACACTACAGTAGGATCGAAGGCATCAGTGCAAACTCCCATCTCCATGTTGTTTCACTGAATATATGGTGTTCTTTTTTGGAAAGATTATTTCTTAATGGTTGCGTTTTTGACCTTGATTCGGTATTATGGACAATTTTCTGGGGAACGGAGGCGTCCATATTAATGAGACATGACTGTATGCATCCGCGCTGTTTTCGGGGGCGCAGCCTCGTTTATAAGATTATTGTGGTAGCAAAGTAAGATTGCATCCATCGCTATCTGAACTCTACCTATGTTTCATAGGTGCATCGGATTAATGTTAAAATGGCACTAGGTGTCGTGCACCCGTAAGCACATCAACCAATTCCCGTCTAAGTACCTTGCTGCATCTTCAATGTTCGGGTAAAGACAGTACGCCAAAGAGGTATTAGGAAATTTCTAGAAGAGGGAGTGAAAATCACGTTCACTTCTTGCTTTGACCTCAATACGCTGCACTGTAGCCGCCCTTCCACTTATTTTCATCACATTGTAATCACATAGCAGACAATCGTGAACTTGTAAAGCATGCGTCCTTTCAGTACACTGTCGTGGCAAAAAGTAGCTCTTTTAACGCATTCAAATGGATTGTACACCCGTGAGCTTCAAGTGCTTCTGAAAGCACTTCAAAAGATGGAATGCAAACTCTCTGCGCATACAAATCATTTAAATACGTAAAAACAACGGAGAAGTTGGCGGAAGGTGGCCAGTTGACGCAACCAGCAAGCAATATTTCGTTGTGAATAAATTACTTGCCAAAGTAAAAATAACAGCGTTTGTGTGGTATCTTGATCTTTTGTCATAGCAATTCACGTTATGTTCGTCCGTATTCTAGAATCCTATCAATGGTCGTCTTCTATGTCCTCAAACTTAGTGAAGGTACATGCTGGGATAACGAGTTCTTTTAGCGAATGAAAACATTGGTGCTGCATTCAAGTAATTTCGATATTATCAGAGAAGGAAAACTTGTTAACAACCTGTCTGCAAAATTTTAGAACGAAATATTGTTTAGTAGAAATTGTGGTTTGGCGGCAACTGTTAAGTGAGAAGTCACCTACGGCTCCCAGGGTAATATAAAAGTGCTAAGACATGATATTTTTCTGTACGAAGAGAGGGCGGTTTCGCTAATAAAAAATGTAGGAAAAGAGCACATAGTTTCTCGAAAGTTATATGTATACTACGTATAATAAGGCATTCAGGAAAGTAAATTCGTACGTTACTTATACGCCTCAGTGAATAGCACTTAAGCTCATGACAATCTTGGGGCACCTTGTGTTTGTGAATTATTCAAAAGCACTCGGGAAAGATGCTAGTAAGTCAAGCCGACGACGTTAAAGCCCAGCGGGGAAACATTATTACGGAGAAAAAATAGTTGTGTCAAATATTCAACGGAAAAACCAACAATACACGCCACAGAATGACATACTACAGGATGTAGCCACAAATATAAATCCGGAAAGTGCGCAGAGATACGTAGAGGGAGAAACCAAAGAAGTGAGCTTGACGGGGCGTTTTTTCAAAGCACGGAGAAATAATGAAGGCAGTTTATCTGCGGCCCTAAAATAAAAATTTAATAATGAATTTATAATTCTTAGCCTCATGTATGGACGTAACTTTAAAGAAGTACCAAACCTCTTATAAAAATTATATACGCCTGACACAAATATGTTATACGTCGTAATTCCAGGTAGAAAGCGATCTGCCTGAATTTCTGAGAAGCTTCGATGGAAACTGCTTTATAAAAGACGCTGCGCCAGCCGGAAACAAATTACTCGGGCATATCATGCATAACAAAATGAATGCGTCTGCATAGAACTACCGCACTCACTCGCACATAACTCGACGACCATTAAGGGCGGCGTCCTCCATCCGACTTCACAATTTACAAACCAACAACGTAAGGCAATGACTACAGTTCAACGTGCTATTGACGTGCAAAAAAATCAGATTCATATTCAATATTTTTCGAAAGAAGAGGAAAGGGTGTTCACAACGGGTAACGTATGGGGACGAAGATCCCTATGTTCAAAACCGAAGGCGGGGCCTCCTGTATGCAACTTGTTCAGACATAGCAACAACCACATAGAAATAATGTAACAAAATAGGATAGTAACAACAGCATATCATCATCATCATTACAGCAGTTGGCGGCTGTATAAGGAATCTATAGGGATACTGGTAGGGAGAATAAATGCTTATTGGAGCAAACGCTGGTGATTCGATTGGATGTGTTGGCCTCAGTCTAGGTACCATTGGACCTTGGCTGCAGCCCTGGTACAGGTGACAAGAGAGACGCGGTCAGCGTGGCCCGAGATGGTCCCCAGGGCCTCCCACTGCAATGGGAAGAGTAGAGATGAAGGGAAAGAAGGAACGGGGTGCACTGGCAAGCCCATACCATGTGGTAGGTGTCACTAGTTGGGGGAAGAAGTAACTCCTGAGGAGGCACAGGGTTGGTGAGGTGGAGTGGAGTATGGATGCGGTATAGTAAATGTTTGTGAGTGACGCCAGATGAAGGATAATTGCCTTGTTAGTCATGGCTGTGGTTGAGGCTGGGGAAGGTGAAGGTTGCGCAGTGGGGGAGGGTGTCATCGGTCTGGGATGGAACATAAGGAGGTGATCATATCTTAATTTTTTTATCGTTCCAGAAGGGGGAGGCTAGGGAAGAAAGTGTTTCGAACCGCTTCATGGTAATGCAACACGGAGAACTGTCGGGACAAAGAAAATGAACCAGCACGAATGCTGATGAATTGTCGTCGCTTTCTCCGTTTCACGTCTGATTTTGCGGTTGCATTACTCTGAATATGTGCCGATTGGCACAATTCTCGATCATTTGGCCGCTATCTTTAGCCGGTATGCGGGGGCCGATACGGTGATGACATATGGAGTAGAAACTTCTTTGGCGGCTGACTGGGCATTTTGTAAACAAATTTCTACGAGCCCAACTAGTCATGGGAAGGGGGACAGAAGTAGCGCTCAGTGATAGAAAGAGCGCGTAATCAGAGTACAACCTCGGGTGGAAGATTGGGGTGGGAATGCACTGGGACAAAATTACAAGCGATTAACCACTGTGGCAGCAGAAGTGGCTAGCGAGATGCGGAGGTCGAAGTGGAGGAAGACCAATAACTCGTTGGAGGAGGGAAATCAGAACACTTGGAGGCAACAAATGGACACAGGCAGTGTAGGGAAGAAGGGGTTAGAGACCTTTTAAATGCAGAGCATTTCTTTAACTCACGATGTCACCCGGCGTTGTCGGCGTTGGCGTGCCTCGGCGTCCGCAACAGCCGTTCCAGGTGCGCCCTCTCCCCCCTCCTCCTCTCCCGCATCACGCTACACTCCTCGCTCTCAACAACAGGTCCGCACCCCTCCCCCTACACTATATAAAAAATAATACTTACCGGCGCCTGGTTTCGATCCCACGACCCTGCGGGCGGAACGCAACGTACATACATGGTGCTCTACCCACTGCGCCACAAAGCCGACACATAATGGAAGGCTACGAACGCGCCTTATATCCTTGACTCATTCAAACTACGGCTGCTGATACAACGCATTCACTACCTGTGGGCGGAACGCGAGGTACATGGTGCTCTTCCCACTGCGCCACAAAACCGACACAGAATGAAAGGCTACGAACGCGCCTTATAGCCTTGACTCATTCAAACTACGTCAAGAAGCTGCTGATATAACGCATTCACTACCACCAACTCCCCAAACACTAAACGTTAACGCAATACACCACCCCCTCTGCGACGCATTTACTCGAGTCCCCCTCACGGGGAGATGGGCCCTTTTGGAAAGGTCTCGCCCTGCAGTGGACTCCCAGAGAGTGATTATGATAATAATTCTGATAACTACGACGATGATGATGATGATTATAATAAGGGGGAGGAGCAAACAAAACCAAAGATGTAACGGCAAATGAAGTTGCAGAAAATATTTCATGAAACGAAATGAAACGATGTTTTGAGTGAGCCCTCTTTTTCAACCCACTACTGTGAACGTGCCTTGTTAGATAAGTTCCTGTGATGTGTGCCCTTGCCAGAAGCCTGTTATGTGTGCGTATGAGTGTTTATTCTGCTCTTTTATATGCCTGCGTTTCCGAGGAAAGTCGTTGGAACAAAAAAGCGCCCGTCTCGCATGGCCACTGTTTTGTCGCACCTGCGCCAAAACTTCTCTTAGAGTCGTGAACCAACTCGCCCTAGAATGATTCATCAAAAGTATTCATGGGGCACTTTCGCCGATGGCAATTTCGCATGGCTCTTTTTGAAACTCAGTCTGCGACATACCGTCCCCCACGTACGTAGAGTCCCCAAACGTCCTGGTAGACCTTGATGCATCTACTGTTTCCCTTTAAATGCTCCCGCTATTCTCTTGAACAACTGCTGAATGGAGCTCGGTTTTGACTTTCGTTGTCTAGTGGTATAGCCGCGGGGTTTAATGCCTACGGGCTGTGGTTCGAGCTCTAGCCATGCCAACAAATGTTTTGCCCAAGTCGAATAATTCGCTATACCGAAATGTTCTCTAAGATTCGTATGAAAAAGAATTTCACGTAAATAAAAGTTGTTTATACCTTTGAGGCCACTTTACGTGCAGGGCACAGCTTATCGTTACTTTTAACTAACGTTTTACATCGCACCCCAAGTGCCTGGCTTGTACGTACGTGGGAACGGAATGTCGTTTGAGTGTTGCCGAGTCACTATCACGGATACATAGAGAAATTGATGCTATTTTCATGTATTATCTGCGGCTGAATGAAGTTTTCATTTTGCTTTCTTTCACTGAATAAACAACCTGAATTTTGCTCTTCAGCTATTTGCTCTCAGACAACAACGTGTTTACAAACAATTCAACGCATTAGCTAACTTCCTGATGAGGCGTCTTATTTCTCTGGCCTAAATATTCACGACGAAGCACTGTAGTCTGAAATCTACAAATTCGGGGAAATTTTATTCAAGCGGAGCTTTTTATGGCAACCTTGGGAATGCACAGCTGAATGGCTAACTGAAGCACAACCAGGAAACTTCGGTTGTCTAGGCAAAATGATACTCCCTGGCAGGCGCTCTTGCAGGACAGACTTGTCAGAAGGTTTTGCATCTGGAAACAATAGACCAGCCAACTTTTACATGTCTCGAAATAAGCAAACTCTAAAAACATAGGTGAATCAAGTTTTACATTGGTTGGAATGAACAAAATACCGCTTAGAGTGAATTCCGCGGTTCGCAATTGCGTCGCCGTCACTTTAGTGCGTCGCCAAATTGCAATCGTACGAAGTATGCATTGTTATCTACCATGTAAGAAAATAACCAAAAAACATTGCAAATTATGTATTCGCTCTAGAGAAACATGAGTAATAATTAGATGTGGCTGAAAATAACCCAATGAAAACTACAACGAAACCCTCTCTCTTCTAAAAAAATGAAGCTGGATCTCAACACTCCTTCTCTAGAAAAAAGTACAGCGCTGCTTCCATGTTGGCTATGCAGTGCCACGAAACTTGTAAGTGGATATTGGGAAATGGTAACAAGTTTACACTATCACGCGAGCGTGCGACACTCTTACAGACTGCTTTCAGATCTCTGCAACACTGTACAAGACGCCCAAATAGACGAAAACAAACGAACCGAAATGCGGAAAAATGTCACACTTGCAGTACGCTTAAGGGGGTCACCACAGAACGTTTCAGGTAATTATTGTCTACTACTTGTCTCGTTTAAAGTGGGTTAAAAAACACGTTGAAAGAAAAATTGGAATTAAGTCTGGCTAACAAAACATAGGGCATGCTTCTGGTTCAGGTAAGGTCAAGTTATGAGTGAGGCCAGAGTGAGGTGAGGTGGAGGGGCGTTTTCTGGTGTTCAGGAATTGGTTTGGGAATCCCTCTCCTTCAATTCCTCCAGAAGCAAACAGCTTAGATCGGACGTATGATGGGATGGCACACGTCTACAGATGACACAGCGTGGTCAATGAGGACGCTACCCATTCACAAAACCCTGGCCAATAGCGGCGTCGTATACCATGGCATACAGCACTGGTTAGTTTAGATCAAGTTAGAATGAATCAGCGGATAACACCAAAGTGAACAAACTGTATTTGGGGACGGTGGTTGGGCCTCCTCGTGATACTTTTACTCGACGTCTTCTCTGGCTAGGCATTCACAACATCGTGGCGTAAATCATGAAAGTCTAATGAGAAGCTCGGCTCACCTAGCTTTGAACACGCGCACCGCCGAGGTCTTGTGAAATTTGTGTACCCTCTACGCAACACCCCCTTCCTATCATCTGTGCACGCAAGACATTCTCCTTCTTATAAAAGAAGAAATTTCCAAGCCGGCGCCTGGAAATTTGCCTGGTGCCGTTCTTGCATTGGACTTGAAGGGAGCCTTCGACAATGTCTCTCAATCTGCCATCCTCTCCCGTCTCACCGAAACTGGCTGCGACTTGTGTACTTACTCTTATATTGCCGATTTTCTCACCAACAGACAGGTGATCCTCAAATAACGCGAGGCCAAATCTAGGCCCATCACCCTAGGAGATCCAGGCACTCCTCAAGGCTGTCTTCTTTCACCTTTAAGATTTAAATTACACTACTCGACCTCCCTTGTCAGCTCGAAGATATTCCCCGTGCTGATCCTGCATTGTATGAGGATGATATTACAATTTGGATCGACACAAGTGTTTTTATAAAAAAAACATGATACCGTTCAAAGAACCGCGGAAATCGTGAAACAATATGCCCCATGAATTGGCTTTGGCTGTTCCCCTCATAGGTTCGTACGAATTGTACGACTCATTGTACGAAAAATCCTCCTGCATTCAATTAAGAATCAGTTTGAATTACCCTCAATGGTCACCTTATATGTTCCAGCCCTTCACTCAATATACTTGGTGCTACTATCCAGGCTATTACAACGAACGATCAGGCCACATCCAAGCTCACCACAGTATTTACTCAAGCCACACACATGCTTCACCACATCTCCAATCGGCATCGCGGCATGAAGGAAGAAGGCCTTCTCCGTCTTATCTGCGCCTTCCTTGTATCACGGGTCATCTACATTGCCCCCCTACATTACTCTCACCCAACGTGACACACAAGCCACTGATCGCCTCATCCACAAAGCTATAAAAATCTCTCAATCTCTCTATTTCCGCCGCGACACTAAACTTCCACAATTAGTCATTCACAACTCGGACTGGGAACTCGTCGAAGGTCATTGTTTCCAGTCAACGTCTGCGCCCAACTCCAACGCTAAAAGGACTGGCACTTTTACAGGACCTCAAAATGTGAACTCCTTAGTAAGGTGAGGAATTGGGCTAGTTGGATTTGCGTGTTCGTAAACAGAGATTGAGGTCGCTAAGGACACAGTTTTTTTAAGGAACATATGCAAACGATGTGGACCGCACGAGCGCAAACTAACAACTGATTTTTAGAAGGGAAAAAAAGTTTTGCTTGGGCATCAAAACATTTACAAAGGGTTACAAAGTACAACTGGAAAGGTGGGGAGGGGGAAAAGAAGGCACATTTGTGGATAAAAACGGGCGCTAAGCACTGTAACCTGTTCAATGGATCATTATCTTTGTTTATATGACTGAGCTACAGCGTAATCGGCGTTTGACGCTTTTGTCGGGCTGGCCCCGCCTTAAATAGAATTTATAAAGAGCAGTTCATAGAAAGAAGCCTTGGTACAGAGCACGTAGGACATCATGAAGTTAACTGGCGCAGTCGACAACATCTTCAACAGCAACGACTCAGCCAGCCGGCGGGCAAGACGGGCCCCTCGATGGACGGAGCGCGCGGGGTCATCGCGGCCTGCTGAACGAGACCGGCAGGAGCAGCGAGCTCGCTAGCCAGGTGGAGAAGCGGCTCGCCCGGCGCTCTGTGGACATATCAACGGAGACCGCGCCAATCTCTTTTGCATGCTGAGTGGCAGAAACGCAGCTTGACCAGCGGTCAGTGGATGCAGCTGCAGCCTGCTGAATGGGAGCGGCTGGAATGTTCCTAAAAAGTAATACACCGAAGACTCCAGACAAGCACCTTTTCTCAGCCAACTTGGATACATAAGATGTACGCCGGCCACTACCCTGCCACATGTAAATGCTGCCCTAACCCATGTACCCTCATACATATGATCTTGGGGTGCGCACATAACTCCGCTCTACCATCTTTACTCACTTCCCTTCACCTCCGTGAGCTGTGGGAGAACCTGACTGCCATCTCCGGCTTGGATGCCCAGAAGCTCCTGGTGTCCAGGGCAGAGGCAGCATGGTGGCTTCATGGTCTCCTGTACCAAGGTACCACTTCTGCATTACCAGGCTCAAAATAAAATTTTCCTTCGTTCCTTCCTCTTGCTACCACAACTGGCCGGCCTGAACCTTGCAATCCGGGGGAAACTTTAGGTAGCACCAATACCGAACAATATGCTGTCCGACCGGAATTAGTGACATAACCATAAGCTCTCCACACGGACTCAGAATGGCACCGAGACAAACCAAATGCCATCAGCATAGGGGAGAAGAAACAAACCAGCGATGAATCAACCTCGCACTGCGTGTACAATCTTGTCAAAATTTTCTAGGGCAAGAGCTAAACGTTTAGGCCGCAAGAAATTCAATGTACAAGCTTACGTCGAAAGCGAGGCTGACTGGTTTTATGCCGGAAAGCTAGACAAAACCCCTTTCGTTCTTACTGTTACAAAATAGTTTTTTCACATTTAAAAGCTAAAGCTTTTTCTTTGAATTCTTCCTCCTCGAGAAATATTACGATTCGCGTAGAAAATTTTCACAAGGTTGTACATGCATTCTAGCGCGACGACAGACGAGACAGCTAGTGGTATTGCCATTCGCCGCATTTACATCGACTCGAATGTTGAGGCCATAATGACCCACCGTCAGTAAAAACAGAGTCCCAAACGGCATGTTTGGCGTACGAAACCGCCTTCTAAATACACAGGCGCGATGCATTCTCCAACGTATCCCCATAGAATGACTTTTCCCGATTGTTCTCTGCTGGAGCCCAATTCCCGCTTCCCTTCCTGGCAACGGGCACGCTCACGCGCTCGCTCGATACCTGACTCGACGAGCACTATGTGTAGAAGCCAGGATATTTACTGGTGCATTCAGAGGTAGAGAGCTGTAAAACACATCAAAACCAGGAAGCCTGCATAACTTCTTACAGATGCCTTTATACTCATACACTGCTTACTATTCGTCACCCAATACCTTGGCCCCGAATCATTCACCCCTGGAGCCAGTCTTTTCCGCTCCCTGTGGAAACCCTGACACAACAGGGTATCAATCCCGCATTCTCCTCCCGCTTCGTCCACTAGGGATGTTGCTCGGTCCAGCTCATACCTTCAATATAGGCAACACCCTTTGAGCGGGAGTGAGGGATACCAACAGCTGACAGAGTCCTGAACTTCGGGCACCATCAGAGAGAAACGCAGCTTGACTGTGCAACGTGTGCACATTTAAAGCTGAACAAAATTTTGCCCCCCGCTTTTTTTATACTTTAGTTAATATTACGAGACAGCTCGTAATGCCATTCGTTCTGGACCCTCAATTCTGTATGGACCCTCCAAATCTGTACCCCTGTATAGATATACCGGATTGTAGGTCGAACGAGCCTTAATCTTCTTTTTACAGCGAAGCTGTTAAGCAAATCGTTATTTTTTGTGTCCGCAGTTAAAAATGCCAAGAAAATGTGAGCGCACGTGAGTGCGTGCCTCCCAGCGCTCGCCCAGCGTTTCTGGCGCACGTTTGTCAAGCCATGCATGCACACTTAGGGAGATTGGACAAGATTGCGGTGACCGCCCGGAAGGTTTTTTAAACCAAGAAAACGGCGAGCGCTCTTGTTTGCATGCCTCGCTGCGACCATTCAGCGTCCCCGGCGCAGGTTTGTCAAGCCAAGCATACACACTGAGGGAGATTGGCCAAGATTGCGGTGACCGCTCGGAAGGTTTTTTAAACCAAGAAAGCGGTGAGCGCTCTTGTTTGCATGCCTCGCTGCGACCATTCAGCGTCCCCGGCGCAGGTTTGTCAAGCCAAGCATACACACTGAGGGAGATTGGCCGCCAAGATTGGCAAAAAAAATACTGCAGTGTTCGCCGTAATCGTACCAACACTTGCGCGGAACGATAAATACACGTCACAGCGTACGCCCCATCAAGGTAATGTCCAATGATTATCACTCTAAAAAAAACTGAAGGGAGCTCGCACTTATAGTGACACCTAGAGAGTATAGCTCGTTCGGGCAGCGAAGAAGCAAATGGTTTGCAATTGCGAACTTAAACCGTCGTGATGGTCGTGGAATTTCAGTACAGCTTTGCTACCTTCAAGTCTTATGCGTTAGTGTGAGCTTCCTTCCAAATTTTTCTATTCGGAATGCTAGAAAACAGAGGGCCACTAATGAGCGCGTGAACAGAACAAGGCCGTTAGGGATCGGCGACTACACTGAAAATGGGATGACAACATATAAAGGAACAGCACGGACACTAATAAAACAAAATAGGGATGGTTGAAAGTAATTGGGGCAGGCTTTTGTCCAAATGACGGCAGCTGATGGTTGATGAGGACGATGAAATCAACAAAAATATACACTTGTGCTTATATGTTGGTATTAAGCAACATATAAGGGAATTGCTCTCAATATTCAGGTATTAGGAGAAAAATGGCACTGACTAAATTATCAGAGTTCACAATTATAAAAACCCTGATTTATGATTCGGATACTTAATAACCAACGGCTTCGCCGCTGCTTCAAAACTGCCGAATTTTTCCTCATTTAAGCTTCATACGGCAAAAGAAATACAAGTCAGGAGGCGGCGAAGCCGTGCATAATTCGTCATTCAAATGAACACCTCACCGCTTCCACGCCAATTCCAACGAAACGTTGGAAATTTAGGCGCAGACCATGGTCGAACCACACAGCCGGCGTCAACCCGCTCAACTTTTTAAAGGCAATCTTGCTTCTCTTTTAATTGGGCCGTTCGGACGAAGACTCCTAGCGCCCTCTGGTCGCCCAGGAACAAGCGGTGCTGGCGGCCTTTTGGTTGGTGTAAATAAAAGGATCTTTCTCTCTCTACCTCCCTCCTCTCTTCCTCTCTCACTCGCGGGGCTGGTAAAAAAATGCCGGGAAATAAAAGGGTGCGGGGGAGCGAGCGTGTGCAAATCTTTTTCGCCGTAGGAGTAATGACTATGACTCAAGGAGGGAACGAAACCCTGAAGCCGAGGCCACGCGGGGCCTCATAATTTACGGCCTAACGCGTTTCTCGCGCGGATTGATAACAGAAACTACGTAAAAAGTCGGGAAACGAGACGACGAGGGTGATACACGTCTCGGTTCGCGTTCCGGAACGAAAGGGATAGCGGCGCTATGATGACTTGAAATGGCTTCCACGTAATGGGAAAACCAGCCGGAACGCAGAAACCAGGGCCATATCTGCTGGGACAGCGCCCTCGAGGCAACGTGACCGCTCAACTTTGCTCTGAACGCCACGTGTTTTCCTAGCGCCCGATAAAAAAGGAAAAAGAAAACGAGCTAGGAAAGTTTGTGCTGAGTCGATCTGCGAGAACGCATGGGAGGAACATTTCGCACCGGGTTCGTGTGCGGGGAATAGCGCTCGTGACCACCGCACATCTTTTGGAAGACACGGAAGACGAGCCCGTTTTGAAAATTACCGACGACTCACCGTTTCTTTCCCGTACAATTTAAAACGCCCGACGCCTAATTCAGCAATGATCCCATTTTAAACCCATGCGGCTTATAAACCTCTACTGCCTACTATTACGAGTAATTAAATAAGCATAGTATATGCAAAGGATGGTTGCATGGGTATTCAGGCTTTCCCGTTTTTTCTGCAGTGGATAGGGAGTGCTGGTAACGTCAGTAAAAGTACCTTGTAGCCAGAAATGCTCTGTCCTTTAGAATTTCGAAGGCTAAGATAAACGAGGTGTGTAGCGAACTGAAGAAGCAGTGTAAGGTCGGTCAGTCTTCTCGTATTGCGAATGTTGAAGGCAGCACACGAGCTGGATGCAGTTACAGGTACACAGGATCATGTGCTGGTTGATTTGTACCATTCCTGATCTGATTTTTACTGAACGTAAATACATGACATCAGTGGTCCAAATGACCTTTATTTACTTTGGGCGGTGTTTTGTCGGTAGGTTGGTTGGTGGTCGGTGCGTAAGAGGTTCTTGAAGATTGGGAGCCTGGATAATTACGACGCTTGGATTTTTCGCCCGACAACCGTAAGGGATTTACCGTGCTGTTCTTTAGGCAGCCACGCATAGACACTGGAATAAAGAAAGTCACGTGCTTCCATATGGGCTGGTGCAGGGAATGCTGAATTGCGCCAAAGGGAGGAGGGGGTGTTAACCAATACAAGGCTTGCACATGACGTTCCCACCGCCCTTTCTGGCGGACTGTTCCAATTTTTCTCCATGCTGGCCCAGATAAGGGCAGAAGATTAGTTCACGGTCTTTTACACTGCATGCGGTGCACCAACACGGCAGCTACATTGACGCCGCTGCACGGTATTAATTAATTTAATGCTGTCTTCTAGCTCCCCTGCGAGGCCACGTGCGATCGAAGATAACGTACCAAAATTTGTAGCATGCGCCATCAATCGCACTCTAGTTGCTTGTATTACTGTTGCTTCTCCTGATCAATGCGCAGTTACATATCGGTAAGGCTACACGTAAGTTGAAATGCTTACCTGAAGCCCACAGGCCTGGTGTGCCTTTAAAAGCACCGTGCTGCGGTACCGTTAAAGGGGTTTGCCACCTTCTGGGCCTGGAAGCACTCCCAAGGTTATAATGTATCGTGTATACCGTCGACCCGACTTAAAACGATCCCAGGTAGAAATATATATCGGTTATAACGACCACATTTCGGTGCACGTACGACTTGTCTATGCTGCCCATTGAAAACGACCCAGGATACCCCAAAGTCAGGATACCGCATCCACGGATTAACGCCTCCTCACAGTCATTTTTCACCCCAGACTGCCTCAGACTGGAACCACCTTCCAGACCCTATTGCCTGTATACAACATTCGGTATGGTTCAAAAACACCTTAGCTAACATTGTATATTAAGAATGTTGTGTACTTCCCTGCCTTTAATTACTGCTTACGGTACTTATTTGCTTTGTTACCTAGCTAACATTGTATAATTAGGAAATGTTTGTGCCTCATATTGCCTCTAATTTCAATCGCTGTATTTGCATATTACCCACTCCCCTCTGTAATGCCTTCGTGCCCTGAGGGAGTAATAAATAACTTAAATAAACTGCGTTCAGATATACCGAATGTTTTTGAAAGCGCCCTTCTTTTATAACGAACACTTCCGACACGGTAACGGTAAAGATATGGCGCATACGAAGTAAAAAAAAAAGAATCAAAACAGTCCTTAAAGCATGAAATAGGAAGCGTGCTGGTGCGTTCACCGCTTCAGTTTGATCATGACGAAGGTATCCCAGTTCGGGGAGCAACGGTCGAGGAGTTCGGACGCCCCAACCGAGTTCACTCACTTTCCAGACGATTCCAGTTAGAATGGTAGGGAGGTACAAAGGAAAAATGAAAGAATGAGAGAACATGAATAGTGGCGGTCAGCCAGCGAAGCCCGGTAGTTAACCAGCGAAAGCATAGACTTCAAGATACCGCACTCCGCATCAACTGCCGCTCAAGTGTTGCTATCGCCAGTATCGATCTTCACGCCGCCGAGTCGACGCGAACACGGCACGAAGCACTGCAAAAAGCGTCTGTGGTACCTTAGTGACTTAGCTGCCATCTAGAGATCGTGGTTCGCCGGAACTTCGTTTGCACAGTTGCTGATATCGAATCGTGATGACATTCGAACTTTGAAACTTCTCTTTTCCCCGGCGAAGCGACGCAGCTCCCGTACGGTCAGCCCGGCAAGGCTGGTAGCTATCGAAGTCATTACGGCGAGTGGAGATTTCGAAGGCGTTCGAAAGGATTTCTTCGCGGCCGCTGTGCCGGTAGCAGCAGGTTGTACGCAAACTATTAAGTTCAGTTTGTTCGTAAGCAGGCAGCGAGCGTCCCTTCATAAAGTCAAAAGCTGAACTTGCCGCCGGAGGGCTTGTTCAACAACATGTTCGCCGATTTGCGCAAGTTTTAAAGGGCGAGTCCAAATACAAGGAACTAGTGATATAACGACCACTTGTCGCGGCACTTAAGAGTTGGTTATAAGCGGGTTCAGCTATATTACGTTATACATGGCATCAATTCCGTGGTTGCAGCCTATAGTTATTATATCAATTTGTCTATAGTGTGTTATACCAGGTGGCACATAAAAGCATTTCGCGATTATTTCGCTGCAAAGAACTTCCGTAGTTTTAGTTTGCAGTTAGATTTATCACTTTCTTAGAGTCTATAGTTCGCTATTTCAGGTGGCACAGGAAAGTACAATCGTGATTATGTCGCTACAGCAGATGGGTGTGCTACAGTGGTCGCTGTGCATAGTTTATAGTTGGAAGCGCTTTTTGCCGTAAGTCTGCCGCTGCTTCGGCGGCGCCATGCGTCAATCGCGTTGAATGCGGCGCCTCGTGCGCACAGCACTTTTTACATTGCCGTTATGATAGCTCATCTAAGGTTAAGCAAAAGTTTAAAGGGACTCTGCAACCCTTTCGATGAACGCTTTCACTGTCCTCCGCAGATGGAAGCATTGCCAAAGCCATAGTTTTCAACAGCGCGGAGTGCGGGAGCGTGATTTGCTCGTCGCAGCAGAACTATCCGCCTTGCGTTTCTGGTTTGCTTTTGTGGCTTTATTTTAAAATGGGCTGTTGAATGTGCCCATTGCTGCAACTGGAGGAAATCCCGCCAATAGCGGCTAATCGCCTCAAGGAACGCCAAGACTAGCATAGGAGAGACAAACCTTTTGGGCTTACAAGGTATCTGATGGGCTTATAGCAATAATTTGTGGCTGAAGTACTTTGTAAGCACGAAATGTGTTTGATGACTACGTTCTGAACGCATTTAAAATAACAAAAAAAAATGAAGTCTATGAAGGGTTTGCAGTCCCCTTAAAATACAAAAAAGGGGTGTGTTTGTGTTCTTTCTGGCATTATGCCGAACCCAGGGAAAAAGTGGTACCTTTTTGCCGCTGACCTAGATTGTTCGTTTGATCAGCAAAGTTCCCGATCAGATTGGATGTTTCTGGGCAAAACTGCGCTCTGAGATAAATGAATGCTAAAAAAATTCTTTTCGACCCAGCTTTTAATTCACCGGAACTATAGTCTGTACGCGTCGCTTCAAATGACCGCTTCTTTGACAATTTTTCTTTCACAAGTTATTGCGGACCGAACTCCGGCTTAAATAAACATATCACGTACGACAAACCTTGGGTTGTTTTTTAAAAAGTTACAATCTATTTCGTTCGTTTGATTTTCTTTATTGATCATTTTTCTTTTCATTTTAAACGTTCTGCGTTAACTTCTGTTTCTGCGCATTGCCATTTTTTGTACAGCGCAACATTACTTTAAGCTCTATTTCTTTCTCTAATTTTAATTATTCTGCTTATATACACTCTCTCTTTTTGTGCCCGCATTTTTGTTTCGATTGTGTTCCTAAATTCTTTCGCACTATTTTTCTTCACTCTTATTTTTTTACTGTTCTTTTAGGGCGTAGCCCTTTGGCGGTCGTCTCCGGCCTGAGCGGGTTGTCGGCGTAACCGAGGGAACGATGGCCTGGACCGACGGGTGAAAGAGAAAGCGAATGATGAAAGTAAGAAAAGGAGGGCGGTGTCACGAAATTGGGAAGGTAGGGAGGGCGGTTCGCCGGGTTGGCGTCCGCCAGCGCTCTCTGAAAGTATGCAGTGGGGGAGGGAAGGGGCAGTATGCTGCGCCCGCACGAGGCGTTCGACGGCGGGACGCTGTAACCAAAATGTGAGTCGTTCTCCTCCTGAGACGCACTTCGCGACGCCGACGCAGAGGCTCTCCATGCTGACATCGAGAGAACCCACGAGTGAGTGCTGCCAGAGCACACTGCTGATGCGCCCAAATATCGCATTAGGGAGTATCGTAATCGCCAGTCCCTTTTTTTTCTTACTGATGCCGGATGCACCTGCACTGAAAATGTAAATTCAGAATATTAATCTTGTTCTTGTTCCTGCTGCTACTTCCAATACACGCTTTGACGTGTGCTGTACATTTTAGATGCAAACCATCTCTTAGTCGACCCTCCGTCGTCCGTTGGCGTCCGGCGTCTTCACCTCTCCTCCTGGTTTTCCTCTCCACGCCAGCTGTGATAACGCCGCTCTCCTCCTCGCCCCTCGGCTTAAAGGGGAAGCGTGCTCGTCTCGTGCCGGCCCAGGAAGACACCGGCGACACTGTCGCTCCAGGAGCCATCTCATGGTCGGGGCTATGTCCCTCCCTTGTTGCTGCTCCGTCCACATTCCCACTGCGCATGCGCGTCTCTCCTCCATTCTCCTCTCCTCCAGCTGTATAGAAGCAGGTGCGTGCCCTGCGCGGCGTTCAGTCTGCTCCGAGACACCGCTGAGCCGGTTCTGCTCCGGTGTGGAACCTACACGGAACCCCAATGCTTTGCATCACCACATAGTTCCCTTCGGGGAGATGGTGTAATTTTGTTCAAGTCGTCACGCTCAGCCGGTGGTAATATTACAATGAAATATCACCAGTGCTCATCTCAACAATTGACCAACACAGTTGAGCAGGCCATTCATTATTTTTGTGCGAGCCATCGGGCACGCAATAAACAAAAGTTTTTTAGATGTTTTCCCGAATGAACCAGGGCAAGTCTGCAGCAGTTCGTTTCTACAAGCCATCTTATTCTCAACAGCATAGCTCTTTAAGCTTTTATTTCCGCCATCCACCGTTACCAGAAAAGAAAATACCAAGAAAACAAACACACCATGCGCACGTGAGCGTGCGCCTCGTGAGGAGCGCCGGCCGGTCGGGGCGTAATCTCTCACGTGCTCTTCTACTCGCCAGTTCACGTGCTTTCGCGCCTGAAGTGGGGAGCACAGACGCCGAGTTCAACTTAAAGCGGAGAGTTCGCGAAGCCGGTTGCCGCGGGCATAGAGTTTCATACTAATATACGCTAGTGGGGACACTGGCGCTAGTGTCTACGCAAACCGCCGAATGGTGGCCTCAACCCCTCGGGGGCGGCCATTCCTTGAGGATACGTGATTTTCGAACTTGGCTTGCCCTACATTTCATCTTGACTTGACATAAAGTACTTCTTGTGAAATGCCGAAGTTCTTAATATATTGAACAGAGTATAAATTATTAGTCATGTAAGGAACTTGCGCTACATGTTAATTTTATATTGCGGTTATAAAAATTCTTGTAATTCTTACACGCACGGCTGAGTTTATCGGAGCCGGCGATTCGGGGGACAAGCGTTTGTTTTTTCGCGCGTGTAGCGGATGGCGCGCGGCTGAAGCGGGGCCGCTGTACGGCGTTTAATTTCGTTCTGGAAGACGACGAGTGCGGAACCGACACGTGATATAACCCAAGTAGGTGATCACGGTTGCTGTTCATTTCCACTTATGACTCTAGCTGTTATCGCCTTACCCGACGGGCGGTCGACGTGCTCGCAAAGTCGTGAAAGGGCGCTTTGTTTACCCCGAGTAACACCTCATCGCTTACATTGGTGCCTCAAAGAAGGCAAAACGACCAATTCTAACATACGCGCCACCGCTGTTTGTCGCTAACACGTAGACGATATTTATTGACCGGATGGTTAAACTGGTTCGTTAAGTGTTTGTTTTACTGCTCATGTATTGTTTTATGCCCTCACGCACTCTTAAGCCGCTTTTGCGAGCAAATGCTAAGTTAATTTGGTGAGAGCGATGAATGTGCGTCGCAGAATACCTTCTCAAGCCTCACAGCAAAAAAATATTCCTAATAATTTACGGTAAGCTCCCATACAAAAATATTGTATGGTCGGCTATAGAAAATCCTTTTTATGGTCGTCTTTAGCTATTTGGCCCAATAATCTTTAGACTTTTCTATGGCTGTCTTTAGCGATTCGTATCGCCATTCCTATGGGTGTCTTTAGCTTCTTCTATAACCGGTTCTACGGCTGTCTTTAGCTATTCTTATCGACATTCCTATGGGTGTCTTTAGGTTCTTCTATAGCCGGTTGTATGGTTGTCTTTAGCTATTCGTATTGAAATCCCTATGGGTGTCCTTAGCTGCTTCTATAGCCGATTCTATGGCTGTCTTAGGTCTTCTTTGGATGTCGCTACGGCTATAGAAGAATCTAAAGACACCCATAGGAATGTCGATAGGAATGGCTAAAGACAGCCATAGAAATGTCTAAAGATAATTGGGCCAAATAGCTAAAGACAACCATAAGAAGGTTTGTCAATAGCCGACCATACAATATTTTTGCATGAGCTGCAGCCAGAAGAGAATCACCACTACTTGAAACACAGCGACAGCAGCAGCCGCTGAGAAATTATTAGCACGCTGCCATGCCGGCATAGAGCCTTGCAGACCTCTAGAACTTGTCCTGTGGCACTTAGGTGCATTCTGTAATACATGCTCCGTGAACACTTCAGCGATATAGGGGGAGTGCGAGGTTGCGATTGCAAACACTTCGCCAGTTTTCATTCACAAAAGGCTTAAACACAGGCATTCAAGGAAAGCAAAATCAAGGGGTTTATTAATTCCATTCATCACATAAATGGCTACTATCTACGCTACTTCACCACCAGTAAACAGTTGTTCACATACGCCGATCGAAAAACACAGCACACGCATTCCAACACCCTGGCTCACGCTTAAGTGACTCGCTCGACAGCCACACTACGCGGCACATTCCCCGCGAACGTCCGCCGAGACACAAATACCTACAGGTGCTGGGTAGTCCATAGAAAAGAAAGCACTCAGAAGTCGTTCATTACAATCAGTACTCAACGCACACAGCTGCAAGTTCGGTGGCTAAAATGGAAATGCACTCTCAATAAAACAATGAAGATGGTCGCACACAATGCAATGATAAAAAAAAAACGTTTTTCCAAGTTCACTCAATTAGTTCCTTGTAAGTTTTCTCAGTTCGCGAAAAAATTATTTTTGTCACATCACCGCGGCCAAATCTTCACTTCTGTCTACGTTGCAGTGCCCATGTGGTGCAGGGTAGCTTAGAAAAGTATTCGTGAACACCAAAAAAAGTCCTGCATTTCTCGCACTATAGAGTCTCTTCAGTTCGTAAGATCACTCACCCTAGAGTTTTGCGTACGATGAAATTCCTGTCACAGTATCGCAGGTATCCATTTTCGCATGACTTGAAGTTGTTGAATTAATCGTAACACTGTCACCGTAAACACCGAAATTCACGACACCAAAAAGCGACACATTTGCTTGGCGTCCCACCATCTACACGAGCACATTGCCGTCGAGTCGAAATTCCCAGCACCAGGCAACACGTGCCATGCCCGCGCACATGAACAAGGAGACGAAATGTGGTTGACTGAGTACATCCAGGTATAAGCAGGTCCATCGCGATAGCAAATAGTGCGGAGATACATGCCCATCTTTCGATCTTTTTCTAACTTGTTTGCTGGTAATTTTTTTTGTAAGTACAAGATCACTTAACGTTTTGTTTTCTTCATCTGAAAAAAGTTGTATCTGTTCTCAGTACTCAGGGAACATTGTCTGTCACTAGCATTGCTGCGCGCAGGAATACTAACACAGCGCGGGCCGCACGGCCGTGTCCTTCGGGACCCATCGCCAAAACCAGTATGTCAAACAAACAAAAGAAAATAAAACAGGAAGCAGGGGTGTCCCCTCTACCCTTTCATCGCTTCCCAGAATTTCTTCAACGCGCCTCCGTCGCCCGGCGCGGGTCGCTCTCCCCCTTTCTCAATGACTAATCTGAAAGTGGGGTCCGCGGGAGAAAGAATGCGGTTGTTCGCAGCTTCCACCATATTTCTGAGAGAGCGTACCCTGGGCCGCGAAAGTTATTTCTAATCTGCTTCGACGCTGTGAGGGCCGTTTTCAGAGAAGCCCGCTTTTTCACTTGACCGCGGCAGTGAAGGGCCACAGAGGAATAATTCTACGAAATTGTACGCTTTTCGGTCAACGCTCATTTGCAAGCTTTGCGGACGCGCAGTATCCAAAGTTGCAACCTTAATTTCAGCGTTAATCAGTAGCTTCTTTTAATTGTACTTTTCCCGTATTGTTGGTATAATACGTACCTAACCTTATTGAACAAATACGTTCATATAACCGGCCGATCAACCTCATCATCGTTATCCAATCTGTGTTGTCACTTTTCGATTAGCGGCTGGAAACTTGGAGCCGTATGTTACTATGAAGTTAGTTAAAGAAGCCTTTATGGATGCAGGCTTGTAAGTTCTGCGCCAAACGCTTTCTTAATGCCGGCAAAATGTTGCTTAATTATCACACATTTAAAGGTTTACAGTTATATATTGTACTGTACCCAGCAGCAGAACTTTTATGGCTGCCTCACTTTAGCTTTAAAGCAAATTCTCTCCAATAGCTGGCAGAAGACATCCGTATGGTTCCAAGTTTGTAGACTTAGAGCTAAACAACGGCCCATAGCCAGCCAAATGAGCTTTTATGGCTTTCTCTCTATAGCTTTAGGACGAACTCTTTTCAATAGCTGGCAAAAGACAGCTGAACGGTTTGAAGTCTGTAGACTTAGAGCGAAACAACGGCCTATAGCCAGCCGAATGAGCTTTTATGGCTTTCTCTCTATAGCTTTAGGACGAACTCTTTTCAATAGCTGGCAAAAGACAGCTGAATGGTTTTGAGCCTGTAGACTTCAAGCTAAAAAATGGTTTATAGCCAGCCAAAAGAGCTTTGCCGCGGCGGGTCTATAGAACTAAAGCCATACATATTTCTTTAGCTGGCTATAGTTACCTGAATAGCTGTGACTCTATAGACTAAACACATTAGGATGTTCTATAATCGTCTAAAGAGAATTGTATGGTTTACAGTCTTTAGTGTAGGATCTATAAAAACTTCAATAGCTGGCTATAGCCTAATGTATGCCTTTTTATGGGTGACCATAGAGACCCATAGGCGGCCATAGCTCACCATACATTTTTCAATAGACGCCCATAGGCATTTTTGGATGGGCTTACAAGTTACCGCCGCCTTTTGTTAAGAGAGGCAGGCAGGCAGGTAATTAAAACTGGTGCAGAATACTGCAGTTTACCGACGCTGTTATTTTGCGAAAATTCTTTTGTATATTGTTTCCCTTAGGTGTACGTGGCCTTGCACGGTCATGCACTTTTGGTGCGAACGCGGCGCAGTGTGGCCGCGCTCCGCGCAGCGCCAGCGCACAAGTCGTGGAAACGCATCGAAGCTAAGCGGCGCAGACGCACAGGGGCTTGGAGGTGGAGCTTCGTGTCGTCTAGTAAAGCGCGCGAGCGCCCGTACTCGCTTTACTGCATACAGTTTTTTGCTATATACACTAGAGAGGAATCTGGCGCTAGCGTCTATACGGCTCACATCAAGGTCGTCTGTGTCGTCATGGGCCGCCATTATACATCGCGCTCGCCTTAGTTTTATCATTGGCTTGGATTGAAACGTTTTAGTGACCGCACATTTAAACAAAGTTCCACAAAAACGCGAAGAATAGTGTGCAATTATGCTAGTAGAAAATAAAATCAGGCTGTTTTAAAACTAAGGAAAAAAGAAGCAAAGCGCATTTTTGCCTGAACGGTTGTGCCTGCTATCCGGCAAGCCAAGGTTGTAGATACGAACAATGTTAATATTTGGGGAGGAAAATCATTAGGAACTGTGATTTTATTAATTTTACCATTATCTCAAATAATAAGTTGTTTGAAGAGTTTCGAAAGTTTTTTAAGCATGCCTATGAAAACGTTGCCTTCGTGGTGAACCGGTGCACCATGACCGCCAGCTAGTTTAACAAGAAAAAAACAAAAAGTGGCGTTAAACAGTCGTGGACGATTACAAGATAGGACGCATGCAAGCGCCCGTATCTGCCGTTTCTTGTCTTTGTCGGAGTACGTTTTGTTTCTTCTTTTCGTGGGCTACAAATTTTGCGGCGCTCTATTATCCGCTCAGTCATACGTCCTTCGACTGCGGCATGAGCAACGTCAGGTGCGATCACGCATTGCCTGCGCTTTCACTGAACACGGCTACCACAAAAGCGGGAGGATTTTGGCTTCATTGTAGCTCGCAAACGTGTCAATGCATAGTGAAGAAAGCAAATCCCCAAAACCGCTTAAGAATCCAATAGTCATGCCAAGCCCAAGCCAAATAGGAGGTCTTCCCATGAGCCCCCATGACGACATGGCTTTCAAGGCGCAGTTTCCTCTCTAGTATACTTACTAAGAAATTCTATGCTTTACTGTAAAGCACGCCCAACTCTTGCAATGCTTGTAGACATAGAGTTTCTTACTAATATACACTAGAGGAAAATCTGTCGCTGTAGTCGGCGGCCGCCGTGGGCGGCGCCAATGCCGCTAGCAACGTTCCCCGCCTACTTTGCCTATCTAGCCATAGGGCTTCTTTTTTGTCTCGAGGCCAAAATCATCAAAAAAGGGTAAGATTTTTTTCTTGCTCATCGTGCATAACGCTTCTACATAATCACTGACAAATAAATCTTTTTGGAGGTTCAAATTTGTAATAACAAAAAAATGTGATGAACCTTCTACAGTAATATTGTTGCTTTGTGCAGCCAGAGCCAACTTTTCAGCCTGTTCATGAGCCATGTCAAGGACAAGTGGAACGTGTCTGCCCGGTGCATGACGGAACGCTCGCCGAAGTGCGGCTCCCTTAGACAGTGGCGCCAGAAATTCCCTCTAGTATATATTAGCATGAAACTCTATGCTAGTAGCGTCTTTGCGCGCCATGGCTGCGTTGCAAGAAAGAGCACTTTACTTACTGTGGCACTTTCTGTAGTTTCAGCGTACAACTGAGCGCTTCCTCTTTTCAGTGCCACGATCCCAGTTAAATGTATGTATTTCTGCAAACATTGCAGGACTGGTTTGGTTTCGATTATGGGGTTTAACACCGCAAACCGTCTGTGGCACACTCATATGACGGAGTAATTGCACGTTCGTGGATTTAGCCTCCAGTGAAACGCGCACCCGCAACCAGGATCGAAAATGGGTGTCCCGGATCAATATAGCCAAGAACCCCAGTCACTGAGCAGCCGTTGCGGAGCATTCACAGGACTTGACTGCACTCTGGAAGTAAAGAGCGCCACGCAGCAAAGCTTTATTTTCAGCGTGCGATCCCTAACGCGGATAGCCATATGCCCACATCTGGCGTTTGGCTCACGTTTTTTTATGGGAGTGGTCTAGCTCGAAGGCGCCCGCTCACTGCTCAGTCTAGAGTGCTCAGTCTAGCTCGAAGGCGCCCGCGGATTGCTCGACGCGACTTCGAATGTGTCCAACAAACTCGTGTGACCAACTAACAAAAGAAGGATACGTAGCAGGGGGCAACAAAGGGTATAGCTATTGTTTACTAGCCAGGTAAGCAGCACAAGCACTTCTATAAGCATTATATTCAGAAGACTCAAGGGGGACCAGTCTATGACTCTGTCGGCAGTAGGACGATCGTGCTGAATGCGTGAGACCCACTTGCAACACGACTTATTGAACCGTCTCGACGATGAAAAAAAAGCAAATAAATTTCGAGACCCAAGTCGCGGTATCGAAACCCAGCCGCTGTGGTCGAAATTTCGTGCAGGCGAAATGCGCGGACGCCCATGCGCTGCGTAATGCCAGTTAGCATTAAATAAATACTACGGGTCGAAATTATACGGAGTCCTTTTCTACGCCGTCTCTCATTAAACCAACGCAAACCGGTTCTGAAATGTTTGCAACAATGCATGCATTTAACTGGGGTTGTGTCACTGAAAAGAGAAAGCGCTCAGTTGTCGTACGCAGAAACTACACAACGCTCCTCAGTGAGCGAAGTGCACTTTCCCGCTACGCAGTAGCTCCGCGCTGTAACGCTAGAAGCATGCCGAAAGTTAGGCGTGATACACAGCAAAGCACGCAGGGGCGCTCCCGAGCTTTACCAGACCACACGAAACCCCGCATTCCAAGGCCCTGTGCACCTGCACCGCTCAGCTTCGATGGCGGCTGCGCTGAGCAGGGCCACGCTGCGCCGTGTTCCCAGCAAGAGTGGACGATCCTGTACATTACACGCCCACAACACTGGTCTCCTGCGATAACTGATTACCACCTGTTTCAAGACAGAGTGCCAACGAGGTTTCGCGTCCCGCTGTAACCCGCTACGCTTGTGCTATTGAAGGCTCGCGTTATTTGCCAGTGCCATCCATACATACGTGCCAAAGTGTTGCAACAGAGAGTTCACAATAACTTGAGAAAATATCAGCGTTGATGTTCACGATTTGGCCAAAATGCCGTCCGCGCCTCGGGTAAGGCGTTAAGAGATGTTGGCGAAAGTCGCTACAACTAAGCAGTTGTTCTGCGGTATCGTTTTAGTGATACACAAGCTGCTTTCATGCCTTCGTTGTTCTGAAATAGGCTCAAAACATTCACCCTTATTCGTGTGGTGGAATTTAGGCGCTTCGTAATTCATCTGGTAGAGTATGTGTCTTGTTATAACCCCACTCCTTCACAACTATACTGAGTACCTCGCTGTACGGTGCGTGTATCTTCTCTTTGTTTGAACTAAAAATTTCAACACGGTAGCAAGCGGCAGATCATAACTGTGTGGTCCATATAAGAAAATTAGAATAATTAAATATGTGACGTTGCTGCAGCACTCTGTGTAGGCAAGTAGGTTAGTGAACTGGATTGTCAGAGAATGTAATTTCCGTCTAAACGTTTGTACAGAAACCTTGAAAAGCCTAAAATGGTCGCATCCATTTCGCTACATGTACCACCTGTGTCAACACTGCAAGGAGCAAAGTAACAGGCAACACAAGAGGCTGCACCATGCGTTCTAGTAGGTTCCAAGTCAGGATCATTGGATACATGATTAACAATACAAGATGAGACAGGCATGAAGCCATCCTGTGAAAAGCACCACAATTCTCAAGACCCCCACCCCCCCTCTACAACAAAGGAACCAAAAGGTATTGGGTAGGAATTGATTGCATCACAAGAAATGTTATTATATGAAAAAAGGTCAAGGTCGTGTGAATTCAGGCGCACAGAGAAGAAAAAAATCTGGTGTGACAATGCCTTGCAGTACCATAGAAGATGTTCTTTGAATCTTGATTTTTTCCCCCTGGGTATAGGAGCTAGAAAATTAGCTGCTCCAGAACTTTCATTGTACGCATAAATAGGGCTTATGGCAGCTGCTTAACTTTGCGCCAGCCTAGGATCAACCTGATAGCAACCTGATTTAACTACTGGTAGCATCACCAGCCATTTGAAGACTTGTCGTCCTGCTTATTGAACTGAACAAATGAAAAGGGAGTAATCTCCATGGTCTTCAGCCCACTGTGTTTCTGAAGTGCTATTTACAAGGCGCCCGAGTGAGCAGGGATGTGCGCGGTGCCACCACCTGGGAGAGGCAATTCGCCCGTCTTTACTGTCCAATGAAATCTATTCTGACCGTGCAGCATTACGAACTGTACTCGTCACGCAGTCGCCTCCTTGAACAACATTAGTACATGAAGGCGTGACGCAGGGGATCGCCTTTCACCATGTGAATGCTGCTGAAAACTGGCATTGTGTGGTGTGGCTTAAGTGTTTTGCTGATGCACTTGTGATATATCTGCACTTAATGGATTGAAAAATGTTAAGATCCCCTCTCCTGTCTTGCACTTATGGAATGCCTCGAAAGATTCTCATCGACATGGTTGAACGCTGCCTCACCTACTCTTGGCCGTTATGAAGTCGTCTATTTTATCCACCCTATTCCGTTCACTGCGGTAGTATATTGTCATGCGGAGTGAACGCTGTTTGTAGAACCTTGTTTTATTCGTTGATCACGTATTATACCCCTGTTTCTATTGTGCTGTCTGTTGCTGGTTGTAACACTTTCGCTCTACAGCTCTTAGCCTTTTCTGGGGTCTTTGTATGTAATATTTTTACCGTAGCTTAGTATACACACGTGTTCATCACTTACACTAGCCATATTGTTCGTTTCCGCATAATTGGTATGCAGTTTGCAAAAATGGCTATAAACGCAGGCGGCCACAAACTAAATCCTGATATCTGTATATGGAGAGTCACTCTTGCATAGAACTATAACTACACTCATCCGAATGTGGATGCCTGCACACTTACTCTGACTTTCGCTGCGTAGTACGCATGCTCACCAAACTTTAGAAGTTCTGAAACATTCAAGGTAAGCTGCTGGCACTCTTGCTATTGTTATACTTCGTAATGCTGCGCCTATTTTATTAGTGTTACAGCGCAGGACTGCGGGGGGTGCTATTCGTAGATGAGTAAATGAGTAAAAGTCAATGTTGCTCTTCGCTGTTGGCACAATACATACCCTCTTCACTCTCACCAACTCTTTCTGTGTCTGCTCAACCTGCCTGCCTTCACAGGATCCACCATGGCTCCAGTATTGCAAACTGTTGCTGCAGCAGCACCTGAAGCTGGATAGGACAAGGCTATGACCAATGTAGGCAGACTACGACTTCATGGAGGTAGTCACCTTTCAGAGGTATATAACTTCATCAGTACATAGCTATGTAACAACGTGAAGCTCAGCAACAAATACAAAGGATGAAGGAGACAAGGACCACCGCTTCGTCTTTCTTCGTGCTTTGTCTCCTTTGCTGTGCTTCATGGCGTTGTAATGGAGTACTAACTAGCTCGTAGCCATATGTTGTTAAGTCATAGCTCTGTAAGCCATATTTTATGGCTACAAAGTACTGTCACGCCTCCAAGCAATCATTACCAAGCTCTGTTTCAACACGGAAAGCCATTCTACCGTTGTTTATGTACGTTTGGCCCTCCCTCTCTGGCACGGCTTAGAAAGACCCTACTGCAGTATAGCACAGAGTATAGTTATTATTACTACATTTTTATCACTTTATTGTTGTTTTATTCTCAAACACCATGCGTTAGACACTTAAACTACTCCACAAGTTTGCATGGTAACTGGCAGTGACAGCGATTTTGCGTGCGCCTTGTTCACGCCAGTTATCACGGGCAGCTGATTACCAGCTGAAAGGGCTGTTGTGGGCTTGCGCGATCAACCTAGCAGACGACCGTTGCATTGGGGGAATGGGTTTGTGCAAGCACCTACCCTCGCTTGTTTCGCCTTTTTCTACCGTAATAAAGTGCTGGCACCTCCCGCCGGTCGACGCTCCACGCTCCAGTGATATTGCAACGTGAGGATAAATTCGCCTGTGTTGCACACATACTCACTTCTGGTTACGGATTTTGGAGCGTTAGCTACACTGGCCGAGGTTGAGCAGTTTCGCGTGGCTCCTGGAGAGCCGTGCTGCGCATGAGAGCCGTGCTCCGCATGCGCGAAGAGCAGTGACGTCACACGGCGCAAAGAATGTTGTTCGCGGCCGGGCGTCTCTCACACACCCCACGTGCCCAGCGTCTTCGCCGACCTCCGTTCCGCACGTGGCGGCCCGGTACACTTGATGATCATCCGAGGGGTGGCCGGGTGTACACCCGATGGCTCGTGCGTCGGAGCAACACCGGCGTGCGCCTATGCAACCACGTTAGCTCTGGGGCGATTGGTGACGCTGCGCCGGAGCCGATTGATAAATATACATGTGTCACATAATGCGTACACCATGTGTGTGTCATTGAAGCAGCAGTAAGCCTGATAATCAAGCTTTGCTAGACAACCAGGAAAGCTAAGAATAACCAGCTGACCCTAAGCTCATGCTACGTATACCCTGGCATAGCCGAGCTAAGCCACTGCTAATTTTTTCTTCGGCTTAGCCGCTACCGCGCTCGTGTTGTCCTCGCAAGCGTCGTCATGAAGGGGACTAGGATGGAACAGCGTGCTCGTACCGTCTGGTGAAGAATCCCGAGATCGCGCCCGTTTTGAGATGCCGTAAAAATGGCTTGCGCTATAGTAGAGGCTACAAGACGATGCTGCTGCTTTCCGCATCCATTTCCTTTCATTCGTTCCAGCCGAGTAGTATTTGCTTATTGCAACCATTGGAATCGGGCGGTAACAGCAATTCTGCCCCGCAACGAGCCGTCGACGCTTTCGACGCCGAAACAGAAACTGATGGCGCAGAAATATCCAAAGCCAAGTACACATAACAACCGCCAAGCCTCTAGTTAAGCCATGTTAGAAAGTCACAGGTATACGTCACAAAGTCAGCTCTATGGTGGTTGAATTATTGCAGTGCCAGCATCGCCTTTAGTCAGAAGAACTGCGAGCTGGGCGTGTTGGTACATGTTCATGGTGGGAAAAGCGCTACAGCAACAAGGAGTACACGGGACAAAGCGCTTCCCGTGTACTCACTTGTCCTTGTTGCTGTAGCGCTTTTCCCACCATGAACATCCCCTTTAGTGTTTAGTATGGAACTCTATGGCTGCTGTTTCTAGCAGGTGCTAACGTGGACACTTTTAGAAAGATGTGAAAGGCTGTATATAAACCGATCCGGGCCTGCCAGTAAGGGGTCACTCTCAGCAGCAAGTTCTGAAATCCAAATTAGATTCATCAGCTGGGTCTCCAAGGGAGAGGGGCCGCAACCTCTGCTGTATCCCCAGCCTTTCACCACTGGTGCAAGCTGCGTCAATTTTTTCGCATTTGCCCCGCAATTTTTTTAGCTAAGATGCCTCTTTAAGCATTTTTTATATATTTTTCTTCTAAATTGCTCCTCCCATCATAAATTAACAACGAAGTATATGCATCGGTTTCCATATATACGATGCGTGCATACATCGGCGTGGGCCGGAAATTGTTTGTGCTCAAGCGCTAGTGTTTTGAGTTTCATTCTTAAGGGCTTCTGGTGTGTCGTTTTGTATTTCCCGTCCACCTTGAGGGGCATCTCGAGCGAGATTATGGGCGGCGTCTCACACGCATAAGCACGCGCACATGACCGGTTGCCGGTTAGGCGCGGTGTAAAGGGGTGGGGGAACGGCAAGAGGGGAAAAGTAGCGTGAACACTCGGCGTGGCTTCATGCGTTTTCCGTACATGCCCGTTGTGCTGGTTGAAAACTTCGCCAGTTGCGCTAGTGAAAGCCGGAACGTTTCATCCGACAGCAAGAAATGGGAGGTTAGGGATCCAGCGGCGTCATTTCGTTGGGGACAATGGCCCGGCGTGAGGACGACTTTTCATGGCAGTGCTATAAAATTTTATTGCCACTGCCAGCTGTTAAACGGGTTGTTGCAGTCGGCGCAGCATACGTATTGTTCAACTTTGCAAATCGTACGCCTAGGTGAAATAGCCCACACAGTTTGGCGAGTGCGTTGCATAAAGAGCGAAGTGCAATTCACGATGCCTGCCAAACTACAATGACGGCTACACCATCTAACTTTAACAGGTTAGGTCTGTTCATTCCCGTACCAAGTACGAAAAAGACCAGTCGAAAACATCGGCTCCATGACCTCGCACCTTGCAACGCACGATGTGTCACTGACTCTAATACCCGTCAGCACGCTCGGTATCCTTATGGCTTTCGAGGAGGCCGCCGTAGCGTAGTAGTTGCGCCGAAAGCATATATACATTACAAAGGCTATAACCAAGCATCATACCAAAGGGTGTTGCCAACAATTTGGACGAACTGATCCAGGCGCAGTTCCCTCTTTAAATTCTCATTTTGAACATCCTGAATTTTCTCTTCAGTTTCCTAGCAGTATTTCTTTCTTTGTTTCAAAACGGGAAGCTATGAAGAAATCCTTGAGACATTCATTGCTTTCCGCGACAGTAAGCGTCACCGGCTGGGGAAACAGGCCATATGGCGACACCCCTTTTTTTGTGAGAAAAGGGACTGCAAACGCCGGCTCACTTCACCGGGGGTAAGATGAAACATAAAAATACCCACTTCTCCTTTTGCGCAAGGCGGGTAACCTTTGGAATGGCTAAGTTAGCTTGTACGCCTTTTTTTTTCTTAATTTCTTCTTTCTTCTTTTTTTTTTCTTCGTGTCTCGTAAGGAGGTAGACGCCTACCTGTCCGAAATTCGCTGTAAAAAGAGAAAGCTTGGTGGAGTGAAACGTTTGATTTCGGAAGCTTTGTTTGCATTGCATAGAAATGACGCCAGTACACCTTTGCCGAAAGGACCCGCTAGCAGGATGTCAATCGCCAAGCACACCCACAAGGCAGCCGCCTACCGGCAAATCATGCGCCGCTGCAGATTTCACTTTACATTTCACTCTCATATTTTACCTTATATTCTGACAATAATCAACCACGGTTCTTTTTACTGCGGTTAGTGAAGTTCACCTTTTTAAATTTATCTAAGAAGTACAGAAAGAAAGAAAAACACGCTTCCAAAGTGGAAACCGGTTCGGGAGGCAGGGATATAGAGATTTTCTTCAACTCGTACGAACCACACATTATTATTTGTTCTTCTTTACAGTTTGAGGTACCTATGTCATACCTTTTTCACATGTGGAGCAGGGAGCATAATAACGCCGGACTGTAAAGATGGGTCCCTGAAACAGGTGCTAAAAACGGGCAGGAGAATAGTTTACAGCCCCTTAGTTGGCGAAGCACCATGTGCTGCATTCTCAGAAGCGATCCAATCACTGCAGATCGTCTACCAGGGGAGGTACGTTAGACGCGCTAATAGTGAACGTTCAAGCTCCAGATGTGGCACCTTGGCTGCATAAGTATGCACAATTGTATTGTAGACTCAGAGGAAGCGGGACTCTTCTCATTCCGGAAAATCCCTTTACGCTTAAAACAACAGACGCGTCTCTTGAAGCACAAGCCTTGGTATTTACAATATTTTGGTATAAGGAAGAGTAAACGTTATGCTGGAGCGATGGCTAATTTTGATGAACATGTAGTGGTACCCTCTTACCATCTTGTCCCCAGTAGGGCTTCGCTGGTCAACGAACTTAAATGGCTGATGAATGTGTTTTATATGTGATATAATCTTAGGCTACCTGTACGGCGTTTCATAAGGGTTAAGCTAAAAAAATCATCAGTGCACTAATGGTCGCTTGCGGGTTTGAATGCAAAGCACTATACCCTAGTTTTCTCTCTCACTTCCGTGGCAGTGCCTATCAGACGTATGAGTGAGCGAGGAATTGTTTTTGTTATCTTCCTGTGTTTAATACTATATAAACACATTCATGGTCGGTTTACGTCACTACTTCGCCAAAATCAGCCTTCTTCGTAGCTGGGCTGCAGCTGTTATTGCCGTGACGCGCACTTTTGCCCATTTTATTATTTGATGTATTAATACCGAAGGAAGAATTCCTCACTTCCTGCCACACTTCAACGCGGTCAGCGTTCTCCGTGGCTGTGGTGCAACTGTTCCCCCCGCGTACCATCCTGTGTTCATACCATGCGTTGCGCCAGGTGGCGCTTTATGGAGGGCTATCGGCGGTCCGAGGTCAACAACACCAGTATATTTTTAAGGTGGAAGCCTTAACTGCTTATTATACGAAAATCGTCATTGTAGTAGTATGATGATGGTGAGAGTTGATGATGGTGGTTAGAGTTGATGATGATGGTTAGAGTTTTTTGGCGTAAGCCCAGCTGGGGCAAAGAGACAAAGAGACTGGGACAACTACTACTACATTGTAGTAGTAGTTGTAGTAGTAGTAGTTGTGGCCCGGACGAGAAAATGAACCCCACTCTGAGGTGTCAATAAGAAAATTACCCAGCTACCCTGAATTAGTGTTGCGAACGATGATGTTAACAGCGTAGCTGCCTGGTGTTCTCGGATCGCGTCTTTCATAGAACTTCTAATTGGCAGCAGGTCGATTCCCAAATGCATAAATTCATTTTTGCCTTCTTCCACTGCTTGCGGCATCTACTGGAACCTTTTATTACTTTTAAAACTTGAAAACATTATACCAGGGGGCGCCACAAGCGCTTTTGCTTTTCACGGCGTATTTTTGTAGTTTTCTGTCAAAAAATCAAGGAGCGACGAATTTTTAATTAGAACAACCATAGAAATATCACCTATGTATTGATGTCTTTCTTCAAACATGCCTAGTATTCTTTTTTCACTCGACAATGTTGACAAGTATACACATTGCCACCAGGTATAGTAGTTTAGAAATAGCTGTGTCTCTATAAACGTCTGGTTCAAGCCCTCTCATTAACTTGCTGCATGTGTCCTTGGCACTTAATAATAAGAACTTGATTTTGCCCAAAAACTGGGTGAAAGGAGGAAGGGGAAGTGGGAGCCTTCCTGAATCCCCCCCCCCCCCCCCCCCCCTCAGAAGCCGGCCTGCAGCCCTTGGGCGCGAGCGGCATCTTCGGCCAGTTGGACAACCATGACCTGTATTTCGGGGTCGGAGCTAACCAAACTGGCGCTTGCCCTCCTCCTCGCTTGATATTCCTTGTTCATGTGGCTGCGACCACGTAACCAATTTCCGACCGCCGAAAGCCTCAGCCAAGGACAGCTGAGCTGTGAAAACGTGTTTCCATGGAATCTGAACTCGGGTCTCAACAGCTGAAGCCTAATACGCTACCAATACGAGAAATACACGCTGCCAGCGGTGGGAGAAAAGGTAAATCAGTCTGAGCCGCGTGGCAAGTGAACGAACTTGAATTCGAGTAATCCAGGGGCTTCATTCTCAGTTTTTTAACGGAGAAGCTGTTTAGCAAATCGTAATTTTTAGCTTCCGCAGTTGAAAATACCAAGAAATTGCCGAGCGCATGCACGTCAGCGCGGGCCTCGCGGCTAATGGATTTGTAGGGCGCGTCAGGTTGCATGATTGCCACTTTTCTCTATTTGTGCTGGCCATTACCTTCCTTGCGAAATAAATAAACATTCATTCAAAGTTAACAAAACCAAGGAAATGCCTAGCGCCCGTGTGCGCGTTCCTCGCGGCGGCCGCGCAGCATCCTTGGCCCACTTTTGTCAAGCAAGAATAACCTTTTAGGGAGACTGGCCACGACTGTGGCGACCCCCAGGCAGTTAAAAAAATTCCCCCGCACCTCCCCGAGGGGGATTGTGAGGATGCAGAAATGCATTGGGTGCACCGATGAGTGTGATGCGATTAATGGTGAAGAGAGAGGCGAGAGTGTGAGCGTAATCATTTATTTTTTTCTTTTCCCACACCCGTCATTTCCGCTTCGTTATAGAGAAGCGTCTTCGAGACCGCGTTGAGCGCAACCGCCAACTGCAGAGGATCGTTCACGTCAAAGTCGTCGGGAATCGTTTCGAACTCACCGTCAGCATCATCGACGTCGTCTTCCTGCGGTTCCTCTCGTTCGCCGCCGTCATCGAAGTGATCGAGCCGACTCCAATCGACCCGAACGTTGATGGCGCGATACAGCGGGGTGTGTTCCAGGTGCTTGAGCCAAGCCAGGATGTTGCCGCGCTTCACCACCCCGCGCTTGTACGTTGCCGGACTCATCAGCCTCCGCTTGATGTGAACGTCGAACGCAACGTCCTTGGGTACCATGCGAGGAAGGCACCGCACAGCCTTCGATACGTCGATGGGCAAGTTCACCGCCTGTCCCTTGATTCCAAACTGCCCGTTGCCTCTAGTCAGCCGCCTGATGCTCATGAAGGGAAGTCGAGGCGCAATGAGCCGCTCTTCGACCGGGTTCAGATCGGGAAGATGCGCCGGCCGAGGAGGATAACGGTAGCCAAAACTCACGCAGCCCTCCTCTTGGCAGCTTTGTCTTCTTCTCCTTCTTCTTCTTCAGCGGTTCCCCTACGGGAAGATGACGATGGTGGTTGAACGCGAAGCTATCTCGTGATGGATTGTTTGGTTGGCCAATCCCTAGGGACATCATGCCACAATCATCATCAGACGCGCTGCGCACGCCGGCCAAGGGACGCACGACAACCCCCGACTATAATGCATTTCTGCATAAAAAACCAAGAAAATGCCTAGATCCCCTGTGTGCGTGCCTCAGGCTGACGGCCCAGCGTCCCCTGCGCTCGTCTGTCAAGCAAACCACCCCCACCTGGGAAGAATGATTATCATTGTAGCGGCCCCCGGCAGTTATAAAAACCAAGAAAATGCCGAGCGCTCGTGTGTGTGTGCCTCACGGTGACCGCCGAGCGAATCCGGTGCATGTTTGTCAAGCCAAGCCTACTCACTTGGCGAGATTGGCCAAGATTGGCGGAATAACTAGAGCGTTCGCAGTAATTGTGGCAACACTTGCACTGAACGAGAAATACACGTCATAGCGTACGACCTCCAAGGTGTGATGTCCCGTGTGTCATCATCATCATCAGCCTGTCAATGTCCACTGCAGGGCAGAGGGTCCTCGCATAGATCTCCAGTTTCCCGGTCCTTGGCTAACTGCGACTACTTTATCCTCGCAAACTTCTTGATCTCATCTGCCCAGCTAACTTTCTGCTTCCGCCTGTCACGCTTTCCTTCTCTAAAAATCTTCTCTGTCACCCTTAGTGACAAATGGTTTTCTTGCCTTCGCATTATAATCCCTGACCACGCCCATTTCTACTGCTTAATTCCTTCTAGTATGTCCTTAAAACCCGTTTGTCCTATTGATTATCACTTCCAAAAAAATTAGCGAAGCTCACAGTTATAGCAACAGTGATGGAGTAAAGGTCGTTGCCACAGCGAAGAAGAAGCAAATCGGCTGCAAACGCGCACTTAAACATTTGTTATGGACGTGAAGGTTGCGTACAGCTTAGATACCTTCTAGTCTTACGCGTTACTGTGAGCTTCCTTCATTATTTTTATTTCGTGTGTGTTGCAAAGTGTCTATTTCGAGTGATCCCTCATTAGCTGAAAAGCCGACGTCAGGCGTGCCGCTACGCAGGTCATGCGCAGCGTCGGTTTCTGTGAATGTCATTGGTCAAGGGCCTCACAAGGGCAATTGCGTCAGCGTAAGTACATTATGTAGAAGTTGAGATTTTTCAAACGCACATACTCATAATTCCACCACATGTGCATACCAACAGCGTGGACATCTCAATTCCATCATGCCGGAGTGCGTCCCAGAAGCACGGGCATGTGTCACTGGTTTGCCTGTTGAAGTATTTCGCGCCTTAAGACAATTAAACAAAAACAATGAAAGGGACGCAAACATGATGTCGCAGAGAGAGGTCGGTAGAATTAATTCGAGCAAAAGACGAATTATACGAAAGCGACTATAAAGACGCAAATTCCATGAAGTAGTAAACGTGTTTATAGTAACTATCCTCAGGCTTTCACCTCCAACATAAAGAGCAGACTTAGGTGTTCCGGGGAATTTTTTCACACTTGGGGCAATACCTTTTTTATTAAGAATATGCAGAAATTCAGAGAAGTGTCTACTAATACGTGCAATGCAATTCGTTACACGGTTCGTCATTTTCGATATTGTTTATTCGTATTTTGGAGCGTTTTTTGCGAACATTTTTTTTGTTTATTGTTTGGTTTTAGGGACAGCTGTATAATATACACATTTCAGATATTGCCGGATGATTTTTGTAAAAATTTTTGCATTTTTACCTTTTTTTAGTTCTTGTTTTTTTTTTCGAAATTTGGTAGGACCAGTTATCTCCCTTTACGATATTATAACGATTACAGGCGTTACTTTCACCAAATGTGCGTTTTTTGTAAGTTGCCGGGAGTTAAACAGTTCGTCATTATCGCCTTTTTTTCGTTTTTTGAACATATCCTTGCAGACCTTTCCTTGTTTATCCTTGGGTTTTGTGGGTAGATGTATAAGATGCATATTTTTGATTTTGTCAGATGATAAAATTTCCTGATCTCATTCTTTTCTATTTTTCTCAGTTTCTTGCTTTACAAAATTCCGTTCGACCAATTATCAATATGTACGCTGTTACAACGATTACAGGGGTTACTACCGCCAACATGTGCGTTTTTGTGAAAATGCAGTGAATTACACGGTCCTAGCTGGGGGGGGGGGGGGGGTACTCGGCAAAGAAGGCTACGCATAAAAGCCGTGTCCCCTATACCCTCGACGCTTATTGGTGATCGAGCCGTTTATGCACGCGGTAGCTATGCCTCTGAACTGCGAGTGCGAGGTCGTTACCGCGAATTTAAACACTTGAGCACGGACTCGCCCGCGGCTGGCGCCCCACTGCGCGAGCGCAAATGAAGTTTCGTAAAGGAAAAGTTAGGATCCGATGAACAGACTTATTAAAAAGTCGCACGGCACTGGGGGCCCTGAACATTGGAGTACGCTTTTCGTATAGAAAAACATTTCCTGGCTCTTTTCTGGGTATCTGTAAAAGGTCGCCCCGCATGTGGGGTCGTGAAAATTGGAGTACGTTTGTCTTATACAGCAAGGTTTCCTAGCCATTTTCTAGGCACCTGTAAGGGCGACCTTTCTTAAGCTACCAAAACGCGAAAACAGGTCTGTCTGTCTGTCTGTCTGTCTGTCTGTCTGTCTGTCTGTCTGTCTGTCTGTCTGTCTGTCTGTCTGTCTGTCTGTCTGTCTGTCTGTCTGTCTGTCTGTCTGTCTGTCTGTTTGTGTGTTACTCAGTCAAATCGCCCTAAACCATAAATAAAGACAGCTGGCTTCCTCCAACTTCTTCGGTGAAAACAATACGAGTCTTATGTCTTCCATGCTTTTCAAGGGCGGCATTAGTTAGCCATTAACTTACCTCGTGTGCGTATAAGCCCTTGAGATATAGAGAGCGAGTGACTGGCTGGTGAGAACGTCCCCGGCATGATATTGTAGATCCCTGCAAGCGTACTGCAAACTTTGCTGGATACGTGGTGGTATGTTTGTTCAATATGGAAAAAAAGTTACCATGCCTTTCTAACGAAAGTTGAGAGAAATGGGAAAGCTTTCTGACATTAAAAATCCGTTGAATGTGCGTCAAAACCTTTGTTAAGAGTGCATCCAACCTTCTATGAAAGTGCGCCCAACCGATCGTCAAGCCTTGAAAGATCCAAATCGCACGCGAAGAACGACCCCATGCGAGGAGTTTTCGCACACTAAGCAAACGCGTCTACGAGTGATGTCAAGGTATCCCGGTACGTGGGTACCTTTATGCAATGGTACTGGTTCTACATGATCGATGCGTGTATTGTCTCATGTATGACCGCTCTGTTTTCACGATTTTCAGGTAACCTTTTTGACACAATGCTAGCGTGGTTGCACGCACGCACCATGTGCTCAGAAACCTTATCAGTGATTTTCTGTCGACCAACCGGTCTATCATGAAAAGCATTAGCATTTTAATAGGACGCCATGCGTCCCACCAAGAAAGCTTCCACTTTAAAATATTATCAACAGGGCCCTGAGCTTCACTTCTGTCCACCGCCTGCTGCCGCGTTGCCGCGGCGCTTACGGGTATACTGTTGACTAGTTGGTAGGCGTTCGTTGGTTGTTTTGGTTTTCCGTCCATGATTTTACAGCGAAGCTGCATACTGCAACTCCCGATGGCTCAATCGTGTCCTGTGTACGCATACCAAAATGCGATGTGGCAACGCCAACTTTCGCGGGAAAGCTATGTAGCTCTGAATCTGGTGCAAACATCTTAGGAAAAATAATACGGCGACTGGCCGGTGAGACTCCGCTATGACGACTTTCTCTTACTTGTTGTAACTAGTGTTTCACGGTTGTGAACAATTAAAAATTACCTTATGCTGGCAACACATGGGCTTTAGGATGAGGAGCATGGTTACAAAATCAATGGGCCATGTACCTGCGTGTCTTGCTACAAGTACCTTCGGCTCCGCCCACGTAACTTCCTCTCGTTCGTCCCTGTCACACACATCATGCTCTTTATCTCCAGTGTCTTTCTTTCCATGGTGAACCCCCAAAAAATGTTCAATTAAAATCGATCTTGGCGCGTTTGCACAGCTCTTGCGACATATTTAATGACAGCAATGGTTATCTTTTTTGTTTTTTGTTAGGCTCTGAGAAGCACTACAAGATACCTTTTGTTTGAGAGTTTGCTTTGTTTGTTTGCCTCGCCTACCTTGGACTCTGTTTTTAGCACGCTTTTTTATTTGCTATCAAAAAAACCAATTGGCAGTATATTCCCAATTATAAGAACGCTGATACTCAAGGTTACGTACTTCCATTTTCCTCAAAGTTCCTGTGGCTTACTTTGCGCTGAATAGTGCAGACATGTATGAGCCATGCCAGCCCTCTTTGTAGTTTCAAATTTTTCGCCCTATAGATACTTCGAGTTCAAGCATACTTTCACTTTGACCTTGTAACTGAATTGAGAGACAGAGAGTCTGTCCGACATTTTCGCGTTCGAGTAGCCCAATATGGTCAGTTTTAAAGACGCCTGTAATTGTTGTTTATCAAAAGTTATCCCACGAACGATATTTGACCGTGCACTGCGCAAACGATCGCACAGCAGTGGAAAGTTATGTAAGCAGGTGTTACGATTTACTATAGACCAAGTAATCATACAAATAACATAAATTTGCCACTGATACACTCGAAGACATCGCCGCAGGTGGTCTTCACCTAAATCCACCGAAAAGAGAAATTAGCGGAACAAAAATAAAAAGAATTAAGGCCATTCCACTCAATGTGAAAGCTGTCGGAAGCGCAGAGCAGTGATTTGCCATAATGGGTGGTGGCGCCGTTATCCGCTCACTGCTATCAACCATCACGCTCTTAGCTACCCTGTCTCATTCCTCTATTGATGAATATGCCATTAGAATTTCGCGCCTTCGCAGTGCTCGCGCGCCCCCTGCCTGAAACTGCGCCAGCGGGAGTTCTGTTCTCTTCGTGCTTCCTTTAATTTGGTATGCTTGAGCGATTTTGCGTCATTTCGAACGGGTAATTTTTTTTTCGTGCGTGGCTCGAGCCTTGCTGCGGCATTTTGAACGCGCCATTTGTTTCTTCCGCGGCTGGAGCTTTCTTAGTCATTAGGAACGCACCATTCTTTTTCTTGCGTGGCAACTTGTTTGCTTACTATCGTAAAAACCAACCCAACAAGCGTTCCAAACTAAATGAACGCAAGGGCTGCCGGTTATATTCAGATTTTGCTTGAGATGTAGCTGGAGTTTTCTTTGCTGTAAAAAATGGGGATATGTTTGACATGCGCCAGAAGTTCACGAGGTTCGCACTGTTATGACTATTTAAACCGCCTGTTTTTCGAAGCCTCAGCGTGACTCCCTGAGGACGGTACACCAAGCTTTACACGGCTCAGTTATCTCGCTGCACCACCTGATTCAGGCAGTCGCATGAGATCGACCGTTACCGAGCTGCGACGACAAGGCGAGCACTTAAAATGCTCTGATTGTAAATTTTGGCGAATGACGAGGCCCAGTATGTAAAGAAAAATCATTGATGACGGAAATGCCCGAGGGATGCATGTGTGTCGTTGTCCCAGTGCATATACTACTTGTTTACTCTATTTCATGCTTGGCCTCGTCATTTGCCAAATTCGCACATTTTGTTACGCTGATTGTTCTATTTGGGATGTTGTCGTGAAGCTTACCTGCGTCGATTTCCTGGTGTAAACTATCCCAAGAGCACTACAAAGCCAATTTTCGTCCCCTAAGATAAATTTTCATCAAGCTAGGTTACTCAGAAGAAGGTTTCATTGCCAACACAAATAATCTTCACGCGTTTCTTGCACTCATTTTGACTGCGCCTCGGTAAATCGTGTTTTCTCTCGTCCACGTGTTTTGTTACAACATACCGATTTGTGGCTACGCGACCACACATTTTCGCTATTTCATTAAATGAACGCAATTGATGAGCAAAAATAATGACTGCTTTGTATTATTTCCGGCTGAGATTCAAATTTGTACTGGTTTCCGGGAAAGGGCCATGCTTTCAACACGTTGCAGCTTTGACACAGATTGGTGTCATACATTTCATTCAGGTAACTTCAGAATGTACCGTAGTTTACGTAGTAGTAGCTGAGAATTATTAATCTGTAAAATCAAAGACTGGTATGTTTCATGTACGGATGGCCGAATATTCAGTGATGTCGAATATTCGATCAAATCGCTGTGTATTCGTCATTCACTTGTATCCAAATGCAGGGATTTGATAGTTTGGAACTATTCGGCGCTACCGAATAGGAAGCCGAAGCCAAGCTTTTAGTTCAAGGCTTCAGAGAGATCATCCCAGGTTGGTCGCAAGACCCCGGCAACGTGGATCGTTCTATCATCAGTGCCAAGTTGTTGCCTTGCCTAGAGCCTAGACGAGCTCTCGGCCGCCATCACCCTTTCCGTTCGAAGGCGGCACTGAAACGGCACCGCCGACAGCATATAGCAACAAGCTGGTGCAATTGTGCAATTGTACTGCCGATTCGATACGGAATTAGCGGCACACTGCACAAAATTGCGGCCTGGAACTTGCGGGAGCTTGAAATGGGGCTAGTTCGTTTTTCACTCGGAAAATTGCTGGCGCTAGGCGGGACAAGGACGAGGATTTACACACACAAAAGTGCGCTTTATTTGTATGTGTAAATCCTCGTCCTTGCCCCGCCTCCGCCAGCAATGTTCCGTGTAACTTGCGCTTTGGTTGCCTAGGGGTACGAATAGTAGTGCACCTAAAATACCCTTTTTTAGCGAAGCTTCTAGGCACGGTAGCCCACTGCGTGCAGGGTGTCGAACCGGAACCGGAACCGAACCGAAAACCGGAACCGAACCCGAATTTTTGCCCGGAACCGGAACTGAACCGGAACCGTATTTTTTCCGCCATTTTGGAACTGAACCCGAACCGGAACGAATTGAAGGAACCGTTCCGAACCGGTTCCGGTGCCTCAAAACTGTGATTTCTAGTTTTCCATCCCGGTACCCTACCTTGCATCCGAAGATATTTTTACCATTCGCCAGACGCCACCACGCAATATTTTGCATAGTCTGCAGTTCCCAAGACCCATAAGGTTCTCATCTTACTATTACCCTAAATTTAATGTAAAGTCCGTATACACTACTAGTTCGCTTTAGGTATTGCCCATCTCCCCAAATTATCTTTTTGCATTCACAATAACACAAGTTAGAACGCATATTCCGTGGCAACATATCATGGGGTATTCTTTATGGTTTCTACCTGCAGTGTGTTTAAAATTGTGGGAATTTTTTATGTTGTTAACTCGAATGCATCCGCGTCCGCTTGCGAAGGCCTTCAGGGACACCATCAACAATAAATCCGTATCTTCCACTTATTTTAGTTTGAGTGGGCCCTTATATAAAAACAGCACTGAGACACAAACACTCACAGTTCTCTACGTCACCATCACTTTTTCTTGTACAGTGCCGTTGTGTCCTTTGGTTACTGCCCTAGGAGAACATGAGAATTGAAAAAAAAAATTGGGGCCTTCTCAATTTCACTTTTAAAGTAAATGCGATAGCATTTCGATGCATGGATTAAGTCGATTAACGCGGATTAGCGGGTAGACTAGGGTGGTTTAGTGAGATGAGTGAATGAACTAATGTGAATCAGTGGGACTGCGGTGTTGATTAATAGGGATTAGAGGAATTAGCGGGTCAGTTAAGGTGGATTAGAGGGTTGGACCAAACATGATAGATTTGGGGTCCTTGGCATTTGTAAATTTTGCAGAATTCTCTTTCTCGACAAATCAGGAAATTTAATTACGCACAAAATAGCCGGAAAGTTATGTGTCGACCACCTGAATGCTATAAAAGGCCTTTTTTGTGCACGTATTACGCTCTTATGTTATTTCTCGCGTAAGATTTACATCTCGCAATGAAGTTAAAAACGTATTGCCTAATGCATGTCTTATATTCACCAAAAGGTTCTCAAAATGTGTATATATATGAGGTAAGACTAGGAAGCAACTAAACTGAAAGAAAAAAAAAAGGAACGATCAACTGGTTTGATGCGAAAGACACCCGATAGCATTCTCCGATACCTTCTCTTTCTTCGTGCTACCGTTCTGCAGCCTTCCACAGGTGTACCATCTCAAGCCCCGAACACAGCCCCTTCCAAGCTGAGGAAGAGGTGATAGCACGTGCGCTTAGCCAAAGGGCCGCCAAAAGTCTCATAACAGACTCTTATCAGGCGTGGCGCAACTGTGCCAGTGTCTATTGCATGTTACAACACTTCGAATGAACAAGCAGAGACCACCAACGAGACCAGCCAGGATTGTATGGGCACCAGCTCATACTGGCATCGTCGGCAGACAAGATCACCAACCTCGTGGCTGGACATTTGACCCGCCTAGCCAGCGCTGATGAAGCCGAGCCCGAGCGCATGCATCATGTATACATACCAGGAAATTAATTAGCACTATAGGCTCTCCCGTAGAACGTATTCCTTCCCGCACAAATCACTAGCGAATAACCAGGAAAGATTATTCTGTGCACTGCGGATTAACACCTTCCCACACATCACCAGTCTTCACCTCTTTGACGGGACACAATTCTCTCCATTTCGTCGCTTCTGTGGAGAGCCTGGGAACCTCATACACACAGTAGGCGGCTGCGACAAGTCCACCCTCGATCCCCCCAACCTACACGTTTCCATAGAGATTTGGGAGAAAGCCTTGGCCATCTCCGGCCTGGAAGATCAGTTTCTCTTGATGGAAACGACTGTCGACTCTACCCCTTGAATGAGGACGCCTCTCTGAAACTTTTCCTCGATTTATTTAAAGTTCATTTTCCCTCTCTCTACGAGGGATAATTACTGCTGCTTGTGACTTCACTCAGCTATTATCTTTCCTTGAGCCCAACCGCTCTCACCTGTCGCTGAAGTGCCATTTAGCAAGTTCCTATCTCCGGTGGTTCCCTATCCAATGCCGTCCTGTACACGGCGTCCAATGAGTCATTAAAGCCGTTCTTTCTCTCTAACTGGTACGTTAGCATATGAAAGATGAGCAGAATGAAATCGCTTTAAACGCCACCAGCCACGCTTGACAGTCAGAGGTTGACGCCGACGCGGGACTGTTTTCGACTTCTAGCAGTGCTAATGATTTCGTGTAAAAGCTAAAGCGCCGTTGAAACAAGGATACATGAAAAGCGTAGCATACCAATCAATTTATTTAAATGCAAAATTATTTGCCTCATTGTGCGAAAACAGGGGTGCGTGCCTAAACATTTGGTGGAACCAAAAAAGATGTTGGGCGCTCAGGCTCTCGTGCCCGCCATAAAGACTGCCCGCTCGCCAGTAAACTACCCGCCTGCCTGGCTGCCTGCCAGGCAGGCGATTCCTGCGACGATACGTGATTTCGGGACGAGGGGCGGCCCGCCACGAGACGCCCGGGCGGAGGGGGGAGGCGGCGGAGACGCAAAATACTGTCCATGGCGACACTCCAGGGTACTAAAAAATTTCTGCAGAAATTCAAACAATTATCTACTATTGCGTAGCATTCCTATGCCGCTTGTCCTCAGTGTGAGTTTCTACAGCCATTTTTTTTTGTTTTTATAAATCCTGTCCGACCAATTATCTCAATTGACGCTGCTATAATTACAAATGGAATATTCGCAAAATCTCCATTATTGTGGAAATGCAGGCAGTTATACGGTTTCCCATTTTTCTTAATTGCTTAATATTTTTCCTATTTTATAGTTTTTCAAAATTTCGTTCGACCAATTATTTTCATTTGCGCTATTATAACGATTACATTTCTAACTCGCGAAATCTGCCTTATTGTGGAAATGCAGGGTGTTACACGGTTCGCCAGTTTCCGCAATTATTTTACATTTTTTTTATTTTTTACCTTTATAAACTTTGTTCGACTAATTATCTCCATTTACCGTACATAACGATTACAGGTGGAAGTTTCCCGAAATCCTCATTATTGTGGAAATGCAGGGTGTCACACGGTTTGCCAGTTTCGGTGATTACTTTTTTTTATTTTTTAGTTTTTCAGAAATTTTGTGCGACCAGTTATCTCTATTTACGCTATTATAGCGATTGCAGGTGCAACTTCTGCGAAACCTGCATTTTTGTGGAAATGAAGGGTGTTACACGGTCCTTGCTGTGGGCAAAGGATGGTACGCATTAAAACGATTGTGGACGGACGGGTCGTCTGCTTAGTAGGACGGGGCAATAGGCAGTCTGCTGGGAGGCTGCCCATTACCAGAAGATTCTGGCGAAGATGCACCGAGGGAGAGGCGTCAGAGGCAGCCGTGTGCTGCCCACTGGTCAGGAGGCTACCTGTTTGCCTTCCAGAAGACTGTGGCGAGAACGCATTATTTGGAGACGATGTGCGGCCCGTCACTTGTCGGCGAAGGGAGTGGATCACATGGCTGCACAGCGGCGACGTAGAGCCATGCGTTAGAGCGCAGCCCTTAAGCACCCGCTCCTGTGGTTTAGCGTAGTCCCTCAGCGTTGGACTCGTTGTAACCGAGAGAACGAAGACGCCACCGAAGATAGAGCTAGCAGGAAAACGGAGGTTGCAAGTATGGCGAAAGTGTAAGGGGGGGGGGGCGTAGTTCCGTGACCGTGCGAGACGTGCTTCACAGTGACGACCCCTTACGAGATAACGACAGAGTATGCCACGCGCCGTCGTGCATTAACTGATGACGCGATCACTTCCTGAGGCACAGCATCTATGCGCCGTCGCCGAGAAGACTACAGTTCGCGCTGCACTCAAATTTCGCATTAGCGAGTGTCGTAATCGTCTGTCATTTTCTTCCTCAAGAACCCAACTGCGGGGTATAAAACTGCAGTGTTATGATCCAAAAATAAATTAAATTAAATTATAAAAACGAAAGAAACTAAATCAATAAAAATAAACTTTCGGCCATAAAAAGCCGGGCTTTCAAATTCATACAAATACGCAGTCTTATGTGTCCGAGCGAATTTTTCATTTCGCTTCAGTTAATGTTGTAATCGTGGACCTACCCATAGAAAACATTTTGCAGTACATTTTACAGTTAAAGGAACTCTTCAACAGTTTAGATCAACGCTCTCACTCTTATCTTCGCATCTGGAAGCACTGAAAAAATTATAGCTATTGCCAGCACAGAGGAGCAGTGCGGGATTTGCTCGTCCAGCAGATACGCCTTCCGTTTCTGCTTCGCTTTTGTGGTTTCATTTTAATGTCGCAACTTAAGGAAAGCCGGCAAATAGCCGCTACATCGCTGTAATGACGTCATTCCAGCGGTATAAGAACGCCAAGACTGGGGAAGAGAGAAAAATATTTCAAGCAAGTTTGTAAGTCATCTGATGGAGACAGAGCAGTACTTTTTGTCTGAGGGACTTTCCGACTCCCTGATCTAAGAACTGGATGTGTTGGTTGACTACTTTCTGCAAGCATTCAAGATTTCGAACAAAGTTGAAGAAAGGGTTGCCGGAAACGAAACGAAAACCGAACACAAAAAAATTAACAGAAAAAAACACGCCTGCTTTTTTTTTCTCCGAACCCGTTCGAACCCGTTTGAACCGGTTCGAACCGGTTGAAACCGGAACGGAATGGTGCGCCGGAACTGAACCCGAACCGAACCCGAAAGACTTGAACCCGAACCCGAACCGAACCCGAAAAAATTTCGGTTCGACACCCTGACTGCGTGTCACTTTTTTATTTTGCCGAGTACTAATTGCGCTTCAATATGAATCTTCTGATCTGATTAGACCCATCGCTTTTGCATTTACATTTTTGGTTAGCATCTGCTTAGAATGTAGTAAATTAGAATCTAGTAAATGTGGCAGCTCACTCCGTGAGCTGAAATACAACACACAGACCACTTCGGCGCCCCTGTGCTCCCACGGTCTGAAAGCCTTCTGAAGTGGTAGGGGAACCATTGCATCCGGTTTTATTCAGCGCTGTCCAAGGTGGCATGAAAGTATCTTTCAATTCCTACCACGCAGGCGAGGAGTAAGAGGACGTTCTGGACAGCAAAAGAAAATTGACAGCAGCTGACGGGAGCTGCTTCTCCCGGGGTATGTGGAGCAACTAGTACCTCTTCACGAAAACTTGTCAGTAAAATAAAGGAAAGCTGTGCACGTAATTTCTGAATGAACACTCTACTGGTAATAGTTTCGCAAAATGCTATTATGCCTACGTGAGTCCAAATCCTTAGTCGTGTCCCAATTTGCTCATTTTTCTTTGCAATGGGTGGTCGAACTATTCGAACTTTTCGATTCGATATTATTCGGGTGAATCACTATTCTTGTGGAATTTTCGTCGGACCTCCAATTCACTATTCACCCATCCCTAGTCCCTCCTCGTTTCATGCCTATGTTGAGCCTAACCTATTGTTGGGGTAATATTCGCGAGGAACGCTAGCGCGCTTTCACCATCTTACGACTTCACGCTGCTAGCTAACGCAAGAGGACACGCATCAGCTTAGACGAAGCATGCGGCGTTAGCATTTTAGCGCGGGTTTCGCATAATGTGAGGGGGAAAACTGCCCTAAACAGCCGAACCAACCCCCCTCTCTCGCTTCCATTTGTTATAATCGCGACAGTACCAGAAACTTTGCTACGACGTCGAAGTTTTACGTTTTGATGTTGTCAAGGGTGAACGGTCATAATTACGGTTAATGTTCGAAAGCTCACATAGCAAGCGGTATTAAATCCAGCGTGCTCCTGTCGGATTTGGGTATGAAACCCCAATGCTGGTGGGGCAATTAACACTCACTAACAAGTTTAAGGGCCCACGGTTGACTGTGTCTTGTTCTATTATTTCAATGGGAATAACAACCACGCATGCGCAAGGCCTGTTACGCAAGGTGTATTTTGATTTTTTACGATATCCAGGCACGATTGGATGTCATGATGCAAATTTCTAAGCTCTGTTCGAAAACTTACAGTTGCGCGTACAGGGAATGGTTATTGTGCTTTGTCACGCTCAAATGCGTCTGCACTTAACATTTTCTTGATGTTGCACAGTTTTATAAATAGATGCTACGCAGGCAGAAAGCCTGTGCTGCTTTTTCAATGAACAGATATGTGCTTCAGGAATGGCCGGCCGTCTGTTGAGAACACTTCGCTGCCGCAGGCTATGAGCAGCGGCACCTAGGCAAGCCAAAACATCATGTTACGTGAGAATCACAAGAACTTTCTGGCCTTCATAAAGGTCAGTGGGGAGCTTGTCTAGGCACCTGAAGCTTTTATTCAAATATCATAGTTAAATCACCGGTATGGGGACAATACAGGTGGAATGACTTGCTCTCGGCTCCTCTTCAAAGAACTGATATCTCACGGAACTCGAGAGATGTTCCCGATTAGGGCTATTAGGAACAATATCACTGCAAGCATACCTGGAAAAGGGGAACATATAATACCTCTAAAGGCAACAGATCTATAGCAGTTACTCAACGTTAGGCTTTACTGACACCTTTTGTAATGCAAATAGCGTGCACATGTGAGGGGATGTCATGAAAATCAGGATGAGACAGCTGTGCAATATCCGACGTAGTACTAGAGAGAGCCAGGGAAAGTCACCTTTAGCAAGGAAGGTTTGGATCTAGCTTTGATGGAAGCTACAGAAGAAGTGAAAAAAATATTGTTATGGCATAACAGGCGTGCACTCCACGCATAGAAATGCTTGTTTGGATTCCCGGTAACTACTTTTTTTTTACCCCAGTATAGGAGAGGTGGGTCCGTAGCTGATTTGATAAGCTACTGGGCAAACGCGAAACCCTGTTGGTCTTATTATTATGGCGAAGCGGGCCGCAGCCGGGATCACAACTGGTGTACAGATGTACGATGACGACATTGAGTATTATGAGGCATGGAAATCTCTCACGGGACAGCCTTACCGAACATTGTTCGGCGCGCGCGTGAGATCAAGAACTGGAGAGGCAATATCCACAGCCTTGCGGGGAGAACCTACCTCCAGGAATTTGGCTGCAAGGTCATTTGTGTGCTTATAAGGTGTCGTAAGCAATGTGTTATTGTAGAGCTTTAAGATTTTTTAGGCCTTCGGGAAAAATGAGCCTACAATAGACGAATTATTGGGGTATTTAAATACGCACTAAGCAGCACCGTGCCTCTTCAATCTGTGGACCCACTTCTTTAGACTTGCTGTAGGTGTGAAAACAAACATGCATCTAGAGAGAATGCATGCCACTTTTAAACACAAAGTATGACGTCTAAAAAGCTCCAGCGAAGGGACACGCTTATAGCTACTCTATTAACAATTATGTGGAGAAATATCAGCTACTAGGCCACAGCTATTCAACAAGGAAGGAGGATTAAGAAAGGAAGCAAAATTGGTCGCATCGTAAAAGTACGAAAACTTCACGGGTAAGGTAACACCTTGTTGAATAGAGAATAGAGTACAAAAACCCAGACAGATGGAAAACCGAGTACTACAGGTGTCGTCCACGGTTTCCAAAGGGATGATGACTGATGTGCCCTGAAACGGGAAGAAACCAAGGTGCGTATGGAAATCAAGGCCTACGTTGTCATGACCATGTCAAGCATTTGATGTCTACAACAATCTTTACATGTCGCTCATTGTAAGAACGGCTGAAAGAATACAGAAAAAATAAAAATCTGAACCTGCAGACAATGATCCGAGAAACGTGACCCCAAGCAAGTCCTAGAGAGCGTAACACACAAAAAAGCATATTGCCGTGAACTAGGCATTGGGTTTGTTTGTGTATGTTCTGTTTTTAGTGCCGGGCTGCGCTATCTGTGTCCCAAGCGAAGCGCGTGTTCCGTTCTTTTTTTCTGTGCCGCATGTGTTATCTCTTCTGATAGGGAGAGCGTTCCGAACGAATGTGAACAGCCTAGAATAATCTTCGTTGATCTACAGTGTTTTTATACAATTCTACTATTCCAGAAACCCACCATGCAAGTAGCATCCCGACTCGGGGTTTGAGCCCCACCCATTGGGTGGCGCGAAAAAGTTAAAGTCCGTGAGGCGACAGTTTTTTGCGTTTATTTAGCTTGCCCTTGTGGTTTGAACCCGGGTCACGGGCAATCCATGCACAGAATTGAACACCGCACACGATGACACCAAGCAAGTAGCATCCCGAGGCAGGGTTTGAGCCACACCCATTGGGTGGCGCGAGTCCTCACCCCGGCGGACGGCGTCCGCCGGCCTCTCGCCGAGTGATAAATTCCCGCTGAGCAGATGCCGCGGCATTCTAATCGCCGACACCAGTCTACGCACGTCACTTTATTGACTGCTGTTTTGCCGCCTGTGTATTCTTTGAGTTGTTAGGGGAGCACAAGTTCGCTCCAATAAACTTGTTTTTTTAGATGCAAAGCATCTCTTTCTCGGGGCTATGTCCGTTGTCCTTCCGGCGTCCATCCGCACCTCTCCTCTTATCCACGCCAGCTGCGATAACGTCACTCTCTCCCCTCCTCCTCTCCACACCACGTGTGTGCGTTTCTCCCCTTTTCCCCCTCTCCACGCCAGCTGTGATAACGTCGCTCTCTCCTCTCCCCAAGTGCTGTGCGCGCTGCTCCTGCTCTACCCTCTCCTCGCCACTTCCGATAAACCAGGTCCGCGCCGCTGCTCCCTTCAGTTGCTGCTTCGGTCTGCGCCGTCCGATGAGCTGACAATGGACGCCAACGATTCTGGCAGTGACCCGCCGCGGTGGCTCAGTGGCTAAGCCGTTGCGCTGCTGAGCACGAGATCGCGGGTTTGATTCCCGGCCGCGGCGGCCGCTTTTCTGATGGAGGCGAAAAGCAAAAAAATTACACCATCTTCCCACGTGGGAACCCTGAGGAGATGCCAAGCATCTCGAGTTTGCACGGCTTTGCATCTCCTCAGGGTTCCCACGTGGGAAGATGGTGTAATTTCTCTTCAAGAAAGCTGCGTCGTTTTTTGGCTACATGACAATATACTAAATCGAAAATAAGATAGGATCAATTCTTGGCGACGGGGTTCGTTTAATCGAAGGTAAAAAGAGAATAAGTATCTCTGCGTTCAAATTCGCCGCAAGCTGTCATGTGGGTGCGTTTACAGACCTAGATGCAGCTCTGTCACGCAAATCCCCAACGCAAAGAATGGGCGGAGTTCTGTTTAAAGCAGCGTAAGTCGGCGCATTGTCTTTCTATTGTACTTACGGGAATCGTGGAGTAGAAACCAGACAGTGGCTGGCATTACTCAAGCAGAGATACGTCTGAGGCTGGAGTCTCCACCAAATATAGTGCTAAACCAGCAGGCACCTACCTAATATGTTACTTTTGGATCTTTAGGGTGCCTTCAAAATGCAGGTAGTACTACTGCTAGAGCCTGAAATTGCATCGTTCGACAAAATGGTTCCTATACGTTTCCTGGAAACTATATCAGGCAGGCTCCTCTGAATGAAAACAAGTAGTACAATTTCTCAGTCAGCACACAGCCGTTGCATACATAAAATGTACGTAGAGACGTGGAAAAGTCATACGGCCATGAAGGTAACCACAGTAATGAAAAATACCTGATGGGAAAAGCAATACGCCTTTTATTATTAACCTCTTGCACATAATGGAAACATACCAGCCTTCATTTGGTCAAGTGAAGCCATGTCAAAAATCTTTATTGTAAATTGAAGGTTGAGTGCATTGTTAGGATATACAGACGGAGGTCCCAAAGTCACAAGCTCCAACGGAACCTACTATAAAAATTGTTATACGTGATTTCACTAAGTTCAGAAAACAGGAGATTCGAGAAAAAGGGTTTTTTCACAATTAATACATAGACAGTTCTGTTTTTATTAGCAAGATTTTAACTGTTATCTCCCATAAATAGCGAGGAAACATAAATATTTTATACTGAAGCCTACAGAAGGAAGACCTCGCTTTGCAGTGCGGGGCTGCCATGGGAGGTTGGAAACTCCATGTTCACCATGTGTTTCCCACCACTTCCGAATGAGTTCTCCCTCTCGTATGCTTCAGTGTGCTCTGTTAAGGAGCGATCAAAACCAGGCTAGTATGTTCGCGTTATCTGCCAGAGGTTAGAAAGGTAAAGCGTTTTGCTGTTGCCATGAGCTATTTTTTCCTTACTATGGTTATCTACCTACCCGTTTGACTCTTCCACATTTCTGCGTACATTTTCTGACTTGTACCCCAACATTGGCAGTTACTGTTGGTCCTCAAGAGGATGGTAAGTTTGGCAAGTTGGTACAAATTTATCTGGTTCAGCAATGAAATACCATTACGCAAAGTACCATCATTGCTGAACAGGCTTCCTATCTTCGTATGTCACAGATGGAAATATTTGTGTGCAATTTCCATATTCCACACGTGACAGAATGGAAGTAACGAATCGAAGCCTGTCACGTAATGTCTCCCAGACACATTTTGATGTTTCATTGAAGAATCACGGGTGAAATACCGCAGAGAACAGCCAGTTTGCATGAAAGATTGCTCTTTGTAAGGCCGATGAAGGAACTCCACAAAAATGTTCAGTTTTACACCAGCGAATATCACCGGGATTAAAATTGGGGTTGATCTCAAAGCAGCTACTGATCGCCCTTCTCATCCGAATGAGGGAAAAATTTTAAAACCTTTATAAGTTTATTAAACAGAAGCGGCCTCTATCAATCATCGTAAGACATAGGCTGTAAAGGACGTTGAGCACTAAAAACGATTCCTAAATGGTATATGAGAAATTGAAAAATACGGAAGTAGTAGGTTCTCAATACAACTTTTAGATCGGAGATACTAAGGCTGGTGTGAGTATAAGTAATCATCTGTTGAACATACTTTTCGTTCTGTTTTTCCGTTGCGGGTTTTGTGCGGCTTGCGGCGGAACGCTCTAAGTCCAAGCCTAAGTTTTTGCTTTTCGCCTCCATCAGACTAAGAGAGAGAAGCAACAACGCCGGTGTGTCGAGATCCTTACCGCTATAAGGGCTCCCCTGTGCGGTGTGTTGTCCTCGCAGCCATTCTAGATCTTGAATTGCTTCACGACATTGCCTCCCGCACTGCTCTGCAAACTGTGCACGACGTGTAGCGGAAACAATTTTTGACGACCGATTGCGTCCAACAGCGTTTGAAATTTGTGGATATGAAATTCTTTTCCGCTACACCCCTCTTCAAGCTCAGGAGAAACGGATCCCGGTGGGCAGAGGCTAAAAGCTCAATTATTTAGGCAAGTTCAGGGTTCTGATAGCTGACCGGTTTCTCTGAGGAAATAAAAACTTTCGTTTTCTTAAGCACTACTAATTATTCTCGGTCTTCTTCAAGCATGAAAATATTCGTTGCCTTTTCCGAGTCCATAATTTCTAATGAAATTTTTAATGTAGGGCCGGATGGCATACCAAATGCATTCTTGCAGAGATATGCATGGTGGGTTGCTGGGTATCTCGAAATCATTTTTTTTCGCATCGCTTTCCCAATCTTCGGTGCCAAAAAATTGGATTGTGGCAAAATTTGTCCAGGTGCATAAGTGAGGTGACCGCCACAAAATTGAATACTATACCCCATTTCACTAACCTGCGTGGGTTGTAAGCTTTTTGAACATATCATATCAAAATCCATTGCTACGTATCTCGAAAACACTGGTGCCTTTTTCTAACATCAACATGGCTTCCGTCAAAAGCTTTCGACTACCACACAACTTATCAAGGTAATATATGACTTATCTCTAGCCCTAAATAAAAAAAACCAAATTGATGCAACATTTTTAGATATGTGAAAAGTGTATGACAGGGTACTACCCGATCACCTAATCCACAAATGAATACAATTAGGAATAACTGCACTGTAGTAAGGTGGATAACAGCTTATCTTTCACGAAGGACTCAATTTGTAGAGGTAAATGGCATCTAATCTTGTAAGTTAGAAGTTACTTCTGGGGTCCCGCAGGGGTCAGTTTTGAGTCCCATCCTTTTTCTAGCGCATATAAATGATATTGCTTCTGACATAGATGAGACAATTACTGTACGTCTTTTTGCAGACGACTGTCTCATATACCGGGAAATTAATGATAGCAATGATCACACGCAACTTAGCAAAGGTCTTGCATTGATTGAAAACTGGTGTGAACGTAGGAAAATGAAACTGAATAAAGAAAAAAAACGGTAGCTTTTTGTGTTACTAACCAAACCACAAAAGTCCATAGTTTCCCCTATACACTAAAAACTGGCAAGATAAGCACAGCCAACGCAGTAAACTATTTGGGTGTGACTATTACCAATGACCTAAGTTGAGCGTATATTACTAACGTCTGTTCTGCTGCCAAAAAAAGCTTTGGTTTCTGCGCAGAAGACTAAAACTGGCACCTGCTTCGGTGAAGCTATCTGCCTATCTAACAATTGCTACGCCAACATTAAAATGCGTATCATCTGGGATCCGCATCATAAAGGTTTATTGATAAGCTTAAGAAAGTGCAAAAAAGGCGGCTCAGTTCATATTATCACGTTACACATTCACTGACTCTGTCTCAGATATGCTTGAAATTCTTAACTTGCCAACCCTAGCAGATCGCCGTACTCATGCGCGCCTCAAGTTTTTCTTTCTACTTGACCAGAATGCCTTTAAAATACAAACAAGCCAATACCTAATTCCGAGACAAGTTAGAGACATTCGAAATACAAATAGTCGTGCTTTCAGAGTACCACAACTCCGTATAAATCCTTACGCATATTCTTTTTTCCCACGTACAATACGTCACTGGAACGCATTACCAGAATCTGTCGTTCTATCTCGGACTGCTTCGGAATTTGAGAACCACCTTCTTGCGGGCCCAAGTACAAATGAAACTGACCTTCGTTGTTACTAGTGCTGAATGCATGTTTGCACACATGTGTGTATTTAAGTATATGTATATGTATAGAGTTCTTTATTGTACAAGCCGGGAAAATGCCCCACAGACATAAACTCTTACAGACCAATTGCTCTATTAAGCTGCATTGGTAAGGTAATGGAAAAAATGGTTCTACAGAGGCTTGTCTGGGACCTCGAAAACAGGAATGTCTACCCGCCAGAGATGTCAGGATTCAGGCAAGGAAGGAGCAGCATTGACAATGTGATCGCCTTGGTAACAGATGTTCGTGCACAAAAGGCTGCGAAAAGGTTCACTATTGCTGTCTTCCTAGACATAAAGGCAGCATTTGACAGTGTTTCCCACGAAGCAATTAGAAGGGAGGTGGCCTTTGTAGGACTTCGAGGCCGAATGCAAGCCTGGATCGGTGATTACCTAAAGGATCGGTATGTCTACATGACAACCAAAGACGGTGACACGACACGACATGCCGTCACGCAGGGTGTCCCACAAGGTGGTGTTCTGAGCCCGACACTGTTCAGTATATGCCTCATCCGCATCACAAAGGTACTACCTCAAGGAATTCACATCTCGGTGTATGCTGACGACATCTGCATCTGGGCTTCGGGCAGGAACCGCAGACACATACGAGCAAAAGTGCAGAAGGCTCTGTTCGCCATTGAAAAATACCTCAGCAGCTGCGGGCTGCTTCTGTCTCCTGAGAAGTGCGCTGCCATGGCATTCACCAAGCGCGATGTATCTCGATACCCACTGGAGATACACAGCGTGCAGATACCCTATGTTTGCAATCACAAATTTCTAGGCATTACAATTGACCGTTCGTTGTCCTGGGCTCCCCATATAAGGCGGCTAAAGGAGCGACGCCTTTCGTTCGTTCACGTTTTGCGGATGATGACAGGAAGCACCTGGGGCTGCTCAGTGTCAGCACTCTTGCGACTCTACAAAGCGCTTTTCGTAGGCCTCTTGCGATATAGCCTTCCAGCTTTACATGCTGTGTCCAGGACGAACTTGAAGGTTCTGGAAGGCTTGCAAGCTCGAGCACTGCGAACATGTCTGGGCCTTCCAAAATGCACCTCCACGATAGGAACCTTATGTGAGGCAAGGTGCTTTTCTGCGACCACTCTCCGTTCACAAGAATTGCTCCGTACTGGCCTTGGACATGTTTCTCGGTGCTTTGCTCATCCACTGGCTGCCGCTTCTGCATCTCGCGTGGTGCATGTCCTGCCATCTAATTACCTCCGACCCAAGCTGCCTGCTACTCCACCGTGGTTGTACTCGGCATGGGCTGTGTGCACCACTGTACCTGGAATAGGCAAAAAGTCGTCTATACCAGCATCTGCCTTGAGATATTTCGTCTTGGAGCATATCCAAACCCGTTATTCAGACCACATCCAAGTGTACACGGATGGATCCGTGGCTTCGGCGTCTTCGGCAATCGGCGTATGGATTCCGTCAGCGGCACGGTCCATTAAAGAAAGCTCAGCCACAGAACATCCTCCACGGCAACTGAGCTAGCAGCTGTCAGAGCAGCACTTCTTTACATAAGCGGAAGACCCGCTCGGCGGTGGGTAATTCTTTCCGATTCCCGTCCAGCCTTGCAACTACTAAATAAGCCGCCTGATTGTCGCAATCAACTTGTCTGCGATATGAACGAAATATTTTCTAGTGCGGTGCGCGAAGGACATGAAATTTTCCTTCAGTGGATACCAGGTCATTCTGGTATAACGGGCAACAAGATCTCCGATGCGGTCGCCAGAGAAGCCCACGACCTCAACTTCACCGTTGGAATCCCGTTTTCCAACGAGGATAGCAAAGCAGCTGCAATCGACCTAGGATGGCAACTCCAGCTGTCGGCTTGGCAGGATCCTCTGAGCAGCTATGCGCCTCTTCATGCTATAGACCCTCAGTGCGATTTCCCCTATCCACGGGGTCTGCAAAAGCGCACTGAAGGCGTGTTACACCGGCGGCGACTTAATGTTGCATACACCCGAAGCTTCTTGTTTAAGCTGGGCTGGGTAGAGTCGCCATTGTGTACAGTGTGCTCTACTACCGACCACATGAGGCACATTTTAAGCCACTGCTCGCAATATGCCACTCAGCGGGCAACAGCGTCGAAGGCACTTGTGCGACTACGACGCGGAGGTACTCTAGAACTTTCACACTTCCTTGGACCCTGGCAAAATCGTGAGGAGGCAGTGCTCGGTACAAAAACACTGCTTACTTTTCTTGCGAAAACAGGGCTGGAAGAGGTTCTGTGAACTCTCTGAGCATGTACAATTTGTATATGTGTGCATTTCTCCTCTTACTCCCCTTTCTTTCTTTCCTTTTCTTTTTCTGTCTATTTTTCTCTGTCACCTCACTGTATTCACCCCATCTGGAGTAGCAAGCCCTACCGTTAGTGGGGCTGACCTCTTCAGCTTTCATTAAAGACGTTCTCTCTCTCTCTCTCTCTCTTTATTGTACTCATACGCTTGTCTGTATTTTGTTGCGTTGGTTTGGCATTATTTGTATGCATTGCTTGTGCAATAATATAGGCATGCGCGATTATGTGATTGCTTTTGTGCGTGCTTACGCACGCTTATATGTTATTACAAGAATTTTGCAACCCCACCCTGTATTGGCCTCACCAGCCAACAGTATGGGTAAATAAAAACAAAAATAAAAATATCACATTCAATAAGCGTATGAAAGACCGATAGCTGCCCCCCCCCTATATTGATGGCACTGTGGCTTGTTTGTGTCAGTTAGCAGGTGTGAGTGGGTGATGTGTGTATGGCCAATTCTAATTGTGCATTAGGCCACGTCTATAGATATGACATGCTTCTTGGTAAGAGCTTTTTCTATTTTCGTTTTAATGACATGGGATTTATTATCTATCGCTTCATCCCACTGTTGTTGCCAGTGGTTTCGAAGCTTTCTCCTCACTTAAGGTTTGAGGTCTCGATACGGAACCAGCTTAATGTATATTCGGTCACGAAGGGCAGCAGCTGCAGCACTTCGGTCCTTAGCTTCAGTTCGAGCAATGCCACAGTGGCCCGGAACCCCGCACACTGTGACAGCAAGCTTGAGGTTATAAGCCCAATAAAGAGCTCTTAGTAGAACATTAAATGTTGGGTTTTTACCAGCCTTCAGAGATGAAAACATTAAAACAACACCCACAGAGCCTGTGTATATAACTGATCTCTGGAATTTATGTTTATGAGTGTGCTTCAAAGCTAGCAGAATACCGTATGCCTCTGCAGTAAACATACTAGTGTTCCTTTTTATTGTTTCGCACAAAGTAAAGTAGGGCCATTTGCAGCACAAGGCACGGCTATTTTCCATCAGTGGAAGATATCCAGTGAAGGCTAAAAAAAGAATTACACTGAATACTCAGAACTTTGTAAGACTACAGTGAAGACGAAAGCCTAAATGCTTCTTGTGTTCATCTTCTGTAGCACTTTTCGAACAAATTTGCGGCCGCGGCTGTAATAAATTTGGCGGCTCCCTGGAGAGCACCGTCCGAAGCTTGTTTCGCTCGCTTGCTCTCTCCAGGAGCTTCCTGCCACCCCATCGATACCTGAACTTTTCAAGGCGACTCGGATTGCATGAACCACAGCGCCATGCCTTCCTCCTGCGCGGCTGTTTCCCTTTCGAGCGTCGCCCCTTAGAGTCCTTCTCAGACCCTCCTTCCACACTGCTGTTTTCCTTTCTATATTCCTGGATCGCGTCTAGCTTTCCAAGTCCGCACAGCAAAGCGCAACGATAAACTGGTTTTATTTCCCGACCCTTTTCGGGGAACATGAAGAGAAAGAAAAAACAAACAAAACCACCAAACAAAATACTTGACCTGTGTTCAGTACTGTGTAATTCTAATAAGAACGCCGAGCTGTCATGGTCGCTCTCAGGGCTTGTGTGTTTTTTCGTACCTATTCCATTTTACGCTGGGCATCAGCCGTAAATGCGTCATTAGGCATTCCTGCCTAAACTTGCGATTGCGCAGTTTCCGTTATTATTAGAGGACTGCCGGGATTACATGGGTGGTAGCGCGATACTCAACCGTAACGCTTGCCCAGCTACGAGGCGTTTAAATAACGACTACTTCACTATTTCTTTATGAGCTTGATGAAAGCAATACCTACGCTAATAGCTACTCCTTAGCTGTTGCAAAGTGAATTAAGCTTCATCTAACAACAACTAGAATGAAGTGCTTTAAGCCATACCAAGGTCATCTATATAGACAGGGATGTGTCTATCTGTACGGCGCTATCGATTGCTATCTAGTTCAGGCACAGAACCCAAAAACCACTTTTCCTAGGTGTAAATAATAACTCCATGGCCGCTGTTCCTTGCTGATGAGAATTTCCAACCATTAAGTTCTCTACCCCTTCTACATGGCCTGTTATACGCCTCAGGAGAGGGAAAGGATAAATTTCAACAGCTTCCAAATGCAGAAAAAACTACAACTCAAAAGTGTGCCGGTAAATGTTATCCAAAGCGAGTATATGTATTTATGTCTTCGGCTGACGCAGAAATGGGGGGAGATAGTTCGTATATGCGTAACGTCATGAAACACATGTGGGCGTAGCGTGAAACTGTGACCAGGCAAAATTACCACGACACTCAAGCTTTATACTTAGGCCTTTTCACTACATGTGAGCAGGTCGTCAAGTGAAAAGGGCATGCTTTAAGCTGTTGTACAAAAAGGGATAAGCGCTGATGTTCCACAATGGAAAGCCATCGGATCTAAACCGCCGGCGTGCGGGTGCAGCAACGGTGAGGCGACGACGCCAGTATTATGACAGCCCGTTCTGAGAACCGGACGAACAAGCTAAAAAAAAAACGCAGGGACTTCTTACTCTGTGACAATGAACTCGTTGAGGTGCCATAACGGCTAGGACAGATGTGCAACATCAAAAGTACGCACTGCACGTCGGTGACAAAGTTCTCATACGAAAGATTTTCTGCCCTGCTGGTTCGTAAAGAGGCGATGTTCGAAGTTCGTCGTTGTTCAAATGTTCAAAACATGTCAAATATTCAAAACATGTTGGTTTGCAAATGTTCAAACCAAATGTTCAAAACATTTTAGGGATCAATGTACAAGACAAACACAATATTGAGTCGTCAGAATTCGCGTTATTTGTTATTTTTGTTTCGGGCTAGCTGCTTTGAAGCTCTCGTATAGCTTTAGCTACATTTTGCCCTTGCCAAGATAATCCTTTCTAAAGAAGTCTCTGTTTCAGCAATAGCTAAAACCAATAAAAATTGGGATTCAACCAGGTGTCGCCCACAAGCAAGGAAACCATTTCTCGTAGCGCAATCTATACAGGAACTTCCCTTGACGTTAAACATGAGCACCAAATTTCAAGCCTAGGAGTCGGCCTACCGCAGGAAGAAAAAAATTTCGGTAACGCAGCGGAAGAGCCAAACAAAAAGCTAACACTCCCTATACATACACAAAAAGAAGGGAATAGTAAACCTAGAGTAGCACAAAAGCCAGCCATGCCTCCAACCAAAGCACCTCAAAAGGCTACCCTACACATCGCGAACGAGACGACACTAATGCATTTTTCCCAGCCGATGTACCTGTGCACATTGATCTTATCGGGAACATTTCTTTTAGAAAGGCTGGGGCTTCGAACAAAAAAAAACGCAACCTCTATTTTGAAAACAACACGAGGAAGCCATGCTACGGAAGAAAATTGCAATCGACGTCACCTGCAGATGAAAATTTGGATCCTATTATTCCGATTAAAGTTTTTGAATGAGATTCTTCGTTCGCGCATGTAAACAGGCACGGCCGATGTCTAATCACGATTTCAGGCCACATATTCGCCCACGATTTTTCAGTGAGTAAAAAGCCTCGAGTGGCACGTGGAAGGTCATGCCGACCAGTGTGGATGCTAATCAAAGAGTCCAAAGACGATGGGAGGGTTTCGTTCATCGTTCTTTGAATACCACGTACATAGGGTCATTTTTGGTATATTCGTGGAGCTCGGATCATCATCTCTTTTGGACACCGCTGTATCACGCGTAGGAAAATGAGGTCCTTTCTTGCTCGACAACATTACCCCGTTTTGTATGTAAAAGTGCCGTCACGAAGGAGACCCATATTACGGAATGTTTCTCTTACTCGAAAGGCTTTTATTTTCCATTTCTGCACTGAGTTTATTAAACGTATTGTCTGTGCCAACATTTTATACATGAGGGTGTCCAGAAATGCAGGTAGAAATTGTTCCAATGAGTGCCATTTTTCTGCCTGGTAACTTCCACGTGTATTCTATAGATAGGGGCCAAATTTCTTCCACACCTTTACGTGCCGCGATAAGCCATTACCTCAATATACGTGCCTTCTATATTAACGAGCCTGATGACAAAGTTTGTAAAAGAGAAACGTTTTAAAATTACTACAGCTGGTAAGCTGTTTATGCATGTCAAACATGCTTAATGGGAGGGTAGATTCAAGGCAAAACAGAAGACCACAGACGAAAATTTTAACGTTCTTTGAATTTACCATTCACGTTGCACTGGTATTTACAAAAAGGAATAAAAAAAACAGTCCATGATAAACATGGCAGCCAGGGGAGGTGAGATCAAAGCTGAACGAAAATACCCTACCTCGTACATTGCCGAGCTGTTCCAGATTCAACAGGAAACACTTAGGGGCAACCCAAGCGCTTCTAACAACTTTTGATTACGAAAACTAATGTTCACTCTGACGTCGGTGAGGGCTGCTTGGAGTATTCTGCTCCGCTGCAGAAGGCTCCGAACTCTTGCCGCTTGAGACGCTTTGCTTCCATATCGCGTTGTCGATGTGATTTGTACTCTCGCCGCCAGAGACACCGTGCTCCTGCTTGCAGCCACCGAAACGCTTCATCTTCGAGCAGCTGAGACGCTTCGACTAGCGATCCACTCGCATTTTACTGTGTTGAACTGTTTAGTTCTGCCACTTGTCGCGTTGCGAAGGTTCTCTTTCCAACTGCTGGGCGTTTTGAGGGGTACGACGAACTGGAATTTTGGTACCTACACGTGGAAGCTTGTTAGGCTTACGCAGAAAATATTGTTATACTCAGATAATACTTTTCGAAGTTTTGCACTGTTTACTGTCCGTATCTAGGCGCACCCCGTCATGCTGGCGAAGTGAGGTTAAGGGTTCTGAAGTGATAGTAGTTTTCTGCTGCGCTTACAAATCCGTGTACACGTGTTGCTTGGGCTCCTGTGTTGTGCGAAAATAACCCAGGAACAAGAGTGGTCAGCTAATTTAGCGGTGATACGAAATTAACTCGTAGGGTTAGTTTGGAAGCCCCTTCTCCTAAAGTCCTTTTATCGCCAAAGAAGCGTTGTCCAGGCTGAAATACTGAGTGCGCATAATTCAGGTAAGCGAATAAATGTATTTTTGGCCATATTCTGTAATAACGACTCTGTCAATGAGCTGGTTAGGTTTCTCTGAGGGATTAGTCCACTCGTGAATATCAATTTGGAGGGCAAGGCTGCAAGACGTGGCTCTAACTACTGGTTTAATGAAAATGCAATAAATCGCATTGCATACAGTTTTTTCTCCTTGAAAACGTCTTATGTCCGGCTTTTCATATACTTTGAATGCGGCTTTAAGTCCTCCTTTCGCAGTGCTCATTATTATGAGTTCAAATAACTGTCATTTCCTCTAGATAAAAGAGTATGCAGGTTGTGTACACAAGACATTCCTGCACTGAAGTTTCATAGCGACGTTAATGTTCCACTGGAGAACTCTATTTCCTTCTGAAAGTCCTCAAACATGATAGTGGTGCAGATAAAATAGAAAGTTGTGCTCCTACAGCCTCACCTTTTAGCAGTTTCAAACATAAAAAACAAGTTCTAATGGCGAGCGAATACAACGTACAAAGTGGAAGCAATACAAGCCTGACAACCCTTCAGTATTCTTTTAATCAAGAGATCTCTACCTATTTTTGCCTCTTCTTAATTGATATGGAGTTTGTGGATAATTGAAGGTCTCTCAATCCTGTAAAGCAGATTCCTTCTATTTTTAGTATTGTCTTACTAAGCTGCGCAGTTTATAACCTGTAGAGTAACTTATCTGCACCGCTCCACACGAAAGTAACTGCGTGCATAAATGTGGGCTACGGTTTCCAAAAATGGCTGATGATCCCAGCTTAATATACCACAGTAACCTTATTATGAATGACCAAAAGCCTATGAAATGCTACTTCCCTGGTTGAGAATGCGGGCCAAATTTTGTGATATCTCAATGCTGCTTAAACTAAAAAGCACGGCACGGCAGAAACAAGGCCGGAATGGGGTTGAAACCTGCAAATCCAACAAAAGTAACACATCTTACAGCGCCAAAAGAATGCCAGACTGCGTTTATTTGCGTGCGCTAGAATTCAAGCCTTTGCTCGAGGGTATGGATGCTCCGTGCCAGTCGGGTTTAGACAATAAAATGAGTGCTTGAACTATTCCAAATTTCCTGGTGTAGTTGGAACTACCACCCAAAAAAGTATCACCACGGTGGTTCAGGGGCGAAGGCTTTGTGCATTCAAGTGCAAAAGAGGCGTGTGCGATCTGTGCGCGACGGCCCCTTTTCAAGTGGAGTAGAGAAAGAAAAAAAAAGCGCCGGTCTCGAAATTACGGTGCACGTTAAATATATACAGGTTGTCCGAGCAATTCACTACGGCTCGCCTCTAGCCCAGTGCAAAGCCAAGTCAGCACCTTCGGAGCATTAACCCCCTCAATTTGAAATGTGAAAATATTACGGCCGGCACGGTGTGTTTCAGCGGTAATGGAAACTGAAAGAATAAAGCAGCCATTCACCGTTGCTTCCCATATTTATGAAATTACGCTACTGTCGATTCGGGGGCAGAATGTTTTGTAATTCCAAGCCATCAGCCGCTAGCTACAAAAAAAGCAAGTGATGCTACGTATAATGATAAACATTATCGTTATGTCTTAATGTGTATCACCTTTGATTTGAACATTTATGGTTGTAGCTTTGGTAACGTTTCTGACGAAGGCCCTTGAGTGAGGGCTACCACTTCCGCACATCTGCTTGCTTCCCCCTTGCTTTGAGTGTCCTTTGAAGATCCCTCCCATGTATTGCACAGTTAGGATGATGAAATCCTGCTACAGTTGTTCGCGGTTGATCTTGTGCACATACAGCGATTACGTGCTCATTAAAAAGGCCCCATCCTTCTTGATGCAACAATTTCAACTTCATCAGGGAAAAGTACGAATATTTGTATTTCATTATCTTTGCATTCTGTTTCTTTTTAGGGCCTTAAGTGCCTAACGAAACACGAAAAGTGAGCGTCGTCATCGTTGCCGCGAATACGAGTGGCGTAAAAATGTAAGCCGCTGCAAAGAAAATAAATAAATACCTAAATAAAGAAAACGTTTCGGTTCACGTTTGACTTTAAAACGGGCCTCCAGTGCAAGATCCAAGTGCATCACCACTGATATAATTTGGCACACCACCATACAAGGAATACTAGTTAACTTAGTGGGTGCCGCGTTACAGGAGCACGTGGCGGCGTGAGCGTAGAACAGGTGCAAGCGGAAGAGGACTTTGACTGTGGGAAAGCTGTTGTGTGAATTGTGGACGGTCGTCCTGTCGGAGCAATGCGCGTCACAAGACGAAGAAACAAAAGCGAAGAAAGAGACACAAACACCGTGTAGCGGCGAAGACGTCTTTGAAAATAGCTAGGCTTTTGCCTTCAAAGAACGTAAGGAGGCTTAAGTTGCAGTAAATTTTTCATTTCCTCGCTCAAGCTTTTCAAGTTGAAACGAACCCCGCTTTAAGCGAAATTTTCGCGGTAACGTTGAAGTATCAGTTCTTGACGTTTGCTTTATTTGCGCCATCACGTCTTTGAAATACTTGTGAAACGGTTATGGGCGCTTTTATTTACGTCCTTCTGCAAGGGAATATTCACCGGTGGTATATCGGGAGTTAATTGCTACATGAGCGATCCCGATTGATCACGGTGACCTTGAAGTTGATAAGAAGCGAAATTAAAATGTTAGTGTTGCGTAAACGTAAAGGCGCGGTTCGCTTTCTTAAATGGGTGAAGAACAGCTGCGTAACACCAAAAGGCGTCGCTCTTTGCCTCTAAGAGTCGTAGTAATGTTACTTCAACCGCTGAGCAGTGTTATTCAGAAATGTGCAGCGATGGGCATTCATCTTCGAAGGTCGAATATTCCCTGAGTAATTGCATACTTGCGACAATAATTGAAGCCTTTCGCGAAAAGGTAGGTGTTCAGCCGCACGGGTGGTGTAGGAGCTCACGAAAAGTGATGTAAATTAGACTGTTCGAAACAAATCTGGAAAGGTGCGATAGCGTGTGAATGAATGGTCTCCTTCAAAAATTGTCCTTCAATATTTGTTTGATTTTTTAACTGGGCAATACGTGCTTTGTGTATGAGTTGTAATAACGATGAAGTAGTCGCGATACGCAGAATGGGTGTGTATAAAAAGCAGCAGTTTTTATTAATGAAGACCAGGCCAAAAGAACTACGATATCTGTGCTACTCAATGCAAGCTCAGGAAGCAAGGACTGCGATAAGGGGCCTGAAGTAGTTCATTCATGCAGCTATATTGGTACTACAAGCACGTACTGTAGGGGGCACGTATGATTTATTAGAACTCTACCCTCTAACAATTTTTCTGTGAAATAAAACAAATTACGATATAACGTTGCAAAGTAAAGACAAAAAGGAAAGCTAATTTGGCCCTGCGGGGTAAAAAATATTCCCGTCATAACGACCAGTTCCTGCCAGTCCGCAATTGATGATGCTTCGCCTGAAGGTCCCACGTTCCCGCAACGTGCAGCTTGAGACCATCGGTTGTAAATCATTGCCCTGATTTAGACCGCAGTAAAAAAAACTCCAAATCAAGGGCGAATACACAACACTTCATGCAGCGGAACGTGCGACGTTTTTATGTAGGTATACGGTTTTGCAACTGGGCTTTTGACAAAGCGTTTATTCATTGGAACAAATGATAATGGGTGTTTTATCCCACTTGCTCGCCCCCGACGCGTAAGAGAAACAGGAAATCTGAAAGTAAAGATAGGCATAAAGGCGTTTACTGGAACTTGATGACAATTTTTTGTAGGGATGTGCTTACAACTCCAGCAAGAATGTGCTCGTTGCTGCATGTTTTATATGCAATTGTTCTCTCTGCTGTATGGAATGCAGTTACCCGGCATAATTGTGAAAACGTATATAAGGTAACTGGACACCAGATTTTATGCAAATCCGTATTCTTTTCCTTGCGTTCTTATCGCGCCATTTTGATAAAGGAGCATTACTTAGAATATAGGAAGGGCGTTGCGGTGTTGTTGTAGTGCCTATAAATGCCTATTTTGCCGTTTTTGCCTAAATTCCTGCCAGTTTTCAAAGTAGGCACCTCTATGAACGTTACTTAGCCTAACGGTTCACTTTCGGGTGGAGTATGAGATTATTATTTACGTCACCATTCAGGATTGACTGTTCATAACTCTGTGCAGTTCAAGCTAGCCCACTTTTTCAGCCAACCCCACCAAACCCCTGCTAGCAGCAGTGGAAAGAGACTCTTATTTTCAGTGCCAAGAGGCACAGTTTTGAATAAAAATGGAGGAAGCTAACACTAACGCCTTAGACTTGAAAGTAGCGAAGCTGTACGCAACGTTCACGACAATCACGAAGGTTTAGGTCCACGATTGCAGCCCCTTTGCTGCTTCTTCGCTGCCGCAGTGACCTTTACTCGATCACTGTTGCTATGAGTGTGAGATTCTTGAAATTTTTAATTATTGGACGTAACCTTGGAGGTGCGTACGCTATGACGTGTTTTTCTAGTTCCGAGCAAGTGTTGGCATGATTACGGCGAACGCTGGAGTTTGTTTGCCAATCTTGGCCAATCGCCCTTAGTGGGTATACCTTAGGTTGCACACACGCACGAGCACTCGGCATTTTCTTGGTTATTTTAACTGGCGGGCGGTCGCCGCAGTCTTGGACAATCTCCCTAAGTGGGTATACTTGACTTTACCAACATGCGCCAAGGACGCTGGGCGGTTGTCGCGAGGCACTCACACACGAGCGCTCGGCATTTTTTTCGTTTTGTTAACTTCCGAGCAGTCGCTGCGAGGCCCTCGCTCACGTGCGCTCGCTTGGCAATTTCTGGCTATTTTTAACTGCGGACACGAAAATGACGATTTTCCAAACAGCTTCGCTCTTAAAAAATCTGGAGATACTTTGGTGGTACTTTGGTGGTACTTTGGTGGTGCTTTCGTGGATCTTGTGGTACTTTGGTTTTGTTTCCCCAATTTTTAGAGTAATTTTTAGACTGCGTTCCGCCGGCTCTCTAATAGTTTTCGTCAAAAATGAGCCTTCGCATCCTCTTTTCAAGAAGCATGCTCAAATCGAATTCTAATTCTAAGGCAATGTTTGAGCGTCGAACCCGCCTTGGTTAGCAGATCCCTCCCACATTGAAGAGACAACCCTGAAACATCACTGTACAGACGAACTTTACTTACACCTTAAAATTTTCACGCCCGAGTTGCTCTAAAACGCGGTGTTTCATCAAAAATTGGTTCGGCTTCCAAACACCTCCGGATAAACAGTCTTCTAGTGTGTGGAAGGGAATTCCGCAGTGTTGGGACGTATTGATAATTCAATGCGGATGTCTTTGTATAAGACAATTGCTAGTGTTGTTTCTGACAGCCCTGACGTAATAGCGTATTAATTTCTTGATAAGCCGTACTCTATCGTGCGTATATTATTTGTATGCGTTTCTGTTGTACCGCACTTAAATTGCATCGGCAGAAGCAGACGAGCGCTATTTAAATCAGTATGCGCAGCTCTCAAGCATTCGTTTTCATGCCTGTTTCTGTATATGCGATGCTCGACAGTGGTAATAGAACATGAATGTGAACGCTGAACTCGTTGAATTAAGCCAATCGATTGCTATTAGTTTGCAGTTTCGTGGGATATTGAACGGCTATATTAAACTGTAGGGGTCCTTGTGCCATCAAAAGCAATTGCATTCGTGTCCTTGCTTTTCCAGATAGTGCTAACGCACGCCCTTTTTTGGAATTATTTGCATTTATGTACAAATCTAGGTTGCCTTTATTTTAGACGCTGAAAGCCTAAAACGTTGTTTTGCCTGCCTGTTTTGTGGCGCCTAAAAGGTGCTTTTGTAGTGCCTAAAAATCCGGCCTTTCTTCATAACTTCCAAATAACCTATAAAAGTAAAGCACATTGGTACGTTGGAACACGCCATATATGAGTATCTTATTTTAAAACGCCCTACTTTTACTGGGAAAACTACCGAATACATTGTGAAGGAATTTTCAGGGCACGCAAATGATAATTATATGAGGACATCGCGGGAAAGTAATCCGACGGTCTCTGTCATTTAACGAATATGTTTTGATTTCGATTAAAAACATCCAATTAAAAACATCTTGCCACGATTATGCATTTTTGGGAGCAGCCATCATACCTGATGGCCCGCTACATGGCTGGTAAAATACAGGGAAGCATACTCATTACGAACAGCCAACGCACTGCATTGTCCCGAAACTCCCGTCAGAACAGTGCGTCAGCGGCCGAACACTGGGCTCCCGATCGGTAATACTGGGCTTGTTGAACTTCTAGCGTGCACTACCGAATCTTGATGCGTAGCTTTTGCTATTCCAGCTTTTTCTAAGACAGACTTGCTAAGACGGCAGAAATACAAGTGCAAGAAATCCAACCAGCACCAACTTTCATCTAATTTCGGCAAATGGAAAATAATTGCAAAAACTTTGGACAACTTTAAAGTCCGTACACGCGCCCTAACTCAAGCACGGTTCCGCTTTCGTGAAACTTTGTCGTCTACAGCCGTGCGTGCTTATCGGGGTTGCACCATTACAAAACCTTTGCAGAAATGCGTGTAGTGTTGTGATATGCTGATGTTTAAACGTGATCAGAAGAAGGTGTAGGGCGTCGCATGACCGTGAGGAGAAGACCCAACACGCCGCGGCACCGGAAGCTGCTCCTTTGCGAGTTTTGTCGTCGCTGCCGGGATGCGGTAGCCTGTTTGTGGGTTCGTTCGCTCATGGGATCCTCAGGTCTGCGTTCCGCTGGCCAGGCGGCTGTAGTCCTGGTCTGTCACTTCTTACATTGCACGCTCTGCTGGGCGGGGACGTCGTGTGTCATATACTTCCGCTTGCCCCTACCCGCATGTCTGCATGAGTCTCTCCCCAGCACAGTGCGAGGGGTCGGGTTGCCTTGGACTCTTCAAGCTTTCCTTGTCGCTGAACCGATTTTGTCGGTGGCAATATCCCGGGCTTAGCATGGTTCCTGCCCTCTGTGCGTGACGTGTGTGTGAGTGGCTGACTTGACCACAGCGGCAGACAACCCTCTCCCTTTGCGTCTACTCTTTCTTTTACTGCCTAACTTACCGTATTCTTTGATCGTATATTCCATCCCCCCGCATCGAGTTGAATGCAGGTGGGATATCACTTGAGTACAATAAATCTTCCGCCTGCCTGACTTTTTCCCCTTTTTATTCAAACCATGTGGTTGTGTAAGGCATTTGTTTGTAGCCTCTCAGTTTCCCAGCGCCAGCACTTTTGGCATTGAACAGTATCTTCTTAGCGTATGTTATTTTTGGTTATCCTAAAGAGTCACTCACCCAAACCTGCAAGCTTATTTAAAGGTAATTAATTCTTTTTAGTAACGTCGTCGAAATTTGTTCTCTTCCGAAAGCTATGTTCTACGTCCAAAGCTTCTAAAAAAACAAAGGGTTTTCCCAATCATATTAGTACCAGAAGTCGCGCAAGTATAGTGCAACGTCAGGGCTCCCCGCTACAAGAGCTGATTTATTGACACAAGCACAAAATAGTGCTTCTCATGGCTGCCACGGGTGTTGTCCGCATGGGCTTACAATGTAACCCGGCGTTATTATTTTTCCGGTCCGCTAAACATGTACCCTGGGGAAAAAATGTGGGAAACAAATTTATTGAAGTTGTTAGAAAGCTCCGCACATCATTTCTCTTAATCGGCAGGTATCGCTAAGCCGAAATGACGTATTACAATACGACCTATTTTTTTGTCATTTTGTAGAGTTTCAAAGAAGCGTTGTTCCCAGGTTCAATACGTTTGTAAACTAAATTGTGTTCAACAATCGTATTAAATATTCATAAACAAACTTGTCTCTCGCCATCTTTATCTTGCATTAGGAAGCAATGCAACCTTGGGTGCATCTACTGTTCAGTGTTATTTGGGTAGCATGGTCGGTTCCCGTTAATTCCGCCAAGACTAATACTTCTCATCGCACTAATGGGTCCGACTGAAACCCTCCCGTAGTAGCTCAGTGCGTAAGAGGCTGCGCTGTTGCGCCAAAAGATGCGTATTTGATCTGGCAGTGAATGTCTTTCTTCTAATAGAAGCGAAAAACGAAACGCCCGTGTGTCGACATTTTAGAGAAGGTTGAAGATACCAGGCGGACTAAATTATCTCGTAGCCATGCACTACGGCACACCTCATAGCCACCCCCCCCCCCCTTTCCCTTCCTTTGGCAAGGACTGAAATGTACCGTCCTACCCAAATCCATATGCATTAAAGAAAAACCCCTTAATTTATTCGCAAAACAAAATTATATCTCTAACTGATGGTTTTTCCGCGTTCTACCGGACACTTTGTTCGCGTTTAGAGGGTGTGTTTGTGCTGCCTGTCTTATTAGGTTTATAATTTCCCGCTCTGTGGCGCACCTGTTTAGATTTTACGGCAGCAAACTGTCTCGACTTGAATGCCGGCGCAGCGTCGACGTATCCAAAAGGATTAGCCCACTCCAACCTACTCCACACGTCTTTGACGCTACACAATTACCTTCGCTCACTCTATCAGTTCGCATTTTGATAGAGCCCTGTCGCCCCTCGCAGTCACTGATACAGCATTTTTATAAAGCTTTAAGGGGACGTGGTTACGTAACCTGTGCACTCGTAATGTACAAGCAACAGGAATTCCATTCGATTTTTCAGATATTTTACTTGGAATAGACCCCACAGGGTAAACTGGTTCATTGACGACGCCGTTTTAAAGCACCCATAATGACTCTGGAAGTAAAATAGAAGCTTTGTATAGGTTGTATTCAGTGGAGACGAATCATGCAGGCAACTGCGTGAGTGCGCCGTCACTGGTTACATCGGGCTCCACGCGATGGAGGTACTTGTGAGTGCTTAGCACATGACGTGTGTTGGTTGTTCCAACTATAACCCTACGAATGCAAAGTAATGCCTCGACTCCTATGCGAGTGTGATTAATAACATCTCTGTTGACACCACCGCGGAGAATCGGGTTGAAACGCAACAGACGACGTACAGCAGTGTTTTTTTTTATCTTTTCACGGCGTGCGGACGCAGTGGCACAAACTTCGCCACGCCCGGGGCCGTTTTCAGTGCTGCCAAGTCAGGAAATTGACAGCTAAACGTTTCAGTGAATAGCACCTTTATGCTCTGTATTGGGCGCGTTGCTTGAATATGGGGAGGTTGATTAGGTTTGATTCTTGTTGGATTTTATTATTTATTTATTTATTTAGATACTCTAAAGGCCTTGAAGAGCACTACAGAGGGGGGATCAGAAAAGCAGAAACAAAAGCAGATAAATAGGATGAGTACGCTAACAAAAACATAGAAGATTTACCTATACAAGGCATAACTATATAACTTGCCAGCTGGCATGTTTTAGTTTTGCATGGTGCAGGCTCGATGCCTGGTAAAAATGTGCTAACAACCGTGTTTTTCTTATTTTTTTTTCACTGATAATGAAAACACACGGTAGTTCTCCGACCTATCAGCCTGAATCAGCCTGAAAAAGTATCAGCCTGAAACTACTAAAGAAAGTTCAAACCTAGAGTGCAGTTGACTCCACAGCTCTTCTATGATCGCCATTAGCACCAACAAGTAAACACTCAAATAGGCCTCCTCTATCAAAGTACCCATCTCTTTAATAAAACGTCAATGAGGACGCACTAATTTTTCTGAAATAACGGTATCTTCTTTGTGGCTGTCACCATACTTCATTTCGGACTCTTAGTGGAAGGTAGAGATATTCCTGTTTCGTCATGTGCTTTATTTCATCATTTAGCTAATACAGCAAGCAGACACCAGCGGACACCAGCTTGATGTTCGCATTACCCACGTCTATTAATATCTCCTTCTCCACTCTGCATCAACGTAAGCTGGTTCCGATTATTTCCGTTTTATGGGGCCGGTATTTCAACAAATGTACAAAGGGTCTCGAGGGGTTAAGCAGTTCCATAGCCCTTCGCTACTGCAATATTTCTCGCAATGTTTTGTTTTAGCGCTTCGAGGACAGATGTTAAATCACTTTTTAACAATACGTTCTTCAACATGCTGTCCTGTTCCTCGGAGCATCAGGGCAGTTCTTCGTATACATGTTGGAGAAGTTCTGGTATGTGGCGGCAGGAAAAAGTAATCTCTACCGGGCCGCCAAAAAAGGTTTGCCAGATTCAAAGCAAATTCAAACATGATCGAAACAAAACTCAGTGAATTTCGCCAAAACTGCGCTATTTGCGCGACTGATTTTGACTCGGTGAACAAATCAGAACTTTCTCGATTCACCTCGAGTAAACGAGTGTGGACTGATGGGCGAGTTGGTATTTCGACATTCTTGTATTACAGCGCACTACAAACAGGACACAGGGAAGGACGCAGACACAGCGCTGTGTCTGCGTCCTTCCCTGTGTTCTGTTTGTAGTGCGCTGTAATACAAGAACGCCTCGAGTAAGCGCTAACGACTCGCACGTAAAAAATTTGTCGGGGAGGATCCTTAATTTGCTTATTCAAGTTGAAGGCTTTACGCTCTCGAACCCCTTCCTTTTGACCTCCCGCACATGACACATCACTGGTGAACGCCAGCAGGGAAGAAGAGCCCCTTCGCCCGTGATGTTGGGGAAAGAGAAAGAGAAGGATTTAAAGCAGCCGCAAGAGGTCAGCCATGCCCAATCCTGGGCCCGCCACGCATCTTCATCCACCAAGGTTACGTGAGCAATAAAGGGGAAAGGAAAATGAAAAGGACCACGGAAACTGCGACCAGAAAAAAAGCGCACATTTTTGAAGGCCACAAGAACAGGAACTAAAGCGAAGGAGAGTCACAATGTGACCACTCGCGCAAAGGTCCCTAGAAAGAGCTTCAAAAAAGCATGCACCCCTCCCGCTAACGACGACGATGGTTGAACGCGAAGCTTTCTAGTGATGGATTCTTAGGTTGCCCAGTCTCACACTGCCAGAATGTGTTACTTCGCAGGTATACGCAAAATTTTTCTAGTATACCCACAGCAACTCTCGGGTGTGCTAGGCCTAAAGTTCTCGGAAGGTTTGGGGTGTACGGCGCGAATCGGTATATGCCGCTTCGACCATGTCGACACGGAGCAATCGGATAGACGCCGGATTCATAACTCAAGGGACGCACGTTCCAGTCAGGCCACGGGAAGCGTTTTGTTTACTTTACAAACGATCATTCATCATCATCGTCAGAGAAAGTTGGGTTATCTTGCGGGTGTATTGGCGTACAGCGCAATCATTAAGAACCCTAAGGCTTCGCTTGAAAAACATCCTGGTGATGTTGAAAGCTACAACCTTTGCGAAGGACGCATGGGGGAGTTTAGATTGCAGAATAGCAGGCCATCCAACTACACGCCTGCGATGAGGCCGCCACTCCCACTTTGGTGTACGACGCAGCCTCGAGCATGCCTCACTATCCCAGCCTTAACAAAGAAGCAAGATTTTCCAACGCTGGCAGTACAGCAGCTAAGTCTCATTTATTTGCACGAGAGATACAGTGACCGCACCCATATTTACACCGATGGCTCCGTAACAACATCTGGCCTTCTCCGTCGTCTGCGGACAAGGCGCCAAAAGCGCTCCTTTGTTTCCTCAAAACGACGGAATTCCACAAAAGACTGTAGCGCAACAGACTACCCGGTATGAACTCAGTGAACTTGTTTGTCTATAGTGTCCTACCGCTAGGCTCACCCCACTGCGCTATATCTGTCCCCTTCCCCTTCTTTTTCCATTTTCCTCTTTTTCCTCATTGTTTCCCTTTCCCTCGTGCAGGATAGCATACTAGGCCGTAGCCTGGTTAACATTACTGCCTTTCCTTTACTCTGTCTCTCTCTCTCTCGCTTGAAAAAACTCTACCAGCGTGAACTTTGTAGTCATCGTTCTGCGGGACCAAAATATTTTTCGCGGAGATTCCTAAGCCGTAGGCACGTCCGCGAAGTCACTGGCGCTGGCGAGATCCGCGGACAATGACCCGAGACCTGTTCTCGATTATATGAAACGCCGCATGCGCGACACACACCGGATCATCCTAACAATCCTAGCTTGTATTCACTGAGTAGTTTAGCTGTAAATTTCTTTGCTTGATACCACTGAAAACGTCCACGGACATGACCGAAAACTACGTGCACGGCACTGCTTTTGCCAGTGCGCCCGCACATCGCGAGAAAAACAACTCCGGCGTGTGTCGTCTGCTCCGTTTCGACCTAATTCTCAAGGGTGGTTTCAACAGAGCTTTTATTAATCGTCCTCGCATTGGAGTCAAACAATTCGTTTGCGTTCGGAGTGGTAAAGTTTGGAACTTCCAACACACATCATGTGCTTAGCACGGACCGCGGAGCTCGACGTAACCGACTCGACGCTCGACTCACATGGTTGCGTGCATGCGTGCCTGGCCAGTGAATAAAACCTATATGCTCCCATAAGGCTCGGGAGATTCATAAAAATCTCCCTGTATCTGCGTAGACCTCGCGGCATGTTGAACTGTCATTGCAGGTCGACAGCGTAGAGGAGGGCGCACGGTTCGTCCGCATTCCGGCATTGAAGCAACTGCGTGCGCAATATGATAGTGCCAAATCCGTCGTCGCTAGGGGAAGAAATTTGTAGAAGGGAGCAGGCGGAACGGCCCTCATTGGCAAACAATTTACGGACCGCATTGATACTCATTGCCCAAGGTGTAGGTAACATATCCAGCGGAACAACATGTTACTCCCGCATTTGCCTGTGTGTATACATGTCTATATCGCCAAGGAGCCAGCTTTGAGTGCTGTCCTTTCTCGTCGGTTGCAACGCCCAGCAGGAGATCAGCAGAACGGCCCAGATCCACGTAGAGCGGTCTATGATTAGATAAAATGCAGTTCTCACTGCCCAAGGTCGGTTTTCGGGGGTCGGCGTTCTATGGATGAGCCACTGCCAGAGACGGCGCCCACAGATGAGTCAAAAGTAACTGGCCCATCAGCACACGCGCATATACTTATCATTACAGCGACCTGTGCGCCGAAGTGGTAATAGGTCGATGTCCACGGAGGCATTGACGACTTTTAGCTAATTTTCGGCCCTGTATTTTTTTATTCACCCTGAAGAACAGCTTTGGTAGTAACTCGGGTATAAAGGAGTGTTGATAGTAAGCGGTACGACATTGCAGACCCGACTACGACAGCTAAGCGCCAGGATACTGGAAGCGACCAGCTAACATGGCGAAAGCAAGAATATATTTTTTCATGAGTTAGTGGTGCAGTACTCCACGGCAATTTGCCTCACATAGCACCCGGGTGGGTGCACTAAGTGAATCCGAGGGGATCATTAAACTGGATGCAAATAATAACCTTTACTCCCTACTCGTTGTGTTCCGTGCCGTTTTACGCTGCTGCAAAGTGAGAATTCGGTAAGTGTTTTTTTTTTCACGATGTGTTATTCTAGCTGTTCACGGCTTTTTTGTATATTGCGTAATAGGTCCAGATGGTGGTATGTAATTCATATATAAACCGAAAAAACTATATTCTGAAATTTATCTGCTTATTCCGCATGGGAACCTAATAAACGCCACACAACCTTGTGTGTTTGGCCATGGACTCCATCATGCCTTTGGAGAGGTTGTTGGGGAAAAACAGGTGTAAAGGGACATACTGTGGGAGACAGTGAGCCCTTAGAAAGCATGTTTCGCGCGTGCTCATCCTGAAATTAATGCCAGTTTGCTATTTGTGTCCGGTTCTGCTAATATCTGCGTGCAAGAAAGCAAACTATTTCATCCAAAGCCGCGGGACATCAGCAGGTCACAGAAAAATAAAACAAAAAGGATGGCATGGGGACTCAAATGGGATGACTTCTAGAGCTCGCGAAAACTCCATTTGATTTTTGCCTTTGCACTTCTTGCTATCTTTCTTTCTCTCGCTTTCTTTTCACTTTTCATGTCAAGCCAGCTTTTACCCCGTACCTTCCAAACGCGTCAGTGATGGCCTATCTCGGTTGTCTCTCTGAGGTGGCTAATGTACTCCAAGCGTGCAACGGGTTCCATCGGCCGCCACAACTGCCACAAAAGCATCAACGCCTCCACGTCAACTCCCCTTCGCTCGTTTTCCCAAATGCGCGACGCAGGGCTGCGTCGCTATGACGCCAGAAAGCTCACTCGGGCTTCGCTCCACGCCGCTGTCGTTTAACTGTACGGGTAAACAAAGCCGTGGGAGCGGACGGCAGCCCGGGGTGCGACGGGAAGGCAGGGAGCGGGCGGGAATTCTTTCCGCACCGCCGGGCATGGGGACGCTGCCTCGCAGAGATGCCTGCTCCCCACGCGCTGCTGAGATGACAACGTGCGCTCCGTGGTTGACCGCGGAATTTCGCTCGACGCTCCGCGATGACGCGGGTTAGCACGGGTCTTCGACACCTCACTCTCTACCTCCCTCTTCTCTCTCTTGCTGCACGGCCCGTTTGCTTTTAGGCGTTCGTTGGGAGGTTTCCGCCCATGCGACGAACCTCGCTGCCAACGCAATAAAAAGCCACGAGGCACCGTCTCTGGGCCGAGGTTATCTTGGAAGTTTCGGAAACTCTAAACTAAGCTGATTTCGATCTACACCCTTAACGCGCGTTCAACGCCTGCCGTTTTCCATGAATGAGGAAAGTGTCATGGCTTAGTTTTGTTCTCTCTGTCAAAGCCCTTCAACACTGCTGCCCTGGATTGGGCTGATGTAAGATGAAGCCATTGCGAGGCTCCAGCTGAACTGCTGGCGGCGCAGCGCGAGCGGGGTGTACGCGGGCGTGTGCCCCCCTTACGTTGGGCCTAACGTTACGACTTCAGCTCTAAACTCGTAAAAGGGTACCCAAAATGTGACGTAGAAAAATTTTACGTTGCTTGGCAGGGTATTAAGCTTGAATACCTTCATAGCTTTCTAATGTTAAGCCTATGCATACGCCTAATAGCATGCACGACGACATATGGACGATTAATCAAGACTGTTATACACACTAAAGAGGAGGGTAAAGAAAACCGTGAGAAAAAAAATTATCGGGACGCTTTCACTGCCACGTCTCAAGCCACTCAAGCGACAATGTCCTCTGGCACTGGAATCAAGCACGCCGAGAGCACGCCGACATAGCCGCACATACCCGCAGGGGTATATTCGTGAACACTTAAGAAAATGACGCAGCTTACACATGTGTTGCAAGGCTGGCGAAACCACCAGGCCGGTGATCGACCTAGCTTCATCATTCGTGGGATCCTCCAACAGTGTGGGGGACCAACGAGAGCGGTAATCGGAATTATCCGCTCTTCATTGCCATTTAGCCGCGGTGGCTTCGGCGCGATACTCTGGGTTGGATCGTAGCCATCTCGTTTATTCTCGAACAGCGACACGACGGAGTTGTTGTTGTTGTTGTTGTTGCGCCTTTAGGTATGGCACAAAACCAATCAAGGGATCGGTCAATCAACAGAAGACAGTGATAATAAATAGAATTCTTATTTAAATACAAGGCACTTAGAAAAGATAATTTCGACCGGTTAGAAAGAGTTTTGGATCCATAAACGACAGAACAAAAACTAAAAAATCAAGGTGAGAGCAACCAATCCCAATGTTAAAGTGAATCTAATAAAATTTTCAATGAATCGCAGTAGGGCAGGGCATACATCCCGGCAGCATAACCCCGTTTCGGAAGCCCCAAATGATAGTAGAGCCGGCACTGATAGGGATATCCCCAGACTGCAAAGCGGCACCTCCGGCAGCTAACGTCTGAGACGTGAAAAACGTCAACATGTCAGAAGGTAGTGTTCGACGAACTCGCCTTCGTTACAATAGCTGCACAGAGCTGTTGGCGCCAGACGAGAGCTCTGTAAGTACCTATTTAACAAGGGCACCCGACGAAGTAGGGCTGTAATATACACCTCTAAGTTGCGCGAAGGGCACCATAAAGATTTCCGTGAGAATTTTAGATGATTAAAATCTCTTAAATTCAATAAAACTGACTCTCGCTGTTCTTGAAGTTTCAACAACCTACGGTGCCTAGAAGCGGTTATTAAAGGTTCGCGCTGCTCTTCTTCTTCCTCTGGAGTTACACACTTCTTCGAACGACCCATGCCTTGAGGAAGTGTAAACGATGTGCTCGACGAGGAGTCACACGAGGCGCTGTGTATCGCCGACGCACCTTATTTTATGCGGTGTGTCCCCGAGCAGAGTTGAGCCCGGCTACGAAGCTAAATCTCGACGTTGCTAGAATCTGGGCCCGACTAGAGCCGGGCCCAGGCCTCACCTAATTAGGGCTCACCTAATGGGATGCGGGGCCTGTAGGCTAGCGCGTGCCCTCCTCCCTTACCACGTAGTGGCCAGATCTTCATCAACAAGATTATAACAAACACTGCCTTCAACCGGAAATAGTTCCTAAATGGTACACGCCTCACCTTCCTCCCCGATGCTCTCAGTGTCAGTCAAGCCTCCCAGCCGACCTCCGCCACTTGGTCTGCACGTGTCCAGCCTTCAATCGCCACCGTACTTTCACCTCACCGAACCCTTAACCAGACCCAACTCTACTGGACACGTCCTTGCTCGTAAAAATAGCGACGTATTCTCCAAATAGTGGCCTAGCACGACTGGTCTAAGAGCGCCATCGGTGACAGTCGTGCTGGGACTATTTAGCAGTGGACACAATTAAGATTCCTGCCTATGACTGCCTGAACTATTGGACTTCATCGAGACACCAATGTGGACAAATGGTGAAGTGATTGGCTTTCATTTCCCTCCTTTCTTCCATTAGCACGCTCGGACCTCTGGTATTCCTGTCTTAATAAATGTTTTTCAATCAATCTCTCTTATCAATAAATCTCTGCTTTTGCGCTCTCCTTCCTCTCGAGGAGGCACCACGTACGTCTTTTTTGTTGGTATTGTGAGGAGTTATTTGCGTCTGGCGAGTGTCTCCAGTCGGATGTAAGAATAAGAGCAAGGATTGATTGGCGCCCCAGAGAGTATTTCTCAAGATCACCTCCAAATCCCCGAATCATCGCTCAGTGGCGTCAAGCTGCTTCTGTTGCTCCTGCACATAATCATCCTCATCGTGCGTGGTTTGTTGTTCTTCAGTCCGTTCGCTTAAATAAAGGGCTGTTCCGAATCCCTACCTGTCAGTATTTTTTTTGCACTTTGCCACTGGACCGAGCTGAAGCCTAAACTGCTTCGCTGCAAAAACAACTGATCAATAAATAACTTAATGAATTACTAGTGGCATAAGTAGGGTAACTAGGTAAGTAAGTAGCCTTTGTCGAACGTTTCTGGACAATGCCGCAAGAGCGCATGGTCGCACGACTTTCAATATACAAGCTCATGCCTCGAGTGAAGCTTAAATTCTTTATGCCGGAAACCTATAGAAAACACCTTTCTTTCTTGCTGTCACAAAATAATTTAGTCACAGTTACATTTAAGCCTATTTTATGAATTCTTCGGGGTGAAGATGGCTTAGGTTTGGCCTAGAAATGTTTGACAAAGACTGTAAGCGCGATGTAGCAAGCCGCCGCGGTAGTGTGCTCGAAAATGCTTTGTAAGCAGTTGGGCATGATGCCCTCGCAATTTACTGGCGGTTGGCACTACCAAACCGGCTTTAATTTTTTAAGGCGTGTTCCAGCTACTCAGACGTAGCGCCGAATAGCAAAGGGGTCGGAGCTTCATTCTGGTGAGGCTTTAAGTTCCAAATGGCTCGGGTAAGCGTTGGCAATTATTTTAGGCGTTTTCGCATTGTATCGCAGGACGTGCCACAAGTGTTCTCATACACAGAATCACTTCCATAATCGCTAAAGAGAAACTTCCAATACCAAACAAAATGCATGAAATGCTAAAGGTGCGAGCTCTCCCAGTAAACAAGCACCCTACGCTGAACCAAAAGCGAAGAGAGCCACGGGCGAGGTTGTTATCTGAAAGATACCCCGTCTACATAGGAACGATGTGCTGTCAAGAGCAAAAGTTTACGGATTACGAAAGCAGCAATCTTGGGTTATTTCTCTGCCGTATGGCAGACCGGTGTATTATGTGGGGTATTTTTTTTTTGCAATATTTCAGTAATTATGCAACATCTCACAAGCATTACCACACGGGCCGCTAACGGGAGAGAAATAACCTAGCATTGCCGCTTTCGTGGTCCGCAAAATTTTGCACAATGACTGTACATAGACGCAGTCGGCTAGAGAATGCACGATGCTTAATAGAAATGATTAACAAACCAGATAACGCCCCGGTCAATTCGCTAACGATACGCACTTACTGCCCGGCAGTGGCAGAAGAAGCACCAGTTGCTATCGCCCTCTCCCACCGGGTGGCTCCCACAATCATAATAACGAATTGAAAAACAGACTGTAGAAATTTTTCCACAGGTCTGATTTTGCCCCAGGCGCTGAAAATGCTCAACCAAAATCACCCGACTCCCCGGTAAAATCGGTATATACACCAGCCCACAAGGGCTTTGACGGAAATGAGGCAGCAAATAGGGAAGCTGAGCTGAACCTAGCGCAGATCGAGATAGTCTCCTGCCATACCAAGAGTGGCGCCTTACCGTATCTTTTACCGCCAACTACTGCCAGCCTACCCAACGCTATCTAATGCCGTGGAAAGCGAATGACGACTCGTTCAAACCAATTGCCGGACATACCGATATAAAATGCTACTCCGCACTGTACCCCTTATCGAACTTCCCGTATTCGGGAAGCAGAAACCATAGAAACTCAATGGAAATGCTCCAAAGACCCATTCCCCCGGTTACCAGACAGCGAGCACTAGGTAAGGGCGATAGGCAGCTCAGTACTGACCGATCCAGCAGGGAGTCACGACGGAGAGCAGCAAAGGTCACCGGCCAGCTAACGCTACCGGTCAACCACGCCACTCAAAAGACAAGTTTATTTCATGAATAAAGTTTATTTCTCGCTTTCAATGTCTCCAACGCAGAACATTTCCCTTCGCAGTAAAAGCTTTTCAGCGTCATGTTGCTTTAGCGAATTGGTGTAACACGATTCTGTTTGAAGGCGCTCACTTACGACGGGGTCAACCGCATAGGACGACAACGCTTTTATCCCCGTGGTAAGTTTGCGCTTTCAAACAGTATCACAGCGTAAAAACGAACTGTGAGTGGCAATGTCCAAGAAAGTTCTTATCAGATCGCGTTGTGTCGCGTCGCTGACAGAAAAATCGCTTTGTTTCGCAACGAGTGAGCGATTACAATAAAGTCGGTGTTGTAATCGCGGCGTTACAGCGGTGCGCGATCAGTGAACGTAATTGACGCGCCATCAGATTGTTCCACACGCTTGTATGCCTCGGAAGCGGGGCTTGCTTCCGATTTCGGGGACATCCAGGGATCGTATAACGAGCGGATGAAAGAACGCGGTGACAGGCGCCATTTCACATCCTGCAATCGGGTTCTCCAGCGCAGCTTCTTTTTAAAAAAGACGCTGCGGTTACTTTTTTTTTCTTTTCAGCAAGAACTTTGACTTTGAAGCGTGAAAAATGTTGAAAACGTTAACAACGTTTAAAAAACCATATTAAGTGATATGCAATAGAATTTACCAGCATTGGTAGTATTACATACTGACGAGATATAAAATTCCCCGCATTTCCCCGAGGGGAAGAATGTGAAAGTGCGAATGCACGAGTTGAATTTGCGCGGTTCGGTAAGGTTCGCGAAAGAGAGATCACACACACACACACAACTACAAAGAAAGAAAGATGCATTTATTCACAGACACCTATTTGTGTTGTCGTTGTACTTGATTGCTAGAGCGGATCTCAGCTTTGAAATTTCGTGTCAGTACTCCTTTAAGCAGGTGCATTAGCCCTTCTCACGCCCGATTCTTGGCCAATCCCCCACGTGGGTATGTGCCATGTCAGCGGCCAGGCAGCGCGCGCCCATCTCCCCCCGTTGCCAAGGAAGACGAGGAGATTCTTGGCCAATCTCCCACGTGGGTATGTGCCATGTCAGCGGCCAGGCAGCGCGCGCCCATCTCCCCCCGTTGCCAAGGAAGACGAGGAGCGCGCGCACCCGCAGCTGTTGCTATGCGGACGGCGGCGGACGCTTCAGGCTCGCTTAAGAAGTGCATTCGCACTTAAATAACAAAATGCGGTTGCTCCTTAATTTTGCGATGGTGTATTTCCACCATTCACTACATAGTTCGTGTAGTTCCATCATTCACTACATAGTTTGTGAGGAAAATAAACGATGGTTCTCGCGAGTATCATTACTGTATTTCACAGGATATCTTCTTGTAAGCGGGTACGATAAAGCTCGAGACATAACTCCAACTTTGAATGCTAAGAGCGGATCGGCATCTCAGGAGTGGTGTTCTCATCCTGTCAGGTACTTAAAGAACGCGAAAAAAATAAGTGCCGAAGGCAATGCCAAAAGAAGCTATCTCAAAGCCACAGGTTCGTTGAACAAATAGCACCCTTAGGACCACTCAGGTCTCGATACAGAAAAAGAAAGTACTGGAGGGCAAAATAGGCTATCAGGAATGACACAAAGGAAGGAATAATGGCGTTACCGCTGAACACAAACAGAATACCCCGAGGCAAGCTTGCTGGTTACGTAAAAAAATATAAACTGCTGACGTTTCATAAGCAATCCGTTGTGTGCCGGGAATGAGAAAACTTAGCGAGTACCACAGCGAGCTAGGGAAGAAGGAAAGAAGCAACAAAGAAGTATTTTCAGCATGGTGCACGGAGAATTCACTCATGCTTTTCCAATTGCCTAAGCGGGTATCAAAATGTGTCTTTTTAGGGGGTAATTTCTTGTGGCTCATCTTTGTTTCCTTGAAAAGCCTAAAGAGAGAGTGTACATTTTAATGACACTGACGATGTCTGTCTGGCAGAGAGCCTAATGCGGTACCGCACGTGAAAATGAGGAGGGCAAAAAAGATGGAAAGGAAAAAGAAAGAAAAAAAAAAGTGAACCAAACTGAGGTCTGAATGGAGAATTCAGTAGTTCGATGTAAAAAAGAAATGGTAAAACACGCTCGAAAAAATTGTTCGCTCTCAAGATGAACAACGAGAGTTCCGAAACCGCGGAGACACCACACGAGAGCACTGTGCGTTTCGCGCTAGCATAGCCGTCCGTTAAAGACAAATTTTTACTAGGGCACTCCTCAGACTTTAAGAGTGGAAAGGCGAGGTACACAGTCTTGTAGAATACGGAGCATCAACGACAAGCCTGCTTGCCCCATTAAAGTCACAGGTCGAAACGTTTAAATAAAGTCTCTGAAGAGCGTACGTATATATATATATATATATATATATATATATATATATATATATATATATATATATATATATATATATATATATATCAGGGTGTCGAACCGGAACCGAACCGAACCGAAAACCGGAACTGAACCGGTATTTTTGCCGGAACTGAACCCGAACCCGAACCGTTATTTTTTGAGCATGCTGAACCCGAACCGGAACTGAACCGAAAAATGAAATAACGGTTACCGGTTCATGCCGAAACGGTTCGACCCTCCGCTCTTGATATTGCACAGTCAATGCAATTCAGGTCTTTTTTTCTTTCACGTACCATCAACTTCGTAAACGCTCGAGCACATTCCACGCCAGACAGTTGAACACTATCACGCTCTATGAAACAATGTAGCAATGGTCTGTTGCTGCTAAAACCGCGCCCATAGTGCAAGCTGACCAAACGAAAGTTCATTCTCGGCAGCTTGCAGGGGATATAAAACGACTTTGCCCTTCCCTAGCTGCGACTTTATCGGACCAATCAGGCTGCAGGAGTGCTCCACTGCGCAACAGCGAAAGCACACACGCGATGTGTGCGAACCTTTTGCATTTCATAATTTGTTCAAAAAGTCCGACACCTGCAAATTGTTAATACTTGACAAGTGTGACCACAGTAGCTGCTCAGTGGCTAAGCTGTTTGCTGCTGACCACAAGTGGCGCCGATCTCCCTTCCCCACGACCGTTTTTCTGAAGTAAATGGAAATCGAGAACGTCGGTGTATCGAGATTTTGATCCACGTTTAATATCACCAGCTGGTTAAAATAAGTCTGCTGGCCTGCAACATAAGCTGTGCCTCGAAGCAAAGATATAGCACGGGGCATCAAATGCGCCAGTTTTTGTTTTAATGTGTTTACACGGAAAACAACAAAAATGAAAAGGCGAATCAAGTTGTTTTAAAATATTAAGCAAAAAGTAAGTAAAACCGAATATGTAAAAAAAAAAACTCCAAAACGTGGATATTGCTCTATACTTTTCTTTGCCCTGCCTTTCACAACCAAACGTGTCATCAATGCGAAGGAAGTGAGTTCCGTGGTCAGTTTTTGGGGACAGTACAGTGGACAAGTTACGTTTTTTACAGACACAAATAACAACAGATATGTCAGGGAAAACTGTTAAGGTGCGCACTTAATCTCTTGGCAAGAAACTGCAGCCCTCGACCTTGTCTTGGAAGCAGGAACAGTAACAAAGCAGATGACACGTGCAGAAAGGCAGGCCGGTACCTCACACTGTCCCATTCGCCCAGCGATCATCTTTTCTGCGTGTTCTGCAGTTTTGTGTCTTTCAGATCTGCTTTTTTCGAAGGTGCACTTGTACTGACTGCCCAACTCACTACATTACTTCTACTGCTACTCGTTCCGGAGGTGAGTACTGCTGTGCGCGAATTAAAGAGCGCCTAACCAAAAAAGTTCCATCTCATACTCCGCGCGTCAAATTTCCCTTTCATTTTGTAACAGCATAATCTGTTATAAGATTCCGCAATGTAGCACACGGAACGATGGCCGGGGTCAGGCGGTACGATGACATACAGATTGTAATGCGCGCATCCGGTATAGCTATCGCAAAAAGAATTGCAGTGGTCAGAGTGTGGCTAACACATACGATAAGGTGACAGCTAACAAATTATTCAGGGTGACCAAATAATCTAATTCATTAGTAGTATTTATGTGGCTGTTGTAGGATTTTTCTGTTTGCGTCATTGCTATTAGGCACGCACTGGCATTCGAACGAACCAGTACGGAGGTCTAAATTTAAGGCTTCAAAGTTAGCGTGATGGGCGGTTTCATAGTGATGATTGCGATTTCAACAAAAAATGAAAGGGCAGAAAATATATCCCACCGTCATATCTCTTGGCGGTGGCCCTATGGATAGTCGCTAGGACAACATAAAGTCTGAGCGAGAAAGTAGGGGGTGAATCGTCGCCGCTTCATCTTTTAAAGACAATAGTTTTTCTTGGGCTATCTAAACCCACAAATTTTGGTCTGTCTGTAAGTCTGTCTGTCTGTCCATCTGTCTGTCTGTGACTCGATTCAGCCACCCAGCCAAAGTAAAACAACGCCTGCGCAATAGTCTTATATAGTCACAGCTAAATCTATAGTCTAAGTCCGGTGTAATGTTCATACCTGTCAACATTGTTGAAGAAGAACAAGACATTACGCAAATATAAGACAACAAATTAATACACAAGTGATGTCGGCAGTGTTCCTTTATAAAAAATCATACATGCTTGACTTTGGCGAAATTAAATACTTCATCAACTCCAGAAAAAAAAATTCACTTCGCTGTCGCCTGCTGTCGCCCGCGCCACTGTAGCTTCTTGCAGCATTTTAAGGAATCAACTGGCCACAGTTACGAAAGGTTCCACTAGATAGGTTCCACGTTCTGCTTGCAACGCACGTGGAGTAGGGAAACGCGGTTCTATAAACGTTGAAGCAACGTTACTAGTAACGTTGCGTTGAAGTAGGACGCCTCGATTCACGCGCGTCTTCGCCGTACGGCAACGTTGGCATCGAGACACCCGGTTTGGAGCAGTGGAACGCGCTAAATTTAAAATGATTTAAGCAAACCTTTGGCGTCTTTACCTTCGGAGGAGCGCGACGCAAGAGGAACAACATGAGAGGTGAGCGGGAAAGCGAAGGGAGGCATTTACTTGGCAAAAGTCGATAAAGACTATCGTCTTTTGACGACATTTGCAACGAAAGAAGCAGATACGCGGCCAATTTTTTTCTAATATATCGTGATTATTTAGAGTTTGCTTTGAAATTGCGGCACTGCTTTCGAGAACAGCAGCATTTTGAATTTTTGTTTGTGTTTTGATTTGACTCGTTTTAAACTACTAAGTGATTTTTTTCTAATTTCAGTGATAATTCAACTCATCGAACGGGTTCGCGAACCGGTTCAAGCTCCCGAACCGGTTCGCGAACCGGTTCGGTACGTGATTTTGTCGAACCGGAACTGAACCGGAACGAAATTATTTCACCCGAACCCGAACCGTAACCGAACCGGTATTTTTTTCGGTTCGACACCCTGATATATATATATATATATATATATATATATATATATATATATATATATATATATATATATATATATATATATATATATATATATATATATATATCGCACCATACTGGTATTCTGGAGGTCGTGGGATCGTATCCCACCCGGCGGGCGTTTTTTCGCCACTTTCTTTCCGATTAAAAAAAAATACTTCATCTCTTTCTATGACCCACCACAACCTCCCCATTGCTTTCCGAGGTTTTCTTGACTGCCAACCCTTATTTTCTGTCTTATTTCACGGAGCCCCTCATTTGCCATTTTCTGATTCGCTATATACATATCTATATATATATATATATATATATATATATATACATTAGAAGGTAGACACACGTATGAAAGCAACGATTGAGCTAACGTTTCGACCGGGGTCCGGTCTTTGTCAGAGTAAAAAGTCTGTTTTTTTACTCTGACGAAGACCGGACCCCAGTTGAAACGTTAGCTCAATCATCGTTGTCATACGTGTGTCTACCTTCCAATGTATTTTTGAAACCAAATCTCGGAACTTATTCATCGCTATAGCAATAAATAAAAAAAACATATATATAGACATTGCCGCGAACCATACATTGGGTTTGTTTATTTGTGTTTTGCTTTTACCGCCCGGCTGCGCCGGTCTGTGTTATCTCTGCGCCAAGGAAAGCGCGTGTTCCATTCTTTCTTTCTGTGCCGCATGTGTTATCTGTTGTGATAGGGAGAGCATTCCCATCTAACGTGAACAGCCCAGAATAATCTTCTTGGATCTACTATGTTCTCGATGCGAATCGACGTTTCGAAAACCACGCGCGCCAAAAGATAAAAAGCCTGCAGCGCGGACGCCGGGGCATTCGATTCGACGACACTCGCCTGTGCAAGTCACTTTTTTGACCACTGCTTCGCCGCCTCTGTATTCTTTTGAGTTGTTAGGGGAGCACAAGTTCGCTCCAATAAACGTGTTTCTCATTCAAGACAAGTGCATCGTCCTTGTCTTCGTGACATCTGGTGGAGGCCCGCCAGCTCGCTCGAGTTCGTATAACGGACCAGCAGCTGGTGGATGCGGGCCGCTACAACCTCCGTCGCCGAGACGCCGAGTACCGCCCATGGGACCGTGTGTGGGTTTGGACTCCTATCCGACGATGCGGACTCAGTGAGAAGCTCCTGCCACGGTATTCCGGACCCTACAAGATTCTACGACGTGTTGGCCAACTCACCTACGATGATCCCCGATGGTGACTCCGGCACATCACGACAACGCACGCGGCCTGAAGTCGTCCACGTGGTTCGCTTAAAACCTTTCTACGGATGATGACGAACTTTTATTTTCATTTGTTCGGACTGTCGCCTATGTTAGCATCGGGTCGATGCACTCTTAGAGGGGGGGGGGGTAATGCCGCGAACCATACATTGGGTTTGTTTATTTGTGCTTTGCTTTTAGCGCCCGGCTGTGCCGGTCTGTGTTATCTCTGCGCCAAGGGAAGCGCGTGTTCCAGTCTTTCTTTCTGTGCCGCATGTGTTATCTGTTGTGATAGGGAGATCTTTCCCATCTAACGTGAACAGCCCAGAATAATCTTCTTGGATCTACTATGTTCTCGATGCGAATCGACGTTTCGAGAACCACGCGCGCCAAAAGATAAAAAGCCTGCAGTGCGGACGCCGGGGCATTCGATTCGACGACACTCGCCTGTGCAAGTCACTTTGTTGACCATTGCTTCGCCGCCTCTGTATTCTTTGGAGTTGTTAGGGGAGCACAAGTTCGCTCCAATAAACGTGTTTCTCATTCAAGACAACTGCATCGTCCTCGTCTTCGTGACAAAATATATATACATATATATATATATATATATATATATATATATATATATATATATATATATATATATATATATATATATATATATATATATATATATATATATATATATATATATATATATAGGGTTTAGAAATGAGGGACTCGTTAGGCAATACAGAAAGAAATGCCGGCAGTCTACAACGCAAAAGAAGGCATAGGGGAATGTTTGGACTATTTGTTACCGTTAGTGACGTTACATTATTATTATTATTATTATTATTATTAGTATTATTATCATTATTTTATTAATTACGTGATAAAGAAAGAAAGAAAAACACGCGCCCAGAGTGGGGACCGAACCCACGCCTTTCGATTAGATCTCGAATGCCTTACCAACTCGGCTATCTGGGCGACTGTGTTCCGCTTCGCTTTCTGGGTTATTTATATTTACTACAACTGTATCTGACGCTTGAGGGTGGTAGCCAGCGCCACTCAGACTACACGGGGAGAAGGGGACCTTCTTTTTAACCCCCGGGGCGTGACGCGAACGTCTACAGGCTGTCATAAGCGGGTAACTGGCGGGAAACCCTCTTATGCTACCTTGGCATCAAGGCTGCCAGAACCGAGACCATCGCTAAGCTTTCGCACGATAATAGGGTTTGTAAATGAGGGGCTCGTTAGAAAATACAGGAAGAAATGCCGGCAGTCTACAACGCCAAAGAAGGCATAGGGGAATGGTTAGAATATTTTTTACCGTTAGTGACGTTACATTATTATTTATTATTATTAATTACGTGAGAAAGAAAGAAAAACACGCGCCCAGAGTGGGGACCGAACCCACGCCTTTCGATTAGATCTCGAATGCCTTACCAATTCGGCTATCTGGGCGACTGTGTTCCGCTTCACTTTCTGGGGTATTTATATATACTACAACTGTATCTGACGCTTGAGGGTCGCTCGGCGCCGCTCGGACTACTCGGCGTTGAGGGTAGCCAGCGTCGCTCGGACTACTCGGGGCGAAGGGGACCTTCTTGTGAGTCGCCAGGCCATGAATCAAACGTCTACGATATGTCAAGAGCGGTCGACCAGCGTTGAACCCTCTTAATAAGGTACCTACGGCACCAAGACTGCCATAACGGAGAGCCTCGCTTTGAAAGGAAATGAGGGGCTCGCTGAATTAAGACAGAAATAAGGGTAGGTAGTGAAGAAATCCAAGGAAAGCAATGGAGAGGATGTCGTATGTGTGGGCCTATGTACCTCATAATGTGTGGCGTACCCCTCTCGCTCCCTAACGACTGCCCGACCCGTTTGGTTGTACCAGGAGTTGTATAGGTACTTCATGACCTCCTAAGTTTTACCCATTTTTGAGAGAGATAGAGAGAGAGAAAAAGTAAAGGATAGGCAGGAATGTTAACCAGGCTACGGCCTAGTATGCTATCCTGCACGGGGGAAAGGGGAACAATGAGGAAAAATACGGTAAAAAGCCCGGTTTGTATTTCGCGCGTTCGTTTTTCGCACTGCCTTGATAGTAGTTCGCGTCGCATCTGACAGATGGCGCCACCAGTCCACCGCGTGCGCGCCGCTCGTGGGACCTTGTTCTCGGCGGTAGCACTCAATCTCTGCAAGAGGTAGCGTCAGCATCCCCCTCGCGAGGGGCACGATCAAATGCAGAGCATTTCCGGGGGCGCACGACGTTAAGTAGTTTGCGTTGGGTTAATGTTGTTGCACTTGTGGCAACTGCTAACGAGAGAGCGCTCGTCAGCAGTAATTTGAATGAGTCAACGATATAAGGCGCGTCCGTAGCCTCCCATTCCGTGTCGGCTTTGTGGCGCAGTGGGTTGAGCACCATGTATATTGCGTTCCACCCGCAGGGTCGAGGGATCGAAACCGGGCGCCGGATAGTATTTTTTTTATATAGTAGGGACAACGACGGTGCGGACTACGGACGTCAACGCGGGTGACATCGTGAGTTACTGAAATGCTCTGCATTTAAAAGAGGAAAATAGAAAAAGAAAGGGAAAGGTAATGACAGAGCATGGAGTGGTGGGCCCAGCGGTATTACACTATAGACAAAAAAGTTCAGACAGTTCGTAGAGAGTAGTCTTGCGCTACAGTCTTTTGTGCAATTCCGTCGTTTTGAGGAAACACAGGAGCGCTTTTGTCGCCTTGTCCGCAGACGACGGAGAAGGCCGGCCAGCGTTGAACCCAGGATTGTCTGCTCAGAGAACGGGCGCCGAGAGTCTAACTTTCGTAAAGTCGCAGAGAGCTGGCTGCGTTCGGATGAACGCAGCCTTTTTTAAATTTCATTACACACCAATGGCATTAACTGGATCACTTGTTTCCGGTAATTCCCCAGAATATTCGCTCGTATACATCATCACTACCTTCATCCCAACCCTGTGTTCGTCAATATCACTGTTAAGAAATAAAGATGCGCAGGCAGGGGGCGAGAGTCGGGGGGATAGGAGAAGAGGAAGGTGAGGATAGGAGGGGCTCACTGCCTCGCTACTCGACTCGATCACCACATCGGAAGCCAGATGCTGGTCTTCTTTCGCTACACATTTTGTGGTGCCGTGAAACCCAGGAACCGGCAAACGAGCGGACGGCTCAGCGGCTCAGCGGCTCCGAGGAACGCGAGGCTTGGATACCTTCGTACTGCTTTATCCTGGAAGTCTTGCCCTCGGCCGCCGCCCCTTTCGGCTCGTTCCCAAGCCCGCCCTTGTCCCTTTGGTATTCGCAACCCCAGCATCTTGCTTCATCGACTGGTGCCATGGACGATCTTCGTATTCGCCGTGATGTCCTGTGAGCGACCGTCTCCGGGACCATGACAGTCCTCGACGCCTTGCTGCGGAGCCAGGCAGCAACGGCACTTGACAGACAAAATGTCCTCGACCTCATCTTGCATGACCAGGTGAGCCTTCACAACCCGGACGCTCAAGTTCAGGAGAACCTGAAGGATGAAGAATTTGATGCCGACGTTTTGGAAGCGATCGATTTCGGCGAGCGTATCGGCGCCCTGCGAGCCATGACTCTTCCGCAAGCCCCATCCTTAAACCTCAGGCTGCGCTGTTTACTACCCGAATCGCAACCTCGACTATGTGCTCGCTTCCCGAGGAGACCCTGCGGGGAATGGTCCCGAGTGACGTGCCGCCTGTCTGGGAAATGATTGCTGTGCGGATAGTAGAACAGGACAACGAAGACGGAGGCGCTGCGGCCTTTCAGGACGCCAAGCAGGGCACCGAGGTGCTCAGCCAGGTAGAGAGGCTCCAGCAACTGCGCAGTCCTGCTGCTTCCGTGACTGCCCTTTCGAGGAAGTCTCAAAGACACTTCAGGAACTTCGGCGTCGCTGACGCGACTATCGCCTCGGAGAAAGCTCAGCGACCCCGCCTTGACTCTAGCTTTGCCGATAAGCCTCAGACTTCTTCTTTCGAGATGTCTCAGTGGCCCCAGACTGACGCTGGTACCACAGACGTGATTCTCATTTCGGAGGCGTCACTACAGACCTTCCGCAACTTTCGCATCGACGAATTGACTTCCGCTCTGGAGACGTCTGTCCCGTTATGCCACGACCCTAGCGCCGATGATGCGACTCTTGTTTTGGATATATCCGAGCTTCCCTGTTGCGACAATTACATCGGCGACGAATCTCTCGTTTCACAAGCAGTTCAGCAACTGGGTTTTGAGTCGAAGATATTTTCATTTGGTCCGGCAACGAAAACACGATTCGTGCAGAAGGTGAACTCCCTTCAGGGGATAACGAAGCGCCTGCTTCTCTGGCACTCCGTGAGCGAGGTTCAACTCCAGAGGCGAGCAGCGGCTGCTCTGATACTATCCCGTTGGCGACAAATCCACGCGGCGACACAGGACGGTTGCTTCCATGGTCGCGACCCCTTCTCTGGCAAGCACAATTTCATGCTGGACGCGCCTTTCTGCTACGCTAACGTGCCCGACCAAAGCAAAGTCTTCTTGTCCGCGGACGAAACAGCATTGTTACTTCAGTGCATCGATCGATTTGTGGAGGCCGGACAAGATATGAGCACGACCACAGTGACACTGCATTCGCTGCATGTTCTCTGGGCACTTGGCTGCCCGCATGATCTGTTTCCTTTCGATCCTGGCGGGTGCCTTCTGGCCGAAAACCGCGAGCACAGCCTGTTGTCCCAGGTGACCTTACGTACTTTCGTAGTATTCACTTTTAGATCTAACTCACTTTGACCCAACAACTCCGCAAGCGCTCGTTGCCCGTGACGCTAGCTATGGACTTGTACTACCTCGCTCGAATGACAAGGCCGTGTACCGAGATCGACGGCACCGAGACACCCAGCCGAAGGCCCCACTAGATCCCCCAGCCAGCTTACAAGTATCGCTGCTGTGGAATCATGCACCGCTGTGGAAGTCGGACAACATGTCGTAGTGGGACACAGACTTTGCCACTACCCCTGCAACTGCCTGCTAGGTCCTAACCAACTTGGCGGTGGCGGGAGTATGTTAAGAAATAAAAATGCGCAGGCAGGGGGCGACAGTAGTGGGAGTAAGAGAAGAGGAAGGTGAGGATCGGAGGTGCTCACTGCCTCGCTAATCGACTCCATCACCGTATCGGAAGCCAGACGCTGGTCTTCTTCCGCTACAATCACGACAAATGCCCCTCGCATAATCTGCCAACTGTTCCTGTACTGTGCTGTCCGAGTCAACTCTGACGCGAAAAGTTCTCGCCCCCTCACTAAGTCACCACTCTGTAGCCCTGGTGGTTCCCCACCAGATATCAATAGTTCACATTACGTTCCCGGGCTTGGCCCCCTTCTTCCACGTACTTTGGGCTAGAATGCTTTGCACTCCAGTAATGCAAGATGCTCACTTCCTGTCTCTGAACGTTATCACAATCACTGTTCTTTCTACGGCTTGTCTGGCCGGCGTCTGTCCTCTTTCGAATCCCTTACACATCCACAAGTATCTACACCATGTCCTCACCGGTAGTATACACACTGCAAGTTTCCTAAAAATAGGTCACATTTCTATTGTACCCACGTGATGTCATTAGCCCTGTCGTGAACAATCAGGGGATTCTATGTTCTACATACAAGGCTGGGCTTAATAGTTATGTAATGTCCAGCTAACCGCGTTGCCTTTATGCATTATGGGAGGAACAAATTCCCTCTCAGATAAGAATGATCACATTATAACTGATATGAGGAACGCTATGACCCCATCATGCGTATATTTGGTCACACGAACGTTTCGTGATATTTTGGCAGCACTAAATTGGTTTCGCTGTGTACTGATCATGTTGAGACGGTGAATGCCTGTATGATGAGGCAGATTGACGGCGCACATTCGTCGAAGCAGCAGGCGTAGACAAGCTTTACACCCGTACCTATTCACCGGCCCCGAAATAAGTCATTCTAAAGGGCAAAAGTAAGTAAGTGTCTGCTACGGTCAAGTGAATAATTCGAAGAATATGCGGCGGGCCAGCCGGAGAACGCGCAGGCGCTTTAAGCCTAAAGTTACAAATTAAGTGCGTGATTATTATACGTAAATACTAACCATACACAATTACCAAGCAGTTTTATGTCCTCTCTTCACCTGAATTGCTTTGTTTGTCCCTTTAAAACGTACGCCCACGATAGTTTGAGTGAGCCGTTCAACTCATGCAAAACACTGATATCGAAGGGTTTTCCTGCTAAAATATAGCATCAAGAAGGCACCCGAAACCTTGTATCACACACAAAGTAAAAAAGATTCTTTTCGACAACACCGGAGTTCCCATGTCAATTATGCAGTGTACAATTGGTAAAGAGGATTCAGATTCTAGTAGGCAAACAAGCACAAGACCACTGATTTAGCCAGAAAGGGTGAAGGCGTTAACTGTGACAACAAAGGCTCATCATGATGCGGCACGTGATTGTACCAGTTTATGGCAAACACAGTGCTTCAGTTCGTCTGCAAGTGCTGGTAGGTTTTAGGCAGTGCATGTTAACGCACGAGACACAAGGGTTACAATGACACAAGTCAGCATTTTGTCTCGTCCTTTGATTGTCTCGCGACCAATTTTAATCAGACATTTGAAGAATTCAGCACGTGTTTAACTAGCTAAGGTTCTCGTCATTTTACATGTTTCCCGTTAGGTTGACCGTGCTCAAGAACCCCGCAAATCGAGCAGAGGGGATGCCTCTGCGAAGTGGTCACCGCCTCTTCCACCTGTTTTTCCGATTGAGCGTGTAAGCAATAAAGGCATCATATGCTTGCTAGTTTCTCGGCGCTCAGAAATCAGCTGCCCGTATATTGCTACCACTTCAGTGTTTAACACGCGGCGGAGCAAACAAGAGGCACAGATTATTCAGTATTTGCTTGTCTTTATACAGCTGCTATTATTACAACTTCTGCTTTTAATTCCTAATTTTTGCCTGCATGCAAGAAGAATGCAGCGACTTCAAAGTGTTTCTCCCGATTTTTCACCCGTTGGTTTCTTTGAAAAGCTCTCCCGTGCAGTAACATTTCACAGACTCTTTGTTCAGAACTGTTATTTAAGGGCGGACTAAACTGGTATTTATATTATCAAGTCAAAAGCAGACCTCACCTAACAGCAAAGCTTTTGCGGCGTTAGGGGCAGTCGTAGTGGCGAGGGCAAGTTTTTTCTATTTCTGGTCAAAATAATTAGAGATGCATTTTCACAATCCACGAGTCAAGCAATATTACTACGGTGTGCAATTTTCTTACCAAAATCCCATTGTGGGTAAAAAACATGATTAGCGTGCCTACTATCACATCGCTACGCCCGTCACGTAATGCCCCTTTTATCTACCGCTCAAGATTGTTTCATTTATTTTCAGTACTTTTTCGTTTTTAAATATTTGGGTAAGCTTTGTAAATGAAAATCTCCTCACCAAAAACGTCACGCCTTACACATTCAAAGATAACCCCTGGATATTTTGAAGCAGTAGAACAAATGGACAATTGGGCTAGTTGGTAACTGTTTATCTTGGTGTTGAAAGCGCTCGAAAGAGAGGGACGAGGGAATAAAAAGGACGACACGCTGCGGACTCGCAACTGTTTGTTTATTGACAAGAGACACAAATATATACTGACAACGTCTCACGTGGGGCGTTAATCTCACCCAAGCTAAAAACCAACAGCAACTTTTACAGGGAATATACACTTCCCGGGGTACACACGTGATAGTCGAATGGGAAGGGCAAAAAAGCTAAACCATAAGATATAAAACATCGCTACGACCGTAATAGGTGGCGCAAATAAAAGTATTCTTGTTCTGTTACAGAAATTGAGGGGGTGCTAACACATCTATTGCCGGACCATTTTATGCGAAACGCTTCTATCAGCTATCTGGGAGAAACGCTTGTAGTGGAGGAAACGCTATTGGCTGCGTTCCAATTCGCTAGCAGCTTGGTAGACAGGTTACGAAGCAGTTTAACTAGACGTCTAAAGGAGGCAGAATTGGAACGGCGACGCGGTCATTAACGCAGACGACAACTTTGTAGAATACATGTTGACGAACGCAAGCGGCAGCTTTCGTAAATATTATTACTGTTATTTTTACACACATTGGGATTTAAAAACGAAACAAAAGAATCTTCCCCGCTAGCAAATGATACCACATATTTCAGTAAAAAACGAGTCGATTTGTTACAACATTGGTACAGAAAAAGGTGGCGCTGGCGCCACTTAATAGTTCAGACAGGAAGCTAGTCTGCATCTTTGCTGACTTCCATGCTGTCTCTTCGAAGCCGCCTTCGTTGACTGCTTCGTTCGAATTAGAACGGGGCTTCACATGATGGACTGTCCGCGAAGACGGAAACGAAGCCGCATAAAGGGGGAATTGGAACGCACCCATAGAAGCGCTTCTATTAGCTCTTTCAGACATCTCTGTTTTGTGAGCGGTTGCAATACCAAGATGATACTTTGAAGAAAAAAAAAACTAGGAACTTTATCCAGCATCGGACGACCAAATATTCCGCTACCCATACACAGCTCCCAAAATATTGCCGTTCTTTCAAATATAACTGATTAGACGCCGTAGGAGGACAAATATTCGGACAAAAGTATGAGACTTTCTGTTTCTTTCAACACTGATCTCCCGAAATAAGCTCTTCATCGTTGGAGATGCATTTCAAAAAATGCATAGGGGCCTAATGAAGGCACAATAATTACCTTTTTCAGCCGGCCGCCCTCCTTTTGTGCTGATGAATCAACTGAACGCAAAGATTGTCGCTGTACGCCAAAGTGTTTCTGTTTGATTGGGATACTTGTGTAAGGTATAGTTCAAAGTACTATTGTACGCCAACGGCGCCCGCGCTTGAAGGCAATTAACTGGGATTAGCAATTTATTTCACTAAGCGAGTATCTGAACCGGGGACAAGCAGTAAGGGGAGGACGCAGTTAGTCTGCTGGCTGAGATGAACTGGATAAAAATATACCCACCCAGGTAACATATGGCATATTGTTTTTTCTTCACCAGGTTACTTCACAGAAGCCTCGGTGTTTTTTACTACGCCGTGTAGAAATTGTAGCAAGTGTATCAAGGAAGAACAGACTCCGCACTTAATGACAATTACCTAATGACCACCAGGCCAGCGTGTTCCGAATCGAGAAGACAGCCGGTCGATTCGCGAAACAGACTTAATATCCTCCACGTGGGTGCTCCTTCCCGGCATTGGACGTAGCTTTTCAGCCCCGCGCATTTACGTAGGCTTTCCTGCCTCCCTCTCAGTCTATGCCTCTCCTGCTCGTTCGACTCGGAACTAGGGCACGCAAATTTTATTCCGTGATCGTCTTCAGGAACAGAAACACTGGCCTTGCCTTTAAGCCGAGAAACGCGCGCTTCTGCTCCTGGCACAGCTATCGATTCTACAACAGCGCATGCCTTTGAAGGAACACGAAAGAACGATTTTCGCGGTCATTTAGTTCCAACCCTGAGGCGCACATAGAGAAACATCGTTGTTTCGAAGCTAGCAGGGAAGCGGCGTTGATTAATAGAAGTTTCAGCTAACATTGGCTGCAGCAGAGGAAAAGCTTGTAACTCTGGTTCCAACTCGAACAAAAGAGTAACCTCGTTACTAGAGAAGAGTGATGTGGCCGTGTCACCGCTGTGGCCTAAACGGCGGAGCCAATAGTATAGGAATGTTTAAAGTAGTTTTCCACAATGGTGATAGAGTTTCATGGCATACCATGAGGCAAACATCTGCAGCCACACCACGTAACAAAATTTAACAACGGGAGCCAGAAATTAGAGCGGAACCAAGAAGCCATCATTGGACCTGGCGGTAGCGCTTACTGCCATGTGTTGTGCTACGGGGCGCGTTACTTGCAACAAAGTAGCGCACTTTGACTTAAGTGCAATTTAGCTCGTGGTGAGACTGTCTTATGTCTCCCAGTATGTTTCAGGAGGACGGGTACGAACGGCTAGTGGAATTCTACTGGAAAAGGCAGGAGTCGTGTTGTTTGCTCTTCGGCTTTTCCCCGTTATGTGCCCTTCATTTTGCTAGCCAGTGCGATTTGCCCGAACGAGAAAAGCGTGCTTTGCTCTTGATGCTCTGGGTGTTCCCACAAGTAAATATCACATTGCACCTGCTTATTAGAGGTCAACAGAAATGTGTAAACAAACAGCACTTCAATAACTCTGCGGATTCAATGTCAACAAAATGCCGTTTCGATATTTATTTCGGCATTCAGTGATGTGCGCTGTTTCTGTCTTTTATGGTTAAATGGCGAAGAATTCGTAGAAGGAAAATGAAGCCTTAAGTTTTGCCTGCATACTCTTCTCATCATTTGCTTCCTTCCGGAGCTGTATATTCAAACCCACAATCTTCCCCTCTTTCTAAGAGGTGTGCCGGATGAATGCGAGTCATTTTATATCTTCTTTGACAAATTATGCCCCAACTAAGAAATGCAGTTCTCGAAAAATTGCAGTCAGGGGCATCCTGTGACTCCCGCGTAACAAATTCCACCTTAAAGCATCCGCGTTGCAATAACGCCATTGCACACATCCATACTATGCACCTTACTGCAGCAGCACATAGAACTTGAAGCTAACTTCCATTGTGATACGAAGTGAACCCAGGCACAAATAATTGCTTACTGGTGCTTTTGAAAATATACTCGTTGCTTTGGCGTTGGAGCAAGAACAAAGCCGTTAATTAATTTTCAGCTTAACCCTAAGGAGAAGCTGTAAGCACTGTGTGCGCTGTGTTACTTTGGGATGACTGTTGTGCGCCCGTATAACGGATTAAAGTGGGTTGCTTGGTCACCGCTTTTAAACGCACTAGGGAGGTATATCAGATAACCGTTAGGAAATGAAGCGCTCTCTGGAAGAGAAGCTGCCTGTAACACCTATAGCACGCAGTGGTCAAAGACGTCAACCGGAACACCAGGCTGTATTGATGGCAGGAATAAATGTCAAAATACTAACAATGTGCAATAAAATGCAATTGTAACAAAATGTGCACAAACATTCAAACCTCAGTACAAAAGCGCAAAGTTCGAGACTACATTCAACAGAGGATCACCGTAATTGTCATCTTTGCTTCAATCTGCTTTTTCGATGTAGGTTTCCTGCGGATACACCTATATCCACCAATGAATAAATATCGATAAATCATCGTGGTGGCACCTTTCCGCCACTCCTGAGTATTGTTATTGCACTCGTTTAGTGAACGAAATATCTGAATAAAAGAAACTACAACAGTCATTGTGTCTGAGTCAAAATTTGCAATCAATAAATGCAAAAGAATGAAACCTAATCTTCCCAGGGGGCGTTTTTGTTTTAGGCCGCCATCAGAAAAATGGCCGCAGATCGGGAATCACACCGTCGTGCTCGCGATTAGCACCACGACACCTTTCCAACAGAGCCAACCATGGCCGTGCACAGCTGTTACCGCCAATATCTTCTTCCGGCCATTAGATAACGACGCAAAGTAAACGCGTAATTAGTGATTACGTCCAAGGCTCGCAATTTATCCTCCCATTTAAAATGTTCGCTGCAGGTCACCCATAGTTGCAACCATTCCCGGGCATTAGGGAAACATGGGTATGGTGCTTGTGGGGCGGCATTGCTTCCTTACTTACTAATTTTCGCCGTAAGTAGAATAAGAAATCAACACACTCGATGCTTTTTCCTTGCACATCCAATGACGTGTGCACCATTCACTGTGAATTTAAGCTAGATTCTACGCAGAGGCCTTTCGTGACACCAGTCAAACAGCCCCACGGCGGAGGAGGCAACCATTGCCCTCGCGCTCACCCAGCGCCCCACTCCCCAATTCGTCCTCTCTGACTGTCAGCAGGCCATCCACAATTTTATTCGCGGTAACATCTCTCCCATGGCATTAAAAATTATCTCCAAAAATCCTCTACCCGACATCGTGACCCTGCTGTGGACACCAGCCCACACAGGGGTAGGCGCTAATGAAGTGGTGCACGTACGTGATCGCGAACAAATTCACCGGGTCGCCATTTTCACTAAGCCTACACGCGATGCCCCCCCTGCAGGCAAGCCAGCCTCCCTCCTGCAATACAGGGATATTACCCTGCACTACCGCCTCCTCCGCCGCCGATACCCACCCCCGCACCCACACCTTTCCCCGGAGGCGGGCCACATACTGCGGATCCTACAAACGCACACCTTCCCACACAGAACACAATTGATACTCAGTCATCCACACCTCTTTACTGAGCCTACCTGTCCAGCCTGCGGGGCACTCGACAGCTTGCGAATGCCCTCTGCGAATGCCCCGCCGACCCGTAACCCCCCGTTCCCTCCCCTCACCACAGGGAGCAGATGTTGCGTGACCAAGGGGAGTCAGGCCAAGTCCTGACCACCTCCCGGGCCCTGGCGGTCACGGCGGCCCTGTGGGCCTCCTACACCCCCAACACCGGATCCCGATGGACGAAAAAACGTATTCGTTCCTTCCTTCCTTCCTTTATAAAGCACGCAGCCCACATTCTGGACCTCTAGCTCTGGTATTTTTAAAGACTTTACTCTTCCCTGGGCCATGTAACCGCGAAAGGTTTTGTCTGTCTGTCTGTCTGTCTGTCTGTCTGTCTGTCTGTCTGTCTGTCTGTCTGTCTGTCTGTCTGTCTGTCTGTCGTTCTGTCCCAAGTATAACCGCCCAAAAATTAAACGGTTGAAGGAATCCTTCGACACGAAGTGTACAATAGGTGAGACCCCTCCAGAACCTATAAAACTGGTGGCAAGCCTCATAAATGTTAGCAATATTCAGCCAAAAGAAAGCGTTAGGCATATTTGAGGCAAATGATAACTACGTGACTGAGAGCATCAGCGTTCCAATAGAAAAACAATCCGGAGACCTAGGCATGGCAAGCCTCATAGCCCATGAATAGCTTCGGCGAGTTCAACCCCAAAATCAATCAAATCAGAGCTTCTGCGTCAAATGTCAAAACTCCAACTGGAAAGTCAGTAAAAGTTTCCTCCGATTTCTGCATTTCTACGTCTTTAAAGGCACGGTGTTTATTTATGGTACGTTACCAATTTATTCATTTATTTATTTATTTATACATACTAAAGCCCAATTGGGCTATCGCAGGAGTGGGTTGGTACATAGAATGCAAAACAATTTTCTGCACAGAATAACACAGATAAAAACACAACACATTGAAATTCACTTATTCATAAAGTATAGACATAATAGATAATAAGTACAGCAAGATATTAAAATTATGCAAAACTGACATACCGCAATCAATTTAAATTCTGCAGAAATTTTTCCAAAGGCAATGACCTAATTTCACCTGGTAGTAGATTCTATTTTTCAATTGTTCGCGGGAACAAGCTGTACTTAAATAGATTAGTTCGTGGATGAGAAGTTGCAAGGTTGAGTTTGTGGCTATTTCTAGTAGATTTAAGTTTATCGGGCGACAAATAGCTGTTCTGTTATCAGTAGCGCGGAGTATTCGTAAGAATATGTAAAAAGTTTAAGACATTCCCGTTCACGGCGCTCCGACAGGGGTTGTAATTCTAGTGTAGCAAGGTGGGATGACGGCGAAAAGCTCCAATCGAAGCGGCGAAAAATAAAACGAATGGATTTTTTCTGAACAGATTCGAGTGTGTTAATTTCAGATACTTTATAAGGATTCCAGATGGTACAGGCATATTCTAAGATGGGTCGGATGAGCGTTTTATATGTTATTAATTTCGTTTCGAGTGGAGCTTCTCGCAATGTACGGTTTAGGTAGCCTAACTTTTTTAGAGCTTTGTTGCATGTATAATCAATGTGCCTTGACCAAGACAAGGTAGGCGTGAAGATGACGCCCAGGTACTTATATTCGTTCACCCGCTATAGGGAAGAGCTGTTGAAAGAATAATTAAACAAAGAAACGGAATTGCGTGTACTGAAAGATAAAGTGACTGTTTTCGTAAATATTCATTTGCCATGTCTGGCACCACCTGCAAAATTGAGCAAAAGAATCATTTAGTAAAATATGATCATCATTCTTGTTAATTACATTGTATAACACGCTATAGCAGGCATAGAGGCGGATGTTTGTGGATATATAATTAGGCAGATCATTTACATACAATAAGAACAAAAGTGGCCCCAGGATCGAACCCTGGGGAACCCCGGATGACACATGTACTACCCACGAGTTTGTGGAGTTAAACGAAACATACTGGGAGCGATCATGTAAAAAGCTAGCAATCCAATCAACTAAGGCCGGGTTGTTAAGTATAACGCGAAGTTTATGAAGAAGTTTTGAGTGGGTAACGGTGCGAAAGCCTTAGATAAGTCTATAAAAATTGCGTCAATTTGATTTCCTTTGTATAGAGCGTGGGCAATGTCATGGGTAAATTCAACAAGCTGAGTTATTGTACTAAAGCCGCGACGAAAACCATGCTGGACGTTACACAAAATGTTATTACCTTCAAGAAACTCCATAATATGACTGAAAATTATATGTTCGAGAAGTTTACATGATCGTGACGTTAATGAAATCGGACGATAGTTCAAAGGTGACTGCTTGTTGCCGGATTTAAACATGGGAAATATTTTTGCCAATTTCCGTACTAACGGTACAATCGCAGTAGATAAATATTTATTAAAAATTACAGTCAAGTGCCGGCTCGTCCAAACACAATATCTAACGAGAAAAGCATTGTTAATTCCATCAGGACCGCAGGATTTCTTATTGTCTAGGTGCAAAATTAAATTTAGAACCCCCTCGACAGACACGGTTATATCGCCAATTGAGTAATACGACACGTGTGGGAAATCGGGTATTTCGAAGTTGTCTGTTATGAATACTGACTGACAGTACTCATTGAAGGCAGTGGCAATAGTTATTGGGTCACTAGACGGGACATTGTTAACTAGGATAGTATTAGTAGAGGCTGAAGAGGTTATAATTGAACTCCAAAATTTCCTAGGGTTAGTTTTCAGTAAACCTTGTAATGTAACCTTAAAGTAAAAATCTTTGGATGAATTAATTTTGAGGTGGAGCTTTTCTTTAGCTTCGATAAATTCGGCGTTTTTAAGGGGATCACCTTTTCGTTTTGCTCGCCTTAACCTCGCAAGACGACGCGACAGGTGAAGTATATCACGCGAGATCCAAGGGAGGCGAGGATGTTTCTTTTTTGTTTTAAGCGGGACAAAGCTTGTTCTTGTCATACTGTTCTCAATGACTTACTTAATTAGAACTAAAGAGAAAAAATGAGTACCTTTTGACTCTGTGAAGAAGGATGACCTGCGAAGCTACACGCCCTCTACGGAGTGCACGAAATAAAATACGCTTGTTTGAAATTTACTGCTGAGCATACTTCCTGGCCAATTTCCTGAATGTAACTCGAAAGCTCCCGAGCTTTATTCCACCGGAAAAACCTACAGCTGGCTGTCTCCCTCCCGCGTCGTAGGCATGTTACTGTTTGTGTAGCGCGCCAATCCAATTTACTCTACCAATGAGGACACCGGTCCGGTCGCAATGCACAATTTGACGGCCACGTTTAAACCTCAGGCCAGCACAATACACATTTCATCAGTAAGGTCAGGAAACATATAGCTGTGCGTGCCCGCGCCCCCCACCCGCCCTCCAGTCACAAACCGTGCACGCATTAATCGGCAACCGGTTACGAACGGATGCTTATAAGGCAGAGACAATGTTCAACATGTCGCTTTGAGAGCCCTTTAAGCGGAACAAAAAGATATTGGCCCACGTTAGCGTTCCAAGCGGACAAGTTGCTGTTCCTCCGGGAGGGATTCGCAGCTACTCGACCAGTTGCTACTTCAGGCGGCAACGGTAGCGGCCTTCCAATGTTTTCGCGAACATTCACGCTTCTGTCTGGGCTGACGCTTCTTCAGTCTCCGCTCTTCTTCCTCCAGGCGAACGCCATACGTCTGTTCCCTAGCGAGTTAAAACCTCGAAGTCCTTCACCTTTAATCTAGCGCAAGCACACTGGTGTCCCTTTCGCTGCCCAGTCGCAGGCACCTTATTGTCAATGCAACACATCAACCCAGACCAAACCACTGGATTGCGCAGGACAGCTGACAGGGCGTATTGAGCGATGAGACTCCCACTTTCAATTTTCCCACCAGCAGAACGGGTATGTCATCGGTAGTGGCATAAAAGGAGCCATGAAGACAAAAGGCAAGTTTGGTTCATTGAAAAGATTGCCTAGTTAGAATCATGCTGACACCACTTTTAACGTAAACTTCGAGCAAATAAGCTTTATAATCAGGAAAAAAGGGAATGGTCATGCGACCCACTAGCTCATTTCCCGCAACAGAACCTATGATGTCAGACCAGCCAACTCTGCGATTGGCGGAGGCCGGAAAAAGCAAACGCAAATTAGCCACAAGTTATAAGCTTGCCGAACGAGCTATTTGTGCTTAAAATTAGGGCACATTCTTTTTATATCAGTAAGAATGGTGGGACAAACAGTGGAAGTTACGAAAGCACACGTAAATATCGAAGTACCGATGCGTACTGCTGTTCCTACTGCGCGCACTATGCTTCGTTTAGATGCACAGCACTGCGGGGCTTTGGTGTTTTATCAGACGACACTGGCCGATTGACGCAAGCGACGATGTCTTACGTGACCGTATTTGTCGAGCGAGCACCATGTTTCACGTAGATTTCATTGCCTCCATGAACAAAACAAGCCAAATTTAGATACGTTCACAAACAAACCAAAGACAGGAAACGGCTTGCCGTGTTATGGTGGCGCCAACTAAGTTGACTAACAGTAAGCAAGTCTCCGCTCCCACGGCCGGACACGACTTGTAAGGAGGAGAGTCCGGTCCGGCCGTACCGCCCCATAGCAAATTTAGCTGAAAGACCTGCTCGTATGATGTCATTGCAAACGTCGTTCAAACCCACGTTTTGGTGCGAGAATCAAAAATTTAGCTTAAACTGATAATTTCTCAGTGAATAAAGCATCTCTTCCTTCCGGACAAGGGCTGGGGCACAATTAAAACCACGAATTCTTTTGAATAAAACAAACTTGTATTTTGTCTTCATGGCTCCTTTGAGCCCCGTTGTGTATATATGCCCCCTACCTCCACCCCCCCCACCTGTGCTCGCCGAAACCGGATACGGGGGTTGGCGCCGAATTAGGCCTGAAATACACCGGTGAAGGGAGAGAAAAAGACTTTATATTCAGGCATGCTATGATCTATTATTATTCTTCCGCAAGAAGAACTATGACCAGCTGGTCAACAACGACCGCCTACGGGACAATGACGCTCGGAATGGCTTTCACGCTAAAGAAGAATTATGTACTCACGCCACCGTACCAAATGGACAAGCTACTTTCAACTGATACGGACCCTCAGATTGTGAGCGTTGTGGAAATTGAAGTGGTGGTGATGGCGGCAGTTTTGAGGGCTTTTACACCCATTCGTGTTTCTGCTGATTCTCCGCAGTCATCTGATAACGACGCTACGGCCGCTGTCAGCCGACTGCCCAACTTGTGAAAGAGGCATCGGTGGTGGCGAGGGGAATAGCCGTTCTGATAACCTTTGTGAAACAGGGTTCTGCGGTGGCGAGGAGGAACCCCGGAGCAGCACCGAGTAAATCTGCTTCACCGGAATGAAAACTAGGGGGGTGAGACATACTCTGCTTTGCAGTAAGAATGCAAGTTGGAGAGTTTGGGTTTGCGTAGGCGAAGAAAAAACATGTGTTAAAAAGGGTGGATACGAGGGGAAATAGGAATGAAAAAAATCCCGGGCCATCTGCGCTATCGCTGAACCTGCGGGGGCGCGAAGCATGCAGTGTATCACTGTATTCAAAGATTGTAAGTCTCTCTCTTGCCCCACAGAGCGCGCCGATTGGGCGCCGGAGAAGCGCCTATGACAGGAGAAATTTCGCGCTTGCTGATGCGGTGGCGCCCTCTCTTTTGTTGAACCGGATTTAAGCAATTTGTTTTCCCCATCTGCCTCAGTTTGGGGTGGTGGCAGAGATTAAGGTGAGCTCAGTGCATTGCCGGCCCTGGAGGCTCGTCCTCGGTGATCAACAGTGCCCCACCACCAGGTAAGTATGCCTTTGTTTGCTTCGACCAACCACCCCCCTCCAGGCCTAGTGTCAAGAGCCGGTGGGTACTTCTGTATAACACAAATTATAGCCAGTCTACAAACAGCTTTTTCTTGTGCTTGACAATTGCTGAAGCGAACAGGGAGTGTTAAGGAAATTTTTAAATCACATTAGCTTATTTTGAACCGGTTTTATCCATTGTACCCTTTTCGTACGCGTTACGGTGTAGCGTGAGGCGTTGTAAAACGAGTGTCCCCGTGTTTTAGTACCGTGACCACATGATAATACGACTACATGAGGCGCCGACAGCCCGAACCCCTAAGAAGATCCGCTCCTAAAATCAAAGCTCAACCGCAAGCTAGAGCTGCACCCAGCCAAAACAAAACAAGGCACCACAGATGGCTTGATAGCAGTGCTAGCGCTGAAAAATTTAAATTACCCAATCCCCAATTTCTCTGATCATGGGAAGAGCAAGAAGGTAGAGAAAGAGTGCGGCAAGTGCGAGGCGGAGAGTGGAAAGATCTTATGGACCAAGGCCAGCAGCAGACTACCATGTTTTTACGACCTTTGCAGTGAAGCGGGAGCGGGGACAATTTTGTTCCAAAGTTCATAGATAACTCAGGCACTGTGAACAATTGACCCGAGCGTGAATCACACACGCCCTGCACTGGGCGCAAGTTTTAAGTGTCTGCGGCATTGAATTTCCGGGCCTCTTGCAAAAAACGAACGCACTTCACAAGGGTTTGTAATGAAGACATACCTCCTTGGTGGCAATATATTTCGAACCACATAATCAACCTCCTGAGTTCAACGCTCCCACAGTCCTGAGCTCCCACATCACCGCTCCCAAGTCCCGCAAGTACCCGCTGACCCTCTTCTGCCGTCAACATAGAAGCTAGATTCATTTCGTCCTCCTGTGTACCTAGTTTTAATGCAGGAATGGTCAATAGACACTTGTGCACTGCTAGATGCCTGGCGCAGTCCCCGCTCAGTCGGTAATCACATCGGCCTCGGTGACCGGGAATAATACCGTCTGCGCGGAACCCGATGACCCGCACCCATGTAGCAGAACCGCCCCGAGATCAAGCCTGCCGCGGTTGCTGACAAGCGAGCTCGTCCTGTCCAGCAGGTTGCCGGATCATCGCGCCTAGCTAATTACGGCAAGGCGTTCCTCTGACCCCGCATCTCTCTGAGACAGGACGTCGCGACATGGCGATGCGGTTACGACTTCTGTCTGGGTGGTTACACTGCGTGTGGTCTTCCGTACTGTGATTTCCCAGATTCCCCGTCCGTCTTGACTGCCACAATGGGCTAAAAGGGAAGGTTCGCATTTCACATTTTCGTTGCAACGTTTGCAGTAGAAGTAAGCCGTGTTGAAATGGCTCTGCTAATAAACCTATGGTGGGTTTACCGTACCAGGTTGAAATGTTCAATCAGTGTCGGCTTTGGTGCATGCTTTGTGTGACAAGTTTACTCATTCACATGCGAGATGCGCAACCTAGCTTATTCAGTAGACCAGCACGCCGTTGTACAGGTTTTTGAGGCGGATCATGAGCCTGTGTGAAGTGCACGTACGGACTTTCAAGTTGACACAATCACTGCGAAGCGTCGTTTTCCACGACTTTGCAATAAAATGGAGAGTTGAGCTAATTGGTGAACATACGTTGTTGAAAATTAAGCGCGAACTATAAAACACGGACAACAAGGAAGGACGACACCGGCGCTTTGCAACGACCCCCATGGCCTAAATTGCAAGATCAATTCAACGCAAAATCAACAGATGCCCCATCAGGTGTAGATGCGGTGTCCTGCGTCGGGATAACGTAAAGACGACCCAAAAAAGTGCTGGCATCGCAGACATAAATAAAACAAAGAATCAGCTTGGACCGTGATTCGAACCCAGGTGATACAAGATGCGAGGTCGACACGCGTACCCTGCACCATCGTAGACCCTTCGCTTTAGAAAACATAGGAGGACCTAGTAAATATGCTATGGCATAGAAACGCGTGTTAGAGGCATGTGCGGAAGTGTGCTGACGACATTTGAGCAAGCTAATTACTTAAAAAGCAATGAACCTTGACGATAATAGCGAATAGGTAGGTAATACAAGGGTGAAGAAAAGGGAAAGAAAAGAACCAGAAAACAGTCTCTCTTGGTAGGTCCGCACCAATACCTTAAAGGGGCCACGCAGACAAGATACAAGTTTGTGTTATTCGAAAAATTTATTGTTTTATAGTGACCTCAGCCCTTGTCCGGCAGAAAATGATGCTTTATTGATTAAGAAATTTTAAAAATTCAGCCAATTTTTCAATTCTCCTGCTACATCGTCTATTTTTGGGACTTCGACAACAGCGCATCCAGAGCAGGGTCCTGAAACTAAAGATAGCCTGCTGAGAAGAGCTACCACCATTTGACAGACGGCAGTTTGGTTATTTTGTTTATCGCCCACTCTCATAGATGGCACTGGAATACCGCTGAAGTTAAGGCCCCTTACCTGAATGGTCAGTGTTCGTACTTTGCTTCTAGCCGGTGTTTTATACCTGACGTATTTTTATTACGGTTCATACTAATCGTTTCCTGAAATGTAAGCTATGTCTTGACAAACGTGATCATGTAAATGACCCTGGCGCTTATGTCAGTGTTGTCAGACAAGTCCCACGCGTTCGATGGCTGTGTTAGGCAGTGTCAGCCGGAAAAGAACCGTACTAACTGCTTCGGTGTTTACGTGTTCATTTGTTACTTATACTTGCTCAACCCACAATTGCTACTGATATAAAAAATGTGCCCTAAATTTGATATAGTTGATTCGGTAAGCTTATAAATCCTGCCTAAATTGTGGTTGCTTTTGCCGGCCTCAGCCAATCGCAGAGCTGGGCATTTGGCATCATAGGGTCCTTTTCGGGAAGTCAGGTGGTGGTTTGCATGTCCATTCTATACAGTCGAACACGGATATATCGAACTCCAAGGGGATCGCGAAATAGTTCGATATATGAAAAATTCGATATAAAAATATGGGCTCTGAAACCTCACCTATGGCGGACGATCACTCACCGATCGTCGCATTCAAGAATGACAACTAATTCCGCACTCACGACGCAACAGGACGCTTTATTTCCGTGAAAAAAATCGCTAATCTTGGCCCGCTTCTTCGTTCTGGAAATGAAATTAAAGGCGCTGGTCTCGATCTTCTCGAGGCTGCACGACTAGAAAATTCCAGCAGTACGCTGCGCCTTCGCACACCATGCACAACACGCACGCAAAAGAAGAGCGCGCACGTACCACAAGAACTTTGAAGGTAAGAATTCCAAGGCTCTCTGAACGGACTCCAACAAAGCGCTCGCGATGGTCATCTCCGAGAGGAACAGTGATCTCCGAAAGGTGCGGGACAACTCGCCAAACAGCAGCAACAGCAGCAGAATGCAAAAGAAGGAGGATGCCGTCACCGCCTTCGTTCCCTCTTCCCTTTCCTGAGACGACATCGGGGGAAGACAGACCCAGAGAGAGAGAGAGAAAAAAACTTTTTCGGCAAGCCGGGAACGTACGCAGCCGAAAAAAAAGGACGTGCGCAGCTAGGCATCCCTACCTCGCACTGTCACATTTTCTGAGCGTTCGGGCTTGTGTGCCTAGAGAGATTTAGATTTAGCATACCGGGCTCCGTCAGCCAACGCTACGGCGGCCGGTAGCGGGGCCCGACTGGGCAAGCGCAAATTCGTTCCGGCAGGGGGATTAGTCCCGCGAGCAGTCTTCGCCATGCCCGCGCATTCCTCCATATCCTCTTCAACCTCAATCGGGGGTGCAGCGACCGCCGAAGAGCACCTTCCTGCTCGCGCGGCGTTCGATATACCCAATCTCGGAAAAAATACGGTTCGATATAAACGTACGAATTCCTATACCTTTACATAGAATTTTCAAGGGGATAATTTATGAGTTCGATATAGACAATAATTCGATATACCCGTGTTCGATATATCCGTGTTCGACTGTATTTTCCAAATTATATGGCTTATTTGAGCGAAGTTGAAGTTAAAAGTGGCGTGAGCATGATTTTACATGGCAATCTTTCGCATGAAACAAACTTGTGTTTTGTCTCTATGTCCCCTTTAATCTAGAAAAAAAAACAAAATTAAAAGGGAACCAGACGCAAAGGGAAATCACCATGACACAATGGTAATGAGAGGAACCAATCGCACCACTGGAATACTACATCGGCAATTTGAGCATGTGAATTACAAAGGTAGCAAAGCACATGCGCCCAAATAGCATATATGTGTTGGTAGAAATGGCTTTTGGGCAGACCTTTCAGTCATAATAAATAACACAAGGAACACGGCGCAACCCAAAAACGGTAACGACGATGGTAATGAAAAGAGAGTCACAACACTGCACGAGTATCCGTATCTCTGTGTCGGCTCTACTCTCACAGACTCTGAAGCTTCTACCTCAGCGGCAGCAGTGAACACAAAAATAACGCCCGGGGGGAAAAGAGGCATGCGCTAGCTGCAGGAAACACCAGCACCAGCCTACACGACCGCAACCATTACGGCGGAAAAGTTACACATCGCACACATATCACGGGACGAAAACATTGTCGCACCAGAGCAGAACATAATCGGGACACACCTACCGCTGGTATTAGACCATCGAACAGCACAAAATAAAACGTAATGCCTTCGCAATATCGCAAGTAGCAGTCTTGCTTGTCTTCCTGAATTTTCGTGCATTAAATATGCAAATGCTCTTTGTGTATGTTTTCTTTTCTTTATCAACGTGTGCTGCCTTCTTCGTACGTCCACGTCATAGCATAGTAAAGTGCGAGGGATAAATGTGTAAATAAACCGAAACAAGCCATCAAATTTTAACTTCCCGCATTCCCCTCAATTATAAACGAATTGCGTACCTATTAACTCCAGGACAGCGGGAAAGAGTTCTCTCATGATTGTGTAACTCCGCAAGCGCTTACGCCATATTTACCCATTCACACCAAAATTTGTACACCCGAGTCGGGCATTCCCCACGCCTGCGTAAACCTTACCAAAGCACAGTGTGTTTGACTAAACTGTCCTCTGGAATCTCCAGGAACCACGTCACGTAAAACCGCGGTTGCTCTCGGTCTGGCGCCAGGAACAAAGTTGTCCTGACCTTGATGTTATAATCGATGCCCGCGTCGAGGGCTGACAAGTTAGCTCTGCGGAAGTGCGGGTGATTACCGCAATGACGGTGATGAAATTGCCTCTAGCACGGTCGCGCTGTCAATAAAACAGCACTGCTTCAAGCGGGGAATTTTCTCCGCTCAGCCAGCCGGTATTTTAAGATGCGTCCTTTTGCCCCTGGTGCTTATACAGTATCAAAAGGTGGACGCTAACCTTTTTTACGCCCTTCGTTGCCTTCATATAAAATAAAACTGGCCTGTATAGTAGGGCTACCAAATTCCGAGTTCGCGAGCCACCAGACCCCACCGCTCTGTAAACGCCTCCCCATATAATGTCAACTGAGACCAGTAAAGGAATCATGGTGGTGGAAAGCGGAAACTAACGACGGGTACAAGAGAAAAAAACGAAAATGACACCAAGCGATTCATGTAGTCTTCCTTTTCTTCTCTTGTACCCGTCGTTTGATCGCGCTTTCCACAACAATGATATTGATATACTACCAAATCGCCCAAGCATCCGCTCTTGCTGCAAAAGAAACGTCTTTTCCACACTGAGAATACAGGAACTTCTTACGTATTGGGCTTGCCATGTTTTTACTTCAGCGAAAATATCTGAGGTGCTGCTGTGAAAAAACATGTTTTGTAGAAGGTCTGTCGGACCTACGGTTCAGCCTGTATTCCACCACCATTCACCCTGACTTTTCAATGGTAACTGGGGCAAGACTACCGAGTATTGCAGCATAGTGCGCGTGTATGTAGCAATCTGAAGGTAAACTCTGTCCGCGGACATTTCGAAACGCACAGGGTTGTGGGGTGTTGTTTGTGGCGCTGGGTCCTGGTATTGTCCTTGGAATGGCGCTTTGCTTCGCACTTTCCCGAAGTTATACAGCCTGGAAATACTTTTTAATAATGGCTAAAAGATCAGCAACTGCCTCACGTCCAAGTGGTGAGCGTCTGGTGAGTTCCATAGGTATCTCGCACAAAACTGCTGAGTTAACTGATGTGAACGGTGCCCTCGAAAGGCACAGGTTTTTTGGGAATTATTCGTTGTTTTAACAGTTATGCTGCTTAGTCTGGTGTTGGGCCGGTGAACGTGCGCAGGAAAACCTCGCCGAGCTATGAAGGGCGCTCTGACACCACTGGACATGCGAGAACACTCTGCCCAGCTTTCTTGACATGATCTCTTGCATGCTCTTCTCCTCGCCAGTTAACTTGTGCTTGCCGCTCAAGTGAGAAGCGCAGAAAAGCTCGCCCTGCAGACGCCGAGTTCGCGAAGCCTGTAGGCGCCGTTTTTAGCGCATGTTAACGAGGTACACTCTTTGAGAGATGTGAAACCCTGCAAACAAAGCGATCCTGCCATGACAGTCATGAACAACTTTCAGCGGCAAGTTCGGAAATCTGTGTGAGGTGCAACAGCCGGGTCTCCGAAGAAGGGAGAGATGGGGCGACAGAAGTAGTGTGTCACCCCCGAAGAAGAGGAAGCCCTGCTCGTAAGCCACCGCACGGCTACTCGAGAACGGATGCGACGACTTTGGTCCTGTCTCGAATATCGCGCCGGTGAAGAAGCGATAAATTGCCAGCGAGTTGCGGAAAACCCACAAATAATCTTGCGTACATGGCCCATAATTTAACGACCGAGTGTTCATTGCTCTCTGGATGCCTCACGGTGACACCAGGCAGAAAATTGAGCGAGTCTAGAAGCATATTCACGCAAAAAACTTGGCCGAGTCCCCAAGAACCACCAGGCAAAAATTTAGGCGAACCAAGAATAAGCTGGGTGGGGCCTCCAGTTTCGATGTTTTCCCGGTCTTCGCACCACGAGTGCGAGACTGCATCAGTTTTTTTCCGCTAGCAAATTTTCTTTCAGTTGGCGTTGTCAATATTAAAGAATTAGGCAGCGCTGAGGAAGACCATCAATCAAGATGTGCTTAATTCTCTCGAAATTATCGTAGTCGTAGCAGGCAGCACCCCTCATTCGTGACTATACTCGAAACACCTTTTGTGCTGAAGAACCCTGGGTAGTATGATAGTCTACCGCGAAAAAGACTTTACCTACGTGGCCACCCGGCAACAGGGCGGAGTCTCACACGATCAAGACCTTTCAATCACAGCTCGCTGGTTAATGCGGTAACAAGCACTGATTCTGCTGTCAAGGCATCATTTCAGGCACGCCGACGAGAAAACACCCAGCTGTAGTGTGAACTGGTCAGCTCCATCGACTACCCGAAAGTGCACCACCACCTGAGTGCAACAAGGATTGCTTCCCTGTGCGCGAACACGTTTTGTATTTTACGTCTGTCCTAGCTCTCACTATGGTACAAAAGTTCACTTCAAAAATGTGGTGATATTATTTGTATCGCCTTCAATGTCCAATTATAAGGTGCTCGTAACAGGAATGTTCCACACGAAAAGTTTTTTTCAAACTAAAACGGAGGCCGAACAAGTGCAAGCGGCGGATTCAACCTGCATTTCACATTGTTGAAATTACGCGCCAAATTTTGTGTCGCTTTTTGTAGCCGAATTAAGCCGAATTTCTTTTTACTCTGGGTACGTCTGCTAAAAAACATATTTTGAGAAAAATGATCGTATTCCAGTTTGTATTCCAGATTGTATACCAGCTAGCAGCGATTATTCAATAATTGATCAAAGCTAAAGTGCCTAGCTCAGCGTTTTTGCATTTATATATACGGCCATGCAAGTTAATCACACCGAGAGAATGAAAGTTTATGCGTAGTGCGGATTTCATAAAGTCTTTAGGAAGCACAACCTTTTGATATGAGACAAGCGCCAAAAGAAACGAGTACACGTGGCCGATGTTTTGGCGAAAATTCCAAAACATTGTCTTTAACTTAGAATACCTGAGGAGCTCCAAATCAACCCGGCCACCAACCAACGCTGCTACCCTCATGTTCCAGCCATAGCTTCCGCGCGGTAGCACCATACAGGCTTTTTACTGCGGAAAGTGCATTGTCGGCGTGAAATGAGCACTCTCGTCTACGTCCCTTCGTTTTGGGCTTACGAACCGCTTGAAATTGAAGCTCCAACACGGTCACCCGGAAGGCGCATGTTAGGGCGCGTCATGCCCCGGTTGAGTTTAATTATTGCTAAAGCATTTCGAGGAAGAAGTCCAAGCTATCTGGCATCACGCGAGTAGGCTAAGGTAATGCAGAATTTCGTCACTGAAGAATAGAAGTTTCGCAAGCGCCATCCTCAGAAAAGAAAGAACGTTTTGCATATGGACAAGATAACGTTTGTTGTTGGACAAGCATTTTTGCAGATAATAGCCACAAGTACGATAGCTTGAACTGGTAAATGTGATCAACACTATGAACCGCTCCATAGCATCCGTATTGCGCGACATAAACATCACTTCTTTATTTCCTTCGTGAGAAGTTTCCTTCGAAGCCACGCACAAACGCATGAAGCAAATGAGACCACCGAGCGTTTGCAGTGCATGAACTAGTGGCGCCACATCACGGATTCGACATGAGTGCGTCGGGCGACCGCGCCCAGTAAGGCCACCTCCGCTCTTCTAGGTCACTTTATCTAGAGCCTTTGTTAACAACCCTGTCTCGAAACGGGCAATGTCGCACCACCAGATGGACTGTGTCAAAAGTGCTTGAAAGGCTGGCTTCTGTGCTCTGTGCTCTGTGCTCCTGCCAACCATTAGGATCGGATGGGGCTCTCTGGAGACGGAACAAGATTCCGGTAAATGTGATAATCCGTTCCGACCTCACCGGGCACCGCCGTGTTCAGCATGAAAGGCTAAACGAAAAGTACGAATCAACAAAACAGCATATGTAAGTTGCAGGGAGACCAGATGCACGCCTTCCCATTTGCAACTTGGGCAAGGTGCCTCTGAGTGTACTCGAACGCCTGTGCTGACTTCGACGGTTGAAACTCTCTTTTGGTGCCTACTGCAACCTCTCGCTACTACTTTTCCTCGGTTAGTGGGCTTGCGCGTTCACTGCGTGCACTGAAGGCGCACTTGCAGCTTTCGTTCGAAAGGCGAATGATTCATGCCCATTCCCCCTTTTTTTTATGCTACTATGTGGCAGCGGCAGGTGAAATCGGCAGCGCAAACGCTCATCGGCGTCGCAAATTCAATTACTCCAGTAACGTTATCACGAACGTCAGTCCTGGCCTCGTAGGGTAAACAGAATGGAGACAAGAAAAGTCGGAATAGGTCAACCTCACAGCATTCTTGAGCCAAAGATTGTTGGAGAGGGGAAATACTAGGCCAATAAATGTGATGGTGGATTGTGTACCTTGATTTAGTTTAGTTTGCATGGAGAAAGCTTGGACTTTTAACCACCTTTCTTTTGCGAAAGGGACAGACCTGCGAAAAGCAAAGTGAAATCGAGTAAGACCAAACGCTCCGCTGTTTCCTCTATCTACGCATTGAAATTGCGAAGGTGGCCGAAATTTTATTAAAATCAAATCTCTTTAGCTTTTCTTGCCGGCAGTTAAAAATAGCAAGAAATTGCCGAGCGCACCCACGTGAGCACGGGCGTGTTTAGGTGCTAGTTGGTACAGTCTTGAATTCGATAATAACGCGCGCTGCATATTTGGACGGGGAACACGGACAGTGAAAAAGACAAAACCAAACGATGCTGCGCAAACTAGCAACTGGTTTATTGAAAGCTTTATCATTATTTATAAGCATGCAATGGTAAGTGTACAAGTGTAGGGTAAACATGATATCTTCGTGCGCGTGCGATCACTAGCAACAATGATGTAGTAAAGGTCTTTGCGCCAGTGAAGGAGAAAAAATGGGCTGCAACCGTTGACTTAAACCTCCGTGATGGTCATCAAGATTCCGCACACCTTCGCTACCATCGAGCCTCATGCGTTAGTGAGACTTCCTTCATTTTTTTACTTCTGATTTCGCGCAATGAATGGAACACTTCAGTTCACACATGAAGAACACATCTGTAGAAAAATGCAGTATGCCCCGTCTTAGTTTATTCCGATTTGCGCCCTCTTTTGAAAAAAAAAAAGTCTTTTACATGAACAGATAGTCAGTTTAAAGGAGCAGCCGCAAATGCATCTCCCACTGGAAACAATGCCTCTTTTTTGGTACCGATCCGCTTATGCACGAGCTGCCAGTCGGCCAGTTTCGGCAGCAGCCTCGGGCAATATGAACAAGGGGCCGCACCCATAGCTTGCCGCTCCGAGAGCTGCTATTTGTAGCACTGCACGTTCTTATTTCCTGTGTTTCTGCCCCTCCTGGCGAGTTCTTCTGCGTACACAAAAAAAGCTTGCAATGAAAGGGACAAAGTTGTTTGAGACTGACCACGCTGCGAACACGTGGCTACCAGTCAGATCACAAAGTTGAAAAAAGAAGTAAAGAAAAAGGAGCTTCAGGCACTGCCGATTATTCTTGGGTATATGATTTCCGTGGCATTTATGTGAGAGGTAAGCGTGTCGGGTTGGTTCGGGAGGGACTGAAAGACGGGAATATTTTGTGCACGAGTTTTCAGAGAGTGAGTCTTCAGGGGAGCGTGCCTAACTGCCCCATTTTAGTTTGCCTTGGTTGCTGCTATAAGTACCGGTACTGGAAAAAGTTGCATTAGCGAGCAAAGGGTAAAAACGGTAGTCTTTACGCCTCCACATTCAGAGAACGACAGGACAGCAGGACAACCATGCACGCCAAGTTCAAAGGCCGAACACTCCGAAAAACCTTGGATGAATACTCGTGGCATCTTGATCCCATATATGGGCTCTCTGCTATCGGTACATGAAGTAAAAAAAATGATTGGAGACACTCCCGCATTTGTTTTACTTTTATTGCACCCCCCCCCCCCCCACCACGGGGTCAAAGGAACGGGAAGATTTCAGCACGAAGCTCTGGCAGCCAGTTTACAAATACTGCCATTTTGATAACTTCGACTGTGCAGCTGAACTTTGGCGTCAAAAGTGGATGACCACGATCTTGAATGGGTACCCGATAAATCTTCTACGATTCACTCAGGGGATCTATCCCGCTATCAGTCGCGCTCTGCAAGCCGCTATCACATCACCCGCGACGACAAGTCGCGATCGATTGCGATTCGGCGTGTCGTTCGACGATATGCGGCAACCGTTGTATGGACCGCGGTCTGGACTCAGTATGGTTTCACTGCATCCCGAAAATCTTTCAAATGAGGGGCAGGGAGCCCTAACACAGCGATAAGTACTTCGCCACGCGCGCGCCTGTAGACGCATGCGATAAGTGGTGACCCTAAGAATGCGTTCGCACAAAGCAAATACGAATTTTGTGTAATCATGCCTCCCAGTTGTTTCAATCGACCTTGCGGTCGATGGTACTGTTTAATCATATGTTGCTGTTGTGTAACCGAGACGTTTTGTGTTGGGACTTACTAGCGTTAATAAACGTTCTGAAACTGATAACCCTAAAGAGCAGAAAAGTGCTTTCTCCGTTTTTCTACCGGATACCCCTTGGATGCCGTATAATTTCTCATATTTTTGCAACCCCCTCCCCCGTCCTACCGCAGTGCAACGAGTTTTCCCCCTCACGACATAATCTTCCCGACGCCCATAAGTGCGGCTATTACCTTTTTGCATCCGCACGGCTACTGATTTGGGCTAAGCAGCGCTTACCCGTCAAGTCAGTACTTCAGCAGGTAAACTCCTTGGGGGTGTTGGCTCGTCGTCACATAGAAAACATTGTGCATTAACAACAGAGGACGAGGCGAAGACACCGTCCTCGCCTCGTAATTTCTCATTACGGCGCTATGTTTTGTGTCATGTCAGTATGTAGGCGGCCGGGTCTCTGAGGAACACCGGGGTCGATAGCGCAAACACAACCCCGAATTCAGAATAAATTGAGACGCAGGAAGGCAGCGGCTTAACCAGGCAGATGCACCCATAATGGACGTTCTCTGGACACAAACAGCACCCTCTAGCTAGCATAGGATGTGTCCAGCCTGATGCTGTATTCGGCTGCAGCGTCCCTACGGACCGTACACTGGATTCACGACAATTGGTTCCCCCCTAGTTAGCTAGTTGGTTAGTTATCCAGTTAGTTAGGCAGTTAGTTATTCAGTCAGTCAGTCAGTCAGTCAGTTAGTTTACTTAGTTAGAAGTTTAGATAGTTAGTTGGTTAGATAGCTATAGATAGTTAGTCAGTCAGTTAGTTGGTTGGTTAGTTTGTTAGTTAGTTGAGCACGTAAGTTCCGGGCGAGGGTGGCGGTAGTCAGTGATACAGCAAAGGACACGAAGTATCTCTGCGTTGGGCCACGCGGCCAATAGAATTTGGACTCGGCAAAGTTAGCCGGAAAACACTAATGAGTGGGCTCTTCGAGCTGAGCTATTTGAGAGGGCCGAAGGAATGGGACGTCAAAGTTTTAGGCGAGGTTAAAAGAACCGGTAAGAGCGTTAACGGGTTGAATAGCAGCCGTAACCTGCGTCACCAAGCACACCGTGCATGAAGCGGGTTTGGGGTGGTATTCCTAAACAACAAATTGAGAGCAGGGTAGATGGACGAATCGTACAGCACTGCGAAGATGGTTGCCGCCAATGTGACCAAGATAAATGACAGGTAAAAGTAAACGTGTATAAGCCTGCGCATCAAACTTATGTTGCGAGAATAAAAGAGTTCGCAGTTTGTTCTCGGTTGTGGAATCGACAGTGGGTGAGCTTAATGCTGCGCGCAACGCGAAATCACGGAGAACATGTACCGCAATGTGCATATGGGCAGGTAGCACTGGTCCACGTAGCACTGGCGATACTTGGGATAGATTACCGGACAAAAGAATGGAAGATCATTACTACAGTCTTTTATAAAAAGAATGAATCCAAAACGACATAAAAAGTTCCGATACCCCAAAGTCCTAAGAACACTTTATTCTCACTATCAATCTTGGCGTCGCACTGAGTGTCATTCTGTGCCAATCCCAAAGTCCCAAAGCCCCAGAATGTCAATCTATTTATTGTACATTTATTTTAGTTGCATGGCAAAAACAACAGTAATGGCGAACTGGTTTGGAGAGGAATAAAAAGAGCTGAGAAAAAACACCAAACTAGTAAAAACTAATAAACCAAGTGGCAGTCTTAAAGGAACAGTATTCAGAAGTCCAGAATACTTTGCCACAAGAAGTTCGTGGTTTTAACCGACGAGGTTGAAGACAGTAAGGGTGAAATCTTGTGAGAGTTGGTATCCCATGACTGGAATATAGCGCGAGAAGACGAAAACACAAAAGGACGCAAGCACGGACGCACAATGGTGTGTGTAAACTTGCTCAAGACGGCGGGTTTAAACGAACATGTGTGATATGCTTGCTAAGTCCTATCTTGTCCTTTATAGTTTCATAAGTAATTCTTATAAAGCGTGCGCCTATTTCGCTTGCCTTGAAAATGTCGTTGCTTTACTCTTGGGTAGGGACCTTAGCGACATAGCAATCTCCAAAGAAGTGTTACTGCCGCGTCACCTGTTGGTAAAAGAGAACCTAAAATAAAATCCGGTTAGGGTATTTTCTAAAAGGCAGGTTATTTATTAAGCACGCAGTAATGCGTAACTGCAAAGAGCAAGGGAGGAGGAAGAAATGGTGGAGTTGGCCAAATGTATCAAAAATACGAGGATACGGACATGGATAATATTGAAGAAATTTGACACCGGAGGAAGCCACAAAGTAACAGAGTAAAGCTCGCTGTTGGTGAAATTACAATATATGCATTATGAGGCAAATCTCGGAGTATAACGAACAGCATAAATGAGATCCAGTGGAGGACTGACAGGTAGGCCACACGAGAAATAGCATGGCCACCGAAACATATGACGACGGGTGGTATTCTGAACTTTTGTCCAGTTTTTGCCTGTTTCAAAGTGTCGGTTTTGGGCGTGCCCGGATTGGCTAAAACAGAACACCCGGATCTGACGCAACACATCCACGGTTGAGCTTCTGCGTTGATCTGCGGCTTTTCGGAGCAGACGATTTAGAGCAGACGATTTGAGGCAGTTCTGATATGAATGTAGCGGTCATCGCCTAGCCGTTGGCTGGCCGGCGGAACGGAGGACGAGAAATTATATTGACCTGCTCCAAATTCCGCCTTCCGCCTCTCGAAGGGGGATGTGTGGTGGCTGTGCGACGAGCTACGAAACGAACTGGGCCGGTGGCAGCGCGATCTCAATGTCGAGGACGAAGTGATATGCGCCCTACGTTTCTTTTCTACTGTTGCCTTCGAGTTAGCAGTCGCTAACAAAGGAACGATTTCGCTGGGCATGCCTCCGTGAGCTGGTGCCTCCATGGCCATCCCACAGTGAAATAAACGATCGTCTGCGGGTCTGACAGCTGATAAGAAGACGACCAAAATTACACAAGCGCTCGTCATGAAATCTACAAACTTTTATTGATTTTTGACGGATACACACCCCATCTTAACCTTCATAGACTAAGACACGTAGGTTGGAACGAAAAGTACGATCCCTAATGCAGGTTTTTACTCGGAAACTACCACCAAAATACAAACAAAAAGCTCACGTCAGCATGCCGCAAGGGTGTCGATGCCAAAATGAGTAACAGAGGGTTATTATCTTGGTACACGGTCATAGCCTTGGACAAAACAATCACGCTACAAGCGTGAAAAAACTGAGCAGCCTTAGCATTGTTTACAATTTGCTGCCACAGGAAACGTCCGGCTGCAGCGTGGATATGAGGAAATACGTCCCATTGTGGAGAAAAGTTTCAACTTCCTCGTAGAAAAATCTTATGTTTAAATTTTCAAAAAACACTCGATGAAACACACAAAAAAAGCTTAAAACGGGTTTAGCTGTTTAAAATGTGTTTGCAAAAATAGTTGCGCGAATGTCAACCGAAATCCACCCTACAACGTTATGTACGTCACAATAAGTAGAAGGCGAAACGGAGGTTTTAGAAAGGGACAATCTCAAGAATACCGCTCCACAGTTATCACAAAACAGACGGCCAAATGAAGGGCTGAGGTGGAAAATTACTGAGCAAAGATTAGATTCCGGTTGCACAGGAAGGAGCAATAAAGAGTGTTTGATAGAAGCCTCCGTCTTGCAGTAGACATAAATGGCTGATCATGAGGTTGATGACAAAATGTTACATCCCATGAAAGGCAACGCCGTACAACGCCTGGTAAAATAGCAACGTACTGTCATCATGGCATTATTTTCATTCATCTTTCACAGTATTGTCGAACTTGTGACCCCATATGCAACACAATCACGGCGTGTTGCGACGAACGGAAGGAAGGATTATTTGTAATGTAAGGTTCCTTCTTGAAGGCAAGTAGCACACGTAAAATGTTACAGGCCGTCAAAATAGTTCATCGAACCTTTGCTGTTGCTAGACCGCGAAGAATACCTGTCCAGCGCTACTGGTGTGTCTACATCTGACTAACTTTGAACTGCACACAGGTTTAACAATCGATCAAGCTTTCCATAGCGCCGGCATTACAATTTTCTTAAGGAGACCTAGAAGTTTACAATCTGGGAACGTCGCTTCTATAGGTTGTGTATGGTTGGAATATTGGCAAGAAATTCGAACAAGGAAGGTATGGTGAAAAAGCTTCCTTTTAATATAGTTTTTTTTAGTTCCTGTTAGAGCTTGCTCCTTTTTACTTTCAGAGTCAATAATTGAAGTTGTAAAAAACATTCAATATTATGTCAATACGCAATTCGCCATGCACAATCACCGAGACTAGCTTATCTGTAAGGAACTTATTTTTGAACAACTGCGGCAGGAATATTTGCAGCTTTTTAAGATTACCTTTTTGGAGCAGACTTCCAGTTTATCACTACTTAGCAACGCTGCACAATCTGTCTTGCAACTTCTGAGAAATAGGAAGTGTAGAACAAACTAGAGCATAGCAAATAACCCGTAGCCTTTATGCAAATTGTTTATGAAACTATTAAGAGCGAGGTGCTTCTTAGCAAGCTTATCTTATGTGTTAGTTTATATCCGCCATAAAGTTCAAAATTGCACATAGCGTTTCAGTATCCTGCGGTGGTTTCAAACAGTAATAAGTACTACCAACTTCCTTCAAGCTTCTCACCAGTAAAAATAATTTTCGAGTTCTGAACCACTGCTTTCACTTACATTCTGTGTGTGGGAAAGCATTGCAGGGGCGTTACGTCATCAAGTTCTCTACGCAACGCACTGGGTGCTCTTTAATGTATTTGTAAATTATGAAGAAGTTGCACGTCATTAAAAAAAGATACTGTACAATGGTGAAAGTGATTTAAGCAGGCGAAATATGAAAGGCATGAAGATTGCTTGTTACGTGATGTTTTTATTTCTTACACCAATGTTCTTTTTCCTTCCAGGGTTCGCACGTTACAAGAGAGTTGTTGTTGTTGTGTACAAAAGAAGGTTCACCCATTTCCGCAGGACTTCAGGAAGTAAGTAGCCTGTGCCAGAGATTTGTCCCTGGTAATAGAATGTGTAACTGCCACTCCTGCAATATCATCGCAGGAGAAAGCGGGCTAACGAACGTGCTAAACGTATGCCGCGCATGGGCTCTTTCTGGCCGAAGTTTACAAAGCATAACGTTTGAGGCAACAGGCAATACAAACAGTGCTGACTCATTCCCCAGGTACCACGGTGAGGCTGTTGTGTAGCGGTATTCCTAAAGCCAGTACCATAGAGTAGGCGGTAGTAGAGCTCACAGGTGCTTTTAAAAATTCCTTCACGGCTAAAAGACGAAGCAAAAGAAAACAAAGAGAGAATAAAAACGCCTCCTGGATTTAGGTGGGTACATTATGGCGCGAACGCTGGCGATGCTGTATCTCCTTTCTGCCTACTGTTTGCGGCTAGGGTTTAGGCACCGGCGGAGTATGAATATGTCTAGTTTCCCCAGGCCAAACAAGAGGCCACTTCCCCATATTAGTGCACCCTTCGTACGATGCCGTGATGAAGAATGGCCAGCAGCTCTCCATTTTGCACTAATTGGTTTGTCTTCGCAGTCAACATTCGTGTTCTAGAAATATTTTTCTCCGAAAAATGAACCTTCCGGAATAGAAATACACAACATAAAAAGGAAGAAGAGGTACACTGGGTACAAAATGTGCCTATGAATTAGAAGCTCTGACGTCCGCTGTTCCAAAGAAAAAGACGATAGCCTCTTAACTTCAGCCTCTGAGGTTAAGAGGCAGAAAAGATTGGTTAAATCAATCAAATCTGGCTACTCCTCTACTATGGCGCAGCGCATGACGCGTTGGCTTACATGATGGTCTAAGAGATATCATCAAGTTTGGAGCAGGAAGCAAACCGAACGAGAAGTTATAATCAGGAACACCTTGTTTCGCCCACAAATTAGGAGTTTACTAGTTGTGGCTCTCTTAAGAAGTTATTTTTACAGTGTAAATATAATTACTGTAAATATAATTACAGTGTAAATATAATAACAGCCACGTAGTAGCGATGTAACTTGTCTACACTTTTCCCGAAACGTTCACGTGAGAGGGTGCGCTTTCACACTGTGAGAGAAGCATATGGCCTATAAAAAGACGTTGCATCACAATATCGCTGTCTTTTCTTCGGGAAAACATTTGTGGGCAGACTTCCTCTATAGCTGTCAGGGTACTTCCCACCACCGTAACTCGGCTAAGCCCTTCCAATCGAAAAATCGGCTTTAGTGAGCAACAGGGATGTTGCGGAAAGCGTAGATAGAGGTTAGAAATCGTAAACATGTTTTTTTTCGCACACATAGCAAACAGCAAGGGGAACCTATAGGACAAAGCTTAAGTGGACGCTGCTGTCGAAATCAGAGAAGACCGCGGCCGTTTACTTTTCGCAAGAGATTTCTGTCGTTTTTTATCAGGTTTACTACATACAAGGACACAACTTTTCGTTCAAGGCAATTACATTTTTCTTGTCTGTTTAATGGTAAGCTCCCCCAGTCTCCTAACCCCACCTTGACAGCTGTCGAATTTACTTGGACTTGCGACTGTCCGCCCCAAAGTAATCGAATTGATGTCGTAAAACGTTCCTGGAAAATGGGATTGGGGCAAAGAGGCAAATTGAAAATCGCATGGAAGAAGGAGAGGCCAAGCAACTTGATTGTTTTCGTTGCACCCATGCCTTCGCTATACTTAACGCTAGAGTTAAAGCAACATTTAAACTGTATTCCTCTTTAATGCCCTTCAGCGAATGTGAAAGCAAACAAGGGCGAAGTAGGCACGATCAATGGGCACAACGCTACTTTAAAGCAATCAATTAAGGCAAGTTTCTGAGTTTGCGGAAAAGTATGAAGTGCATCGAAATTAGCGCAGCGGAGTTTCATATCCCGATGAAGGCGAACTGGTATATTACTGTTGCAACAGGTTTGTAAGAAAAGGGCTCGGGCGTTCGAAGAAGAGTTCACCACAAGCCTCAAAGTTCATATTTTTTATTTTCACCAGATCAACCCTGCACTGGGTCAATCCAGGTTTCGGTTAGAGTAATGTTCTCACTTCTGGTTATCCAAATATCTGAATCCCGTAGCTGGTGCGCTCGCAAGTTGCCTTATGAAAAGGATCAAACTACCTCCAATATTAGAAGCTGGAGCTGTTGGTGCCTACTTGTCGTCGTAATCGTCGCCGTAATCGTCATCTCTTGTAGTCGCGGTATAAAACACCGGGGAAACTCGTTTACGTATATTGCTGGAACGTAACGCATACTAAAAAATTCGCCGCATATCTGCTCCTTTCGTTGCAAATGTCGTCAAAAGACATAGTCCTTGTAGACATTTGCCAAGGAAATGCCCCCCTTTGCTTTCCCGCTCACCTCTTATTCTGTTCCTGTAGCGTCGTGCTCATCCCAAGGCAAATATACTAAAGGTTTGCGCAAGGCGATTTGAATTTAACAGATTCCAATGCTACAGGCCGGGTTCCTCAATGCCAGCGCTGTAGTACGGCGGAGACGCGCGTGAATAGAGGCGGCCGACTACAAGGTTTATAAAACCACGTAGCCGTGCTCCACGTGCATTCCAAGCAGAACCCTGAACCTAGCTAGTGGAACCTTTCGTTGCTGTAGCCGTGTGATTTTTCATATGCCCCCAGGAGGCGGCGGTGTTCTGCAGTAGATGTAGAATATCATTTATTATCGAAAAACCAAGCATCCATGAATTTTTTTATAAAGGAACACTTTAAATATCCTTGTGTACTAATTTTCTGTATTATATATGCGTAATGTCTTGTTCTTGTTCAACAAAGTCGCAAGTATGAACATGTAAACCGGGCTTAGATATTTACATATGGCTGTGAGTACATAAGACTATTGCGCAATGTCAATTTTACTTTGGCCGGGTGGCTGAATCGAGTTACAGACAGACACTCGCACAGACCGACATACAGACAGACAGACATACAGATAGACCAAAATTTCTGAGGTTAAGTAGTCCAAGAAAGACTATCGTCTTTAAAAATACCGAGACACTCGTTTCGCCTCGAGCTGGAGCGCGTCTTAACGCGAAAAAAAAAACAACACCGGGACTCTCGTTTACGCGTTGCGCTATAGAGCTTTGTGCTTCCAAGACAAGAGACGTTTACAGAAAAGCGGTTTCATCTTCTTTGATGAAAACTCTAAGGCGCCAAGAATAAACTTATACACTGCATGCGTCGCCCCTCCCCAAGCTTCACGTTGTAGACATGCTCTGGGACTTTTTACACGTACATACCTAATCTGGAATAAAAATAAGTGAACCAATAATGTCTCGCACGGACAACCTAAACCTGCCAAGCAAAGAAACAAACAGACAACAGAGATTAAATAGGAAAGCATATCGGCCCAAGACAAGCTTTCTTAAACTTTCTCCCCTACTGGTGTAAAAATAATTCAATCCTATTTGAAACAGTCTTACAATTCAGGTAAGGCTTGTAACTACCTGTGCATTAAACTCTTGCGTCTCATTATTAGTTAGTAGGCCATACTCTGAGATCACGAGGCCGATCTGCGGACATTACAGAAAGAAAAAAAATTGGCCACGTTTAACATTTGAAAAATAAGCTTTCACGTGCGAATCGCCTGTTTGGCTTGGTTTTCAAAGACTATGCGCAAACTGTTCTATGAAAGTTAGGTCACATCCGCAAACCTTGCGCTCCGCAGGTTGCTGACCATCCAAGGTGAAACGGAGGGACGAAGCGCCGGCGAAGTAGCCATTAAGACCTTGTCTACTCAAGCGAGCACCCCAAGCGAGCCCAGCTGCGACAACTCTCGGCAGGGGCACTACTCGTGTGACCTCACACTTGCCACGCCTGCCCTCCGGTAACTCAAACTCGTTGCGACGGTTAACGCTACCAGCAGAATTTCACACAGTCAACGAACCGGTTGTGTCCCTCAGCGTTTTTATCTCTTGAGGTCAGAGGCTTACCTCTTGGGGAAGAACAGCGGAATAACGTTGAATCCCAGTGGCACAAGAAGCCATGCCCGTTAATGCTTGGAGCGGCAAAAGAAAGGCCCGAGCTTTTGAAGGAGCGTGTACAAATAAAGCAGTAGTGTTTTCCAGATGTCGGCTTTTTCCTTGGCTCAACATCTTAGTGGGCCAAAACCCGGGATACAGCTCCATCCAATTTCAGTCTTAAAATCTTGGCCGCTGTGGAGATGTTTTTTTCTCATGACTGCCCGAACTGAGAAGGACAACGAAATCTGCAAGAGTGCGATGCCCAATTCTTCAAGATTACCACCCACCGCGAGACTTCGCTGTACTGAGTCCGTGCCGCAGCCGTGCTTCGCTCCAAACCCATAACGAAGACATGAGCAACCTGAAAATCAGGGTCTACATTTTTTTAAAAAGGTATCGCCCGCATAGTCAGTTACTGATTTTTCTAGGTGACAAACAAGTTTTCCTTGATTCGTAAATTGGTAATTCCCGCGCGCTTCGACCTAGCGTGAAAATCATCGCTGTTTGGCAATGATAAATTGATTGCGGTACGTGTGAAATCCAATACGGTTGCGCACACCCTCGCGAAGAAGAAAAATAGATAAATTTAATTTGCCTGGCCACAACAAAGCTTACGTCCAGCATTGTTCAGTAGCAACGTAATGAATCGACACAGGAGAGGGGTGGCCACTTTATATTTACAAAATTACTATCTCTTTCTTGATTCTAACGACTGTGGGCGAAGTGGGGGCAAATAGTAAATTTCACAAACCGCCGACAACAAAGCTTACTGGCCCCAATGAACCGCCCAGCTGATTGGTTGACAAGAGAAGGATGCAGATGGCGCAAACGTAAAACCGCGCTGTTAAATGTAATGTACGTGCAGAATTTGGAGGGTCGCCATACGCCTCCGTCTCATTTGAAGCCATGTTGATGAATTGGTATTCGTCATTGGTATGGCAAGCATCTGTTTTAAACAGCCTTTCGCCTCATCAACAAGAAATGATCCACACAACGGGTAAGCATGACAGGTAAGCATAAGGATAGTCGAAGAAAAAAGGGCGTCTACAGTCGTCGGACAACATCAACTGATCAATATTAAACCAGTTCTACTCAACGTGCAAGCTCTCTAGTTCGCATAAGCGATTCGCCAGAGGGTTTGTGGCGCCCTCTCTTGACGACTTTCAGTATCAGCCTCGCGTTGATACCTCGACTAGTCAAGAAGGCACCGAAGCCCCTAAAAATGCGTATAAATGTACTTTGGGTTGAGGTTTCATTAGTTTCGGGTAATTATTGCATTAACTCAAGATGTTGTTCTTTTAACTCAAGATGTTGTTCTTGGCCTAGCCACCACAGACTCCGGTAGCGGCGCAGCGCAAAAAGCAACCCTAGATTTTGCATATAATGATGTTCGCGTGGTTTGGTTCTCATTCACTTCACCTTGGTGACGCTCATGTCTACGACACGCTCACCTAAAGGCTTACAACAAAGTAAAAAGTTACGATTACTGACGCACTGTCCGTTCCCACGTAATTTACCCGGTTAGTGGGGGTTCATTCGCATCATGTGCACCGTTCCTTTAAAACCGTCGTCCCCGTACACGCAGCCACGTCACGGGTCTTCTGCGTCTCCTTCAGAAGCATCCTCTCACCATATAAACTTTTCAGTGATGGCAACATCAGTTCTTAATGAACAAGATTTTAAAAAGTTATGCACTGTTCAACTTTAAAAGAAGCCCTCCTTAGCGGTCATTAGAGGCACATTTCAACATCGTTTCAGTCACTGATCTTTAGGAAAAACACTGAAGCAAGCCTTTAACACATCGCGAAAACTGCCCTCAAATAATAAACACCCGGGTGACTTTCTCCCGGCATTGTTCCTATTTTTGCGATCAAGCTGAGCATAGACTATGGCTTGGACAGAAGTTGTAACAAGAGCAAAGTTGCGTTAAGGAAAATTTAAACAGCAAAGAATGATGGATAGTTTGCAGGAATGCCGCCATCTCGTTTGCTGCAAACACCATAGTGCTCATCAATCATCAATGAATGCAAATCTTCGGGAAAAAAAACGCTGGTTTTTTTAACCCAACGTCTGATCCATGGGTGTTTAAAGTCACACATCAGCCTAACGCAAGTATTGGGATTTTAGAATCGTGGCTTGGCTTTGCAAGCGGATTTCGTTGGTCCATAATGGTTTCAAAGGCACCCACCATCACCGTCCTAGCCTTTAGGTGGATGTAAGAACCTGGGCTTGAAAATAAACTCTATTCAGGCGCTGTCAAACAGAGAAAAACGCCATGGAAGCCACGAGGAGCAATGGAAAATATGCTACTATGCAAGAGACTGGACCCAAGCAACCGATAAAAGCGAAGCAAAGCATTGAGTGGTCGGTGCACTTTCACAATTAGCTCGCCTTGTTTAGAGTTCTTACGCAGCTTCTTTTACTACACTCCAATATTTGCAACTGCTCAGAGGGGAAACGAAAAATGTATACGCCAATAAGCCTTTTCGTGGGTTACTAGTTCCTCAAAAACGTTTGGTTGAACCTCTTTACGCTATCCAATTGCGGAATATTAAGGCGTTTTGTTTACAGCTTACTATCTACATACTGGTGCTGGTCTTCACTCGTCCCAATGAAATAGCGCATAAAATCTGGCATTGGCGGCTCCTTCCTTCACGGTTAAATGCCCACTTATGGCATTACTTGGAAAGCGATATTTTTTGTGGCTATCGCTGTTCACTGTACACAACACGTATTCACCCGAAAGTAACAACAAAACCAACGGCCGATTTTTTGGTCGACTCTTCATGACTGCCACGACCATGTCGTTTTCTCTCCCACCTTTGTACAGATAAAAAGCCAATCAAAACTTGCATTTCAAGCTGTTTTATATTTTGATGTAAACACATTTGAACGTGCTCTCTATGTTTACTTCGCACGACAATGAATAGGTGTTAGTATTTTTCTTCTAACTTGCTGAAAGTGTCAATGTCTGTATTTGCTTTCCGTACCGTCTGCTTCCCTCTCTGTAATGACCGTCACGCGTGGGTTGAGAGTGTAAACAAATAAATGACTAAATAAATATTCCTATGACTCGTGCTGCATGAACAATAGCTATATTAATCTGTGAAAAAGGGCACCCAACAAAAACCCTTGGAGATTGGCAAAACGTTAATGGTAACACACATCTCGTTCAGATCCGCGCAAGTTATAATAGCGTGACGGCTTATCGAAAACATTTTATCGATGATGGTTGCAGCGTCCTTTTCTCGCAACCCATAAGAGATGCCGACCTTTTTGCACTTATCGTCCTATTCGAAGATGCCACGAAATTCGGTGAGCAAAGTGGTTCATTCTCAACGTTAGCCAACTGAAATAAGCCCTTTACCACTTGGATTCCTCATGCAACCCACGCAACTCCCCATCCTAATAGAATGGTCTGCTTGCTGCCATGGTTCCACCGAAGCAAGAGCTCAGTAAAATGGCAACAAGAAAAGAGAGATAAGTCATGCGCTCGCTACCTATTGGTTATATACATGATAACATCTACGTGCAAGAAGTTCACCACAACCTGTAATGATAAACATTGGCGAACCATTGCAAACCGCACAGTGCGTACGCAGGTATGCACGTCGGTCTTGTTGGAAAGTGAGAGAATAAACTTTATTAGATGGAAGGAATCAAGTGGTCGGCGTTTTAAGTTCAGAACCCCGTTAGAGCGTCCGGCCGTCTCGGCCCGGTGGATCATACGAAGCTGCTTTTCGACGCTCGAGTTTATTAGTGCTGTGATCAACAGAGGGGCTGGAAAGTGCAGTCTGAACCACGTAGAAGCGTGAACTCAAGAAAACTTGCCTTTTGCAAGATGTGGTGGGCGAAAACGCGACCTTCACAAACGACCGACGCGCAATTGCGACCGCGCCGTGAGGCACGCGGGTGCATGCGTTGATTTTCTGAGTTAAAACACTGTCCCTTAACAGGTACACTGCTGCACATAAGCTGTTCGAAGTGATTTGCAATAAACCTACGAGCACAGCTTGTGCCAGGGCAACGTCAGTGGGTTTCCGGGAGAGGAGTTCAAGATAAAGTACCGGAAACACTACCGGAAAGAGGCACGCCCGATTAACTTTGCAGTATATTGCCTAGGCGACAGTACCACTGACCGATTATGTTTGTTATCTAAAGAACATTGGGAACAGTAATGAATTCCCCAAATGTTGCAAATTTATAGCGTGAATTCATCGTCTTGAAGCTAGAGACGTAACGCCAGAGAATATTGCCATTTTTAGAACTTTGCATTTGAAGCCATCCGGAGCAATCTTAAATGGCCGGCCGGAGCCTGTTGGAACATGTGATATGGCCGAAAAGAAGAAGACATCGAAGCCACCGCACGGGAAGCGAGGCTTGCGACATCATGATCATCTTCCTCTCGATTAGGCTAACCGTTTGAAAGGCGCCAATAAACTGTCGCTTATCTAACCGAGCCTGCTTCCTTATCTTCAAAAAAGGGCTACCACACCAGACATTCCCCGGTTCCTTTGACGACCTGAAAGTAGAGGGGAGATTTAGGGAAAATGCCAATGGCTTCCTCAGAGACCGCAAACTGCGGGTATGGGTCGGAAAGACCCTGAGCTCCCCCCTTGGAGTGGAGACCTGTGTTTCGCTAGAGCGCGTCCTAAGCCCACTCTTTAACGTGGCCATCCCCAGCTGTTTTCTGGGATCCTTGGAGTATCCGGTAGAGATAACCCTTTCCGACGACGTGGCACTCTGTATCCGGGGCCCCACCAAAGTCAGATGGTGGGTACATGGCTATACGCGGCTGTTGATGCAGTGGCGAACCACCTGACGAGTAATGTCGCCTCTCCGAGGACAGAACGGAGGCCACCGCAATCCATCTGCGCCCTGCGCGAGCCTGGCCTAATGCTCCATTGCATGTCAACGCAGACCTCTCTCCTGGCGACGCAAATAGTTTACATCGGCCTGACCATCGACGAGACCCTCTCATGGTGGACTGCAATCAAGGCGCAACTGGGGAAGAAAACACGCACCATCAGGGGCATCAACCAGCTCCTGGAGAAGTTTGGAGGGTGCTCGCACCAGTGGGAACATCAGATTTACAGAACCTGCGTTGTCTCTCGTGTCCGTTATGCACTCCTACTGGTAAACCTAAAGTTCGCTCATAGAAAGACCCTGGAGCTGGCTCATATAAAGGCTACAGTGCTACATTGGCCTCCAAAAAGACTCCCCAGTGGCCAGCACCTTGGCTGGAACCAGCAGCTGGCCCATCCAGCTACTGACCATGCAGACAGCACTGAAGCAGGTGGAGCGCCTCCATCGAGCACCTGGGGGTGCCTCCCTTCCTGGCCAGTCTACGCTCCAGAGGACAATCCCTCATTGGAAGCATTGATGCTCTATTTGAGGACTACGTTGAAGTCCTCAGAGGGCATGCCATCTGCCCCCGCAGCAACCTGCACCCATACCCATTGACGCCACTACAACGTTACCAGGACTTACAACCCGGGCAGGACTTCTGGAGGTCGGGATTCGCCAGGAAGCTGCTACCCTTATGGAGATAGAACCGCAGGGACAACTCCTTGCCTACCCAGATAGCTCGGTACTTCAAAGAGAGGGCTGAAGCGCCGCTGCCTGAGCTTTCCCGGCGAGGGAGCCCACCGGCAATACCGAGTGTCGTTCTCCACCAGCTCCACAGCGGCGGAGCTCGCAGGCCTACATTTGGCCGCGGACTTGGTGCAAGATAATCCACCACCAGCAGCCACCACCTTCTGTGATTCCCGACCGGTGCTCCTCGGCTTGAGAAAGAAATCTCTGCCACGAAAGCGAGGCGGCCACTCGAGCTGTCCCTCGTTGACAAGGTGGAAGAACGTTGCCGCCTCCGACTGCAGTGACTTTCCTGGCCACGTTGGCATACCAGGGGACGCGGGTGCAAATGAACTGGTCAAAGCAGCCGACGACTCCCTCGTGGTACAAATCTTCACGTCTCTGGTGCGCTATGGATGTGGCTAGGGATGAAATCAGGAGAGAGGTGGCCACAAGCCCCCCTGCAGATTAGTGGCCTACGGTAAGCTCTTGCGGCGCTTTTCAACTCATGGGATAGCACAAATAGAGTGGCCCCACCTTCCCCGAGTTCGTGCCGGCTGATTTAACACCCCATCACACCTCCGTAGGCTGGTCGCAAGGCTTTAGGCACCTGTGCACCCTGCCCAGTTCCTGAGACATTGGCGTACATCCACTGCACCTGCCCTACGTATGCTGGTGCCCGGCACAAACTTGCCGGGATGCCGGCGGTGAGGGCTACCACCGCACCACAGAGGACATCTGGAATCCTCGAGGACACCTCATTTTGCACCGAGAGGCCTTCAGGCTCCTCATCACAACCCTTGAGGAGTCGGGCCTCAACGACCACCCCTGAACAGTTAGAGGTTAAACCCACCCACCCTACATTCACCTATTTTTTTTTGCTTTCGCTTGTGTAAGTCAATGTGTGTATGTATATAGTCATATATACTTTTTGGATGTATTTTTGTAGTCTGCACATACCCTGTTCATCGCCTGTTGTTTCATTGACCTTCCTATCATTTTATTTTTCTTTCTTTCACTGCCATTACTTTCATTGCTCCTCCCTGCCCTCGGCGAGACCTGTGCCCTCTGTTCAGAGGCAAAACTTCGCCCTGTAACTATTTCCACTTCAATAAACACTTTCCATTTCTCTTCTTCCTCACTCTTCATGGCCTAGCATTTTATCAGGTACCTCGAGTTTCGAGCGACACCAGGCACGAATGGAAGTCAAGCTTATACAGCTCTGCTGTTAAAATGCACCATCCTTAAGACACGCTAATTACAGAAGTATAAATTAGTCGATTACCAGAGTACTTTCCTGCTAAACGTCCTTGAAGGAACGCCCAGCGATAAGCGGAAGGCGAACTGCGGCGAATACGGGCAGCCCATGGCGCAGGTGGTGGTTATTGTGTGGAAGAGTGCCAGCGCGGTGCTGGCGGCTCAGTGGTTCGATTTTAATTGTAGGCCACGCGGCTTGTGGACCGTTACTCGCGGCTCGTGAGCGGGTGTTCTGGGGTTGGACGTCATTCCAAGGCGAAAAAAGTAGCTGTTGGTGGAAGCCGGGCTCAGTCATATGCGATGATATAATTTTTGCAGGCTACGACGGAGCTGTCCTGGAAGTCTTGATTTCAACTAAGGATCAATCGCGTGGAGAAAGCACTGGTTCTAAAAGCAGCGCCAGGCACTAAACGTTTCCGTTCCTATATAGAGGACTTTTCAAAATTATGAATACTGTCACGCAATCACAAGAAATTGCCCGTCAAGAACGTCAAGATGCTCCAGTTATTTTCTTCCTTCCTGCCCACCTCCTTCCAAGTCCTTTCTTTCTAAATCCCGTGTGTTCAGCAAAAATTACGCCCATCTTCCCGCGAGGGAACCCTGATGTGATGCGACGCATAGGGGGGTTCAATTGGTCGTAACGTTGCCTTGAGCGTTTGCGCCGACGCTGGTATTGGATTGTGTTAGCCCACTCGCTGAAGGAACCGTCGCTTCCATCACGTCTTCATCAGAAGAATCAAGTCAAGCACGGAGTCGTCAAGCAAAGGCACGTGACGTCGAACGAGACCGAGTGCTTACTGAACCGGCGCAGCGTGCTACCCGCTTTATATTCACAGCGCCTGAAGGAGAGGATACAGCGGAGGAGAATCGTGCATGCGCGCACTTGCGCGCAGGAGCAGACGCAAGCGGAGCGAAGCGCGCGCACGCAGCTGTTGTTTATGATAATGAGACGGAGTGAGAGTGTTGCGCACAGCTGTCGGAGAGAAGAGCGCAGGAGAGGCGCGCATGCGCAGGTGGCATGCGGACGCCGCCTACTCCGACGCCGACGCAGGAGGGACATGCCTCAGAGCAAGAGATGCGTCGCAACTAAAAAACATGTAGAAGATTGTAAATGCAGGCCAAGCTATATTCCTGTTTTATATACAGCCTTCTCGACCCCCTTTCTCTCTCAGTCCGCATACTTTAAAAGCACATACCTGAACAGGTTGCATGTGGCTGCACCTATGCCACTTTCTGTGAATACTACTGTGCGCCAAATCTCAAACAAACCTGATGGAGCAAGTTTGTTTTGGTTCAATTACTTACATATCGCCCGTCTTCCCTCGGCAAGCGGTCCCCAATCACTTCCACAGGTCCACAACTGCTCCCTGGTACATCCACAACTGAGAAACACACTGGTAGTCTTTTGAATGAACAAGTTTTCATGGTACAGAACTGCCGAAAAATTCCGAATTTCTCGGGCTTTGCCATCCTTACTATCACTCTCTTCCAATCGCAGCGCAAATGGATGCTCTTGAGCACTCCTTAACACAATCAGCTATGACTTCTTGACAAAGCGTGGTCCCGGTCTTTTTTGGATTACCATCAATTCTTCGGAAGCACCTAATGAATTGTGCAAGCTGCCCTTTTCATATCCCCTCTAAAATAAATAATGCTGCATTTTAACCTGCTTAGGCGCAACGACAGGACTGTTGGTCGTAAGTGATACCTTGATATGAGGCAGATTGTGTGGACAAATTTTAAATCCACTGTCGTTCCAGCGACATTTACTCCCCCGAACTTCCTCTTCAGCTAGTTTCCCCAGGCACAAATGGTGATGACGATGGTTGGTGATTAATGGCGCAAGGGCAGCAATGGCATAGTGCGCCAGAGAAGAAGTTATTTAATGGTTGATCATCATCGTCATCATCACCAGCCTATCTACGCCCACTGCAGGGCAAAGGCCTCTCCCATTATTCTCCAATTACCTTGGTCCTGTGCCAACTGTGACCAAGTTATCCCCGCAAACTTCTTGATCTCATCTGCCCATCTAACTTTCTGCCACCCCCTGAAACGCTTGCCTTCTCTAGGGATCCACTCTGTTACCCTTAATGACCAGCGGTTATCTTGCCTTCGCATTACATGGCCTGCCCACGTCCATTTCTTCTTCTTAATTTCTACTAATATGTCTTTAACACCAGTTTGCTCCCTGACCCACTCCCCTCTCTTCTTGTCCCTTAATGTTACACCTATCATTTTCCACTCCATTGCCCGCTGAGTCGTTCTCAATTTAAGTTGAACCCTCTTAGTGAGCCTCCACGTTTCTGCCCCGTAGGTGAGTACCGGTAAGATGCAGCTGTCATACACTTTCTTCTTCAGCGACAATGGTAGTCTGCTATTCATTATCTGAGAATGTCTGCGGTATGCACCCCACCCCATTCTGATCCTTCTAATTATCTCCGCCTCATGGTTGGGATCTCGGGTCACAACTTGGCCTAAGTAGATATATTCGCTTACCACTTCCACTACCACGCCACCTATCTCAAACCGCTGTGCTGTCCCTAGGTTATTCATCATTACTTTAGTTTTCTGCATATTAATTTTCAGGCCCACGGTTCTACTCTGTTCGCCCAGTGCGGAAACCATGCTTTGGAATTCGTCCCCCGAGTTACTTAGCAAGGCAACGTCATCAGCAAATCTGAGGTTACTGAGGTATTCTCCATTAACCCTTACTCCCACCTGTTTCCAATCCAATGTTCTGAATACTTCTTGTAAACATGCTGTGAATAAAATTGGAGAGATTGTGTCTCCTTGGTTGATGAGGCTGTAAATACTAAAACCTGTTAGTAGAAGTAAAAGTGGCGGAGTACAAAATACAATGGAGATGGCTGGTGTATTGGCCCAGGATGACTACACGGGATATGACAAGAGCTGCATAAATTTTACGTCAGCGAAAAACTTAAGAACACATCGACTGGAAAATGTTGGTTCGTCGGCTAAAAAGTATGACGGAAATGTTTGTGTCGTGTTGTGTCAAGTGCCCTGCATGTGCTTACTATATTGACAACAGGTAGGTCCTTCACACACCTGCTACACATGGGTCGTGAAAATCCAGTGCGCAGGTGGGAGTGCATTACATGTTTGTGGCCTATACGCAGCCCAGCCAGGGCGACTTCACTGTATCTGTGGTGAGCAGTTGTGTAGCGTCCCAATTCTGGTTTTAATACGTGTAGTTTGTTGTCTATTTGTTAACTGCAGTGTAATTGCCATTTGCTACAAAGCTGTCGGCAGATGTGTGCCTTTAGGTCGGTGTAACTTACTATTGTTGTGTAAACTGTAGTCATGAGAGCAGCAGCACCATTCATTTTATCAGCGGTCTCATTGCCAGGGATTCTACAGTGCCTTGCTACCCAGCGTATAGTTATTTAAAAATTTGAGGCACATGCCATCATTAGAGCTTTTAAAAGAGCATTGATCACATAGTTGTGCGACGACCTTCCTTGTGACAGTGCCTGCACAACGCTTAGAGTATCTGTGTATACAATGGACTTTGGAATTTTACGCCTGATGATATGATTTCAAACGAATAAGAAGCTATACGCTTCTGCCATGTCAATACTGCTATAAAATTCAATGTTTAACTGACGCTAAAATTTGATCCGTGTGCTGCACAAGAGACAGTAAAATCAGTTTTCGACGCGTTGCTGAAGAATTCTGCACACCTGTACATGCCCTGCAGGAACAAGAAATGCTGCACAATTGCACTCCGGGGTACCCTATTTTTTTCTAGTTGCATGAACGAAAGGTTGCATTAAATAGGACGAAGATGCATGGTGGACTGAAGCTGTGAATGGGTGCATTGTTCGTGTCTGAAAGGAGGACCTTGAATGCAGAAGCCTCCTCCCTTACTCTGAGAGCGAAATGTAAGGATATAGATGGCCTGTATAAAAGAGTTGTAAGTTTGACGTATCGTTCAAGATAGGATTAAAAGGGTTGTTCGTGAGAGGCACAATCTTAGATGCATACAGCAAGTCAACATACTCCCGCTGATCAACATACTCCCGCTGATCCACCACCCCAGGCCATCCGCCAAGAGGCGGCCGTCCTGCTGCAGGACAAGCTGAGCAGCTACCTGCATCTCTTCACGGACGGCTCCGTCAAGCACAGTACGTGTGAGGGGGCGGCTGCGTGCGTAGTGCCTGAGCTGGGAGCCAGCCGGAGCTGCCGCCTGCCCTTCCCCACTTCCTCCACACGGGCGGAGCTGGCAGCGCTGCATCTAGCCGCCGACCTCCTCCTCGAAAGGGGGCCCCATAACCACCCCGGGGCGGTCATCCTCACGGACTCCAGGACTGCCCTGCTGCGGCTGCACGCGGCCGATCAACCCACCAACAGCAGCGGCTACCCGGAGCGCTCCTTTGCAATCAAGCTGCGCACTGTGGCCTCCCGAGGCTGCGACCTGCGGCTCCACTGGCTGCCGGGCCACAGTGGCATCCGGGGCAACGAAGACGCCGACGCCCGCGCCAGGGAGGCCCACCAGGAGGGCACCCCAGTCTCCGAAGACGTCACCGCGTTTGACGAGGCCCGCACTGCCCTGGCCCGCATGGTGCAGACGATGCACCCCGACCCTCGGGTCGTGAGCGGCCTGGCGCCCAGACCGTTGCCCGCATGCATCAGCAGGGACGCCCGCTGCCTGCTTCTCCGCATGCGGCTGAACTGCTGCAATGTGGCTAGGCGTCTGCACCAAAACGGCCCCAAGGACTCCCCTACATGTGCGGACTGTTCCGAAATGGAGACGCTCGAGCACCTACTCTGCTTCTGCCCCCACCACGCAGGCCCGAGAGCAGAGCTCCACCGAGCGCTCCAGCGTCGAGGCCTTCCTAGCGCCGACATGGAGGACCTTCTGTTCCCGAAGGGACCTGCGGCAACCCAACGGGAAGTGTTCACTTATCTGCTTCACTTCCTGAAGACGACCGGCCTCACGCAGCGGCTGTAGCCCGGAGTGCAGTGATTGACTGGTGTGCCTGGACTAACAGCGTTCTAGGACTGACAGCTCTCTTTATACCTTTCTCTCTCTCTCTCTTTCTACTTTATCCTATCACTCCCCCTCTACTTCCCTTCCCCTGCACTGGGTTGTATGCAGGTGAGCTCCCTGCCGAGCTCAAAATATCCCCAGTGAATTTCCTTTCATTTTCCCGTCGCGAACCACAACCCCCCCCCCCCCCGCTGATCTCTAGGTACCATTTGTCGCGCTTGACATACAGACGCTCGGCACGGCTAGTGCGGAAAGCGCCACATCAGAGGCGAAGGCCAAGATGCAGCACTGAGTCGAGCATATTCAGTTACGTTTTTGTCACCGACCCATACCCGACACTGCCATAATCAAGCCCAGACCACACCAAGGTAGTGTAGAGGTGCAGCAGGAGTGGTTTGTTGGCCCCATAGGATTGGTGTGAGAGGACCTTAAGAATGTTCATTGTTTTTATGATTTGCACTTAACCTGTTTGATACGCGGAATGACTGAAAGCTTTTCAGCGAATAAAATTCCTACAAACCTGTGTTCCTTGTTCACAGGAATCGACAAGCCGTTAAGAGTGACGTCTGGTGCGGGTGGACCCCACGCCTCCGGGAAAATACAACGCAAGAGATTATGCAGGATTAAGCTTAAAACCATTCTTGTCTGCACAGCCGGCAAGTTTCGTAATGCCGAGCTGCACTTGACGTTCGCAGATTGATAATTACATGATTTAAAGTAAATATGGACATCGTCTACATACATGGAATAAGAGATTTTAGGTGGGAATTCCTTCCCAAGACTGTTCATCTTAACTATGAAAAGCTTGCAGCTCAACCCTCCACCTTGCGTCACGCCATTTTCTTACACATGAACCTTTGACAGTGTACAACAAACTATCACGCGAAAGGCTGTCTCTGACAAATAACTAGCAAGGATGTTAAACATATTACCCGAAACACCGAACGACTTGAGGTCGCTGAGGATCACCAAATACCAAGCAGTGTCATAGGCCTTTTCGAGGTATAAAAAGAGAGTTACACAAAACTTTGTGAATGAAGGCATCCTTGATGTATGACTCAAGTGCCACAAGTTGATTGTTTGTGGATCTCGCCGCCGTGAAGCTCGCCTGGCGCTCTCAAAAGCCCATCATCATCATCATCATCACAAGCCCATCTACGCCCACTGCAGGGCAAAGGCCTCTCCCAATATTCTCCAATTATCCCTGTCCTGTGCTAACTGCGACCAATTTATCCCCGCAAACTTCTTGATCTCATCTTCCCATCTAACTTTCTGCCACCCCCTGCAAAGCTTGCCTTCTGTAGGGATCCACTCTGGTACCCTAAATGACCAATGGTTATCTTGCCTTCGCATTGCATGCCCTGCCCATGTCCATTTCTTCTTCTGAATTTCTACTAATATGTCCTTAACACGTGTTTGTTCCCTGACCGACTTCGCTCTCTTCTTGTTCCTTAATGTTGCACCTATCATCTTCCGTTCCATTGCTCGCTTAGTCGTCCTCAATTTACGTTGAGCCCCCTTAGTCAGCCTCCAAGTATCTTCCCCGTAGGTGAGTACCGGTAAGATCCAGCTGTCATAAACTTTCTTCTTCAGGGTCAATGGTAGGCTGCCATTAATTATCTGAGAATGCCTGTCGTATGCACTCCACCCCATCCTCATTCTTCTAGTTATCTCTGCCTCATGGTTGGGATCCGGGGTCCCAACTTGGCCCAAGTAGACATATTCTCTTACCCCTTCCACTGCCTCGCCACCTATCTCAAACCACTGTGCTGTCCCGAAGTTATTGATCATTTCGTTAGTTTTCTGCATATTATTTTCAGGCCCACGGTTATACCCTGTTTTTTCAGTGCGGAAAGCATGCTTTGCAATTCGTCCCCCGAGATACTTAGCAAGGTAACGTCATCAGCAAATCTGAGGTTACTGATGTATTCTTCATTAACCCTTACTCCCACCTGTTCTCAATCGAATTTTCTGAATTCTTCTTGTAAACATGCTGTGAATAACATTGGAAATATTGTGTCTCCTTGTCTGACGCCCTTCGTTATAGGTATCTTACTGCTCTCCTTATGGAGGAGGATGGTAGCTGTGGACCCATTGTAATATCCTCTAGTATTCTTACATAATGCTCATCTACACCCCGGTTCCGTAATGGCTGAATGACTGCTGAGGTTTCGACCGAGTCAACTTCTTTCTCATAAACTATGAAGGCTATATATAGGGGTTGAGTATACTATGCGCACTTCTGGACCACCTGGTTGATCGTGTGAATATGGTCCATTGATGAATAGCTCTTACGAAACCCTGCTTGTTCATTAACTTGACTGGCAGCCAAGGTGGCAGAAATTCTGTAGCGATTACCTTGGTAAGTACCTTGTAGACCACTGACAGTAAGCTGATCGACGTCCATGTCGTCATCCGAAGTCATGAGGGTGCCCTGCGAACCGGACCCCCTAGACGGCACCCTCGCCGGTGCCCTTCGTTGGAGCCGCTACCGCCGAGGGCGTCAGGTGCGCCCGCGGTGTGGCGCGGGTGGGAATTGCCGTGGGTGCCTCCGTCTCCATCTCCTCCGTGCCCTCGCATGTGCTTTGGGCTGGTGGAGAGGAAGCAGTGGATGTAGCAGCATCCCCAACTGACATGGTTGCCACCACAGCCGCTGGTGGCTGAGCAAGCGTTGTGAGGGCGGGCAGGCCGTCAGAGGTAACCTGATGGGTAGGCGGATGCGGCACCAGGTCTGACTCGCGGTACTGGGTTCCCGCTGAAACGAGACGCCGCTCCTCCCGTCGGCAAGCCGTGTCGGCGTACCTGGTCAGGGGGAAAGAGGCGAACCTTTGTTTGCGGCTGTGGGAAGGTGATGTTTTTCGTGACCTTGATGTTGATTATTTTTTCGCCACTTTGAACCACTCGCAGGTTCGCGAACATGCAGCGTGAGGTCCTTAGATTTGGAACAGAGGAATTGATTAGATGTACAGTCATCAGTTAGATGGTGTTGGGCGCACTTGGCGCAGGTTGGTTGTCCGACACGAGTTAGTATCGTGCCCCAACCGCTGGCACTTGTAACAGCGCCGCGGATTGGGGATGTACACTCGGACGGAGCACCTGATGAAGCCTGCGTTTATGTGATCTGGAAGAGTGGGCCGGTCGAATGTCAGAATTATGTGCCTAGTTTGTATTTCCTTGTCATCCCTTGTGATTGTAATGCGCCTAACCGCCATTACACCTAGATTTTGCAGGCCTTCAAGGAGATCTGCCTCTTTCTCGTTTGGCAGATCTGGCTCCAACATCGCGCCCTGCGAGCTGTTGAGGCTGCGGTGGGGCGTGACCTTCATGCCCAGGTCGCAAATTCGGTTTTGGCTCAGGAGTTTGGTGGCCTGGAGCTCGGTGGTGACTTCTACTAGAACTTCACCAGTTCGTTGTTTCTTAGCTTTGTACGACGGCCCGACTAGATTTTCGAGAAATTTCGAAATGAGCAACACAAATTGTTCGGTGACAGGCTTTTCTTTTTGAAGAGACTCAATAACTAAAAAACGCGAGTTGTTGTCAGGTTTGGGAACAGAGACACTAAGAAGAGGGGGAATGTTGCTTCGGTGTGGCCCCTGATCATGTATGCGGGGGAGGGGGGGGGGAGATTGAAGATACCAAATGCTGTAGTATAAAAGCAGGGGACGGGTGTACTTTCTTCGCTCTGGTTACCTTGATACCGAGAGAGGTCCCGGAACTCCCTTCCTGGTAAACAGACCGGGAGCCCATCCGCCGGAGCTTGACCTGGCTCCGACAGCCACCGTTTGTAATTTCTTGCGCTTCCCCTTTAAACACGTCACCACAGAAGGTTACAGCTTATGTCTGGGGCCTCGGGGTCCACGGTGTCACCAATACCGCCACCAAGATTGCTCAAGGTACCCCGTCCGGGGCCCAGGCAGAAAAGTACAAGGTGAACAAGTACCGACCTGAAACGCCACAAGAAACGATAAGCGATGTTCACATCCTGCCTGTCCCGCTGAAGTACACTTTAACAAGCTGGTCGCCAATTTGGCATACTATACGTATAACACACAGAAATAAATTATTTTCATTTTCCCGTAAACGCAAAATATTTGACAATGCTTACAGGGCTGACTTCAATCATCTATCGTGGTCGCGTCCTTATTTTTTTATTCACTGGAATTCTCGCAACAATTTTTCTGTCAATTTACAACTCACTTTGACAGCTTTAATTAGATCAATATCACATTGATGACATATGACTCTTTGCAGCTTCTAACCGGGGCTTTCATGACAGGTCCAACTGTGCACTAACTTAAAACTCAGCTGCACCACCCCGTCATGAAGATCATAATTCACACTCCCCAAAAGATCAATTCGACCAATGGCCAATATTGACCTTCCTGGTCAATAAAGAAGCCTAGTCAACTATTTTGCAATATTTTGCAACTTCCAATAGCACCATTTGGAAGCTAGTTTCGAAAAATATACAGTGCCTACAAAGTAAGTGTCACGCAGGTGGTATTTTAGTTTGCAATTACTTTTTTAGGCATGGCACTAATAAATACATTGACGGAAGTTTTCACATATCGGTGTAAAACTGTGGTAAAAGCTTTTTATTGCTTGAGCAATAGATGGGGCATGTCAGCAAAATTTTCACTTCGTTCAGCAGAGCCGACTCGTGGAGAAAAGCCGGGAAAAGAGTGGCCTTTGCAACGTTGACAGCATCACCAGGAAGACAAATGGAAGTTTTTCTTTCTAGCTACCGTCTTCCCAACAGGTCCCGTAGATCTCCTGCAGGCGCCGTAGAATTAAGTCTGCAGCCAGTGTGAAAGTCAAAGATGAAAAATAGAATCACAGGAACAAAAGTATGTCACTGATGGTCAACGAAAGATGCGACAGGTAGACAACGGAGCTGTTAAAGCGAGTTAACGTTGCCACTGAGACAGTCAGACCGCTAAGCACAGTTCGGCTGGGTATACGAGAATGTGCTAGAAACACCGCGTTGTGGACTGGTGAAGACATAGTGTTTAGTGCGCGTCGGGTAGTACCTCAAGTTTGTGATGGAGAAGGGTGAGATACTGACGCATTCTTTTAGAGATGAGCAAGCGATGTTGAAATATATTTTTGTTCTCACGAGTTTGAAAACCTACTGCGAAGCCTTCGTTAGAAAACGTGCCTGGTAGCGATGTTTGGTTCAGTCACTGAGAGAAGTTTGAAGAACATCGTAGCTAAAGAACTTCTAAAATGTTTGGCAATGTTCTTTACTGCTCATGCAGCAATAGTGGTAGCATGATTTAGATGGTTGTAGAAAATGCCGAATGTTCACATAAAGAGGAGAGGAGACCAAGAGATAGAAGTAGGCTCCAGTGATCCGCCATTTGGCAGTGCCGTCACCCCCCAGAAAAGGGAAATGAGAAATAAAATAAAACGAATATGCTGAAGGTAGCCGCTGCATCCTGGAATATTTGGTGGTAGTTCATTGCAGCTTTTCTTATTCTCATTCGATCTTTTTTTCTAATGGGTTTACCACGCTCACAGAAGAATAATTTCACAGTACACACCATCGTCTGCACATCACCCTACACTGACTACACTGATAGGATAGGATTCACGCTATGTCCTACACTGAGGGGACCTACTTTGAAATCAACAAGTGTAAGTGTTAATCCTATCATATTTAGAAGGCCGTCTTTTTTTTAATGCACATTTAGGGTAATAGCAATTAACGCCTGGTCTTCCACGCAATATTCTCGTACGAGGCATAATTCGCTGAAAAGTAAGTCTGAGAATATTAGTTTAAAGCTTTCTAAATGTGTTTTTTCTGTTCGGGGAACAGAAAAGGCTCGTGCAAGCAAAAAACATAGATTTGTTCTTTTATAAATTGAAAGCTCCATTTAAAACAGAGCATTCAGGGTGCATGGACAGAAGTGGTGTAAATGTCTGCTATGGAGAACATTCCGCCCGATTCCCACACATGAAATAAATAATTCCACAATATAGCGAACGGCAACCGCCTATATGGCGTTGTTTAAAGCTAGGGCAGCGGCATAACCTATTCCCGGTTAACCTCTCTAAGGTATGCCATTTATAAGTAGCATAAATGAGACAACTGCCGATTATAGCAAACGTGGCCGCGCCGCGCTGTTCAACCCCCCCCCCCCCCCGGACCCCTCGTTTAAAACCCACAGCTTCCTACGCCCCCTCCTCCACGAAAGAGAAGCAATGGCAAAAGCCGGTGGAGACCTCTGTCATAGGAAGTTGCTCTCGCACATCTGTACTTGAGTAACCCAGATATTTCATGACGCACCTTGAGTTTTGTGTGAATGGTCTCCTGCTTCTGAGCCTCGACGTGCGCTTTTGCAAATATATAGCCTTGCGTTCTTCTACTACGTTCTTCTTCTGTCGTGTTTTCTGAACGAGAAACTTTCGTTCGGTGAAAGCCTTCCAAGCGAACAGCTCAGTGAGTGGGTGCTTCGCCCGCCCACGCCACGTTAGGCTGTCGAAACTGCGTGGTTGAGGAAGCGAAGGCTCAAGAAGAGCCAATATGACTGAAACATTGCGGCTTATGGAGTTTCGGTGTTGCCACCTATAGGCTGGGAGAACGGTTCCGGGAGAGCAAGAAAAAAGACGTGTATACCTATAAGTTTCCAAGATGCCAAGAGGAAAGCCTAGTTGGACTGTATGTTGATGTACTGTTAAAAACTTTCCGTTGAACTTTGCGGCCGCGCCCGTCACCAGCATACCAGCCCTTTGAGCATCCCTCTCAAGGTCTCTTTTCACTCGATCGAAATTACCATGAGCCTGCTGTTAATCTGTTGTTGAACCGTCCGCTGATGTTAGCGAGCGCGTGCGTCAGCCCTTGAGCAGCGCCTGGACAGCTCCCTCCGAGCTCGTTTCGCTTGCCTACCATCGCCAGGAGCATCACGTTCGGCCCCGTAGGTACCTTCACCTTTTAAAGACTCTGCAACCATTCATGTAATGATTTCACTTTTTTCATCGCGTCTGGAAGCACTGCGAAAGCTATAGTTATTGCCAGCACGGAGTGGCATTGCGTGATTTGCTTGCCGCAGCAGATACGCCTTCCATTTCTACTTTGCTTTTGTGGCTTTCTTTTTAAAGTGGCTGGCGAATGCGTTAATTGCTGCAACTGAACGAAAGTCGCCAAACAGCGGCTACCCCGCTGTAACGACGTAATTTCCGTTGTCGAAGAACGCCAAGACCACGAAAGAGAGAAACATCTTTTGAGCAAATTTCTTAGTTATCTGATGGACATAGGGCAGTAATTTTTGGCTCAGGTACTTCGCGACTCCAAAATCTAAGTACTAGAGAGGTTGGTTGACTACGTTCTGCAAAGCATGTAAGCTTTCAAAAAAAGTAAAAAAAGTGTTCCGGGTTTCCCTTAACGGGACTCATATTGAACGTGCGCAGTGGCCTACTCTTTCAACTGCTGCTCGTTCTCTTTCTTGGCACGCGTTTTCCGGCACGCGCTCCATTTTTTGCACTTCACAACGCGTTCCATAAAACATAATCATCTAAGGCTTTTGTCTCAAAAAGAAGTAAAATGGGCTTCATATCCGAGAGAAATTGGACGTGATTCCGCAACATCACCTTTTATTGGCAAAGCTCCTTAGGGGCCCGGGGTGTCGGTGTCTCCTGTCGTCGCCGTCGTTGCATGTCGTCACGGTACACCGGGACACTCTTTTTCCAGCGCCTCGCGCTACAACGTTTCATCTCCATGGAAAAGAACGCCTACTAAGAGAACACACCGGGAAATGTTTTTAGAGCAATGTTTTTAGACTTTTAGAGCAAAGCTGTATACTTCTACCCCCAATGGTTTCATCTGCGTGGGCGAAACCACCAAGGCACCAAGAATACACTTATACACTGCATGTTTCGTTCCTCCCCAGGATTCACTTTAATGGAGAGGGTCCGTATTTTTTTACAGCGCGTTTATTTACGCCGGCACACATGCGTGCTCCCGTGAGTGGCATGAGGAATAGTATGCCGGGTTAAATGAACGTGTTGCCGTTGCTATCGAAAATCAAATTTTTTTGCAACTACAAAAAGAATGTAAGTTTATGCTAGCAACGTGTGATTTCTAGATAGTGAAATATGGAGATTATGCAACAAAGTTCTCTGGGCCAAATAGCATGCTTCACAGCTGTTACAAATCAAGAAACGGAATGTTACTGCTGTAGGCAGACTTTCTTTGCTCTGCAGTGGAAATAATATAGCACAAATGCTACCTGCGTTCATTGTAAATTTTTCGCAGGGCAAACCAACTCTCAGCTCAGTTGAAAACATATTCTGCTTGTTTTAAAATTGGAGTTTTTAGAATAAACTTTTCTTTAGAAGTATTCCTTCCCCCATCACATAGTGCACTACGGTGATGAGGTTGAAATTGATGTATTTGGTAATTTGCCGCCGTTCGCCCGAATTCGTGAGCGATATTAATCGGCCTTGTCGAATTCGCCTTGGAGTACTACATGCCAATGTGACGTGCGGCATCGCAAGCACACGCGGGAAGTTTGTCGACGCTAGGGACAAAACTTCTCTCTCTAACCCCTCCGCCGCGGCATGACTTCATGACAGAAAGTACGCCAATATTATGCTTGGCTGTTTCCACGGCAGCTAGCATTTCCTCCCGATAGACTGACTTTCCTGGCATAGAGTTTGAGTAGACCAATTTTCGCAACGAGTTTTACTGACATAGGCTCGAGGCATAGCACAGCAATTCACGTAACGTCCTCAACAACTACTTATAACGATAAATACACCTATAATATGCTCTCATGAGGATTATGACCCGTAGAAAGGTATAAGGAAGGCTAATTAAACAAAATAAGATCGATGGGCTAGTCCAGCCCGTAGATTGTAGCATCAGCAAGGCTTTTACCAGGCCAACCATTTTAGACGCAGACCCGGATTGTAACCTTTTCGACCTTGGGTGGTGTCAGTTGACGCCACCACATCAACGTCCCTCTAGCGCATAAATTACGAACCGAAAGCTGCCAGCTCTCATGGGAATTGCCCTTTAAGTATGACTACTGCGATAGACATTACCATTGCTGCGTCTTAGCGGAGCTGGGCGCTACAAAAAAGAGAAAGCTTGAGTGACTGCAGAAGTGCAAAATTACGGCATCGAGGCGAAAAAACAAACGTTCTTGATTTATTTACAAGCATGTAAATCTATGAATATATGCACTACGAAGCACACTTTTTTGCAGCCTCATGTGGTCATATAATTCAGGAAAACGTACAAAAAACGTTTCGGCTCAGCATACCCTTTTTAATTGCCCGAAGTCCTAAATGCTTTCCTCATTGTAAATCGGTTACTATTTGCACTACAATCTCTATTATTTTCTATTTGGTATTTTTAGAGCCCCAAAATTTAGTAGAACACACAGAAAACATTTTCTTGGTTGAAATAAAGTCACGGCTGAAAGTGATAGGCACCACGTACTTTTGAATTCGGAAATACTGCCTGGATAGCTCCCTCAATCTAAGTTAATAATTCCGCATATATCATTTTTCAAGCAACTGGCATGCCACGAAGCTTCTCAGCATAACATACAAATTCCGTACTAGGCGCCTGAAATTAAAAGTACATGAGCTAGTTCCTTTAATTCCCCAATATTGAGTACGGATATAACACGAGGGCTTCTCAGAACCTCAACGCTGGTATGAAGAACCAAATGCAAGATTTCTCGCTCATCCAGAACTCCTACCACCATGAGCACTGAATGCAAGTTTACAATAATTTCCCCTGGATTCTCTCTTTATCAGTCAGTATGGGAAGCTCGATGTTTTACGTTTATTTAAACGGGCGTTTCACCCTCGTTATTTATTACATGGGCGCAAGTTAGCTTTCAGCACCGAATTATGGAGCGTCGTTGAGCAGTGAAACTAGATGACATTGTAAATCTGTAAAACTTAAAGGAAACCAAACAGTCAGTTCCTTCAAAATCTAGATTCATGATTTATGTAAATACCACGCCAAGACCGCTCAGACAAGTTCACTGCACCAATTTCTATAACGTCGTCTAACTTGACGGGTTAACTAAACACCATAAAAAGGTTTGGATAAAAAAACCATTAAGCCAATCCTATCAAGTCAGCGACATTTATGTATATTTTTTTTCATAGAGCCTGCATTGGTGAGGTAGATATACTCTATTTAGTATAAAGCTCGGCTAGTTGTCTGCCTTTCTCTTTTTTCTCTTTAAACTGAGAAGCCATTCTGTGCCTCAGATTACGAATACATTTGAAATGACGAGCTTACCAGGAGCGAAAAATATCCTCATTTATGAAAACGTCAGGGTTTTCTAATGTCCAGCTCAATTAAAAGCGGAGCTTAAAAGCCCGAGCAAGAGTTTTACCAAACCATGCAGAAATCGCCAAATTTATTACTGGTTATAGTCAGCCCGCAAGCTTTTTAGAAGAGCTGTAAATTTGTGCGCTTGATTAAACGCGAAAATATACACGCTTGCGACACTCCTTACTCCTCCATATATTATCGCAATAACGCATTTCCATTACGATATCACAGCACAACCAGCTGATTTGCAATGTTCCCATTTCTGAAGACGACAACGGGTGAATGGCGCATGTTTACCAATTCAAATCGAGTTTAAGGTTTGGGCTTATTACGTAACAATATTATCCACAGTAAAATTCTGCTGCGCCCAAGTTTAAACGAAGGATATTAGTTAAGCAAGAATAACGTCCTGGCTCGAGGTTTTAGGGCTGCGAGGTTTATAGTCAGTAATGGTAATGAACATTGCATACGCTTCGCTGCTTCCTATAGCGAAGGAACGAAGGCACCGACAAAGGGCACGATGATTTCTTTGGAGCCATTCAGGAAGACTTCAATTATCAGAGAACACCTTCTTCTTGGGCGGAAGAAGGAGGTGCCTTCTTTTTGGGAGGAAGTGTTCGCAATCTTCTTCCTCTAACAGGTGTTAGAGAAAGATGCGAAAACACTTACTTCGGTTTTCCGTTTCTCGGTCGCTGTAAATGAAAATCGTACCCAGGAAACAAATGACGGGTTGCTTTAACAGCCACGTTAGAGAAGTTAGTGGGGCGTACATAAAGCACGTTGGACAGACACTTCTTATGTTTTAACCGGTTCTCGCCGTGTTACTACGTACTTGACGGGCCATTTTTTCCGACTGCTGAATTTCTTGCGAAAGATATTTGCTGAGGTAATGTAACTATTCGTTGTAATTGAATGACAGGGGACAGCTGTTGGTATTATACATTCACCCTGTCTAACACAAGATTTCAATCTCCGGACCGGTCAGGCACAACGTTCGTACACAGTAATTTCGAGCCCATTTGAAGGCCAGGCACATCCGCGGCCATAAACAACATGGAAATAGCAGAGTCCTTCAAAAGCATTGAAGGATTCTGGAAATAGGAATGCCACATATTCAGGACCATTCATCACTGCCAGACCCTGCTTGGCTACAACTCCAATTTACACATTTCACGAATCACATTCCAATTAAAAGTTTCCAATCGTTTTCGTGTCCTTTGGGCATACACCATTAGGCCCGTCGTTTTTGGATATACTCCCCCCCAAAGCTCGCCGTTCTCAGAGAACCGGCTATAGCTATATAATGCTCCCCATGTACTACCACATCGATTTACCTCTCGGATATCAAATTTCACTACACTCTACATACCTCCAACGAAGTTTGAGATAAACGTTTTTCTTCATTTGTTCTTTTCGGTCTGCTTTCCCTCGTCTTGGTCATGCGTCTTTGCTTCGTCTCTGTTGTTCACATAAATCACCGCCAGCATTTGAGTCTTTTGTAGAACTGCGAGTCCACAATCTTCATGTAAAGGTTCGTAAGCATGATAGCTGTCCACTTTGGTGGATACACAGCTTCTAACAGCAGGGAAAGGCGGTTGGGTTTAATAGGCAGTGTTAGTTTTACCAGAGTCCTTCAATGCTTTTGGAAGGTCTCAGGTTTTACGTAGAAGGTCCACCTACGTAGAGCTTTCACTGGGGACCGGTGCGCACGCTTAGAACGCTAAGGGCCCACGTAAGTCTCACAGACCCACAGACGTACGTGAGATTAGAATTTTTTCGTCGCGGTGTACACGTTCTGCACGTAGAATTGGCCAACATGGCGGCGCCCTGCCCTCCCCCTACGCAGCAAAAACAGCTTCGTCGCTAATCCCTCGGTGCGGTGTCGTGTTCTAAGCTGCTGATTTAGCCTTCAATTTGCCCATTCTTACCTTCCCCTAAAGTTTCAAATAACAAGCAGCTTTTGTTTTTCGGATAGAAGAACGATTTTTTAGCTGTTAAGACTGACGAACTAGCGTTGGCCGTCGTTAGACCAACGAACTCGCGAGATCCCGAGACGCTACAGGTGTATTTGTGTCTGTTAGTAGATAGCGCTGGGAATTATGCGCGGCTATGGGTGGAGAGCGCGTGCATCTCCACGCTCTACGCGTGGGGACCGTGGCGTAAGCGGAACTAAAGGGGTCTTAAACTACTTGGGCGTGGGCCACGTACACCGTTCCCGTTTGCGTAGGTGAACTCTACGCACGTAAACATAAAACGGTCTGGTAATGTACCACGGTGCCCGGACGCAACGCCCCCATGGTGACGGCAGAAAATTGGGGCACCCTATCTGCTGTTTTCTGCGGGAAGGGGGAAATGCAGTTCTGAATAACTGTTTTCCACAAAAAGGCGCGGCGCCATCATCAGCATGAAGCTAGAAAATTGGTAATTGTGCACGGCTGCGAAACCACCAGTGCCCGTATCACTGGGCCACTAGTGCCCTACTGCCACCATGCCTTTCGTGTTACGCCCACATGCGTTAGAGAGAGGGCTTGGAACTATGAAAATGGAAGTATTAGACAGTACACTTCTGAAAAATGCCCGTAGTTCTAGTTTATTAGAGCTGGTACAGGATACCGCACAAGGCCGGCCTCCAGGAATACACCGCAAATATTTTAGTGTAAAATCGTTACCAGGCTAAGATTATGGGATTTCGGCCTGTCTCCCAGCCATGGCCACAATTGGTGCTACACACTAAAGCGGAAACGCTGACAACATCAGGTACTGTCAGGTAAGTGCCGTACATTAGGCTACCGTGCAGTTTAGGCACTCGCATCGTCAAGTGTGACCCCTAGCTTGACACACGAGTTAACGTTGGTTTAACGTAGCGTTAGGGCTACCAAACTTAAAGTGGAAGCTGCGACTACAGTGGCAGCTGTCATGTATGTGCCGACAATTAGGCCCAATGTTTCGATTTGAGGCGTTCCGTCGTCAACCACTAGCCGTAGCTTGAAGTACGATGCTCTTGACGTTGTTTGGTACAATATTAGGCTTTACGTTAGGGAAAACAAACGTTAAGTCCAATCCTTTCCCACAACCATGTGATTTGCCCACACTGTAAAAAATTGGCCCAGTTTACCGAGAAGGCTGCTGGTAAAATTTTGCGGCACACGTTTCCGTAATTTAGAAAACGGAGACAATTTTAGAACGGACATTTCGTAGTACGGAAAGACCGTAATACAACGAGCACTCCGCAATTTTTTGAACATGACGTCCCTCATTTCACGGACTCACCGTACTAGGATTACAACTCTTCATAAATAACAAATGTAACATCCGCAATATAACGGACATTGTTTTTACGTCCTTCCGTGAATGACAAAAGGTAAGGTCCATAACTTAACGGACACATTGTATTGCTTTTACAACTTTCCATAAATGAAAAAGATTAAGCTCCGTAATTTTACAATCTTGCTATATTTATACTTTATCTTACTGTACTTCAGATAACGCAAAGCCTTCCATACAAAAGGCAGAAGAGTGCGATGTCTTGTTATAGATTACACAATGTAAGCTCCTTAATACTAAAATAGAACAGTGTTCATGCGATTCGATGTTGTGTTTGGTTAAACATGTGCAAGTCTAGACTTGCACACGAATAAATGCAGGTGGTTGAGAATGAAAATGCATTTTATTTTACACTAAGTCCACCTGTCCTGCGAAGTATATTCTTGAGTTTCCATGCGCGTCCACACGCCAGTGTCTAGAAAAGATAACACAGCAACAAAGTCAGGCAGCCTAAATTTTTTCAGTTTCGACTACGGAATTGAAATATACATGCTGCCGTACTTTATGACCTTGCTTGAAAGTCACAATAGAGCAACAATTTTGAGTTCACAAAGAAACAAACCATTTCCAGTATTACAGAAAAGCTGCAAAATAAAAATATTGCTCAAAAACGACACAAAGTGAAGATGTGCACCCCTGTATTTCACAGGATGAGACAAAAAACACGTTCACTTACTTGTCAGTGACGCATGTGTAGTAAACTATTTTATTCGTGAGGGCCACTGTCACGGAACTAAATCATCCTCAGCAGAGGAAAGTTTGACATCCCGTGGAATGCAGCCATATGGCTCCAAAAGAAAGCTATACAGATATCACGAAAACGTCTCAGTTGAAGAAAAAATCTTCGTGGCCAAATGCGATGTTTTCTTTAACTGCGAAGTTTTCTAGAAAGCTGTACAGCTTTGCTTTGTGGCTGTACGGCTCCATTCTGGTGGATGTCAAACTTTTCTTTGCAGAAGCTTACTCCACCTTAGGAATTATCATAAATCTAGTCGATTAAAGCACCTTCATCTTATCTATAAATTATTTCTCTTTGCGTAATATCAGGAGTATGTGGTCTTTGCTTTGCTTTACAATTACCCCAAGTATATATATGAACGTAGCTCTCTGCATCCCTTATGCCACCTAGCCGACGTGGCGTGTACTGTGCAAAATTATCTCCATAAAACACACATGGACGCACAATGGCACAAACACGTGCGCGTGTGTGCTTGTGCGAGCAAATGTGTGCATGTGTGTGTGTGCACAAACAGGCATGCACACCCTATGTATTGTCAACACTAAATTGCGCTGTCATACATCTGGGTCATTCCATGCCCTACGACCCAGCCGTAAAAGTCAACCGTCATGGACTTCTTCGACAAAGACGGTGGCTCATCCTTGCATGGCCCACAATGCTTCCTCGAAGTATTTTATCCAAATCAGTTTTGTTCTTTTTGGAGCCCCCTGTTATCTCCATGCTTTAAAGCAAAGTTTGGCGTGTCAAAAAATTCAGAGAAAACTTTCTTCTGTCGCAATCGCCACTTTTTTACGTGGACGTCATGTTGAGGCCCTGGAATGCCCGAAGCAGCAGTGTAAAAAGATTTTTTTCTGTTTTCTCATCTCATTACTCCATTCAGAAAATACTCGATCTTGCGCATTTTCACACTTATAGCCAATACAAGCGCACTCTATCAGCAAATTAAACATTTTTTTCTGAATTTAACCATTGTGGATAATTCATGCAAGATATATGGACACTGAAAAAAGGAGAAATGTTGAAGAAAGCAATTGCCAAATTTGGACAGATCTTCCTTCCGGCCCAAATTCACCCCTAAACTGCGCATTGTTGTGCTCGTAGTAAAAATATCAAATACAAAGCATTCACTAGCACAAATCCTCACAGCTTATTTTAAAAAGTGCAATCGGGACAGCTTTTGGTTTAGCAAAAAAAGAATTTTCGTATTTCTGCACCGACACTTCCCCCTTTGTTTCAATGAGCGTCTTTTCTGTACGGCATGCGGCCTTCTTCATGAAGGACGCGGCAGCCAGCGGCTTGGCGCTGCAAGAATACTTTCCCAGCAATGCTAATTCGTAGCGTCAATACGGGAACAATAGATAGTTCGCGTGTTGCTGGGAAAGTGCAAAATGGAGGTAGTGGGGGTGCGCCCATTATATGAGTACTTGTAGAATTAACGGCTGGCTGGACATCAGACCTGAATGTAATATCCAGCTACCAGTTGAGTCTTGAAGAACATATGCAATAAGCCAACCAGGGCTAGCTCCACATTGTACGTTTTAATCAACACGCTAACTAGCCATTTTTTTCAGTATTGACGCTACAAAGTGTCATTGCTGATAAGGTATCCTGCCGCGCGAAGCCTCTGGCTCGGGCAGGGAGCTAGAATTATCGAGCACGCGTAACAGCGCTTGCTCCGGCGGGCGATAAAATCACGGCGCCGGGCACGGCACTGATGCGCCTTCTGTCGCGAGGCGCCAAAATAAAAAGGCTCCCCGGTTCAAGGTTAGTCAGTGCGTAGCCGGCTATCATCATGAGCAGACGACGCCGACTAATTTCTCGCCTGACTGGACTTTCATTGGAGTCGGCTTGCGGCTAAAGAAATCTTCACGTTTTAAACATCGTTCTCGTTAAAAGAAGGGGCTTTCATTTTTTCGAACGCGAAACCTATAATAAGACAAAAAAATGTGATTGAGAATCAAGCCATGATTAGTTCTATTGAATTATGATTCTTATCCTCTATGCCATTAGTTCCTATTTTGACGGTCCTAACTTCCGCGCCTTGCCTGTGAAACCTGAAAAACGCGCGCAAATCAGAGATGCCCGTTAGGGCGACAGCGGAAAGAGTGAACCATTTGTGGCGAGAAGGCGGAGTCGGCCGACGATGTCTGCTCCCAGATTCCTTTTAGTACTTCGCTCTAAGCGCGGTACGGCTTGAAAAGTGGGGTAGCATTTATTAAAGGGACACTGAAGTGAATTTGTCAAGCTCCCGTTTTTGCTCGCTCTGCGTAGACTGGCTCAAATTAGCACACTTTTCATCGTTTATCCGGTTGACAAGTCGGTAATTATTTTACAAAGCGCGAAAGAAGAAAAACTACCATGCGCGGTTTGCGGCGGCAGCACCAACTAAAGGATGTGACGACGGGAGGAGACGCACCGTGATTGGTTAGCATTCAAACAAGTTTCGGTTTCGGTTCTGTAAAACAACATGCTTGATATCCAATGGCACCGTTGGATGGGTATTCTCGATATCTCAGTAATCGTCGTACCGCGCTTCTGCCATATTGTCGGCGGTAAAAGTCATAAGATAAGCCTCCTAGGACGGCTTGGAATCGTAGCAATTACTAGCCGAGGGCTACGCAATGGATGAACGCCCTCCGCGTCCCCCAGACGCTCAAATGCCATGCGCTTTTCCCCCGTGCTTTGAGCTTGCCTTACTCATGCCTGTCTCGTAAAAAGCGTGTTCGCACCAGGGCAAGGGTCTGTGGATTTTGGCCTGTGCCCACTGCTCGCAAGCAGTCGCGGTGCTTATGGCAACAGCATGCCAACGAGAACTCACTAGCGCGCCAGTGTCAGCCTGCTCGCCTTCTGTGAACTAGTTCGTGGAGCAGTGAACGTTACGGCGCAATAAAAAGGGGAACTTAGTTTCGAAAACGCCGGCCGAAAACGAAAAAGCAACTTATATGAAAAAAAGAATGTACACCCGGTGATTCGAACTGGTGACTTGCAAAACGGTTACAGTAACCAACCCAGGGCTCAAGACTACTCGGCCACGTGCGAGCGTTGCTGACCCTGGAAATATAAGGTATATAATGTATAACCATTTTACACTTTTATTTAGTTTTAGTATTTGAAGCAGCTTAGGTGACTATTTGTTGTATTGCGCTCGTGCAGTAAGCGTCCCCCAAGTTTCCACTACATCTCACGTCTAGTAATTGCATTTCTTAGACGGAAAAGCCTCCTCAGATGCGTAGTCGTGCTGCTGACCGCTGTGCTTGTTCGCCGAGCGCAAAAAAGGGCTTCCTGCACCCTAGTTTTACGCTGTACGGTAGAATTTTCAGTTGATTTTATTTCCTTAGTATCTATATTGATCTCGCTGACTCTTCTCCCGCCTTCAAGTGGCCTTATATTTTCCTACTGGCGTACCAGTCAGCGAAGCGTCGCATGTGCGCTCGTGCAGCGCTTGCGTGAACCGACCTTGACTTGGAACTAGATACAGTGTACAAGCTAACAAAGTAAAGACAGGCACATTCTTTCATTCACAAACGTGTCCTCGCTTCGTTTCAACTGAGTGAACGAATTACGACGACCCGTCGGCGGCCGGCGGACGAAACGCTGGGCTGACTGGCTCTGTCGGAAGGCCGGCGAGCCGTGCAGTAGCGCAGCCAATTGCCACATCATTTCCTCCTGACGTCACACGAAAACGCCACAGAAAATGGGCGAAGGTGCAGAGAGGAGGACAGCATTTTCGAATTGATTTTTCTACTAAATAAATTTGCCTAAACGCGCTCAGAGTGGTCGAAACATGGCCTAGGGACTCCGGACTACAATTTGCGCTCGTAATCTCGCAATGTTTACAAATCACTTCAGTGTCTCCTTAATAACTGCTGCTGAAATGACCAGTGCTTCTATTTATTTTACAGAAAGAAATCTGGCAATTTTCATAAGTATTCGATGATATTATGATTTTTGCGCGTCGCGTCCGTAGTGCAAACTATGGCAACGCGCTTGACGCGTAATCTGTTGTGCTGCTAGCACGCTTCATTTCCTCCTCGCCAGACAGAGACATTAACGCGCCGCCCGCCGGCGCTGTCCCAGCCCAGCGGATTCCACTCCTGAAATAGTGGGCGTCTTTCATGAAGGCAGGCGCATGCCGTGCACAGCCCTGTGGAACAACGCGATGTACTGTCCGTGTACAAATTCAATTTTTTCTAAGTTAAAAAAAAACTGTACCGATGAAACTTTTTGAAATACACTGGTACGACTTATACTAGTGAATACCTTGTATTTATGTTTTTACTCGAGCAGAAACTTGCGCAATATAGGGGTGAATATGGGCTACAATGGCGATTTTTCAAGATTTGACAAATGTTTTCTCGCTAATTTCACCTTCTTGCACTGTCAGTATATTTTTACAAATTGTGCACAATGGTCAAATTCAGGAACCAAATTCTTCATTGGCTGAGTGAGTGTGCTTGTATTTGCTATTAATATCTGAGAATGCGCAACATCGTGCATTTTCCGAATGGAGTAACCAGAACAAAAAAAGCAAAAATCCGAAAACTCGGCATACGGCATTTTAGGGCCTCAACATGATATCCGCCAAATATGGTCACAGTTACACAAGAAGTGATTTTCTATAAATTTTTTGGTAGACCGCTTTGGTAAACCCTGGAAATAAAATGGTGGCTACAAAATGAGTAAATTTTTTAGAAAAAAATACCTTGACGGAGCATTGTGGACCAAGCAAGTGTCAACAACTATTTTTACTAAAGAAATCTGTGATAGCGATTTACGGCTGGGACGTTTGGAATGAAAGGACCCATCTCTTTGAGACCCGAGCTCCACAGTTTTTGTGTTAGTGGGAACTTCCTTTGAAACATGGATTATCTCCGCAACCAACTGCATTATTACATTGAAATTGAACAACTATAGGCTGTTATGCTCAAGTAAATAGGTACTGAATAATTCCAAAGGAAATTACTCTCTGTCGAACCAGCTTGTTCTAAGGTTTGCAAAAACAATAATATTTAAATACTTGACATTTTTTAAATTTGCCGATGGGCCTATGATTTGGCATCACCAAAAATCACGTTCTAGCAATCTTTCTAGCGACTACTTTAGCTTGGAAGTGTACTGAGCCTTTTATTTATGTCAGTTTTGGGTCGAAGGGGGGAGGTGTTTTGGAACTGCAATTCATAGAGAAAAAAGTTGACCAGTTACAATGATTTACCACAAACCAAAAACAACTTTCTATCAAAGCTCATTGGATGTGCACTCATTTGCACGAATTCATTTCGGAAAAGACATTAAAAATGAAGGAAGTAAAAAATGTGAAAACCCGCCCGTGATTCCAAATAGAACTACACATTTCAAGATTCTGTGGCCATACTGACATGATTTTCCTACTCTATTGCTATTTTTCTTTTTCTTTGGGGGAAATTCAAAATAACTGATTAATTTGATGCAAGCAAACACTGAAACATTGTAAGCTTGGTGCATAGCCTATCCCAAAAATCAAATTACCAAGGCTTGTTATTTTAAGACAGGTAGATTGAGTGGCCCCTTGAACTTTACAGGGGTAATGTTCAACAACAGCACTGTCATCAATGTGACCGGTCTTGCCTTGGTAATTATTCTACATAATTAACGAGAATGCCAAGCAGCCCCTCACCAGGTTTTATATTCCCATTTTCGGGGCTTTTTTGTGTTTAGTTCACTCCGCTTACTCACTGGAAAAATACACGCATTTAATATACTTTCCCGTGTGCGTTAACTTCTCCATCACGGTTGGTGAAATTGTTTATTTTTGTGCTAATTATAACGCCCCCACCCCCTTCTTCACACGTTGTGTTCACTAGCATGGCACGCATGCGGGCGACATGCACGTCCGCTGCCATGGTTTTGTCCAGGCGTCTGGGTTGCTAAGGCGATGCTGCACTGCTAACGCCAGGCTCCACGAGATGGAACTACTTGTATTGGCAATCTTGCGTCCGTTAAAGCAGTGACATTACAACAGAGAGCTCTTAGATGCTCGAAGCGATGCCCCACTGAATGCATACTAATTCCTCGGCTCATCTTCAGTAGGCGCAAAAAGACGCGGAGTAAGGACTGAGGAGAAGACAAACAGGGCGCCACTCACAACTGAAATTTATTTTGAACAATAGGAACATATCTACACACACTACAAGCGCATGTTACACACTGACGCTATGAATTGCATCACATGTTCTGATATAGATATGCTACGTGTTGCAGCGATAGTCCTAGGGACGGCTGGCTGATACATTTGTCGCCTCGTTTTTTTTATTACGTTGGTTTTGAGTACCTCCCCGGATTTTTGACAATTTTGTTCATACAAGAATGTGGTATCACCAAACTTAGCCGTGCATCCACACTCCTCACAATGGGTTGCCAACTGTGAGAGCTTGCCTTTGTTGAGATTACCCATTCATCTTCCTTAAGTCTTACATTGACGCATCTTCCCGTTTGTCCGACATAGCTCGTTCGACATGATATTCCCACATCGTAACCCACCCCTGTGGCACATGTAACGTGCTGGGACCGATGTTTTCTGCCGCAGTCTTTACTTCGCGTTGCTCCCTTTGCTTCTTCTTTCTTTTCGATAGCTGCGCATATACCCCCAACTTTGTTGGTGCCTTAAAGCTCACCCTTAGCCCATCCCTAGCCGCCACATTCTTCACCCTGTGTGAAAGGTTGTGTGCATACGGAATCGACACATGCTCTCGTTTCTTTTCTTTTTCCTGATAGGGGCTTGACGTTCGTGCGCCTAATTTTACCCATCTGGCTATTTTTTCGCAGGATCGCGTTAATACGCGTTGTGGATAACCAGCTCCACTCAAACGCGCCATCTGCTCTATAACGCTGGCCATCATGGCGTGTCGGCAAGACTTGGTTACCGATGCCTTTACACAGGACCGCGCTATGCCATCTTTGATTGCTTTTAAATTACCGGAGTTCCAATTCAGCAAGGGCTTGGTGTTCTAGGGTGGTGCCCCAGCACACATGATTTGACTCAATTCGCAGCAGCACATCTAAAAATTGGAATTTTCCCTGCCTAGGCTGTGCAACGCTGAAGAGAAGACCATGGCCGTACTCTTCAAAACACCTCGTGATTTCCTCCACTGCATTGTCGCTATTGTGGTTTTCTGCAAATACAAGGTAGTCGTGGACATAGAGAACACACTTCTTAATCGTTCCAGCAGCCACCTCTACTCCGGTATCTACTATACCAAGAAATATGCTGCTCCGAACGGGTGCTACACTGCACCCGATAAAAACTCCGGCTTTTTGCCCAAACGAACTAACATCCTACCCAATAATCGTCGATCCTAAGTACGTAGATAAGAGCTCAAGTAAAGATTAGGTTATTATTATTATTATTAGATGTGCTGCTCCGGATTGAGCTGCATCATGTGTGGTAGAAGTACCTTCCTAGAACGGCCAAGCCCTTGCTGAATTGAACGTCGGGTCATTCAAAAGTAATCAAAGATAGCATAGCGCGGTCCTGTGTAAAGGCAGCGGTAACCAAATCATGCCGACACGCCATGAGGGCCAGCCTTACAACGAAGATGGCGTGTTTGAGTGGAGCTTGTTTTCCGGAACACGTACCCACGTGAGCCTGCGAGAAAACGGCCAGATGGGTGCAAGCAGGTGATGGAACGTCAAGCCCCTATCAGGAAAAAGAAAAGAAACGGGCGCACGTGTCGATTCCGTAGGCACACAAACTTTCACGCGGGCTGAAGAAAGAATGTGGCGGCTAGGTATGGACTAAGGGTAAGGTTTAAGGCACCAACAAAGCTGGGATTTATATGCGCAGCGATCAAAAAGAGAGTAGAAACAAAGGGTGGAACTCGAAACGAAGGCTTTGGAACAAAACATCTGTCCTAGCATGTAAGATGCACCACAGGGGTGGTTTACGATATCGGACTATCTTGTCGAACGGGCTATGTCGGACAAACAGGAAGACGCGTCAATGTAAGACTTAACGAACAGGAATGGGCGATCAACAACAAACACAAACTCCCACAGTTGGCAGCCCATTGTGGTAAGTGTGGATGCACGGCAAAGTTTGGCGCTACCACGTGCTTGCAAAAACATACTTGTCAAACAGACAGGGAGATACCCGAAGCCTATGTCATCAAAAAACGGGGCGACCAATGTGTCAGCCAGCTGTCTCTAGGACTATCGCTGCAAGAAGTAGCATATCTAGTTAAGAACATGCGATGCAATTCATGGTATCAGTAACATGCGCTGGTAGTGTGTATATATGTTCATCTTCTTCAAACTGAATTTCAGTTGTGAGTGGCGGCCTGTTTGTCTTTAACTCAGTCCTTAGTCCGCGTCTTTTTACGCCTACTGAAGATTAATCTAAACCAACTCGCCCAGCTATCTGTTTTCACGCAATTCCTCTACCCCGTATGCTGTTACGTGTAGCACCATAGAATTTACTAATCGCCATACATGGTTGAAATCGTCAGGCGACTAGGTAGAGCGGAAAAAACTTTCGAGCCTAAGTGTGCATGCAACTACTGCATCCTGATGGACCCAGTCCCGTGCGTATGCAAGTGAAAGCCGATTGCCAGTCAAGATATGTCACCTTTTCAAAGACAACCACAGAAATATTGTTGAAGAAATTTTACCGCGCGGGAAGCAAACGTAACTGACTTGTTCAAAAGCCGCTTGGCTTCACCAGCGCTTGTGCCGCCTGGGCACCGCGAGCACGGCGGGCTCTGGAGACGGCCTTGCATGCCCTAGCTTCTGCGGTACCATTGTGTCTAAATTTTCTAACGAGTGGAACATTTTTTTTCAACACCATTTGTTATTTTTTTTGAAGGAGTACTTTAATTTACGTGCTTCATTTAAGTACAATAAATATTTTACTAGCAATTTAATTTACCTAGTACCGTCGTCTCGTCCAGCCCGACGTAACCAGTGGAGAAACACACACATGGTTCTCTGCCTGCGTGCCACACGAGTGAATATAGCCTCCACGTAAATACACAATCTTTGAAAACATAAAGTGCACATCGCTAATAGGTACCTTAAAAAAGCACACGCACCATTTCCAAGGCCTGGCTGGCTTCAACCACTTGAACTTCCATATGGCAGAAAATTCCGTGGCACCCAGTTTACGAACTTATGAATGTGCGGTGTGAAGGCATCTCTCTCATAAGGTTTTCAAATTGCCGAACAACTTATTGGCCGGCTCAGTTTAAGATATTGAAACATGCCACTTCCAATAGTGAAATATTGATTCTCTTTAGAAAACAATAGCTTTCTGTTTACTCGTAGAACTATTAGCACTGTCTAGACGCTCTTGAAATCTAAATAAGATAGGTTTGCACGAGAAGGGTCAAGTGCTCCCGATTAAGTACTAGATTCATGAAGTAAGGCCATTGGATAAAGTGTACCTGACTTCAATGTTCTATCTGCCACTTCGAACTTATTTTACAAACAGGACCCCGATTACGCACTACATTCATGAAGTAATGGTTTTCGACAAAGGGATACCGGACTTCAATGTACAATTACCCACTTCGAGCCTATTTTATAAATAGAGGCCATTCTACTGTGGCTGATCCCACTCAGAGTGCTCTTCGGGCGCCGATCATGCACTATATTCCTAAATAAGGCCTTTGGGTGAAGGGATATCTGACTTCACTGTAATATCTGCCACTTCAAACTTATTTTGTAAAACGGGACCACGCTATGGTGGCTGATAGCACCTAGATGATTGTTTGGGCTAGGCTCACGGCAGCTCTACAAGTGATAACATGGGCCAACCAGAAAGAGAAACATACGTCTCTATAAGACTCTAAGGAGGTAAGCATAGGTAATTTGTATGCCAAAAGGTGGATATTGGTCTAAACTCCTTGCGCATGCTCTGCTCTAAGGTATTACCAGGCCAGCCACATTGCAGTCGTGTAAGCATTCTACAAAGGGCGGCATCACAAATCTATTATGAAACCGGGTGCAATTTTACCACATGGCACACTTTCCATCAGCAGCATCAGTACCCACAAATATTAACTCCATTGAAGGTGGAGGAGCAGAAAAGAAAGTAACTGGAATATAACACCAAAAAGACAGGCTTGCACGCCGCATTAAGGCATGAACACACTTCTTACAATAAGAGAGTCAAACAGCACTGGTGATCAAAAGCATGTACAGGACACGTACTCACTTATCACTGCTGCTGAAACTACCTGCCTTAACTCTGTGCTGAAATTTTAAGCACCTTAGATGCTCGAGTGCATGATAAATAATCCTAATACCGTGAAAATACCGTGCTGCTCGCATCATATTTTCAGATTATTCACGTCAATATAGCGTCACAGCAGTAAAACACCGGTCACAACTACCCCGAACTATTCCATTGCCACAAACTTTCACGCTTATTACTTTTCCATCAACTTTATCACCACGTGTCACTCCACAGCGATTTATTCGAGCCACCAGCCATTATTTTTCCACGCCGCCATCACCACTACAAAGTTAAACGCGTAAACTCTAAGTCATCTGCTTTTGCCTGGTCACTCATTAGATGCACCACAATCGATTAGAATAATCTACCATCGCACATTGCCTGAGGTACAGACGCCACGAAATTTCAAGTCCTAATTCAAAATACTGACACCATGTAACTTTTCGCTCTTTTAACTGTTTTTTCCCCTCTTATCCGGAACGTGCAGCGAAAATATGTACTATTTTTTACCTTGATTCACATTGTTTGGGTTGTGATGAGTGAGTGCATATTTTGTACTTCTTTTTGACTGTATGGTTCATTCGTTTTCTTTTTATTAAGTGTATTGGTTATTTTTCCTTGCATTTTCATAGGTTGTTCACTGTGTACTTGCTGTATTCGAACGATTTGTTGCCCATTCCTTGCTCTATTTTTGTGGTCCTTACCAATTACTTTTTATAATATGTACTTTAACCTTAGTCTGTATTTCATTTGAAATTTTATCCCGTTTGTTTTTCTTCGTTTTTGACGTTCATTGTTTGTACTTTTGCTCATGTAACCTCCCCTATGTAATACCCTCCCACGAGGGCCGTCAGGGGTATTATGAAAACATAAATAAATAAATAAATATGTCCTTGCTTCAGTTGTTTTGATTCCCTAGGATCACGTACTACTGAACCCTGCTTCTACACTACTGTTGTGCAGACAAGAAAACGTTGCGCAAGGAAAATGTGCAGTGATAAAGCCTCATGGACAAACTGTAAGCCCATTTGTTGTAAGAGGAGCTTAGTTTTGGCTTGTAAGCGTGTTTGCAGAGAGCAAATGGGGAAACGGGGGGGGGGGGTTGCTCAAAAAGGAGGGATTCAGTGGTGGCTGCTTTCATAATACTATCTGCATTTTGCAAGCTATCTTGGGTTGGTGTCTTTTTTTTCTCTTTCAGCGCGGTGAAGTAAGCGGTGACCCTTTTTTGCTAACGTAAGTCTTAGTTTCTGTTGTGCAACAATGTATCAAGAATTTCTTGTAGTGGTTACTCAGCTGCAGGAGAAACAGGACGTGGAATTCGGCTAGTTGGTACGGCGTCATCCTTAAATGCGCTGGGGTTTACCAAAACAAATTGGACAGCAAGGGCAGGACGACGAAGCACAGACTAGCAACTGCCCTCACCATAGCTATGACTCCAACCAGTCGGACAGTGGGTTGCACCTCGAACTTCCGGGCATGTTTCTTCCTGATAAATTCAGGGCTTCCGTCCGCACAAATCTTGTCTTCCCATGTTCCGGCGAACTTTTAAAAGACGTTTACACATGCGTTCTCCTTTCAATTCGGGTAAATCATAGAGTTTATGAATATCACCTAGAGTAAAAAGTGTCGCTGCGATCGCACGCCGCCATGGGAATTGTAGGTACTGTGGGAATGGGACTGGCAGCAAGTGGCTAGTGCAAAGGACTATGAATTAGGCTTCTCGGCTCTGAAGTGCTTGTTAGTTCTGTTTTCGGTATGCTTTTCTGTTTTCGGAATTCCACTTTCTGGCATTCAATGGCTGTCACAGATTTGTCTAAATAACCGCGTAATTAGCACTTAACGGATGTGCTCGCGTTAGCAGCGAGTTTCTTAAGATGAAAGGGGGACCACATGCAGCGACGGCGACAAGCGACGCGGAAAACGTAACTCAAAAGGTACAACAACAGAGTGCACTGGGTGACAGCCACAAGCGAAAAAAAATTAATGCACTGCCGCCAATGTCCTCTGTCGTCGTCGCTCGTCGCTACAGTTCACTGTATCGCCGCTGCCGCTCGCTTGTGGGCTGCTTCTGGCCGGCGAAACCGAGCGAGGGTCCCAAGGGCCTGTTACACCGCTTTATACCGCTTGCCGCCGCCGCCCACGCTACAGCCACTAAATCTACGCTAGCCCACACTATCCACTTTCTGCACACATTCAGGTAAGAATGTCACGTCGCTTGTCGCCGTCGCTGTGTGTACTTACCTCTTGAAGCATGCACTGCCTTGGCAGCCGCAATGAGGCAACATAGATAGCTACTCGACAAGACAGTACTTATTTGCCATTTAAAGCATTCATACAATTTTGTAATGTTTTGCGTGCGTGCTAGCAGACTTACGTGCGGTAATAGGCTTCGCTTCTAGGTCTATTTATATCTGATTGGACAAAACAAATAAATACGACGCGATTACATCATTCTTGCATCGCTATGTTGCACCTGCATCGCCTGCCAAAGCGTGTAACATACGATACTAACACTGAAGAAGAGGCAAATACACCAACCAAGGGCCTTTATTCGGAGCCAACTCGGCTCCTTCATCAGGGGTGAGGGCAATACTTCCACCCACGTCAAAAACGCCAGCCACTTTGTCGAACTTGTCTCCGAAGTGCCGATCGATCGTGGGGACAGACTTGCCTCTTTTGACGTCGTGTCGCTTTAAACCAGCGTCCCTGTTTCCCTGACCGTCGCAACCACCACAAGTGCCCTCGAGAACGACGACAGCCTGACTCCAGGACCTGCCTCAGCGTCGGCGAGATAACGCAACTTCTGCAGTTCTGCCTGCAAAGCACATATTTCTGCTACAAGCAGGAATATTTCAGGCAAGTAAGTGGAACTGCGATGGGGGCAGCTATTTTCGTGGCCACAGCCAACCATGTAATGGAAAAAATTGGAGGGACCGCTCTGGAAAATTTCCCCGAAAAGCCCATGGTGTTTCTCCGGTACGTGGAAGAATGCTTTTGTGTCATCAAAGAAACAACAGCAGACAACTTCCTGTCGCAGCTAAATTGGATTGAACTAGCCATCCAATTCACCATGAAAAAAGAAACGAAGAGCACCTTACCATTCCTCGACGTTTTCATAAAAAGACAGCCAGACGGACTAAATTTCACAGTATACAGGAAACCCACCCATACCGGCCGCTACCTGCAATTCGATTCCTGCCACCCAAATTCCCACAAATCATCTGTGGTCTCAGCTCTTTTACTTAGAGCCAGAACTATATGCTCAACAGAAGAGGACCGGAAGAAAGAAGAAAAAGCCGTAATCGCTCACCTGAAGAAAAATGGATACACGAGCAACTTCATACGACGCGTCAAACGCCGTCTCCCTCAGCCGGGCTGCAACCAAGAAAATTCCCCTGTACTGACGCCGCTGGTCAACAACCCCTCTCCTGTCTCCGCCGTCTGCCCCCCCACCCCCTCCGCACGCCGACCCACCCGTATTTCCCTCCCCTATGTTAAAGGAACGAGCGAAACATTATCCCGCATTCTTCGCAAGGAAGGCATTGTCATCTCTTACAAGCCAGTGTCAACTCTTCGACGGCTCATACCTCCACCTAAAGAGCGGCCGCCAAAAGAAAAATCCCAAGGGGTCGTCTACAACATTACTTGCCCACAATGCCCCGCTAGTTATGTTGGGGAGACCATGAACTTCCCGGAACACCTCCGCCAACACAAAAACGACGTTCGCAAGTCCTACACTCAGCGCAGTGCATTGGCCGAGCACTGCGAAAAATCTGACCACAGGATTAACTTTGACGGCGCGCAGGTGATTGGCACCGAAATCAATTACTCACAAAGGTTACTGTTATGGAACGGGACGCAGACGCGAGGCCATCGCTGAGACAAACCCAGGTTTATTATTCTTCCTCCTCTAGCCCCTGATGGCCGTGATAGTAGGCGGTCGCCCTCCTCGACTTCCATAATTCCGCAACATACGTCGGCGGTCGCCCTCCTCGTCTTCCATAATTCCGCAACATAGTCCCACCCCCGACGATGACACTAGTGGGTAAGTTCAGAAAAGGTTAGTATAGGTTCTGCCATAGATGGGTGGTCCAGTGTCATTCCTTTGAAGACGACAGGTGGCAGTTTGCGCCTGCTTTACCCTCCATCGATGCTTCGAGGCTCGATGCCTTCTTCTGGATACTTTCTTTGGTAGGGCGGGGCCCCAAGTTTTGCTTGGGTTGGGCTGTCTTATAAATGATGCAGTAAAGTTAGTCCTCGAGTGAGCATGTACAAATCGTGTTCGGAATGCAGCCTGAACCTTCTGGTCAGTGGTGCCCTTTTCTTTTCCTGTTCGCCTACGATGTTCTTTTCTGCGTACTGGCTCAGTTTTAACCACTTGCATCTGTATCGTCGCAATGGATCTGCGTTTTCTGTTTTCTAGCGGTCGAGCGGACGCTTGTCTTTCCCGTGCTTGAATTCGCTTGTTCAGAAACTTACTGCCGAGCCACTCGTTTCGTAACGCTGGCCCACGGGTGAATGTCTTCTCGTTGCACGCGGGACACCTGTCATCCCTTGACTTCATCTGAGTTTTGCGCGTGCGCGATGGCCTTTTGGGCTTGGCCCCGAGAGCATACGAGTCTGGGATGGTATTTTCCTCACTTGGGCGGAATGGCACGGCGCCGGCTGCTTCGTCGAATTCGGTATTGCTTCTGCGTCCCGCGGCCTGGTTCACCGACGACGTTGCAAATGTAGGGGCGCTGTGCTGCTCCGTCCTCTCTTCCACTAAAAACGACGAACTCGCGGTTTCAAAAGCAGCCCTTGTTGCGAAGGAGAGGACTGCGCTAGCCGCGTCCTTTTTCTGGGAGGTGCCACCTCTGAGAGGCCCCTGATTCTTTTGAGGTGGCGACAAAGTCTTCATCACGGTTCCCGCCTTCCTCAAAGTTTCCTCAGAGATTCGCTCTTTTAGCGAAAGCTTAGCGCGACTGACCATGTACGAGTACTCGTCGGCCTCTTCTAAGTCCTTTACGAAGCTGTCAAAGTCGAAAAGGTTCTGAATCACCCCGTCCAGCTTTCGAAGTTGATCCTGTTTTTCTTCTACCTCACGGCACAAATCCATAAGCATACTGATATTCGGTGTTGACGATTGCAAGGCACGAAGAGTTGTACTGGCTAATTCAGTTATGTCCACCCGGAGGATGGCCTGCGAAATTCGAAGTCTTTCTACGACCTGCCAGTCATCAGAACCAGGGAGCGCAGCAAAGCAAGGGTCGGGATTGTCCGATGGGTTGGGCGCATCTCCGGGTTCTAGGTGGGGGGTGTGCGTCCAGCACGCAGCCATGGCAGGCACCGTTCAAGGGTGAGGCCTCCGAATTGAGAAGATCCGACGTACCTGAGGCCACGCACTGCCTTGAAGGCGTTGCGCTGTGAAGTCCGCTGCTCCGTCGTTCCCGGGTTTCGGCACCCGAAATGTTATGGAACGGGACGCAGACGCGAGGCCATGGCTGAGCCGGACCGAGGTTTATTATTCTTACTTCTCTAGCCCCTGATGGCCATGATAGTAGGCGGTTGCCCTCCTCGTCTTCCATGATTCCGCAACAGTTACTCCTTGAGTCCTGGCACATACAAGGGAACCGGCAAGGCCTGAATAGATCCCTCGGAGCCCTTCCCACCATCTACGCCCACGGCCTCCGACGCGCAAGGGCAAGATTCCAGTAAGAAAAAAGAAAAAGGAGACACCTATATAACCGCTGCTCTTGTTGTACACAGTCACCCCTGATGAAGGAGCCGAGTTGGCTCCGAAACGTTGGGAACGCTTTGAATAAACGCCCTTGGTTGGTGTATTTGCCTCTTCAAGTTTAACCCAACCAGACAGAGTTCTGTCGAAGATGTTCACATTCAAGATAATAACTCTGTATTGAGAGGAAGCAAGAACACAGTTTAAGACCATCTAAATAATTCTTTTCAGCTAACTATTAGACAAAATCGAAGAAAACCTCACCCAATTCGGCGTATGTAATAATTGAAAAATATATCCGGGACAGCCCGCTGTATCTGGCGGCGTGAGCCAAAGGCAGGACTTCTGCTTTTTTTTGCTTTGTAACAACCAAATTTGTTTTGCAAGATAAGCTCGCTAACACAGTGTCTTGTACAAAATAAAATTTGTCAACAGCGGCACTTTTGGTAGCAGTTTTTTAAACAAAGAACTGAAACTAAATCGTGGCAAACTGTTCGCATGGCGACGCAGTGAAACATCCCCCTCGCGAGGGGCACGATCAAATGCAGAGCATTTCCGTGGGGCGCACGACGTTAAGTAGTTTGCGTTACGTTATTTTTTTGCACTTGTGGCAACTACTGACGAGAGAGCGCTCGTCAGCAGTAAAATTGGCAGCCTCGGCGCACGTTGAGTCCGAGAAAGGGGAGAGAGTGTCCTTGAAACGTGCCTGGGCGCGCTATCGAATGTTGATCGCGCCGATAGCGAAACGTCTGAGCCGGGCATGTCGAGGCGAGCGATGCGGACAACTACGGAAGCCAAGAACGGGTGACATCGTGAGTTAAAGAATTGCTCTGCACTTAAAACTCAATTTGCGTAGTCACAAAGTCGTTGCCGGCCATGCCACGCCGAACTTCCGGCCGAACTACACACTATGGCGGAACCCATGGAGGCGTAGAGCGCTTTCGCCGAATGACGTTGACGCTAGCGCCAGATTCCACTCTAGGTGAGCTAGTGAGAAACTCTATGGGCAAAATGGAAGAAAGACTTTGTCATGATACCTGACACGCCGTGGTCGAGGGTGCTCTCACAGAGGGCCGTGATGTGATGCCGATTCAGCCGGATCTCCCTACAGGTGTCCACACGCAGAAGTACACGTAGTTTTCTTGCTGTCCTCTCGGTTGGAGCCACCTGCCCCGGCATTCCTGTTAGCATTGGTGTAGTCACACTATTCGACAGTGTCTATGTTACTATGTGTGTATCATGACTTGCTTCGGCGATTGTATCAACTACAAAACGAACACATTGAAGGGGTGGGACACTGGGGACGTGCATCGGATTTGTCGCGCTCTCCGCCGTTTCCGCTCGCGGTGGCCGCCTCTGAAGACACTGTTCTGGTACGGTCGACTGTCCAAAGCCCAAAAAAGCAGTGTTTCCGGCTAAGTTGGTCGCTACGACAACCTCGACGCACGTTTCTGCACAACTGTCTGCTGGGCGGGTTGTGTCGCTTTTGTGCACATGACTGAAAACGCGACATGACTCTTATGCCTCCTTTTACGTCCGTCGACGACGCTGGTTTCCAGCGACTGAGAGATCTCCGCACTGTGGCCTAGGTGCTGTTTGCACAAACCTTTCCACGGACAGTTGCATGCGAAAATGATGCATGCATAGGAGCATCACTGAAGGCAAGTAATTACTGCTTCGATTTTTTCACCAAAATTTCCGTGGGCTTGGAACTAAATCAGCTGAGTTTTCTTGTAATGTTGTTTCAACATGTCCTGTTATCAGTGTGACAGAGATTTGGTTGTGCCCTGACATTAATTCCACTTCCCTTTTCAATTTAAATTGTCAATATTTTCTGCTAGACTATGATCCTTCCCACGGCAAACAAAGTGGTGGTAGTGGTGTGCTTGTTGTCATTCATAATACGATAAACTGTACACGCCATGTCGACCTTGAAGAAGATCCTGAGTCAATCTGGTTAGAGGTCCTGTGTTCTCGGGGTGAACGCCTCTTGCTATGTACCTATTACATATCACCCGAGATGCATCCTTCTAACTTCAAAAATACCCTAAATTCCATTGAAACTATTGTAACGTCTCACAGTATTTACAAAATTCTTATGTCTGGGGACATCTCCGTTCCTGGGGTTTCATGGAACACTTAGATAATTAATCAGGCATACTATCCCATACTTCAGCAGTGTTACATTTTACTAGGTCTTGTTTTCTTTTCCTCATTACTGCAGTGTAACTTCGCTAGGAATTAATTAGGAAATGTTTTATACTTGTGTGACTAATTGAGAAGCCACCGATGTTTTTCACAGCTTTATTGACCAGGCAAAGCTTGACAAGTTTCAAACACCTCTACAGATTTCATTGTGTAACGTATCTCCTCTCCACCACAGCCCTCCTGTTAGCCTATCAGAAAGCAGTGGTTAAACGTGTATTCGTTGTTCTAGACGTCGCTAAAAGCATTTCACGTTCTGAAGAAATTGGCTAGTTTTGTAGAAAAATTAACGCACAAAAAGCAATATACTGCACGGTACGGCCACGAAATCAGGGCAGAACGAACAGGGCGCACCCATGGCTGGTGTGAATTGAGGTCATTAATGGATTCTTGCGTGAAGTCGAGCTGTGTTCCCGCGGTCTCCGATGGACATTTAAATCTGAAGTTTAGTAATAAAGGGACACTGAAGTAAACTTGCCAAGCTGCTGTTTTTTTCTTGCACTGCATTAAACAGCTCAAATACACACACCTTTCATTAATTATCCGGTCAATAAGCCACCACTTATATTATAAAGCCCAAAATAGGAAAAGCTACCATGCGCGATCTGCGGTGGCCGCACAAACTAAAGCAGTGACGTCCATACAAGGTGCTACCTGGTTGGACGATGTCCAAGATTGAAATTATAGCAGTTATGGATTCCGTTCTGCGAAATGACATGCTTGGCATCCGATGACTGCTCGCTGGGCATTTTCAATATCTCAGTAATCTGCATACCGCGCTTCTGCCATTTTCGACTGTAAAATACGTCATATGTAAGCCTACCAGCATGGCTTGGAATCGTAACAATGACTAGCCGAGATATACACATACGCTGAAATGCGATGCGGTTTCCCCCCGCCTTTGAAGATTGCCTGGCTCGTGCCTGTATCGTAAGAGGCGCGTTCGCACAAGGCCAGCGGTCGGCTGATTCGGCACTGCCCGAAAGCAGTCAATGCTTATGGCAACACCAGGCTAACGAGAACTCACCAGAGCGTCAGTGTTAGTCTGCACTCGTTCTCGGAACTCTCTCGTGGAGTAATACACGTTACAGCGCGAAAATAGTTAATTAAGTATAGAAAACATTACCATAACACAAATAAATTAACTAAAAAGCACGCGCTATCAGGAAATCGAAACTGCAAATTGCGAAAAAAATGCACCGAGTGCTCCAGACCACTCGGCCATAACCCGGCGCTGCATAGGCGGAAATACACAGTATGTAACGTTTTTATTTAGTTTGAACCTTCCAAGTAGCTGAGGCGAGTGTTTGTAAAATAGCGCTCGTGCAGTAAGTGAACCCAAAATTTCCACAATTATCTCATCTTAAGAGATTGACTTCATTAGGGGGGAAAGCGTTCGCAAATGTGTGGTCGTGCCGCAAACCGCTGTGCTAGGTGTCTCAGAGCAAAAAGTGCTTCCCGCACCTTGGGTTTATGTTTTACGACAAAAGTAGTCTACAAACTAGCCAACTAAATGTACTTTCTTTCAGGCACAAACATGTAATGGCCTAGTTTCAAGTGAGTGAAGAAATTGCGATGACCTGCCGGGGACGGCCGACTAAACGCCTTGCCCACTGATTCTGCCGGAGGGTCGGCTATCCCCGCAGTAGCGTAGTCGAGCCGAGCCATCTTCTTTTCACGTCATACAAACCTTCATAGGAAATCGGCAAGGAGGACGCAGAGAGGAGGACGGCATTTCGGAATTGATTTTTCTACTGAAGAAAGTTTCTTAAACACAGCGAGTGCGGGTGGTCAAAACATGGCCTAGAGACACTACAATTTGCTGTAGTAATGCAGCATTGCTTACAAATAATTTCAGCACCCCTTTAACAATCCGTTAGTTGACTCGGAAGTGCGCAAATTCGGCGTACTCCATTGTCGTAATCGAAACGTATGAGACACACTGGTAAAAGGCGCGAAGCATATAAAAGTTTAAATTTCACTTAAAAACAAATCTCGGTAACTTTTTTTCGATAATGCGAAGCAAAGCCCGGGCCTCCAGGTTGCGAAGCGGGCCCGCATCCCCATCTCCATGACAGATGAGTGGCTACAGCTGACGAACGGTGGACGCAGTGAATAAACAATGGCCTTTGACTAAGAAAGGGAGATTAGAGATTATGGTACTTTGACCTCCTTGAGTAATTTCGGCATGAAAATAACAGCAGCGCAATGAGGTGATTAGGAAATTGACTTCCCCCTGAATGTCCATTGCACTAGCCATGAGAATTTTTGTGAAGTTAGGCCTAACTGAGAGCCTAACAAAGGCGATTGGCCATGCAACGCTCTCATAGAGAGAGAAAAAACTAATAGACGCAATGAAGAAGGTATTACTGTGAACATGAATGAAAACGTGATTTCAGCACTCCCCACACCGACATTCACTCTCACACGGCTTCCCCAGGCAACGTCGCAGCAGTCGCAAGAGGTCAAGAGGCACTAGAGCGCTTCATAGACTACCGGGACAAGGGTTTGGCAGTCGTGCTCGACTGATTTTTACCATCACTACGCCAAAGAGAACGCATAGGTGTTGACAAAATTGTTCTCTCGGTACAGTGACGCCATGCGGCAACACCGTGTAGGGAAGGCGATTGAAAACAGAGCTTTTGGCGAGATACCGAGTAGTATATGGACAGCTCGCGCCGCGTATCCTCTCCTTTTGAAAGCGGAACCAAAACATTCATGGCTTTTTACTCGCAGATGCGCTCGCTTCATGTTGTCTTCAGCATTTTGTTTATTGCAAACTTTATTCTTTCTCTCCCGATGTTTGTTTTACGCGGTAGCATCAGGGAAGGACGCAGATCAGGGAAAAGCTGCAAGAAAGCTCGCATTACGACTCTTTCTAAGCACTGCTTGGGATGTAGTGAACACTAAAGCATCACTGCAACACACTCGAACGTGTCTCCATTATCATTATCATCCTTTTCGTTTCCTTTTCTTCTGGCATACGTAGATACTCTTCGATGCAGCTCCCCCTTCTACACACTAAAGCATAGGCCGCCCTTTATAATGAAGCTCATTCTAACCTCGTTCTGATTTCCAATCGTTCGCACTCCCCGCGCGGAATCTGTAGCGACAGCGCCGTACAATAGCGAGTTTCAATTCGTAGCCGCATGGCTTCACTACTGTTGCCCACCAAGCAACGCGGACATTTCGTAGAACCGAAATTTGCTACTCACTCAATTGCTATTTCGACAATTACCGCTCACAAATCCCTTTGGCAAGCTAAGTAGATGTTCCTAACATGCTCATCTAAGTCCGATGACACAGCGCATTAACTAAGTTCAATTTCTTACAAATATAGCCAAGAATACATCTTGCATGTCACCACAATTTGCGTGATTTTCTTTTAAACTCAATAAGTTCACGTACTTTGTTAATGGTAGCTTCTCCGAAAATTTGGCATCACTCAGAGCGCTATATTACTTGTACATCATTAAGCGGTCGGTCCTCTTATGGGCCAAGAGGACTGTGATTTGGGCGAGTTGGTGAATGTTCATGATTGACAATCCAGCGCGCGAAAACACGGCACAAAAAAGAACGAGAGTTAGACAGGACAGCGCTGTCAGGACAGAGAGTTAGACAGGACAGAGAGTTAGACAGGACAGGACCTCTTATGGGCAACGTCTTGCTAACGGCGCCGAAATTTCGGCGTACAAAGAACTGCAGTGCTATTGCACTGACATGTTGAGCGTTTGGCGCTATTCGCCTTTACGACCCCCCGCCCGCCCCTCCTGTCCTCCGACCGAGGGATGGTAGGATTGCGACGTTGCTTTTGTTTCTAAGCGCGACGCCAGTTTCTGTTAACATTAAGCGCGAAACAGCATTACCATGGCTCCAGTTCCGCTCAGGAAACATTCAACGTTCCCTTGCAGCGACCCCCTGAATTATTCGTTTCAGTTCCCCCGTTTCTCTCGGAGAAAATTTCGAAATGCCAAAGCCTCGCAGGAGTGACCCTTAACAAGGATAATTGCGCGCAATACACCGCGGACTCGTGCGAAACAAGTCTTCACCAATTTGATTACGACGAGAGCAGCAACTACCGAGAAATCATTAACTACGTCCCCCCGGGAATGCTGAAGGTCGCTAGAACAGCCCAATGTTTGGAGTGCTAACTTATCTGGAATAAATAAATGAATAAAATCTTCAATGAGCACAACAGGCGCTGTTGCTAGGGCATCCAAACTGTGAAGACAGAGAGAGAGAACAAACTTCATTTAGCGACCCAAGTGTGAGCCGCGGCGTTGCATGAGTATTCGGTGAAAGGAGATGTTCCACGGTCCCCCGACGGGGGCGGGTATCCCCTGGATGCGGCTGGCTGCGCCGGCCCTTTTCACCACGTCAAGATGGAACTTAGGGCCCTTGCTGGTCAACCACGGCGTCCACTTTTGCGTAGAGGCACTGGGGATGGGTTGCATGTCTGGTGTTCTTGTCACTCCCACACCTAATGGTATAAGGTGAACAGTGATCATCATCATCAGCAGCATCATGATCAGAGACCTTACGTCCACTGCAGGACAAAGGCCTGTCCCATTGACCTCCAACCGCTCCTGCCCTGCGCTGCTTGATTCTGCAGTTTAACCCCGAATTTCTCTATTTCATCCCTCCAGCGGGTTAACGGGCTTCCCTTCCTTCTATTCCCGTCTCTTCGTATCCACTGTGTTACCTTAATTCTCCACCGGTGGTCGCTTCGTCTCACTACATGGCCAGCTCGAGCCCATTTGTTTTTGTTTATTTGAACTACGATCTCTTCTACTCTAGTTTGTTCGCAGATTTAGGTAGCTGGTTTTCTGTCTCTGATGTGTTATTTCTAACACTATTCAGTCCATAGTCCGCTGAGCCGACCTATGTTTGTTTCACAGTTGTTTCGTAAAGTGCCAAGTTTGAGCTCCGAATGTCATCACTGGCATAATGCACTCGTTGTAGATTTTACTTTTGAGTGACACGTGTAGCTCATTTTTGATTACTTGGGAATGCTTGGTGAGGGCTGCCCTGCCCATACCTATATTGCACCGAATTTCTGCATAGTGATTGGGGTCAGCACTAACCGTCTGTCCGAGGTAGTTATATTTTTTAGTTCTTCTGCGTTTCCTTTCATGCGTCGAAGAGGATGTTTTTGGTATGCTTATTCTTTATTGCTTTAGATGTATTCAAAGTTATTTTTAGCCCCATGAACGTGCTTTCTGATTGTAGTTTCTCAAGCATTGTTTGCGTGTTTTCTGCAGTCTCACTCAGCAAGACTATGTCGTACGCAAGCTTCAAATGGCTCAATTATTCTCCAGTAATCTGTAATCCTACATTTTCCCAATCAAGCCTTCGAAATACCTCCTCTAGATATGCTGTCAAAGCCTTTGGCTAGGTGGCATCTCACTATCTTAATCCCTTTTGAATAGTAAATTTATCGCTTTCCCTATTAAGGGTTATCCTGCCAGTGCATTCTTTATATATGTCTTGCAGAATTTATGTAGGTTTCCTCCATTTCCAGGTCTTTTCGTGCATTTTGCAAGGCTGTGATGACTACGGAAGCAAACGCTTCCTCATGAAGTATAAATGCCACGTAAACTGGTTTAGTGTATTCTGCGTATTTTTCAATTACTTTTTTGACGACTTGGATGTGATACTTGGTTGAGTACCTTTCCCTAAACCCACCCTGCTCGCTGTAACTATAATTTTGGTAAAAAGCTTTTAAATTGACGGTAGGCTGAGGGGTCTGCAATTCTTGAGGCCTTCGGAGTCTTTCTTATTATGAATCGGATTAATTAATACTGGCTTTTTTAAGGCTATGGACACTTTTTGAGTCTTTAAGCATTCCGAGAATAGTACAGCGAGCAAGCTTTTCCTGTACAATAAAATTTTTCCCCTTCGAAAGATCTTCGGTTATGCCATCGTGAAGAGCAGCTTTTCTTATTTTGATGCCTTTGAGAACCTTTCCAACTTCCTCTTTTTGTATATCGCAAGTTGAGCTTGTACTTGCAGTAGTTCCCCTACGTCTGATGTCGCTGGCATACAGCCTGGTGTAGAACCGTTCCGCTACCTTTATTATCACGTCTAAGTTGTGCGTAATCTTATCCTGCTCGTCTCTCAGCGCGAACATCCTGTATTTGCCGATGCACAGTTTTATAGTTGGCAACGTTATTTTTTTGCTTTCAAGATTCCCCTTATTTGCAGCGTTTTGCTCCACCCGTGTCATGTTATATGCACAAATGTCGCTTGCTTTACATGTGTTAGCCAGTTTCGAATGGTCGGGTAATTCAATCCGGCCCGCTGTACCTAACACTTTCATGTGTTTATTTTCTTCTTTTTGTAGTTTTTGTGACACCAGTGTAACCCCCTTTACGCTATGTAATACCCTCCTAGAGGTCCTTTAGGTTTTTTTTAAATAATAGAAATAAATAAATGTTCTTACGTTCAGCAATTAGCCCTTTCGTTTTCTTTGTTAGTTTTCCAATTTGTTGGCTGCATGCTGTTTCTGCCACAGCTGCTGCTGATTCACTGAGTGCCGATGTTAGGTTGTCATTTAGCCGTTCTACACTGACCCCGTTCTGCTCGTTCTGAAGCGCGAATTTCTTTTGAAGAGTTATTGTAAACTCCTTCGATCTGGCTGTGACTGGCTGCATGCGGGGTTTCTTAGTTCTCTTGACTTTCTTTTTTTTTCTCTTTTGGGATTTAGCCTTACCTTGCATCCAACCATCCTATGATCGGTGCTCTTAACCTTACATAGCACCTCTACGTCTTGCAAAATACTTGGGTGCTCACTTAAAATTAGGTCAATTTCCTTTCTTGTACCATCGCAACTTTTTATGTCCCTTTCCTATGCTTTCGTTTGTAGGCGGATTTTTAATCAACCTCGGGTTATTTCTCTGCCTAACCTACCAGTCTATCTCCCAGACTGTTGCGATTGTCTATTCCGAAGTTTCCCGCTCACCTCTCTCCCTTAGATTCTTACCGTCCTTTGCGTTCAAGTCTCCCATAGCATTCGTGAGGTACGTTGTTTGTTTCTTCATTGCTGATTCGATGTCCACGTAGAAGCTATCTACGGCGTCATGATCATCCCGGGTTGTTGGCACAAAGGCCTCTACTATCTTTTACATGTATCGCTTGTTTTTCTGGATCCCAACACCCGCGACTCCCTCGCTAATGCTTAGCTAGCTCTCTGTAAACAAATGTCCAACCCCGTGTTCTCTCTCCTCTTGGTGTGCAGTGCAGCACCAAATATACCGGGTAGTGAGCTGCACAAAGCCTTCTCCTGTCCTTCTAAGTTCGCTTAACCCTATAATTTACGACTTACTGTCCGAAAGCTCCCCAGTAGTGCAGAGAAGATTCCCTTACTAGACAAGATACATGCTTTAAACGTTGCCAGAGACAAGTTCTAATGGCGGCCTGTTCGAACCCCAAGATTCTTAGCACCTTCTCCGGTATTGCTGTTCTGTTCGCCGCCATGGACAGGTGTTTTACAGCTGCTGGGGCCTGAGGGCCGAGAGTTGAGTTGATTAGACATGGCAGGTGGCGGCCAACCACTACACCGGGTTACCAGATCCTTCTCTGTCGAGGGAGGAATTTTTATGTCTCCAAGAGCTTTCCTTGCATGGCTGAACCTTTGTAGTGTAGCCCCTTTAGTTACCCGTATTAAAGGCTACTTCCGGAGCAGGCAGCACACCATACCTGCATGCCCTGGTTGGGTTCATAGAGCCAGAAAAAAAAAGGGAGGAAGTGGGAGAAGCTTCCCGTGAACGATGTTGCCGCGCACGCCTGCCATGCTATTGGGCCAGCGTTTGTCAACTTTGCTCTTTATACGAGCCACTCTAAAGGAATAAGCTGAAACACTGGCTTACGGGTGAGATCCAGTGACGTCTGGTCGTTGGAAAGGTAAGCCACTCCCATGCTCAAGTGCATAGCTACAAAACAGACATTAGTTTGAAGCTTACCTGGCCAACATGGCCACTGATGTTGAATTAGAGTCCTTCCTCACAATTTAAATACGTACTATTAAATGCCGAAAACTGTTTATCGTTCGTAGCGCCAACAACAGTGACCTTTTCACAGGGATGCGGAATAGTTAAGCAATCCTGTGCTTAATGAAGTACGGAAGCATGGGAACAACGAGATCTGTGCAGAGACTATTTCCGTATTTTCTACATAAAAACCAATTACATATCTAGGTAGCCCCTGTTCTTGCAGTCACTAGTCCTTCTAGAAGAATCCTGAGCCGTAATTACCGGCAGAGAATAACAGAATGCTATTTCAATATGAATTGGGTTTTACGTAGCAAGCATTATAGAAGGTAACCTTTAATCTGGGAATAGCTTCACAGGCCCTCATTAGCCTCGGGCAGTTCCGGCAAGCAGGGAAGTGGACATGTGCGCAGTTGGACAGTACCACCGAAAATAACACAATAAAAGAGAAAGCATTTTCTTCGTACATTCTCTGTTTTCCAAATACACGCGACAAAAAAATGATCAGTTCATTTTCTATCAAATAGGTAAACACGCTGTGGAAGAAACGAGCCCAAAGCCGTCATACGGAAAGGAAATCTCTATTTACATCATAGTGAATTCCTTATACTCCAAACATGGCGTCCGAACGTGGCTCGTCTTCTTTCTCTTCCTTTCTGTCACCCGGTTGGTCCGTCCTCCTCTTCCTCTGGGCAGTTTTGATTCATCCTAGGAACAAAATGTAGCATCCTCCCCACCCCACAGATAAATGAAGTTAACCAGTTACCCGTGAATATCCGAACCCCAAGGTCTTATGAGTGCCTATCTGTCAGATAATAGACCGCACAGGCTCCGAGCCCGATATAGATTGAAGCCGTTCCTCTCAAATCCGCTGAAGCAGTCATGTGGCTAGAGTGCCGCAAGAGCCCGTCTTTTGGGCACACGACGGGAGTTTCGGTGCATACGCCATATCCAGTTTGCAATTCGCATCCCGTCTTCTATGGTTTGGAACTGTAATGCGAATTTTTGCCTATATATTCACAGGGGCCTCAGGCAAGTTGTTTAGCGCCTTCCCCGTCTTTGTGAAGGTTTGTGTAACTGGAGTCTACATGTGTGATTCAATCTTGCCACCCTTCCAACAACACCCGTTGTAGCCTGTTTTATTAAACTTGCGACGTGCATTATGGGCAATGGCAGTCTGTGAACCTTTGAAGAATCTGGGGTCGTCCACTACAAGTGTCGCATCTCTACCTTATACTTCCGCAGGACCATCAGTTGTATTTACATGCTTGGGAACTTTGGCTTCACAAGCAAACTATGTTACTTGCCGACATTTCTGGGGACTCTTCAGGTGAACTTGAGAGCAAGGAATCTTCAGTTTGGATGTCCAGTGTAGCAGGGGAACGTGACATAGACCCGCCTTTCGCTTGTGATAAAAAATGTGATGGGAGCGAATGTGCGGGCGCGTGTATTCCTTCAGCAGCGTATTGAACATCAGGTGGTTCGTAGCACATCTTAGTCAGTAAAAAATTACATCATCGCTTCGTAGGGGAACCCTGAGAAGTATGCAAAGCAGCCATGGGGTCGATTCAAGTGCCCATTAGTTTTCAGTTCGTCGGTTCCGTTAGGTTGATGTACGTAGCTACTGTTATATTTACAGTTTGGTTTCCATGGTAACTACGACACTTTTCACTTACTGGAACTACTAAATGGGAAATTGCTTTGAGCCCATAGCTGTTTCGCATACTACTCAGGGTTCCCCTACGGGAAGATGGTGCAATGTGATTAGATGCGACGGGGCTATGTCGCGCCCTTGTCGTTGTTGCGCCGTGCACACCCCCACTGCGCATGGTCGGCTTGCTGAACGCCCGGGGGTGTCTTACCCTTTAATGGCTCCTGGAGTGACAGTGTTACCGGTGTCTTCCTGGGCCGGCCCGAGATGAGCCGAGTATGCACAGTGGGGGTGTGGACGGCGCCACGACAAGGGAGGGACATAGCCCCGATCATGAGATGCTGGAGCGACAGTGTTGCCGGTGTCTTCCTGGGCCGGCACGAGACGAGCACGCTTCCCCTTAAAGGGCTCCTGGAGTGGCAGTATTGCTGGTGTCTTCCTGGGCTGGCGGATGGATGGATGACGGACGACGGAGCCGAGAGCAAGAGATGCTTTGCATCTAAAAACTCTGAAGTTGCCGATACCTTCAACCTCTTCAAGATCTTGCACTGTACATTGGTGCCAGCCTCGCCTTTTAACCGATGGTACAACTGGCTCAATATGTCCGTTATCATGTCTTTGTGTTCAATGTTGGTATTCACCTCTTGCTTGAAGTAGTATACGTTTATAAACAGTTCAATTTTTTCATTGAACCAGCTTAACGAAACAACAGTTTTTTGTAATTGGCGCATGAAACTCCTCAACCAAACCCACCGAACACTGGAATTTACATCCAAGCCTAATTTCTCTTTTACGTTGCTGTGCAGTTCTCGAGCCATTATCCTTTCTTGGTCCCCTTTTGCCTTTAGTTCTTCAAGCACCATACTAGGCGTTGTGAGATTTCACTCATGCTGTCGAGGAACATTCAAACCCCGTTATAGCGAATTGCAATATGCGCCACGATTAGTTCGATATAACCAATAGCTCGAAATAGCCGAACCCACCAATAACGAGTTTTTTGTTACGAGTTCACTGTACGTGGGACCCCCTACCTCCACCTCCTCCTCCGGCTATCCCGCATGAGAAACGAACATAATAAAGTATCCCATTACCATACACAAAACTACCTTTATTGCAAGCATTAAAGCTACTTTCCGCTGTAGCTACCTACTTTTTAAAAAGCGTGATTCTTGTTTTCACTTTTGTTTTGGCGGCGTCAACTAGCACAGCATTTTCTACATGAGACATCATTTTCATCAATTGCAGTCCGTGTCCTTTAATATCGAAGCAATATTGGTGGAGCACATTGACTGCCGAAAGCGCTTCATTAAGAATCGGACGGCTTCCCCTCGCGACATCCCCCGCCTCTTCGGTGCTTCCAGCAGCGCCAACAGCCTAACAATCGGCTAACAGCCTAACAATCGGCTACGGTGTCGGGGTCCGAGGGGCTCACTGTAAGGGCAACGTCATCGTCGACACTCAGGCAATCCGCGAAGAGTACTCCTTTCAGCACAACATCGGGAACGTTGGAGGGGTCTTCCCACAGTTCGCCGATGCTTCCATGTTGGGCCGGACTCGCTCACTGGCAGCGTTTAATCATGAGTCCGTCGCGTCATTAACAGTTACGGAAAGTGCCGCAACTCACGTCGCTCCATGGGAGGCTCGAAATCTCCATGGCAGCCAATCAACATCTCGATCGCCGCTCTGAGACCATGCATTTCGGCGGAAGTTTCAGGCACTCCGAGTTCGCTACATCAGATGTGTACTCCGTTTTGAGGAATATGTTTCCACTGTATTTTCGTAATTGATCTTTCTTTTTATTTATTTATTCAGGTACCCCTAAGAGCCTCCGCAAGAGATTATTACATAGTGCGGGGGGGGGGGGATTCCCAAACATCAAACAAACAAAACATGAATGGCTGCTAACAAAATTCACAAATTATAAATATAGAAAAACGCAAGCAATAAGAACTTCTCAAACACATAATTACAAAACACATAACTACAACATCACATTACTACATAAAAGAAGAAGGAAATCATATGAAAGCAAGAAACAAAGATGATTAGGTCGCATCATTCCTTAAAGAAGTCTTGAGATTTTGTTATGTTAGCTTCAGTGGCGATGTGGTGGGGTAAGTAATTCCATTCTACTATTGCGCGTGGAATGTATGACGTTGCGAACGCAAATGAATGGCACGTGATATGCTTAACTTTGCAAGAATGATCATGCCGTAAAAATGTAACAGCGGGTGAGTGAAAGAAGTCGTCGTGAAGGCGGTCGTGGTGATACAATTTATGAAGAAGTGTTAAGCGAGCATGTTAGCTGTGAAGCGATAATGAAACCAACTCGGCCTGGTTTTGTAGGGCAGTGACGCTTACGTATGGTCAATAATCAAGAAAAACAAAACGAACAGCACGGTTTTGCAGGGATTCAATGTCGCGTATAATGTATTCTTGACTTAGATCCTAATGACAGATGCATATTCTATTTTAGGGCGGATAAGAGTGAGGTATGCTTGTTTTCTAACGTGTGATGGTGCCTGCTTTAGGTTATGTTTTATTACGCCTAGTGCACGATTGGCTTGTGCGAGCGTCTGATTAATATGGTTATGTCATGTTAAGTTTGATTGAAAATGCACTCCAAGGTACTTGTAAATATGAAGTAGTTCCACTGTAGGGTTGTTTAGCAAATACGTAGTTGAAATTCTAGAAGAAGAACGGGTGAATGACATGAACTTTCTTTTATAAAGGTTAAGAGTCATTAGCCAATCAGAACCCCATACGTTTATTGTGTCAAGGGCAGTCTGAAGAGCCCGGCGGTCAGCGTCATTTGAGATGTTACGATATCTTACGCAATCATCGGCAAAGGGCCTTGCTCTACATGTTAGACAATTAGGTAAGTCATTGATATAAACTAGAACGAGGAAAGGGCCAGGGGCACTGCCCTGGTGCACCCCAGACGTCATCTGCACAAAAGTCGAATTTGAGCTGTTAATGAATGTAATCCAGAAGGGTATCATGTTGGGCTTGTTCGTGGTCAGATAAATAGGAAGGAACAGCGCACATTTTGACCACGGACAGGGCTTGTGGTGTGTAATTCTGTCTGTCCCTCGTCAAAGTGTGCCCTGTTCCTTCCTATTTAATCGATGTAAACTGAGTTCGGGAGGATAGAAAATCTGTTATCCATCTTAAGATGTCTTAGTTTCAGTAGAAGTCGGTGGTGAGGAACACGATGGAAAGCATTATAAAAGTAAAAAAATGGCGTCATCCTGATTACTGGCGTCAAGAGGTGAGTGTAAGTCATTAGTAAAACCGGCGAGCTGTATGTCACATGAGTAACCCTTGCGAAAACCTAGCTAATATTTCCAAATAACTTTGTGTTCTTCAAGGTATCGGATGATGTGGAAATGTATGATATGCTTCAATTGTTTACAGATCGTATTAGTTAAGGAAACGGGCCGGTAATTTACGGTGTTGTGCGATCGCCTGAATTAAAAAAATCATTGAGCAGGACTGCCCCAACCATGTGCACTTATACGCTCATGTTGGAAATTTCCTTATCTGATCTTTATGAACCGAAGCTATGCCAAATGAAAGTGTTGCCTTAAAGCAGAAAACGCTTTGGAGCCAATCTCGCTTTCCTTGATAGTTGTACTTCCGGAAGTTTGCTGCCATTATGAAGTACTACTAAAATACAGCAGCAAGGCCTCTGGCGTGGTAACTGCGAATTCCTCCAGGCTACCTTGAGCAGCAAGCCAAGAGACAACCATAATTTAAACCGCGTTCAATGCCCTGAGACAGTCAAATATAAAACCTCTGAAGGAGACCACATTTTACAGAATTTAAAATGTATAAGTTGCACTTTTTGCTGTTAGATCTCCTGTACATCATTTGTGTGCGTACCCAGTGGTATGTCTATGCGTTAAAGTATTATGCTCAAAGACAGCAAATACCAATAACACTTCCGGGTAATCGGCGCCTTCACGTGGCAAAGAACAGAAACATACTATGGGGAGAGCTAAGATTTCTTTTATGAAGTAAGAATGCGTGAGCGTCATATTGCGCGTAGATATGTACAGGGTTGTGTCCCTGAGGTTACCGTAGCTGAAGTTTCTGGTGTGGGTTTTACTGCTGTTACGTGTCTGATCTCCCTAAACGTGAGAAACAACTAAAAGGCATATTTACACTTTTTCGCTAAGTATCATTTGCAGCAGTTTTCCTTGAAGCAGGGCTGCAGTACGACTTCGTAGTGCTTTGTGTGACAAAGACACTGCTTCTTCTGTTTCTATTGCTCCGTTTCTATATTTAGGGTGGAAACAACGCCGCTTAGGTCAGCTCGCCTGACGTTAGACGAGTTTGCGCATGTTAGGGAATTGCCATGTAGTGAAGCGTGGACAAGGCAGCGGCGGACGCACGTGCACAGCGCAATCAACTTGTGAACTGTCCACCAGACATAATTTTACCGACTGCTTCTCTGTTCTGGCGACTGTTTGGTTAGATGGATGGGGGGCAGAATGTTTACCACCAAGTGCCGCTGAAAATGCGTTATCGATGCTCGCGCAATGAATCACCAAACGAAGTGCCTCAGCCATCAATTGTCAAGGCGTAAGCAAAACTACAGTAAAAGCTCGTAATTCGACACCCGTTAATTCGGAAATTCGGATAATTCGGACGGCTCTATTGGTCCCGGCCAAAGCGCATGTTAGTCGATGGGACCAAACCTTCATTAAGTCGTGAGAATTCGGCACCGCACCGCCTAATTCGGACAAATGCTGACAGCTGCCGCTACACAAAAGTGTGGTAAATTAGCAGCGCTGGCGCCACTGGAGTGAAACAAAACGACGGCGACGACGAGGTGTCAGCCGTCTCCACCGACGATGACTGCCCGACCTTCCATGCTGTCCTTCCCACAGATGAGACCCTTCAGGACTACAACGCGATTGATGATTGTGTCACCACGACTGGTCTCCTGACCGATGAAGAAATTATTAATGATGTCACGGGCGCCCAGGAAGACGACGATTCTGACGAAGAGTCATGCGAGGAGGTGCAGCCGCGACCTCATCGCACCTCACGAGAAGTCTCGGTGGCGCTTTTGATATTTGAGGACGTTTGCCTGAGCAGTTCCGACAGTTTGCATGCTGTTGGCCACTTGGAAGAGTTAAGGAAAATTGTAATGTCAGCCGGAATCTGCGCGAAAAAGCAGACGACTATTACAAAATACTTCAGCAAATAAAGGTATGCTTCTCCAACGTAATCTTAATGTTGTTTTTCCTGTTCATTCATTAATTCGGCATTCAGATAATTCGGACATTTTTCCCGGTCCCGTGAGATCCGAATTAACGAGCTTTTACTGTATTTCAAGAACGCTCAAGGCTGTGCGACAGGCAAGTCGTTGTAATACTCACACTATCTGCGCAGTACATGCAGTTGAAAAACCCATCAGTAGGGAGTTTGTATATAACGGTATACTGACCCGAATTATCCTTCGCCCTAAATTTATAGGTACACCTGCGAATAAGTTTTAAATTGAATACGAGCGATATTCTTGAATATGCGGGCATGTGTGTGGGGTGGAGGGTGGTGCGTGCGTGTGGGCGGTGTTGGAACTGGACATCCCACCGCAGTCACCACTTTTGGGAAGCAGCCATCCCGACGCTGTCAGCACTCTTGCGACTGGCCATCCGAGCGCAGTCACCGGTCTAGCAACGTTGCCGTGCTTCATGCGCTATCGACGCGGCACAGACCCGAGCGATGAAGTTCTTCAGCCGACGAAAAGTTGAAGCGACATTTATATACAGTATGTACAAGGGTACCGAAGGCGTTACATGGCTCGCACAATGGCGACAGCACCTCTCCACTCAATGCCTCCGGAAATTGCCGGCGATAAGTGCCGCGCTCGTTTTGCGTCTGGGCCGGTTTTATACACCCGGGAGTCCGTTGCAGCCCCAAGAAGTTTGAACCGTTCCAATAAAGACTCTCGCTGGCCGAAGTTTTAAATACGGGGAATGGAGGCGAAGCGGTTGCGTTAGCCGAGCCGCCACGACGAGGAGAGGGAGGGCGACACAACGACACCCTCTCCAGGCATGTCGTTGCACGTCTGTCGCCGGCTGTTCGACCGATGCATTATTTGGCCGAGCCGCCACGACGGCAAAAGGAGAGGTAACTCTGGGACGATGCAAGTTTGGGCTTGTCGTCCGCGGGTAGTTTGGTCGAGGCGCGAATCGGCCCCGCTGTGGGCGCGTCGCCCCGAGCAGCGAATTTGGGCTGGGCTCTCTGGCCCAGCACCGCCCCGGCCGCAGACAATGCGTTAGAAAGACCAGCCGCCTCCACATGGCTTGGATGCCGTGCGCGCCCGTTCACCAGGCTCATCCAGGTTCACCTCCAGAGCTCCAGTAGGCAGGCAACTCCGTGATCTTTTCCACGAATAGGTACCACCTGTCAGGTACGGATCACAGGTACATCGCCGTGCTGCCCTGTTGTCTCGACCAGCTTCGCCGGGATCATCCGGTCTTGTTTCTCAGCACCGGTCGCTCATCGCTCTGCAGCCTGCAAAGAACCGGCCGACAACACGCAACACCCAGCGCAAGCAAGCACCCTCTGTCCTCCTTCAGAACAGCACACTCCAAACTACGACTCTCCTAGCTAAGTGTCTATACCCAAATTGGATTCTCTACACCAAATAACCCATGCGGGACGCAAGACTCTTAAAATAAGAACTCAACCTATGTGTCAAACATAACACACGACATGAAATGATCATAACTACAATTGATTACTTGAACTCACGCGGTGCCGCAATAATCAACTGAGGCAGCAAATGGGGGCAATAATTTTGCTTCCATATACCTGCTTGCCTAAAAGCTGTTCACGAAGAGACGAAACAGACGACACGGGGTGGAAGAAGGCAACATTACTTCGAACGCATGGATTAGTGTGTCTGCGTTAGTGTTCAACTTTCCTTTCTATAGCGAACTGCAAGATTGTGCTGCTGGAGTATCATACTCCACCTTAGCAAACGACCGCTTTTAGACGACATGTTATTCAGCGAGTGTATCCGGCAATGATCAGTTTCCAAAACAAATTGTGAACCAGCCACATAGCACGTCAACTTCTGCACTGTCCACACGACGCAGCCGCATTCCTTTTCGAATGTACTGTATGCTTCTTCCCTGCAAGTTAGCTTGCGGCTTAAGTACAAAACTGGTCATATCCGGCCGTTCGCATCCTCTTGGCATAGTAAAGCTCCCACTCCACGATCCGCTCGCGTCGCACTGAATCAAGAAACCCTTTCAAAAGTCGAGGTAGAATAGGCTCCTTTCTCAAGACTCGTTTCAGCGTTGGAAACGCGTCCTCCTTTGTGCCCCACTCCACCTTTAACTGGCGCAGTCTTTCTAAGAGCGTCAGTTAAAGACCTAGTAAGTGCGCAGTAATCTTTCACATAAGTGTGATAATATCCAGTCCAACCAAAATAAGCCCTTATCTAGGACTTGAAGTTGGTCGGCGATAGTTTACGGCTGCGACTACTTTGATTTCCAGTGGTATGCGTCGGAAGCACTACGGCCATCAACTGCCTCAGTTACGTCACTTCGGCGCGTCCTATGTGACACTTCGACTGCTTGACAGATAGGCTTGCTTCTTTGAGCCTGCTCGGCACGACTGTAAGTGCTCACATGCTCCTCCCATGTGTTAGAAATATGGTGACGTCATCGAGGTGGGAAAACGCGTACTCAAGCCACTAAACACTCGATTCATTAGTTTCGAGAGGCAATACGGCGCCTTTTTGAGACCGCAGCCCAACATGACGGGACGGACTGTTCCGAACGGGGAAACGAACGTAGCGTTAGAACTAACTCTTCGCTCCAGGCTCGTCACATCAATTGAAACGCGTTCTATTTCCCCGGTCATATACAAGCTTCGCAGGGATGACGTCCGTAATCTCATGCGCAGTTGACTTCAAGGCCAACATAGCGGAAGGCACACCTGTCTCCCAATCCCGTTTTCGCTCAACGCAGAGAGCTCTCAACTTCCGCTTTCGCACTGAGTGCCTTCGCTCCACTGGATTAGAATGCGGGTGAAGGTTAGAACTGTGAGCTACCTTGACTGCAGGCCAGCTATCGAGGACAGGGGACAACGTAGAATTCACCTCGTATGACTCCGTCAGCTGGGTTCCCCCGCCGATGGGGATGATGTAACGCGCTTCGGCCGTTGGCGGCTCGTCTAAGCTTCTGCCAGAGCTTTCGGTCCACTCGCCGCCCAGGCTTCGTTGCTCGCGCGTCTTTGGTTTGCCGCTCACAGGCTTTGCCACAACATCGCCCGAGTTCGCACCCGGAGGAACACCTTCTGTTTCCTGGGACTCCCGCGGCTTTGCCTGCCTAGCCTCACAGATCACACTCTCTCGCCCAACCTCGTTATCTCGTGCACTGTGCACGTTCTGGTTGCAAGCCACCTAGAAGGCCTCTCCCGATTCTGAGAATTCTGCCGAGATCGTTAAACCCGAGGCCGACACATGAACGCGATCAGTGGACTCGTACGGCCCTCCATCGGAAGTCTGAGCTAGTACGTTATCTCGTGTAGGTACCCCTTTGCTCTCTGATATGGCGGTACTTTCCCTGTTAGCGTCATTCCACTGGATTTCTCTCCCGGCAGCGCTTCGACCTTGAACTCGTTTTCGTGCAACAGCTGATCGGATACCGGTCACCGTCTCGCACGGCGAAGCACGGCGCAGTACTCGCGGACTGTTTGAGCGTTTCGAAATCTTTATTTCGAAGCGGCCCCTCTGCCTGTCCGCTCTTCTAGTTTTCTTGGCTGGTTTATCTGTCCATGAATACGAGTGCGGCCGCTTCGCGTTTGCCCTGGGACGCTCCGTCTTCCGGCCCTGGCCTCTCAACAACGACCGGCAGCCGTTGGCTCCGACTTATCGGACCGCTCACCTGAGCCGTTGGAGAAGTCACTTTGGACGCCGCGGAACACCGCCGCAACCTCATCTCTAGCCTGATAAACTCAAGCCGCTCCTGCCTTTCGGCTTGCTCTCTCCGTTCCTGCCTTTCGTCTTCCTCCCTCCGTTTGGCGGTTTGGTCGAGGCGCGAATCGGCCCCGCGGTCGGCGCGTCGCCCCGTGCAGCAAATTTTGGCTCGGCGCTCGGGCACAACAGCGGGTGGGTCAGATGACATTCCTGAATACGCTCCTGTAAATCGACTACTTCAATCTAGCCACCACACCCAAAAACGCATCCCAACTTGCTCATACACCTGGCACGACATCCTCAAACTTTACCGCCTGTCTACACGGTCATATAAAAAGTCTAGCGTCGTTCAGAGCGTCTTCACTGATGGTCCCTTGCAAAGAACCTTCAGGAGGGTTTTGCAGCTCATGCCAATTCTGAAAGTCAATACTTCGCAAGTGTACTATAGTGAAAGAAACGCCGAGCCGCTGCTGACGAAAAAACGTTACTAACATGAATTCTAACCTGTTTGTCGACATGGAACCGCACTGATATCGTACGTTTTGATCATTACCGTAGAGCAGTCATTTTACGCATGTGTGAAGCAAAAGCCAAAATTACGACTTCTTTGTAAGCAGCAACGGGTGCTGTATCAGTATTGAGAGCATACCTCGGCAAAGTTGGCGCGGCTCACTCAAACTCACTCACAATTTTTTTTTGAATCACCACTCACTCAAACTCAAACTCAATGCTGAGCAGCACATCTGCGCTCACTCAAACTCAAACTCACATTGAGCGCAAAACTCAGAACTCACTCGGACTCAAAACTCAAAATGTACTCAGAACTCAAAATGTACTCAAACTCAAAGTGTACTCAAACTCAAAATGGACTCAAAACTCAAAATGTACTCAAACTCAAAATGGACTCAAAACTCAAAATGGACTCAAAACTCAAAGTAAACTCAAAACTCAAAATGTACTCAAAACTCAAAATGTACTCAGAACTCAAAATGTACTCAAACTCAAAGTGTACTCAAACTCAAAATGGACTGAAAACTCAAAATGTACTCAAACTCAAAATGGACTCAAAACTCAAAATGGACTCAAAACTCAAAGTGTACTCAAACTCAAAGTGAACTCAAAACTCAAAATGTACTCAAAACTCAAAATGTACTCAAGCTCAAAATGTACTCAAAACTCAAAATGTACTCAAAACTCAAAATGTACTAAAACTCAAAATGGACTCAAAACTCAAAATGTACTCAAAACTCAAAATGAACTCAGAACTCAAAATGGGCTGAGAACTCAAAATGAATTCAGAACTCAAATGGCCTCACAGAGATTGAGACAGTGAGAGTGTGAGAGTGAGAGTGTGAGAGTGAGAGTGAGTGTGAGAGTGTGAGTGTGAGAGTGTGAGTGTGAGTGTGAGAGTGTGAGTGAGAGTGTGAGTGAAAGTGAGAGTGTGAGTGAGAGTGAGTGAAAGTGTGAGTGTGAATGTGAGTGAGAGTGAGAGTGAGAGTTTGAGCGTGAGTGAGAGTGAGAGTGAGAGCGAGAGCGAGAGTGAGAGTGAGAGTGAGAGTATGAGTGAGAGTGTGAGTGTGAGTGAGAGTGAGAGTGAGAGTGTGAGTGTCAGTCGAGTGTGAGTGAGAGTGTGAGTGTGAGTGAGAGTGTGACTGTGAGTGAGAGTGTGAGTAGAGTGAGAGTGAGAGTGAGAGTGTGAGTGTGAGTGAGAGTGAGAGTATGAGTGTGCCTGTGAGTGAGAGTGAGAGTGTGAGTGCGAGTGAGAGTAAGAGTAAAAGTAAGAGTAAGAGTAAGAGTGAGAGTGTGAGTGTGGGTGTGAGAGTGAGAGTGAGAGCGTGAGTGAGAGTGAGAGTGAGAGTGAGAGTGTGAGTGTGAGTGTGAGTGTGAGTGAGCGTGAGAGTGAGATTGAAAGTGAGAGTGTGAGTGTGAGTGTGAGTGTGAGTGAGAGTGAGAGTGAGAGTGTGAGTGAGTGAGTGAGTGAGTGTGTACCTTTTGCTATATACCTTTTGCTATATCCTCATAATTATTACCAGAAAGCATTTTTATATTTGTCCCACGTGATCCCCCTCGACGAGACCTTTAATATGATACCCCACACACCCTAGCAGGGTCATATGGAATTTACACCAGTCAATATAACCATGACTCTCATGACTAACCAGGACGTATTATGTAGGTGTCCGACGTGATTCCGCTAACTGCAACCTTCAATTTGACGCCCCATATGCTTCAGCGGCCTCACCTTGAATTTAACCCAATCTATGACTCATAATGACTATCTCATGATTCGAACTACGAAGCCTTTTTTATTTGTACCACGTGATTCCCCTCGTCAAGACCGTAAATTTGATACCCTACACGCCCTAGCGGGGTCACTTCGAATTTTACCCCAATATAAGACTCGCCATGACAATCTAATGGTTATAACCAGTAAGCATTTTTGTATTTTTCCCATGTGACTCCGCTCATCAAGACCATTAATTTGATACCCATCACATCCTAGCGGAATCAATTTGAAATTAAACCAATCAATGACTAACCATGACTATCTCATGATATAGCCCTACCACATTTTTGTCCCACGTGATTTCCCTTATCGGAACCTTCAGTTTGATGCCCCGGACACACAGTGTCATCATTGTGAATTTTAACCTAATTTATGACCCATCTTGACTATGTCATGATAATTATCAGGAAGCACGTGATCACCCTCATCGATACCTTTAATTTGATACGCCACACCCCCTAGCGTCATGAACTTGAATTTTAACCGAATCTATGACTTACCATGACTACGTCATGATATATCGATAACTCATTTTCGTCCCGAATGATTCCCCACATCGAGACGTTGAATTTGATTCCCCACATGCCCTCGACCCAATCTATGACTCATTATGACTGCCTGATGACTACAATCAGGAAGCATTTTTTTATTTACCCCACTTGATTCCGTTAATCCGGACCTTTCATTTGATACCTTACACGCCTTAGCCTCATCAGTTTCACTTTTCACCCAATCTGATGTGGTCATTATTCTGTCTTAAGGGGCGCTGCCCAGTCAATTCAGCTAATTCATTTCAAACAGCAGAAAAAACAGCCTCCGCCCCCCTTTCCCCCCGGCTCTCACCTCTTCCTTTGTGACCCCTAGTATATCAAGCCGTTAACAGTAGCAGGCGAACAACCAGCACGCTAGCGCCGCCGTGTGCTTTCCCACCACCCTTTCCCACGCTCTTACTGGATCCATCAGGAGGAAAAGTTAAGACAACCTTTTTTATGACCTCACCAGTCAATTATCACTCACGCGCCCAGCTGCGAAAATTGGGTATACAGCAAGTGCTTATGGCCATGAAAATTCAACAAGAAACTGAAAAAAATCAGACACCCCGTCCCTCCCAACCGATCATGCAGATCGTGATTGGTGCCGTACCCGCAGGTAACCTGAATTCCGAGCCCACAGTCACGCATGAAACTTAACAGCCAACCATAGCTCCCTGCTAGGCTACTCATATGTACTCAAACTCAAAATGGACTCAAAACTCCTATGTACTCAGAGCTCAAAATGTACTCAAAACTCAATATGTAATCAAACTGAAAATGTACTCAAACTCAAAATGTACTCAGAACTCAAAATGGACTCAAACTCAAAATGTACTCAGAACACAAAATGGACTCAAACTCAAAGTGTACTCAGAACTCAAAATGGACTCAAACTCAAAGTGCACTCAGAACTCAAAATGGACTCAAACTCAAAATGTACTCAGAACTCAAAATGCACTCAAACTCAAAATGTACTCAGAACTCAAAATGGACTCAAACTCAAGATGTACTCAGAACTCAAAATGGACTCAAACTCAAAATGTACTCAGAACTCAAAATGGACTCAGAATTCACTAGGTCTCAGGCGTACTCAAACTCAATCGGACTCAAACTCAGTCGGGATCACTCGGCTCAAACTCACTCAAGCTCAAACTCACCATGCCACACTAGCCTCGCGCTCACTTAAACTCAAACTCACGCGTGAGTTTGAGTCCAAATGAGTCTGAGTGAGTGGACTCATGAGTGAGTTCGCCGACCTCTGATTGAGAGCACCTGAATAATCTCAGAATGAAGGGGACCAATCAACGCCCAGATTAGTGAAGGCTAGGTAGGACTGTGCGCGGTCAACTTTCAATATACTGTGACGCGCCGACTTTTTGGTGCTTCGACTTTGACTTCTTAGTGCACAAAGCTGCCGATAAATATTGCGTTTGTCTGGACCCTATTCTTTGCGCCTTTAGGACTACAACTGCAAACCTTCTGCAAACAAGTACGCCTGAACAAGTACAAGTACGCCTGCAAACCTTCTGCAAACAAGTATGCCTGAACAAGTACAAGTACGCCTGAATCTAACTCGATTTCCATATGCTGCACTTTAACTTCCGCGCTCCCGACCGCTTAAACTGAGACGACAGTTTCCTTTAATGCGAATTGTCTTAATGCTACTCGCCCAGCTCTTTCGTGGTAAGGGAGACGTAATGGCGCGTCCTCCTGTGAATAAACTTAGAGCGGAGTGGATTATTCCTACTTGCGAGGACGTTGACTTCGGCGCAGTTCAAACTAGTGCGAGAGGGTAAATACGATTGTTTTTAATTTGCGAAGACTAGTTCCCGGTAAAAATACCTTAGTAAAACTTGATATGACTATAATTTTGTCATAGCAGACGAAAATGGGGAGGTTAGAATTCAGATGGCCACGATTTGTTTAATGGAAGGGGGGGGGGGGGGGGCGGATCGATCTAAGCATTAAAACTGCGGCTGCTAATTATATGAATTCGACGAAGATTAAAAGAGTACTGACCCGAAATTTTCGTATTACGTTTTTTTTTTCCGCTGCTATGGGTGCCTATTAGCCCACTAATCATAGTACGGCACATTAGTCGGCAGATCGCAGCGTAAACAATCATGTACGGCGTCGTTTATTCATTTTAGTTTCGGTTTCCACAAAACAAACGCAGAGCGGCCGCCATGACAGGAGGTAACACCTGACGACACCATCTTGTCGCACCTTTGTCATTCTCGACCACTGACCTCCACTAGGGGAGCAAAACCAGTAGAGATAAGTGGACTGGACGCGCGCGCGAGTGAGCGCACGCATTGGCCTAAAGGGACCGGGCAGCTGGATAGGTGGCGCCACCACTCGGCGCTCCCCTCGTCAGTGGAATGAGCCGGTGCATTGGACTACACAGCCTCCCGTTGTTTTTGTCGTGTTTGCTTCGGTGCTTTGAATGTTTTGGTGGTGTTGTGAGCGGTCACGTGAGATGAAACGAAGTCTAGACAGATGTGTTGGGTTCTTAGATGCAGTAACGATTACGTAAACTTGTCGGACGCTTCTAAAGTAGGGTATCGGCTGCAATGGCATGAGCGCTTTTTGGAGCGATTTGCGCTTGGCTCCACCCGTTGTGAGTACGAATAAAACTACTATTATTAGTATTCATTTCTTCTTAAATGCACTAACGGCTACGCAAACTTATTGGACGCTTCTAAGGTTGGGAATGGGCTACAGTGAAATGAGCGCTTTTTGCAACGCTCCGCGCCCATGGCTCCACGCGATCTGAGTAGGAATAAAACTATTAGGAATATTAGTATTCATTTCTACCACTGTAAATTATCTTCACTGGTTCCAATGACTACGGCTTCCGCGCCAGCCTTAGCGCTGGGATACCTCGATGCGTGTGCTTTGAAGAGAAAGGCACTTGCGTGCGATATGGATTACCGTGTAGCCGTAGAAACGTTGCGGTAGTTTACACTTTCTGAAACCGTGAGCTTTGTGCCTTCGGTTTTGGTGAGAGGCACTGTAACAGCATGGGAGCCTGAAAGCCGAAGTAGAAGTCCCACGTTTGTGGTGGTCATTTTGTCAAGAGCCAAAGTTATTCACCAACTCAGCAGCCCAAGCTACAAACCATCCACCATCCCTCCTCGCCTTCCCGTTTTACCACCTGCGTAGAATAAAGGCTGGCACCGATAGTTAAAAAATGTGGCAGTGTTAACGTCAGCCGGTGTTTTTTAATGCTTAAGTATTCTTTACATAGTACCTTAAAAAATCGTGTAATGCCTTGTGAAGACACCAAAAACGCGCGATTAGTTGCCTCAAATATGGGTGCATCAATCCGAGTCCTCCAGCAAAAACACATTTTCGACACGCTGGAAAAAGTTTAGATTTTGAGAGGTGTGCATGGAAGTTCAAACTTAATCAGGAAAATCATCTAACCCCTCGTCTGATGATTACGATGGTTGAACGCAAAGCTTTCTTCGTACGAAATGAATTGGAAATGGTCAAACAAAGACGCTGCGATCAAAAGACCAAACTGCGTGCTGGTCAAATTCGAAGCTCAACTAGTCAGTTTAACTCCAGAAGGCAACCAAGGAAACCCATACGAGAAAGCTTTGCGATAAACCATAATCGTCGTTAGACGGAGGAGTGCATGATTTTTCAAGCGTAGGTGGCAGCTTGTAACCGCAGCATTCAGTTGTGAAGCTGAGTACAGGCTTCGGGCACCCTCCAGTCTTGCGTCCTTTAGCAACGCAGGAATTGTTTATTGACAAACCATTTACCAACTAGCCAGCAACCATTGTAATCCTTATAAATCAATGCTTCTCCACGACAAGCAATAACGTTCTACTATCATGCGGCATTTATTCTATCAGCGATTCCCGATGACTGGCGTAAGAGCATTTCTGTGAAACTAAACACGTCTCAGCCGTAGGTAATGAAGTTACGAAAGCGTCGTCTGTTTCTGTTTTGAGGTGAATCTTAGAAGGCACCCCCAACTTTGTCTTTCGCTTGTGCACGACGTCGACGCCGTTTTGTCATTAACTGCCAAAGGCCAGCGCCGCAGCATTCCTGGATCGGTTGCGCACACCGGCTTTGTGGGAGCATTTAGCTGCAGTATACTCCTCGATACGCGAAACTGCATGCAGGCATGAAAAAATAACATCAAGGAACGGACTTTCACCTCCAGCTTGACTTCGTCTGTTATTTGTAAATACTGAGTTTGGGCGTAAATCACACACATGGCATGCCTCGTAAAGGTCACATCCACGCTCAAGATTTACCGATATGAAAAAAGTCCTTGTGGTTATGTACGCTTTGCAAGCCGCACCGCAGCAGAACGAAAGAAAGCCATGCACAATAACGCTGCGCTGACCGCCACCGGCATTCCACTGACGAGCGGTTCGCCACGGGCGGCGCTGTTCGCTGAAGCGACGGTGGTGCCATACAACGGCCGCCCGGTCCCTATACCGGCCGAGGTCTTCCCCATCCCCGCGCGCCCGGGCAGCATGACGCTAGTTCCAAAACAATGACGTGTACACACGTTGTAGCAGCGCGCGCCAACCGCACCCACCGCGTCGTCTACGTCACGGGAGCCCCGACGTTGCCAGTATGAGGCAAGTAGCAGATTATGCCATGCTGGCCCCCTCTGGGCTTTCTCGTGCGGACAGAGAATACAATGGATTTAAAATTGATGTTATACTCAACGGCTACTGTTGAAACTTGCTGGGAGATAGGTCCTGAAAAAAAGGAAGCATTTTTCACAGTTATCTCAGCTTTGAAATTTCGTGTCACTACTACTTTACCGTCACCACAGCTATGGAGTCGTTTGAGCAGTCAAACGCGTCACATTCTTGAGGCTTGGCGGGGAATGTAATTGGATAGAACTGGATTGGATGGGAGTAACAGTGAGTATAACATCACGAGAAAAATATATGTATACAGTTTAAACTTGTTCTACCGCAATTAATATGGCGCCATGCTTTCAAGTATCCTACACAATTACCTAGGAGCAATTTATCAAATTATTTTTCCGCGAAGCTAATCGCTGTATATCGGCCAAATTATTTTGGATCCGTTGTGATGCATTTCTTTTTGCGTTTTACGGTTCTACGTTATCATAACCATGAAGCCCCGAGAAATCTGCTCCCTTTGAAGTCAAAGCACACAAACTAGCGCCCGTACAATCGATCACTGGCTGATCTATTTCAGCGATAGGAGTCAGAATAGATGGCCTGCGCCTTACGTTTAGCCCCGTTAAGCGTTCTTGCACGTTGCGCATCACTTGTCAAAAAACGCCAGCATAAAGCTCGTGCTGTCAAAGTGCAACCAGAACTTCGGGGAGGATAAGGACGAGTCAAAAAACTCTAACATCGGTTCGCGTTTGTAGTGTTTGGATTACGACTTTCTTTCATCTCCCGTAATCCGCAAGTAGTGGTCGCCGTCCAACCCGTGAAAGCTGCTTTTGCATTCGTAACTGGAGGAATACTTTTGACAGACTTGACAAGTTGCGCCCATCTTACTCAAGTTTCTGGCGCTGCTCTTCGCGTGAAGCTGTCTAAACTTTTGAACTGAGCGCCTTCTCGTTGTTCTGCTTGCGCAAGGCCGCATCACTTTTGAAGGATGTCGTTCTTTATTGCTGAGAGCAGAGATTGCGGGGTTGTAAAAATCTCTCCTCGACGACTTTTGCGCAAGGCGCGTCGGTCTGCCTGGATGCCATCGAGCGTGCGTCTATGGCATACTTTTTATTTATGTTAAACATTTATGCCCGTAAGAACTACAAAAAAAGCCGTGGAACAGAAGCAGTAAATTCTTCTGGAAAGCCCTCATTAGTCCGCTGAAATTAAACCGAATCCCTCAAAAATACTACTGCACACAATATCTTGTTCCCTAACTAGTAACATGATCCCCATTGCTCAGGAAACTTTTTGCTTTAACATTCGGCCCTCCTCCATTATGGTTCATCAGCATAAATTATTCCCGTGACTGTGTGCCCTCTTCTGGCCATTTCTTATGTTATCTGTGCCTTGGCTGGAGCTCGTAAAATATCCTGAATCGAAGTAAAACCAACATTAATGCTAGTGAACGCACACAATTATTTACCAGGTTGTAGATATGTAAGGCTATTTACCCTTTGGACGTCTACCCCTTTACAATCGTTTTCAATAATTTTCTGACTCGGCGCAGGTACGTCCGCGTCGCAAAATACGACGACACTTATTATTACCCTACACGTAAACTTTTTTCGACAATTTAGCGCGCAGCCAGTGCATCCTTCCGAGTCCCACCTGGCTAACTCAGGCTGCCTCCTTTCCTTACCAGCTCCTTGTGGTGACCCACATCAACAAGTCGCTGTATCCCTACATTTCAGAAGAGAGCGTGGACTAGGGATGTCCAGACCACCCCCATTTGATCCTGAATAAAGTTTACTCTCCGTCACCACCCGTGTCTCAATGTAGGCGATTGACTTCCATACTAGAATTTTTTTTCAACTCGTTGCTGATCCTATCCCCACCAAATAATCTCTGTTCGTGCGATCCTGACAGTGCGGTCTTTTTCTAAGGCTCACTACTTTAGTAGCTAACCTTTTTAACAACAATCTTGGTTTCCTCAACTTCAACAATCGCAATATCTTTGCCTTATAGAGTGATGTTCATGCTTCCATAACTGCGTACTGCCCTGCGCTGAGGAAAGCAGACTTCTACCTATAAAGTGCCATTACTCCGGATATGATGTTTTCATTGTCCTGCTCCTAAAGCAACCTTGGCTGAGAGCCCGCTGTTGGCTATGAAATGGACCGCACTCGGTGACCGACTTGCTTGGCCAGCTTTACATTGGACAAGGATAAACCAAAGTTAGTGAACAGCATCTGGTTAGCAATTGGCTCTTGATGGGGGGCAAAAGCTTCAGGCCATGAAAAAAGCACAGGACTAACTCAGGAAAAATTTGTTGCTGTGTCATTTTTTTTTTGCCATGGCCCAGGTTGAAAGAAAAATTGAAAAATGGGAATTTGTAGTGTAACACCTAATTTTAGCTGAAAGTTCACTCGTGTGCTGTGATTATATTTGAGGTAATATAGATCGCACTGTGTATTTTTACAACATTAAAATATGCTGCCGTCGTCGCTTTCTTACCAAGAATTTACTTCATACACAGGGGCGTTTTACACACCTAAGATAGAAAACAAATAAAAACGCTTAACTATTTCAAAATTTTTCTTCACTCCCAACAGAGATAAGTACTTTGCCCCAAACCTGCAAGTGAACTAGTAAAATAAATAATTCCCGTTTATGAACTGATTCTGCGAATCCTGTCACTCAAACCACTTAAAAGGTTGTAATCTTTTTTTCGACACGCATTCGAAGTTACTCTCTGTCATAACGCCAGCGAGAAAATGCTTCATCATTTAGACTGAGAGTGTTCCCTGTGACATATTTACCGACTTTTCAATGCCGTATTGGCTAATAGATATGTGGAACAGTTATTTCGCCCCACTAATGCCGCGAATGCCGCTACATCGTGATTTCCAGTGCTTGTAGAAAAAAGAATGATTCAACGGAAGCGTTGTTTTAACACATGCATCTATGTCAATGTGATTAGGGCACGCAAAACAATGCCTAAATTAAAATGTTTGCGATCGTAATTGCCGCGTTAATACGCAGGTAGAGATACTCTAGTTTGTCGTAAACCCCACATTCGGCCAGGTGTATGCCGATCACCAACGCACATGACTTCAAACTTAAGAAGGAGGAGTTGCTGGGCAAGTTGATGAATATTTGACGAGATCATCTTAGATTAACAAAATGAACTCAACACGTTACAGGACTACCTTTCCCCTGTCACGTTTTCATGTGTTCATCTTTTTAGCGCTGAAATCATGTACTCAAAGTTTAAGCTTGCTTCCACATTGGTCCAGTGATGATGAACTCGGCCCTGCACGCTGGCTGACTCCAAAAACCTGACAGGTAGGGTGTTTAAGACCAACCTTATTTTCCAAACTAGGGGCATCCTTTCTGGTTGCGACTTTGTTGGGACTAGCGACGTGTGTCCGCTGTCAGACATTTGTTTAGTTTACGCCAAGGTTATCTGCAACCTGGATTCGTATGCGAAAAGGTCTTACTTCGATTTTCTTGGAACTCAAGAAGCGTACGTATTTACATTTTGTAGTGATTTAAATATTGGCTGGTGTAGAAATAGGTTTCCGTGAATATTTTGCATGCATTTCTCACACTCAATGCCACTTCATTGAATCTGCATACTGCTTCTTACAAAATAACAGGTTATGAAAGGCTTACCCCTCTGTCAGCTTCCCAATTTACGCCTGTTAATACACTCCACAGGCTCCTTTCCTGCTCCTTCATATGTTCCAAACATTATCGTGTTTTTTGCAGTCACCTCTGCAGCATTCCAGCGTTATTGGTTTCTTTGACGGGACGTAGTTTTCGATCTGCTGCTGCACACAGACAGACTCGAAGTGTTGCTGTTTCTTCGTTTGCCCGGTCAACGCTCCATATTTGATGCCTTCTCCCTGGTCTCGATATGACGAATGACACAATTATTAAAGTCATTAATGCTGTCCTTCATGATTGCTTTCACCATCATGAAATTCCTCACTCGAGCACACGATCCTGCAGAGAGTGAACGACAATTTTCGGGACCGGTACTACGATAATTGATTCAAATTCATTAAGTAGGTGGATAAGGCCAGCGCCTTTTGCATGCGCCATGACCGATGATTTTGCCTTTATAATTACTACTTATGCTAATACTTATGCGCACTTCAGCCCTTACGACCCAGTGGAGCAGCAAATGAATGCCAAAATAACACACGTTCTTTGTCAATAAATGCCCAGGAAATAACAAAAATTTGCAAGCGTCAACTGGAAGGCTAAGTCCAATGAACCGTGTTTAAAGGCATTTAGATCTTTAACATTTTGGAAGGTGAAATTACCACATAAAAAATTGGCGCATGTTGCACTAGTGGTGCACGGTTGGAGAAACCAGATAGCTGTGAATCTACCAAGCGTCTCCCAACACTGACAGCGGATACCAGGAAAGAGGGAGCATGCTGAACCCAGCCGTGTAAAGACGGTTTGGACGGCACTGTAAAGCGAAGACCATTAAATTATGTACAGTGTTTTTTTTTTGCTCGGTAGCAATCATCGTCATCCCTATCGGCGTCTTCTTCTGAACGCCCAACCGTGTGCGGCAAATCCTCTTGGGGCGCGTCCTTGCCTCCGTAGACCTCCACTTCTTCAGCTAGTCCGGTGGCCGTCTCGGCGTGTAAATTTAGAAGGGATGGCTTGACATTTTTCTCGTCATCGTCTTCGGAGCGGCAGAACCGCGGCGCGCCGTTCGCTACACGACGACGACGCCAACGGCGCGAGCTCCTCATGCGTAGTAAGCCCACGCGCAAGCCTGCACGACGCCGGGCGGTCGCGGCGAGGTACGCGCTTACGTGCGCTCAGTAATTTTTTTTTTTTTTTTTGCTAAAGCCGCTGCGTGAAGGTAGTTCGCGGTGAGGCACGCGCTTCCGTGCGCTCGAGGTATTCTGTCTCCAGCGGCCGGATTTGTGTCGGACTAAACAGCTCTACCGTTAAAAATCTCAAGCGGCTATGATAGAGTGCTATCTAGAAATACATTCCAGTTTTGAAGCAGTTAGGAGGGAAAAGTGTATTTGAGCCTATAAGCGTATTATAGTTCAGGGCTAAAAGTAGAGCGCATACATGGTGTAATGAGGTCACGCAATGAATGTTTTGGGATTTTTGTTAGCTTTTAAGTACAATAGCATGAGTACCTATTGCGTAAACAAATTTGCCGCCTTCGGCATGGCCATGTTTACAAGGGGTGTGATAACGAAACGTCGATAAGTAATAAAAGACGATGAAATTTCTCTTCTAAAACAACGGCACATAGATCGGACGTAGTTATCTTTGCGAAGACTTCACGTTTTTACAATTCCATTTTTATGCAAATTCTAAACAACCGAGCTGTAATTCCGAATGGCGTAGATAAGAGCCTTATAAGTTGGTAGCGTTTTGTGCAATACGAAATGCAAAGTACCTGGCAAATCGCCAAATCTCTTACGCGCTTTTCTGCGATAAAAGTATAAAAGGAAATTTCTTTGTGCAAGACGTGTTAACACGCATTGCACGGTACAACCGCTGAATGAAGGAGTCAAGCAGTATGGAGATCGTACCTTAAAAAATTTTCGATGCAGGTTTAACGAAATATAGGCTGATTACCCAAACTCCACCATACCGAAACGCTAGTTAAAAAGTCGTCAAGAATAAATTCCCCTTCCTAGCCATCAAGTTAACCCATACAGGCGCCCTTTCTGAGTTCGATTATGTGAAAGTTCATTTGCCTCTGTTGAAAATCTTATTATAAGTAAACAACCTTTCATATAATAGAGGAGGGGTCTTGAGACTGTGAGTAAGGGTTAGAATTGATTGTCTGAGATTTATTGATTGATTGATTGGTTGGTTGATTGATTGATTAATTGATTGATTGATTGATTGATTGATTGATTGATTGATTGATTGATTGATTGATTGATTGATTGATTGATTGATTGATTGATTGATTGATTGATTGATTGATTGATTGATTGATTGATTGATGCAAAAAGCAATACTTTGGCAAAAAATGAAGGAAGCTCACACTGACCCGTAAGACATGAAAGTAGTGAAGCTGTACAGAACCCTCACGACCATCACGACGGTTTAAGTCCACAATCGCAGCCGATTTGCTTCTTCTTCGCTGCCGCAACGACCTTTACTCCATCTTTGTTGCTTTAACGGTGACGAAGAAGTAAATCGAAGAAGAACGAAGGAATCGAACGCGCACGCATAAACTAGGCGCCCGCAGGTGAAACGGGTACCCTATCACGTGTTCGGTGTCGAACCGCTGGCGTGACAGCCGACAGCCGTGACATTCACAGCCGAGTGAGTAAGCGGTTTGGCTCTAGGGCACTAACTGGCGGTCATAGCCGGGTAGATAAGACGACTTATTTCGACTCGTTGATCTACGAGACACAGGTTGAAATCCTGCCGGTGCGGCTTAATATTTTTTTTCGGTATACTGTGATACTTCGTGTTGTTACACGCCGGAATCAAAAAAATTACTAATCAAATTCCATTTTAAAAGCAGAAAGGGAGGAGTCTGGCGAGAAGAAGCGAAAAGGCGCCTGTAGCACCGAAACCCCACTTAACGTTCAGTTAGGTAAAAAAGATATGTGGATCCAGAGCGCCTGCCTCAGAAATAAAGCATGGTCAAAAGGACTTCCGTTAAGGCAACGTGTAGGCATCTGCAGAGACCCATGGAAACGCGTATAATGCTTCGGCGGCAGCAAGCCGCTGTTCGGCTGTCAGTGCTCTGGATAACACCTTTGTTAAACCGGGTTGGTTTCAGCATGTGCAAGGCCAAGGTTCGCAATGGGGCCGCTTCTGATCCTGTCGCCCACGATGCAGCTATCAGCACCGAACCATGACGCTTTACACACTGCAGAGCACCCTGAGGTGTTAGGGTGGGCACTAAGCGGCGCTCAGTCGGACATCAATAATTAAAAATTTGCAAGTGATAACAATGAATTCGGTTAGGAGCTCAGTATTTTGCTATTAAACTCGTTGCGAAGCCAAGGTGTCTCACAGACCGTATTTCTCTTTTTTTCTCCTTTGCGTTGTCAGTCTCCAAATCGCGAGACAGGAAAAGCTCACTTGCCCCGTCCCTGGCAGCTTGAAGATATTGATTTGATTGATTGTAGGGTTTAACGCGCCGACGCAACGCAGGCGATGAGGCGCGCCGTAGTGGAGGGCTCCTGATTAATTTTGACCACCTGGGGATCTTTAACGTGCGCCGAAATCTCGAACACACGGGCGTTTTTGCTTTTCGCCTCCATCAGAAAATCGGCCGCCGCGGCCAGGAATCGAACCCGCGACTTCGTGCTCAGCAGCGCAACGCCTTAGCCAGCTTGAAGATATTAAGGGAATGGCATAAGTAAACATCTCAAGCAGTTAATAAGTAAAGGGTGAACCATAGCAATCTGGTTCTGGATTGACCAAAAAACAGCGCTAAAAACTAGACAGAACGACGGGGAACCTTGAAAAGAAGGACGCTGTCAAAGAGTTTCTTCCTGTTCTACATGGAAGTAAAATCTCTTTATTGCCTGTAGCAGAATATTGTCTCAACGCTTTTGTTAACTTAAGTAATCACACAAAATATCCCAATGTTGGAGCTGTATTTTACAATGATGTATTCTGGCCACCTCAACATATGGCACGTTAGTCTTTATTCGATGTGTTTCAGAACATAACTGCATTCTACTGACACTGTGCGTGGTTTCAGTAGTTAAAGGGTGGCTTTTATTTGTAAGTTTTCTTCGTTGTCTGGTGGGGTGATATCTGCGAAGCAGCTTAAAATATAACATTATTTCTATTCTACTGCTGCGCAAAAAAATGTGATAAACAAACCTGTCTGTTTTATGACAAGACAATAAAATTTCACGCCAGGTTTCAGGAAATATATAATCCTTCCCACGCATTTCAGTAATCCAGAGGCTCCTTCCCGCAAAGTAAATTTCCTTTACGACAAATGTTGCGCTTCTTGGGTAGGCTAACATTCAAGTTTCTTTTTTTTTGTTAGCGGTCATGTAGCGAGTGCAGGAAGCAGAAGCTATCAAAGCCCCTCATCGTAATCTAGATGAAAATTGTATGACGCAGCGGTGTGCCATCGCGCATAGAAATGCTATTACCAGATTGCGTTATTGTTGTATCAGCCCTTCCCACAGGCAACCATCTTTAAATTATGCACACTAGGGGGGGTTCAGAGAGGACTATGCGCAGTGCACGACACATGAGGGCGCGGTCGTGACATTCATCCATTATTCTTCAATATATTGTGGGAAACACATCAAGGCAATGCTTTTGCAAGAAAGGCAAGAGAAATGACAATAATTATTCTGGCCATTAGGTAAGGGCAGCACCAAATTTCCCCTACTTCGCGAGGTAATGAAATAGACCACGTAAGCCCTGACGGTGGCCTAATCGATGCTGCTCAATGCACTTGTGCTTTAAAGAACAATTCTCCGTATGCCAACACCGTTGCCAACACCACTGATACCGCAACATTGCCCGATTCCGCTTGTGTAGCGATGCCAGTAATCAAAATTTTCCAAGAGAGAATATTTACACTTTTATGCGAGTTTCATTTTTTATCCCAGCCCTGTAGGGACAACATTGACAATAAATAACTAAACGAATATTGTAACGGCTTCAAGCCTGATATTGCACTTGATATTGACGCAATAATTACAAACTCAAAACGTCTTTGACGATTGAAACAAAGCTCAGGTCATAACAATTTTCAGAACAGGCGATCGTGTGGTCCCACCAATCTAGCGCTTTATTTCTTTAACCAGCATCCCATCTCTATTGCTCGTACGTATAACTGCCTCACGTCTAAGGACCCGTTGGTATTTTATAATTTTTGTATGATTTCTGGAATGGTTTGGGAAAATATTATCGTGAGAAACCCAACTCATGGAGTTCACACACAATACAGTGCACTTCATAATTGAAAATCGTCATACTGACGCCATGGGCTTACATTTTGTGTGGTGCTGCGTCTCTCTCTCTGTACTGCGTCCCTCCAAACCAACCACTCTCTCAACTGTATAACCTTTGGACTCCTCTCGATATAATCTCGTGCGTAGAAAACGTTGTCACGAACGAAAGCCGTTCACAAGCGATAATCGCAGCTCACCTCTAGCTTACGTAGCTCTGGCCGTGCCCCAGAATGCTTGCCTCTCCCGATTCTATTTCTAATAAACATAAATGACTTTATTAATACTAATTCTAGTAATACTTCTTGCCTTTGATTGCATTTGACAAATCAGTTGTAATATACCACTGGCGCGATTCAACCTTACTTTAGTTAATGTAATTCACACACAAAATCAGCCCATCCAAGTGCACCTACAGCATCAAGTGAGTTGTGAGTAGCCCAACATCATGATACCAAAACCCCAGAGTGCATATGTCATTGACCCAATAATCCACAACCCTTATAGAAACCCTCTGTTCTGAAGACTCGCCCACAATTGGACACTTGCTCCTCAACTTAAAATTAGCTTTTCGCCACAAAAATAAGTTAGCTTATGAATCTGCGTCACCGAAACTCGAGTATTCTTTTTAAAGTCGGTGACCCCCCCCCCCTGAAACTTATCTTACTATCGGATTAGAAGAAATGCCAAACCGCCCTGCCCATTATATTCGTTCCTAGTACTCTAACCATGTCGGCATTAGCGGACTAACAGAACCTTTGAATGTGCCGTCACTAGAATCTCGTGGAATTGTTTCAGGACTGCACTTTACCGAAGCTTTTTTCGATCACCTTCAGTTATGGCTCATTTTGTTGCGAGCATCACACAGAACCTCATGCCACATAAACCACATCCACCGTATACCATTATTCAACGTCCGTACGACTGCAATAAATTACTCCTTGTTTGCCAATTGCAGCATAGCACTGTGAAACAACCTACCCGATAACAAAGCCATCACATGTCGCATTCTATTCATACGTAACAGATCTACGCCACCTTAAATTAGTGTTCTAAGTCTTGTTTTTGTTTTCCTCATTGCTCTTGAAACATTAACACTCGGTACTTTACTGTACAGGGTGAACGCTGCGGCAGGGCACGAACTATGAAAAATTGTGAACAATCTATTTACAATACTTACAGAGCCTTTGGCTATTGGGTACAACGCTGTTTTTGCATATGTTCTGCAAAGAATGAATACACCTTCAATCAATCAATAAATCAATCAATCAATCAATCAATCAATCAATCAATCAATCAATCAATCAATCAATCAATCAATCAATCAATCAATCAATCAATCAATCAAGGTCCTGGCAGGCTGCACCTCAGCCTATTCCCGGGGTCTTCGATTCCGCGCAATGGCGCCATGGGACATTTCTCACGTTCCCCGTGAGAATATGCCTTGTAGGACTTCCCCCCCGTCCCTGATGTAATGCATTGGGGCTTTTAACAAAGTATAAGTCAAGTCAGGTCTTGTCAAGTTAGGGCATGTTATTTTTATTTATAGCTGACGTCAAATGGTAAGCTTCTGAATGTTGCAGGCACACGTTGGAAGCCAGCCCTTTTCGCGGCGTCCCTTTTACGGGAACAATATAGAGGCTTGTTCATCCGAAGAGGTAAGTTGCCGATGCTCACATATCATGCCTATGTCCGGTCACAACCGAATACTGCGTGCTCACCTTATTCACAACCAATTTGGCATCCTCGTTTAATTTGTCGGAAGCCCCACCCTCGTAGCTAGAGTTTGCTGTATGGGCTTAGACTACTAGTGTTTCGTAGAACCCATGTAGCCTCAGCACAGCGACGGCAGCGTCTCGCAAATGCTGCAATCTTCATCTCTATCATGCGCCAAGTAAACACAGTTCTAGCTTTTTTAGTGCAAGAACCTAGTTTGAGTCAGCACGTTCAGGCCATCACACCTGCTTACAAATACGGCGGTGTGCTTTCAGCCGCATCTAAACTTTGAAAAGCATATATTATTTCCGACAAGAAAGGTATATGCCACAGGTTTCTTTTCACTATTTTCGGAGCTCACCAACCAAACGTCGTTAAACAGCAAACAACCTACAAGCTGAAATGACGCAAGGAAATTTACGGCACCTGAGCTGGAGCTGGGAAAAAATATCGGAAGGAAGAAATAGTTGCAATTTCCCGCGGTGATCAAATAAATACGTTTTGACCTTCGAGTAAAGCAACTAGGCAAGGCTATGTACATCACTTGGAACACTATAGCAAGCAGAAATACCAAACTCCACAGGGTATGCTATCCCTACGACGATTTCAAGGCGAAATCTGAATTCCGGAATATTGTTTGCTTGCAGTAGAGTATTGTTTTTCTCAAACTGACGTGCGCGATCGACATATCGTTCTTCCACTTCGGGCCTGACTATTTTACGGGCAACTTTTATATTGAGGTCCACACTAATGGTCAGTGTCATCCACATTTTCCCTCTTTAATTTCTTCGGCCTAATTAGCTTAACTGCTAGTGGTTTCATTGGATAGGCTGCGTAATTTCACTATCTTGAACTGCGGTGCACGGCCAGCTCTCGCTACTGCCGAGTTTAATCTCGCACCATAAAAAATCATGTACGCTTTTTTTTCTCCGACGGAGAACGTTTTTGAATCGAATTTCCTTACTCCGTTTACAAACCCAGGAAACGCCGGGTAGCGTTCCTCGGACCTTCCAGATCAGCCACGGTCAAGAAAGCGCCTCGCGCTGTTTCGCGGCGCAGAAGTGCCACTCTCTAGGTTTCGGCCACCGACCCGGACCAATTCACGGAGCTGATGGAAGTGGTCGACGCGGTTTTTAGATGCGACGCATCTCTTGCTCTGTGGTATGTCCCTCCGCCGTCGTTGTCGGCGTTGGCGTTGTCCGCACGCTCACTGCACATGTGCAACTCTCCTTCGTTCTTCTCTCCGACAGCTGTGCGCAACACTCTCACTCCGTCTCGTTATCATAACAACAGCTGCGCGCGCTCTCGCTCTCGCTCCGCTCGCGTCTGCTCCGGTGCGCAAGTGCGCGCATGCGCGACTCTCCTCCGCTGTCTCCTCTCCTTCAGGCGCTGTTAATATAAAGCAGGTAACGCGCTGCGGCGTTTCAGTCAGCGCTCGCTCTCGTACGACTCCGCGGGACTGTGCTTGACGACTCCGTGCTTGACTTGATTCTTCCGATGAAGACGTGATGGAAGCGACGGTCCCTTCAGCGAGTGGGCGGACACAATCCAATACCAGCGTCAGCGCAAACGCTCAAGACAACGTTACGACCAATTGAACCCCCCGATGCGTCGCATCACATCAGGGTTCCCTCGCGGGAAGATGGGCGTAATTTTTCGGTTCTCGGCACGCATGTGACGCCAGGGGCGGGGGGGGGGGGGAAGTGACGTGATGAATACTACTGTCACAATCAACAACCAGAACAACAACGTCTTGTGAGCTTGCGACTGCAGCACATATCATTTTTCTGCCCCGAGAAGTGCTTCAAAAAACCGGCTGACGGTTGCTATACTCCATTATGCTATATCTGTGCAAAGAACGAACTGCACCCTTCTCAGTCACGCTACATAGCTCCTGCGTCTCAGCAAATTATCGCTTGATTAGAAAACGCACGGCGGCGCTCACTACTCGGCAGTTATCACAGAGCGCGTGGCCGACGCCGAGCATGTTGTTGGAAATCGTGTTTGAACCTACGGGAACAATGGCGCGTGGTTCGTTCGGGTGAGCCCATTAATGGGGGGGGGGGGGGATGCGAAGTACATCCACCGGTTGCCTCCCTCGTTGCTCAGCCCTCACTCTTGAGTGTTGTACTGCGCTGAGGCAGCACTCAATTGCGGTTCCTCTCGACGGAAACGATGGTAAGCCTCTGCTTCGGCGGCGCGAACTGCGTCTCAGGAAGGGACCACGACCTGCGTCTCAGGAAGTGAAGGCACGTCATCGCCGAGAGCACAACCGCACGCGCTGCTATGGCTTCATCATCTGGCTGTGCATTGTCACCGCCCAACATGTCCCACAAACCTCCCCCCTCCCACTTTCGCCGACGAGCGTCTCGTTCGGGCTGAGGCACTGCCCTCCCCCTCGCATTTTCGCCACACTCTTCTTCGCCGTTTTAGATGCGACGGCATCTCATTCACTCGCTTTGTCCCTCCATACGGCGTTGTTGTCCGTCCACACCCCACCCCCATTCTCCTCGCCGCGTGAGCTGCGCTCTCCGCCGCTCACCCCCTCTCCTCTCCGATAGCGAACAGTCTTTCGCGAGGGGCATTGGATTGGACTCGATTGGATTGGCTTGGCTTGGATTGGATTGGATTTTATTGGATTTGGATTGGGTGGGATTGGATTAAAATGGATTGTGTTGGATTGTGTTGCGTCATAGTTGCACCACGTTGCGTCATAGCCGCGGCAGGGTGTGCAAGGCACGTTTCACGCGATGGGAGAATCAATCTAACCGAAACAACAACGGAACCCACTTTGCGTCGTGTCTACACAGGGGTTCCCGCGAGGGGAGCTGGGAGTAATTTTCGTTTTGTCATCGTTCGATCGGTTCGGACGCCGAAGGCGATGTCAACCCAGAGTAGCGGCCGCCCAAGTGCTGCGCCCTTTTATAAACGCACTTTGTAAAGCACGAACTTAGAAAGGTGTGCGTATGAAGCCTCGCATCACGTGGATTGTAACCTACGCGTAAGATTTGTCATTTCTTATGTTATGATATAATCAATGTTGTCGAAGGTCATCTGAACGATCATACGTATAAGGCATTCTCGGAAATAATGCGCCATTCACGGATAGGATTTCACTCTGAAATTTGGGTCACTACTGCTCTATGTGTGATTTTTGCCAACTAGTGGAAATAAAGGCCATGAAATTGTGCAGAGGCAATTAAAGCCAACGATTGGTATATTGTCGAGTTGCAAGTTTTCATTCTATATTATTGTAGCCTCGCATCACGTGGATTGTTACCTACGCGTAAGATTTGTCATTTCTTATGTTATGATATAATCAATGTTGTCGAAGGTCATCTGAACGATCATACGTATAAGGCATTCTCGGAAATAATGCGCCATTCACGGATAGGATTTCACTCTGAAATTTGGGTCACTACTGCTCTATGTGTGATTTTTGCCAACTAGTGGAAATAAAGGCCATGAAATTGTGCAGAGGCAATTAAAGCCAACGATTGGTATATTGTCGAGTTGCAAGTTTTCATTCTATATTATTGTAGCCTCGCATCACGTGGATTGTTACCTACGCGTAAGATTTGTCATTTCTTATGTTATGATATAATCAATGTTGTCGAAGGTCATCTGAACGATCATACGTATAAGGCATTCTCGGAAATAATGCGCCATTCACGGATAGGATTTCACTCTGAAATTTGGGTCACTACTGCTCTATGTGTGATTTTTGCCAACTAGTGGAAATAAAGGCCATGAAATTGTGCAGAGGCAATTAAAGCCAACGATTGGTATATTGTCGAGTTGCAAGTTTTCATTCTATATTATTGTAGCCTCGCATCACGTGGATTGTTACCTACGCGTAAGATTTGTCATTTCTTATGTTATGATATAATCAATGTTGTCGAAGGTCATCTGAACGATCATACGTATAAGGCATTCTCGGAAATAATGCGCCATTCACGGATAGGATTTCACTCTGAAATTCGGGTCACTACTGCTCTATGTGTGATTTTTGCCAACTAGTGGAAATAAAGGCCATGAAATTGTGCAGAGGCAATTAAAGCCAACGATTGGTATATTGTCGAGTTGCAAGTTTTCATTCTATATTATTGTAGCCTCGCATCACGTGGATTGTTACCTACGCGTAAGATTTGTCATTTCTTATGTTATGATATAATCAATGTTGTCGAAGGTCATCTGAACGATCATACGTATAAGGCATTCTCGGTAATAATGCGCCATTCACGGATAGGATTTCACTCTGAAATTCGGGTCACTACTGCTCTATGTGTGATTTTTGCCAACTAGTGGAAATAAAGGCCATGAAATTGTGCAGAGGCAATTAAAGCCAACGATTGGTATATTGTCGAGTTGCAAGTTTTCATTCTATATTATTGTAGCCTCGCATCACGTGGATTGTAACCTACGCGTAAGATTTGTCATTTCTTATGTTATGATATAATCAATGTTGTCGAAGGTCATCTGAACGATCATACGTATAAGGCATTCTCGGTAATAATGCGCCATTCACGGATAGGATTTCACTCTGAAATTCGGGTCACTACTGCTCTATGTGTGATTTTTGCCAACTAGTGGAAATAAAGGCCATGAAATTGTGCAGAGGCAATTAAAGCCAACGATTGGTATATTGTCGAGTTGCAAGTTTTCATTCTATATTATTGTAGCCTCGCATCACGTGGATTGTTACCTACGCGTAAGATTTGTCATTTCTTATGTTATGATATAATCAATGTTGTCGAAGGTCATCTGAACGATCATACGTATAAGGCATTCTCGGTAATAATGCGCCATTCACGGATAGGATTTCACTCTGAAATTTGGGTCACTACTGCTCTATGTGTGATTTTTGCCAACTAGTGGAAATAAAGGCCATGAAATTGTGCAGAGGCAATTAAAGCCAACGATTGGTATATTGTCGAGTTGCAAGTTTTCATTCTATATTATTGTAGCCTCGCATCACGTGGATTGTTACCTACGCGTAAGATTTGTCATTTCTTATGTTATGATATAATCAATGTTGTCGAAGGTCATCTGAACGATCATACGTATAAGGCATTCTCGGTAATAATGCGCCATTCACGGATAGGATTTCACTCTGAAATTCGGGTCACTACTGCTCTATGTGTGATTTTTGCCAACTAGTGGAAATAAAGGCCATGAAATTGTGCAGAGGCAATTAAAGCCAACGATTGGTATATTGTCGAGTTGCAAGTTTTCATTCTATATTATTGTAGCCTCGCATCACGTGGATTGTTACCTACGCGTAAGATTTGTCATTTCTTATGTTATGATATAATCAATGTTGTCGAAGGTCATCTGAACGATCATACGTATAAGGCATTCTCGGTAATAATGCGCCATTCACGGATAGGATTTCACTCTGAAATTCGGGTCACTACTGCTCTATGTGTGATTTTTGCCAACTAGTGGAAATAAAGGCCATGAAATTGTGCAGAGGCAATTAAAGCCAACGATTGGTATATTGTCGAGTTGCAAGTTTTCATTCTATATTATTGTAGCCTCGCATCACGTGGATTGTAACCTACGCGTAAGATTTGTCATTTCTTATGTTATGATATAATCAATGTTGTCGAAGGTCATCTGAACGATCATACGTATAAGGCATTCTCGGTAATAATGCGCCATTCACGGATAGGATTTCACTCTGAAATTCGGGTCACTACTGCTCTATGTGTGATTTTTGCCAACTAGTGGAAATAAAGGCCATGAAATTGTGCAGAGGCAATTAAAGCCAACGATTGGTATATTGTCGAGTTGCAAGTTTTCATTCTATATTATTGTAGCCTCGCATCACGTGGATTGTTACCTACGCGTAAGATTTGTCATTTCTTATGTTATGATATAATCAATGTTGTCGAAGGTCATCTGAACGATCATACGTATAAGGCATTCTCGGTAATAATGCGCCATTCACGGATAGGATTTCACTCTGAAATTCGGGTCACTACTGCTCTATGTGTGATTTTTGCCAACTAGTGGAAATAAAGGCCATGAAATTGTGCAGAGGCAATTAAAGCCAACGATTGGTATATTGTCGAGTTGCAAGTTTTCATTCTATATTATTGTAGCCTCGCATCACGTGGATTGTAACCTACGCGTAAGATTTGTCATTTCTTATGTTATGATATAATCAATGTTGTCGAAGGTCATCTGAACGATCATACGTATAAGGCATTCTCGGTAATAATGCGCCATTCACGGATAGGATTTCACTCTGAAATTTGGATCACTACTGCTCTATGTGTGATTTTTGCCAACTAGTGGAAATAAAGGCCATGAAATTGTGCAGAGGCAATTAAAGCCAACGATTGGTATATTGTCGAGTTGCAAGTTTTCATTCTATATTATTGTAGCCTCGCATCACGTGGATTGTTACCTACGCGTAAGATTTGTCATTTCTTATGTTATGATATAATCAATGTTGTCGAAGGTCATCTGAACGATCATACGTATAAGGCATTCTCGGTAATAATGCGCCATTCACGGATAGGATTTCACTCTGAAATTCGGGTCACTACTGCTCTATGTGTGATTTTTGCCAACTAGTGGAAATAAAGGCCATGAAATTGTGCAGAGGCAATTAAAGCCAACGATTGGTATATTGTCGAGTTGCAAGTTTTCATTCTATATTATTGTAGCCTCGCATCACGTGGATTGTTACCTACGCGTAAGATTTGTCATTTCTTATGTTATGATATAATCAATGTTGTCGAAGGTCATCTGAACGATCATACGTATAAGGCATTCTCGGTAATAATGCGCCATTCACGGATAGGATTTCACTCTGAAATTTGGATCACTACTGCTCTATGTGTGATTTTTGCCAACTAGTGGAAATAAAGGCCATGAAATTGTGCAGAGGCAATTAAAGCCAACGATTGGTATATTGTCGAGTTGCAAGTTTTCATTCTATATTATTGTAGCCTCGCATCACGTGGATTGTAACCTACGCGTAAGATTTGTCATTTCTTATGTTATGATATAATCAATGTTGTCGAAGGTCATCTGAACGATCATACGTATAAGGCATTCTCGGTAATAATGCGCCATTCACGGATAGGATTTCACTCTGAAATTCGGGTCACTACTGCTCTATGTGTGATTTTTGCCAACTAGTGGAAATAAAGGCCATGAAATTGTGCAGAGCCACTTAAAGCCAACGATTGGTATATTGTCGAGTTGCAAGTTTTCATTCTATATTATTGTAGCCTCGCATCACGTGGATTGTAACCTACGCGTAAGATTTGTCATTTCTTATGTTATGATATAATCAATGTTGTCGAAGGTCATCTGAACGATCATACGTATAAGGCATTCTCGGTAATAATGCGCCATTCACGGATAGGATTTCACTCTGAAATTTGGATCACTACTGCTCTATGTGTGATTTTTGCCAACTAGTGGAAATAAAGGCCATGAAATTGGGCAGAGGCAATTAAAGCCAACGATTGGTATATTGTCGAGTTGCAAGTTTTCATTCTATATTATTGTAGCCTCGCATCACGTGGATTGTAACCTACGCGTAAGATTTGTCATTTCTTATGTTATGATATAATCAATGTTGTCGAAGGTCATCTGAACGATCATACGTATAAGGCATTCTCGGTAATAATGCGCCATTCACGGATAGGATTTCACTCTGAAATTTGGATCACTACTGCTCTATGTGTGATTTTTGCCAACTAGTGGAAATAAAGGCCATGAAATTGGGCAGAGGCAATTAAAGCCAACGATTGGTATATTGTCGAGTTGCAAGTTTTCATTCTATATTATTGTAGCCTCGCATCACGTGGATTGTAACCTACGCGTAAGATTTGTCATTTCTTATGTTATGATATAATCAATGTTGTCGAAGGTCATCTGAACGATCATACGTATAAGGCATTCTCGGTAATAATGCGCCATTCACGGATAGGATTTCACTCTGAAATTCGGGTCACTACTGCTCTATGTGTGATTTTTGCCAACTAGTGGAAATAAAGGCCATGAAATTGTGCAGAGCCACTTAAAGCCAACGATTGGTATATTGTCGAGTTGCAAGTTTTCATTCTATATTATTGTAGCCTCGCATCACGTGGATTGTAACCTACGCGTAAGATTTGTCATTTCTTATGTTATGATATAATCAATGTTGTCGAAGGTCATCTGAACGATCATACGTATAAGGCATTCTCGGTAATAATGCGCCATTCACGGATAGGATTTCACTCTGAAATTCGGGTCACTACTGCTCTATGTGTGATTTTTGCCAACTAGTGGAAATAAAGGCCATGAAATTGTGCAGAGGCAATTAAAGCCAACGATTGGTATATTGTCGAGTTGCAAGTTTTCATTCTATATTATTGTAGCCTCGCATCACGTGGATTGTAACCTACGCGTAAGATTTGTCATTTCTTATGTTATGATATAATCAATGTTGTCGAAGGTCATCTGAACGATCATACGTATAAGGCATTCTCGGTAATAATGCGCCATTCACGGATAGGATTTCACTCTGAAATTTGGATCACTACTGCTCTATGTGTGATTTTTGCCAACTAGTGGAAATAAAGGCCATGAAATTGTGCAGAGGCAATTAAAGCCAACGATTGGTATATTGTCGAGTTGCAAGTTTTCATTCTATATTATTGTAGCCTCGCATCACGTGGATTGTAACCTACGCGTAAGATTTGTCATTTCTTATGTTATGATATAATCAATGTTGTCGAAGGTCATCTGAACGATCATACGTATAAGGCATTCTCGGTAATAATGCGCCATTCACGGATAGGATTTCACTCTGAAATTCGGGTCACTACTGCTCTATGTGTGATTTTTGCCAACTAGTGGAAATAAAGGCCATGAAATTGTGCAGAGGCAATTAAAGCCAACGATTGGTATATTGTCGAGTTGCAAGTTTTCATTCTATATTATTGTAGCCTCGCATCACGTGGATTGTAACCTACGCGTAAGATTTGTCATTTCTTATGTTATGATATAATCAATGTTGTCGAAGGTCATCTGAACGATCATACGTATAAGGCATTCTCGGTAATAATGCGCCATTCACGGATAGGATTTCACTCTGAAATTTGGATCACTACTGCTCTATGTGTGATTTTTGCCAACTAGTGGAAATAAAGGCCATGAAATTGTGCAGAGGCAATTAAAGCCAACGATTGGTATATTGTCGAGTTGCAAGTTTTCATTCTATATTATTGTAGCCTCGCATCACGTGGATTGTAACCTACGCGTAAGATTTGTCATTTCTTATGTTATGATATAATCAATGTTGTCGAAGGTCATCTGAACGATCATACGTATAAGGCATTCTCGGTAATAATGCGCCATTCACGGATAGGATTTCACTCTGAAATTTGGATCACTACTGCTCTATGTGTGATTTTTGCCAACTAGTGGAAATAAAGGCCATGAAATTGTGCAGAGGCAATTAAAGCCAACGATTGGTATATTGTCGAGTTGCAAGTTTTCATTCTATATTATTGTAGCCTCGCATCACGTGGATTGTAACCTACGCGTAAGATTTGTCATTTCTTATGTTATGATATAATCAATGTTGTCGAAGGTCATCTGAACGATCATACGTATAAGGCATTCTCGGTAATAATGCGCCATTCACGGATAGGATTTCACTCTGAAATTCGGGTCACTACTGCTCTATGTGTGATTTTTGCCAACTAGTGGAAATAAAGGCCATGAAATTGTGCAGAGGCAATTAAAGCCAACGATTGGTATATTGTCGAGTTGCAAGTTTTCATTCTATATTATTGTAGCCTCGCATCACGTGGATTGTAACCTACGCGTAAGATTTGTCATTTCTTATGTTATGATATAATCAATGTTGTCGAAGGTCATCTGAACGATCATACGTATAAGGCATTCTCGGTAATAATGCGCCATTCACGGATAGGATTTCACTCTGAAATTTGGATCACTACTGCTCTATGTGTGATTTTTGCCAACTAGTGGAAATAAAGGCCATGAAATTGTGCAGAGGCAATTAAAGCCAACGATTGGTATATTGTCGAGTTGCAAGTTTTCATTCTATATTATTGTAGCCTCGCATCACGTGGATTGTAACCTACGCGTAAGATTTGTCATTTCTTATGTTATGATATAATCAATGTTGTCGAAGGTCATCTGAACGATCATACGTATAAGGCATTCTCGGTAATAATGCGCCATTCACGGATAGGATTTCACTCTGAAATTTGGATCACTACTGCTCTATGTGTGATTTTTGCCAACTAGTGGAAATAAAGGCCATGAAATTGTGCAGAGGCAATTAAAGCCAACGATTGGTATATTGTCGAGTTGCAAGTTTTCATTCTATATTATTGTAGCCTCGCATCACGTGGATTGTAACCTACGCGTAAGATTTGTCATTTCTTATGTTATGATATAATCAATGTTGTCGAAGGTCATCTGAACGATCATACGTATAAGGCATTCTCGGTAATAATGCGCCATTCACGGATAGGATTTCACTCTGAAATTCGGGTCACTACTGCTCTATGTGTGATTTTTGCCAACTAGTGGAAATAAAGGCCATGAAATTGTGCAGAGGCAATTAAAGCCAACGATTGGTATATTGTCGAGTTGCAAGTTTTCATTCTATATTATTGTAGCCTCGCATCACGTGGATTGTAACCTACGCGTAAGATTTGTCATTTCTTATGTTATGATATAATCAATGTTGTCGAAGGTCATCTGAACGATCATACGTATAAGGCATTCTCGGTAATAATGCGCCATTCACGGATAGGATTTCACTCTGAAATTCGGGTCACTACTGCTCTATGTGTGATTTTTGCCAACTAGTGGAAATAAAGGCCATGAAATTGTGCAGAGGCAATTAAAGCCAACGATTGGTATATTGTCGAGTTGCAAGTTTTCATTCTATATTATTGTAGCCTCGCATCACGTGGATTGTTACCTACGCGTAAGATTTGTCATTTCTTATGTTATGATATAATCAATGTTGTCGAAGGTCATCTGAACGATCATACGTATAAGGCATTCTCGGTAATAATGCGCCATTCACGGATAGGATTTCACTCTGAAATTCGGGTCACTACTGCTCTATGTGTGATTTTTGCCAACTAGTGGAAATAAAGGCCATGAAATTGTGCAGAGCCACTTAAAGCCAACGCTTGGTATATTGTCGAGTTGCAAGTTTTCATTCTATATTATTTGCCTAATGTCTCGCGGCCGCATGTTGTTCTCAGGGCCCATGAGAGGCATACATTCAGTTAAGCAGCCATTTTTGTACCTGAAACACAGCCTATAATTTTAAAAATTACTGGTTACTTGACTTTCTTGTTTCTTCCAGCACCCCTGTGTGTGGCAATGAGCACGTTAATTGGGGTCCTAATTATTTATTCGTAAGCAGTAGTAAAGGAACGCGACATTAACAGAAATGGCAGATTTTTGTGGGTTCAGTGCGTTAGCCGTGAGCTTCGTGTCAATTACCCTCTACCAATAAGCATAAACAATCTATGCTACTGGCACAGCTAAGAACAAGCGCCAAAATCTTGAACCTCGTGTTTTCCGCGAGCGGTAGCGCTTCTTTCGTAGTAGTGAAAACTAGAATTAGCGCTGTTGGGAGTCGAACAGCACGGTGTTCATTTGCAAAAACCACCTACGAAGGTCTCCCGGCCGTTGTCCTTAGCCACGTTCATACGAGCTGCGTTTCGTTTCCAATTTAGGACACGACTCTAAAGGTTTTCTTTCCTCCTCCTTTGAAAGATGGCGGTTCCCTGGCCCTTGCTTCGGTCAGACCTGAAGCCGTGGAAGCTAGTTTAGGATTCCCAGGTGCGTACGTTCGCACTCGTTAATTACAACTGAAATGGGTGCGTACGAGCACAGCGTTTTGTAATCCTTTCATTTACATTTGTACTCGGCTTGGCAGAAGGCGTGAATCGCCCACGCGGCTAAACCTTGATCCCGTTGCACGCGATTTCTTTGGAATTCCAATGGATTTAACACAGCCCGCCATAAATTTCTAGTCTCTGCGCCTAAGCGTGTAGCTGCCTCTCAGTAACGACGAGGCATTTCGCTCCAGCCCTGCGACCTTTAACACGGCGATACTCTGCGCAGCCGCCCAGCCGGTACATTCTTTTGTCCTCCAGCTGTGCCACCTTGGTTTAAAGACTGCTGGAAGCGCGTTTCCCTGCACCTGAATCCCCTCGACTTTTGAAAGAAACATGTTTTTAAGGAAATCGGCGGAAGCAAGAACACTTAAAGCAGCACAACCACTGTGGGGATGAGCACACCTGCCGCGCTATGAATCTTTACAGGAAATTTGGGAAGAGTGTGTGTTGACGTTAATCAAATAATTGTGAGTTTTAGCGCACCGACGCTACACAGGCAATGAGGGGGCGTAGTAGAGGGCGCCGGATTAATTTTGACCACCTGATGGTCTTTAATGTGCGCCTAGATCTCGAACACAGGGGCGTTTTCGTTTTTAGAATGTGTTAGAGCCAAACAAAAATACATAACGGCGGATGCAACTTGTGCGGAAGACGAATAATAGCATAGAATGAGCTAAATGGAAACAATAGCATCTTCCCTCCGTCTAACGATGACGATGGTCCAAACGCGAAGCTTTCTTGCGTGCGAAAATCACATGGCGAAGTCCAAGTCAAAGCCGCTGCATTCAAAGTCAAAGCGTCAACGATCAAAGTACGAACTGCCTGCGAGCCAAAGTTCAAACTCAGACGGCACAACACAAACCCCTCATGCGAAAGCCGAGCGTCCTCCACCACCTCCTTCCCGCTGCTCTACCCCCCCCCCCCCCTCCTTTTTGAACGGTGTCGGAACGGCACATTCGGATAGACGTCGGTTTTACAACACGAGGGAAGCAGGTCCGATTCACACCGCGGGAAGCGTTTTTTTTTTTTTCCTGGAGTCATTTGAACATCATAATCGCGTGTCCTCCCATTACGTAAAGTTGGCTTCCGTGCATTGCGTTTTGGCTACAACACGTAATGGGAGGACACACCAAACACAGCTTTGCTTTAAAACTAGCACACAAAACGGGAACCACAAGGTGTGAACTCAACTTGCTTGAATCCATACCTTTAGTGCCCTCCGTCATGCTTGAAGCCGAAGAAGCGCCTCCTAACATGTGTTCGGTACCCCGCCGCGCTCGCTGGAAAAGCTGTGCTCGCAGTGGGGGAATACTTTTAGCTGCCACAGTTTTACATAGAAATATAACGTCATCACCCGCGTTCATGGGCGATTGCCTGTGTTATGAGAATAAGCCGTCATAGTGCTTTAATTGAAGCGCCAATTGAATACACTGCTTATATTTTTAGAAGAGCGTAAGTCGGCCATCAGACCACTTTGCATGAACATCATAGTGCGCTGTTCTCAGAATTGGTGTGTCGGCAATTGATCAGGTCATCTTTAGAGTAGCTTTGTGAGAAACCTGCACCTACCGGTCTGCGATCAAACATTGCTCCTTCAAGCGGTAACGACATTAGGGTTGATGTCAGCAAGTCAGTCAGTGAGTATATCAGTATCGTTAATAGGTCGTTTGATATTACGATATATTAAGAACTGCGCTCCGTACTAGTGATGAAACAGTACTTCCATTTATTTTACAAAGGCTATGTGAAGGTACTTTAGTAACAAACTTTAAGTTTTAAATCGATATTTTATAATCTTACCATATTAGGGAAACCGGGATTACTCGATTCTCAGAGCTGCTCACTTGCTTTTTCAAACAAGAAAAGAACCAGCTAACACATTCCTTGGGAAGTCTTTAAGAAAATAAAACTGGAAAACGAGCCTTAAAAAGACTGAATCCTTCCCGCGTGGAGCGAAGCTTTTATTGGGCGTTTGTGAGTGGTCCAGGATTCTATTTAAACATGTACAGAGACCTTCTTGCAAGCCTGCACGTGCAAAAATTTGGGATGCGCTAAATATAGCCACGCCTCATACTCATGCAATATCTGCCATTGCAATCACATAAGACGAAAAATGGGCGGGACTTTGAGGTTTGTTTTTTGGGGCAGTAGCTCTAGAAGCGCCATGAGCGAAAAAAAATCGGCTAGTCTGTGTGTCATGGCGCGTTCAGGCGCGCACGCCACGTTATCATTATTTATGTTCTTGCAGGAAGCCCCTATGTGCGGGTGCTTATGTGCGTGTGTAACTAATGTCTCGTGTGTAGGAAAGCTCATGCAATGTACACAGCTGGGGGATTGTTGAGTTGAGGCAGCGAATGTGCACCTCTAGGAATAAAGGCTGTTCCTGAAGTCAACCGGCTTGGTGCTAAAAGAGACTGGCGGCGAGAATTGGATTCATTACCAGGCAGTGAAGACGACCACAGCGGCCTCAGACCCGGCAGTGAGAACGGCTTCTAACCCCGCCAAGCTTTCGGAGTTCCAGCCAGACAGCGGAAGCATCGATGTTTGCCTCGACCGTTTCGAGCTTTTCATCACAGCCAACGACATTTGCGGGGAGAAACTGCAGCTATTCCTGACAGCCACCAAGGAAAAGATGTACGTCACTCTCTGCAGCCTGCTCCTGCCAAGAACGGTAAACAAGGTAACTTTCGAAGACGCTACCAACTTGCTAAAAGACAATTACGCTCTAAGACGTTCAGTGGTAACATAAAGATACCGCTTCCCTCAATGCAAGCAAGATGAATATGAGAGCATGATGGGGTTCATGGTCGAGCTAAAGCAGTTGGCTGCCACATGCGACTTCAGCAGATTCCTGGAGGGCATGCTTCGAGACCGTCTCATTGCCGGGTTACAGGCGGATATCATACGCTGCCGACTACTGGCCATGACGGATGCGGCACATACCTGGGACCTATGCAGAATTGCTACAGCCATGGAAGCCGCAGCGCAAGACACGAAGGAAGTTTCATGAGTAACAACGCTAGACGTGCACCTGGCGACACCGACGTGCAGTGGCAACGACAAGCCACGACATCGGAGCCTGCGGCGAGTAAAGCACCGTTCAACCGAGCAACGCCTCCCAAGCCCGTCACACCAAAAAAAAAAAAAAAAAAAAAGGGAAAGCCAAAGACTTTACACCACGGGTCGAAATGATGTCACTGGTTTGGACGGCCCGATGTCATTTTTGAACAGTCCTTGTTTTAAGTGCGACAAAAAGATCATGTAGCAAAAATGTGAAGAGTGAAATAAGTGAACCAGCTGTAAACGAGTGCTCTGATAACGAATTGCCAACGACTTGTCGCACTCACCGGCGTTCGAAAATGCCAGTCATTGTAGTCAACGTAGAGTTAGACGGAATGACCCAGTGGTGTAACAAATGCCACATGACATTGAACTTAACTAAGTGTAAATCACTCATTCACACGAAAGCATGTCATATCTAAGCACACCAATCACATCAACTCTGTTCCAATCACCTGAGTCCCTTCATGCAAATACATTGGCGTGCACTTGACCTCATCGCTAACATGGGCAACGCATGTCAATATCATTTGCCCCCATTACCGGCAGTACGTCAGCAGTAAGCTCATCTTTCTTTCCTAACGCTGTAACCCTAGGGAACGCGTTGCCTGACGAAATCGCCACGTGCACTCAAAAGAAACGTTTTAGAGGTAAACAACAAGAAAATTTTCCCACTCAAGATTAACAATTAGGTTCTACTGCTGTTAGCAGATGATGTTTTGTGCAAAATCTGTTGGTTCAACTGGTTCAGTGTGTGCTGCTGGGTCCTATTGTTACCCCTTCAAAAATAACGTAACACGTATTTTGCGATGTTCCTACTTTAGTCAATTTCCCTAACTTAGGTGCTGTCGTTTTTTTTTTGTGATTTTTATGTTTTTATCATTATCTTGGGTCAGGTGTATTTCTGAAAATATTGTTTCCTGACCCTCCGTTATGTAACGCCTTCTGGCCTTTAGGGTATAATAAAAGAAAATGAAATCTAATAAAAAGAATTAGAAATGGAACGTGACACAGTCGCAGCTGTGTCTCTGATGTTGGAAGCCGAATGCGTGAAACATCGTCCAAAAGTCAGTTCTCGGAAAGCAAATGTGAAACACTTAACATACAATGGCACGCCAGTACCAATAAAAGGTATCGTGGATGTAACAGTGTGGTACCATGACTTAAGCTTTGGCCTCACCCTGGTTATCGCGAAAAAACTGAGGGAGCAGGAATACCTTCCTTGTTTGGGTGTAATTGGCTCGAGGAGATAAAATGGCAGGAAGGGGTGCGTGTGAAAGCAGTAGAAGCTATACTTCCACTAAACGAGAAATATTGCGATGTATTTGCACCGGGGCACGGCTGGATAATAGGATTCAAAGGTAGCTTTAAGCTCAAGGAAGGAGCGTGTCCCATTTTCTGTAAGGCGCGACCAGTGCCGTACGCTCTTCGTGAATAGGTTAAAAGGGAATTAGCAAAGCTTGAAAAAGCGGTAATCATATATAGGGTCACCCACAGTTTCTGGTGAATATATCTAAGCGAATATATCTATATAGGCCAAGTAGTGACCCCGGATACCAACCGTGATGGAGAAATAATTAGAAGGATACGAATAGGGTGGAGTTAATATGGTAGGCATTCTCAGATAATGAATGGCAGCCTACCATTATCCTTAAAGAATAAAGTGTATGAAAGCTAGCTGCATATTACCGGTGCTCACCTACCGGGCAGAAACTTGGAGGCTCACTAAAAGGGTTCAACTTAAATTGGGGACAACTCAGCGGGCAATGGAGCGGAAGATGATAGGTGTAACATTACGGGACAAGAAGAGGGCGGAGTGGGTCAGGTAACATACGTGTGTTAAGGACACATTAGTAGAAATTAAGCAAAATACATTGCAGCCGGCACGGCATGTAATGCGAAGGCAAGATAACCGTTGGTCATTAAGGGTGACAGAGCGGATCCCTGGAGGAGGCAAGCGTGGCAGGGGTCGGCAGAAAGTTAGATGGGCAGATGAGATCAAGAAGTTTGCGCGGATAAATTGGTCGCAGTTATCACAGGACCGGCGTAATTGGGGAATAATAGGAGGGGCCTTTGCCCTTCAGTGTGCGTAGATAGGCTTGTGATGGTGATGATGATTCCCTAAAATGCCTTTTTATTTTGTTGATACATTTTGCGTGTTTTCGAGCCCATGTTCTGCTAGGGCTCTTCTCACTTCAGAAGTTGGAAACTCTGGTTTTGTCGCACGCCGTTTGCGAGTAGAATCCGAGCGCTGTGCTAAGCAAGTTGAGGCTCGGTAACCATGCTCAAAGTGCCGCCACATTGTCCTGACGATTTCCTGAAAAACTAGTCCACTAGTCGTCCGTACAACGAACCGCAACCAACCTCGCTGCCAGATGGGCTTGACAGCACCACTATGCGGGCCAGCTCTTTCGTTCTATGTTCTGTCGTGATGTGTCCCCTTATAAACGCCTAAACTTTTTGGCGACATGCCCTATTCATTGCTTGCGCATTAAAAAAAAACAGGAAAGAAAAAGAACCCGACACAGCCGCGCATGTTTCACTCCAGGTTAAAGACACCTCCCGGAAGACAATCACGTGAACATCTGACACATTAAAGTTTCAAGGTGGCGCGTCGAATACCTGCACAGGCAGCTGTCGATTATGGGTACACCGCTTCTCGGCATGATGCAGCACGTGTAGCATAAAGAAGAAACGAGGGACGGAAGTTACAGAACGAGCATTTCGGCACTTCCGCAGTATTCTGGTCGCGACACCCGTCATTCGCATTTCATTTGCAAGCTAACTTTAAGAGTTAGCTGATTTAGGTTGTTTAATCTGCATATAGTGCATAGTACTGAATCGCGTTATCCCCAGCAGCTTCGCTAGCCATCCACTTCTTTAGGACAGGATGACTCAGCAATTTTTCCAGAATTATTGCAATTAACTGTACAATCAATCGGATCCACTGGTGTTGAGAGGAGGTCAGGATGTCTTGCTAGTCTGTCAAGAAGTAAATAGCTTCAGTCAAGGTAGCCAATTTCCTGGCGCGTTTCTGTAATCAAGGATCAGTTACCAATTGTACCTTTTTTTATCGAAGCCCGTTTTTACCTGTTGGGGAACTTGGCTAAGGACGGAAAAGTGCTACAACACACACTTCGGTGGTATTAACAGCTTTGCAGTCAACAAAAACGTCGCAGCCCAAACTGTTCCAAACGGCCCTACACCTAACGCGCCTCGCCACATTCGTGTGCTTATTTCACATTCTTAGCAGAACGCATTCAGCGGCGCAGAACTTATGCGTCACTCTGATTCAGAATGCTCAGCTCATTTCAATAGTCCGGGACCGATTCCCCGCCGCCATCCCCGAAGGAGCGGTTATTGACACAGCCATTCTGAAGCTTAATTATGTTTTGGACGTAAAATTCATGGATATTCTGTGCTGAAAGAACTAGGGGTTCTGAGTTGCAAACATTCTTATATTCCAATAGGATTTAGAGAATAGAGTGTTTCGCGGTACAAACACGCTCCGCAAACTTTCGGGGACGCTGTGCATTCTTTTTTCGAACGCAAATATTGACTGACATGAGGTACATATTCCTTCAAGCCGTAAATAATGGGCATACATTAGTTTATGATGGCTGTAAAGCCTTTCTTTTAGTTTACAACCACCTACCATTTCGCGTAAATGTAGTAAAATAGCGACGACACTTGTGTGGCCTATGTTGAACAGGAATATAAAATTACTTTTTAGCGGCTCAAGATTTGCGCGCTATTCTCATCGCAAGTCCCAAATGTGTCCTAAAATACGGAGCTTAATTAACTACGCATCCGTCTTGTATATGCCTAAATGACACTTTTCGGTGCCGGTTATGCCTGCCTAAAACCTCCAATTGTCGAGCCTAAAGTTACGGTTCCTACGCATGTACTAATAAGTTGTATTGTATTTTAGTGTTTAATGTATAATCTTCCTGCTGGGGTCCTTGAAAGGGCCTGCTGTACTCTTTGACTAAATGAAAATAAATAAATCAAATGCTTAGCGAATGGTTTGATCGGAATTTTTATTTATTTATTTATTTATTTATTTATTTGAGTACCCTAAGGGCCCGTCAGCGCATTACATAAGGGGGATGTGGTTATAAACTCAATTGCAATGTATAAAAAATGAACAAATGTGTAGATACAAATTCGTACATATAAATACGTGCGAGTAAGAGTACAAAAACAGCAAACAAGACGAACAACATAGTACGACAAAATGTTTCGGAAAGAATCATCTGAAAAACAGAAATTATTGAACACTTTCCGCGTTTGTATTACTCGTTCTAACTTCTTTTCTGCGTTAGTGTAGCCTATCGCGCGTTTTATACTGATCTGGAGGCCTGTCATGACGTGCTGCTCACTATAGAGGCTAGGCCCTCCGGAGCAGAGCCGCCCTGCGAGCTGAAGCTTTCAAGCGCACGTCGTCATCTCGTACAGTTGGTTTCTTGCCAGCCGCGCTTTCTGAGTGCAAAAAAGGTGCCCTAACATGATGAGTTATAAACACTTATGCGATCACCATCTTGCTTTCTAAATTAGATTATCATAAATCGAAACCTCGTGGGATGCTTGACACGTGTCTTCGTAATAACGAACTTGAAGATGACGTTATGCATAATAAAAGATGTGGCGAGCCCGGGTGCGCCGAGGGACCTGTTAGTATAGCAAGAAGCTCGCTCACATGGGATCAGAGCAACGGCGGCCGCTTAGCATATAGTAGGCTTAGTTGGCCAGGTATATCGCCGGCTCAGAGCAACGGAGCGCCGAAAATAAGCCGGTGATTACCGAAACATGCCGCTGTAGGCATTAGTTCGGAGCAGCCTCTTTGTTTTTATCATCTGCGGTATTTCTTTGACTCGTCTAGTATAAGGAATGATTATTTACGTCATTTCGAACGTTTCAGAATTGTGCTAACTTGGGAACGGTATTCATAAAGTCAAATTTCACTGCTAATTTGCATTACGTAATCTCTTTCCGTAATTACGTTCCATCAGCCGCTTCCAGAACTTCATTATCTGCTTTTCAAGGGGAGCGTCGACGACGCCGATGCGGTGAGTGTACTACACCAGTCTGTGTATTTTTAGATAATTTTGCACCAAAGTTTGTCACCATCGGAAAATTCTCGCAAATGATCGACGCCAAACTACGCCACCTGTACCATCCTCAGATTAAGCACCCAATATTCAGGCGAAATATTCAGCGTATTTTTTGGAGGTGGTCGAAAAAAAGCGAACGTAACGCTTAATCACGAGTACGTTTAACCATATCCTATTGGCGTAGCGCGTGCCGGATCTCGGCGTGCACGGTATAATCCGGCGTGCGAGGAACCCCTGCGGAGCAGTTCCCTGAGGGGGGCCAGAGTGACTCAAGGGCGAATTCACGGTGCCTCCAACCAACGATGCCTGATGTCCCGAGGGTACGCCTGTATGCTCGCACGCCGGCTGTGTTCGGCATACCCCAGTCGGGAAGTTTATCAGACGACTTCCAGTAAAGCTCTTCAAGGAACATGTCCTCATCTCCATCTCAAGGGGCACAAAAAACCCCCTCAGACGCGAGATGTAGGACACTACGTTCGTCTCGGTCATATCTAAGCTGCTTATATTATGTGAGAAACATAAGGGGCCCTACAGTGAAATTTCCGCATATCTCTGACGCGTCGTGTCGGTCGTCCAACAGAGCGAGTGATAGAAGGGCACAGAAGGACAGAATAGGGACGACCCCGGGATGGAGAGAGGTACCTTTGACACTGGAGGAGCTGCCTTCGCATGACTTTTCCACTGTGATGTCAAGTCGAAGCGCGGCTTTCCACCTGCCTCTGCGCCGTCTGGACGGGTCCCGAGACGCCCGCCGCCGCTTGCACGCTCTCTAGAACGTACGGCATAGCCAAAGCTCGGCAGCAAAACAAAAAGCAGACACAAGGCACGCGCATCGGGCCGAGCCTAAGCTTTGCCTAGATGAGGGGCGGTATATATAAACACGCCTTTTAAACTGACACTAAATTGAATGTTTCGAACTTGTGTTCGGATCAGTATTCTATAGAGTGGCCGAAATAAGCATATTAGTCCTGATATTCCGCACTCTACAGCAGATTTTAAAGGCGCAAATAAATAATTTTTTGGCGAGTGTGTCCAGTCTATCTCAAATGAAAACATAACTTCAAATACCTTAAACCGAAACGGTTTTGTGATAGCGCTCTATAACTTTTGAAATCGGAATTTTTAGATCTAGCAGCCTGACGTGGCCTGCCAAGAGGAATGCGGGCAACCATGGCAGTGAACCGTTCGGTGACATACTCTTAACTGTACGTGAGATGGAAAGAGGTATTCAAAACCTTAACCCCGACTAGAACAACAATGATGTGCAGTCTTTTTTTTCCCTTTATGCGTTTTTTAAATCACGCATTGTAACCGACAGAGTTATCGGGGCACGTTCGGTAGTGTCACATTTTGACACTACATGGCGCCACGTTTCAGACTTCAGAAAGTTAAGGTGAAATCAAATTATTTCTGCCAGGCTATTCGAAAATTTCTTCAGGTTACCCCGCTATATAAAACGCGGGCTTTCATTTGAGGTAGAGGACATGCGCCACAAAAATCGGTTATCTGTCTGTTTGGTATTAAGGCGCAAAGGAGAGAAATGGTCATGCGCTATCGGTGGCGGCCGCAACAACGTCATCAGTGGCGTGAAAAAGACGCGCAAAGTTCCTTCAGTGTGATTGGACAAAGTCCACGTTCGTAATCGTCATGCGCGCAAACTTGCTGTAGTGTCTATGTTATTTTGTAATACAGGTTTCTAGCGGTGGGTCAAACCGAACAAAATACGGATTGGGTTAAGGTTCTGGCTCGGTTCAGACGAATTCATTTCGTTCCGGTTCAGTTGCACTTCCACTGAATCGCGTACCGAAGCGGTGCGCGAACCGGTTCGCAAACCGAATCGGAAGCTTGAACCGCTTCTCGAACCTGTTTGAAGAGTCAAATTATCAAATAAGTGAAAAAAAAAAAAAGATTCAGTAGGTTCAAACGACCATAAGAACAAAATACAAACGAAAATTCGCAAAGGTGGAATTTCGAAGCAAACGTAACACAACATGGTGAGATATTAGAAAAACAGATGAAGTCAGGACGATTTACCAGCTACTTTCCCTCCCGTACGTTTACTTGTGCTAGGGACTACGTAAAGCCACAGTCGAGAGAAAGCCGCCCTTTTCATTCTTATTGAAATCGAAATCCCCGCTATCAAAGCCACCCTCACGCTGACCTTTAAATTCTAGATTTAGGCCTGCGTACTGGCGTCCTCAAAGCTGTAGGGCCCAACGTACCATGTGAGATCCGCAAACTCTCGTTTTTTTTAGTCGCACCTGGGCCTTTAGACCAAGAAGAACATTCCTGGCCTCTTGAGTCCCACATACAATATGCAAGATGCCATCCGTCATCGTAAGCACGCCCGGCGTTTCTACCCCTACTTCTTATGGATATATGGTTCACTCTTTTACGGCTACATAATGCATTATATGCCTGCTTCTATATGGAAGTGTACATTTACCTACATATAAATTGGTATATGATACATCCTATGCGTACGTTACGGATGTTGGTATGCATATACCTATTTTGATAGCCTCGGGAAAAAAACTTGTTACTGCGTGTTTTTTATCGCTTCTTTCACGAATTATAATGCAATAACACAATCGAATTTTTATTTACTGTGTTCATTGTTTCGGCATTACAGGGTTAAATACCAGCGCTTCATACCAGCGGTGTAGCATAAGAAAAATCCCTTCATCAGCCGCGTAAATGCTACTTCACATCACTTGAAACTTTAGTTTGAAAAAAAAATCACAGGAGGGAGAAAGGAAACACGGACACAACGCTGTGTTTCCTTCCTACGTCCTGTGATTTTTCGTTCAAGCTGAAGCTTCAAGCCGATATGAATCAATTCGCCTAAAGCTGAGCGATTCTGCGTAAATGCTACCGGTGAATTCGACTGTTTTGTCGCCTAAAATGATTTGTTAGCTGTCACATTCTCGGGGGTGTAAGCCACACTTTTGTTAAAAATACGATTTACTTAACGCGCAGTCATTGCATCATTGCTCGAATCCGTTGAATACATTTTGCGATAGCAATTACTCAAGGGCGCATCCCAATTACAATGAATATCTCATCTTTCGGCCGGACCACCGGCCGTCGTTCCGCCTGCTACAATGCGGAATCTTATAACAGATTATGCCATTAAAAACTGAAATGATAATTTGACGAGCGAAGCATCAGATGGAGCTTTTTTGGGGAGACGCTGTTTAATTAGTCGGCAGCAGTACACCCCCTCCGAAACCAGTAGCAGTAGCAGTAGAGTAGCGAGTTGGGCAGTCAGTAAAATTGCACCCCAAAAACAAATCAGATCTGAAATCTGCAAGCAACCAATAAGGACGATCGCTGGGTGAATGGGACTGTGTGGGAATGGCCTTGCTTTTAATGCTTGTGACACTTGCTTCCGTGCTGTTTTCCCTCCGAATTCGAAATACGTAGAGCCTGCAAGGTCTCGGGATGCAGTCTTTCAAGAAGGAAAAAATTATGCACCATATACTAACAGATTTCCCCTGCTATATATATTACTACATCGAGTAAATGGAGCTTTCATAGCTCCCCGGTACCACAGTACTATAACCGGTTATACCCAATTACAACAATACAAAAACAGGCCAACCGGCAAAGAGAATTTTGTCCACCCGAAGGTGGAGAGAAATTAGCGGGGAAAGCTTTCTTGCGACCCACCGCCAGGGGGACGGGCCCGGGGGGACCCCCCGTGTCCCCCCTAGGAAGAAGCCGGATGGGGTGGGTTGTTGGGAACGGGAACTTGGGCATCGGGACGGGGTTTTGGAGAAAGGAAGGAAATGGGGGGAGCAATTTTGCTCCGATCCAGTTGCCTGACTCTTTTTCAAGACTGATTGCTCAGCGAGGGCATCAGACAGTGCCGATTGCCAAATATGCGGTCCCTGCCACGGGTAACCGCTCTCCCATAGGGTCTGATAAATGGGCCCCAACCGTCGGAGACAGGAAGTACCTTATTTGGTGGCGACGGCCGCCCCCCCTACTAACGAATCACCAGTGAAGCTTTCCACTATACACGGGTACTTGCAACACCTGCTTTTCACGGTCTCCGGACACCGAAAGTTTGTATGCGCACGGTACATCAACGGCCCGTTCGCAAGGTCCCTTCGTCAGGATAAGGGCCTATTCTTATGTCCTCCTCTTTGCCTACTCTGTCGCTCATAGGAACAAGAGTCTTCGGGCATTGCCTTGCATAATGCAGAGGAGATCGGTCCGGGCCTACTAGCCGTTACTAAGCCAGGAGAGTTTCCCCGGTCGGTGTACTCACCTCACCTTTCTTCGTTTTCCCCGTACGAGACACCAAGTAGCTTGTGGTAGCTGGTCCCTGAGGCATAGAGAAGATCAGTCTATAGGCCCCTCGCAGCAAGGTTACAGGGGGGCGCGACCCCCCCGGCCTCATACGAACTGTACAACATCTAGCCCCCATGACATTTGGTTATAGGGGTATGTCACTCCCCCTGACCACTTTGCGATCAGGTCGCTGGCCCCGCCAAGCTTGCGGTTAGAAGGGTCCCCAGTCCCCCGGCCCGTTGTGGTTTCCCGACCATTCAGATCGGTACTGCCAACTACAAACGACTGTACGCGGGCATCACTCGCTACTTCGCAACTTGACTCGCCGGCCTCCTCTCACGTTGGATTACAGGGGTGCGTTACTTCCCTAGTCCGAAGAAAGTCATAGTTGATCGATCTCGACACGCCTTCCTATTTCAACCGCATTGCCAAGTGCCGGGTTGACACCCGACCGCCCTACCTCCTCGTAGGACGTGATTCCAGTTGACCAGGAACCTCCGCAGTGGCGGCCGTTTTGCACGCTCCCCGGGCAGGGGTTGTGCGGCCTCCCCGATTCCTCGAGGAGGTCCTGTGGAATTACCGTACTTCCACGCTCTGGCCCCTATGATATTAGGTTACAAGGGTTTGTCACAACCCCTGGCCTGCAGACCAGCTCGCAAGTTCAACCGAACGAGCCCCAAGCCAAGGATACAGGGGCGTGCACGCCCCCGGCTCGGTAGTGGTATACCCATTGCTTCAGCAATGCTACGCCAACACTACGTGCGAACTGTACCTCTTGAGCGCAGTGATTACTTCGCAACATTGATCCGCTGGCTTCCTCTCACGCTGGGTTACGAGAGCCAGCGCTCACGAGACCCAGCGCTCTCCAAAAGTGTGCACTGGGGGAGAGCAGGCGAGGGGGCAGTATGCTGTGCCCGCACGAGGCGCTGGACTGCTGGACTGCGCGTTACCACCCCCAGCCTTTGGCCTCCTCCCACACTGGATTACAGGGGCTCGCTACTTCGCCTAGCCAAGAGAGTCATAGTTGATCCACAAATACCATCTTTCGAAATACACGGGATCCTCTGAGTAACTCCCAGTAGCTCAAAATAAATCAGTTGCGGAAATACACGAGACACATATTCGTTATAACGAACTTCACATCTGATATATATCGAACTCGGCTTACGCCAATGTGGCTAAGCTTCTCTGCGCTAGTCTACGTTCCTACCTTGTCGATATTCGGAACCTTCTATACTCCGTGACTACTTACTAACGGCGATCATGCGTAGTATTTAGCCTAGCTGACGATGGATGCTGCTTATTCGTCCACGCATCTGCTTCACGCTTCACTGACATCATTCCAAATCAATCCCGGCGATGGGACCGCAGCCTTTGTGACACCACCAACGGTGGATTCAAAAGGGCCAGCACTGCAGTCATTACTCAGCGTCTTCAGTGCACCTGCAGTACGCTCTTACATACATTTCGCATCAACCAGGTATCTTATTGCGATAGGGTGCACTCGTTTTCGGGCGCAGCCCTTTGTCCACGGCCCTGGGCTGAGCCGCGTCGCCTTCGTCGTGACCGAGCGAACGATGAAAAGACCAACGAGTGAACGAAAAAGTGAACGATAGGAAGACCGATGAGTGAAAGAAAGCAAAGCAGGAGAGTGTCGCGAAATTGCGAGGAGAGGGCGGTTTGCCGTGGCGGCTCGATCCAGCGCTCTCCAAAAGTGTGCGCTGGGGGAGAGGAGGCGAGGGGCAGTATGCTCTGCCCGCACGAGGCGCTGGATTGCCCGACGCTTTTGACTTAGAGACTCATCATCGCTGCCGTCGAGAGAACCCATGAGTGAGTGGGGCCTCAGCGCACTGCTGCTGCGCCCAAATATTGCATTATGGAGTATCGTAATCGCCACTTAATTTTTCACAGAACTGTTGGTGCTCATCTTTTATTGCTGCTGATACCCTGCCGTGTGACGCGCTTCTTTTATCAATTGGTTTTGGCCTCCTTAAAATGGCTCTTTTAAGCGCAGGATATCCATATTGAGTGACGCTATTACATAAAACAACCAATGATGATTATTATGTTTAAGGCGCCGACATTGCAAAGGTGATGAAGCGCTCCGTAATGGAGGGATGCGGAATAATTTGTACCACCTGGGGATCTTTAACGTACGCCGAAAACTTGAACACACGGGTGTTGTCGCTTTCCGCCTTCACCAGAAAAGCGGCCGCCACGGCGGATGCTCGAACCCCCGTCCTTCCGCTCAGCACCACAACGCCAATGCCACTGATCCACCGTGGCGGGTATAAAACGACCAATACATGGCGGCCTATTTGCAGGGGCTAGATTTGCCGCTTCCACAAAGGCATTCGATACAACTGCTCACGAAATACTCTTCTTAATTTTAGCATCTTTGGGAATAGGCCTACTTCAGTGCTCATACGTTCTTAGCCCGCAGTTCACTTGAGGTGAAGAGTGTAATGATGTACTTTGTGAATACTAAATGATAAATATAAGTGTCCCAAAGTGTTTTCTATATTGGGACCCCTGCTTTTCTGATTAATTCAGGATCTCTAATTTTTGTTAAAACAATGTGCATGCTTCCCACAAATGAAACTACGGTTTATTTGCCTGAAATGATCTGTCCAACACAACTAAAAAATGAACGATTATATGATTACGGTATCTGATTGATGCCGAAGCATCAGTTTATTTATTAACACTGGTTAAAACAGTTCCCTAATTTTTCTCTGTCATATAAGGCAAATTACGCCATGCCCCATCTCCGACTTGGCAGACATTTTATATACCCGACAAATCATATCCCATTTCTTGAAGTGATTCTCGATAAACACCTTTAATTTCACTTGCAAATCAAGTCCGTAAAGGCTAAAAGGGTCCTCGCTTTTCATGTACTGCTTACGGCTCCACATATTTTGCTCTGAATGTTCTCTGTTCACTTTACGCTTTTATTGTGCAAATTCGTATACCCTATAGTAGATGTTTGTAGGAAAACACTTGTATTGCACATCTATCCCCACTTTTTTTTCTGCGAAACCCAGCCATCCGTAATATTACTTCCAGCTATCCCACAGAGTCTGGTCAACATATATATCTTGCCCTCGAAATGCTACCTCTTGTTTCTGAGTGCGACATAAAAATGCGCGTTGTGCTCTTTCCCGCCGAAAATATTAATTTTACCCACAAGTGGACCGATCGGTCTCTACTACTCAACCCATACAATGCGCGGTTTTCAGAGAAGAATAACCTAATTCTATCAAAGGCTCACTGTATATACAAAAAACATACTAAATTTTTAGCCCTTTTAATCTGCAAGCAACTATCTACCCTTTATAAGTAATCCCTCTGGGTAAATTTATTCCGAAACCGCTTGAAATGTTTCCGCTATCTACTATCGCATGATATAGAAATGTGTTGGCTTTACACTTCCGTTACTTAATATTTTTATTAGGCAGTGTTCTTGTTGTATTACGAAGTTTGTTTTATTTGAATATCGTTGTGTCAGTGTTTTATGTAGGCTTCTTTCTGTCGCTGCCTTTGAGTTTGTTATGAACTTGCGGTGGTTTCTGCCTGCTGGGATTCATTCATTATTTTTGCATGATTTACTGGCTGCGTGTTCTAACACCGTACCTTTATGGGTTCTGTGACAGAAGTTCCCCCAAACAGTTCGTTACCTACGGGACCTCTTTCTGTATTATCATTTTTACGCAGTCCTTAAAACACAGTCCTTAAACAAACTTGAAATTTTAATGTACCGCCTTCGTAGACTTTTAATTAGGTGCAACTCAGTGCCTAATCCAGCTCCAAAAGCTCAGCCAAGCCAGGCTAACCATGAATAGTCGAGCCCGTCGGCGGACGGGTTGTCTCAAGGGGTGTCTCAAGTGTCCGCGCTTTCTCAAAACAGAGCGGAAATGTGAGCCATTCTTCTATACTGCCACAGTATAAAACCCAAATACTGAATTACGTCAGTGAGAAAGTTTTCCCAGCGTGTATGCTGAAATTCTGGAGTTTCATCAAGAAGTTACTGATTGATTCAACCCCTTAGGGTATAAAATGTAACATCTGAAGCCTAGTCTTTAACGGTCCTTTCCCCTCAAATGTGAGCGAACACTCTGCGAAGTCAACTAGCTAACTTAATACAATTAGTGCACACTCGTGTACCAGGAAATAACATAAAAAACAAATTCTGCAGCAGCGACGTAATCTAGCGAGAAAGTTGTCGTGTAATCTTATTTATGATTGGACGGAACACTATTGATATTAACGAACATTTTCGCTCATCATTCTTACATACCGTATTTACTCAATTCTGAGAACTCCCGATTTCTTCTGATTACCATTATATCGCTGGCTGATCTTTGGGATTGCAAATTAAAATTACGGTATGCTAAGCAGCATCTTCTACTTTCGCGAAAAAAATTGGAAGAAACTTTGCCTGCGAATCTAAGCACCTCCTTTTCTAGGCAAATGTCGGAAGGTGCAATTCAGCGCGTGGAAGCGGGCCAGAGTTGACGTTGTGGCCAATTCATTCATGAAGTTTACAATTACGAATAACTTAAATGGAACAGAAGACGACCTGCTAGGGGATACTGAGAGTGGCGGCCCAAGGGGCACAACGCACTGAAATGGTAGTGAGGGTAACTGGTATCAAATGGAAGAGGTAGATTCACTTCCTGTGCCTATCCTATTCACATAATAAAACATTGTTCCTTGCGAACATCTCGTCGAAATACAGCATCGAAAAAATTGGTAGGGAGGGGTGTAATTTACGTTTTTTGAATCTAAACCCCTCACTTTGGGCGTCGAAATTGTGGAAAAAAGCGGGCGTAGAGATTCGAGTAAATAAGAAATATATGTCCTCGCATATAAAAATGCCACCGACTTGTGAACTGCCCAGACGGTCGCATATGGCGGCCATCGTAGAACCAATTCACTTTGGCAAGAAGAATTCCGTTTCAATAAAATTTCGAGCTTTAGGGGTCAGGAATTTGCACAATGGAAGATTTTGCGGCCGACATACACTTCATTAAAAAAAAATTAGCGTACAGAATAATGATCGTGACAATAGAATTATATCAACCAAGAGAGCGGAACTGAATTCATGGGCACGATACAATTCACCCGCAAGATGTCTTACAGCAGTTTATGCAATTTCTCCCGTGTTAAGCGGGCGACATTCTCGCGACCAACCGTAATGTCAAAACAAAATTAAAAGCCCGAGAACGTCCTTCGCACGACGGACAAGACGAACGTCGAGGGAAGGATACACCAGAATCTACAAGTCAGATGTTGCGCCAATGGTTTAAATTGACATCGTGTTCTGCCTAGTCCAGCATTATATGATTCCGGCGTACCATGTGTTGCACCATTTCTGTGCTTATGCGTCGCAGATCACCGCTGCTGACTTCGGATGGTGGTAGTTCGATAGGGCAGCGGCCGTTGCGCTGCGTATCGACAATTGGCTAATCCCCGTGACAGAAGGGCGCTTCCTGAATCACAGTGGCAAAGAACAGGAATACAAAAGTAAGCCCCCGCCCTCTTCTTTATCTTTCTGCGGCGCAGGAAACAGAACATACAAATAACTGAAAAGGCACACTGCGGAATTAAATTTTCCAGCGGACTTCACCACTGAGCACAGCTTTCGCTCCATGGCATGTTAGGTGTTGGTTCAAAATTCAGCCGCGTACCCTGGCTCCGCACGTTCATCTCAACACCTTTTTTCCTCCTGCAAACATCCGTCCTCTCCAGCCATTCCTATTGTCTTTAGCCGGAGGTGCTGCGACGCGACGTGTGTCTCGTTAAATAAAAAAAATCGCGCCAATCCACCCCGTGAATGTGGTTGGAAAGCAAAGCTGTCAACGGCACCCATAACGATTACTCATGCGAGGTCACTTAAAATCACTCACATCGCTCTACAAATAGGAAAACCAGAGAGAAGTGAAATGCACTTAACCGCACCATTTATTACTTCAAAGAGATATTCTTGGTAAGGTTAAATCAATGCATGATGCATGAACGGTGTTTGGTTGAGTTGTATTGGTGTAGCAAGAGTGGAAACTTTTTTTTATAAAATCAAAGTGAGCTCCAACCCGGTGTTAGACGATCTGACTTCTCCGTCTCTGCGCCGCGGACGGAGGCGACGAGACTTGCGGCTGAGAAGGAGGAGGAAGAAATACTTGTGTTCAGATTTCTGAACGGCCCAGAGTGCAGCCTTGGGGAGTGATTCCTTCTTCTGTGGGGCCCATATGCAGTCCGCGTGGCCTGTGTTCTGTCCACCCGCTGAAGCTGGGTAGGTAGAGGGGGCCTGGACAGCAGCATCTCCCATTGCTCTTGTTGGGTAGTTGACGGAAAGAGAGGAGGGTGCTCACGGCTAAAGTCGCACACCCCGATTACGGGGCGGAGTATTCCTACTTCTGAGAAAAATTTACATTCAGCGTCGTAGCGATTCGGATGCATTACGTGAAGACGCGTAGGCTGTGGGAAGGAGCCCGGATTGTATGAGCCGTACGGTAGTTTGTTGTTCTCTGGAAAGGTCAGGGTAAGGCGAAGGTACGGTCTATCTCAGAAGGCGATAATGCTGGATTATCTCCCTGGACGTGACAAGCGGGTGACTGTCCTCGTGCAGCTCCATAGCACGGGAGGTAAAAGCGCAGGCTTGTTTGGTGGGCGTATTTGTTGCCCTCCATTGAAGCGTGAGGCGGTGTCAAGATGAGCTGAATGGAACCGTTTGGGGAGTGGTTTTTTAGCACGCACAGTGCAGGTCAGGACACCCAACCCGACTGGTAATTCCAGTAGGCTTGCTGGGAATCGGTGACTACCCTCCGAACCCCTGGTTGAGTGAGAGCCAAGGTGATGGCTGCCTCTTCTGCTGCCGTCATTTGTTGGGTCCTAAGCGAGGTACACGCAAGGAGGTTGGTTCTGGAGGTAGCCACGATGATGGCGTATTGCTGCCCTCGATGTTTGGAGGCGTCTGTGTAGATAACTGCATGAGCCCCACCGAAGGTGCTGTTTAGCGCTTGAGCCCGTGCTTTTCGTTGACCCTCGTCATGTGAGGGGTTCATATTTCTAAGCAAAGGGAGCATCTTTAATTTTAGTCGCCAAGAGTCTAGGAGTACGTCAAGCGGAGTGACATTTTGGGCTGCCCAGCCAATCTGGTGAAGCATGCGGTTACCCACCGCAGTTCTGAGTCGGACCTTCTGGTTAGAAAGATGGCCTTCTATCAGCTGTTCCACCGTGTTGTGGAGCCTGTGCTAAGCAGCCTCAGTGTGGACGCACTCATTAGAAGACCAATGGCTTGCTCAACCACCTTTGTAATCATTATGTAAAGCATCTCTATGTCTTCCTCGTCGAGAAGTAGATAGGGGTTTGTCGTAAGTAACCCTCGAGAGGACAAAAGCTTCAAATAATCGAAAGGTACCGGATTCTTTTAGGCCTCGCTTCTTGGTGGCAACTCGCCTGATCATGTGTATGATTAGATTAATGCTGTTTTTGAGGCGCTGCAAGGAGACGTCACTCTTGGTGTTAGCCTCGAGATGTAGGCCCAGGCTCTTCATGCTGGGGTTTGGATTGATGGCCTGGCCATCAAGGAGTATTTGAATGTATTCTTAGATTTGGCGTGAGAGCGGACGAACCCTTGGGGGTAGAGATAGAAAGCTTTGCTTTAAAATGAGATTCCATGGATTGGTGTGAGCTTCCTTTAATTTTAAAGCAAAGCTTTCTACCTCTACCCCCCAAGGGTTCTTTCGCGACCGTTGGTGTCACCAGAAAACTCCAGCGAACAAATAAAAGAATTTACTGGCACCGCCGGGAATCGAACCTGGAACTAATAGACTAACGACAAAGCGAGAGCCCGCTGTCTTACCGATGGAGCTACGAGCCCACGCGAACACGGGAAGACAAATGGTGTACTCACCAAGCACATCTACGGGTTTACCCCCTGCCTTCTCGCTGAATGCCACGTGAAAGCGTCACACGACCACTCACGCCCGGTTAGCGGCCCTGTGCGCACCTTGCTCATGTGCTAAGAGTTACAAAAATTAAAGGAAGCTCACACCAATCCATGGAATCTCATTTTTAGTACGCCAATGTGCTAAAGCCTGTGGCCTCCAGTGTTCACGTAAAAAATCACAGCTCCTTGTCGTCCGCCCTCACGCCAAATCTAAGAATACATTCAAATGCTCCTTGATGGCCAGGCCATCAATCCAAACCCCAGCATGAAGAGCCTGGGCCTACATCTCGAGGCTAACACCAAGAGTGACGTCTCCTTGCAGCGCCTCAAAAACAGCATTAATCTAATCATACACATAATCAGGCGAGTTGCCACCAAGAAGCGAGGCCTAAAAGAATCCGGTACCTTTCGATTAATTGAAGCTTTTGTCCTCTCGAGAGTTACTTACGACAAACCCCTATCTACTTCTCGACGAGGAAGACATAGAGATGCTTTACATAATGATTACAAAGGTGGTTGAGCAGGCCATTGGTCTTCTAATGAGTGCGTCCACACTGAGGCTGCTTAGCACGGGCTCCACAACACGGTGGAACAGCTGATAGAAGGCCATCTTTCTAAACAGAAGGTCCGACTCAGAACTGCGGTGGGTAACCGCATGCTTCACCAGATTGGCTGGGCAGCCCAAAATGTCACTCCGCTTGACGTACTCCTAGACTCTTGGCGACTAAAACTAAAGATGCTCCCTTTGCTTTGAAATATTAACCCCTCACATGACGAGGGTCAACGAAAAGCACGGGCTCAAGCGCTAAACAGCACCTTCGGTGGGGCTCATGCAGTTATCTACACAGACGCCTCCAAACATCAAGGGCAGCAATACGCCATCATCGTGGCTACCTCCAGAACCAACCTCCTTGCGTGTACCTCGCTTAGGACCCAACAAATGACGGCAGCAGAAGAGGCAGCCATCACCTTGGCTCTCACTCAACCAGGGGTTCGGAGGGTAGTCACCGATTCCCAGCAAGCCTACTGGAATTACCAGTCGGGTTGGGTGTCCTGACCTGCACTGTGCGTGCTAAAAAACCACTCCCCATACGGTTCCATTCAGCTCATCTGGACACCGCCTCACGCTTCAATGGAGGGCAACAAATACGCCCACCCAACAAGCCTGCGCTTTTACCTCCCGTGCTATGGAGCTGCACGAGGACAGTCACCCTCTTGTCACGTCCAGGGAGATAATCCAGCATTATCGCCTTCTGAGATAGACCGTACCTTCGCCTTACCCTGACCTTTCCAGAGAACAACAAACTACCGTACGGCTCATACAATCCGGGCTCCTTCCCACAGCCTACGCGTCTTCACGTAATGCATCCGAATCGCTACGACGCTGAATGTAAATTTTTCTCAGAAGTAGGAATACTCCGCCCCGTAATCGGGGTGTGCGACTTTAGCCGTGAGCACCCTCCTCTCTTTCCGTCAACTACCCAACAAGAGCAATGGGAGATGCTGCTGTCCAGGCCCCCTCTACCTACCCAGCTTCAGCGGGTGGACAGAACACAGGCCACGCGGACTGCATATGGGCCCCACAGAAGAAGGAATCACTCCCCAAGGCTGCACTCTGGGCCGTTCAGAAATCTGAACACAAGTATTTCTTCCTCCTCCTTCTCAGCCGCAAGTCTCGTCGCCTCCGTCCGCGGCGCAGAGACGGAGAAGTCAGATCGTCTAACACCGGGTTGGAGCTCACTTTGATTTTATAAAAAAAAGTTTCCACTCTTGCTACACCAATACAACTCAACCAAACACCGTTCATGCATCATGCATTGATTTAACCTTACCAAGAATATCTCTTTGAAGTAATAAATGGTGCGGTTAAGTGCATTTCACTTCTCTCTGGTTTTCCTATTTGTAGAGCGATGTGAGTGATTTTAAGTGACGTCGCATGAGTAATCGTTATGGGTGCCGTTTACAGCTTTGCTTTCCAACCACATTCACGGAATGGATTGGCGCGATTTTTTTTTGTAACTCTTAGCACATGAGCAAGGTGCGCACAGGGCCGCTAGCCGGGCGTGAGTGGTCGTGTGACGCTTTCACGTGGCATTCAGCGAGAAGGCAGGGGGTAAACCCGTAGATGTGCTTGGTGAGTACACCATTTGTCTTCCCGTGTTCGTGTGGGCTCGTAGCTCCATCGGTAAGACAGCGGGCTCTCGCTTTGTTGTTAGTCTATGAGTTCCAGGTTCGATTCCCGGCGGTGCCAGTAAATTCTTTTATTTGTTCGCTGGAGTTTTCTGGTGACACCAACGGTCGCGAAAGAACCCTTGGGGGGTAGAGGTAGAAAGCTTTGCTTTAAAATGAGAAGAAACCATTTTTTGGGGGTATTATTGGCTGCGTAAATGAGATCTGCGCGTTTTTGGTCGTGGTGGAGATGAAATTGCTGACGTAATGAGTAATGAATAATTTCTAGCGCACGGGAGGTATGAAGAGTAGCCAATTATCTCAAAGTAGCACATGGCTGTGCACAGCGATTCTACGTCGATCGTTCCGAATAGTGCGGCCCAGCCATTGCAAGCAGTGCGACAGTGAGAGTGTTGCCAAACTGAATTCCATCCACCCACCTTATTCGCACTCTCTCCCACAGCATCCCCACGCTCTTTACACTTGATCCCACCTTTTCTTTCACCACACCTCACACTTGCCCTTTTTATCTCCTTCTCTTCTCCTGTCTGTCGTGCGACTTTATCAACACTCGCTCATCATCCTGTTTGCATGCAGCCGAAACATACCAAACAGGGTGGATCGGCGTAAATGGCTAGACAGGGGCACTCTTACACAAAAAACGAGAAACATAACATTAAAGGTCACCAACTTGACAAGGACGTGCAGGTGCAATCAAGCGTAAACAGAGCAGAAGTTGGTGAATTTAGTATAATTTCTCTCTGAAACGGCACTTATTATTTTCATACGCGCAGGAGGATTTCGCTTGAAATGACATTTTGAAAAATGCAACAAGGCTGCTGGCAAAACACATTACTACGTTTACTTTTGATTACGCCTGTATATATCCTTACGCTGCCTGACCGAGTCACCAGCGCATCTGCGCAATTAGTTGAACGTCCTGCTACGTCCAGCACCGCCTCTCGTTACTCCGGCGCATAGGGCGCGATGGCATTTAACGCAAACACCTTTCATACATCTATAGTACGTCGACAAATCAGTGGTCTTTTGATTTCCGATGCCTGCGACGGGCATTCGACTGTCACCAGAAATTGAACTGTAATTCCTTTTTTTCATGAAATTTCTATGTTCGGCGTAGGAGGCTACAGATGGACAAAGGTGGAGCAAATTTGGCGAAGTTCGTCAAGAATGCTGATCGCATTATAACTCCGGAACCAATGCCAGCCAAATGCACTGACGGTTGCGTGCGGGCGCCTTCATTGGTTTTTCAATCACGCGCTTGCGTCATTTGCAATTGCCACGACAAATGCGCAATTCACCTTTTCCCTTAAATAAGTCACCAGTGCGGAATCATCTCAAATGATTTCAGCAGCAGGAAACAATGAAGGGCAAATCATCGATAAAGCGTCCTAGCTGTCATACGTTAACTATCCGGGTGACAACTGACGTTTAACATCCGTCGGTACGCCTTGAGCTTACACGAATGCCGTATTCAACGGCGTGTCATTTTTTCACTGGTTCACCTTTTTGACGAATTGAAGTGGCGACTGTTGGCTGTGGGCGTAATTATTAATCATCACGTTTTTGATGAGCTTTTAGATCTAGAAATAAATATTAGGAGTTTCGTGTGCGTTTACTGCCCCAAGTAACGAACATCACAAGAAACAATGTAATCTTCAAACGCACTATCTCATCAAATACACTATCACATCACTTTGAGGAGAATACCTCAAAAGAGGGTATATTTTATTCCGCGTAATGTTCCAATCGAAGTACTGCTCCGCCTTTAATCATGAAAGTGCCCCCTAAATGAAAGGGTGCTCATAATTGAAAGAAATATGGTGTTTTTCGGGCACTCGGGCAACACCTTTCTATTGTGAGTGCAATTTCGCGTTGGTTAATTCGGGGCGTCTTGTATTCTACTTGTCTTCTCGCTCTCGACGCAGGTCAAGCATTGACTCGTTCCTCGGAGATCATCATCAGATTTTCTCCTAGAGATTCGAAGAAGAGGAGGTGGACGAAGCGCGATCTGTGAGCATGACAGCCATTACTCTTTTGGCTTCAGTTTTTGGGATCAATTAAACGTCTGGCTGCACCTCATCCCGGGAGACGTCAGTGTTTTCTGTGACAATAATTTGCACAAAGGAGTACTGCTTTTGCTCCTGGGGCTATTCGCATGTTTTGATGGCCTTGGAGAACACGATTACGTCCCGAATGTAAATTTTGAAAACGAATAAGGAATATTTTTACGGTGACAGGCGGCGAAGGTTTCAAACTTGTAATTAAATACGTTTTCTGGACAAAATGACTAAAGTTGCGTTTTCGCTTTATTTAGAAGTCTTTTACACAGGGCGTAGAAGGTTTCCCAACTGTACTCAAAACAAAAACAAAATAAATGTTGCAGACACCTAAAATTTGCACTGAATATGAGCACGTTGTTTGTATTGTGCTGAGAAACTGCGATGTAAATAAGTCGATGCGAGTTTTGAAACAATATATTCAACTAATTTCGGGAAGACATTGCACGCAGGCTTTCTTGTGCACAGGGGTAACTAACAGTTCCAGCAACATTAGTTTTGTTTTGATAGGGGACATGTCACAGTCGGTGTATGGCACAGCATTAAGTTGCGTGTTATGTGGTTTAAGAGAAAATTATCAAATGCGTGTTTGCACCTAATTAGGAGGCCTGATCGAAGTAGATGAAATTATTACGCACTCTTCTGAGAGAACTAAGCGAGACTCATGGTTAAAATTGAGTGCGATTGAGGGGAGTATTACCACTGATATGCAGGATAAAATAACATGCGTTGCCCAATTAAGGAAACGTGAGGAGAAACCTATCATTCCTAGCAGTCCAAAGCATTAGACACATGTTTTATGAAGTCCGCAAATCATTCACGTTGTGTACGGGAAAGTTAAAGATGTTTAAGTTTGTGATAGGTCCCTCCGAGAATTAATAGTTCAAGACCTTCAAGTGGTACACGAATGTTTCACGGCAGTTTTCCCGCTTCTACAGAGTAACTAAACACGGTGCTGTGAACATATCTGGAGATAGTAGAGGCGATGCTCGCCCATTGTGCGGACAAAGTTTCAATTTTCTGCGATAAATAAATGCTTTGACAAATTTAGTAATTCCTCGTCCTGGGCCTTTTCAGAAAGCTTATACAAAGTACGTACAGCCTGTGCCCGCAGTCCTGAAAGAACTAAATGAGGCACGGAATTCAAATCTGCTGGTCATAGCGGACACTTTGTAACTAGCATGCCTCTGGAGTTCGAGGTACGTTGTTTAATTACCGCCTTTGACAAAAAAACTGATGTAAGCAGGCTAGTGTTCTATAACACGCTTTACGAAGCCCGTTGATTGCATGTCCGCTGTTGTGGAAGAATCGCACGTGGCACCAAGTTTCAATTTGCCGGGGATGATAGCCGCCGTATAGTGAACACTTGACGGAGCTTGAAGGAGTTGCGGCAGTTTGCTAGCGGTCGGGAGAGAGTTGTATAGCGAACAGCTTGGCTGCAAATTGCGTTGTAATAATCCAGGCCGCACAAGTCTGCGGGTATTTTTTTTTCCCATCTTCATCGTCACCCGAAAGCACCATTACGATAAATCCCTCATGGGCTGCTCCCCGCCTTGATATCGGCTGCGTTTTGCGAAGTAAGTGGCAGCGGCCCCTCGATGCACTCCGCCTTTTTTCTTTTCATTTTGCCACCGGAAGAGCTCATTACCATTCGCAATTAAAACAGAACAAGCGAGGCTGCGTCTGCATTCGCGGTTTCGATGCCGAGTTCAACATCAGGCTTCATTGAACAGCATGCACGCTACAATATCAGAGAAAGACACCCTAGAAAATGAATAAAAAAAGACTGAAGCTTTCTATTTTGATGTAGATTGCTGGAGCATCACTTCTCGTTGAGCTTGTCACTGATCATAACTTTAGTGAGTGTTGTAGTGATAAGTTAAGGGTGACTGATACGTGCAAGTGAGATTGATACTGATGCACGTCGTGATACACTTAAGCCTACCAACCAACTCTACCTCGGCCCTTTCATCATCGTACTTCTTTTTTTATCATCATTCTCTCTTTGCGTCTTTTAGAGCGCCGCACTTAAGCGGCCGCTTCCGCTGTTTGCGACGCCATCGTCCCGCGTTGTATCCGAGTGAACGAAGGGGACACAGGAGACAAACGAGATATAACACGCAGGAAAGTGCAGGAGGAAAGTATTGCGAAAGTGTGAGGGGGACGACGATATTCCGAGACAGAGCAAGACAGATCTCTACGACGGCGACGCGCTACGAGATAACCGAGAGGACGAAGAGGCCACCGAAGATAGAGCAAGCAGGAAAGGGGAGGATGAAAGTGTGGTGAAAGGAGCGAGGCACGTTTCCGGCGGCCACGCGCTACCAAACAACGCCAGAGTACATCGCGTGCCTTCGTGCGTTCGCTGATGCGGCGATCACCTAGTGAGACGTAGCAGGTATGCACCATCACCGGGAAGATTGCAGTTCGCCCTTCAGCGATATTTCGCTTTAGGGAGTATTATAGCCCTCAGCCAAACTTTTCTTCTCCTCACCTTTCCTATCAATGAGAGGCTTGGCTAAAGACCCTCTTTTGACCTAAACTCCCACCTAGCTTCAGATACGCTTAAAGGGGCACTGACACAAAATTTTAAAGGCGAGATAACTTCGGAAATAGATTGGTGGGAACCCATATACATCATCTGCAAAATATCAGCGGCGAATACAGCGTAGAACATATCTAAAATCAATTTTAAAGTGTGCGAAACGCAACCGAGCAGCCAGCAGAGGACCACGCGCAATCGACATCCCAAGGATATTGTGTAAATAAACAACATCCAAGCACGTCACGAGTTTGTGTTTGCCGCTTCGGCATTCCCGGCGTTTTTCGCCGGCTCGTCCGGCTCGCCGCTCCAATCGGAGGGCCGGAGGGCGGAGCTTCTGCTCTCGAGAACGAACGACCGGGTCGTTGGCGGCGGAGCCGCCGTGATTTCGTCAGCTCATCGGGCAGCTGGCCGCGACCAAAGTTCTACAGCGATTCCAGGCACTCTGTTTCTATTACTTTTTATTACCATTGGATGCGAAAACGCGCCGGAGGCGCGAAAAGCCCACTGAGGTAGCCGCCCGGTCGCTGTGCAGACGGCGGCCACGGCCGCGAAGTGGCCCAGGCCGGCGCAGGTAGCTCGAGTGATAGCTTGTTACCGCTCCACGAAATTGTCCCCAAGTCCCGACCATGGTGGCTTACATGAGAAAGGAGTTAATGATGCGATGGCGGGTTGCATTAAAAATTGTCATCTGCACCGCTTACGAGAGCAGCACTCGAATATCCGCCGCAGTGCTAAGCCGAACACATCTGTAGGCGGACCTGTAGGCAGACCGGCCGGCTGCTCCCAGTGCGCGTCTACCCACCCACCGTCTCGAGCGTCGCGCGTCGTTCTTTAGCCGCGGTAGCATTTGCACTCGCAGCGCCTGCGTCACATCAACGGTCGCTTTTTGATTAAGCGCCTCACGATATCAGTACGTGGGGGCATTCGCAGAAACTTCCGTCGATGCGGATTCGACAGTGCTACAGCGGCTCTGCTCTGTGATATCCCTCCGACGGTCACGTGGTCAGCTTTGTTCACACAAAATCCATCGTTTCGCGGCGCCCGCTGAAACCGAAACTGCGACTGGCCGCATTGAAAATGCCTCTAATTAAACAACCGTCGACCGCTGAAGCAAATGAGGTTTCTACAGGCTGTAAGTAGGTCACTAGCTACTAATCGCAACAAAAAAAAAAAAACAAGATGCAAAATTTTTGTGTCAGTGCCCGTTTAACGCTGAGGCTAACAACGTCAATTATTTGCATGTCAAGACTTTGTGTAGAGGTTGATGACGTGAGGCCTCACCTGTTAAGCGTTCGTGTAGAGGTTGATGACGTCAGACCTCACAGTGTGACGTTATGTCTACCGCTGCGCCATCTCATATCCACGTCCCCCACATCCGCTGGGCAAGGCGCCCGCTTTATTTAGTGCGGCCTTTCAATTATTGCCAGTTTCCTCTCAGTCGCATCATGTAGCGCATCCAATGGAAACGTCAGGCCGGCAAACGCCCACGTTCGCAGTCACATGGGGCGTTACAGCCATAAGGACGTTTGGCCGGTGGATACCTGCGCGCAGTGCAAATAATGATGACGGCCGTCTCGCTCCCCTATGTGTTTATGCGAAACTGTGACTGCGTACTTTTGCCCACTGATCCAAGAAATGCGCGAGTTACGCCCACGCTATAATATTTTTGTCAGCGTACTTGTTTATCGGGGTAAACTAAAAATACCTCCTGCAAGCTGGGCTAGTCGAATAAATAAACGCATTTCCATCTGCCATCGGCGATCTTAAAATAATAAGTGCCGTTATTACCTCTTTGAGGACACTGAGATTCATTATTTACTTGTGATATAATTTACCTTAAAACAGAGTTTTTACTATTGATAAAAATCTCACAGACCTTGCGCTTTATTCGTAACCACTTGAAAAAGATGTCATTACCAGCCTTTGTTGGGGCAATGGCATGCAGTCGTACAGCTTCCACATATTTCTTTAGCAAGATCGTGCCTGAAAAATAAATTGATTAAATTCTCCCACGAAACAATAGTATTATATTCAACGTTTGAGACACGCAGGTGTGTAAATAACTATCATTCCCGTTGCCCCCCGTGTGCCGTCATCTACCCCAGGTTGTTAGCGTATTCCTTTGTTTTTTTGTGTATCTATTTGTTTCTTTGTTTGTGCGTGTGCGTGTGTTTTGTCTTGTTTCCACCAGTATGTCCGGGTGCATTTTTTACGCCATGTAGGAAATTTATCTTGAAGTGCTTTTCTGAAAGTTGACAGTTTCACAAGGACAATGGCCGTTCTACAAGAGCTACCATTTTTTTGTTCCATCAGCAGCGAATAAAGAGGAGCGAAAAATTGGGAAATCCTTCGGTGAAAGCGAGGAAAACACGAACCGTCCCTGCGCAGCAACGGGGCCCAAGTGGTATTGAACGGGTTACGAGATCGGACACGAATCGCTCTCCGGGGAATTGGATCGTGCTCTCTTCGCCCATCGGTGGTGGCTGCTAACTCAGCCGCGTTCCTCCGGGAACATCTTCGCTTGATTCTTCTTTTACAACATCCGGGCGAAGGGCACACTTCTACCGTCTGCACGCTGAATAGCCGCGTACAGGCCCCGGGCCCGAGGATATCCGTGGCGTCCACGAACGCGACCTAGGGACACGAATTCTGTTTCGCTGTTTACCGAGGCCATCTGAGGGCATAGAGGTACAGGCGGCCGGCTCTCCTCCATCTGCGCGTATGCGATGTTGGGTTTTCCGCACTCAAAATGCGGACGTATTTCCTGGACGAGATGGAAGAAGGAAGGAATAAAAAAGGACTGACAAATGGAGCCTTGAGCTCGGAAACTCGCGTGTTCTGTGGTGAAGCGCGTTCGCTCCTGACGTTAAACGGCGGCATGCGGGCATTTTTCAAGGCCGCGGCGAAAGTGCCGCGAAAATTGTGTCTGTGAAATACAGGAGCAAAATAGCGGCGTCGCAAGTGCCTGCTGTCATCGCAGGAAAAGATAAATGTGAGAAAAGGAAGAATGAGGGATGGCTTGTTACTACTGAGCCGTTAAAAAGTCGGTGTTGGCTTGCATTTTCCCGGTGCCATGGTTTGCATTACTGTTACCGTGAGGCGTTGGTGGTGGTACAGGCATAACGAACTGAAACCACTCGCTTACGGGCTTTGTATGGTTTACAAGAATATTATGCAAAGCCGATTAGCGAAACGGACAAGCCAAAACCATACCGACGGCGTAAAAGTTGATCCATTCCACTTAAAATAACCTCAGGCTAACAAAACCTGACGTGTACAAGAGTTATTCCTTCGCTGCAGCACCAATTTTAATCGGTCATTCATTGTTGCACCACTTTTATTTGCTTTTACGTCTTTGGTAGCCAAAGAGTTTTGTGCATTTCTTCATCTACCCATATTTGCAACATCCGAACAGAGAATATTACTTTTCATTCAGACAAATATCTCGTAAAATGCAAATATTCTAGTTAAAGAGGTGGCTGATTAGTGTTAGCGATTTATTTACCACTTGATTCCCAGGTGTACTTATTTCGAATAAGATATTCATTGTAATGTATCGCCCCGACAATGTCTGAAATATCTTTTCTTACCCGTGCTGGGCCAAGCCCGGCTACCTTATCGTGTGTTTTGAGCTAAGCGGGCGCTTGCTCTCTCTCGGGTGTGCCGCGCCGGGCAATTCTGTGGGGAAGAAAAGAGTTTCCCGCTGTCGTCACTAACCTAGACTGTTCCTCTTTCGTTGAGAAAGCTGCCGACCGTATTCTATGATTCCGGAAGGAGGTATGGTCAGCAGTGAATGCCTGGAGGGCACACGCCGCGGCATTCGATTCGCCGACACTTGGCCGATCGTGCATGATGTTAATTTGCTGAACACTCCTTCCGAGCTTGCGTATTCTGATAGTTTACTGCGGGGCACAATCCTGCTCAAGTAAACGTTCTTTCTACGACAACCTTGCTTCGTCCTTCACTACGTGACAATGTGATTCTCAAAATACAACCAGCGCTTGCCGAACAAAACGGCAGTATTATACGGCAGCCAAGCAGTTCTGGTGGTGTATATACAAAATAAATTCATTGAAAATTTACAATATTTTACAATATCTTGCAATTTTTTTTTTATTTTGCAATATAAAAAAATCGATAAAAATAATGAACAAAGAAAACTTTCCTATAGTTTTGGCGTTCATAAACGTTATCATCAAGAAAACTGAAGACGTATACCATTGCATTATGCAGCGCTGATACCAACCTTCCGGCTTACAATCATCATTGGACCATTCGTTAGTGAGGACGAGGGCCATCACGTCACATGCGGCAGAGAATCGGGGCTGGTGCTGCGATCACGCGAGGAGAAAGGGAAATCAATACTTTTGAGCCGTCCTCCACCAATCCCTTTCGCCCAAGCAGAAGACAATCGTCTTAATAGTTGAACTCCCGGGGCAACCCATTGTCCTAGGTAACGCCACGCCGATGAAGACGGTGCTGACCTCGTGGTCAACAACGAAGCGAAATCACGAAGTGCGCCCCCGTATGCATCTCTCGCGACTGAAGACCGATTAAATTTAATTACGACTAGTGCATGTGTTTTGTGTGCTTACCAATTGGCTCGCAGGAGGTGTCACCGTAGCACCTCCTTCTTTGTGCCAGCTTTGTCAAGTACTCATTTTCGGCGTTTTGAGGGCACCTACTAGAACCTTGATGGGTTCCAGAAAAGAACAAGAAAATTATTTCTAATATTACAGCCAGACAGTATCGAAAACAGAAAATCGTCTCATAATGAGAAACTATCGTAATTTTGCAACATGTAGGTTTATAAAAACGCCGGTCGGTCTGCTTCCTCCTAATGCCTACACAGGACTCTTGCTTGAAATCAGAGGTGCAAAATACTCTAATGATGATTTTTAATAAAGTATTTACAGCTTGTCCGGGTGTTTTCCATAGCGTGATGTCCAAACGCGTTTATAATGTTCCAGTCGAATGATAGGCAGACATTCGTTACTGGGCGGGTTTATTCGCTGACAGAGGCAATTTAACAATCAAGCTCATCCTGGTGAATGGCGAGCTCACCTATTTATTAAAAAACCATTATAACATTATTTGAGCCAAAATCCGGTGTCAGTATCCAAGCCTCCGAGCCACTTTTAGGCCACGTGTAGGGAACATGGTTCATAGAGCGAAGCGTTTTTTTAAAGATGATAGTCTTTGTTGGGCTACTTAGGCGCAGAAATTTGGGTCTGTCTGTCTGTCTGTCTGTCTGTCTGTCTGTCTGTCTGTCTGTCTGTCTGTCTGTCTGTCTGTCTGTCTGTCTGTCTGTCTGTCTGTCTGTCTGTGCCTAGATTCAGCCACCTGGCCAACGCGAAACTCAATCTCCGCCATAGTGTTATATACGCACAGCCAAACCTAAACGCCCAAGTCCGGTCGCAATCTTCATAATTGTCAACAATGTTGAACAAGAACAAAACATTACGCAAATCTGAGGCAGACAATCAATTCATAAGTGATATTTGCACTGTTCGTTTATTAAAAATGCGTGGATGTCTGTTTTTTGCCATATCAAAAGAACTACTACATCAAGTACAGGAAATTGTCACCGGCTTTTGCCCGCGCCACTATAACTCCCGGCGGAATATTAAGAAATCAAACGACAACCATAACGAAAGGTTCTACTAGACAGGTTCAACGTTCACCTTGGAACGCACGTGAAGCAGGGAAACGTGGTTGGATAAACACTGTAGTAAGGTGCCTCGAGACACGCGCGTCTCCGCCATAGGGCAGCGTTGGCATCGAGTCATCCGGCCTGGAGCAGTAGAACGCGGTAAATTTTAATTGAATTGAGCAAACCTATAGCGTGTTATCGTGGAAGGAAGGGGAAGGGAGAGGAACAGCATGAGAGGTGAGCGGGAAAGAGAAGGGAGGCGTCTATATGGCAAGGGCGCCAGTCGACTATCGTCTTTCGTCGGCACTTGCGACGAAAGGATCAGGTACGCGACTATTTTTATACGGATGTCCACATTAAAGCGAGGGCCGAAAGGGGGCCATTGTGCGAAAAACATTCGATGTTGTTATTGTAATTCCAGTCCGCTACAAAATATGGCCGGCAGTGCAAAGAGTAAACAGAAAAGAAACTTGAGTGCATGTCAGATTTGAACCGTGGTCTTCACAGTAGGAGACCAATGCGTTGCCTCCGCGCCCTCTCCGCACGTTTCCCGAAGAAGAAAAGTTCAAGCAGTGCCTGTCCGCGTAACAGATGCACTTTAGCCGCCAAAAACTATTGGGACCTGTGGTGTGTGTCTCGAATGCACCTATTGAAGAATTTACAGAAAAAAAAAACGCATAAAGGAAAGCGAAGATATGAAAGCATGGAGTAGCAGTAAAAAGCCTGTCGATGTGACTCGAGACAAAAGAAGTGGAAACAAAAGCGACTTAATACATGCAAATACGATGTGGCTTTTAAGAAGTCGTATGAAGTATCGTCAGGCCTAACGCTTCAAAGCGTGTAAACTTACTTAAGTGCTCCGTAAAATGTTTATACACATTTTGCACCTTTTCTGTGCATGAGGCAGACAGCACGCTGGTTAAGGTAAAACCTAGTTGGGCTCTCGGTATTTATGCTTTCTTTTTTTCCTTCATTGCGTCCTTTATGTAAGGGCAGCGGGAAAGCGCAATCCATAACAAACCCCAGGTGCGAAACTTGTTCTGTCAGCAACGAACACATTAGGACTTCAATAACAATAAAGCACAGAACAAACTGAGCGGCCAAGCAGAACGAGCATTAAGCATTAACCTTGTTGACCATAAATACCCACAAAACAAAGGCATCCTCCGCGCAGCCGAGAATTTAAGTTTTTCTGCGCACATATTCCCCAGCTTACCTCACCTTTAAGTCGGAATTCTGAAACTGTTTTTGATGTGGCATGCGGAGAACTCGCAGTCTAGCTGCTCTTATGCTCCCATACTGAACTTTTCTTGAGTAATAGAAGCGCTCATGTTACGTCTTGCGGTAACCAATTTGATAATCCTAAATTTTGAAACGAGCAACAACAAAGAGTTGGTTGCCGAAAGGTTCGGACAAAATAACATGTTTATTTTGTAGGTTTCCACACACCATTTGACGAAATTTTCTGGTATCACTCGTTCCTTTCCAGCTCTTCGTATGGCGTTAACGCTCCACAATCCCCCAGTGTAAATGTATGCTAGGGCAAACATTGCCTCAGAGTTTAATTCAATAAATGCTTGTGGAAGTCCACCCGTTCTAAGTTAGAGCAGGCTGCCTCCAATTTGGTTCGCCCTCCGCGCAGAGAGGTCGCGTTGTAAACCAAGTAATACAGTGGTGCATACTGTAAGTATGCGAAAGTACGAGGGATTTCGAACGGGACAAATTAGACGGCCGCGTACGTTTCCTAATGCAGCACTATTTTGAAACACCAAAGTCCTGTAGGGGCTTAACGGTAACGAGAGGGCAGTCTGTGCTTGTGTACTAGGAGCTCATGGTAAGACCATTAATGAGGCTGTTAACGGCGACATGGCCTCGGCCTTTTTGGAAGCGATGTAAGCAAAGAGGAAAGGACATCTAGGGGAGATTATTAGAAACATGTATGATAATAAATGGGCAATAAGAGTGCACAAAGAACCTGTGCCCTAAAAGAGTTCACTCTCGTTTGGAGGAGAGGAAGAGAAGGCTGTGCGGACCAAATTCAAAAGTGGAGAGTAACTAACAATCCGCTGCCGTCAGAAAGTAAGTGACGAAAGCGTAGATGGTTGAGTTAGCAGGGAACATGGATACAAAAAGGCGAGGGAGGTCTATGTTGCAGGCAAACGTTGAAAAAACAACCATATTTACGATAACAAATGAAGGGGTGCCTTGAAGTCTGAGGTCCGAGATGGCTGCTTGACGACAAGGACATATAGGAGCAAATGCTCAAAATAGGAAGAAGCTCGCGTATCCTGTGGAAATGACGGTGAAACTATCGAACTCATGAAAATGGAATCACAAAACACACATGCAACTCGGCATTAAAGGAGGTAGTCATTTCTAGGTACTCTGAGGATAGCGTTAACTATCCTACAGGAGGTATTAACGAAATCATAGGGCTACTCATGGTAGAAGAAAAAGGTAGGAGGAGGCGATACAGGGCTGCTACAGCCATAGTTTGGTTCTACTACATGTAGTAAAAAAGAATATAAAATATTATTAGTTAAAAATGGCTGATAATTAAGGTATTCCGGAATGCAAAATTTCAGCACTGCGCGAACTGTGAAATTTTTTGGGCGAAGGTGCTGCTTCGGCGTCGCGTACCTCAGGATTTTGGCGTAGCCGGCGCTGAGCCTCTGCTCGGGCGCCTTAATTAGCTGCAGCTGCGAATGATGTGATCGGGTTATCGGGGAATACATGACGGTGCGCGCTACTGTGCCCTTATCCCTCAGCGGTCTCTGGAGGAGAACACGTCTCGCGCGGCGCCCTTTGCATACCGTATTCCAACTCACACTTGAGCCATACTTTCTTTTTTTTTGCGAGAGTTTGCCTTACGGCATAACAGTTATATGTACAACATCACATTTGTGCCATGCAGAAACGTAAGCAGAGACCGGTACTGCGGGCCCCAGATCCACCGCTGTAGATCAGGGGGTCTCCCAGGATGGAGCCCTGTGCCTCGGAGGTGTTGCAGGCGAGAGGTTTGCAGGGCAGGGCAGGTCCATAGAAGGTGGCTCGTGTAGGCTTCGGACGCAGGGACCATACAAAAGGGACAGGTGTCCGCAAACGGTAAATGATAGCGGGCAGGCCAAGCGTGGGTCACTGCTGGGGATAATGCCACCCTAACTCGAAGCCTCCGCAGCAGCACCTCCTCCCAGCGAGCGAGCCCACTGGGGAGGTCAGTTCCACGCGGTGGAAGTAAAGCACGCGTGGAGCGGCGGAGGCTCTCCTTCTCCACCAGCAGTTCTTCTAGAGTGGACACTGGAAGAAGTGGTAGCGGCCGTGAAAGGTCTATACGGCGACAGGCGCGATCCGCCGCTATGTGGGCAGGAAGCATGTCCCGGCGAACCCACAAAACACGCACAGGGCATGGGTATGTGTCCAGGATCGCGTGAATACGTGCCGACATTCTGGTGCTACGCGCAACGCGACGTAAATCACGTATCGCTGTCGTTGAGTCCGTGTAAATTTCCAGTTTCATGCCGGTAGTTACTGTCTATGCAAGTGCTTGAAGACCATCCCGAATAGCAGTAAGTTCATCCAACAGGCTTGGTAGAGGTTGGAGGGTCTCGTAGGCGCAGGTCTGGTTTAAGATTGGGTGAGAAGGACAAGCCAAGGCTGTGGTTACGAGGGAGTCGTGTGCCCCGGCGTCCACAAAAGCCTGCATGACTCGTGGCCGCGTCGCAGGCGCCCAGTGACCGACATGAAGTAGGGCTGCATCCGGAGGTTGATGAAGGCCAGAGGTTCCGACATGTAGCCTTGCCAGAGGCTTGTTGTCCGTCACCTGATGGTAGAGCCAGGGGCGGCCTTGCGACGGAAAAGGCTGGCATCGTATTCGGCGGCTGGCCCATGTACGCGGCCAGAGCTGCCGCCTCTGGAACCAGCCCACGTTTCAGCAGGCGTGCAGAACGACGCTGATGAATGAGTTCATTAAGCGTGTTTAGCTGGGCTTCGGCTTGTAGCGGTGGAATTGGTGTTATGCGAGGGAGGCCAGTAATAGTGCGCATGGCGGCCCTGTTGATGGCCTCAAGCCGAGCCCAGTCCGCTCGCGTCATGTGCTGAAACTGTGCCTGATACACAAGCCGTGGCTGTAGTACGGCGCGCACTAGGAGACGGGCAATCGTCCAGCAGGCCCCACCAGACTTCTGCGAGATACGGCGAACGAGGTGGAGCATCTGTCCGGCTTTCTGTCGAGCAGATCGTAGCCACTGAGCTGCTGACCCTGATGACGATATTTCTAGTCCTAGGACCCGAAGACGGTCAACCGTGGGGATGTCGTTCCCATTCAGTTGCAGTGAAATGGGAGACACAGCAAGGAGGCGGCGGCCCCAAGCGTTGGCCACGGGAAGTAAAGCAGTCTTCTCTTGCGAGAGAGTGAGGCCCGCATACTCGCACCACCTCTGGCAGTCTGTTAGTGCTTGCTGGAGGCACTCGGCTTGTCGTGACAGGTCTGGATGCACTGACCACACCGTAATGTCATCCGCATACATGAGGAAATATAGATCTCGGATTGAAGCAAGGTGCCAAGCTAGCGGCAACATGACGATGTTGAAAAGAAGCGGAGACAGAACAGACCCTTGTGGTACGCCTCGGACTGGTGTAAAGTGACCGAAACTTGCTCCGTTGATGCGGATGGAAAAATAACGGTGTTAAAGGAAGTATCGGACGAAATCGCAGACTTTGTCTGGAAGGTGGAGGCCATTGAGAACTTGTAGGATGGCAGCGTGACTAACGGTGTCATACGCCTTGCATATGTCCATGGCGAGCACAGATCTCACACGGCAGCATCGCCCTCCAACTAAAACCATAGATGAGAGGTATTCCAACCCATCCTCAGTACCGAGATAGGGCCTGAATCCAATTTGCGCCGGGTGATACCATTGGAAGGTATCAAGCCACCACTGAAGCCGTGTTGCAAGCATTCGCTCTAACAACTTGCACAGCGCCGATGTCAGGGTGATGGGGCGCAAGTTCTGAAGTACATGTGGTGGTTTCCCGGGCTTTGGAATGGGAACAATGTCCGCCTGAAGCCAAGAGTCAGGTAGTTGACCGGAGAGCCACACCTGATTAACCAAGTCCAAAAGCGGCACGAGGGCTGGGTCGTCGATGTTCTTGTACACCTCGTAAGTTATGCCGTCGGGACCCGGAGCAGTCCGCTGTTTAGCGTGATCGATCGCTGCCAGGAATTCAGCCACTGTGAACGGTGCCTGAATTCCCAAAACGGCTTCATGAGTAGGCCGTAATCCAACATCGTTCGGCAGGGGGAACGGAGACGGCATGGCCACTGGGACATCAAATGCAGGAAACAAGGCCCGAGCAACGTCGGGGGCGAATTGTGCCGGATCCTTGTTTGACGCAATACAAGCCTCCTTCGCGTTCCTGCTCGCTCTATTTTCAGTGTCCTCGTCGTTCTCCCGGTTACAGCAAGACTGACAACGAGGTATGCCGCGAAACCACGGAAGCGGGTGCTTGAGAGCTGCGCTCTAAAACTAAGCAGCGGTAGCCACTACTTGAAGCAGGCTGAATGTCGTTTGCCATCCCCCCAATTCAATATTTAAGGCGGATGTATACACCTCTTTCTTAACTTTTGTTTCTTTGTCTTACGGGGCAAATCATGTTAGCAAACTAACTGGCACAAGCCCCAATAATCCGACGGTTGTGCGCGGCTGGTGAGCGCCTATTTTCCCTACGTATTGCCGCCTTCGCGTGTCACGCGGGGCGCATTTATAGACAATTGTTACGTTTTAAATTCATGTAGGATTTTGTAAATTTTGTGCAGTGAACTCATGTCCCCTGGAAACTCCCTATTCCTGGCCCATCACCCAAGTGTGTGTGCTAAACGAAGAAAAGGAGAACAACAACGCCGACAACTTTGGCTCTATGCTGACAACGCACGAGATAGCAGTTATACACTTTCGAAGTACAGTAAGTAAACTTGTATGACTCACCAACTTGTACAAAAAAGAAAACGAGACAGATCTTAGTGCACGAACACGTGCAATAGCCACACACCACCAGATACTAAAGGAAGAAACGAATTATTCCTATCCCAAACGAAAGTAGCGGGTGCTCTGTGTAGAGCCTGGACTTCATCCCGCGCACAGTGCAGGGTCTGAAGCAAATAAAGTTACCATGTGCCTTTTCTCCTTGTGTCTACGAGTAAGGTTAACAGGAAATCGCCATGGGGTTTTCTAAAGAAGTTGCGGATACTTTTAACTTGATTACGGCGCGTTTTTTAGCATCTATTACGCTTTTCCAGGAAGGCTGACGAACTCTTTATATGATAATATGTTCCCGGTGCCTTGTAATCACCAGCTGTACTTGCGGCAACAAAAGAGCAGGGTTTTAGATTGTGCCAAGGGTATGTGCACGCCGCCATATGCCAAAACGTTTTAGAGCGCAAACTCTTAGTCGCCCGCTCCTGTGGTTTTGCGGTGCCATCGTCCCTCGATGTAACCTAGCGAACGAAAAGTACACCGAAGTCACACGGCGTAGCGCGAGCAGGAAAGCGGACGAAGAAACACGGCGAAAATGTGAGGGCGAGGGCAGTAAGTCGCGGGCGCGCAAGAGCTGTCGGGGAAAACCGCTCCTTGGCATCTAGTGGCACCCGAGAAAGTAGACGCAAAAGCAGGCGTCCATGAAAGCAAGCGTCTGATTCTTTCAATTCCACGAGAAACACAGAAGCCGAGCACACGCTGCGCGCTGCACGTGCATCAGTCCGTTGTAGTCCTCTGACATGCGTGGCTCATCCCAACCACATGACATTCGCGAGGGAGACGCAGCAGCTGTGCGCTGTGACCCAGAAGACCGTAGTTCGCATAAGGGAGTGTCGCAATCGTCCGACAGTTTTACACGAAAGTGTTTTATTCCGGGATTCACGAAAATTTTACTTGCGTCATATCCATCATGGAAGTGACGCCAGTGCAACGAAGCGAGCGGCCTGTAAAGGGTGCGCCCCTTTATATTTTGACACGAAAGTGTATTATGCCAAGGTACACCAAAATTTCACTGACGTCATATCCCTTCACTGAAATTACGCCAGTACACCTTTGCTGAAGAGACCCGCCAGGAGGGCGTCGCTCGTCAAGCACACCCACAAATCAGCCGCCGACCCGCAAATAATGATCAGCTTCTTATTTCGCTGCACATTTCACTTTCGTGTTTTCCCGATTCCTATGACAAAGGAATCAAACAGCTTTTTCTTTAGGTTTCAGTCTCAAACGCTTTCAGTCAAAACATGGCTGCGTGAGAAAGCGATTTCGATCCCCTGGTAAGACAATCGCCACTTGTGCAATCAACCAGACTATTAACAATTGTTTTGTGTTGCGACATGAAGCGTTTTTTTTCTCGTACGCTTTGCAACGGACACCGAAAGAGGACATTGATATCGCTTCGTACACAATTCGCTTCTTGGCTTTTGAAGATGCTAGTCAGGGGTGCTATTCCAGAAAGCCCGAGATTGAGCGGAACTCGGGAGACACGAACTCTGGTGACGGCCATCATGTTTCTAGGAGAAGTTCAAGCGTTTCGAAAATGCGATTTGCGCTATTTCCAGATTATCGATGTGACGTAACCAGTCCAGACAGCGCAATCCAAGGAAGCACGACTAGGGCGTGACGCATTTTGCAGTCCGGTTTTTAGCAGTACCGTTCCACTGGTGGCTACTTGGGGCAAGCAAATCCAACTGGTGTACTTTATCGCACTATTATTTTATTAATCTGTATTTCATATCAAAGTTCAATAATTTTTTTAAGGCGTTCATATGAGCTTTTTGTTTTGAAATTTTCCGTCAAAAGAAGCAGTTTTTGTCCATTCCCGCAATCGGTGCTGAGAATGTTGAAATCACGTGACTTAGGCCGACTGTCATAAAATGAAGGCGGCTGATGGAAACGCGGCTCCTTCGAAATAATTGCTGCTAGGTATTACGTTATCGAAAACCTACGTCTCCTTTTCAATACAAAATTCGATTTGGGGCGATTAATTCTGCTTACGTGCTTTGAAGGCGAAAGCTTGGCAATCATTATTAATAACTTCTTTATTGATACATTGTACTTGCATCGTTTTACTCGCTTTCATTTCTTCGTCTTTTGGCACGAATTACATCGACTGGCTTCTTTTCGGCTATATCGTGTTTGCGTCCGCTTCTTCTTTCTCGTCTCTTAATGAACTACGTCCGCAGCAGAATGACACACGCTACAGACTCCCAAGAATCCGGGTTCCACGCAGCTGGTGTACACCTGTCCTACTCCCGTACCATCACGTTCAGGTGTCACGCGGCACGCACTATTCTGCAACTTTTACTTTTCAAAATCACAGAGTGATGAATTTTGCGAACCGGGCACATTAGCACCTCAAAGTTCCTAATCGCGGGCCCATCCAGCAAGTGGCCATGTGCTAAGAAGGATTGAATAGCAACAACGACCACAGATTTGTTTGTTATATTCCCTTTTGCTCTTCACCGCTCTTGTTCGACAGAGCTCTCTACAGTAATTTTTTTTTTTTTCATTCAGTTCAATCCCCTCCCTCCCCTGTCTTCTTTGGCGCCCTTCCGACTCCCGCTTAACCTCCGTCTGCCGTCATGCGGCGACTTTAATTCTCAGCTCTCCTTTCACTCGCTTTCCATGCTCGGCGTCCTGCCATACGACGGTGAAGCTGAAATAAACCCGTTAAAATGTGTAGAGATCGCCTCTTATAACAGGTAGGCGCCGTTGATTGTATATGCGTATACGTATCCTGAAAATTATCTTTTGACAGAAAATGTTGCAACACGCAACGCCCCTCTCTGCCGCGCTGACGATAAGTGAAACGCGTGGTCATGCAGCACCTCGTTGGAAATTGCTTTGAAAGCAGACAATAACTGAAGCCCACACTCCGACTGTAGACGGATAGACGCGCGATAGATCCTGCGGAAGTCATGTCCACCGAACCACCTGAAAGAAAGGCAAGGTCAGGGAACCGCGTCTCCAGTGGTCATATTGGGCGAACAGAGACTGCCTGTCCACTGGTGGCGGTCGATCGTGCGGTCGCTAGCAACGCTGCCGTGGAAGCTGCCCGTCACATGCAACCGCAGCGCACACAACACCTGCTCCACGACGGTTATCCAGCGAAAGCCGCCTAGAAGTCGTCGCAAACAGGGGTCGGTCGCCAGATGACTGCGCAGCCAATGCACAGCACTTTGTAATTATAAAAATAAGCTCATTCATCCAGCGTTTAAGAGATATGTCGGGGTGCAAACATCCCTGCTACGGTGACCATGAACAATAAACCCCGCCGGAGCAGCGGTCGCCACGACCGTCACGTGTTCACCTCGGCCATGCAAAACCATTCCCGAGTTTTCTCCTAGTTCTAACATGAATCAAGCACACCCAGCCCATTCGTGGGCGCGGCGTAGCAACCGAAGACACAGCCACCAATGGCGTCTACTTTGCCAATGGCGTACCATCTTAGCCACGAAGTCCTCATTTGATCCCACCAAGAAGCTAGAAGAACATAGCACCAAACAAATATGAAGTCACCAGGCCAGCGTGAGCCAATGGTGCCACAGTCGCGGGGGTGTTCGGTGCGAAGTTGCGTTCACTTTTTCCGAGCCGATATGAACGTCCAAGACGACCCGATTTTCCAACGGAAGCCTTCTTCGTACACCTTGAAGACACAGTCGATAACAAATGACACGACGTCAACGTGTAAAACGCACTCGACAATGCTCAAACACGCTCTTGACACGCTGAATTAGGACGATTTCTGATAAGCGCTCTCCGTCTACAGTCAACTAACCCGTAAACAAAAGCTATTTATTCTGGTCGGTAGCAGCGCGCTTTCCGTTCGCTACACTTAACTCCTTCGCTTACTTGGTTTGTGCGTGCGCAGAGCTGGACTCGGTCTACCCTCAAGCGACGTAGCAAACATAATTGAGTTGAAGAACAGAACTACGAGAAAAATGAACCGCCCTGGCCGGGCATGGCCAACAGCCAGGCTGGTGATATTTTAGCGTTGTAATGGGGTTAGCTAGTTTACGCTAGGGAATGAATGTTTCAGAACGATTTCAGATTGCGCTGCATGCGGATGATATCACAAGCCGTAGTTTAATTAACGTAAGCGGCCCAAATACGGCGCGGTGAATCTGCGAGGCGTGCAACACGCGATTCCGCCAGTTTCGCCCGAGGTTTATAGCATACTCCACTATCACTACTTCATAACCCAATAAGCTTGAAACTCGGGAATGTGCCGAACTCCGGCCTTCTGGAATAGCGCCCCAGGTTCTCTATGACACGTTAGTTCTGCTAGGATTCGTTAGCTTGTGGAAGTGCAAGATGATTGATCGGCATGCGGAAGTCCCTAGGCCAACCAAGTGCGTTTTTCGGGAACAGGCGGCGTTGGTTCGGAGAGGTTATACGGCGCAGAGTGATCCACCGGAGTGGCTCCATCTTTTGAGTGTGGGCGACTGCTTGCCTGAGCTTTCAAATGGTGCCGGTCTTTGTCAGACTGATGTGCTTGGCAAAATGCATCGCCCCGACATCTGACGTTGCACTTCTTGATTCGAGACATCGATGTGCGCGTGCGCGTCCAACCACCAACCCTGTCTTTTCTTTCGCTTCAAACTGCAAAGCTGATAGCATTGAGCGCTTGGCGCTAGGGGTAACGGCCAGGGTGAAGCCTGCTTTTGTGTATCTGCCTGGCTCTGATAAAGGACGGATTGCCATGAGATTCCGATATCTTAGTTTTAAGGGAGATAGGGTTTGTTTCGCGGTCTAAACGCGGAACTTCGGTCTGTGTCTGCGTCAATCAATTCAAAGCATATTCCAACCTATTACTGTTTTTTATCTTTTTCCCCAAACCCAGGACCACGCCGATCTCTGCACGCGTTGTTTTTCTTCTCGTCAATACCTGCTTTAAATTTGTGCAGTGTGAGTTGTCTTTACACCTTATTCGAATAATGTATTTCGCGATTCAATTCTTTTACGTGTTGGTGTGCTCATTTTTAGTTACCAACCAACTGCATGTTTTAGGCAAAAAATACAAAGCCGCGATATAATCTACGCGGCACAAGATCGCCACCGAGGCGGGCACGACATGTTATCGGTTGGATCGGGGCAGAGCGAGCAACGCACACTTCACCCTCACCGTTCGCCGCCGAAGCGTGTACGAGCGAGGCATGTTGGCGAAGAAAGTCACCCCTATGCCCAAAGTCTGAATGTGATCAGCTTGGTTGCTTGAAGAGAAAGAAAAGACATGGCAGCGAACGTCGTTGGACGCACACGCGCACATGGATGTCTCGACACCCGATGTGCAACGTCAGATGTCGCGGGGATGCATTTTGCCACGCGCTCACGTGCCCCGGCTTATTTTACTCCTTGGTGTACAACAACAACAGCGCTTTTTCACAAAATAGGGCACTTAGGAGATTCTCCTTGAGTACTTTATGCTATAAATTACAATATAATCCACTATAACACGATATAACACAATATAATATAATATATTATCAATTAATATAATATATTATAACGTAATATATAACAGCATGCCAATGCCAGGGCATGTTTAGCTATGACGCTGACAAAGCAATTTCAAATCAAGTGCATTCTGCTTGTTTTGCTAACAAAACAAGGCTTTAAACAACTCTTAAAATGCAACCGTCTTATCAGCAGACTACGAACCACAAAATGTGCACTAAACTATCCCCTTTAGGGGGTTTTCAGGATTTTAATGAGGAAGCCGTAGATACTCGGTGGCTCGAAAAAAGGAGTCATGGCGAAGAGATGACCCACAAAATGGAGAACCAAAGTCCTGCAAACTGGGTCAGGCCTCGAAAAATATAAAGGGAGAAAAGAATGCTTCAGCATCAAGTATATACAGGCGAGACCATCCTAAATACAAAACTGCTGGCATGCCTACTACAGGCTAGGGAAGTCGACGCTGCTCGCACTGTGCTTGATCATGGGCTATTGTACACGTGCAAGTGTGGCAACGTTGCGATTAGCGTATGTTTTGTATTGCTGGCGCGACGCATGCGTTTGGCGATAAACCTCGCGCACAACGTTGCGGACGGACCTGACAATGGTATCGAAGGTGTGCGCACCCATCCTGGGGGATTTTTCCCAGAGACAGACACCTGAGCCTGAACAGAACATCACTTGTACGGAGCACGAGCTACAGGAACAGGGCTCTGGCTGGTTCTATCCGCGCCTCGGCAAGGATAGACGGGTCTCAGAAGAGCGCCAGTGGCACCTACCTACCGTCGCCCGGCCTGAGTCGTGGATGCCGTTGTGAAGGGGCCTGCAGGTCTTCATCCACGCCTCCTGACCAGAGTTCTCTCGACCGCCAATAAGGGCAGCTAGCCCCGGCTGTGGCTAGCTGCCGTGATCGGCAGCTCGGAAAATTTTCGGCCGCTCGGCGGCTCCGAAAATGTTCGGAAGGCAACCCCTTCTTAGAAGCTCGTTCCTGTCCCCAGTCTTGGAAGGATAAATTTATTTTCAAAACGTCCTGGTAACAATGATACAACATGAAACCCAGAAACAATTAAACAAATGCTGCGCCTGCGGCCACAAAACTAACACAGCCCAAAGGCTGCCAGTCACAGAGACTTACAGAAACAAACAATTTCAAGTTGACTGTAAACAAAATATTAAGATAGAAGCAATTCAGAGTTGCTTACCAGTCTACCACCGCCCGGTCACAACTGTTGTTAGCAGCGAACAAACCTCTGTTGTGTTGAACAACTGATTCAGTGTCCGTTTCTCACCGATAGCAGCGAGGCCGAACTGCTTCAATTTAACATTTTTCAGCGCAAAGGAAACCTCAAGCAAAACTGAGACCGAACGTAAGTACATATTCGTGAGTACCAGCGTTGCTTTATTAAGAACACCCGCTGGGTTAGCTTTTACGGCAAGCAATGAAAAAAAAATGCTCCAGTGCACATAGGTGATTGAACAGCGCAGCCGTAACGTGCGGCCCGTGTTTTCCACTGTCACATTGACGCTGCTCCGCCATCACTACCACCGCCCCTTCCCTCTGTTGCAGCTTGAGCTGTGCTCCGCGCAGTTACTCGTTGCGCGCGCGCTCTCCTGCGAGGGGGACTGCTTTTAAAGCCAAAGCCTTGAGTTCCCCATTCGGCGAGAAAGCGCTCTTCTTGTCGTCCCGTCAAGGAAATGGTCGCCGCTGCAAAGGCAAATAAGTAACAAACGCGTGTGATCTGGTGGGAATTTAACCCATGCCCCCATAGCAGCAGCCCGATACCTACCAACTGTGCTATCCCAGCACTTTTTTTGAGAAGTTGTGATCAATAGAAAAAAACGTTGTCCTTGTCGTTTTACTTTCGTGGCACATGCTCACTTGGGGGGATCGGACTGGGATCGGGAGCTTTGAGGGTATGATGGGCCCGCTTCAGAGAATAAAAACACCTGTGAATGTGAACGTTAAAAGTTGTCTAATCGTGCATGCCTCGTGCTAACTAAACGTGATGGCGTATGAGAAGAACAAGTGCAGAACGTTCGCGTAGAACCGCAACTCTCAGCCGGCCATGGCATGCCCCAACCTGCTTGGTGACGTAATTAACGCGGCTAAACAAATAAACGCTAGTGAAGTAAGAGAAGCAAACAACGGTGTAGCAGAAAAGAAGCAGGTAGAAGTAATTTTTGCCAAAATATAAGAGAATAAGGCGAACAAAGCGAAGCAGAAATGATGCAGTAGTAAAAATGTTATACATAGGAACCGCCAGGCTTTCGCGTTCGGAGCACGTGAGCATACCTGAGTGCGCGAAGTATTTCCCGCTCGCTCCGAGGCACAGTTCCCACCTACCAGTGTCGTTAGACGCGAACGTGTAGCGACGTCATCTATACACCCAGCCACTTCGTCTCCCCTCTCATTTAACGTCTCTGCAACCTGGTTGTCTCCAACCTAATTTCTCGCGCATGCGCATGGGTTTGCTACGGAAAAGTTTTCTGTGTACACGGGATCGCGGGATTTTTCTTTCGCCTCGCCATATAAATATTCGCTCTAAAAAACAAACCGCTAAACTCAACATGTACAAGGGGTAAAGAAAGTGCAAACACTTAACCAATAGATGTCACTCGACCTGTTTTGAGCACAACAAAATCAAAACAAAGAAAAAGACGCACTTCGTCTCAACAGAAACAGCACGAACAGTGCAACACTTGAAAACGCAATTCAATTGAGTAAACACTTTTTTACAAAAAGAAAGGTCCAGGCGCGAGGTTGGGGAAGCGAAGAGTAAAATAAGAGGGCCTCTAGATGTTGAAAGGTAAAAAACGCAAAGGAAGAACGATGATTCATAGAATGAGTGGACACGCTCAGCAATTGGAGAAGAACATGCTTTTCGCCTTCGCTACTTTATTATGTGGAGTCTATGAGTGACCTTGTAATTTTTATAAAACGTTCCTGGTAGATGCATAGTGCGTGTAGTTGTAAGCAGAACACGAATTCCCAATGTAAAACCGCCGGTGGGACATCTTGTAAGTAGGTGCGAATATTTATACAAAATAACTACGGCATTCAATGTAAAGTCTTTGTCAAAATTTTGTGAGCCGTGTCGGAAATGCGCAGGCGGCAAAAAATTCAATGGACAAGCTGACGTCCCGAGCGACGCTGAACTTTTTTATGCAGGAAAGCTAGTGAAAAGAGGTTTCCTTTTTACTGCGTTGAAATATTTGTGTCACATTTAAAGGCAAAGCTGATTGTTTGAATTTTTTTTTGTTCGGGAAGGGTTAGGATTGGCACACAAAATTTTGACAAAGCGCGCACATGTCGAAGAGCACCAGTGGAAAGTGCAATCACCACAGCAAGAAACTATACATTTCGTCTGAGTTGCCTTGTTCGAATACGGGGTACTGAGAAACAAGGAAAATTATCGCGCAGATGAATTGTTGAGCAAAAATGGTTCTAAACCACTGAAAACAGCACCCCGGGAATATGACAGTTTAATCGTTATTTGCGATCAATTTCAAAGGTGTACGCGCGAAAACAAACTGATTTGTTGTTCTTCCGCTACTGCAAAACATTGCGGTAATGGATTTTGACATCATGCAAATCTTCTAGTGTTAGTGTTGGCGAGGTGAAAATCTGAAATCAAACTACTCACAATTCATCTTGTACAAGCACGAGAAATGTTTACTGCCAATTTTATAAGAAGAGAGCATATAAACCGAGGGATTCCAACACTGTAGTAGAATAAAAGCGCCAAGTGTTGTAGCGGATAAAAGTAATTAGGTGGACAGTTGGGTTTTCCAAATGTTGGTGCCGTGACAAATTATATGCTCCGTCTTTTCCAGTGACGGTGGCCAATTCTGAACTTAGCCGTGAGCAAACAATCCCGCTACAGGGATATAAGTATATGTTTCCGAAAACAGTGCCGAGATATGGTTAGTTGGCGCATTTTTTAAAAAGCCGGTATTTGTCATTTGACTTGCGACTTACATTTCAAGTGGGTGTCGAGCTGAAGTGATAGAAACGTGGAAAACGTGATTCTATGACCAAATTGCAGGCTGGGACTGCAGCTCACAGATTAATGGCAATGAAAAAGAAATATTTTTATTATTATGCGCTATTACTTCGTCATTGGGACACCACGCCGAAATTACTTCAACGTACTTGCTTGATATTAGCCACCGTTTTGGGGATATCACACACCAGTGGAAGTAACGCTGCATGCAGAAGAGAAACACGAAGAGGGCCAGGGGGTGCCATGGGTTTTTTCTGTGGGGGCATTGTTATATAGCTTCTAATATTTTTGAAATAACGAAACAAAAGGCCATGCTTTCTGCGCTCGGAGCCTTGTGGTTAGAACGCCTGGATGATCATCGCCTGTTAATATTGTTGTGTCATCTGCTTAAAAAATGCAAGTGGACAGGTTCAGACTCAGAGGCGAGTCTAAATCTATGTACTTAAAAAAGAAGTGCCCTAAATCTGCCCTTGCGAAACCTCGTGATTTATATTTTATACATGAGAAGTTATGTAAAAAAGGCCTACAGCGTGTGCCTGATCTCCTAAATTACTACATGAATGTGTTACTGGATGCCCAGATATTCCTAATGATCCTTGTTTTGAAAAGCGAATTGCTGGGTAATGGTATGGAACGGTTAGTATAATCGGTTCACTCGTTTACAACCCAGTAAATTTACTCAATAAGCTGTATCCATATATTTTCAAAGGGTAAGTTCAATACAAACGATAGGATGCAAGCGAAATTGGCCGATGGTTAGGTGATCGAATGTAGCAAACTAAAGCGTGAAACCATCTCAAATGAGCTTCTTAATTAATTAACTAAGAAACCGAGGAGTTTACACTCTCTCTTTTAGAAAAATAGGGCAATTTTACAATGTTTTTGTCCACAAGGAATAACGGTACTGGCAAAGGTACCATAGTGTTATGAAAGCAAAGACAATAGAGGAGTCGCGTGAAACATTCTTTATTTGAAAAGAGTGAAATAAATCAAAGCCAGGGACGGCGTTTTCTTTTTTAACTAAGAACGACATTATACGCGTTGTCATTTCACAAAAGACCCTAATGAAAACTGTATCATACATGAATACATAGAACATTACTACCTTACAATACTTTTACTTTGGTAACGAACGCTGTACACCAGATAGCGATGTCTTCAAGCCACGTTACGATTCGTGTACCATCGATAATTTCAGAAGAGTATAGAGGATTGCTGGTCACTCAGATAAAAAACATTAGCTTGTTATTCGTCAGTATTGTGGGTGTTGTTCCCGACCGGAAGTACTTTCGTCAGTATGTGTGATGGTTCTACTAGTGCCCCGTGGTATACCAGGCATTTTACTACGGCACTTCACTTTCACGTGCTTTTTTATCAATACAATTACCGGCTGCTTTCACGTTAGCAGACCCGTCTTTTGTTTCCGCCACCGTAATTCATCGGATGGTTCTGGTTTTATAGAAAGCATGCATATGCAACACGCCTGTATCAAAGCTAAGAACAACAGCAAGAAAAAACAAGAATAAACGATGGCTTAGCGGAGAACACCATAAATCACGTTCCCTCTGCTTCCGCCTCGTGTTTCTGCATTTCTCAGTCCGTGCGGCCCCGGGATTTTCTCTTCTCTTAGAATAAACAAACGTGCATGAGGGGCATCGTCTCAACAGGCTTCTGCAAGGCGTTACTCAGTCCGTTTACCAGGAACGCCGTGCTAGTGCCTGCAGGAGCCCTTCATCACCCGATATGAGCTGCCCCGTTCCACATCCACTGCTCGCCGCATAAGCGGACGGGGATGAAAGGATTAAAAAGAATGAGAAGAAAAACAGCACTGGCCCCTTCAAAGCGCCCTTTAGCATGACGGGACTCTTATCGCTCCTTCCTTTTGCACCTCCGCTTCCTTCTTTTCCGGAGGCTGTCTTCCTAGACTTGTCGAGTGCCTTTTGTTCGTGTGCCTTCCTGCCCTTATCCCCACCATGACTGGAAAAACCACAGACGCTACTGAGGCAAAATAGTGCAATATCCTTAACAGGTTTCACTGTACTCCCACGCAGAGTATCTTGGAAAGACTGACAAGGGTGACGTTGGTAGATAATCGCTAATCAGCATGGGTGAAGCTTGATTTCCGAAAGCCAAATGTGACATGACCCTCGAAATGTTGTTTTTGTTCTGGCTTTTTTCTGAGGCAGTATTACCTAAGGGGCGCGAGTCGCTGTAGGCTCACCCTTCCACCACTGCCAAACGTTTTCCAGTCGTCGAGCGCTAAGGTGGGGGTCTGTAATTAATCACGGGGCGGTGTCGCAGCACTAGGGCAGCCTGTTCAAAAAGGGCATCTGAGGTGGAAAAGGGTGAATGGCGGCTTGCGTAGTCAGCCGGGCAGCACAGTCTCTATGCACTCGGTAAATGGCGTTCAATGTTTGTCTACCCCTCAGGGAAAGCGTTTCACGAAACAAAATCACCGGGTTTATCGCGCCGTGGTCTCAAACAAATCTGGTTTCCTGCGTGGGCTTCTGCGGAATAGGGTGCCAATTCGGACGCTTCGGCCGTGCAAAATATTTAAGAGCGCAGAAAAAGAAACGTTTGCACGAATTGATTGCAACTTCAAGGAGATCCAACCTCGTCAATTAAACATTTCCAGGCGCCACCAGTACCTCGCCAAGGCTGGACACCAAGTCGAACTTTATTGTGCTAGTCGCCTGGTTCGCTGTTCAAGCAGATGCGACATTAAACTTTGTGGTTACGTTTTCGCTAGTAAGCCAGCGTATCACCGACACATTGAAGCAGGTGCCACACAACAACAATGTACGTTGACTTACCTGTATATTGACACTACCATCATAATCAAGAAAAAAGAGAAGGAAAGTCCGAGAGAACGTTTATTCGCGTGCTTGCTATTTGGACACCGTTCGGTGAGAACCACTAGTTCCCTGCCATTAAACCCTGTTCTACCTTGCGGATTTTTAGGCCTCAAGTGTCAATAGGTACATTTTGTGTGGAGGAGACGGATAATGTCAGAGTTATGCTTAGTACCCCGTAAAGGTCCCGTGAGCCCCTCCCGATACCCAGCCCCGGCCGGCGGATCTTACTCGGAGAGCCCGGCGTTCGCACCAGCCGACGTCTGCAAGGCCACGACCGGACTTGGGCCAACTGCCCAAGTGCGCCAAAAAGACGCAGGCGAGACATATTGACTAGACGTACCAGTCATAGCGAACCGAAGCGTTCGGGTCTCCGATCATATAATGGCCCACCGCACCCGATGCACCTGGCTCTTCCCATAGTGACACCTTCGAGGACATCGAAGTTTGGACCGAACCGTACAAGGCAGTGGCTCATCACGACGGCCGGTCATCCGACTTTATTAGTTTATCTGGACGACTTCGTCATCTTTTCTCGAACATTTGACGAACAAGTAGGATGGCCCACAGCAGTAGTGAAGGCTCTCAAAACCCGTGGGTTCACTTCGCAATGAGTAGAAAAGCCGATTCCGGTACGATGAGTTGACGTTCCTGAAGCACATTGTTAGCAGTGAAGGTGCCAGTGATGGCCCTGGGAAAACAGCCGCCGTTCGTGCGTTCCCAACAACAACTGAAAAGCCAGCAGTCAGAAGGTTCGTTGATTTTTGCACTTATTGTCGCCGCTTTGTACAACACTCCTCTCAAATAGCCGCGCCCCTAATTTATCTTGCAGAAAAACATGTGCTCTTTTAGTGGAATGACGGAAAGCCGTACGCAATCGAGAAAATGAAACCATCTCTGCAGACCACGCCTGTCTTTGGACCCTTTGACAAAAATGTTTAAACCGAAGTGCACACCGATGAGAGCATCCCGGGACTTGGCGCAGTGTTTCCTCGAATGCACGATGACGCCGAGCGCGTCTTAGATTATGCAAGTCACACACTTACCAACGCGGAGCAGATGTTATCGACCACAGATAAGGAGTTTCTTGCGACCATCTGGGCAATTACGATGTTTCGGCCCTACGTGTACGGCCGTTCGTTTATTGCGGTTTCCTATTACCATTCACTGTGTTGGCTTGCTTACCTACGGATCTCATGCAGATAAGTTGCTGGGTGGGGCCTTGGCCTCCAAGAATTTGATGTCACCATCACCTACAAAGTCGGCCCGAAAACACAGTGATGCGGACTCTCCGTCCCGCACCACCATGGAAAAACAATTACACTGCACACGTTGACGAAGAGTACGCCTTCCTTGGTACAGTGCAGGTTTCGTATGTAGCAGCACCACGGTGACAGAATCATGAACTGCACACGGTGATTGCGCGCCTTCAAGGCCAACAAGTTCACCTCCCGAGGGCTGTGGCGCAAAACTTCTCGTCCTGTCTCCGACCTGGTGTGTTATACAGCAAGAGCTTTAACGCAAGGGTAGGTCGTGGCTTCTCGTCACGCTAGATGGTCTTCGCAAGAAACGTATAGAAGCATGTCATGGCCACCCTCCTGCTGCACACCTTGTGTACATCCGTACAGGAGCATGAATACGGGAAGACTATTTCTGGCCTCTTGTTCCCAAGTCAGTGCCTCACTGCACAAAGAAGTTCCAGGAAAGACAGAGACGAAAAAAAAAAACCTACACGGCCCGGTGGATTTCTTCAACCTATAGGACCACCGGTGGCGCCATTCAAATATTTAGGCATGGGTCTCCGTGGCGCATTTACAGTTTCCACTTCAATGAATTGATGGAATATAATAGCGATAGACTATTTACCCGCTATTTGGAGTCTAAAGCGCTGCAGTACACAAGCAGCGCAACCAGTGAAATGGCGAAGTTTTTCATCGAGCCCATTGTTTTGAGGCATGGTACTCGTACAATTCTCATCACTTGCCGTGGATCTGGATCTAACGCAGGGTACACTCCAATTTGCTAATAACGGCCATTGCCGAACAACGCCGTACCATGGCCAAAAAAATGGACTCTCAAAGCGGCTCAATAAACCAATAACCGATATGATTTCCATGGACATAGGCGTCGAGCACCGAACTTGGGACGACTTGCTTTTATGTGTGACGTTCGCATACAACGTGGTAATGCATGAAACAAGGAATTTCTCCATTTCATCCCATACGCAACCGACCCGTGAGCACATTGCTCGACGCAATTGTACCGGATTTGCTTAGCAATTTTACCCCCGAAGTTCCGAAAATAACATGCCAAAGGACGGACAAAGCACGGCGACGCGCTAAGATCCCATTACAAGAGAACAAATTCGTAGAGAGAGAGAGAGAGAGAGAGAGAGAGAAAGAGAGAGAGCAAAAATTTTATTGAGCATTTATATGAGTGGGGATGGCTTCTCAGTCCAGAAGTCCAAGCATCGTCTTTGCACGCTCCGCCCTCTCTGTCAGCATGACATGGTCGGCGAGGTGTGCGCTGGACAACGCTGTCTCCCACTGCTCGAGTTTGGGGTTAAGGAAAGGGGTGGCATGTCCGGGTTTTGGCTACATTCCCAGACTACGTGGTACACGGAGCCTGAATATCCACAAAACTTGCATTGTGGTGGATGCTGATTGGGGAATTGCATCTGGAGCCTACAAACAAGCACTGGGAATCTCCATGAGCGCTTCGACTGCCCGACTGCTCAAATTAGGCCTTCACAACACCGCATAAGAATTAATCGAAGGACACCTCTTCAGCCAAACATTAAGACTCCAACTCACACCTGCAGGCAGAAAGCTCTTAGCGAAACTTCAGTGGACGCCTCAAGGGAAGCTACAACCCCGAGCCCATGCTTCAGATATGAGACAGCGCATACACATTAAGCCAATCCCACGCAATATGCATCGGAACATCATGCGGGCAGAAGACAGGCCAGGGCCGAAGCTCTTGAGAAAATTTACGGTAGACAGGAAGCGACGGTTTACACCGACCCCACAAGCAGTAACCACAAGGGAGCAATGGTGGCAGTAGTAACATCGAGAGACAAATGCCTCAGCAGTGCAACCATCCCCAAACTACCCCTTAAGAAGCAGAAGTGGCCATAGCGCTTGCCATAACCCAGACCAAGGCAACGACGATAGTTTCTGACTCGCAGCAGACCTGCAGAAGATTTACTTTGGGATCGGTGACTCTCGCAGCATATCGGCTCTTGAGTACAAATCCCCCGAAACGGCACATCACGATAGTCTGGGCACCAGCACACTCCTCCGTCGCGGGCAACGATTTCGCCCACACGACGGCCGGCGCACTCGCCCACCAGGCCCTGCAAGGAGAACGTGACCCCACTCCTGTTGTGACTTACCGTAACATTACCCAGCATTACCGGCTAGAACGGAAAGTCTATCTACCACCACACCCGCAGTTAAGTAAAAACAAGGCTTGATGCTTTCTCATTCGAAGAAACTTCAAGTGCTCGTTCGTCCATCGAGTGCGCCTACTAGCATGTATACCACCAAGCCAAACCGTCCACTGCATTCGAATAAGAAGGTGTAAGTTCATGAGTAACTCAACAGTCAAATCAATCTTTATTTCTCGAAAGCTCCAAGATATATATAATTATACCATGTATTTTTGCCCGCGTGTTTAGCACTTTACACACAACTTCTGCAGCCGTAGATTCCGCCTTACGCCGGCTGCGACACAAAAAGAATTCCTGCACCCGTCATAAATAGGATCTGTACACGCGTACGGAATACACTTGACTGAGTAGAGGTCTACGTAGTTATGATACAATAAGTTACATTTATGGAATGTACATTTTGCAACAATACACATTTTTTGCTTCAGCCATTCAAACACCGCACTGAACAAAAGTGAAAGCTCAGAATAAACATCCATTCGCTGTAGGCATAAGCTTGTGTTTATACAAAAATGACTCTCCTCGAAAGAAACCACGCAGTAAGATGAAAATACCTGCGTATTTACATGGCTATCTATAAGAATGGTGCGAGTAAATTTGTATTGATATAAACTTTAGGCAGTAATATATTTATACATTAGCTTAGCCTCGAGTTGACCAATAGCCAGCGATACTATTATGCAATAGAGGTCGAACAAAACAAGGGAGTTTCGCTGCGGCAGAAAACTGTTGTAGTATAAAGCAAGGACAGTTGTAATTGTATATTCTGCAACTTTGTTGGATATGTCTTTGTACCACAGATGTTGTTAATTACAGCTCATTAGTGAATTCACAGCTCACTCGCCTTAGTTTGGGACAAAAGTGGCCACGTTTGGTTCCTATTGAATGCTAGTAAGGCTCGATTTCACACAATTGTGCGGCTACATTTTTAAGAGGTTGTTAGGAAGAAAAATAGTAGTATTTAAATGTCGTGGCGAAGTAGATTATGACAGTGTATTTATAGTACGGTTTTGTTGCGTCGGGAGAGAAAGTTCTACTTGCCTTCATGATTCTTTTCGTCTTCTTTCTGTTTCTTGTTATCACTTGAGTGATTTCTGCTATCCTGAGCAGCTTAATTAGAAAAGAGGATACGATGGCCTATGAAACGAACCTATTTGCTGTACGGTCGCTTGCGCTCTCACCTAGCAGCAATATCTCGTCTCGATCCCCGGGGTAAGCAGGGGGAAATTCGTTAGGGCACTATTCTTGACTTAACTTTATCCTCCCCATCTCCCCGAAAGCCTCCTCTGTTTGCCGTTAGTATCATCACAAGGGCCGAAAGCCAAGAAAAGTCTCTTTGGTGCAGTCTTGTTATGGCAAAGTCAAGAATAGCGCGACTAATTATCCAGCCGTCTTAAGCTAGATGGAAGATCACGTTGTTGCCACCCAGCGTCTGCTGCCGCCTCGACAATATTTCAGCTCTCTGTTCGAGCATGACCGTCACTATTTATGCTGTACATGACAACACCGTTCTGACATAAAATTTCGGGTACAACTATACAAAGAGGCTTTAACAACTGCAACAATGACTGCCTCAGCAACCTAGATGCGTCAGAAATATTTAACTTGTGCTGTCTGTAACTGAATCAAAACCAGTGTCTGCGTGTCATTTTGAAGCTTTCCGGGACTGCTTTTTCTCATAGAACATTGAAGTTCAGCCCAAACGGGGAAGACGTGTTCCACACTGCGAACTGGAGAACATTGTTCGAAATTTTTACAGCTTCCGTGGGAACACATAACGTGAGGAGTCAAATATGAACCTTTCCGATGTTGTAGTTTCTAATCCAAAATATTTTGATGCTGTAGCACCTAGCTTCTAGGAACACATATATGAAATGCAACTCATTATTACCAGCACAGTGTCCAGAAAAAAGAGATTCACGCCCTTCTCGCACACGCAACGATATTTTAACACTCTGTCACACAATACCTAACAAGGCAATATCTGTTTCAACAACCCAAGTACTTTTCAATATTATTCGCGGAAACAACAAAATAGTCCTGAGTTTTAGATCGCACACCTAAGCATAATTAGTATGACAGCGGAGAGGGGCATATTAAAATAACCCGTGAAATGAAAGTGCGAAATGGCGCAGTCAAGAAGATATCTTGCTCCACAAACGATATGTACACACACCGTTCACAGTGTGCGTGTTCGTTAAAAATACAACGGCTGCCTGGTAAACACTCTGGTTAGGATAACTAAATGGGGTTACCTTTGAGAAATGTAATATTTCCTGATTTAAAAAACGAAACATCAGCACCGTAATTTTGAGTACGCCTCTTTGGGAATTCCACCTAGACGCGAGGCACAACTGGAGACTACGTTTCTAAACTTTGTGAACCAATGTGTTGCAGTGCGTTGCCTGGGGATTGCTAGCAAGAGTTCCGCACTAACGGCCCCGCAAAAACATCGCGTAAGCCTTATTATTTCAGAATAATGCAACAGAAAATTAGGCTTGATAGAAAGAGAATAAAACTTTATTTAGCGGCCAACTGGAGTTCCTAGGCGTCGGCAAGCAGCCCCTGAATGTGGCAGCGTTTTAGGCCAGTTCCACCTGCGATAATAAAGAAATACTGAAATGCAGTCTACAATACGGGCTACTTGTGTGCAGTTTCAGACTTTTTGTTTTTGAATGTGATACTAACAGGGACATTTGAACGCCGCAAACATTCGGATAAGTTTCTAACCACCTTGTTGCGGGGAGGCGAAACTTTGTAAGGAATACGTCGTTTAAATATTGTGGATCACACTAGTCATGCCGGTTTTCTTTTGTAGCTAAGTGCAGCATAATTGCACCTGAATCGAGTTAGCAGAAAGAACAATAATACGAGTTCCGAGACCATTCTCTCATCCATACTGACAGACATTCAAGCACAGACATCTAGGTTACTCTAAGAATACGATGCCAACTTTACATAGCGTGACTGCTTTGAGATTTCTTGAGCGAAAAGCCTTGGCAGTCGTGCTACTTAGGTACTGCTCACTTTGCTAAGCGCGCTCATTTTTGTTGTTTGGGAACACACAACATCACTAGGTTGGTTCTAAGTGGGAAGACATACGGGGACCTTCAAAGAAGAGACAGAGTCACTGCTACCTTGGACAAGGAACTGATGTTTGTCAGTGCGCAGTTTTTTTACGCGGTAGTTTCAAGCATTCCAATGTGTTTGAGTAAATACTCTAAGTAGTCTCGCTTCCTGTTAAATGTTTCACTCAAATGTTTACTGCGCTAAGCACCTACACTTTAAGAATTACAGTGCTTTGAAACGATTAACCACAAACTCTTTAACTGTTGATGAAATAAGCACTGACAGTGCTCTGTTATATTTCATTTTTTTTCGATTCGGTCGCACGTGCAAATATTGCGAAGAAATAGTTATGTTTTATTTTTCATTCCGGTAAAAGTTAAACAGATCAACTTACAACTACGCGCACGGTACGAGTAGAATTTCGTTTCTTTGGCTCTATCTACTAAACAACCAAACATTGTGCAGACTATTTCTAAGTATATTCTTTAGGGGAGAGGGGTCGAAAATGTTTTTTTTTTGTGTTATGTTCGTCTCCGAGTATTGAACCGCTGTCGACTATAGCCGACCACCTCGACATTGAACGCACGTCAGTTGGTTGTTTAATAATCATTATCCATTCGGTTGCGACGCAGCTTCCATGAAGCTGAAGGCCAAAATAGACACTAGGCGAGATTACCTATGCACACACATTTATAGTCCCATGTGGTGGTTGCATTCTATAGTCGACATCAGCAGAAAACTCGTCTACGAACATAGCCAAAAGAAACACCTTCGCGCTTTCCTCTGATATGAATAATCCTAAAAACACTACCGCTTTTAAAGAACGAACGCCGGTGAAAATTGGTGCGAATATGTCTATCCGTGCAGTCCACTGAAACGTCACATTTCTATTAAAGGGGCTCTCTTGTTGCCTTACCACAATGAGTATATTTGACCATCTTCTTTTTTTTTAAATCACTTCTGCCGGATGGTGCAGCACATTTGATTTTACCCATTTTCAGTCGTTCTACCTAAATAACATCTAATATGTGCCAATCCCTTATACTGTTAGCACATATACGTTCTGTTATCGTATAATTGTGATCCGTTAGGCATAACCAAGCTTATTTTGCTTGGTTCAACTGATTTCTTTAGCTGGACACCAGGCATTAAGCTTTACTTAATTGCAACATTGTAAAAAGAATGTCCAGAAACGCAAAAAACTTTGATGAGACACCAATGGACCATATTTAAGGTATTTGACAGTGCTTCTAGAATGCCTAACTTAGCACGGCTGCCGTCCTGGCATTTGAATCGAAAGCGGCTGGGGTGTTTTCCAACAACGGCGGGAATTGGCGTCTCATCAAGACACTTCTTTTGTCGAAGATAGAAAAGGCGTCGTTGAGGAAGGTACACAGAATACGGACTCGACAAGGCTTTGCACAGTGCGGAGAGAATGTATCACATTAGTACCTTAACAAGAATAAGTACAATGTACTGTACATGCTAGCGTGAGACGAACACATAGACTCCGGATGACCGACACATCTCACTACTCCGGGAATTATCTTTTGGTGAAGAAGCAGGACGCTGGAAAAGGTGACAACAATGTAATTACAGAATGATAACAATAAGAGCAAGAAAAAACACATCCACCTTTTTTTTCAAACGAACATCACATGTGTATCACAATGTAGACACTCCGGCACTGCACCACTACTTCCTCAAGCCATAGAGCCAGAGAGAGCACGGCTTCACCCGACATTACTACCACCATTGACACTTCCGCCGAAGCGTTCAAGCGAGCTAAAAGTCCGCTCTGGAGGAACGGAAAAACTCGTTCAAACACATCACGTCTACACTGGGTTGGTTATATGAATAGGTGGTAACTGCAAAGCATTCCCAATGTACGCACAAGAGTAGCACAGCCCCAAAAGAATGCACCTTGGAAGTGCAGCCTAGTCAGTCCTTGTATATGCTTTCTTTTTTGTATCTGGGGAGAGTTAAAGCACAATGCACACGAAACACGCACTCGCGACGTATAGGCACGAAGCGACACTGGGGCTTCAGGAAGGAGACAGGATAAATGCTGCGTTTCAACAGATCGGCACACAGCACCGAGCCCCTGGTGCAGTGTACGCGTTTCTGTCACAACGCACGCCGGTTTATCCAATCATGCGGAAACCGGGTTATCCCGGCTACTTCAACGCTTTCACATTTTGACAACAAAGGCTGCTTCTGTGAAAAGGCGCACGCAATCGCATCATGTGAAGAGCTCCTTAGCTATGCTTAGGTCCTTGAAATCAAGTGGAGTATGTACGAACTCAACATACTCTAAGGTTTGCGTGCAAATCAAAGCGGCACGGAAACAATCCTTTTTTTTTACTTTTCCATGGCTAAGCGGCCTCACTTTGTAACGTTACCACGGCCTTTCTGCGTCCAGCTTTGACAACTGCCCCTGGAGCCAAAGCTCTACGCTCTTAGTTGGCCAGCACTTGAATGATGCCCTAAGTACCATTAATGCAGCGATAACATAAATTAAACCCTACAAACGAACCGCCAATGCATGATACGTGGCGTCAACGGTATTCATTGCTTTCGTAAAGACTAGTAATACCAGAACTTCATTCTCGTCAATGTCGTTAGCGTTATATGTGCCTTACGGCCTGCCGCGTGTTCGTCTAGTTCATCAAACGCCTCTCAATACCTTCCCCGTTAAGGTACGACGGGAGCAGCGAACGAACAGCCCGATTTGATATACTTTCTACATTCTCTTGTCTCTGTTTACCATCGTGCTGCAAACATTCACACCGCACATGGTCGTCAAGTACGGCCGCCCTTGTGTAGCTCGGGTTTGTTAGTTGCGCGCCATTGCAACTCCACAGTAGCTGTGTGAGAACCTGTTTATATTTCTACACCATCACTCATGTAAGGGCAACGACATGCTTGACTTGTGAGGCGTCTTTACAAAATGAAAAATGTGCAAGTGTCGTTGCACCAGTTATATAAACCTACGCTCGGAGGCCAGGCACGTCACCGATTAGATAAAGAACCTCGGTTTGTAAGTGTATTCGCAACATTGGGGACGTGAGACACAAAAGTACGATGAAGTTAAAATAATTTTTATATACCAAACACACAACAGCTAAAGAGCGGTGGTACTGAGCGTTGGTTACCACTTCATACTGTACGGTACCGTAGAACACGTGAAAATTCCTCAGACCGATACCAAGAAGCGACCCTGTCGTAGCGCATTTCGGGAGCTCATCGCTGTCATCTATAGGCTGGCTTCTTGCCGCACAGAATTCTACCAAAGGCGTTTCTAAAATCGGGACTGAATATCGTGTAAATGATCGGATTGATCATGGAGTTCGCGTAGCCCAGCCACAGAAAAAAGCTGAAGACCAGCTTTCCCGGGTCGCACGACTCGCACAACGCCATGACCAGCGCCATCACGAAGAAGGGAAGCCAGCACATCACGAACACTCCGGTGATAATGGCGACCGTCTTGGCCGCTTTTCGCTCTCGCCGCGATTCGAGCGACTCTTCGACGTGCTTCTTCTCGCGCTTCGTAAGCACGAGAAGACGCCCGAAGCCACCGTGCATCGCTTTGTTCATGCCGTTGCTGGGCGACGACTGGTTGCTGCTGTTGTGAGCCGCCACGCCGGCAGCGTTGTGCTGTGGTGTGTTCTCGTTCGACGGCAGCGCCGAAGACGTGGATGGCTCCTTGTGCACCACGAGCATCGCCTTGGCGCCAGGCTTGTGTCGTATTCGCTGGCGAGCGACCTTGAAGATCCTCCAGTAGAGGAGCAGGATCATGATGAGCGGCACGTAGAAACTGGAGCAGGTTGCGAACACCTGGTACGCGGCGTCCTGGCTCACCAGGCACTTTTTTTCGTTCAGAACCCGGCTTCGATAGTCCTTGTCCTTCCAGCCGAAGATGGGCGCGATGGAGACCACGAAGGCGACGCTCCAGACGAGAAAGATCATTGTGCCCACTTTGCGCACGTCCCGCTGGCGCATGTAGTCCACGATGGTGACGGCCCAGTAACGGTCCACAGCGATGGCCAGCAGATGCAGAATAGACGCTGTGCAGCAGAGAACGTCACAGCAGGTCCAGACGTCACACAGTTCTGGTGCGAGAACCCACTCCTGGGTCACTTCGTACACGGCGCCCAAGGGCATCACGAGACAAGCCACCATGAGGTCCGCTACGGCTAGGGAGAGCACCAGGTAGTTGCTGACGGTGCGCAGGTTCCTCTCCAGCAGTATGGCCGCGATCACGAATATGTTGCCGATCACAGTGGCGATAATCACGACGCACAGGAGCAGGGACACTGTCACCACCACCGGCAGGTTCTCGTGCCAGGAGAGGCTGAGGTTGGTCTGCACGCTTTCGCTGGAATTGTCCGCCCAGGCGTCTTCCTGGGAGCCGCTCCAGCTGTCCTGGCGACCACTGCTACCGGCCTCCTCATTCAGGACGCTGGCGTAGTGCGGATTGGCGCCGATAAGAACGGCGGGCCACTTAGTCGTCATCACCGCAGCCACCCTTCCTGTCATGACTGTAGATTACTGAGCGTGCCTCGGCCACAGTGCGTAGTATGTGGCTTCTGTCCTATCACATTCAGGCATAGTTTGTGCTCCGTGCAGGCTAATCCAGACTTTTCCGCGGCTCTTGGACCATGTGGAAGAAGGTGATGACTGGAGCCAATTTTCTACACCATGCTCCCACCGCCACCTGTGATGCAGAAAAAAAAGCGAACGTCTCAAAACGAGAGACAAAACAACAAGACGCATAAAAAATAAAGCATTTAAACCATTCAATGGCCACTCACACTTCACTTCAAAGTAGGCGCCATAGAATGTTTAGTACAAGTACGTATGTGGGCGCGATCTCTCGGCACGAAGCCAACAGAACAGTTCCCAAGAGTATGTGTAGTTGTCACAGCAATGCTGGTTTTAGAAAGTTCATCGGAGGTGTTTTTTATTTCGCGCACGTCTGATTTCAAGTATCCCGAACACTTGGCAAATAAAGACAAAAGGTAAATACAGGGCATGTCATTGTATTTCTGTCTGTATTCTTCAAAAGTTGAAGCTGCATTCCACAAGTCACGAACCACCTCCCGCAGATTAGATACCTTCCTGCACTTCTTTCCTTATCATTGGTAAAGAATGACACAATTCTTAACGCCAGTTACATCTCTCTGCGCCTTAATGTTGGACTTTCCTACTCAAGATATTGATATTCCGTAAGACTTCTCCCTCATATTTCTTTGGGTACCATACATATTGCCTATGAATCCAGTTGTTTCTTTCCCACTGCTCGCAAACAGCACGTTTGAAGCGAACGTGCTCTTTCTGCGTATTTCTTCACCATGCCTATGGCCAACAACACTGTTCCCAATTGACATTTTCTTGTTCCAGCGAACCGCAGCGGCTTAGAGCGCTTCGTCAGGTGATCTATGTGTCGTTGCTTCGCTTCTTTTTGCCGGCAATGTTGCGAAAAATTGTGTGCTGTAAAAAGCACACACTCAAATTTTAATCTGTCTAGCATGCTGACTCCAAAACTGGCAGCAATTTCCCGAAATACACAACTTTTTTAAGACAACATTACTTGTCCAGCAAATTTTGTCCTTCAAGGGCGGCACTTAATAACCCTATTTGGTTCAACCCGAGGCAAAACGGGCGCTTCAGATTAGGTTCAAACATATGTAGCGCACACGGGTAGCATACAGAATATAAAAAAAATTGGTGGCGTATCTGCTCCTTTTGTTCCAAATGTCGGCGAAAGACGATAGTTGTGTGGCGCCCCTGCCAAATGCCTCCCTTATCCTTCCCGCTCACCTTTCATGCGGTTCTCCTCCCGTCTTGCTCCTCCCAAGATAACGCGGCTAGAGGTTTTCTCAAGTTATTATAACTTTTCCACGTTCCACTGCTACAGGTCGAGTGCCTCGTTGCCGGCAGCGCCGTACGGCGGAGACGCGCGGGAATCGAAGTCCCCCTACTCCAACATGTATGGAACCACGTTGCCCCACTCCACGAGCGTTCCACGCGCAACATGGAACCTAGTCTCGTGGCACCTTTTCTAACTGTTGCCGTTTGAGTTCTAAAAATGCCGCCAAGAGCTATAGTAGCGCGGACAGCAGCACGCGACGGGCTGAGTTTTGTTTCTGCAGTGGATGTAGTATTTCATTTGCTATCGCGAAAAGCAAGCATCTATGAATTTTTAATGAAGGAACACATCGAATATCACTTATGTATTGATGGTCTGTCACAAACTTGCATAATGACTTTTTTCTTGCTCAACAATGTTGACAAGTATGAACATTGCCAGCGGACTTATATGTTTAGATTGCCTGTTGGTATATAAAACCATTGTGCAGTTTCTTTTTCACTTTGGCCGGTTGGCTCAATCGAGTCACAGACATTTTACAGTGACCCTTACATCGGCCCTTTGGCAGAGGAACCGCCGCCGTTCTACACCTATGTCACGAAAACCTTTCGAGAACTGATAGAACAGATCCCCCGACTTGGAAATTTCGGACATTGCCCCAAGCGAAATTTGCGAGAAACTTGCTGTGGCGGAACTCACTGCGGAGCAGAAAGCGCGCTCTAAAAAGGCGCGCTGGAGGCAGCTGACTTCTTCGGTCCTCCCAGCGGACGTCGAAGATTTCGGGTGGGAGCGTGGTTGGGGCGTTCTGCCCACTAGAGACCGCTTGACAGCGTGGGGTGTAACTCCGTCAGCGCGGTGCCCTCAATGCGGACAAAATGAAACTTTGCGACACACAATCTTTCAGTGTTCTGTAGCGAGGACGTTTTGGACGCTGATGTCTAGGATGTTTAAAGTACGCCTAGGGGAGCGCACAAAATCTCGCGATGCCCTAGTAACTTTTCTGTTATGTGTGGGAGCCCTGGTTGTGTCGAGGCGTCGTGGTGTCGCGGCACTCCGGTCCCGGCCTCACAAGGCTATGTTCCCCATGTTGCTGCGCATGCGCACGCGTCTGTTCGAACACCTGGATGCGGAGCTCGCCACGCTGGGGGAAGAGGCGTTCCTCCTGCGTTGGTCGTGCCGCTTCATCAAGGTCAACAACGCACGTTTGGAAATAAGAATAGTTGAATATTATCCCTGTAACCATACTCAAACAAGTTAGAATATTAGCCTTGTAACCAGACTAAATACGATACATAGTTATCTGCAGGGTTCACTTTACCATGTGTGTATCTGTAACTATGTAAGACTGTAGCACTTCTACCCTCATTCGTGGTGTTTCGACCCTGAAACTACTGTTCGCGTTTGCCAACAACTCAACTTTCTACTCTGTTTATGTTGTGCCCTGCGTGGTACAAAATGTTACAACTTGTGTGTAGTCCAGCGGCAGCCACTTCTGGATTGTTGTTTTTCTGTGTGTTTCCCTTTTGTAATGTATATTTGTTAGCCGATGCGTAGTTCCATCGAGGCATGTTATGTATCTGCTTCGATGGACAAATAAACCTCTTCATACAGACAGACGGCCAGACAGAGAAACAGATATACAGACAGAACAAAATATCTACGTTTGAGTAGCCCAAGAAAGACTATCCTCTTTAAACGGGGCCGTCTCTGAGGCAAGCTTTTATTTCATAAATTCTTCAAGCCACTCATGCTCAAGTTCCCGACATACGAGGGACAAGGGCATACCTACTGGGGCAAAGTGTTGTTCAAACGCCCGAGTTGGTCAACGGGACGTAACAGCGCAATCAAGAGCACAAGGAGGCAAAACATGGGCCACGAGCCGCGCTCGGTTTGCATGTATCCGTAACGACCAGCTTTATAAATAGCGACCGACCTGAACATATCCAGCGATTCCGCGGGCCGAATTCGTAATTGCTTGTTTGGCTTTTTTAGTTCTTTCTAACGCCATTGAACCAGCTTGCGGGGCCTTTCGTCCCCGTTTATTCACTGTATACAGGTTGCTGAGCCTCCCGTCCTTAATTCATCTTTATCCCGGTCCGTTGTGCTCAGTCCTTGCCGACTCAACCCGGTGGTGTGCGCACCTTCTGTGCGCTCGACGGTGTGGTTAAATAACAGTTTTTAACGCGAAATCATTACTGCACTAGGTTGGCAAAAGGACGCAGCCGGATTCCACCGAACGCGCACCCGGACGGATATCGTCCACGGCTGCGGACCCATTGCGAAGTTGTCCTATAGCTTGAAAAAACGCGACTAGGACAACTACACTAAAAAAACGACGGGACAAGCGCTTGTCCCGTCGTTCTTCTTTAGTGTCGTTGTGCAAGTCGCGTTTTTTTTTTTCGATCATAATGCACTGACTTGCCCAACAGCTATGTTTAATAATAGAGCTGTAGCCTTTTGCGCGTTGCCTAGCACGCATACATCCCAAAGAATGAACACAAAGAAATAAACCGCGCGTTTAGTTCCATAGCACGAATAAAACACAAAGTACGTGGCGCGTATCGTTTCATATAGTGCGTCAGGAAGAAAAACAGGGAGATGTAAATACTCGGTGCCTGGCTAAGTCCAGTTGGCTTACCACGGGTTGCGCAGCACGATGATAAAAACCCCTTAAAACAAGCATGCATCAAAATTTCGTCCGCAGTCTTGGTTGGTCTTCAGCTTTTGTGGAGGAAGTGCTGTAGCAGCTTCGATAGTGATTATGGAAAAAAGTAGTTGAGAGTTTGATTTGGAGGTTCTAGGCTATAGCCGACATCGACAGACGGCTCGCGGAGAAAGGTTACGAAAAGAAATGCTTTCGCGAAAGATTATGCTAAGAGATCCCGGGCAACTTTTCGCATCGGGCATTGAGTGAACTCATCAAATGCTATGGTATTTGTTGCGCACAGCTGAGCGAAACCGGCAGCCGCACTGTGACGGCAATATCTTTTCCTATGATTCTTACCTCTTCGGCACGGTGGCTGTGGCCCAAAAAGATATACGGAAGATAACACCAGTTCTCACCGCTGGCATTTACTGCGGATCGCTGTCAGGCCAACTTTAAAACCACCCCGAGGAAGCTCCTACAAGCGTTGCCCCAATTATGGTGAAAAAAAAATTGGCGAACTTTGCACAAAGTCCCGAAAGGCTTGAACCATAGCGAAGGTGGAAGATTCCGTTCTATGAAAGCGCTGAAGGCGCACCTCCTTCCATTGCATTACGTTTGAAATTGTTTCTTTACGTGTTCCGCCGTTGCTTTTCACTGTGGTAGTAGTGAATCCATCGTCACCGTCATATCCATCTTAATCGTCATCTTCCTAATGCATGTCTGGCGGGCCCCGATTGTCTCGTCCGCAGGTTTTCACATTTCTCCCAAAGTGGAACGCGTCAGCACGTGCTAGGAGCGGCGGCAACCGGCTTCGCGAATTAAGCGTCTGTAGCGCGAGCGGTCCTGTGCTCCCCACTTGAGGCGCAGATGCAAGTGAACTGTTTTAGATGCGACTGCATCTCATTCACTCGCCTTGTCCCTGCATCCGGCGTCGGCGTTGTTGTCGGCGTCCGCCCCTCCCCCATTCTCATCGCCGCGTGAGCTGCGCTCTCCGCCGCTCACCCCCTCTCCTCTCCGATAGCGAACACTCCCTCGCGAGGGGCATTGGATTGGATTCGAATGGATTGGCTTGGATTGGCTTGAATTGGCTTGAATTGGCTTAGCTTGGATTTGGATTGGATTGGATTGGATTAAAGTGGATTGTGTTGGATTGTGTTGCGTCATAGCCGCGGCAGACGCACTGGCGCCGGCGCGTCCCCTCACCGTTATGCGTGCTATAAAACGCGGTGCCTGCGCCGTTCCGCTCCATCGTTCCAGCGCCGTTCCTCCGCTGTCCAACGCTGCAACGTGAACCCCCTATGCGTCGCATCTACACAGGGGTTCCCGCGAGGGGAGGTGGGAGTTTTTGTTGGTATTTTTTGCGAGTTCCAAGCGCACGGCTGGACGACGCCGGCCGCTCCTCGTGATGCGCGTGCTCATATCCGCGGAAAACAGCGGGAGTAACTATGTCCTGGTATTATGATAACGCCGCTCACCGCACATATTACGACCAGAAACAACAGTTTCGGTGTTAGAAGCCCCAGCCTTTGATGAGGTTGCCTTCGATTAGAAAAAAAAAGCATTCCCTTTTTGGGCAAAAATGACTGCGCTTGCACGCGCAGAAGGACCCTGTTAGTTCAGCTTTTTACAAATTCAAGCCTTCGCGGTAAACTTTTGAGAAATTATAGACAAGCTTCACATGAAAATAAAGCGCCTCCACGTTAACCCAACGGCGATAAGGTTTCTGGCTGTTTAAATGAACGTGAATGCTCGGAAACAAAACAATGCTAGTCGAGCAAGCAAATATGCCAGCAGTGTGGTTTACCTGTATTCGTTAAGGTTTGCTTGGAGAAAAAGCGGTCTACACTAAACAGTAAATTTCTAGATGATTGCCGATACTATAAGCACTGATCAGTAGAATCGGTATTGATAGGTATGACCGCTACGCTTTATGCGAGCAATCGCGAGCGAAGCGAAGGTGGCAAGTTGGGGATTTTATAAATGTAGCACCACCTGGACGAGCGCACCATCCCTACACAGAAACTTTTCTCCACGCTGGCTCCCTTTGTCGTCGGATGATGTGGGTAGGTCGTAGTCTCTGTACTTTCTTCCGCATGTAAGCGTTGTCATCCCTACGTTCACACTCCGCTACAGTCCAAATTTGCTCTTGTCATCTTGAGGGGCACGCGAGCAACTAGCCAGCAAGGCCCGGATTTCTTTTCCGTGACACGCCGCTGGTACAGTGCGTTTCCCGCTCCGCCCCCGCCTCCTCCCCCCCTTCTCTATCTGATCGTAACCTCACAGCTTCGAAGTTGTAAAAGCTCGTTATTGTAACCGCAAGTGGAAGACATCTCAGTTGGTATTAACGAAATTCGCACTAATGGTAGCGAAGAATAACAACAGTACACTGTGGTTGGCAAGCAATAGGGCATGTCACCAATTTGAGACTTGAACAAGCCTGTAACTGCAGTGTGACGTTTGTCGTTGAAAACAACAGCTAGCACTTTTGCTTTAGCAACCGAATGGGGCGAAAGGCCTTCTTCGCCTCCTTCAAAATAAAAAAATTGTGGTTGATCCCTCTGTCATTGGAATCGGTAAAACACGAATAGTAAAGCTGTCTTCACAGGAGCAGTTGAATATTAAAGGAACCTCCCTCATGTGGGAAGGGTTCGTTAGCCTGACCCCGCCAGACGAAGTGACGCCGACACGCAAGAACAAAAAAATAACTGGTTTATTCCGGGACAAAAAAACCAAAAATGATATCCACAGAAATAGCAGCTTTAAACACAGCGGCCATGGGAAGAACGCCACAGCGGAGCCTCGCCTCAATTTACGCGTGTCCCCCGTACACGAGGGCGCTGGCATCGAGACGCCAACTGTCGGCGCTCATTAGCGTCATCATGCGCTACTTCGCTTCGTCTGTCGTAGACGGCACCGACATCTGAATGAGTCATATGGAAGCACATAAGGCGCGTTTGTAGAGCTGCTCACGTGGCTGCTCATAGCGCAGTCGGTAGAGCGCCACGTACCTCCCGTTACGGCGAGATGCATGGGATCGAAACCGGGCGCCGCCATGTCAATGGCACTTTTTCTCGCGACGTCACTTCCGTGACGATTATGACGCGACTGAGATCTTGGTGTACCCGGGCATAAAACACGCCCGTGTTAAAAAAAATAAACGCCCTGAATTCCATCCGCCCATCGCTTCCGAGCGGATGACCGCACTGATGCTTATTCCTTCTCCTCCTTATGGTCACTGGTAGTGGTACATTCTGTGTAATTCTGACTTGCTAAATGAAGTCCTCGTATGTCACCGCACAGCTCACTCCTGAACTTGCGTCCACATCGATGTACTACGCAAAATATACGTCTTCCGTAATGTCCGGCGTGAGTGTTTTACATTGGTTTTACCCTATTTTTTCTTCTCTCTCCGTTGTTTTTTCTTTTCAGTTACGGATGTGAGCAGTCTCGTGCGAAGGCGGCAGGTGCGTTTCTCTGGCCGTGTACCAGGCACCCAACCACCGACACGGTGGGGTCCAGTTCGAATTACCCGTGGTGAGCCCCTTCGCGTTATAAGTAACGGGCTTTTCTATACATGTACTTCTATACATCTTGGCTGGACAAATCGCACAGTTCGAATTATCTGTAAATTCGAATTATTAAAGTTCGAATCAACGGGCTTTCACTGACGGTCGACCCCAGGAAAACACTAGGAGGGTAAGGCGGAGACTCACATATCTTTTTTGCGCTAGTTTCGTGGGTTATGGCGGGGAGAAGGTGTCAGGTACGAGTGCGCGTTTTCACCAGCGTCTCCCGGAAGCACGCGATGGGCTTCGGGCGCAGAATTAAGGAAGACGGAATTGAGAATTTCACAATAAGGAACAGCTAGCATGATGTTGTCGTGGAGACTGCTTACTCGGAAGGACTACCTTTTCCTAGTAAGCAGAGATATTTGGTGAATATTAAATAATGAGACGAAATTACCGTTCTCAGTCATCCCCAGCACTCATTTGCACAGCTGTAGTTGTTCCGCTTTCCAGGCACTCATCATTCTTGTGGGCCTCGAGCTTCCGTGTATGTATATTTTGCCTCAGTGCTATGCTAAAATATCGCTTACGAGATAGTCGTGCATGCTTTGATCTTTGTTAGGTACTGGAGGTGAAACTTCAATGTCTGCTGTGGAGCAAAGGTCGGCGTCTCAACAATCTATATTCCAAGGAAACACGTGAGCTGCTTCTGAACGTGGCGATTCGGTAATTACGGATAGCCAGTGTGTCGAAAGCTTTAATTGCGCCGAGATGTGTGGGTTGGCGGCGTTTTAGTGCCGCTAACGTATCGTTAATGTATTGTTGAGTTGATGAGTAAGAGACCTCGCCTTTTTTTTTTTCATAGCGCAAAGCGTGCGTGCTCGTCTATTTTATTTGCTGCCTGTAAAATTCATTGCGTGCATTAAAGGCCCACTACAAACCCCAGTAAATCAAGAAGTAATGCCATCACGTATAAATAGGTCAACTTCGTATATTCGCACCTCCGTGTTCGTAAAATCCAAAGAGCGACGGGTAGAGAGCTAGCGTCCAAAGAAATAGGACGCGGGGGGATTTCACATTTCCCAGTTTCACATATGCAAAAAAAAAAAAAATCGGAAAAAGTTCGGTGATGGTGAACCGGCGCATCCGTCACTAAGCTATTCGCGCGGATGTAATTAGTAAAGCTGTTTTATGTAATCCGGTATAACCGCTCGTTATTTCTCGAAAACACAATAACATTACAAAACGCACCGGTTGGCGTTCGATAGAAGATATTTTAACATACATTTCCGTTCACAAGTTTTTACCGGGCAGTAGCCTACGCAAACCTTTACTCCGCTACGAAGACAGACTTGCGCTCGCGCTAGTGTGAGTGAGTGTGCGTGTGCACCCGTGCTTGCGAGTGCGTTTGTTAATTACTAGAGGGATGGAGCGCTGTTAGGGGTATTCCCGCATGGTGGGCGCGCGAAGGGCAGCTCTATGGAGAAGGCGCCAAAGTTTGATGTCAGCGCTATTGCTTCGCGGTCTGTTACGCACTCTATTTGAAACGTTAGACCTCACAATCGCTTTGATTTTTTCACACCTAATTATCACTTTTACTTAACGAGCCGGTTCTGGAACCGGTTCAACATTCGCTCACCTTCGCGAACTGGTTCAGAAGAGGATTTATTTGGTCGACACAGGACTGAAGTGGAAGAAAATACAGGGGCGCAAAGCCGAGCCCCAGCTGAATAAGTATTTCTGTTTCTGTTGTTGTTGTTATTGTTGTTGTTGTTGTTGTTGTTGTTGTTGTTGTTGTTCCTAGACACTTGTTCATCCAGTATTATCTGCACGTGAGCTAGAAAGAACCCGGTACTACTTGCAGTGACATATGGTACCTTAAATTGTAATGAAACTTAACAGCACCAGCAATACTAAACCTGGTTTACAGCTCCGCCTTAGTGAGTAAGTCAGATGCTCCGGACGGATGCCATTTTGTCTACCTCCTAGTGTTACAAAAAAACTCTGGCGTGGTACCACCGCTTCAGTAATGAAATAAGGAGTTACTTCGTCTCAGATACACAATGCAGGCACAAGGACGAAATAGACTCTGCCCCTTGAATGTCTTTGTAACTCAGCCCAGCTAAGCGCGAAGGCATGAAAAATACGAATTGCGTTACGGCTGAATAAATATTGGGGAGATTAAAAGGTAAGGAAATATTCTTTACAAAGATAAAGCTAACGCGCTTGCCCGTAGTAAACAACTGGGAGTGTGCGTGCACCTAACTTGACACGCCTCTCGTAAAGGGCAAGTTATCGGAAGCGACGAAAATTTCCTTGGTGGGGAAGAAAAGCCGGGTGGAAATTTACGTCTCAGCCCCATCCTTGTAACGGCACCCGACAGAAGGCCATTACGGCGTTACCTTACCTCCGATGCAACATGAGAGACATAGTCTAGTTCATGACAAAAATCAAATGAAGAGCATGCAAGCATTGGCTTCTTAAGGCCAAGATCGCGGTCGCAGAAGAAAACACCATCGAAAAAGGCTAAAAGAACTCGGAGCTAAGAGTACAGCAAAGCAACCATCTCCGCGTAGCAACAGCAAGCGGCGCCAGCGGAAATAACAATATATCTAAGTGAGCACGGTCATCTCCAACATATGGTAATTGTTAAGAAGGCCGAGTGGAGGAGCAACAAAAACCGTGCAAACAAGTTCGTGCTCAGCAAAGCGCGAGATGCTTCGCGCCCGCCAGTCGCGTCCACAGTGCGCGCCTTTGCTGGCGGCGTTGCCTAAAAGCGGGAAGCGGAACCAGGCAAGCGGAAAGAACCGCCGACGGATGCAATATACTCGGAGCGGCTGGTGTTAATTTTATTTGCGATGCAGGCCGCACAAGGCGCTCCTTGATTGGATGTTGCGAGACGCATCCACGCGTTTCCTTTCTTTTCTTTCTTTCCTATTCCCTCAGCTTGTTCGGCGTGAGGGGAGAGAGTGAGGAGTTCCCAAAGAACAGCGTCTTGCTAGACGAGGGACTCGCAGTTTGGCACCATACATGGCTTCGTGCATCTGCATAACAAGTCCTGCAGCAGTATTATATCTCAGTCTGTAGCCGAGATACATAAGCTGCATCCTATTATCATTATGCACTTAAACTTAAAGGAACCCTGCAACCGTCTCTATAAACGCTTTCACCCTTTCCTTCCCGTCTGAAAGCACTGCGAAAGCTATAGCAGAGTCCTTCAATGCCTTTCAAGACTCTGGGTATGTCTATCGCCAGCACGGAGTGGCACTGCGTGATTTGCTCGTTGCAACAGATACGCCTTCCGCCTCTGCTTTGTTTTGGCGGCCTTATTTTTAAATCGTGTAAGTAAGCGCAAAATGAACAAGGACGAACGAAGTGAACGGGACACGGCGCTCGTTCGTCCTTCGTTCGTTCTTGTTCATTTTGCGCTTACTTACACGATGAATGACCAACTCGCCCAAGAAACCACTCTTATTTTTAAAGTTGCTGTCGAAAAGCGTTCATTCCTGCAACTGAATGAAAACAGGCCAACAGCCGCTAATGGCCTTAATGACGTAATTCGAGCCGTCGAAGAACGTCAAGACCGGGGAAGAGAGGAAAATCTTTTGAGTGTGTTTCCAAGTTATCTAATGGGCATAGAGCAGTAATTTTTGGCTGGGGTACTTTGCGACCCCCTTATCTACGTACTCGGTCTGACTCCATTATGCAAGCATTTAAGATTTCAAAAACAGTTAAAAAAAGTGTTGCAGGGTCCCTTTAAAGTAGTATATTGAGAACTCGACTATGTGTTTATATATATATATCAGGCACTGCACAAGAGTCAGTGGCGGCTAGGAGGCAAACAATTTACTGTTGTGGGTCCAAAATAGCGTGATGAAAGAAACAAACGCTGTGCACAACGTTATGAAACGAGTCTCTTGCATTCATATGTGTACGTGCGTGCGCGCCTCGGTGATCCTGCGGGCTCGTGCGCGCGCGCGGTATATGTGGGGGAGGGGGAGGAGGGCATATGTGTGTGTGGGTCGCAATAACACCTGTCGCAAATTTATCATTGCCGCCGAAGGGATATTCACAAGTAGTATGGCTTATGGTACATTGCAGCTTTCTTCGTTCTTTATTTCGTGCTTATGCTTTATTCCTTTTTTTGTTATACGGGAAATCGTAGGTGGCGCATACAATAAAATATTTCTCTGGACCTTAAGTCTGCTTGGGTGCTTTCAAGGCAAAAGCCGGTGATACTTATCAAAGACTTCTTTACTGTTCCATTGTATTGCCGTCTCCTTCGCTTTTATTGCTTCGGACTTGGGTGCGAGTTCCATCGAAATGCTTCTTTACTGCTTTATCGTGTTTGCGTTTCGTTCTTCGCTTTCCTTCCTTCGCCTTCCAGTGACAATTGTTTTAACAAGCACACTGGTAACGCTCGCCGCAGCTCTGGTAGCACGCCGGTTGCCCTGCTCTATTCGGTGCCTTCACGTACAAGTATCACGCCGCACGCGCTAATATAACATTTGCTGGCCACCTGACATCTGCAGGTAGCGCGGTGCAGGTACCATATGGACAAAGGTTCGTATCCCTCACGAGCAACATGTGTTTTTAACTGCGCAGCTGTTTAACAAACCTTAATTTTTCGTGACCGCACTTAAAAATACCGAGGAATTGCTGAGCGCGCTCACGTGACCACCTCTACCGCCCTCCATACGCATACTCACAGATTTGTACGAGGCTCTCACAGCTTTGCGATCGTATGATTCGATCAACCCTGTCGTCCACGAAATTCTGTTTCAAATTCAACTCCTCAAACGGAACAACACCAACATCCGCGTCGACTGGGTACCTGGCCCAGTCGACGCGGAACCATTTTCTTCAGACAACCAGTCAGCTCATGTGGCCGCTCAGGAGAGTTCCCCCTCTTATCCTCCACTGGTGCCTGGGGTAAGGCCGTCGCGGTCCCCCTCTTCCTCCCCAGCGATGCGTATTCACCAGCACAAGAAGGACCGGCGCACACGGCTAAAAGCCCTAACTCCAGCTCGCTACCTCAGCCGCCTACCTCCTATTCCCCGCTCAGGCGAAATTTTTAACAACAAATATATTGCAAATTCAGCGTACACACCTGAAACACTTCGCAAGTGGTATACCCTTCACCTGCCCCCTCGATGTCCTTACTGCCGTACCACCACTCCATCAGACCTCACACACCTAGTTTGGTGGTGCCCAGCTTTCGCCACGCACCGTACATTTAAACCTCCCAACCCCATCCCGATCCACAACAAACTGATGCACAACTATTATATGAAATAGCGGTCTATTCAATTAGACGTGGCCTGGCACGGGTTGTTTGAGCGGGTCCTCCCCCGAACGAACTGGTGTATGTGCACAAACCCTATTGCGATCACCATGAACTGGCCCATGAATTGCAGGTTCCAAGAACTGGCCGAGTTATTGAGTCTACTGAGAACGACCAGCATTAATTTGTTTATTTTCTCTTACCCTCCCTCCCCATTCCTTTCCCCCATCGTGACCAGTGGTCATCCTCTTCTATTAAAGGTTGTCTCTCTCTCTCTCTCACGTAACCACGCGCAGCGCGGCGACCGCTCTGCAGTTAACCCAACCATCAAAATGCCGAGCGCTCCTGAGTGCATGCCTCTCGACGACCACCCAGCGTTTCCGACGCACGTTTGCGAGCCAAGCGTGCCAACTTAGGGAGATTGGCCAGAATTGGCCAGGATTTGCCACAAAAAGCACTAGCGTTCACCGTAACACTTTCTCGGAACGCGAAAGACACGTCATAGTGTAGGCCCCTGCCAGGCGATGTTCAATGATTATCACTTCCATAAAAAGGAAGGAGGCTCACTCTTATAGCAACAATGATGGTGTAAAAGTAGTTGCGGCAGGGAAGGGGAGCCAGATGAGCTGCAATCGTGAAATTAAGCCTTCGTGATAGTCGTGAAGGTGGCGTACAGCTTCGCTACCTGAAAGTCTTACGCGTTAGTGTGAGCTTTCTTCGTTTTTGTGGTGGTGGCCAAGAACGTCTGTTTTTAGCAGGATGGGGCACTTTATGCTCTAGCCTTAAACAAGTTACAGCTTCCGCGCGCGGCGATTCCTATTGGTGCTACGAGTCATGTCGCTTTGAGGCCACGGCACGCCTCAGAAATAAAAAAAAAAACAGACCACAAGGGCACGGGGCGCTCAGGTCGTCATCACCGTTGCTGAGGGACAAGCCGTGCGGCTTGATGTGGGGGTAGCTGGAGCTGCAGGCGGCGGTAAACGCTGGATGGAAGTTAAGCCTCACGCCATTATTGTGTCGATTATTGCTTCGCAGCAGTAACTATATTGCTGCCAGAAATGTGGCCTATGCACATTAGGAGCACAAACTGCATTTCGCGTTCTATAGGCGGAAGATTACTTGGCTCATCGTGGGAAAATGTCGCAGTCGCGAACACCAGCGTCAGGCACACGGCGCGCAAATTCATATTGGAGCCCTTTTCACCTCGTTGGACGCCGCCTCTCACGTGATGCACAAGATTGCACGACGTGGCCTACGGCAGGTAGGGTTGCTTGTGTCTACATCATCAGGCGAGACCAGTAAGCGTGGTGGGATGCGCCAGCGGGCTGTCGATGATGCACGACCCAGTCGAAAATGACGACACGAAAAGTTTCTGTAGTTTTGTCTCATTTTGGCGTGTCGTACTGTCGACATGCCGTACCCTTGTCGTGTCGGAATTTCGTTCTGTCGCGTGCCGTATTCCTGTCTTCATTTTGATGTTCTGTCGTGCCGAATTCCTGTCGTGTCGTGATCCTAATGTTTCATCAGAAGTTGCACAAGGTTTGAAGGTTACTGCTTATTCTGAACTGTAGCATAAATGGCAGTTCTGTTGTGACTACAGAAATGTTTGTCGTTGAGAAAATTGACCTTGTCTTTACGACAGAAATGTGTGTCGCAACAACAAATGGCTTTGTCGTAACAACAGGACTTCTGTTGTCACAACAAAATTTTTTTCTCGTGCGGCAGGAATTCTTGTCAGGTTTTTCGGTATTCCTGTTGTGTGTTTAGACAGGGGAGACGCAGCACAACGCCGCATAACATGCTGCGTTTCGGCAACCTAATAACGCTCACACCCTGAGTACCCGGCACCGCGAATGGCAGAGCGAGCAGCTGCGTAAGTTCAATCGTAAGTTTGTGTCGTGAAAAGTTGTAAATCGTTTCTTTAACCAGCTTCCAATAAAACAGTTCTAACTTACGCACAGCACCCTTTCAGGAAACGCTCGAAGCGACATTGTTTCCGAGAAACGACGCTTTGTTGCGCTATCCCACAAGAGCGAGAAAACAAAGTAAAATAGAGGAGCAGTGAATTCTCGTTTACTTCATGAAATGGTTGGCACACACAATGAGTCAACACTTATTTTTCAAACAACAAGCCAACAAATCCCCTCAGCGAGGAAACAAAAGCCGACTGCCGTGACGCAGACAAACAGCTCGGAGATAGAATGAAAACTGGACCGGTAGACGGGCCAGACTGTTCGGCGCGAAACCACGCCCCATCCCGGTTAAAAGACGGCAAGTTTGTTCAAATTACGAGACTGAGTTCCCAAACACAATGGAAGCGCCGACCAGGCAAACCTTTGCAACCGCGCGAGAGAGACGAACAGAACGGCAGCAGAAGGGAAGCGAACAAATGAAGCAAAGCAAACGTACCTGTATAGAGTGGTTACGCTGAACTCGGAAACAGATTGGGATGCGAATGAACGGCCGAAAACGCGAAGCGGGCTGTCCAGAAACCACGGGAGCCATAAAAAAAAAAAAAAGCGCGCCGTGCTCTTGTACGTTGAAGCCTCGATGCACCGACGTACAAGAGCAGCAACGGGAGAAATTGCCGTTAGCAGAGGCGGGACACGTAGGGGCGCTAACAACAAAACAAAAAAGGGTGCTAGGCGCTCAGATGTAATTAGTTCTGGCGAGCGAACGTGAAGGACGTAACTTAGGGAGGGGAAAACTTGAAAGAAATCGACCAGACGCATATCGAACAGAACTTCGCAAGAAGTCGTTCAGCTTCGCACGCGTAGGGAGGGGGATGGGAGAGAATAAACTGACGGAATAGCTACGTCCGCAAAAAGAGGGCATGGGCTACCACAAAATACGCAGGCGGGAGGAAATAAAGGGAAAAAGTACGCCTGCTCTGCACTGCAATACAAAGGCGTCCAGCTGATATCTGCGTTCTTTGCCGCTAATGCCTCGGGTTCGTCTTCTTTTTATATTGCCAGCAACGTAATTGCTTATCTCTCCAGTTTATTGTTTTTTTTTTTTTTCTCTTGGCGTCTTCCTTCACCTCTGTCTCCCAGCTGTCTCGAGCCGCCATTGAAATCTCCAGCTTGGCTGAGGCGGAACTCGCTGTTTGTTTTTCTGCTTCGACCGCATTTGTTTCCCTCTCCGGACCAAGGAGATGCCAACCGTTGGGTATAGGATTAAAGTTACAGCAGGCCACACAAAGAGACTCATAGAGCTGTTGAAATTTATTTTTTTTAAACCCCGCCGCAGACCACGAACCTAATTGCCGTCTCCGATACCTTTCCCGCTACTCCTGAATTTCGCCCTGGTGGGACTACCTTTCGACTCTACCGTTCTCCGGAGTTCATGGGGCTGCGGGCGAACCGCAGGCAACGTCTGCTTTTACCTCTTTTCAAGGATTTTCAGTATTGGCTCACTTGCGCGGTTGGCGATGGCGCACGCGGAAACATCTTGCGGTGAAGCCAACTTTACACACCTATTTTAATTACAATGATGATGATGACGATGCCTTTGAACTGTTTCGCACGTACCCACGCGGAGGGATTGGCCAGGGATGAAGTGCTGACTGTGCCTGTGTCGAAGCTTCAGATAAATTATTGAAGCTCGCGGCTGGCAGCTGAAGCGGGCGCACGCGCACAAATGTCACGCTAATTCGCACCACAATGGGCGCCAATCAGCATCGTTAATCGCATCAAGCCACATCGCAGGTGCAGTCCTCCGCTCTCGTCGGGCAGTTCGCCTTGTAGTGCGGCATGGGCAGGCCACGCGTGGTTCGCTCCATGGAAGGGTGGGCAGCCATTGAAGAGCGTAGACATTCACTACAATCTGAGATTCCCAAGCATTACGAAATGAAAAGGTTACCTTTTGGTGGATCGGTGGTTTTGCTTTTGCAATTCGGTCATTGCTCTTTGATTTTGGCCGAAATGTTTTCGTTCTCGTTTTCCGGTAATTGAATTTCGGTTTCTGTAGTTTTCGTTTTCACTAAGATCAAGCTTTGCGTCCCCCCCCCCCCCCCAGTTTCTCAAGGAATTGTGTTCGTTAATTTTCTGTTTGTTAGAAGTACCTCGCTGTCGCGTTTTTAACATGAAACGCTCTTATGTGGCATATGCAGCAGTTCTGCCGTGTTCACGCAGTCGCGGGTGGAAGGGGGAGAAAGTGAACCATCCAAGTGAAGAGAGAGGCGGAGGGAGGCTGTTGAGGAAGGATATTGGTCTAATTGTCCTACCAATCCAATACAAACGTCCGTAAGGTTTTTATGTTGTCCTCCAGCACCATCTTCATCCATCAGAGCCGTTTATAAATGAGCGGCAGAACTCTCTCGTGTGTGGTGCCCAAAGTAATTACGTATTCGTTCATTAGCTCGTCGGTGACGTGGGCGATGGCAACTGAGCACTTTGGTGGACTTGGAAGTTTGAGCACGACCTGTTCATCCGAAAAAGTTTTGCTCCTATTAGACTGTAGTTGGTCGGGATTTTTCCTGGCATGCCTGTGCAGAAGGCGGAAAGCAGAATCGAGGTTTAAGGGAGCTAAAAGCCGGAGAGCAAGAACATTAATAGTATAAAAAAACAAGCCCGTGAGGAAATAAATACGATACAGCCGCTCACATTCTGCTCGAGGTCACAGTAGACGGCTTTCTATTGGCCTGCAGGAAGTGACCACGTGAACATCTGGCGCACGAAAGATTCAAGTTTCACCCCACGAGCACATGCACAGACAGGCACTGATCTCCTGGATGACGCTTTCCATGACGAAGCAGCAGTAATAGCATGAAGAAGGAACGGGAGAAGGACGGTAGCGAACGAGCAGGTCGGCACCTCACAGCTTGCCTGGCTATTTAGTCTAACGAATGGCTACTCAATTTTCTTCCTTAACCAGGTCGGTTTCGAACAGCTAATCCTTTGGTCGTCAAGAGATCCTGCTACCCGCCGAGCAGGAAAAGCAGGATGACCTCTGGGTACAAGCAGTTGGTATAGAAGGTTGCACTTCAGGTGTTGCTGTATACGCTTCGGTTGGTCGGACGAACTGCATGCTGGGAAATGAGTGCATTATTTAAAATCACTCTGATGAAATGGGCGCGGCGCTGTTTACGGACGCCGCAGTTTCAAGTCATGTCTGCGCGTCGTAGGTTGTTGTGCATTCCACAGTTTCCAGAATGCAGTCCGTTCTCGGGATAAGAATGCAATTGATTTTGGTGGAATTGGATGGCATGGAGCAGCTCCTGTAGCTGAGCTGAGCACCATTCATGGTGTAAGTTTTTTGACGGGGGAAAGTGCTAAACGAATAGCGTTGGCGATTTCAAACGTTGCACGTTTGACACAGAACTGCTTGGCGATGTGCCGAATCTTTTGAGTATTTTTTACACTTCTCGCTACCATTTCTGCGCGACAGCGCGTATGTTCGGCGCGTCTTGTCTAATTAAATGACAATGTTGCACAGGTGGTTTTAGCGGACGCGATGCGGCCGAAGATTGTGCCCTTGTGGCCTTTCTTTGCTCATCAAGTGCGGGAAAGAAACATATATGCTCCCCTTTTTGTCAATGCCTTGTTTACAGTGCCGGAAAAAATGGCTTAAAAACTTTGCAACAGACAATTAACGTAGCGGCCAATTCATCAGCAAATTGATGAACGGTGTGGAGTCGGGGTGTCAGTATTCCGACTTTCGCGATCACATAAAAAGGTGCATGGTAAACCGGGATGCCCTTCTTTTGTTGTGAATACGATAGTATGCCTGTCCATTTGAACGCCAGAAAGGCCATGCTTCCGCCTTGTGTTGTTGAAGGAATCGGTAATCCTGCCTGTGTACTTTTCGGACGTGCTTAAGAGCTATCTAATGGTTTCGATCTGTCTCCTACGATTTGTACCGCTGCTCGTTCGTGCCGCCTTGTAATAACGTTGAATTTATGTTGTCTCTTGGCGCTTTCGGTTGCGCTCTTCCCCTCTCCCCGTCTGTGGTGTACTGGTGTGGAGGACCACCAGGACCAGTCATGTACCAGCACTCTCTACTTCCCAGTTTACACTCGCCCGCAAGCACATATTGTCGTATGGAACGCCTCGTGGTATGAAATTGTAGTGTTTCGTGGTTCAAGCAAAGAAGCGGACAAGCTTCCGAGCCGGGTAACGCCAATGGCCACATGTGCGACAGCACGTGGCTACATCGATATAGCGGGGGCGGCCATTTTCTGCGCATCCCTCATTTTTTTCCCACGAATGAGCATTGTTATACCAACAATGAACTGCTGCGCTGGGCAGGACATCACAGGAACTCTCCCGAAATAGCTGTTTTTCTCTTTCGGATGCTATAGACCATTTAGTCCTCTCCCAGTAAATCAGACAAATGACACCATCATTCATAAAAAAAATAGAAGTGGAGCGAAGCTGCTGTCAGCCTTACTGACGAATGGCGCGCATGATTTTAAAGATCCTAGGACATCGTAACCTACTGTGACTTTTGCACATGGTTAAGGAGCCTAGGGCGCAGTGCAAACCCGTCTAAGTGCGCCTCTAGGCTGGTTGTCAACAATATCGGGGAAACATCGTACTTCAGCCAGACATTGCTCCTAAATAAGGAACTTTGCACTTCTGGTGGGAAGGATCCCCGTGAGCGTACGTTTCTTGCGTTTGTCTTCCAAGATCACTCTGTAAGTGTTCTCTACCTCCTAAAATGTTTCAACACTGTTGTGGGGAGAAAAATTATTTCTTTGCTTTATGCGCTCACAAAGTTCGCTTAAGCGTGGCAAGGATACGAATTTCGTTTGGTTGTCCAGATATCTTTTTAATTCAATGGATATTGGGAAAGGATCGTGTACTTAACATGCTTTTTCTGTTTTCTTCCCCTTTTTGCACCAGAATTCTGAAAGTAGTTTGCCGAACTTTGAAAACGCTTTCGGAGCAATATTTCTTCTGGAATTTTTTTTCTACAAATTTCTATTTATGCGAAAGTGTTTTCAAATTTTTTTCTACCACCGATGTACGGTAACAACGACAGTGGTATCCGAGACCCTGCTTACACAAGAAAACATTTCTTGCATCCCCTGTTTGTCCGTAGAGTGACATTGAGTGCATTCGATTGATCGCCAACATGCTTCGGGTTCCCATGGCTCTCATGACCTCCACATTTCCCACTGTGCCTACACATTTGCGGGTATATAAATGTCCGCTTGGCTTAACGGTCTATATAGAAACCAGTGTAGATTTCAAGAACATATAATTAAAGCAACGGCGTTTAAAGGCTCGACTGAAATAGATTGCAGTCATGGCCCGGCAGCGTCCGCGCAAGTGTGCCACACGACATCGATAATGGTAACCAAGCCGATGACCGGAGCAAATAAAGAGGACTTGACTGTTGAATGAGTTGTAACTGTGCTAAACAGAAAGTTTCACTTGACACTTGAATATTTACAAGTGCGCACTATAATATTAGCAATGAGTGATTCGGTAGACAAGGCGTTCGAAGGCCTCCGTAAAGTCTTTGAAACTGCCGTGTAGCACAGGTTTTCAGGATATTTGGAGCAAGGAGTGGATGACGCATGACGCGAGAACGAAAGACGTATGTTATTGATACCTGCCTTAGAGCAGCCGTTATCTACAGAAGGAGGCAACTTTATTTTCAGCGTTAGTTGTCCAAATGATTACTTTTACGATGTTACCCTTCCCTTAATAAAAAGTATTACCTTTAACAGAAAATAAAATTATTAGCGTGTGATAATTATTACTATTCGGTTACCACCAGCCCGAAACAATTGGGAGGAGTGGCCTGTGAAAAAATCTCTTCAAAGATTCATTGGTGAATTTTTATAGATGAGTGAGCATATCGGGCTTCAGCCTCTCGAACTTCAGGATCGGTCCAATCCGCACGCCTTTCTGTGGCTTCAGAAGTCCGCAACACGGCGTTTCTCGCACGCACCTCTCCCACCTCACAAACCATGCTTTGCATTCTAGCCAATTCAATTAACGCGCTAGCTCACTACAGCAATAGCACTGGCTGCCTCTCCCTCTTTTTGTTGTCAACAAGAATCTGCATTTTGTCGTCATTATTCTCATTCCATTTCATCTTTCCGCATACTTGGCCCTGAAATCGCTGAACGCTGGATGTTAGAGATGTTCGAGCGGCGACAGGGCGCTTTGATTGTTGGTTGGTAAAACCTTTATTGAATGCCTGCAGAGAATTTGCTGACCGTGCCAAAGTCACACGCTTGGAGCCGCCCCCGCTGGTCCTCTTCTCTCATTGGGGGGCGTTGAAGTCCTGCCGCTCATCCGCCTCACAGGCCTGCTGGACGACCCAGAGCTGATCGTCTAGGCTGGGGCTACACAGGCTAGCAGAAAGCCATGGCGGGAGGGTTCTGGAGTTATCACCGTGCGGTTCTTTGGTGCAATCCCACATCATGTGGGTTAAGGTGGCTACCTCTTTGCGGTAGATCTTACATGTGTTCGTCGTGTGAATTTGGGGATATGTTCTGGGATACTGTGCCACTTTAGGGTACGTGCGCGTCTACAGTTGTTGCGCGACCGCGTATGCCCTGTCGAGGTTGTCGCTGGGCTTAGGGAAGGTCCGTCGGGCCAGGCGGAAGGCCTTGGTGATTTCGTTGCAGCATGTCATTCGGTCCTTGGTTCTCCACCACCAACAGCCATAGCCGGCGCGGTTTGTTAGCTCGCGCGCCCTGGCGTGTGCCGTCAGACGATTTTTGACGGCTGAGTCCCACACAGCCTTGACTTTACGTTAGCCCTAATAACAAGGTCGGCATTGATACAGACGCAGCATCACCCCAGACAACGTTCGGGTGATTGTCACCCTCTCGGCAAGTTCACTATCGCTGTCTGTTCTGCTGTCGTGGTATGTCTGCGGATCGAAGGCTCAAAGTTTTGCCGGCGTGCAACATATATCTCTCCCAGTGCCAAACCAGTGCGACAGAGTTCCACAATTCTAACCGGCAATTCACTCGCAGTAATAACTCCCCACTACTCGTCACTCAGGTAAAACTAAATAACCTATCTTTCGTTGTCCAAAACGCCGAAATACTCCCGCATTCTGCTACAGCGCCACAAGACCCGAAATTTCACGAGAAAGGCGGCGCTTCTCACGGGGAATCGAGAAACGTATAAGAGCAGAACAAGCGTAGTTAACATTTCATGTTCTTCATCCTTAAGGGCGTTTATTTTTGGTAACCGGAAACTTCCCAACCCAAGTCGTTTTCTGTCACACCACGACGCTATTTGCATTTGCACCTGGAAGGATTCAATGAGCCTTAAATATTAGGCCGCGTACAATGATACATCACAAAAGGCAAGCTCCAATTTTGAGTCTCGCTATGCAGGCAGGCAGTCAGCGGCAGACAATACAAATGTTGAAGCGCAAGGTTGAAAGGAAGAGAGTTTGTCCTGCACAGAAAAGAAGATGGTGGTGGCTTCACGAACGAGCCTGAGAGGGATCGCACAGTGCATTGATTTCGGTAAGTTAGGGACAACAGATTTAAGCAATAATTAGAGCCAACTGACTGTTTTCTTAGAGCAGGAAGGAAGCTCAGTGCCTAAATGGCAGCAGCAGTCTTCCATATGACCTGCATAAAGTTCTGCCGTTCCCGGTGTTTCTTACCTATCAGAAACAGCTGTCTGGAACCGAAGGTATACGTAAAATTTCGCAATGCTTTTTCCAAGCGGGACGAAAGAAAGACGGTTACACAACTGGCACTTCAGTAATAATAATACAAACAAAAAAGGCGCTTGAGATGGATATGGGGCAGGACTCGACATTTTTGCTCCAACTTTGAATGAGTGAGCACGGACCGCAGGAAATACGCAAAAGAAAAAAAAACAAAGTTTGAAAACTTAAAAGGGCCGCCACGTGTTCACGGGAAACGAAGTGAAATGGTAGAACTTCAGCGAACTTTTTGTAGCCGTTTTTAGGGCATATCACTTCGGTCTGTCCTCATGCCATGACGTACAACCTAACTTTCACGTCAGCTAATACCGGCTTATTCGACGTTAGACATGACGTACGTGACAGCGTCGTTCGCTAGCGTGACATCAGTTGACTGCACTGCAGTCTCGCAACGTTTCACGGGCACAAGGTTTTCTAAAGATCCAGCAACTAAAAAAAGGGTGAAAGACAAAATGGTACCTTGTCGCTCAAGACTTTACCAGTAAGAGAAACTTCATTTCGAATACATTTTTCTAGCTAGCACGTTCCTAATACTTTACTTTTGACTGCTTTTTTCTAGTCTCCACGCAGCTAATTAGCCCTGTCTTCCACTCCTGTAACCATTTCTGTTATTCATGTAATGCTTGCGAACAAGAAGGAATTGAGTGCCACCGCTACCGCCGATTCATAGTCAGGCTCTAATGAAAGTTGCGCATTTGAATTAGAGTCAAGAATAATACTGCAGACGGCTCGTAACAGTAAAGCTGGTGGCAAAGAATCGAGGCGTCCGCGGCATCTTGCGGGAAATAATCACAATAAAACAGTCACACATAAAAACGCCATATGCGATGGACTTAGAAGCATGGCGGAAAACTTTTGAGTGGTTGCGCAAGACCACAACGTAAGCTCTAACTGCACCGGCGGATTGGCCGGACTGTTTCCTAAGGCGAAGATAAATGTTAGAAATGGAGCTTGGAGACGACAACAAAAGACAGATTGCTGGGTTGCATTTCTCAGATAGACCCATGCGTCAGGTGAGTTGGTCTCGTAAACACCGCATTCAATAAGCCTCCTTTTATTATTCCTTTATACAGTCGACCACAAGGAATCCGCCCGTGCCTCAAGCCTCAAATGCACCTCAACGTCTGTGCAAGCACTCTGAAGCAATCTCAGAAACGCAAGAGGTGGCTCTTAAATACGGACACCCTTCGTATCGTGCGATTCACCAATCATTCGACAAAATATCCGCCTAGCACCCGTACCCTGAAAGTAGCGTCCGGATTTCAACAAACAACGGCGCACTGCACGCGCTCGTATCATTCATACCAACCATAACCCCTTAGCATGCACTCGGTACAGAGATGCATCACCCTACTCTCATCAGAATACACAAGGAGACTGCGTCAACACACAAGGCATGGTACTGGCAGCAGTAACCATCCTCCCCACTTCCATCAATACAACCTACGAAGCTGCCACGCCCTTGGCTGCAGCGACAGGTGAGGAATTCCTATCATCACTGACTCCCAGACCACCTGCAGGAACTTTCTATGTGTCGAAATCTCCAAAAACAGCACTGAACCTTCTGCAACAAGCAAAAACATAACCAGAACTTCATATCATCTGGTCACCAGGCCAACAGTGCATCAAAGAGAATGCACGCGCCACTGCCGGGCTTACTCACACCGGGCCGTTTCTCCAGACCGAGGACAACGCCACGACCGCGCCACGTCCAAGCCAGCACCACTCCACACATACGCCGACATTTTAGCCCACTACAAAAACGACCACGCCGCTTCGTCCCTCCCCCATCCACAACTAACACGGGAAGAAAGAACCACATTCCGGCGCCTACAAACCAATTCATATCCACGTAACGCCCTTCTACACGCTATGTAACACATCCAACAACCCGCCACCTGTGTCTTCTGCCCGGTTTGCGGCCCCCTACACCACCTGGTATGGCAGTGCCAACGAACCCAAGCACTACCCATGAGCAGTGAGTGGGTGGAGCAGCTGACCAGCTCCGAGCTCTCGGACAAGCACCGACTGGTGGAGCGCGCCTGGACGGCCAGCCAGCACCAAGACACCTTGGACTAAGGATGCTTCTCACTGCGTTCATGCCCTAAAACCCCCTCCTGCTACCGAGTCTATAAATAGTATCTGTTTCTCCCTCTTTTCGTCCCATCCATCCAATCCTGTTTCCCTCCCTTCGTGTGATGCTCTTGCCACCGTGTCCTACCACATGAAAGCATGTCCAAATCGCCAATTCCCCTTCATGAGGTGTGACGAGTAGGGGAAGGGGGCGCTGGGTAGCTCGGATCCAGGGATCCAAGCCTCCTTGGTAAACCGAGCCACAGCTGTCCCCGTCAGGGCCATGCCGGCGGCTATTCTGCCGTCGCAACTGCATGCCCAAATAAAGTTGTCTTCTCTCTCCTTCAAGCACGATAGAACGAGCCCAGAAAACGAACCATAATAAACATAATAAAAATAGTGATAATTCAAGCTCGTGCACTCGAAACGTAAGAGTACGGTAGGGGTTAGCCAGAGCCGCGCCTGCGCATAGGGTCAACACAGTAGATGGTGGTTTGTAGCTCGGGGGGTTAGTGTGAGTGTATGCGCAAGGCCTCCGCGATCAGGATCGACGCGAGAGAAGAGGGACCACGCCCTTATGGGCAACCGTGACAGAAGTAGTCAGAATACAGTGGAGAGGAATAGCAGGCGCACCTACGCAGTGCGAAAAAGGCGTGTAGCGCTTCGACGGCTGCTATCGAAAAGCGACACGAAAAAAGGACATCCAAAAGCGAGAATTCATCCTGAGTCTTGTGCACACAACTAAAATCAAGCTTGGCTGGGCCAATTCGTACAGTTATAACTATGCATAAATTTTATATATTGTAGTCGTAATTAATGACCAATCACTGTTTATCTCAACCCTGCAAGTTCTGACACCTGACACTTGGAGGGTTTTGTTCAGAGTGTCATTGAGTCTCTCAAACTTGCAGACGCTGTTTTCGACGAGCTCGCACTTGGACGGCCATTGGAGGACATCAAATAGCTTTAGTACAGCATACGCTATAAAATAGCGCTCGCAATATTATTGCTACAGAACCGAAAACACGCGCCAGCGGCTCCGCCGCCACTGTACCCCCTGCAGCATTAGTTCCTACGGTGCCTCGTCGTGAGCAGGGTCATACATTGATGCATTTAGGCATAATATCTCATATTTTTAGTTCGCGTATAAGAAGAAGATCGTGCCCAATCACAAGAAGGCAGCCTAAGTTCAGCATTTCAGCCGTCGTGCTCTAATCTACCCCGCATTTGTTCTTTTTTGTATTGATTCACACCGCTGCTGTGCAAATACCGTGCCGTTTCAAATAATAGCCCGCGAAAAGCCGGACATTTTGGCCCTCACAGCTACGAAGCACATTTTTCGCCACTGTACTAAAAAGTAGAAGTTGTAAGTTCGATCGAGCGCCAATCAAACAGCTGCCTGATTTTTCAATAGAATCAATAAGCAGTCGCCTGACTAAATAAATAAGTAAATAACTAATTGAGTAAATAAGTTAACACATTTATTAACTTAGTTAACTGATTGATTGATTGATTGATTGATGACTATTTCATAGAATCCATAGACTATTCCATAGAATGATGACTATTGATTCCATAGAATCAATAAGCAGTTGCCTGACTAAATAAATGAGTAAATAAATAATTGAGTATATAAGTTAACACATTTATTAACTTAGTTAACTGATTGATTGATTGATTGATTTATTGATTGATTGATTGATTGATTGATTGATTGATTGATTGATTGATTGATTGATTGATTGATTGATTGATTGATTGATTGATTGATCGATCGATCGATCGATCGATCGATCGATTTACCCGCAGATTTGTTGACCTGGCAAGCCGCACAGCAAACTTTAACGGCGTTTTCCCATTTTTCTTGCCTACCTACAGATGTACGCACATCTGATTCTTGTCGCTTCACACATCCCCGCGTTAAGCTGCGCGCTCGCATTAAAAACGGAAATGCTTTCATATAGAAGGACAGAGACTGCGGACTTCTATTACCCTCTGTGCATACCAGCTCGCTTGTCCGCTGTATATACTCGAGTTTCATTTCGAAGAGGGATTAAAGGTGCCGGTGTCCACCTCATCCAACCGCGGGGCGCCTTCCAAGAGCCGCCTGAATTACCGGGCCAGCGAAGCATCACCTTTTCTTGGCTTCCCTCTCGGACATTTTCGGTGGAGATTTAAGCCATCAGCTAGCGTGCTCGCCTGCCTAAGGGCGAGGAGCCCGCACTCCGAAAATTCCCTCGCATTTTCCGCCCACCTTTTTCCTACTTCTCCCTCCCCGCGAGTTCTTAGACACAGCAGCCATGCAAGATTCCGTGGCGCCATGGCACTCCGAATCTCGCGAGTCTGTTTGTATGCTACGCAACCCTGGAAGTTACGCCTGAAATGTGGCTGCAATCATTCGCACGTGGTGTTTGTAGAGCCCTTTAAGGAAGTTAGATATCGTGTCTGACACGCATTAGTGTGTTGATAGGAGATCCCTTCTTCCGGGAAAACTGGGTTACGCTGGGAAGCTCCGGCTGCGAAATCGGATATCATAAACCGCCAATTACTGAAATGTTTATCAGCATTTGTCAACACAGACACATTTTAACATGAAAGTTGCAAACCTCGCACGAGGAAGAAATTTAAAGCGCTCAGAGCTGAATTTAACCAGCAGTCATGGCGCCGTACTCGTAATTCCGGACAACGCCCACAAGTTCCACTAATACGAGACGCCACGGGTTTTCGCCCGTAAAGGCGCTCACAGCTGGCTAAGCCAAGTAGATCACGTGTAATACCAGGTGCTTAATGATATGCCGGAGGTTTCGGCACTGTCTGTAATTCAGCAAGTGAAATATGGTGGTCATTTAGCGTCACGCTACGGTACGTGGGAACGGGCCCACCGCCGCACGAAACAGCGTGCTGCTAAACGCTACGACGTGGGCAGCCAGGACGCACGGGTACACTTCTCGCAAAATGGTCAACATTCGGAGAACGTATGACTCTGGGTATTGCTGCTGGCTTAACCACCTTACTGGTTCACTGCTAAATTGGGACATTTAGACGTGGCGACATTACCGCGAAGCGTTCCGGTGCTTTCTTTTTTTATTTTGTTATAATTATATTTATTACTTTTACAGAATTGACGAATCAAAGCATATTTGCTGTGAATTTTATCCCGAGCGAATGAAGCCTAAACTCTTTTTTACAAATCGACCTATGCCACAGAGCAAGAGCAAGAGATGAGGGAAAACGGCGCTTTTTTGGGCGGCCAGATAACGTCACAAGCACTTGGCCAATATTGAGAAAGCGGCATCGGTCGCGCAAGAATAAACTGCGTTTCCCGGCAGCCATCGGAATTTCGCTGCACATCTGAGGCAGGAAATGTACCAGCTATCATTTCGTCCATCACGTTCGGCTACCCTCTCCTTCGTCGTCGCAGCTACGAAACTTCGTAGTCTTCGTCGTTTTAAAGCGAAGCTTTCTACCTCTACCAGCAAACGGTTTCATCGGGGCGTGCGCCACAAGAAACTTTCAACCAGAATAACTGAGTGGGAGGGCGCTTTTGGGGGGCGACCACGAAGTAAGAAAACGAGGAGCGCCGAGGACTAGCCCTACGCGGCTGTGCCTACTGAAGGTGATGACGAAGAGGATGTGGATGATCGCTACTAAATAAAACACTGTACATACTTTAATGATCCTTGCTTTACAGTTCTGTCAAAATTTTTTTCGCTTTTTACGAGCCCTTCACGTGGCGCAGCCCACAGCAAGGCAGGACTAAGCCGGCCGCTCCCAACGAGACAAACTATCACGTGCGCCCGGTACCTTCTGTTCATGGACGGCGCAACCAAGATCTTAAACAGTTCTGCTGTTAAGGGGCTTCAAAAAAGGGGCAATAAAAATAGGAAAGGGTGTACTGGCGGGATTATTATTACAATTTAACATCAAAAAACAACGCGAAAGACTGGACTAAGCAAGAAACACAAAACACAGGCCCTTCGCTGTGTGTTTTTGCTTAGTCACGTCTTCTGATCTGTTTTTTTTATGCTAAGACAATAAAAGGCCACGACTAAAAATTGGCGTCAAAAGAGCACGCCAAGAAGCCTGTGTATGTTTGCGGAGATGTGTTTCTCATAAAAAGGCAAAGCATTTCGGATATGAAAAATATTGCACTTAGCTTGATAGGTTACTACGTATACGTTGTCCTATTATTTCCGACATGAAATCATACTGCACATTCCTTTCGAAAGGTGCGGTTCTATACTAATTTACGCTCAAAGTGGGACACTTCGTTCTCTTTCTGGTCCTGAAGCAAAAAAGTCAATCTTTTTTGTGCAATGTCTTCAGAGTCTCTTCAACTTGATTACTCCCGAAAGCAAAAAAGCGAATTCCGCGGTACCTTGCCGCGCGATCCTACCAATGAATTAAAAAGGCACAGCCACGGCCTCCGTCCGCCTCTACCTTTTTCTGCATACGTTTGATAGATCTCGTGGACTTCATTATGTTGCAAAATAGGGCACCCAGCAAAGATTCCGCGCCACAGAAAAGCTGAATAAAAGACAAAAATAAAGCTAGATTAAGCTTGGGTATCATGACATGCAAGGCGACCGGCGGATTTCGGACACATACCCTCGGCCGTCTGTTGCTGAGGAACGGTACTCGGGAGACAGGGACGTACAGATTCTAATTAAGTGTTACGCGCACTACTGCCATACGAGACTCTGGTCCCACATAGGGCAGCTGTCTTCTTCTTCTCGTATGATCCTACTTCTTGGAGGCGAGACTGAAGATAATCAAACCGGGAATGCCGTCTTTGATCTGATGAGCTAATTCGGAGTGCCGGGGATGAAATTGCGATGCCGACGGAACAGTTAAGGCCACCAGCTAAAAAGAGACAGTCTTAAGAACGTATTGCCGCTTTCGCTCTTCGCTGTACTCGGAACTGGATACCAATGAAGAGGGTTTTAATTAAGGGAAAAAGTTCTACAATTGAAGATACGCTCGATCGTTCACCTCGTAATGTACAAAGTTTTTAGTTCGACGTCTTTGGAGTTGGTTTCATTACAGCTCTACGATGAAAATGCTGCTCTCTAGTTACACTCTGCTTAACTGTAGAGGTGGACCCAATCGGACAGCAGAAAAGTTTATATTCAGGAAATAAAATTCACGGTGGAACACAGGTACCCTACCCGTTTCGTTATTAGCAGAAGCTGGAACTGAATAATTTTTTTATTATTAGCTCAAGCTGTGCATTTACTCATTGAATTGTTGATTGATCCAGCGATTAATTGATTGATTGATTGATTGATTGATCGATCGATTGATTGATTGATTGATTGATTGATTGATTGATTGATTGATTGATTGATTGATTGATTGATTGATTGATTGATTGATTGATTGATTGATTGATTGATTGATTGATTGATTGATTGACCGATTGTGATATTGTCGTTCTCCGGTTAGAATTATTGATCTTATTGGACATATTATGGAGATTAGGGTAATCATCCTCAGATGTGTAAAACTGATGCATGCATGCGTGTTGACAGAGGCCGCCCGACTCAAAGATGCTCCACCCTTTCTGCAGCTCTATAAGTTAAAAAGTCAGGAACCCAGGCACTGACGCGCTCCACTGTACAAAAAGTAGGTATAACCACTTATACATTTTCACAAAAGAATAAACCGTGAAAGACTGCTGTGAGAAAGAGATTATCTCAACTAAAACTTACCTCTATTGACGCAGTTTTTTTTGCTATTATTATTTTGATTTCTAAGAGTGTTTCTGACTACCAGGGTCTACAGCGATGAACAAGCTAGTACACGAGCTAATTTTTTAGTTCATTTCTACCGGTATATGTCCTCACGTTTGTGCTGAACTGGCATTACGAACCCCGTCCAATCAGTGAAACCAATCCGAGTTATCGGTTGTCAAAAATTAGGCTAGCATCCCTTATAAGCGTTATCACGCTAATATCCACAGTATTACTACAGTAGCATTTTTTGCCGAGTCCCACGACTCTGCAAGGCCCTACAATTCCCCCAAAATGAAGATTTGGCGGAAGTAGCACCTTTAGTCGTTAGAATAGCGTAAATTGAGCCAATTGGTCGGACAAAAGTTGGAAGGCAAAAACAATAAATAAGAAAATTGAAAAAAATAACACAGCCATATTTGGCTGTAAAGAACTCACACTTTAGACAAGCGGTATAAGAACGCTACGCATTAGTGGACAATACTCAGAATTTCTGCAGATTTCTTAGTTTATAATAAGTGAATAATTTCTGGTGATTTATGCGTTTCGGCTTCCTCTTTTTTATTTCTTATGGGTAACTATGTCTCGCTGTCACATCCATCAAAGAAGCCTTGCTGACTTGACTGTTTTCTCTACCAGGACTCAAGAGTCAATCCAGCACAATACAGAGAGATTTCAAGTCAACGCGGTGTGGGCTTTTTAAAAAGCCAAGATGTTTAGCAAATCGTAATTTTTCGGGTCCGCAGTTAAAAATAGCAAGAAATTGCCGAGCAAGCGCACGTGAGCGCGGGCCTCGCGGCGACAACTCGGTAGTTAACGAAACCAAGATAATGCGACATACTCGTGCATGCGTGCCTCGCGGCGACTGACCAGCGGTTCCGGCGCAAGTGTACAACCCAAGCATACCCACCTAGGGATATTGACCAAGATTAGAAAACAAAAAAAAAAATTCCAGCCTTCGCCGTAATCGTGGCAACACTTGCTCGGAACGAGAAAGACACGTCATGGCCTACGCTCCTTCAAAACAAATGAAGGAAGCTCACACTTATAGCAACAATGATGGACTAAAGGTCATTAGAGTTTGGGTTTGGGCTAGTTGGTAGCGGTAATCCATGTCTTCGTGCAGCACAAAAAAAAACGACAGAGGACCCAGGGAGGCGACGGGCAGACGCGCTTGTGCCCGTCGCCTCCCTGTGTCCTCTGTCATTTTTTTTTTGCGCTACACGAAGTCATGGATTAAAGGTAATCGCGGCAGCGAAGGAGCAAATCGGCTGCAATTGTGGATATAAACCGTCATAATGCTCGCAAAGATTGCGTGCAGCTTCGGTACCTTAAAGTCTTATGTGTTAGTGTGAGCTAACTTCATTGGTTTTTCAGGAGTTCCTTCAATACACTTGCAAAGGAAATGGCTCACGCATTTGCTATTGCAAAAAAGTTACGCATTACGTTCGTTTACGGTTACATTTTTATCGCTCTCCAATGCGCTGCAACGCAGCATGTGGTGTCTGAGTTCCGATAAACATTTTGTGCACCGAATCAGTTTCCTTTATATACAGTGTTTCCTTTATATACAGTGTGACCGTTTCCTTTATATACAGTGTTAGCAGTCAAACTAAGCATTACAAAACCCAATTTACACACTTTGGTATACAAAAAATTAACTTATGACTTTCTCGCATGACCTCTCTGTGAGTACGACGTCTTAAATATGACCACAACTGCCTTTCGCTGAAGCACAGCAGTAAGCAATTATCCCATTTTGGTATATTAAAAGAACTTCCTCTCCAATGCAGCCAGGTTATCGTAAAAAACGCTCATGCCAAGCACTTTGTAACAACTTGCCGAGCATCTGCACGCGTGCTCAAAAAAATAGGCCCTAAAGCTTTCCCTGCAAAGTCCACCTACTACCCTGGGTTGAGCGGATTTGGACTCCTTCCCGCACTGGGCTTGGGGGTAACGAAGTGGCACCCATGACAACCCGAGCACTCACCTCCCGTGCGTGCCTCAGCTCTGCAGAGCGCCACGGAGCCACATCAGCCCAAGATAACCTATGAAGGTACACTTGAATTACTCCTCAGTACCGCCTCTCTCGCCGCAAATACCCACTGGCGCACCGCTCACTGGTTTACACGGAACAACGATTATGGAGACTCACACAGACAGAATTCCGTCTAAATACGGCCCGCCTCCATCCCACACATCCCTAAATATGACCCTCTCCCTTTTGGCCGCTATTCGGAGACAAGGCCACGGTGCAATATGACATCTGGGCCTCTGCATATGATCCCCTTCCTCAAATTAACTCATCGGAGCTCTGTGAGGAGCTGCTCTGACCTGGAGAGGCAGAAGACGATCATAGCCCGGGCTACGAAGGTCGCCGCACAGCTCCAACTGCTGGCTACCCGCCTTGCTTAGCGTCTTCTTTAATAAAGCTTCTCTCTCTCTCTCTCTCTCTCTCTCTCTCTCTCTCTCTCTCTCTCTCTCTCTCTCTCTCTGTATATATATATATATGTGTGTGTGACGTCCCGCCGATGGATGGTACAGGGCAGTTGGCCGGAATGGGAGATTAGCCCCAAGAGAAGGTGCGCTGCGATAGTGGTGGACGAGGAAGAAGTGGTTCATAAAGGTGTTGGTTCGACGGACGCCATGTCTCCTGCGTTACATATATATATATATATATATATATATATATATATATATATATATATATATATACATATATATATATATATATATATATATATATATATATATATATATATATATATATATATATATATATATATATATATATATATATATATATATATATATATATATATATATATATATATACACACAAACTCCAGGGAGCAATAAAACTTTGGAGATGGTAGGAAACCACGATTGTTGCCGATGTTTCAGCAAAAAGACTTGCCTTCGTCAGGAACTGTTGGCACTGTTCGGACTTAGCGCTGGAACCACGAGCGCGAGCCTTGGGCGCTGCGCGTAAGTGGCTCGAGCTAGACGAAAATTTTCGCGTTTGAGTAGCCTAAGAATTATCGTCTTTAAAATATTGGGAAGAACACTCAGGTTAGGGTCCATTATATCCTAGCACTGCTATAATATCTCCTTTTAAAACACTCTTCTAACGCTTCCAAAACATTACTTCTAAAAAGGCCGCGGCGACCGCTTTTTTAATAAAGGCGAAAAGCGGAAACGCCCGTGTGCTCGACATTTCGGCGCACATTACGGATCCCCGGGTGGTGAAAATTAATACGCAACCCTCCAATACAGCGCGCCTCGTCGCCTGTTCAGCGTCGCCGCATCAAACCCCCCCATATTCACTAAATCAGTCAACCTTCCAAAACTCTGAAAGACCAGGCGGACACTGCAACAGTCACTCAAAAAGTCACCCCCTTCGCTTGTGTCTCCTCTTATTCCACGGGAATTTTTTTTATTTAAAAAGCATCCGTTTGCCTCAAACGGTATCACAGATGGCGCATCGCACATACAAGGTTGTTTCAGTGAAAAAAAACTGAGACAAATGCAGTAGATGCATAGGGATACTGCGCATTCACACAATACAGGCGGCGGCAGATAAACACGGAATACTTCCCTTAGTTCCAATAGAGTATTATACAGAGTAATTGCAAGCTGAATTAGAAACAGACTAATCGTTGAGAGAACCTGCTATCCTGTGCAGACAGAATCACGTTAAAAAATTGTCTTTTTCTTATTGTAGGGCAGCAAAAATTGAGAAGTTGAACCATCATTGACAACCAAAAATGATCTTCCCCTGCGGCATTTTAATTTGAAGTTGCTAAACGCGGGATGAAAAGACTGTCATTATGTGGTTGTGTACTCCTGCCAAAAGCTATAGTTGAAACTTGTTTAAAGGAGCACTGACACCAATTTTCGGCGTTAATATTATTGCACAGTTCGCTTCCTTCACTCAACAGAATACCCTGGCTAAAATATGAGCGGCCTGCGACGCGAAGAACATAGTTTAATTGGACCTCGTTTATCGCGCCGACGGAGCAGCGCGCGGAGCGGCACTCAGCAAATGGACATCAGCGTGACATCACTCCAGGAGAGGAAAAAGAAGTGACGCGACAGCGCTAGTCAAAAACTTGTGACGTCACTTCACGCGCGCAGCCCCACGAGCGGCGAGCGGGCGCAACACCCTCTCAAGGGGGCACCGGTGACGTCCGCACAAAGCGGTGAGGTCAGGCAGGGAGTCTGTCATATGCGCCATTCGGGTTTGAAAGCGCGGGAATTTGAAACAAACGATTTTCAGGCCGTTCAGTGTAATTAACTATCGCGCGCTGAAGTATTTGAAGAGCTGTTTGAGGTTAGCCAGACCATTAAGCATCGATAAAAGCAATAAAAGCGTAACATAAAATTTTCGTGTCACTGCTCCTTTAAGCATTGTTTATAGTTAACATTACCGAACATCTTTAAATGTTCACCCAGCTGCATGGGACAAATTTACAGAGAATACTGTTGCAATAGCGGTAGCTGTTAAGCCACTAACTACGAATCTGTTTCACCTGTCCTTATGTCGCGATTTAAGGCAGGGAGTCTGGGTCTCTCGCTTCGACTATACTGTGCTGTGCACCCGCAGTAATTTGACCAACCAACACACATCCCAACCCGGGCACCGCAAAGGTGTCGACCCCTAACAGGAGCCGAATCGAAGGCGAGCCTTTGGGGGAGGGTGGATTAGCGTGATATATAGCCTAGAGCCCGGTGAAGCGAGGAGAGAGCGATGGCACGCCATTTATGGCTGTTGGTGCTATTTGGTGATGCGCCTTCGACCAGTCCCAGAGCCAGTTTTCTGGATCGGTGGTGCTCCCACGCCTTGCGTAATGCATGTTAGAAGCGTAAGAAGGCGCAGAAAACGAATGCCGATGACTGTTCGCTCACGTATGTTTTGCGATGGCAAAATGCAACATGCTTGTCCAAGCAGTAGCCAGCTCTTCAGTGCACTTGCTTTTTCTGTGGTTAGTGAACCAACGCACACTGCCAGCCACAATTTGTTGTTGTGCAAGCGTGATTGCTTCCACCAACCGAGCTTACTTCAGCGGGACGTAGAATAAGTTAAATTTTCTGTTTTTAGTGCGAAAGCCCAGCCGCCGTATAAGCTCAGCAGTTAGGGCGTTCTGCTCATGGGCCTATAAAATGGCTTTGAAGCGTTAACAATAAAAAAGTACAGAGTCCTTACGAAGCCTACACCCATACATACATACATACATACATACATACATACATACATACATACATACATACATACATACATACATACATACATACATACATACATACATACATACATACATACATACATACATACATACATACATACATACATACATACATGCATGCATGCATGCATGCATGCATGCATACATACATACATACATACATACGCACACACACACACATAAATGCAGTCATAGATGCATGCATGTTAGCGATCAGGGATATTTGCTTTTAAAGGAAAACAAAACCACAATTTCTGCGTAAAAAACTGAGCAGCCGAGCTTAAGGGTGTAGTTTGACTTGATGAATATAACCCAAAGCCGTAATCAAAGCCGTACAGGTGGAGGTAGAGTTTTGTTTGGACCACCTGTTGTTCTCCAGCATCGTACAAAGGGTGTTTTTGAGTTTTGCGTCCACCAAAAATAAAACCCAAGTTCCAGGGAATAGAACCTGTGACCCGGCCCAAAGCCACTCATATCCCCTAGCCACTGTATATGCTGCGACGGTAGGAGACAGTTTGAGTTCAGGTAGACGTATTTTGTGACATACACACGTACACACGTAGAGATTCCCGAACCAATTTGTGTTTACGCCAAGCAAATAACACTTCATGCTAAAAGAAAACTTTGGAATTTCCTCCTTTCACAGCTAGACGAGACGGAGGAGAAGAAAAGCAAACGGAAACGCCGTCAAGTTGGACAGGCGCAGAGCTCGGTTTGCCACACGACACTGGGGGAGGGAACTCAGGGCATGAAGCTGTCACAGCTAGAAGTAGATTAAAACTTGATGAGTACCTTATATAAGCTGACACCACCATTTAAAACCCTCTCACACATAGGCTTCCTTTCCCGCCCGTGTTTCTGCTCGAAGTTGACAAACCGTTATTACGAAACTAATTAGCTGTTTTAAGCCAGCGAGCTCAACGGACTGTTTATCCTCCGCCTACGCCTGAAGCAATGACTAAATTAGGCGGTCACTGTCAACGCCCGAACAGGCTTAACTTCGCCGCATAATTATCCCGAGTCGTCTTTCAAACCACCTGAACTGCAAGCACGCGTTCTACCAAAGAATGGCGTCTGCAGATGAATATTTTAGTACCAGAGTGAACACGTGCAGTGAAAAAAGCTCATTGCGACACCCGCGTGTTGGCATCAGTTTGGCCCCTGGAGTAAAACCTCTAAATACGAAAGTACCATCATGGTTGGACAGAATGCCCATACGTACTTAATTATTAGTTTTGAAAGAGACTCTTGCGTGCATTGACACAACACAGGAATGCGCGTTCGCAAAAGCCCATTGCTGGAACTTGCCGTTGGTTGTTCGCCGAACGAGAGCGCGCGTGAATGATTTCTATACTAACGGAAAGTTTTTACGAGGGCTTAAAGGCTTTTAACCTGGTCCTGGCAGCCTATAAATCGGCTTAGCATCGACGACGTCAAATATAAAGAGGTAGCTTTGAGACGTCATCGGATTGTACACACTCGCTTCGGTACATTTTAGACACCATGCAAGCCACCCGGAGGACGAGTTGACTACAGATATCGCTTTTATGTTTCGGCCAGAACTGACACAGGTTGCCTCCCAAAAGCAAATGAGTAAGCATCATCGTCAAGTAAAGGTGAATTTTCTTCCGGGAAGCTAATTCCGCAGCAGGTGAGCAGTTTTATCAGGATGATGTTGCTTTTTTTTTTCAAATCACTCCCGGGTGATTTCAGAACCACCCTAGGGTGATTGCAGGGTGGGTATCAGGTCTGTAGCATTGATGGCATAACATAATTTTTTTTCTGCAGGATTTTCCCTTCAGTGGCTCGTAAGCTTCAAAGTGTGGACTCATAACAGCACCTATTTTCCTCAGTGCAGTTCAGAGATTTATAGATTTTTTATATAGGTTTATAGGTTTATTTAGTCTGCATTTCTCTTGCACAGACCGTAGTAGGTGGGTGCAAATGAAAGCCAAACATACCAGAGGAGCGAAGATTAAAACCATGACTTATATTGTACAACAGTTGGAACAAAACAAATACACACACAAAATAAACTATTCCCCATGTTTTCTTATTAATCTGGCCTTCTAGGAAATTCTGGTGGAGACTGTACAGGGACGTGTTCGTTATTTAAGCTAGTCCAGCCCTTTACATTTATAGAGAAAAAGAATATTTAAAGCAGTAACAGTGCATGCGGAAAAGAGGTATTGTATGATCACGGCGTTGGGTAGTAGGTTAATCTCAATAAAATGAAATCAATTTTCCAATATCAATTTGAGTGCTTATAAAATATTTGACATAATTATGTCAAATGTATACAGTAATACCTCGTTAACTCGAAGTAGTAAAAACCGGGAAATATTTCGAGATAAGCGGATTTTTGAGATAAGCAAAGTTGCGCTAATTGCCATGAAATATGGAGTTTTTCTTTGCAAAACAGGCGCTACTACTTACCAGCTCTTTAACAGCAGCTTCCAGTCTTGCATTTCATCTAGGTTTGGAAGAGAAAATTCGCTTAAAGTAAATAATTTGTTTTAATACATAAATTACTGTCTAGTTTGGTTTAAAAACTTATAGGTGCCGCTGGCTGCAACAACAGTTCTCCGGGAACGCCGGCGCTCCATACAATTTTTTTTCATCGCAAAAGGAACCCGCGCTCTAGATTTGGTTTATCCCCGCACGATACACCTCTATCTTCTATTACACTGTACCTCTGCGCATGTCTCTACCATTACATGACGTGCCATAGGGTAACTTGACGAAGTTGATATGCCTCTAGGTTATGACTTCACGTTCGCGGAAAACATTGTGGTAGGTGCGGTTAAACAAGAAAAAAATCAAGGGACCTAGGCGCGGGAGCATTGCGCGAATGGTGTGAAACGGTCCGTGGCAGCAAAATTTTCGTTGCACTCTCAGTCAAGATTTCGAGGTACCCGTAGTTTGGCCCAAAAATACTTCGAAATAAAGGGCAACAAATACATGGGACGTATAGGAAATGGTTCGGTGCCGGGGAAAATTTCGCCTTAGCCGATTTTTCGAGATATGGGATTTCGAGATAACGATGTATTACTGTATGTGGTTTCTTTTCTATGTTGAAGGGAAGTTGATTCATAGTAACAGTTCCATTATTGAAGTTAATCTACTGCTGTTGTATATGAATCAAGCTGGTCTTTTTTGTGTTGTTTATAACGTTTAATGTTGGATTGAATACAAGGATAATAGGCAGAAGCCACGCAATAAATTATTTGCAGCAGTATACATTTGTATGAAGGAAGGCGGACGCATGGAGGGGAAATTCTCAGTCATTCGCAGGAATAAGAGTTTGTGTCTACCGTTAGAAGTTACCATATCAACATGCTTTGTCCAATTAAGGTGATTTCTTATCCGCAGCCCAAAACATTTAGGGGAGCATACTTCTGAGAGAGTGATTCCTTTAGTGGATTATTGAGATTTGATTTGGTTTTGTGGAAGAAATGAACACGTAGATCGTTCTGAACATATGATTGACATTTGCCACGTCACACACCACGAGAGAAGCTTGTTTAGTGTCCCATATATAAAAACTAGATTCTATTTCAAAATACCTAACGCGATCGCCAGCAGAAAATATATTCCTGGTTATATGGATAATAGATGAAATAAGTGCAAGGGGACCCCGCATCGACTCCTTAAGGGCCCTAGTTTGTCCGAAGAATGACTCTTAAATAAACAAATTGTTCCCTGCTACTCAAGTAGGCTTATATACAATTCGTAGTCTGATAGTTACTAAGAATGTTCCCTAATTAACACACTTATTTTTTGCACAACCGTATCAAAACATTTAAAAATGTGCAAATATTGTCTCGGTGTGTTCATCGTTACTAATTAAAGTAGCGAAGTCGTGTATCGTTGATATCAATTGTGCCGTAGTTGAACACCCATTCCTGAAATCATGCTGAGTCTCAATTCAAATGTTGTGTACGCCAACAAATGTTGAAATACTACTGCTGTAGATAATACATCCTAGAAGCTTACAAGCAGTTAAACTGAACAAGACAGGAGGCTAGTTTGTGTTTACTCTTCTTATTTTCTGATTTATGAAATGGCTTCTTCTGCAGTTATATCATCCTCACGCTCAACTTTTGTAATATGCATGGACGTTGTGTTCATATTTGCAGAAATATTATGGTGGCCACATTTGTTCGTGTTAGTCTCTGACATGAGAGATTGTTCGAGGCGATGTTATGCACTCCGCAGCTTTCTCCTGAGCGCTCGCTAAATGAACTATTCTCTATATTCCTTTCTTTTTTTCGGTGTGCTGCATTCCTAGTTTCTAACGTGTGGTGACTCATTCTGAGCACTGATACCCCCTACAAGCCGTCAGCAACTCATTCTGCCATGACGCTATTGACTATGTCGCCATCTTAGATCGTGTCCTTGCCCATTTTGCGCAGTCGGACGCTTTCTTACTGAGATGGTGGGAATTTCACGCCACCACCTAAGCATCACTGGTTTGGTCATGGAGAAAAGAATGCTCAGGGGAAGCTCTGACGAGACCTTTGTACAAAGCCGATTTGTCATCCGATGATGTGCATAGACCCACTACCTTTTCGGCTTGTCCTCTTCGGCTTGTCCTCTGCACGTGACCAGATGGCAGCTGGTCGCGTGCGCGACCACCGAAGGAAGCAACGGACGCTACTATACCTGCCCCACATCAGCAGTGGCAATATTACTGGAGGCAAACGAATGCTACAAGGATGTTCTTGACGCGATGCATGGCCAAAACGTGACGTCATTTTGGCCATATTTCCTGAAATGCATGAATAACGGTACGGGCCTCTCCTGAGTATTCTTTTCTTCGTGGCTGTGGTTCCGTCCGTCCGTCCATCTGTCTGTCTGTCTGTCTGTCTGTCTGTCTGTCTGTCTGTCTGTCTGTCTGTCTGTCTGTCTGTCTGTCTGTCTGTCTGTCTGTCTGTCTGTCTGTCTGTGTGGATATGTGTGCACGCGAGCGTGGCTATAAAGCTGTAACAAATGTACATTTCCAATTTCCGTTTAGAGCAATCGATATTCATTGCATTACAAAAGCGGCTATGCCGCAAGACAAACACGGCGAGCGGACATTTATGAATCCTTCGTTGCCACCGCCAGCGAAACTCCTTCCGCATCCTCGCTCTTGTAGATTTGGCGTAGACGTTCAGCGTAAACAGATCCCGGCAGCGTTACGTAAATTTCCGGGTCACCGAAGCACGTAGGATTTCCAGCCTAGGCGCAAGCTGGCCGCGGACACAGCCTGTTCCCAGAAAAGTTTATTGTCTTATGCGCGCGACCAAACAATGCGGTGCATGTTGTTGCGTAATACCGGGGCTTTGCGCAAATGCTTAGGACAACAACGGCCCTGCAAAAGCAGCAGTGCGACGAAGAAGCCCCGCTTGCGCGAACGAACATTTGAGGAAGGCCGGCAGTGGGGCCTCCGCGTGCATTACTCGGATGTGCTATGCACGCTGGCATGTAGAGCACACCAGTGTGCTCTGAAGCCCCGGGCGATCGATTAAATCACTCTGCCTTTCTTGTGTTTTTCTTGCAGGAACGCCTAGGTCGAGACTTTACACACCACATGCGTTGCGGGGCTTAGTAGTACCACAATAATCGATTTCACTTCCTCGAGGTAGTCGTAAGAATACTGATGGCATGCGCCAAAGCGGACCATTTATTGTATAGGGCATCTGCCTGTTCCTTCTGTCATGGTTACTATTCACAGATTTTTTTCTCCAGCACTAAAACCTGAAAGGCGAACCTGTTTTACCAGCGGAGCTGTTGTTACTGCCCGTAAGTTTCGTGTTGCAGGAAAATACCTTAAGAAAATGTCCAGCGCTCATTAGAGCGTGCCTCGCGGCATGCGCAGTGTCTTTTGCAAAAAAACTCAAGCGATCGCCGTAATCGGGGCAGCCCTTCCTCGTAAAGAGAAAGTCCGGGACCGGTCACAGCGTACGACCCTCGTTCGTCCGTATTCGTGTCGTCGTGCCCATGCGCTCGGCACCGTAGAAGAGCCCTCTCGCGCGGCAGTGTCTTAAAGACATCCTGGTTAGAGAGGTCACCACGGCCACCTCATTCTGTAGAAGCCATTATGGATAACCGGAGACATCACTACGAGTGTACCACTCCTTCCCGAGTCGACTTGCAAATCCCGCCACCGATGCCTCTAGTGGATGACGAAGAGCTGGTAGAAGGATACAATGCTGAGGATGACGTTGCATCCACCACTCGCCGCGAAGATGACGACGACCTCTTCGATGCCTAGGACGACAATTACTAGCACTGCAACTATGCGAATAAAAACTTATTTATGTCTCTGGTAAGGCTCATGCACAACAGCTTCGCCATTCAAGGCTTGCGCCCGAGTGCAAGCTCCCGCGATTTTTGTTTTGGCCTCACGACATTTTGCCGTGGCGATTTATGGCGAGAAATGTAGTCGCGTTTGTCTTGAAAATGCGCACGCGTGCTTAGCTATATTCGAGAGCTGGTGCAGGGCTGCTAGATGAAACGCACAGGGGGCGGCCTGCGGCGTGGCTCAACGTGACACGCACATGCTAATCGCACAGTTAGCATTGCGCGAGTAGCAAACCATGCACCCGCTGAGTGTCATCTCTGCTTGGCGACGCGAATGCGGGTGCTTGCTGGGGCAAACTAAACTATAGAACAAAGAGGCACAACCGGTAATAAAAATTACGAGAACACGCCAGCACCCGCTTCGATGTAACTATATCCAGGCATAAACTTGTCTGTGCGCTTTTTTCTTCAAACTTCATTTAAACCAAACGTAATCACGACCCTTGTGCGTGTTTCTACCATCGCGCCTCATAAACGTTCTTTAGGGCGGTGTTTCCCCAATAGCGCACCGAAAATGTGTGTCGTGCAGTTCTAGACCAGTCTTGCCAAATCGCAGGAGCCTAGGTAAATGAAACATGAACCCTATCGATAAACGAAGAAAATGAAGCATAACTAACTTAGATGAACAACATGCGAAAGTACTTACGCGAGATTTATGCAAAAAATTTAGTCATGAGAGAAAATTTAGAATAATGAAGTTTTTACTAAAAGACTACAGTTGGTTACCAAATTACAGTTGGTAGACCACTCACTGATCCACCAACTGATTGACTAATAAAAAAAAGCTCAAACGTTCGTAGACACATCTGTCTAGATTTCTTACACACATAAAGTTACAGAGTGGATATTTGCTAGTTAAAAGTTTTTATACGAGTGTTTAATAACTCAGTGCACGATTTTCGATCATTTCGCTTCTCACGAGGATAAATTAGTAATATCCATGGTAGAGTGGTTTACAGACCCTCGCTATGTATTTGGACAGCAAATCCGTTAAATTGCTTTTTGTCTGCCAAATTGCCTCATAGAAATGTCAAAGAACACATTTCCCATATTCCTGAGCTTTTTTACTAACTACGCTAAATGAAACGCATCTGGTTCACAGGTGGTTTTAAAACAACCTCAATAAATCCTCGACCCGTAAAGCTGTTGTTTTGTTTTTCTTTTTGTTTTCGTGTAAATATTGCTTATAGAAAAACGTAGAAACTAACTTCAGGATTTTCTGAAATATTGAAATTTGATTCTCAGGATTCAATTAGTATGATCGAGCTGTAACGAGGTTTTAAAATTATCAGTGCCTCCCAGGCACGTTATGTTACCAGGCTAGTTTGCCTCACTGCGCATACAAAAGTCTTTTAAACCTCGTAGTAAAATTGACTACCAACAAAAATAAATCGCCAGCATTGAGCTACATTGGACAACGGCAGCTACATTCCTCAGCTGTGTAAAGTTATCTCACTTATTTTTGTATCCAATGATCAGTAAGAAGAAGCTGAAAGAAAATTTCGAGATTTTTGATGGTATCTGTAAATTCGGGGGAAATTAACAACATCTTGCAGAAACGTGCATCCATAACTTCCGCAACAGCTTTTAGTACCGTTAAAGCGATTACAGACCTTTTTCCAGTCGGGATATTTCTCATACAAATGTCTAGACCACGGTGTCTAGACACAGTTCCTTTAATTTTTTAGAAATTCATCTTTCAACGAGGTGATGTTATGGGAATTACATTCCCTAAAACCTGTCCTCACAACTCCTACAATGATCGGCACACCAGTAAACATATAAAATGCTCTTTTAAGCCCAAATCACATTGATAAAACCGTCAAAAAATAAAGCTGAACATTCCTGGAAATGTCAGCCCTAACAAAGTTGCCCTCTTCTTGTGTTTGGTCTGTCCGCACTTCAAACATGAATCAGATCCAACTAGCTCAACTTTCCATTCTACTCCTAACGAACCCCTAAAAATACCACCGGACTGAACGGGACCTTTAAGACTCCCCTAACATCATTCAGGAGCACGGAGTCGCACGATTTGTCAATGCTTGGAAGATTGGTCGCACAAGTGCCTGGAAAGAAAAGTCAGGATTTTTAAATTGTAAAACATGCCGAAGTAAGGAGTTACATCTGTCTACCACTTGTTTTTGAAGTCTCTTATCTCTTATGCCCTGAATGCACTCGAACCAAATAGCGCGTAAAATTTACAGATGCGAATGTTTAAATGAATTCGAGAGGAAAATTATAGGAATTTTAGTTTTATTGGTCTGAAACGCCGCAGATTACAGCCGTTCATTTGGACGTCAGCGACGGGCAGCTCCGCAAGCCATTCTGGAGTCAGGGTGGTATTTCTCGTCGAAGCTACCGACGTGTGCACTCAATTCAACGCACCGTTCTATTCTTTCCGTTTTTTTAGAAAAAAAATGTTTTACAGTACGGAACTGTTTAAGTCTTGTATTTAGTGATCTTCCCGGTTTACCGAAGAACGGCATGAAACTCCACTGGCACGACAAGTAAAAGAAGTGCCACAGAAACTTCTCAGACGGCTATTATACTACCATGCATAAAAAAACCTGGAGAGAGTCACGACAACGAGATAGCCGATCAACAAACAAGCGCAGCACCAAAGCAGGCCCGGCCACAACGGAAACATTTCCTGTGGCTTCACGCAAGAACTCCAAAAGTGTGTCTCTCCTTTTATATTCCTCCATGGTGTTTCCCGCTATATCTAGCTGTCTGAGTCGCCGCAAATTTTGGCGCCTTGCCACTGGAGAACCGACCCGTTCAACACGCTTCCCGAAACATGCTGCAGATGTCGGTTGTGAATTGTGGAAATGTATTTGCCTTTTAACGAATCCTCGAACGCAGGCGCCTCCAGCCATGCAAAAAAGCTCAGCTGCGAAGGGGAACTTCTGCGTCTTCCAGGCGCTCCGATGCTAGCCTTGCGGTTCCACGCCGCGGGCACACAAGCAACAACTCAGCCAGCAACAGTGACGTCACTACGACGAATCGAATTTTGGGAGGTATAGTGCGAAATCTCATCAGAAGCAAAGTCGATCGGTTAACACTACCAGGAGTGTTACATTTAAAAGAAGAAGCACACTTTTCCTTCTCGGGCGAGCATGTTCGGGGTAAAACTGTCGGAAGAATGTGTAATATAACGAAGGAATCATTTTACCTCGTACACAGCCATGGAGCAAAGCTAGACATTGCTCTCGTCCCACCCTGCACGCAGACGTATCAGGAGGAAGCAACGGAAGAAGTACGGCTAGGAAAGGACGTTACTGTCTTTTTGTTTGTTTGTTTACCCGGCCAAACCTGAAGATGATATCCTTTCTCAATCACAACTGTTAGAAGGGTAACACAAGTACCCGAAATCAACTTGGAGCAAAGCAGAATTCCTTATCCATCATAACCAAACATGCTGGAGTTTTCGGAGAGGCTTTCGTAGAGATGCTCCTCGCTTTCACCCCTCCTATCACAAAAAACACGGAACCTGATCGACCGGGATATGTGAAGGTCTCACGATGCAATCGCCCTCGGCAGCCAGCGAAGTGGTATTTGTATGATGTGCATACAGCGGAAAAGGGGACAAGTATGATCAGAAAGACAAAAAAGATGTGCTGAGATAACTCCGCCCTTTCCGGTGCCTCGGCGCGTATAGGGCTGTTCGCATCATGCATTGCCTACTGCCCAATATCCTCACACTCTTCCGGACAGTCAGGGAACGCAAACTCATCCAGGGGAATAAAAACGCGGGGTGCCACCAAAACAATCGGGAGACTGAGTCCTACGTATATATTTCTTCTCGATGTCACGTATTGTATTTTGTCCCCTACTACAATGTAGGAACGTCAGTGTTTGGGATATAGTTACGTCAACAAAACAGAGGAACACATTTCATCAAGGAAGTGCACGCCTGGCCGTGCCATCGAGCTTGTGCCTGCGAGGACTTTTTTCCTTCCAGGGTTTTCCCTTTCTTCTACAAGCGTCCACGTTTAGTGAATCGACAAAAATAGGCAGAAAACAGTGTCCGAGATTGTCGCCACGGGCGCAGAAAAACGCTAGAGTCCACTTGGAATTGAAGATTTGCTTTTTCGCATGCGTCCAACGTTTTATCTTTCTGCTACGCTGATTTCTTCTCTTTTTTTCACGTCGACAGGGTCATATTCACCAGTTAGAATTATTCACGCCAGAAGCTCCACTGAATATGAAAAATAAAATATTTCTCCACTCTACTTTTAATTTTCAGCGTAGTGAAATTAAACGAAGAGTGAAAGGAATGATTTGATAAAATGGTGCCGTACCATGCCATATTTCATATTTGTGATGTTCATAACGGGCATTATGTGCCCCTCTAAGCCTATTATGCTTGCCTGAACCTCTTTTCAGTACTCTGGACTCCCCTCAAAGCACTCGTATTCGAGCGCAAGGCAGTCTTCTAACCTCCGCCGGCCTGGAGGCTCATTCCTTCAGCTACTCCGGCTCCCGTCGGGCATTGCGACGATGACTCTGGAAAAGAGCACGATGCGCGAAGCTGAGACAAGCAAAGCGGCCCTACGCCGTTCCTTAGAACCGCCTTCTGCTCTCGTCTGACAAGAAACGTTTCTTGTTCTGCCGGAGCGCCAGTTTGCTCCTTATTCACGATCCTTTATTGCGCCCAGGGGGATTGAAGCGGGATTCCCAAACGAGCGTGGGCTTCACTTGGCGGCAAGGAATATTACGAGCGGGCTGACAAAATCTGTTTGGAACGACAAACTGAACTGAACTTCAAAATGAATTCTAAGAGCGCAAAAACGTTTGGAACGTGCGAAACCTCAAAGATGCGTTTGTTGTGATACGCAATAAATTGAGAGAAATATAACCTGGAAAGGGTTTCTGTAGCCGGCCATTTAAACATGCGAGTTTCTGACGGGAGCACCGCTGACGCATCACACGCTGAAAATGTGAAGAGCGTAACGTTGCTAGTCCGAAGCGGAGCATTAGGTGGTAAAAAAGCACCGAATGCGAATTTGAATGACGGTGCACTAGTTGCCTTTTTTGCGGGGATTGAATATTCCGCTCAGCCTGTTTTCGAACATAAACAACGAAGGCGTACTTGAGTCCGAATTGCGAACACGAAAATTATCACGTAATTATTGCCCCCTTCCTTTCTTCGCTCTTCACCATCCTTGTCAGCAAAGCTGTCGAGATGTAAGCAATCCTCTCATTAGGCTTCTACAGGACAGCTAGATGGGGTGGCCTTGCGTGCACTAAAGGGACTCTGGACCACTTCTGAAAAAGAATTTCACTCTTTCCATCGCGTCTAGCAGCACTGTGAAAGCTGAAGTTATCGCCAGCATGGAGCGCCACTGGTTGATTTGCTCGTCGCAGCAGATCCCCTTCCGTTACTCCTTCGGTTTTGTGGCTTTTTCGAACTAACTATTGAACGCGTTTATTGCTACAACCGAACGAAAGCCGGCCAATAGTCATCGCACCGCTGTGATGGCGTAATTCCAGCGTTCGAGAAACACCAAGACCGAAAAAGAGAGAAATTTTCCTTCAGGAAGTTTCTAAGTTGTCTGATGAACACCGAGCAGAATTTTTTCGGTTAGGTACTTTGTGACCTCCTACTCGAACTACTGGGTGTCCTTGTGTCCTACGTTCAGAAGCCGTCGAGGATCCAGAAAAGAAATTGAAAAAAGTGCTGCAGGGTCTCTTTAAAGCACCCTGTTAGTCAAGCCTTTACAGCGAGAAAAACGGCGCACTGAATTCCCATTGGCTGCGACGCGTTCCATGGCGCTTACCTAAGAAATAAAACTCAAAGAAAAGGAGCATGATCGACTGGGCAACGCCTGGGCACGCGCAAAGCCGCGTGTGAAAGCGAGAAGGGTCACGGCGGCAGCTGTTGAGCGCCACTAGTATCCTGCCGACAAAGCGCGCGAAAACCACAACGGAGCAAAGCTGGCAAATCACTTGGAGCAGTGAAACAATGTTCGTCCACCATGCCGGAAGACTACGCTCACCAGCATAACTCAGTCGCACACTATGTGATAACTAATGCTCTCCCATTCGGGCATCATAATAGTTGCACAGGTGCGCATGCAGTTTTTTAATGCATTCATTTTAAATTGTGCCTAAACAGGTAGGGTGACAAAGCAGGAAACAATAGTCAGTACCAACGTCATATCTTTTATCTTGTAGTCTGACTTGCTTGTATAGTATTCCCAGTCAATGTACGGCAGCAGTACAGTGTTGTAACACCTTTCAGTACTGTAGCACAGAAAAGGAGTTTACACTGCATTGGTGGCCTCGTATGTGCAGTGGTGAAACAGAAGTGGTAGGAATATTATTGAGCGCCTCGTTCTAGTACGCCTCGTCGGAGAAGAGCATACACGCTGTGCTGCAGAACAAGAAGGCGGAAGTTGGAACTAGGGTTAGGCGGCCTTGTTTCGGAATAAAATTCTGTTGTGTTTGAAGCATGAAGCTCTCTAGCTCGAGGCGTAAACGAGCGTCCCGGTGTCTTTTTTGGAACGCGTTACGGTCTAGCGCGAGGCGTAAACGAGTTTCCTGGTGTTTTAGTACCGTTACTACATGATACAAACGATGATTACGATGACGACGGCACGAGACGCCAACAGCCCCAGCCCCTAAGGGGCTTCGCCACAAAAAATTCCCGGCCATCTACAGTATCGTGAAAACTGGGGAGGGGCGAAGCACGCAGTGTATAAGTGTATTCTCGGCGCCTTGGCGTTTTTGCCAACTGAGATGAAACGGTTGAGGGTAGAGGTATACAGCTTTGCTGTACAAGTGTCTTGTATTTGACGCGCGAAACTCTCTGGTGTGAGGTGCAAACAAGTATCCCGGTGTTTTTTAGTACTCGTTACGTTCTAGCACGAGGCGTAAACGAGTTTCCCAGTGTTTTAGCACCGGGACTACATGTGACGACGATTATGAAGGTGACGACAGGAGACACCGACAGCTCCCGCCCCTATGGGGTTCACCCTTAATATTATTTAACATGCAGCCGCGTTCACAAATTCTTTGGCGCATGTCAGGAAGTGGTGAAAACCGCAACTTATTGCGTCGCCTTCCTTTACGGTGGACCTCTTTGCTGAAAGTGGGGCGGCGGGCGCGATATCTCAATTTGAAGGAAAGTAGAATATCAGAAGTATAGCCGTCGACTATCTTAATGTATTTATAACTGGGTGAATCAGTGTATCTCTTGGTGAGCGCGAGAGCCGGTGCACGTTATTGCAATAATGGTGCTCGTTGTATACTTCAGATACAAGCTGGTTTGTGATATTCAAAGAGATTTGTACATTGTCGGAGGCGTATAGGTGGAAGAAGTTTGAGTAGGCTGCTTTTACCAGCGATGATTTCTGTAGTTTCTAATTTTGTAATTAAGCTTTTCCCTTCAGGTCCACCTACCACCAACAAAAAAGCAGCAAACAGAAAACGGTGTTTTCATGCGACGTTGTTGTCAGGGCACGGCGACTGCAAATCGCACTCATTTCAGTTTTTGTTTACTATTAAAAAATTGCACCTTCACCTATTTCTTTCGCTAGAGTAGATCTGATACGGGGAGCGGAAAATGGCGCAAATAAAGAATTCTCGGGGAGTGCATTAAAAGGGGCAAGGCATGCCAACTGTCCAGGAGACGAAAAATGAAACGAAGTTTATTTTTCTCCCGGAATAAACCAGCACAAAAGAAAGCGTAGGCAGAAGACGAATGGCTTCCTTCTTTGTTATGACGTCGTACGTACTGTCGCGGGGAAGAAGGCGAATTCGATGGTAAAAAAACAAAAAAAAAACAAGCAAGTTGGTTGCGAGGAAGACGGTTCTGAGGGAAAATGAGTGGGGAGTGGTTCCCTTCAAGGACCGGCTAAGTAAATAAACCGATTGCGAAAGCGGGAGACAGTATTTGCTTTCCTTAAAGGGGTTGCGTCCATCCTCGTTTCGAAGGGAAGTCGGCTTTCTCTTCCGCATCCGTGACGGACGTCCCAAAACTCTTCGGGCTGACTGCACCCATGTTTCAGATGTATTAGAGATAACTTGCCGCCGAATCGGGTCTATTTTTCCATCCTCGGCGATCGAGAAGGCGTGAAGGGAGGCACTTATACAGAAGAACGACCGCAAGAGATGTCTGTTCTCTTTTCTTCTTCCAACGTCGATGAAAAGTTCTCCCGGAATCTTTCACCGCCCCGAACAATGACTTCCCCGGCTGCGCGTGTCTCCGTCTATTTCTCCCTCCAGCGCATGTCTTTGTTTCCCCCCTTTTTGTGTAATCGAGTCACGTGCCAGTTCAATTCCTTCTAAGTTACCGGGAAAATAATTTACCTCCCGCCATCGCCTGTATTTGTGTCTCTAGATTGCGGTAAAAGAATTATTTTTTTTTTTGCGGGACGGGGCAGGAGGATCCAAGGATATCAGTTGCTTGTAATGACTTGCTGTGCCGTTTTACGTGAATTGAAGGTTTGATTGAAAATAGTACCGGTCTGTTTGAATTGCTTTTAAGGACCCGCCGCGGTGGCTCAGTGACTAAGGCATTGTGATGATGATGATGATGGTAGGAGGTTTTTGGCGCAAGGCCAGCTGGGGCAAAGAGCGCCAAACAAAAGTATCTCAAAGAAAATAGTGCCCACTAAAGCCAGAATAAAAGTAAAATAAATCAACGGCAATGGTGATGGCTGGTGTATAGGGCCAGTTTTTATTACGCATGATAGGAAATCAGGTTTAAAAAGTTAACATCAGACAAATATTTAAAAACGCATTGCACAGACACCATGGCATTGTCACCCAAAAACAACGAAGGGTGTAGCGGAATGTGTTGTCTGTATAGTTCCTTGAAGTGTCTGTGCCTTGTTGTGTCGAGTGCCTTGCATGTGATTAGGCTGTGGATTACGGATAGGCCCTCCCCACACCTGCTACACCCAGGTCTTGGAGAGCTAGTGAGCAGGTGTGAGTGTGTTACATGTGTGCGGCCTATCCGCAACCTAGCTAAGATAACTTCAATGTGTCTGTTGTGTGAGTCAGTAGCGTATGGTCCCAAGTGTGGTTTTATTACGTGTAACTTGTTATCTGTCTGTTCACTCCAGTGTGTTTGCCATGTGTATTGAAGTTGGTGTATGATGTGTGGCTTCATATCTGTGTACGGCAGTGTTGCTATGTCCACTGAATTCAAGAGTGTAGCAGTAGTGGCCATTTCATCTGCGGTTTCATTCCCGGCTATTCCACAATGGCCAGGAACCCAACATATTATCATTTCAAGACTTGATGCGTATGCCCCCATAAGGACCTTAAAAACAAGATTGATTACATACTTTTTTTAGCGTTTTCTGGACAAAAGTGCACGTACAACGTACAAGAGAATATGTAAACACTATGGACTTTGGAATTTGATGTAGGACAATGTGATCTAAAATAAGTAAAATGCCGTGTGCTTCAGCTGTAAAAATGCTGTTGTGGGAGTTCATTCTTTTTGCCATGTTAAAGCTCGGTCCGTGCTCAGCACAAGACACAGCATCAGCTAAGGCATTGTGCTACTGAGACTAAGGACGCTGCTTCGGTCGCTGCCGCTGTGGCCGCTTTTCAGATGGAGGCAAAAAGCGAAAGCCCCTGCGTGTCGAGGTTTCAGCTCACGTTAAATATTCCCGGGTGGTCGCAATTAATCCGGAGCCCTCGAGTAGGCGGCGCTTCAAAGCGCAGGTGCAGCTTCGGTGCCTTGAACCCCATAATTTATTTAAATCGCTTTCCGGAGATAATAGCACTTTTGCACGAATACATTTTCGAATTCAAAGCAGACAGAAATAGTGATGTAGAGTTTCTGCGGACTAAAACTTCATTCTCGTTTCAATTCATGCTTCCAACCGCAGTTTAGAAAACTATGCAGAGTATGCGCGCGATCGAAAACAAAACTGTGGTTCACGCATGAAATCTTAACATTTGTTACACGCTATATTCCGTGCTAAGCGGTGTGAAAATTCAGTCGCTTTACTATTTTTTTTATTTTAGGGGGGGGGGGGGGGGGGTTGATTAGGTGGGAGCGCATTAGCACGCGGCCAAACGAGGAAAACAACGCGCTCAATTGGGCATACGAAGCTACCCAGGCAGTCCAAATACAGCTGCTCATTAGGGAACGCCTTTAGTTTGCCCTGTACAAATTGACGTGAAAAAGACGGTGATTATATTGCGAAAACATTAGTGAACTCGCCAGGTGAAAAGTGGCAGTGTTGAATGAAACACATAAAAGCGCGTCCTGTTCCGCAGCGCCGTAGTAAATTTCATTGCTTTATTTTTCCTTCTATTAATGAAAATCTTGTTACTGCATACCTTGTTAGGACACGTGGCCTGCTTCCACCATACCTCTTTGAAGCGGTTCTGGAAACATCCATTAGACAGTTGTTCCTTGAATATTAAAGCCGTTTTCCCCCGAAAAAAACTAGGAAAAGAATTTGCACACTTTCTTGATGTGGGTGCATTGCGTAGTTTCCACCATCATTAATTCGAGGATAACTCTCTTATTTTTTCGCATTTCTCAGGAAACAAAAAATGAAGGAAGCTTACACTAACGTATATACGCAACCTTCACGACCATCACGACGGTTTGAGTTTATGATTGCAGCCGATTCGCTTCTTCTTCGCTGCCGCAACGACCTTTACCCCATCATTGTTGCTATAAGTAGGAGCTTCCTTAATTTTTTCAAAAGTGATAACCATTGGACGTCACTTTGGAGGGTCGTACGCTTTAGCGTATGCTTCTCGTTCCGAGAAGTGCTTCCACGATTACGACGAACACTTGAGTCTTATTTGCTCGTTCCGAGTAAGTGTTGCCACGATTACGGCGAATGCTGGAGTTTTTTTTTTTTTTTTTTTTTTGCCAGCCTTGGCTAATCTGCCTAAATGTGTATACTTGGCTTGACAAACCTCTGTCGGGACAATGGGCGGTCGCCGCGAGGCACGCACACACGAGCGCTCTGCATTTTCTTAATTTTATTTGATTTCTGGGCGGTCGCCTTGATGACCATGCGCCGGGGACGATGGACGGTCGCAGCGAGGCAAGCACGCACGAGTGCTCGGCATTTGCTTGGTTTTTAAGTTCCGGGCGGTCGCCGCAAGGCACGCGCACACGTGCGCGCGCTCATATGCGCTCGACATGACCCTGGTATGTTTACTGCGGACACGCGAGAAAACGATTTGCTAAACAGCTTCGCTGTTGAAAACGCCACGTGCCCAACGTTCCTGCCAAAGGAGCTTCTACCTGACGCCGCACCCATTTTTAATGTGATTTGATGCTATCTTTGTTTTCGACATTTAAATATTGTAATCTGTCATTTTTAAAATAAAGTTTTTCTTTATGAATGGTCTACGACAGTTAAATGTGCTCGCCGCTCGTTCAATTCCGCCATTACGTGCTTGCGCACGGGTAGTTAAAGCCAATGCTGCAGAACCTAATTGTAGCGATGATGTGCCCGAGCGGCAGTCTCCGGGGGACATTTTTCGGGAAAAATGGCACGCAGATCGGGCTATAAAGAACGAAAAAAAACTTAGGTTTGGGCTGGCACACTCCATTGTACAAATTTCAAGTGCAAAAATTGAGATAGGAGACGAACGGGACAGAGACAAGCACTCTCTTTCTTTGTACCGTTCATCCCCTGTCAGAAGTTTTGCGCTTGAAATTCGTACAATGGATTACCAACTGGCTCGAACCCACACGTGGACACACTCTTGCCTGAAAGCTCATCCAGAGATTGGGCAATGTCTACAATAGCTGTCCGTGCGACTGTTTTTGCTTCCGTTACAAGCAGTCAATCCAAATGTGCCGAAGTAAAACCTAGTCAATGCAAGTTAACCGCTGGTCCTCTCAGAATTCTATACGCATGCGCGTGGGCTTTGGGTGTAAATTTTAGGCAAACGGGGACATATGTTTTTTCCATCGTGAATACCCCCTCCAAACAAAGTGAACATCGGCACTGGCTGGTAATTCAGAAATTCAAAGGAATATTCACTTGCGCATCAAAGGAGAGCTTGGCTTCATCGCTAGCTGAATATGTATGCGTGGGAAGTTATAATCTTAATGCTTCCTGAAATTCATCTCCTGAAATTCCCCCTAGTCTTAACATGTGTAGGCTGAAAGCTTTGGTGTAAGTGGATGCACTGCGTATGCAGGTTACTGCTCTTCAGAATAATTTAGAGGTAAGGTATTTTACCTCTGGTGAGGTAAGGTAACCATAAAAAATGGTTAGATCACCTGAATGGAGGTCATCACGAAATACTAGAGCGGGTGGACGGTAATAATTGTCTTGGAAAAACTGTCAGTGGTGATTCAAATGATGAGACTGAAATTAGACGCGCAGTTAATATGGGCTAGACCGCCTTCCATAACAATTTCAAAATTTTCGCAGGTAAGCTGCCTCCTTCACTGAAGCGACTTGTCTGCAACCACCGTGTTGTTCCAGTGATTATTTATGGGGCGTAATTAGGGGCCTCGCTTAACGTCTTGAGAGCAAACTTAGGTATTCCCTGCGAGCCATTGGACTGACAATGTAGATGTAATGAGCAGAGATAAGAAAACTGTCCCCTACATGTGGGAACAAACTGGGGTAGAAGACATTCTAGTTATGATTAGGTGAAAGCAATGGGGCTGGGCCTGTCTCAAATGTGTTTGATAGACAACCGGTGGACTTTGCAGTTAACGGAATACTATATACCAAAGGATCGTAAACGAAAACTTGGACGATTATGGTGTACGTACGCTTTTTTTATTTTGTTTTGCTGAGCTTAACGTCTCGGGGGACGTCTCCCAGTTTTAGGCTAACGGTGGCCGGGCTACGTAATTGCATTTCGTATACACACATCGAAGTGAACAGCAAAAACCCCATCTGCACGGTTGGAGAAATAGGAAGTCGCGGCCGGCCTTGCACACCTGCGAAGCCTCTGACTATTAGATGTTGGTCGTCTATTAGACTTTGGCGTCAGCTTCAAACTCAATCCCTCTCCCGTTTAGCTGTACTTCATCACATTCACCCCTCACTGTTTCCCACAACCCTCTGCCAGCACTGCGGAGAACGGGCCACATTACTTCACCATATGTGGGCCGGCAAGTACGATCCCTTCCCTCTCATCACCTCCCTCGACCAGTGGGAAGCTAGCGCTGGGATGCTCAAGACTAGATAACCAGAAGTCACTCACGGGTCGGGCAGCCACAGTCGCCGAAGTACTGCGGTCTTCGGCCACCAAGCTGCACTAACTTTAGGTTAAAATAAAGTTTTATCTCTCTCTATCTCTCTCGCTTTGGCTGGGTGGCTGAATCGAGTCACAGAGAGGCAGAGAGACGTACAGACAGACCAAAATGTCTGGGTTTATGTAGCCCAAGAAAGACTATCGTCTTTAAAAACCTCGTACGGTGAGTAGACCGTAATGTAGCTACGGTGTATACCCTCTCCGCCCAGCGCCTGTGCATCGTCTGGGCGGGCTCCACAGCAGCGGCACACGCACACTTTTAACGTACCGCTGGCGTGTTGCTTGCAGATGACGCTATAGACATGTAAGCGTAGAAACCAAATAATAAGGTGCATATAAAACTGGAAACGTCCAATGTGTGTCTCTTTGCCTGGCGACGTAACGCTCTGCATAGCTCCGCTGTTCGGCGATTTTCATGAAGTGGAACGGTGCTTATTTTTCTTCGCACACTCCATTAAAAAGGGGGTAACGCACTCACGAAGAGGCAGGACGCCGCAACGACCTGTACTGGATGTTTTACCCGCCGACGTAAAACTTCTTAATTCTAACATAGGCCATAAAACGGACAATATGACGAAAAAAAATACGGAACAACAAATACCGAATTGAGTGGTTAACAAAAACTAAGACAACCCAGTAAACGTTAACACTAACGAAATTCACGTTGTTTCAAGCATTACTAAAAATCAGGTTATTAAACGTCAGTTCATGATGATAGGACATCCTCTCTCACGTATCTCTCTCGCTCTATGTGTGTGCGTGTGTTTGTATACCCCTGCGCGCGTGCGTGCTTGTATGTGTGTGTACGTGAGTGTGTGTATAGAGCGGCTGGTCGCTCGTATCCTGAAACGGAGTGAATTATTCATGGCGGAAAAGAGGACCGCCTATATTAAAGCAATGGGAAACTCATCCATCTCTACAGTGCTCTGGTAACTCTCCCGCTAGCAGAGCCGGTGCGCAAGAAAAATGCTTGCCGTTGAGCCATTTCGGCTGAGACGTGGAGGAAAAGGCTGCTTTCCTACTCACTACGTTCTGTTTCAGCATGTTCATTGATTTGTCTTTTTGGTGTTTTTTGTTTACCCCAAGCGGGGGAAAATGATCACGGCATTCTTTATCCTGCTCATGTTTTGTTCGCTGGAGTGGTGATCTGCGCGGTAAACGGTAGCGTACCCTCGGGGCCGGCTTCAGTATATTTCATCTTCCTCAAAAATGTTCTTTTTTAAAAGAGTGAAAGTCGATGCGCCCCTCGTGCTCTTTTGGCCTAAAAAAAAAACTGTAGTTATAAGCGTGGAGGCTACATGTAGTAGCGCACAAAGTATAATGGTACAAGCTTGTGTAGTAGCATTCACCACAAAAACATTTCGAAATAACCCATCACCGAGAAAGTTGCAAAATGATCGTTTTCTAACTGCTGGGTTAAGCGTGTGCGAAGATCTATCGAATGCTCGCGAAAAAAATTAAAACTGCTTTTTGAACACTTCTTGCAATATCAGTCTTCGAGGTCCAATGACATGTTTGAAAAATTCTTTACGACCAAGGTAAATAAGTAGTACGTCGTCTAGTCAGATTTCAAGTAACCGTAGCTGAAGAGGGAACAAAAGAGAGGGGAGGCCCTCAGACAACCTCGTGATGCACCTCTTCGCGTCATTGTAAGAAATTCTCTGCTCCTTCTTGTTGGGGCGCAAGACTTTCATTCTTCAGTCACTTTGGGTTATTGAAGGGAGTACCTTGCTCGCTTTTCTTCAATTATGAAATGGAAACGAATTCGCTTTGGTCCCGGCGGATGTATACCGTCATACCTCCCTGCGACTCTTGGTCGTCCCAGGTGGCTGTTCTTTTGGCATGTAAATCACCATATATAGAAAAATTATTTCTCTTTGGCTGTCGTCACATTTAAGGAGAGGAGGGGTACATAGTGTAAGACGTCAAAACTTCAGAATAAAGACTACTCTGTCCTTTCACTGCAGTCGTGGGAACTGCTTATTAAAAGTCGCCTGCACGCAGCAGTATATGGTGCATGTCCTTTGAAGGAGAACTTTAACAAACGTGCCGGCGAGATTTCCAAGTTCGCAAAAAATTTGAGCCGTTAGATTTATGGGGTGCGTCACCCGTCTGGACAAGCCTTCGTCCTTTTGTAGCTTATCGAAGCACAATCGCAGCCTCCCATACTCCACACTTTTAAGCAAGGCACGCCAAGTTAAAAACGAGTCGTTACATGTCCTACCAATACTGTAATCATACAGTACAGATAATTGCCATAGCTTTGCACAACTTATTGCTATCAAATCAGGATCAACACAAGGGTGGAAAATATTGATATGAGAATGAACGATGCAGGTTGTACACAGATAAGCTTTCGGCTAAAAAATAGGCAGTCGTGATAAGGCACTACAGGCCACCCGAAGATTGATTGATTGTGGGGTTTAACGCGCCGACGCAACGCAGGCGATGAGGCGCGCCGTAGTGGAGGGCTCCGGATTAATTTTGACCACCTGGGGATCTTTATCGTGCGCCGAAATCCCGTACACACGGGCGTTTTTGCTTTTCGCCTCCATCAGAAAAGCGGCCGCCGCGGCCGGGAATCGAACCCGCGACTTTGTGCTCAGCAGCGCAACGCCTTAGCCACTGAGCCACCACGGCGGGTCCACCCGAAGAGGCATTGAACTCGTTCACTAAGACGACTTTGAACCGCGGAGTCATGGGAGGTACCTAGGCCCCTTGGGCCATTTGCACAGCCGTGAGGCATATGACTCCCCTCGCGCTACAGTGCATGCCGGCGCCCCTTCAATTCCCGCTCTTCTTGTATGCTTCTCATTTCAATAACATAGCCACGGAAGAGCTGATCAAGCGCTTCGGTCGACGGGCCCTTCAAGCTGAAACAGAACGAGGTGTCGAAACACTCATTATTGCAGGAACTGAGCTATTTCCAGCGCATGGCGTCGGAACTATACACCGGACGCCTTTTAACAAGATCCTCAAATAGGTGTGACTGTGGCCGCTCGTAAATGGAGCCGCCATATACTGTTACATCACTACGAGCAATATCCGAAAGAAAAGGTGTTTCCTACGATTCCGAATCGACCTGAATTCCTTTTTAGATGCGAAGCAGCTTATTTATGGTCGCGCCTGCTCCCTCCGCCGTTGTGCGGCCGCCGTTGTGCGGCTTTCACACCCCCACTGCGCATGCGCATCCTCCTCACCCTTCTCTCCTCTCCTTGTCTCATCTCCTCTTCTCTCCGGTATTCCTCCTCTCTTCTCCGACGCTCCCCTCCTCTCCGGTTTTCCCCCTCTCTTCTCCGAAGCTCCTCTCCTCTCCGGAATTGCGCAACGAATGGCAACACCTGCGGCTCCACGAGCGATAATGCGAAGCAGCTTAGGGTTGGAAGCACGACGGTAGCCGCTGCATACTATGCTGGGGGCTCCACGGTAGCTAAGCCGTATAAATGACATGCCCATGTGATCCGCTCCCCTCATTCTCATCCCGCCATGCCGGTATGAGTGCCGAAATGGGAAATTGCGTTGACCCCATGGCTGCTTCGCATACTACTCAGGGTTCCCCTACGGGAAGATGGCAAAACTTTTAAAATTTACTTGAACCAGTGAGCTCTGACGTTTCGGGGTCACACCAGCAGCAAGAGGTCTAGTAACAGGTCTAACAACAACTAAGAAATAACTCTAGGCGTGAAACGTACACACTTCCCCGTTCTAAACCCCTGTAAGGCTTATTTTAAATAATTATAGCCCCATTTTCACAATCAATATTCAAAGCGTTTATCAATATCGAATTTCACGTGATGAGGTTCAGTAGGAAAATTTTAGCTGCGAAGAAACCGTTGCACTGCAGCCTATAATTTTAAGTCTGGCAACTTCTTAATTTAAAATCCTGAATTTGTTTTTTTTTTCAGGTTCTATATTGCACTTTATTTATTCTTTACTTGTGCTACGCGGCTGCTTGTAAGGCCTTCTGATGCCCTTCAAACCAACTATAGATCGAGCGACGCATCGACTATCAGCTGCATTTGCAAGTAGGCCCAGTCGAAAAAGACGACAAGAAAATTTTCTGTAGTTTTGTCGTATTTTCTCGTGCCGTGTTGTCGTCTTGTCCTATTATTGTCATGTCGTTATTCGATTCTGTGTGGTATTCCTGTCCTGATTTTGATGTTCCGTCGTGCCGAATTCCTGTCTTGTGGTGATTCTGATCTTCCATCAGTAGTTGCACATGGTTTGAATGTTATTGCTCATTGTGAAAACTAGCGCAAATGGCAGTTCAGTTGTGACTACAGAAATGTTTGTCGTTGAAAAATTTGACTCTGTCGTTACGACAGAAATGCGTGTCGTAACAACAGATGGCTTTGTCGTAACAACAGGATTTCTGTTGTCCCAACAAAGTTTTTTTGTCGTACGACAGGAATTATTGCTAGGTGTTTTGTGGTATTCCTGTTGTGATTTTAGAATGGGACTTGACCGCTTGTGACGCCAACGGGAGCCAATAAGGACAATATATAACTTCACTATATTAACTCGAGCATAGCAAAACCGAACATAGCTACAGCCTTTCTGGCTCCCATCCTCACAGGGTGGAAGTGCTCTGAACTTTTCCCATGCAGTAGGCGGAAACGCGTTGCGTAGTTGCACAGTTACCACTCCTGCGGAGACAAATCTCTGCCCTTGCTTGCTCAGACGGTCATGTTTACAAAGAAACCCCAACGTGGATAAGGTAAACAACGCCTCTTCGCGCCCTATATACGAATGCCCCGTTTCCCCTGTTACCCACTGTGCTCACACAGCAGCGGCCATAAGCCAGTCTTCCGTCGTCTCCTCGATATCCATTCTATTTAGTGCACAGGCGGAAAGGCTGACTCATGGTTTCCCTCCAAAACAACGCAACATAGTAGCTAGAGCGATCGTAGGATGGAACAAAAAGAAGACATGAGGAAACATCGACAAAATGAAGAAAGGGAATGGGAGGGTGTATCTGGGGCACAGCCGTGAAGTCTGATCGCTTGGCGTGTTGTTCCAGCTGCCGTCGAAATGCAGTGGCTATGAAGACGTGACGGAGTCGGTTGGTCTTTCCGCCGGTTGACAGGCCAGCGTTATGAGCCGCCGCGCTGTCGAGCCGGTAGCGCGAATCACGGCGGGCACGCCACGCCAAGGGCAGAGCGGTGGCAACAGGGATCCGCACTTAGCGCAGATGGAATTCCTGGCGGCCTATCATGGGATGTCAGGCAGAGTCTTGCGTCGCGCAACATTCTTCCTTCACGCTTGCTGCAGGCAGCCCGTCGTCTGGATTGCTGGGCGTCTCGGTACGTGAGCATGCCGCCATGCTTGCACACCACGACCTTGTCAGCTCTTTTCGTCGGTTGTCGCAGCGACCGAAGTGCTCGTTAACACGACAGTGTTATCTTGCTGTTCCTTTATCAACTAAAGGTTGGGAGTAACTGAATTAGATTGACAACTTGAGGTCAAACAGCAGAACAAGCAGGTGGGCTTTTTAAGGAGACGTTGGAATACATTTTCTCGGAAAATGAAAAAAAAAATGAATGAGAATTACACGTGTAAATAATGTCTGTCTGTCTGTCTATCTATCTATCTACCTATCTATCTATCTATCTATCTATCTATCTATCTATCTATCTATCTATCTATCTATCTATCTATCTATCTATCTATCTATCTATCTATCTATCTATCTATCTATCTATCTATCTATCTATCTATCTATCTATCTATCTATCTATCTATCTATCTATCTATCTATCTATCTATCTATCTATCTATCTATCTATCTATCTATCTATCTATCTATCTGTCTGTCTGTCTGTCTGTCTATCTGTCTGTCTGTCTGTCTGTCTGTCTGTCTGTCTGTCTGTCTGCTATCGATATTCGACTGACTGGCTGACTGACTGAGTGACTGACTGTCGGACTGATTGGCTGACTGACCAGCCAAGTGACCGATTAACCAACCTTCCGACCACCCGACCGACCCGCTGACTGAGTGACTGAGGGAGTGACTGACTGAATGATTCATCAACACACCGCCGACACTGGTAAACATCATAATTATCGCGGTCGTCATCTTCATCATCATCGGGGTCCTATTCAAGTGAACTGCAGGACAAGGGCTCCTCCCATTGACTTCGAAACCCCTGGTCTCCGGTTTTGGAGACCAATATTTTCCACCAAAATTTTTTAAATTCGTCCGTCCATCGCGTCAACGGGCGCCTGCTACTGCTAGTGCCACCTCTCGATGGTCGATGGCACTCTGTTACAAGGGGAGTTGTCATTTTCTGTGAGTAGATGGCCATTCCAAGACCATTTCTTTATTGTTTTCTATATCTTTACCTGCGACGTCTCCCACCCAAGTTTTGTCCCTGATCATAAACACTCGTTTCCTGTCCATAAGCGTTTCATTACTCGTTGGGCTGTCCTAAGTTTGATGACAAGGCGCTTAGAAAGGTCCAAAGTTTCGTCATCATATGACGCCAACGGCAGTACGCAATGGCTGTACGCCAATCTGGTGAGGGGAGGGGGTAAAGGGGGGTAGCCTACTTATTATTTAGAAGAGCTCTGCGAGTGCAACCGCAGAAGAGCTATACTCCACCAGATTTCTCTCTTCTGGTAGGTATTAGCACTGAAAGCCTACTCAAGGTGGTCGTATTCACCTAGTTGTTCTAGCATTTCGTCATATATTCCGAAAAGGATGCTTCCAGAAGGTTTTGTTGTGCATTACTATAGGTTTATTCGTGCTTATTTTTAACCCTATAGTCAATATTTCCAACTGCAGGTCCTCAAGCAGTAAGCAGGCGTTTTCGAGACTCAATGAAAACCTCTGTCGTCTGGAAATCTCTAGTGGCTGAAGTATACATAGTTAATTCGCAATCATGCTTTCTCCCAGTCAAGCTTCCGATTACCCCATCCAGATATACTGTGAACAATTCCGGCGTGATTGTATACCTCTGTATAACTCCCTTCCGATCGGGGCCCTAGGTACGTGACATATGTCATCCAGAAGTCTTATGCAAATCTACTCAATACCCTGTTGCTTCATTGCTTCCATCACGGCTGCGGTGGCTGCAGAATCAACACTCTATTCGTTCTCTTTAAATTCCATATGAAGAGGCTTAGTATACAAAGCGGTATTCTCAATTGCTGGATTAATAACATGAATGTGACCCATTGCTGCGTATCTTTTTCTAAACCTAGGCTATTTTCTAAACCCAGGCTAGCATAGGGCCATTCAGCTACAATTACTACCTCAGCCACGCATGCGTAATCTTGCCCTGCTCGTCTGTGAGTGTGTTACTTCTATTTGTGTCAATAGCTAGCTTCTAAATTGCTTTTCAACGTTTCCTCAATTATTGCCGTGTTGTTGAAACGGATGTCATTCGCTTCTCTCCTGTTTATCAATATCTACAGTTCCACCAGTTCATTTCGCTGCACAGCACACAGCAGTTTGATGTTGTTTTTTTTTCAGTTTCGCGAAAAGTTGCTTTGTTCTCTTAAGCAGTTTACCACTTCTCCTTGCATGCTGCATATCATAAAGCTGCTGTTGACTCTGTGATAAACGTCGTTAGGTTGTTTTTAGCAAGTTCGCACTGTCTTCGTTGCCACCACCTAAAAGTGTGAATTTGTTCGGAAAGGTTATTTTAAACTTCGGAAAGGTTATTTTAAACTACTGCGTCCTCGCTCAATCTTCATGTTGGGCTTCCTAGGATCGGTTGGTTTTTCTGTTTCTCTTTTTGAGATTCAGCCTTATCGTGCATGTTACCATCCTATGATATCTGCTACTAAATCTGACCAGCACCTCAACGTCGTTCCCAATACCCGCGTTGTCCCTTCAAGCGAAGCTAGCTTCGTTTCAGTTACACGGTTGGCGCTTTTTCATGTTCATTTCGTATTCTTTTCTTTGCAGAAGAATGTGTTCATTATCCTTTGATTCTTTCTGTCCGCATATCTAACCAATGTATATTCGCGGCCACCGCGACTGCCTACCAAAGATTCCCGCTGATTTTTCTCCTACCGTCACCACACCTAATTTTACGTCGACGTTTTGCCAAAACCCCGGACTGTGTTGTTTCCTTAGTCATTGTTCATTTTGTATCCTCGTAGAAACTGCATACGGACTCATAATCGCCTTTGGATGTTGGTGCATAGGCTTGTGCTATCTGAAAAAGCTCAGTTGTGCTTTCGCAATTTCCCGATTATACCGCAGGCTTGTTGAAAAACAAAACTGATTTTTTTTTCTGATATAGGTGGATCATACGAATGTCTAAAGCTGTTTCACAGGATTCCGCCATGACAAGCCCTCTATTGGTGCGACCCTAAATTAGGGATAACGTACTGCTTATACTGGTTCCTCGCTAAGGGATTGTCCCGTTCAACTTTGCGTTTAGTTCTTGCTTAGGATTGCTATCGGAACAAAAAACGCGAAAACTTTTCAGTATTTTGCTGTAAATATCTGCAGAAAGGCCAGTGAAATGTTTGGGATGACACTCCTAACCAAGAAAAAATGACAAAATCTTATATAAACACCCACCCGAAAGGGCTTGGAAACTTGAAATTTGAGAACTACATGTATATAACGGCGTGTGAGCTCAATGAATATGTATCTTCTTAAATTACAGCGCTAGGTAAGTACAAACGTCTTAAACATTTGTTTTGGGAAAACGTGGCTGTGTCGCATGCCCATTCAGATAATAAACTAGTTTCTGCCTATTTGTGGAGCTTACAAACTTCTATAAGTTCTTCTCAGGAACATCTAACAGGGTGATCATGGTATGGGCTTGATTGAACTGGTGAGGTTGTGTGCATGTATGACGCAACATTCGGGAAGTCTGCGTTTGAATATAGATGTGGGGCCAAATTGCGCACTTTTACGTATTCCTTGATCCCTGTTACATGTGTTTTCATATGTATTTATTTTTATATGGCGCTTATAACCATGATGCTAGTAATTGTCGTTGATACTAAATATCAAGAATTTGACATTTTTCACTCGATTGACCGCTGGTCTGTCTGTCTGTCTGTCTGTCTGTCTGTCTGTCTGTCTGTCTGTCTGTCTGTCTGTCTTTCTGTTTAGACATTTCATGGGTATTCTACTTATTCGTTCATTTTTCAATATTAGCTCTCCATATCCAAAATTTTGAACACACGTACATAATTAAAAGGAAGCATATCAATCAATGGAAACTCTTTATATGGAGGCATTGGCCTGCCATAACTAAAAAACATCTTGAAAGGAAGGGCTGTGGTAGCGACTAAACAAGAAGCGCCGAGTTTCAGTGAATCAAGATAACTAGAACGTGAAAGAGCAGCAACCGGTACACAGCTCTGCATGCGGGATTAAACGCATGCGGCGGTACCGCTAGCGGTATCAAGCCGGCACCATTGCCCTTACCAATGGTCAGATTGATGCTTCTTACACCACAACCGGATGGCGCGGGCCTCCCGGTTTTGCAGCTTCTCAGTGCGCCGGCTGGGCGAAGAATCTAAAAAGAACTGCCACACATCTTGCAGTGGGCCAGTTCAAGTTGTCGTTGTCTCTAGCAGCCAAAAGAGACGCCAAACTCGTGCCCGCTGATGGCGTGGGCGGTGCGGGTATGGCGCGAGTCACCAGTGTGGACATGGAAATTGATTTTATCCACCTTGTGCACCAGTCCGGAAGATACGGAAAGGCTAGTTGAAGACTTCTTCGCCTTGCGCTTCGTCAGCACGGGCCTGGGACTGACTCCTGGTTACGACAACGGCCACGGCCAGACGTCACCGTTGGTTTCCACTTCAACTCGGGCTTAAACTTCGACCATCGAAACTGGTAAATAGGTGGTTCCTGGCCTCCCCGTAAGATGCCTGTGACGCCCACCATTTTGACGGTCACCATTCCCCATCGCTGCTGCCCACGTCAAGAACTGAGGTTGCAGTTGACCACGTATTCACCAGGGGGATTGAGACGTTGAATGCTGCTCGTTGTGTCTCGTTGATGCACTCACCAGCGCTTCCTTTTACCTCTGCTACCTGGGGTCCGTAAAGAACGCGAATGTTTTCTTCTTATTTACCACCAACAAACCTACTTCGTACTTCCTCAAATATCGCACTTGGGGCATCATCCCAACCGTAAGCCCAATGTCGACAGATGGTGGTTTAGGATGACCCTGGAATGATAGCCTGCGGTATTTTTTCACTGAGCAAGTGCCCCTTCAAATGTTTGTTAAACCAGTTTCCTCTTTCCTTTTCACATTTATTATGATAAAAAGCTGCATATTCGTTATCTCGTTTCAATTGCCCCAAAGACGTGATTCCGCATACTCGCCTTAGCAATTTCGCAATCCACATTCAAATGAAACTTTGGTCCAGCATGAAAGATCAGAAGGCCGTTGGCGTGACATTAAAAATGCCGAAGAGACAAATGTCCTCAACTCCATGTTTTATCCAGCAGGAGAGCACCCTTTAAGAGTCCGCCAAGAAGACCGATCGGTACGGGGGAAGCGCACGAGTTTAAGCGGCGACAATTTGTCTTCGCCGGGTTGGCCGGTAGACACAGTGACTGGGGTTGTCAGCTAGGCCTCGCGCCCATCGCTTCTGCCGGCCACGGCGGGCTGAACAGTCGCCTAATGGTAAGCAGGAGGCCTCGCGCCCTCGTTATAAATGAGAATTCGGGATTCTCGACGCGACTTTTCACCCTCGTTGAGATTTCAAAAGCTTCTCTTCTAACGCTCACACAAGAGCTGGTCGCAAACTAAATCGGCCATTCTAAATCGAGCCCGTACTGTCCTTCTGGAAGCCGCGCTCCACACCCTAAGCCTATCTAGGAATGCCCGAGTTTACCCGTACGGGAATCTATTTGGAGGGACTACACCCAGTGGCCGCAAACCGAACAACAATAAAAAAGAATTCTGGCCGTGCTCAGGGTTCGGATCGTCCCTGATGTATACTCCACCCATACGTGATCGGAGAAAGGGGAGGTTTATTTTTTTTATAATTATTTTTTGTTTGATCGTGGACGGCGAAGCGGAACTGGACGTGATAAGTTAGACAAGTTTTTTTCTAGCTCGAGGATGCAAAGAAATAAACAAGAAAAATACGTGACAGCCTGCGAGATGGGAATAGAGCTTTACGGCGGCGTCGAAAAGAGCTCAGCGGCTGCGCCGTCTGTCCACTTTCTTAAGGCTGTTATTTTTCGATCGTTACTCGAGGCGATCAACAAAAAACACTTCTCGGACCGAGGAAGTCGAAGAAGCGTCGTGACGGCGAAGACGCCAGCTTGCCTTCTCTGTGCGACGAAGCTGAAGAAAAACGACTGCCAACATTTCCTCGCGCGCGTCGTGATGGACGCAGCGTCCCAATGATGCTAGGCTTTCGCGATAGACTCCCTTGCGCCTCCGTTTTGGTCACAGTTTAAGTCCAATGCGGAACGCAGGGTGAAGTTATGGCGATAGCCGTCGGTCCGATAGTTTCAGCCCTAGTTATCGCTGCACCGTAAAGGCCGGGTCCATATCTGCAAAGGTTGGCTTATCCTGGGTGCTTCTGTGGAGTGTTAAAAGGTAGCGACGAATGATCGTGCAAGGTCTATCATCGTCATCATGACCTCCCGGAGGTAATCGCGGCTATACCATTCATACCAGATTCGCTGACTTCCGATAGCTGATGATTTCATGACGCGCTCACGAATTCACAGCAAGACGGCGATACATAGTTACAAAATGCGGAAGGCTTGTAACAAACAGTACAAGATCTAAAAATCAGCTATTACATATCCGCGAGAAATCGACCCAGAAATTTTATTAATATTGAAGGGACCCTGCAACACTGCCGATAAACTGTTTCCCTTTTTCCTTCGCACGGGGAAGCACTACGAAGGTTGTAGTTATCAACCGCACAGAGTAGCACTGCGTGATTTACTCCAGGGGCGCGGTGTTTCGGGGTCCCAACACCCCCCGAAATTATCTGAGCGCTGCATCCCCCTTCCCTTACTGCTTTTTTGTGCCCACATCATTGACACACTGCTTTGATATTTTAAAGTGTGAACCTTACATACAAATTACTATGATTAAAACGGAAATGATTGAGATGTTCGTGGGTCGGAGGCTTGATTCTTTATATGTTTTTACTAGCGGTTTAAAACACCCCTGGAAAATATTTTTAACTACACCACCGATTTACTCGTCTTAGCAGATATGCCTAGTTTCTGCGTTCCCTTTGTTGCAGTATTTTTTAGCCGCTACTGCATGCGTTAATTGCTGCAACGGAATGGATGCTGATTGATGGCCGCAATATAGTGCGCGAACATTGCCCAGACTGAGAAAAAGAAAAGAAATTATAACAAGTTTGGGCGTTATCTGATTGGCTTAGATGCAAAAGTGGCTTGTGCAACTTTGTTACACCTAACCTATGTACTGAATAAGCTTGTTAAGTAAACTCCGAAAGCAGTTGAGATTTCGAAAATAGGTTACCAAAAAAACGTTGCATGCCCTTCAGCATTGTTCTCGTCTCTCCGAAGCTTCCCAGCGTCACTCTGGTTTGTTCAGTCACCACATAAGGTGAAATAAACGGACTCTCCGTGTCCAGAATACTTAACAGACAGCAGAAATATCCAAGCCAGCGCATTTCGTCAGCTTCATAATGTCAAGGACCGTTTTACGCAATTTCCCGCATTATGCTTCTTGCTTCTTCCCCTTCTCTAGACATGAACGAGACGCCCAGTGCCATAAAACAATTCGCGCAATCATTTTGTTCGCGTATAGGAGAATAAATAACGCGCCAGAAACTAATCCCAGCCAGGCTCCCGCTTTCATAAAGTGGCGTGCAGACGCGCGAAGGGCCAGAGGCCGACCTCGAGTGAAATAATTAGAAGCACCACCCCGCCGAGATGAAAGTGATCGACGCCGCCACCAAAGAAGACACGGGCAGAAGCGTTCCCGCAGTCTTCAAACAAGCCCGCGGGTCGGTGCCGCTTTTCTAATCAAGAGGAACGGAGTGTACCCGGCCCGGTCAAAGCCGCACGAGAGCGAATGAAGTTTGTTAGAAGGCAGCTGCTCTCGTGGCGGTCAGAAGGGTCAGAGGCATTCCCCGCAGCGCCTAAGCCTGTCCATGCGTCCGATCTCCCAGCGGTATACGCCGAGTCGAACCAGAATGACGAAAAGAAGGGCCGCGTATACTTTCCCGGTGGCTGCTTGCTCCGTGGAGAGGTTAGCCCAACGTTCCTTCTTTGTCGACCAACTCCTTCCATGAATGTACAAAAAAGCCCCGCCGTCACGCGAACACACACACGCGCGCTCGCGTACGGTGATACCGGGCCCTTCGTTCAGAACGCTATGAGGGCAGCTTCGGGCGAACCAGCTCCTGCTTTCACCCACCAGCTCTCCCGCAGCCTTTCCCCGTATACGTCGACTATACGTCCACAGCGGCGAACCTTCAAGCTTGAAATGAGACCCGGAGCCCCGAGCGGAACCCGCTCGGGAGTTGGTGACTCCGCCGGGAGGGTTCTTATATATACGCTCCTCCGCCCCGCCGCTGACGCCTCTTGAGCGAATCCCGTTCGGCCATTCCACCCTGACCGCTCTCCGTCGCGGCCGGCCTGCGCGCGTCCACCACAAACACGCACGCAGAGGAGCGAGACAAGAAGAAGGGAAGAAAGAGGTAATTCTCGGGAGAAAAGAAAGCCGAACGGGCAGACGGGTCGGACGTTTGTTCCCCAGGTGTTCGCATTACTTCTTCGCCCTCGCGGACCTCGGCTCACCGGTCTCCCGAAGGCAACCACGTAGAAAAAGCAGGGGGATAAAATAATGAGAGGTCACTTCGTGGGTCCCCAGAATTAGGAGCGATCCGAAATTCGTGATCGCTTTTTCTTTCCGTACTTTCGTTTTGGCTTTTGGCTTCTTTTTTAACCTCTTGCTCACCCTCCCGCCTCCTGCCGCAGAGGGAAAAGGTCCGGGACTCCTGAACGGCCCTATGAGGCATTCCCTCGAGGAACGTCGCTCTGGGTGAAGGGGAAGCAAAAGCGAGAGATAAAGAAATGATAAACAAAGACAGGCGCTCAGGAGTGACGGACGAACGAAGAAAAGAGGTTGCTGAGGTGGGCTCGGTGCTAGTTTTGGGGCTACTGAGTTGAGGGGGAAACACAGTGGGGCCGTGGCCCGCTCCCGGCCTTCCGTGGTGGTGGTTATCTTGCCTCGTACGAGCCAGCCCTGGGTTTCCGCGGCGGCTGACTCGATTAGTTCTCGTGATGAGCAGCATCGCTGCGCCGCATCGGTAACCACCTCAGCCGCCGCAGTGCCCTGCTGGTTCATAACCAAGTCCGCTCATCATCGGAAATCTATTTTGGGTCAATATATTCAGCCGGGATACACGCACAAATATATGCGCACGAACCCACAGCTCGTACACCCTCCGAGCCCGGTTTATTTTATGCGCCATCCGCTCTTAACGCACCACTTTTCTCGTCTGCCTGCTTGCCGATCCGGGCCTATCTGCTTCGACGCCGTTATTTTCCACGAACCATCGGCGAGCTGGAGGAACTGGGTAAAAGTTGATCCAGAAAGACAGCGAAGGCCACGTAAAAATGGGTTTATCCCCTACTCCGCGTTATCGCTGGAGCAGAGAGAACGGAGCGGCAGTGTTTTTCTTCGAGCAAGCCCCTCTGATATAAGCCGTCCTAAATGGATGCGACAGCTTCTGGCGTTATGTGGCTGAAAGGAATGCGATGTAAGTAAGGGAAGTGGACGTTAACGATGCGGTCTCGGTGTGGCGCGCTCTCTACCGATGTGCCCCTTCTTGGTGCGAAGATCGATTTCTCTGGTTCGTCCATCCATTACTAAGCATCCCGCCGTTCTTGTGCTCCTCGAAGACAGCTAAATCGCCGAGGCTATAGGGACAGACATCGATAAAAAATTTGGAAAGTGAGGGACGATGTGCTGCCCTCCCTTTGGACTAACGACGGCAGCAAATAGTTCGGAGGCTTCCGAACGCAATGTGCTGAGGTGTACGTTAATTTTCTGAGTGATTATTTATCATAGCGTTTGTGTCAGCTTCAATGTCGAAGCTTTTGTACGCTCACGCGTTAAACGTTCGCTCCTAATAAGGGACCATGGAATTGGGTTCTTGGATGTTCCACAATTCCATCGATTTTGTTTAACAACGACAGCTCCAAAAATGAAAGACTAGGGTGATGGTGGGTCATCATAGTCAGTAGCCGAGCGCTACAATGGAGGCAAATAATGATACTGTGACAGTTCAGGAGGCAATCAAACCATCGCCCGTGTTCACCGGTGGCGCCGAAACTTTTCCGGCGGGGTTAAATCTCACGCGACCCGCCGCGGTGGCTCAGTCGCGAAGGCATTGCGCTGCTGAGCACGAGGTCGCCGGTTCGATTCCCGGCCTCGGCGGCCGCTTTTCTGATGGAGACGAAAAACAAAAACGCCCGTGTGTACGAGATTTCGGCACACTTTAAAGATACCGAGGTGGTGAAACTTAATCCGGAGCCCTCCACTACGGCGCCCCTCATCACCTGCGGTGCGTCGACGCGTTAAACCCTAGAATCAATCAATGAATCTTACACGGTTTTATGCGATTGGCTGAGCTCGCAGAAACGTCAAAAATTGCAAGCAGGGCCACTCACAAGAGACTGAGCACGAATTCAGCCCCACCGAAATACTTCCGGCATCCCGGAGAGTATAGGTGGTATTCACTGGCGAGGCACGCATGCAGGCAAGCTTGTGAGTGTGCCGTCACTGGTTACGTCGGGCTGCGCTGGATAGCGCTGCTTGTCCGTGCTAAGCTCACGACGTGTGTTGAACGTTCCAAACTCTACCCCACCAAACGCAAAGTAATGCCTCGACTCCAATATCAGTGCGAATCTGTCTATCTGTGCGAATAACCTATCTGTTGACACCACCATTGAGAATCGTGTTGAAACGGAGCAGACGACGTATGCCGGTGTTTTTTTTTCTGCGGAACGCGGGCCCAGTGGCACAAGCCACGCGATGTGCGTGGCGCTTCGGTTATGTCTGTGGTCGTTTACAGTGTTGCCAAGCGAAGACATTGATCGCTAAACTTGTTAGTGAATGACATCTATACTGCCAGAGGCTACTGAATGGTACACGGTACCGCAACTGATTCGACCGCAGACAGTGTCTGCCCAGACTGCCACAGTGCGCAGCTTTTAGAATGCAAACGTTTAAAATACAAAATCATGCAACCCAGGCGAGAGCCCATTGTACAGCGCATGCGCAGCGCCAGTAAATGTGGCAAACGCGCAGCTCGCGCACGTCGATCAAGAGAGTTGGTACCTGAGGCCATCAAGGAGAGAATGGTTCGCGTGGTTAAGGTTTATCTCTGCAAACTTATCGCTCCTTGTGACGTTCCGTCACATTGTGATTCGTGAAATCGCTGATTGTCGCTAATGCCTCCCCCAAGCCGATGAACGCCGTACTGTGGATAAAAAAATAGCGCTCCTTGCTGTCGCTCATGGATGGCCGCAGCACAAAAGAATACCGAAGCAAGGGAAAAATGACCGGTACACACCGCTTTGACTGCGTACCCCTCTTTTAGCAAACTTTTGTATCCCCATGTGTACTTTGACTCCCGCCTTCTGTTGCGCTGTTGCCCTTATAAACTTTCACCAACTTTCGCCCATTAAATAAGTTGTTAAGCGCGCATCGCAAACAGTGGCTTGGCAGCAAGTTCACACCCAATCTTAATGAACTGTTATACCTGAACAGCGTCCGCATGGGCATTCATGTATCGTATATAGCCATACTTGCACTTCACCTTCATATTCATGCCTATCAACCTTCCCTTCCCACACACGGTATAACTGGCCAGAGGTGACGTCATCAGGACGACCTTTCTGTGGTTTTATTTTCACCTCAATTAAAACGCCCGTTCTCCCCGCATGTTTCTGCTGCTTTATTTTTTGTTACGGAAGGAACGCTTCAGCAAGCTCCACTAACCTGTGCTTCGCTATTCTGATCTCACAGAACGTACCGCGGAAACGTGTGTTGGGTGCCGATGGCGGCATTGCGTTTAGGCCATTTTCTGCGCTAATAATCAACTGCTGCTGCAGCGAGTGGCATATTTGTATGCGCGATGTCAATATGTTCCAATACGCACCAAATAACTTTTACATTCTATTGTTTCTTCAGACTGCCTCCCCCTTTTTAATGTTTCTTCAATATTACCCGTGTCGCGGGCAGGCATATCACTGTTCAGGCTTCTGTTGTTTGCATTCCGAGATGGCGCATTTCGTAGACGTCTCTGGTTTTTCGTGACCCGAAAATGGGGGGTTTGCTGGTGTCAGAACCAAATACAAACCTTGAAATTACAGTGTCCCGACGCTAACAATAATGGGGCCTTTGCGATACGTCTCGTCATGATCTGTCGACTGAATCAGGAGCGAATAACTTTATGCCTCTCATACCTTTCCGCTAGACAATAAAAAAAGCAGCGCGGTTTCTTTTTGCGTGTTAATTACTTACCGTAACTGCGTGACAAAATAACTGCGAAGAACGATTTATTCGCGCTGAGAAATTCAAAGAAACGCCACGCAAGGAGCCTCCCGAAGGTGAGTTGACTATGAAGCACAGCCAAAGCAGGCTGCGGTTTGAAACGAATTGTGTCTGCCCACCTGCCTTGCCCAGACGGCTCGTATCCACGACTGTATTTTTATTTTATTTTGTACTTCTTTTTGGCGCATGACTCGTGCTAGTTATTGATTTGTTCACAGCTGGCGGTGCGCTGCTGCTGGCGGTGGACTGAAGCACGCCAAGAGCTCGTGAAACGATCGCCGTAGTCTGGCTTCGCCGTCAGCTGCTGAAACCCAGTGGACAGTTGCCCGCCTATACTCCGGCCTTGAATGGAAGGTTTTGCAAGAAAAAAAGGTAGAAAGACTAGACAGTTTTTCCTGGGAAACAACGAGCACTTTTGTTTGCCTTATTTTCTCCAGTTTCCTCGCTGCGCGCAGGAATGGCTGCCAACTTTCACGCCCCGCGCGCGCCAATCGATGTTAGCCGAGGAAAAACGGTTGCTGAAGGATAAACAGATTAAACTGGTCCAAGCAGAAACAGTAGACGGCGAATATTTGTCTCCGTTTACTTCTACGAACTGACTCTGAAGTCGTGCGCGTTGTTGGCGCAGGCATTACACCTCCATGATCCCACTGAAATCTGCCAGTCTGTCTTATATATCAAAGAAAATCTTTGTTTTGGGCGTGGTCTTGTCGTGATGCGCGGAGTGTGGTCGAAAAACCAACACAGACTTTAACTTCATGAGGACCGCAACCTGGTATACATGCAGCCAAGGCTGCACAGCCCGGGCGTACTAATTACCAAGCGAATATAGCATTTATATGAATTCATGAACACAGAAATTTTGTCACCTCAGTGGACCCCGGTGAAATATATAACCAGCAAGGTTAAAGCAACTATTTCTTAGAAGTTATAAATAAATGAATTTATATATGAACGAACTCATGCTCGTTTTAGATCATCAATGTAAAAAGCGGTACATAAAATGGCAAATAACGTACATAAGAAGGTGAAAACGAGCTTCTACTTCCACGCTAACGACATCACTCCTTCGACTACACACGGATCATACGTACACATACAAGACACCGCACAACAAGGACACATGATTACAGAAGAATACCTCGGAGGCAGAAACGTTGCATGCTCCTCCCATAAATACATAAATAGGAGCTTTACACACAGAAACCTTCAAAATTAACTCCACCTTGAATTACCATCACCACCTAACGCACCGAAACGCTGGCTTCATTTAATTCGGACCTTGGAACTCCGTTTCAACTCTAGCGGGCCCAGCACCATCGCCCTACCAGACATGAAAAACCATGCCATCGAAATTCACAACGCCTCCCTGTTGTATTTAAAACCGTGCAGCCATGAACGAAGACATTTTAGTCTGCCTTTATTGTCTTTCACAATTTCGCGCGTAGCACTTACAATCCCCTTCCTCCACTTTACCCCAACTGAACCAGTGACGGAATGATCCTCACAGCGCACAAAACATCCCAAAGGGTACGATGCAACTCTAACACCCTTTTACTCCAATGAGGAGTCCACAACACTACTAATGAAATACTTGTAGCCTAGCGGACATCCCGAACATTTAACAGCGCTAACACGGCAGGCACAAAGAAAGAAAGACGAGCACTGCCGCTGACTATCAACTGAATCTATTAAAACAAAACAATTTTACACACATACATGTGGTCGTCCACAATGACTGCACACATTGATAAAAACAGCTGCGAGATATTTGGTGGGCCTTTTCCACTCACAACTCTGACTTGAGCAAAGCAACTTCCTTATCTGACAGGAATAAGGATGGGTGCCTTATGCAGTCCTATTTGAATGTTTTAATGTGGAAAGCTTCCCCTACTTCTCTTGCTTTTTGATTTGTGTGTTCGTACAGCATCTTCGTGTAATGGAAGGACGGGGTGCGCTTGCATTTTTTTCATGAAATGGCAAGTGGCTGCACTGCTTGCTAGTGGCTACAGTGCTGCAAGCGACTACAGCGTAGTCTAGTATTCACCACCTCCCCGAATTCCCCCCGTACACGCGATCCGATTCAAACGTACCTGATTCAGAGGTATCTAATTCAAAAGTATTTCATTCAAAGGTACCTGATACCCGAACTCTTTCTATTTTCACTCAACAATGGGGAGGTATGTTTCATATCTCATTTATTTGCGCAGATTTCATTTTGGTTTTTACTTCTGTACAAGCGCCAAACAGTGGGACACATTCGGCTCAGTTTACTTTCAGCGGAAAAGACAACATTTACACCATACTTTCTGCCTATCTTCTTCCTACGTGACCGCCCACGAGCGTAAGCTATTACTGGTCTCCTCGATTCGGCTACACTTTCTGCACTAGTTCACGAAAGTGCCGTGCAAGTGCAGCGCCAGTTCTTTCGCAGGCTACACCTTGCACGAGACGAGAACTCGCACAGGGGCTAGTGCAGAAGTGTAGAAGAACTGGTGCGGCACGGCGTCAAATCGAGGGCCGAAGTGCAGGTGGCGCAAGCTGCACTGGTAAATTGAGTGCGCGAGTGCTGCACCGCCTGAACTGGTGCAGAAAGTGTAGCCAAATCGAGGAGACCATACAATAATTCTCATCTTCATGTTGCTAACCTGCTCAGATTCCAGAGGTTATTGAAAAGCTTTGAAAGCTTTCTCGCAGGCAGCGAGCGCTAACATGGGCGGCAGACCTCTTTGTAATAGTCTGGTCGCCTGTCCTTCAAGGCTCTGACGCATCATGTGACAGCATGATTTTAAAGTGTGGAATTAACGATGGAGAGGGCTACGCTGTTATTTACCAGCTTTGAATGCTACGATATAAAATTGAAAAGAGGTTTCTCTGTCCGGGATGCATATTTGTGGTCAGGGGACAAAAAAATTGGTTGATTCCTCCGTCATAGGAATCAGTAAAACGCGAAAGTGAAATGTGAGCGAAATCTGCAGCTGAGCATGATTGGCGGGTCGGCGGCTGTCTTGTGGGTGTGCTTGGCTAGCGACGTACTGCCGGCAGGTTGCTTCGGCAAGGTGTACTGGCGTCATTTCCATGACGGATATGACGTCCCTGAAATGTTGGGGTATCGCGGCATAAAACATTTTCGTGTTAAAATATAAAACCTGAAAACTAGCAACCCTCAGTATAACGTACTCCTAAGTAATAAAGGTTGCTTCCCCGCAAGAAGGCCCTGTGTGCAGGAGTGCACCCTTGACAGGCCGCTTGATTCGTTGTACTGGCGTCACTTCCGTGACCGAAATGACGACAGCGAAATCTTGGTGTATCCGGGAATAAAACACTTTCGTGTTATAAGATAAAGGTAAATTTATTCGATTTCAGCGCCTGTGTTCCCCCTTCTTTCCTTGCCCCTTTCGTGTTAGTGCTACTCTAAGTATGCAACCATACCAACTAGCTTGACATTATTCACTCCTACAGGACATCCTAACTTATCCGCAGCCCTAAAAGCCTGACCGACAGTGCCATACAACACCATCACCATCACGCGGCGATGGTGGTGTTGTATGTTGTCGTCATCATCAACATCAACAACAGCTCGCTAGGTTCATTGCAGGATGAAGACCTCTCCCATCGACCTCCAACCGCTCCTACCTCAAGCAGCTGCAGTCCATTTTTAGGGGCGAAGCCGCTTAGAGGCTCGACCTGTCAGAGTCTCCTGTTGTCATCGTCTCATGCAGTCATGGTACTAAAACCCTGGGACACTCGTTTTCCAGCACCTCGCGCTAGAACGTTTCATCTCAGTTGTCAAAAGCGTGTAATAAACGAACACACCAGGACACTCGTTTTTCAACGCCTCCCGCTAGAACGCTTCGTGCTTCAAAGACACGCGACGTTTACAGCAAAGCTGTATACCACTACCTCCCAACGGTTTGATCTCTGTGGTAAACGCCAAGGCGCCAACAATACACTCATAGACTGCATGCTTCGTCCCTCCCCAGGTTTCGCGTTAGTGGAGATGGCCCGAGATTTTTTGCCTGCGAAATTTCTTGTTTCGTCTCCCCATCGAGTAATCGGCCTTCCTTGTAGACCCGTCCTTCGGCATCTACTCTGTCTGCCTGGTGGTCCACCTATTTTGATTACGACTAACTACGTGCCCATCCCAAGTACATTTCTTGTTTTTTTATTTTAACTATGATATATTCTACGTTACCTTGTTCTTTGATCCAAGAAGCTCATTCCCTGTTCCTCAACGTTACTCCTTCCATTATTCTTCCCATGGCTGCTGAAGAAAGCTATGTTTGGCTTCCAGTTGTTTAGTAAGCCGCCAAGTTTCCGCTCCATATATCATCACAGGAAGGACGCATCGCTTGTATATTCTACTTCTTAGGGATACAGGTAGCTTGATTTTATTATTTGGGAGTGTTCGCTGAGCACACCCCAACCCATACCAATTGGGCGCCGGATTTCTTTCTCGTGGTTGGAATCAGCACAGACGTCCTGACAGAGGTAGTTTTAATCATCTATTTGCTCTAGCGTTTCGTTACGTATGCTGAACAGGGCGCTTTCCGCGTGTTTATTCATGATTACTTTAGATTTATTCATACTTATCTTTGGCTCTATGGCCCTGCTTACTGAGTTTAGTTCTTCAAGCATTTTTTTTTTCAGACGTTCTGCCGACTCGCTTAGCAGGGCTGTGTCGTCTGCAAACCTTAAAAGGCTCTCATACTCTTCGTTTACCCGTAATCTCATGTTTTCCTAGTCAAGCTTCCTGAATACTTCCTCCAGAAGAGCTGTGAACAGTTTTGGCGACATGGTATCACACTGTCGCACGCCCGTATGGATCGGGAATTTGTCGCTTAGCTTGTCAAGGGTTTTCCTTACCGTAAATTGTATATACATGTCGTCTGAGAAGCTTCTGTAAGTTTTATCTATCACCTGGTTTTTCAATGCTTCGAGCACTGCTGAAGTGCTCACTAAATCGAGCGCTGAGCTAGGCATAAATCACCGGCTTCCCAATACCAGTGCAGGTGCTACTGCTTCACCCGACACTAGGGACCACATACACATTCCTTCGTTCCCCCACCCATCCACCCAATACACAATAACGAGCGCCGACTGGTAGCAAAGGTGCAGAAACAAAGCTACCCCCCAGGATTGCATGCGTCATAGCAGTGACGGTCGTAAATTCCCATTTTCACCCTGCTTCAAAAACCCCCTTCTCGGGGTCGAGATTTTCATAACATCGAAAATTGCACACACACCTTCCCCACCACGGCCCCCACACACTATAGTGACTCCGAAACGGCCATATCTAACTGCAGCTCCGGTATCATATACCCACTTGCCATCATGCCCCTCCTGAAGGCAGGACATCACTTCAACAAAAACATCATCAAATGGGTCCCTCACCAAGCACCAACAGCAATTTTGCAGCAATGAGCAGGCCCAAGCTGCAGTCACTTGGGGGCTCAACGTGGACTCGTTCTTACTCGCCCGAGGATGAATGCCCAGTATGTCCAGCAGACATGGCCTCCTCACCTATGGCGGCATTCCTGTCCATCCTAAATAGACCAGACAAGCTCCCCCATGTGCGATTAGGCCGCGTCATACCACAGGATACAGACTCAATACTTTCTCACTTGGACGTTAGCACCATATACACCCAAATCTAGCGGCAATCTTCTCCATGCTGCAGAATTCTATCTGCATCGTTCAACGTATCCTATGGGCGTTCCAATCTATCCCCACCAAGCGCCAGCGCCTACATCTCATGATCCCCCAGCACCAGCTCGCCCTCGTCATGGGAGGCCGCCCTAAATGGCCCCGACCCCTACATACAAGAGCTGTGTCTCCTGGTTCTTGTGGCCAATCAATGGTTCATATTAGTCTTTATTTTTATTGATACAGCTCCTATATGTATATACGTATATATATTTGCTATGTTGCTGTCATTTCATTATGAATCTGCCTCACTTCTACGCCTGTACCATCGATCATCACCTGCTGTGGGGTTTTTATACTTGCTCCCCCCTTATGTAATACCCCGCTAGGGGCCCTTAACGGTATAATAATCGATGATGATGATTATGATGATGATGGTGGTGGTGATGGTAGCGTAGAAAACTGTGTACTCCTGTAAGAGTACACCACGTTGCCCCGCGTGTGATACGCTCCGCCCGTAAACACTAAGGCAGGAGCCCTTTCGCAGTTGGTAGTTTCCCAAATAAAGTTTCCCTTTAATAATTCCTCTCTCCCTCTCTTTCTCTCCAGTCTTCATGTCCTATAAATAGTGTAGTACTAGTACGTGTAAATATAGGTTTTTAATCGGGATCAATTTTAAGTCATGTAGTACGTCTAAAGTAGGGAAATTGGGGGCAGGGTAAGGTCCATCACGCAATGCCTTGCTTTGCAGTATTTGAAGTACTTCAGCTGGGTAATGCAGTAGACGTTTGTAGCTGGGGAAGTTGATACATGTCAAAGCGAAGCAGCGCTATGGTACGACAGCGTAAGAAGTAAGAAGCGTCCGTGTCTGCTACCGGACTCTGCCCCGTATTAGCATTGTTCACACAGTCGTCCCACAAACCGGCAGAGCAAAAGTAAGGTAACTAGGAAATGTTGGGTAATTAATGAGAAATTAACGGTCCACCTCGTTTCACCTACACGGACACTACCCCAGGTGAAGTCATAGAAGCATTCCACATATCAGGAGCGGTCAAAATAAACTAGCTCTCTGTTTTGGGGTTTAACATGCAAAGAATTTGCCTATCTGAGCCGCACGTGTTTTGCCCATGGCTGCAGTGATGTTCCATACTGAGGTGAAAAATTCCCATTTGTGGGATCACGTGTTCCCTATTTTCAGCCTTTTCTTCCTCGGGATTGTCAAGAATTCCCTGCACGATTTCCTTCGTTTTTTTTCGGCAGCTGATAGGTCTTTAGGTGGTTTCCGGTTCGGTTTTGGGCATTATCCAACGAAATCTGTCTACTTTACGTAGCCTAGGGCGTAGACGGGTTTTGAGCATAAGTGTTTCAGCGTGAACGATATTCTACTACATCTTCCGCGAAGGAGCATTTTACTATACATTTGAAGTTTGGTACCAACCAACATGGTCACTTTGCATGCTAAAGTTCCAAGTTGAAACTGCCAGTATGAAAAAGAACATGATTTGTTGCGAAATTGAGGTAACTGTAGCTAACCGCCGAGACCGGTGGCACCATCTCTTGTTGACAGCACGCGGACTAAGGCGCACCAGAAATACTTTTTTTTTGTATATTGCGCATTAATACAAGCGAACGGGCTTCAGCCCTTCTACCGGTGCCGCTTCACGCATTACTAGCTCGTTGTAATGGGGTATTCTTTCCTCTATGCTCCCTCCAGTTTCATGAACTAAACTGGAAGCAGTCTGGGGTGCTTGTGGCTTGCGGGAACACGACTGCGGATATTTGAACATGAAACCGACGAAGTGTTAAGGTATATTCTTTTAAAAGGAAAAAAAGTAATAAATGATGTGAGGTCCGCTTCCCAGACACTGTTTTACCTTTGTCTGCACGACTCCTAATATTCCCACCATCAGTTAAAGATTCCCTTTTTCAGGAGGGTTGCAAGCTGCTCTAGTTGGAAAGACATTCTTGGAAGACATTCAGTCTTCGTCTGAGTTAGCACTGGTTTTATCCAAGAATCCCTTTTTCACTCTCGGGTAAATTTGCAGCCCGCAATTCCCCAAAAAAGGGGAAATTCACCGCACGGAACATCCCTGTGTGCCTGATAGACCATTGTTCACGGTTGAGATATATTTGATTAAGTGATTACATCTGTTATGATTTCGGTTCCAGTTTTGGTTAGACAACTGTTTTGTGTTTCTGTGTGGCTGAAAGTTCCCTTTTTACTGCAGCGCCTGTAAACAATATAGAAACCTGTGTTTCGCTTCGCTATTTACAGTACAGTTTACTGTTTTTACCTGTACTGTAAATTCTAGCTTCCATCTGCTACGCAGTTATTATGCTTAATATCAACGAACTCGCTTATCTTCCTAGATTGCTCAACCTAAGCACTGCTGTATGACACAAAGACTGCGGCAATATATCGTACAGAGTTCGAAGTTTCTAAGACCCACATTCTCACAGGAGTTGAAGAGAAAGGAAATTTCAAGGTTTTTTTACCTTATTTGCCCTCGAGTTATTTGTGGTCTTGTATTCAAGTGTACGGGCGCTGTGGTACACTATATGCACAAGCGATAAAAATAACAGGGCGTGTATATCTGCAGTGTTTTCGGAAAAGCGAACTCGACACGCATATAAGTGGTGCACGATAAGCTTTAACAAGAGCAAACGTAGCTCAAGGTATTTTCAACCATTTACGTTGTTAAGCACCCAGGCCATGGCAGGCCGCAGTCATACCGCACATCACGGTTGCCGAGAACCGGCCTTCGGTAGCCATGGTTTGTCGTTTCTACTGTACATGCGGGTAGGGCTCTGCAGACCTGGATAACACCAACAACGGACGGTTCCTAAAACGAGTGTCTGAACGCCCGTATTTACGTACAGGGGCTTTCGTAAGTTGTCACCTTACAATCCCATGTTTGTAAGCGAATTCTCCCGCAGATTGCACCCTTGCCTGCTAGTATGGGCTTTTTGGAAAGGTTTTCCACATGAGAGAACTCCCTCCAAGCTTGTACTAGGCGCTCTAGTGCCACTTTTATGAAAGTGTTAATTTTGACTTTCCGTGACCGTGATCTGTTTAATTGTGAGGGTGCCTGCATCTTTCCCGAATTTCAAATACAGGTAGTTAACCAAGGAATATTTATAGCCCGTCTACAACGCGCGTTCCGAAGTTTAGGCTAGGAAAAACAGGGGTGCAGGGGTACAAATAAATATATGATACCTGAGCGGCCTAAGGTCTGTGGACGATGTCGACTCGGTCAATCAAACCAGGCAGGAATTACAGACATGCGTTGAAAATTGTACAACTAAACTTAGGTTGCAGGGTTAAAAATAAACACAAAGATCAAAAGCTATCTTTAATAAGCAAAAGAAGTAGTCCGTCTTCATGGCAGGCAACGACACGGGTTGCCGTGGAAACAAAACGGCCGGTGGTGGTGCTGCTGATAACGATGATGACGACGAAGTGGATGATGATGATGATGCCAATAATAATAATAATAAGAAGAAGAATAAGAAGAAGAAGAGGAGGAAGAAAAAGACGAAGAAGAAGAATATAACAATAATAATAAAATCCCGCACCCCTCCTTTTAACTTTTAACGACAACGATGGCTGAACGCGACGCTTTCTCGTGAGGGATTCCTTGGTTGTCGTTAAAGTTTGGGCTTTGACTCGCACAGCTTTGACTTTGATTCGCACCCAGTTTACTTTCAATCGCAGCGGCTTTGACTCTGACTCTTCGCTATTTGATTTGCCATAGAAAAAGCTTCGTGTGCAACCATGGCCATCGTTATACAAAGAGGTGCATGATTTTTCTTTTTAGTTTTGCACGTCCTTGCTCCCACGTCTAAACCAAACTGCTTCGACCGTTATTGAAATGCGAAGGACCCAGGTTCGATTCCCACCGCGGGAAGCGTTTTTTTTCTTTCGCTTCACCTACTATCATCATCACCTTCAGAGAAGGAGAGAAGATTGGCTGTCTTGCTTTGCGTTTTGGACGTGACATTCGGCATCAGCGAGACTTAGAAAGCATCGCTTTAATAACAGTAATAAGGATGGGGATCATGATGCTGCTGCTGCTGATGATGATGATGATCTTGGGATGTGAAGCGTAAAAGCCGTATGCGAAAAGCAGCAATAGAGCACTGGGAGAATCAACACACAGTCAATTTTGGGCTTGCTCAATTCCATAGCACCGCGGCTCTAAATAATGCCGTTGACGTGGTTGCGCCCGTACTATATGTTCGAAAGGGGCGTGTTATGGAAGCGTGCAGTAGTAAAACTACGAATGATAAAATCGTTAAATGCCAGAGATAAGGGATATTGCAAAAGCCACCAGACGCCTTGGGCGCAATACAGCTGTGTGTGGTTCCCTTCTTTGCTCGGAGCCAAAAAAGCTCAATTATACGCAAACTGGATTACGGGCCAGTGCCGGGTGATTGAACGCAACGTTAAGCTACGCGGTCGGCAATGCAAATCTTGCGAGAAATATTTGCCTTTCGACGCAGGGGACTCTGCCACACCCGCCGGAGGGGCTGTGTTTCTTCATACATGAAAGCATCTGCGTGACTCCTGAAGGCTGTAGCATTCCATAAATGTGCTTATGCAACAACAGCGCGTTCCCCCGGGATTCTTGTGGCAGTGTATATATGATGCAATAAGGTTGAAGGAAAATGCAATAAAGTTGAAGGATGACTGTTGAAACATTCCCACTGCCCATGCGTGTATTGCTTCATATACATTCATAGCCAATAATTACGGTGTTTTCCCCGTAGTATTTCTTTTTGCCTAATTTGTGAAAACAGGAATTTATATTTAGAAATACAAACGCGGAATGAACCCGCGAGGGGGCGGATTACGGTTTTTACGATTCTGGACGTTGTGGGAACTCTATTCGGTTCTATAGCGGCATCTGTTTCGCCCCAAAGGTTAGGATTGCAAAAGCGCTCAAAGGTACCAATAACTGACGCAATATTTTCTTGCGTGCCGAGTAACCTTTGAATAGTAAGCCAACTTCAAAGTGCATTCTATTCTCAAATGTCATTGCGCTAAGAAAACGGTTCGCTTGCTGTCTTGAATGCGCCTACCAGGCGCATTTCTAAGCATCTCGCAAGAAGTTGGTTGAAGCGTTACTTCACACGAGGACCCAAGTTTTCTCACCTCTAAGCATATTAGGACCGAGAATAGTGCGCAAAGGTTAACAAAACGCTCAACTAGCGAAGGCGGCAAGTTCGAGCACAGACCTCAAGCACTTATGGAAATAACAGGAGGACGGCAGCAATAAGGAAATCTAAATGGATGGAAATGAACAGTTCTTTGTTTTCCTCCAGTAGCAGCAACCAGCAAAACACGGTTAGACTCCACAACTTTACAAAGTCTATAGTTCGCGCCGTAGTAGAGTATAGCTCCTTCGTAGTTGAAGCTGTAAACATAACCTTACTCCGTATATAATGCAACAAAAGCTTTAAGAGAAGAAGGAGAATTCCAGGAAAACATTAGCGTCAGCCACTTTGTTCTTGTTCAGCAATATTCTTCCATCCCCTGGATGCCCTAAAATAAACCTTTGCTCAGTGCAGCTCCGATTTGCAGGCACTCAAGAACGCTTCAAACCTGCAGCTCCAAGAATAACACTAAACAAGGTTCATAGGAAGCGTAGAACTAGAACAGTGCCAGCTTCTTTTAACAGGTATTGAGATCTATTTATGCGAAGCAAGACAACTCATTCGTTTGCGAGTGAGGCCAAATATCCCAATGGCACGCAATACACACACTGGCTCCAATGAACCCCCCCAGGAGAAATTGAGATTTCGATACCCCGCTAACCACGCGACGTCAAGCCACATGGCCATGCCCACATGTGAGATAACGTAGAACAGCCCTTCTCTGGAGCGTTATTAAGTACCCAGTCTCGAGCAGCCGCAGGAGATAGAAGACTATTGGGAAGCGTGTTTCCAAATGCTTCGCTGTACAGAGTACCCACGTGACAAGTGTGATGTCACTGCGCGCGCTATTCTTTTGAGTGCCTGCTACAACGAGCCCGCCATTCGGGCTTTGTAGCCTCGGTGTAGACTACTGAGTGCTGGCGCTGACGGCTTGGATTACAGCCCCAGCAGGTCTATATCTTACTTTTTTAATGCCTACTTTTTTTCTAAAAATATATTTTTTTCTAAACTTATCTCTACTCGTTGTTTTTTTGTTAATAATGTTGATTTGGTATGTTTTAGGTCGCTTTAGGTTTGGGGCGCAGCCAATGACCACGTTGAATCACCGTTCGCGATCGCGCGAACAGGTATGTCACGTGGGTTCTCTGTCCAGCCAAGCGTTTGGAAATACACTACCAGGAATTTTCTTTAGGATTTCTTACGCTGCATTTGTGTTTGTTCTCTTGCTTTAGCTGTGTCCTTAAAAAATTTCCCTTGCGTTAGACGTGCTTTTTGCTCATATCCTTGGCAAGAAAGTTGAAGTTCACGTCCAGACAGTTTAAATACCAGTTCAAAAACAGAGGGACCATTGCTAGGGTATACAATGCAAAGCATGAAGAGGAGAAGGATGCAGAGTAAACTTTATATACGACAGCCTTGGGTGCTGATGTCTAGGCACCCGCCTTGTTGGGAGCTTCCTCTACTCCGGAAAACCCTGGCCTGAGCTGGCCACCCAGGCCCTCTCCTCTAGGCTACGCTGGGAGAAGAGCTGGGAGCTGGTCAGCCATGCCACCCCCTCCCTTATGTATGTTGGGAATTAGGAGTAAGGGACGGCGTTTGTTGACACCCTTAAACCAGATTGTATAGGGTGCAGGCTGGGGGCAGTATTTGCAAGATGCGGGGTAGAGAATGGGGTACATTGCATGGCGTAGGATCTTGTGGGGGTAAGAGTTCGTATGTAGTCGTCGGAATATTGCAGCTTCGGCTCTGCGTAGGTCTGGGTAGAGTGCTGTTCATTGTCGGCGCCCGTGCCGGTGGGGATTTCTTCATGCAAATGTTGGACTTCTGGTAAGATGGATGTGCATAGCCAACTGATGCCGCTTTCACCAAAAAAACACAGAAAACGGCATCAGTTGGCTATGAACCCTCACAACAAATGGAGTCATTTAACAGCGAATGCACACCACTAACCGCCTTTCTAATTGCAGGCTCCTCCCTTTGTCGATGTTTGTATAAGAACGGGGTATCTTAGAGTAAAAGCATCGGAAATGCTAGGGGACTGTATTGATGGCGCGATTGAAGCAGGCTGTCCAGGGGCTAAAAGCTTGCGCATCCGCACATCCTTTTTGTTCTGCTGCTGTTGTATTGCTTATTGCTTTTTGACGTTGTCCTGTGGCAGCACAGAATCCCAGCTGCAGCGCGTACCCGAGATCGCTTCGTCTGCATGTTAAAACTGACCGTGCGTCTCGTTAGCGTGGTCGTTCTAAATGACTAAGGGAAAGGCGTCGTTGCTATGGCGGTGATATACACTCTTTTTATTCTTTCTTTCTCCCGCACGCCACGCCGATGCACCGTATGCAGTCCCCGCTCTTCAAATACGAGTGCACGTTTTGTTGCCGGATGCCCAAACGCCCTGTACCGGAAAGTGTGGGTGTGTGTGCGTCCTGGATCTACCACAGGTCCTGGCACAGACAGCGAATCAGTGGGAGGTTGTGATGACGGGCGAGGTTCTGAAAAACCAGCGCAGCCTTGTCACTCGGGCCGTGCGAGTTCCAGCTTGCCATCTCACCAAGGGCAAGGGTTGCCACCCAGCCTAAATGATTGACAACCATCTCCTGCTTCCTGACAAATAGACGTTTATTCCTTTTCCTCCTCACAGTTGCATTAACGCTCCAACGGCCGTCTGCTGTGCATGCGCTAATGGGACTACGGGTAGCTCGTGTCGTGTCGTGCGCAGGGCCGTGTCGTCACCTAACCCCTCCCGCCAATCGCACACTCTTCTCATGAGACCATATCAATCAATCAATCAATCAATCAATCAATCAATCAATCAATCAATCAATCAATCAATCAATCAATCAATCAGTCACTCAACCATCTAAGAGCTTTATTCAGACAAGGACACGGTGGCCTGTGTGGGAAATGAGTAGAGGGGGAGGGAGTGAGTTACATGCGACGGTCAATGCCTGTGGAGCGAGCAAGCTCCCACATAGAGAGCAGCCTCCGCCGTGTATCGACGACCTGCACCGGTTTCGCCCAGTCTGAAAGTCCCCGAACATGTGGAGGAAGGTACTGGAGCCGTTGCATCTGAAGACCCGGGCAATCTCACAGCATATGATCCACCGTGGGCTTGGCCCATGTGACACAGAAGGTGCAGCTAACGCCTGTTGCAGGCGGTGGGTCCTGTTCAGCAGGCTGAATGCGCTTCAGCACGTAGGCCCGCCACTTTGCCAGCACATCTTCCGTAACCGTGGCTCCCACCCACACATCGTGCGGGAGCACTTCAGCGTCATGCAGCAGTCCTGCCGGCGATTGAGCAGGATCGTGTGGTGCAAGAATCCATAGTACTTTTTTGGATGCTTCCTTGTCTACGGCTTTGGTCTTTACAGGGTCGGGATTACAACTTGCGAAGGGGACGGGGTATCCGAGGTTGTAGCGGAGTTCTACAGGCTCACTCGCCCCCGCAAAAGCAGTCTTGTTACCAATCACCCCTTCATGGCCTGGTACCCAGTCCACCCGCACATCTATATTTCTAGCGTCCTTCAAGCGACGACAGATGGCCTTGATTTTGGCACAAATAGTTCCCACATATTGGCCCGGACCAAGTCGAGTCAAGGTCTCGCGGCTGTCCGTGAATATTGTAAACCGTCTAGACTAATTGTAAAATATATCAAGAAAAGCAAGGCTAAGCAAACACGTATTTATTTATTTATTTATTTATTTATTTATTTATGTACCCTCAGGGCCGGAAGGCATTACAGAGGGGAGTGGTTACAATCTACAATACAAACGCAAATAAAGCAATCAGTTTGTTATATAAAGATACATTCAGTTCAAGTAAATAAACAATTCAGGTAATTAACAAAAGCAGTCAGATATAATACAAACGCAAATAAAGCAATCAGTTTGTTATGTAAATAATTATTCACCTGCTTATACAATGTTAGGAAGGGCACCGTGAAAAAAATGGTTATCAGTAATCGGTACAACTTCTGCAGGAAGGTGGTTACAGTCTTGTGATGTACGGGGTATAAATGATTGCGCGAACGTTTTCGTAAGACGTGAATTGAGACCTACTTTGTGAGCGTGATCAATGCGATGGGAAAGGTATGACGAAGAGGGAATTAATTTATGGCGTAACTCATTATGATGGTATAGTTTGTGAAATAAGCGAAGGCGAGAAATTTTACGACGAGTCTGTAGTAACGGCAGGTCAAGACTGGACTTCATTGTAGTTATGCTGGCTGTACGGTTATAATTGAAAAGAATGAAGCGTGCAGAGTTATTCTGGACCATTTCAAGACGGTAGGTTAGTTTATCGTTACTGGGGTCCCATACTGATGAGGCATATTCTAATTTAAAGCACACTAATGTTTTATAAAGTTGTAGTTTTAATGAAGATGGTGCGTTATGGAAGTTCCTACGCAAGTAGCCTAGCATTCTGTTAGCGTTATTAGCAACATATTCCACGTGAGCATCCCACGCTAGGTTGAAAGTAATATGGACACCTAAGTATTTGTAAGAGTCAACGGGTTGCTAGCAAACGTTATTGGGGTAGTAGGATCATCGATCCTAGAAACATGCATGACTTTACATTTATTTGTACTCGGTTCCATTAGCCAGGTATTACACCAGTTATTAATAGCAGAGAGATCAGATTGAAGTATTCGACTATCATTTTCGCTGGTTATTTCCCGAAATATAACACAGTCATCTGCCAAAAGGTGTAAATTAGAAGTCACGGCATTATGAAGGTCGTTAATATAGATAAGAAATAAAAGCGGACCAAGGACAGATCCTTGGAGTACACCAGAATCAACATTACTTAGTTGGGAGTTATGGCCGTTAGCTGAAACAAATTGGGTACGATTAGTCAGAAAATACTCAATCCATCAAAGGAATTTGCTATCTATGTTTAGTTTTTCTAGTTTATGGAGTAGTAGTTTATGTGATACCTTGTCAAATGCTTTTGAAAGATCCAGAAAAATACAGTCGGCGTGTGATGAGTGATCTAGGATTTGATGCAGCTTATGACTTAGCAGTGCAAGTTGAGTTTCACTTGAGTATGATTTGCGAAATCCATAATTGTGCCGATTTGAAAAATGAGTTTGATTCTAGGAATTTTACCAAGTTGGAGTAAATGGCGTGTTCTAAAAGCTTGCGACAAGAACTTGTAAGAGAAATAGGACGGTAGTTAGCTGGATTAGATTTGTTCCCCGATTTGTAAACTGGAACCACCTTTCCGATTTTCCAAGATGTGGTAAGACTGGACGTATCTAATGATTGTTGAAAAATTTTTGTTAGTAGGATGCCACTGTAGGTGGACGTGTTTTTTAGAAATCCTGTGGTGATGTTGTCATAACCAGGGGAGGAATGATTACAAAGACCACTCATTAATTTATATATACCAGCTATGTCGAAAAATATTTGAGGCATGATGGTGTAGTCATAGTGATTTGTCACAGGAAGGTAGTTGTGTTTTGCATCCGAAAAAATGTTAACAAATACCTCTTGCAAGACAGTAGCACTTTGATCTTCGGGGATCGGGTAATTTTGACGGGTCAACCAAGCTAGTTTTGTCAGAATATGACGGATTAATAGTTCGCCAGAACTGTCTAGGGAGGTTTTTTAGCATGGCTGGTAGTGTATTGGTTAAACAGTACAATTTGGCATTTTTAATAGCTGAAACATAAGCATTTGAAGCAATATTATAGGTGGACCAGCGCGTGTTTGTTGGATTTCGTTTGGCCTGGCAATAAAGACGCTTTTTTTTTGTTAGCTAGGCGTTTGATATGAATATTGTACCAAGGTGCATGCGTGTTAGTTGTGATTGTACGTTGTGAATGTGCTTATCGGTTAGTTAATGAACTTTACGCGCAAAAATGTCCTAGTTTTCTTCGACCGAACGATCATCTAAATTTTGAAAAGAAACTTCCATATTCAATCTGGGTAGACGCATTTTCCTAAATTTTTCTCGCAATGTCACGACTTCCTCGAGATTTTATAGACTCTTCACCTGGTTTTCCGACAAGCTGCTTTGGTATATTCACAATTAGAAACGGCAATAGGGGAAAGAGAGAAGGTGGGTGTCCGGGATGAGGTAAATTGGAGACGGAGAGCATGAGGGGTGGGAAGGAAGAGAGGGGAAGCGTTATGTAGCACGGTCTGGCGAAATTAGATCGTCTTGCTACATTATTTGCAGCAAGGGAAGCAGATGCACGGGAAATTTCTTTCAGGCTCTACCTCCTCTCTCTTCCCTTCTCTCTCCCTGTATCCCAACGTCTCACCTCTGCTATTCTTATCCTGCTACATTTTTTTCCCTCCTCTCCTCTCATCTCAGCATCATCACCTTCACTCATTCACTTTCCACTCGCAGTCGTCACACTACAATACCCACCCCATTTTGTTCCCTTCGCGTAGGCTTCCCATTACACTTTTTCGCATCCCTGGCTCTCTTTCGCGTATCCACCTCATTTCGCTAAAGTTTTTTCATTCTTTTTTCCTTCCTTTCTTCCCTGCTGTTGCACTATCGCACTCTTTCTTGTCCCCTTCCCTTTCCTTCTACAGTCCCATTACGCCCTTTGTCTACATTATCTAATCCAATCAGTGTCCCTAATTCCCTTTCTCCCGTTTCCCGTCATCCTGCCCCTCATTACCCATACTCAGGTCCCGTCTTCCTTTCTCCACTTTGCAATTCTCTTTGAAGTCCTCCCCTCCTGCTGCCATTCCGTCTATACTCTTTTTATATTCCTCTCTCCCTGTCTGTTTAACCTTGATACATTCCCCTCATTCTCTATATTTCTTATTATTTCTGCATCTTCTCCACCTACGCTGATGTCCCCCTCATAAATCACAAATGCCTGAATTCTGAGTAGGTCAGCAGCCCAGTTCTCAGCAGGCTCACCAGGTTAGAAGGTGTGTCATTTGAGTGGCAGACAGACAGGCAGGGCAAAGTTTTATCGTTTAAAGATGCCACGCGGCCAAAACGCACGTTTGTTTTATCGGCAAGATTTCGTGTTTTATATTGCCCTCAGCTCTTGTCCGGTAGCAAACGATGCCGTATTCACTGAAAAGTTATTCTGTTTAGGTTGAAATTTTGATTCTCCCGCCAAATCGTGTGTTTTCATGACGTCAGAAATGACGTCATAAGTTCGCGTATTTAGGCGAACTTCCACACCGTCGCTCGGATCTGCAGTCTTGCTTGCAGTCAGTCTTCCCAAATGGCGCAACCATTCTCATCCACGGACCGTTGTCCGCCATTGCTTTGTTTTTTACTGTATTTGAACCTGGCCTGCTTTTGTTACTGTAGAAAGTAATAATTTCGTGAAACATGGAGTAACCTGGACAAACAGGGTCACGTAGCACGACGTCGCTGACGCCAATGGGCCAGTGGCGTGTAAGACAACTCAAAAGCGGTGGACTGCTGTTCAGCTAATAGAAGCAGAGTGCTCCCAGTACCAACCGCAGGGCGCATCGGTACTTCAATGCTTACGTGTATTTTCCTAACTTTCATTGTTTACCGCGCCATTCTTACTGCTGTAAAATAATTATGCATAACATTCAAGCGCAAATAGCTTGTCCGGCAAGCATACAAGCCGAGCCTAATTTGCGTTTGCGTTTGTTTGTCGGCCTCAGCCAATCGCACAGCTGGGCACATATGACATCCTAGGTATGTTGCGGGAAATGAGCTAGTGGGTCGCATGTCAATTTCCTTTTTTCCAAATTATATGGCTTATTTGAGCGAAGTTTACATTAAAAGTGGTGTCAGTATGATTCGAACGAGGCAATCTTTCGAATGACCAAACTTGTGTTTTGTCTTCAATGCCCCTTTAAGTAGCTGATTCATAACTGCCGCCTTCAAATGAGTTGACCTGAGATGACGGGCGTTCCACGGCATCGCTTACTTTGGAAATATGACGTAACTTACGATAGCATAAATTACATCGCGTGATGTGATACAACTTGAGCTAGCATTATATAAGCAGATTGCCGCAACAGGATATGCCGAAAAATAACTCACCTGTGAGCAGGCGCTTCTCTGGGCGTAGACGGAAACAAAAAGAGCTCGTTTGCGCGAGGTATTGGCGTGCATTATAGAGCACCGAGTAAAGAATTATTCCATCCTCCACTTCCCTCCCTGCGCCTCCCCAACGCTCGATCCTAGACTTCATCCCTCATCTACTAAAGGTTGAGCTCGCATAATCCACCAGCTTTGAAACAACATAACACTTCATATTACTGTTTATCGCAAAGAAGGTTACGATATTTCAGAAAATCATTGGTCGCGCCGGCCGCTTCTCTCTTTTTTAGCATGACTGATTGTAGCGTGCCCTGTCCGGTCATTCTTGGCACTGAGGCGAAGAGAAAACTGAAGCTGGGGGATCTTCCCACTGAACTATTCCGAACAAAATTCTCCAATATTACACGTATACAAAGGAGTGACAGCAATCAAAGCGAGCTGCTTTTCGTTACACTTTATAAGATAGCCGCCACGCTAGCTTAAAAAACAAAAAGGAGGGGAGGCGAACTCAAGATAAAACAGCGATGCAGTAGTAAAACCTAACGCCCAGCGCACTTGACTATACGGAACCAAAACTACTACACGCCTGATCACAACGCCCCGGGCAAATGGACGGCCGATGCAACACCGCCGCCGCTTCGTAACCAAAGAAAAAAAAACAGAGACATTCTCTCTGATACGAATCCTGGGAAATGCGAATGGTGCAGGGACTCTTTGTTTTTTGGTTTAACACTTTGGGAAGCACGGTAATAACGTAGCGGGGAAGTTTTATCACCCAGAAGGAGTGCTCCGTCGTTCCGCTGCAAGAAGCGGTTTCTTCCGACAGGTTCCGCTCGTCCCGCGCCCGCACAATTTGCGGCATCCTTCTCCGCCACCCTCGTATTTCCTGTCTCGCCGCGATACTTTGCTGCGCTGTACAGAGCCACAGGAATAGGCCAGCAAACAGAGAAGAAGAGATGACGAAAAAATAAAGAATAGGCACAAAGAATGCCGGTGCTGGAGTGTGGCAGGGGAACAACAGGAATCATGTGCGGGATGAAAAAACAGAGAAGAAAATGTGAAAACAAAAGCAAAAAAAACAGTTAGCCGTATCTGGGGGAGACGGCGTGCCTGGCATTCTCATTCCGGCCGCTGCGAGTTGAAGCCTGACATCTCCCAAGACTTGGCGGTGGTCCACGCAGGTCGTCGGGAAGTGGCTTCGGTGACGACGCCACGCCGACAGAGGGTTATATACAAGCTGAGTAGAAGAAAAAGAACAAGGGGGAAGAAATAAAAGAATGGGGAAGTAGGCAAGCAAGATGTGTTTGCACCACATGAAGTAAAACGAAAAATAAGGATATCCAAACTCAGTCAGCGGTACGAAAGGATGGGAGGGGTCGCCAAGGAGGCGGTACTGACACCCCTTTTGTTCTTTCCCGTTTCGTGTGACAGCGCCACGAAAAGGCGCGCTTTCTTCTTGCGTTCTGCTTTTTCGTCTTCCTGTTTTCCTTTTTTTCGTTTCTTTCCAGTTTTCTCTTTAACAGCCCCGAACTCCCTGAGCTTTTCCCTATTCTACCCGCGGACACGCTGAAATCCACTCTCCCGTTCAACTCACCCATCCCCCAACCTCCACCTCGAGGCCAAAGGGAAAAATCTTTCATCTTCGCCACCGCTGACGGAGAAGGGCGGTGCGGGGCCGAAAGCAGCGATATGTGCTGTTTCGTCACCGTCGAATTATTAGGAAGGCGCTTTTCTTGTTTTTCCCCACGGTGATATCTTTTTTTTTTTTTTTTTTTTCACGGGGTTGGGCACACACCCATAACGACAACTCCCTGCTTCGCATCAGCGGTCGGCTTCTAAATCACGGACTTAAACCCCTACACTGTCGAGTTTCGTTTCAAAATGTATAAGTCCCCGTTCCGCTTTTTTTTTTCTAATTTGTCGCTCTTTGTCTTCCTTTTCCTCTATTCGCCAACCGGCATCTTCCAAATTCTTGTAGACAACTAGCGAGAATCTGCCGGCGTTGGGAAGGCCAAAAGATGGCGCAGTGAAAGTTGTCAACTCGTTAGGAAAAGGGCCGATCCGTTTTTTTTTTCTCTCTCATCTGGCCGTGATTTTTTCTCATCTGGCCGTGAGAAGAGGCCGTGAGTTTCAGGAAATTGAAATCGATTCACAAGTTCGGCACTTTGTCGGCGTACGGTAGCCGGGATTGAACAAAAAAAGAATGCGGCAGCTTTTAAAAAAAACTCGGTATTTCGTCGTTAACAGCCGAGCGTTGTGCTCTAAACTTCAAATAACGCTGGAGAGAGCAGTCCCAAGATATCCTTTAAGGAAACGAAAAGGTGTGTATGCTGGTATCAAAAAATGTGAGCTGGCTTTATAGCTGCAGTTTTTTTTTTTTTTTGCTTCATGCGAGTGAACGTGCGTTTGCTAATTCCATCTACATGTGATAGGTGTATCGTTCGGCTTGTAACATTTCTTGTAGCTTTTCTATTTTGGTTTTCATTTGGGGTTAGTCCTAAAAGCGTGATTTCGAATTTTGAAGGTTCTACGCATCGAAGCTCCTCTGGTGCTATGAGGCGTGCCGCTCTGAAGGACTCCGGATTAATATAGGCCACCAGGGGATCCTAACCGTGGACCTAAATGTTGAAGCACAGGATCCGGCGCCCTCCACTACGGAGGGCTCCGGAGCCCTCCACTGCGGCGCGCCCCATAGCCTGTGTAGCGTCGGCACGTTAAACCCTACAATCAATCAATCAGTCCATCTTTCGAGCCACTCCAAAGATTGCGGTTGTGCGCCATTTATACTTGATACAAAAATACTCTTCCGGCATGGTGACCAAAAGGCAAGGGAAGTAGTGGAAACATAAAATTCCGAAAATGTCTGGCTCGTGTGTTAGTGTTCCGCCCTAACCGCTTTTACACGCAGCACTGGAGTTTCTTGGTGAGAGCGGTGCATGATAACGCGTGCCTGCGCAGATGCTTTTAGTCGGTTCATTATTCATGGTGTCATTGTTTTCTAACATTCACTGGATTCATAGTTGTATCTATTCATTAAACATTTTAACATTTGTTCAGCGCTTGCCCTGCGGATTCCTCTCGTATCTCTCCGGCTATTTTTGCGCTCTGAGGATGGACTTGAATAGAAACTTAGGCCGCCGCAAATGGCTATAGAAAGAAGAATGCTAGGGGTCACGCTTAGCCATTAGAAAAAAAAAATGCTGAAGCCTGCATTCCCGCGGAAGGCTGTTTTAGATTATCCTTGATCCTGTTTTATAATCACTTTTAGATGATCCTTGACGAACCCAAAGTTTACTTTTAGAATTACCGTGGTGTAATGGGGGACGTCGGCGGCATGGCATTTGAACAATCTGATGTTGAGCAAGGCCAGAGTGAGCTCGTTGTTTTGGTCGACATTTTCGTACGCCCCACTGCAAGCGCGAATTATCGTTTCTAGAGGGTGCTTTGCACGACGAGCCTCTCGAAGCGCGGCCTCTTCCGTGCGAACAATCGGCGACTGGGCCAAGTGTAGCCAGTGATCACCTACAACAGCTTCGTCATTCAAGTCGCCGCGCCACGCTTTCCTCTTTTCCTCACCGGATTCGACCTCCCTCGAAGAATACGCCATTGCCCTTGCAAGAGAGCACGCTACTCCTACTTTTCCTACCACAACGCCAGTATATATCCTCTCCGACTGTCAGTCAGCCCTTCGTAATTTCGCTCACCATGAGACCCACCCACACACCACTGACTTCGTCACTCCGATACTTGCATCGAATCCTCGGCCATGCTTCACACTGGTTTGGGTTCCTGGCCACGCTGGCATGTGCGGAAACGCCTTAGCAAACGCGCTCACCCGAGTACCTTTCCCGGGTCCGCCCATGCCCTGGCCAACCCTGTACCACCCGCTGATGGTTCGTACTCAACACCACGCTTCGCGGCGTTACCAATTACATGACCAACGCCTATCACGCCTCCTGTACCCACCCCCACCCCCCAGTTCTCGTCTAACTCGTTAGGCTGCGTGTCTCATTAGGCAGGCTCAAACCTCTTCATTCCCCTCCCATCACATTCTTCACCGCATCTATCGGCGCCCTGGCCATACATCCTGTCCCACCTGTTCTTCCTACCCATCCATCCCTCATTCTTATCGGCACTGCACCCCGCCATCTCTTGCCCCATCTCTCGCCTCCATAACCTCCTGGGAGCTCTGGCTGTTTCCCCCGCCGACAGTAAAGATCCAGGCTGCCCAGGAAGCTCTCTACAAACAGGTGCACCGGATCCGCACGGGCATTCTGGAGTGCTACGTGGGTCCGGTGAATTTAACTTTCAAGTTAGGACCTGGACTTAGGTCCTGCGGAAAATAACAGTTTGCTCTCTCTCTCTCTCTCTCTCTCTCTCTCTCTCTCTCTCTCTCTCTCTCTCTCTCTCTCTCTCTCTCTCTCTCTCTCTCTCTCTCTCTCTCTCTCTCTCTCTCTCTCTCTCTCTCTCTCTCTCTCTCTCTCGGTACAGAGCACATGCGGACGACGACACGAGGACGGACGAACGAGGAGCCTGCGCTATCACGTGTTTTTCTCATTCCGAGCAACTGTTGCCATGGTACAACGAACGCTTCAGTTTTTTTAGGGCTAATGTTGGCCAAACTACCGAAGTGGGTGTGCTGTACCTAGGCACGCTAGGCATGCTAGGCACGCGCGCACGAGCACTCGGCATTTTCTTGGTAGTTGTAACTGCAGACTCCATTCACAAACTATTTGCTCAACAGTCTCGCTGTTGAATCAGCTGCGTGAATTAGGGAAAAGATTCGCGTGGAAGACATTGTAGCTCAAATCAAGCGAAGAAAATCCCGGGCCATCTCCACTAACGTGAAACCTGGGTAGGGGAGATACATGCAGTGTGCAAGTGTATTCAATGATTGTAAGTCTCTCTCTCTCTCTTGCCACACGGCGCGCGCTGATTGGGCGCCGGAGAAGCGCCAGTGGGAGGAGCAATCGCGCGCTGGCTGAGACGGTGGCGCCCTCTCTTGCGTTTACCGGATTTACGGAATTACAAGAGATAGACTGGTTGCAAGTTGTCTTCGTGTCAAACGCCGCAGCATGCTAAGAAGTATGCTTTACAGCAGAAATCATGGCGTTTGAAGCCAATTTCGTGACGGAATTTAAGAAACCTCCGTTATAATGCAATAAATACTGATTATTATGCTGTTTTAAATTATTTTAAATCACGTTAGTTTACTTTGATCCATTTTTATCCATTGCACAGTTGTTTTTTGACCATCGTTTGACAACTTTATTTATCGTGATGACATGAGACGACGACGACAAGAGACGCCGACAACCCGAGCCCCTAAGGTTCTTCGCACCTAAAATGGGCATGGGCGGGACACGCCATCCGCATGAGGGACAACATGCGCATGGCGTTGTACCGAGTGGCTTCCAATAGATCTTCTACACAATAGACGTTCGCCAAGGACTCGATGAAGAGATGAACTACGAAAATAGAAGGAGAAGGGAAGGGTTGACCCAGTTAGTACTCGATAGACGTGGCTGGAAATCTTTGGAGTGAGGCTTTCGTTTTTCAGTGGGCACAAGCAGGATGGTAATGAGGATTGTCACGATGATGGCGGCGATGGTAGTTATGATGATGTTGATTCATTACCTCTCCCAATCTTTTAGGCGGATGGCGTCTTCTTGTCTGCCCCCATTCCTGTAATGAAGCTTATCATTATTTTTATTAGCCCTTGCTGTGAGCATACGTCCCTTGTGGCTGTGCTATAGGAGCCCTACCTCAGTCTGAGTGCCTGTTGCGTCGATGTTTCCAATTTCCGGTGAACGCGACCACGGGCGGCGCTGCGGAAAGCTTCTGCGTGACGTCGGGTGAGGGATCATCGCATTTGTCGTCTGCTTCATACGGCCCACTCTCACTGCTGCTTCTTCGCGCTTGGTTGCCTTATGATCCTTTTCTGCACTGGATTTTTCGTGCGCATGACTTTTATTCTAGTATGGAAAACCCACCAGAATAAACACGCACTAGGTGTCATTTAAGGTATGATTGTTTGCTATCACTTCGGGGAAAACATTGCCCGCATCGCAAGATTCCGTAAAGGCCCTACAACATGGACGCGTAAAATCGACGTAGTGGCGCATCTACCCACGCCTGCGGCGACATACGCACTTTACGCCTGCTGAAAACGCCGGAGAGGGCCAGTAACCACAAAGGCACCGCAACGCGCGCGCAAGCCCAGCGTACTCCACTGCAAAACCGAGTGTGGCTAGACTAGCCCTGAGTGAGTCTATGGGAACCAGTTCAACTTCATTAGAAGTGAAATAAAGCATAGAATGCCGATTCTCACAAAATTACATATTCAATACAGAACGAAACAAAAGAGTACCTGCGACATTGTAGAATGTTAAGTATTGCTATGCTGAAATGGGAGGCACAAAAGCATCCGCTTTATTTGTCGTCAACACCATTGCTCCCATAGTTGCTCGCTGCTTCGCCCGTTTTCTCCCGTCGTCTGCTCTGCTTATTTTATAAATTACTTAGTTTCATCCCATAATCAGTAGTTAAGTTATTGTATTCGCCAATTAGCCTTACTTGCTATGCGCCCTGGCCACTAGTTAACATTACCGCCACAGGTCGCCCTCGACACTGTGCGCCCGGAATTTGTGGAGATGTCTGGCTGCCTCTGGCTTTGGCGTAACAAGTGCGTAGCAATGTACTCGGCGCACTCCGAGGTACGCAGATTTTACACGCGCTTACGCAGAGCTATGTCATTGCACGATACGCCGATTTTACGTGTCCGTGTGGTTGGCCTTAGGAGCACTAAGAGTCAGGGCTTCTTATTGCTCCTAACGCGCGCGGCGTTCGGTTTAGCATTCAGCAATCTTTCAAGCGAAGAGAACAGGTCAGCTGCGTATAGCCAGGAAGAAAGAAAGTTCCAGAACAAAACAAATTCCAGGAATTCTTTCTGTACGAAGTTGTCAGCTTTGCCGGGAAGAAATATTATTCGCGGTACTCACAAGCAAGCTGGCAGTAAAATAGTTTCTTGTAACGTAGCGGAATGTTCAAAAGTATTCTCATAGCATTTGAGAATACCTGCATGCTCAAAACTCGCAAGAAATGTAGGTTGAGTTCAATATGGCCTGCTGTTTGTATAGGTCTGCTCTCCTTATGAAACATGCAAGTTTCATGCGAGGCTTTCAACCAGTGTAGATGTTTATTGACGCAAACCTTAGCGCTGGAGCTCTATATCAATAACCTCGTCACTTGAAAATTGGAGGCTGCGCGCATGTAGGCACGGGCGCCAAAAGCGAGTCGTTCACAATGCAATGGTGGTTTTAACCTCGCCCGATATGACTATGTGCTAGCCATACGAGCTGAACTTAAGAATGGCACAGCCCTATTTCCTGATTGTTTTTGTGACCTTATATAAAAAAATTCAGTACGGAGTGGTGAGTCAATTTCCAAAATTTCTACGGGCACGGCGTAAACTTATTTAACAATGCGCCCTTGTTCGACATACTAGTATCGCTGATTAGTGTCCGTCCCACACGCACGCACGCACACAAATACATACGCACGCACGCGCGCAAGTGAAGCCTACGCCATTTAAATATTTGCTGTGGAGCTCCGATCACTGGACACAGAAATAAGCTATCGAAGACCCCTTACCCTATGTGAGGTCAGTTATTACGCCGCGTAGAAAGGTATATTCCAGTCTGCGCATTTCTTCCAGTACCTCGTTGATGACATAAATATGTTCGTGGACATAGTACATCGCGTGTTAGAACCGCATGGGATGATCACCAATGAGTCATGGAAAAACATTTACGATCGCCGCCGCGAAGGTGACGTATCTCCGAATGTTCACCTCCTCTCCTCATTCGGCCTCCCTCCTCTCTGTTTTTATGAAGCAGAGATAAATAAGCCCACCCACCATTAGTAACGACTCACCTGGAGTCCCTCTTCCATTCGTGCCGTCAGTGTTCCGCCGTACTGTTACTGTTAACCACGATGCCTCATTTTTTAGTTCTTTAAATCTCAACCGTAGCTGTAAAAACTGGTGCTATTTTACGCAAGACCCCACTAGTTGTTGGCGCGACGGGGGGAGGCAGCGTCGAAGGCATTTAGAATATCACGCTTCGCTTTTCGTACCCTACTACTTCACGGCGTTTGCGTAAGGAGTAACCAATGTTGTTTGTGCCGCCGCGTCTGCGAAACAGCTTGATCTGAACTTTGCATCACCGTCACTTTCTTACTTTACAAGCAGCTCTGGAGCAATGCACGAAAATGAGCACAAAGGCGTGAAAAACACTTACTACCTTGTCTGACGATTGCTTCTGTGATTGGCGATACCATCGTGTGTACTTGCCCCTGATTCCTTTACCTATGCTACACGCTTCTGTGCGACCACAAATCTACCGCTGTCGTGTCTCTGTGGTTGCTTTTATTGCTGCAAACAATATCTTGTGCTACTTTTTTTTTCATTTCCTTTCTAATTTAAGGATAGATGGATTTTGTTTTAGTTTTTTGGTTAGAAGCTACATAGCATGACGATGCCTCTACGTCATGTAAATAAAGCGCCTTTTGAATGACAACTGGAGCGGCGAAGCGTCTCCAGTTGCCAGGCACAAGTGGAGCCGCAGGGACAACTCGAGAGCTGGGAGACCGGGTCGCAACGCCATTGACATGTCACTAAAAAGCAAACCAGCGCGGTATTTGCATTGAAAACAAAACGACCCAGCGGCCAAGCTGCCTTTCGCGGAGATATCAGGAGGCAACTACATTTTGCTCTGCAGGGCAAACCAGTGAGGCGGGTAAAGGCCTAACTGCTATTTATTTACGTAGCCTCGGTGCGTATTCTATTCAGAACCAGGAACGTCAAACTCGTTACCACCGCCACTTCACACGGGCGTACACGAAGCGGCCAGCAGCGTCGTCCATACATGGACCGCACGATTTAAGGGTGCACAAAAATAAGCTTCCTTAACTTGAAAGACGTGGTCTTCGGTAACTCACTCCACTTCATTCCATCTGAGAAAGAAGCTTTTTATTCGGCAAAATGCCAGAATTGCTTCAAAAGCTCAAATTTCGCGCTACAGTGACGCAATATCAGAAAGAGTGACGTACTAAGGGCAAGAACTAAAACATAGGGCATCATCGATTTAGTAGTCCTAGATGATGCGGGGGCAGTCCGAGGGCTGCGTTCGGACCGGAAACCCCATAGAAATACATGAGAACATCGAGCGCCGGATCGCGTCTCGGGCAGTCCGCGTACGATCCAGGACTGATAACCGGGGGGGAGGTCCTTCCTAGTTGTCAGTGTTCACTGCGCGTTAGCCTTCATGTGATACGATCAAACGAAAGTAGATGACCTGCCAGAATCGACCAGTCATGTTTCCTGGCGTTGCTTGAAGTCAGTGGCCGCCAGTCGCACAAACAATATTCTGTGACGTGATAGAAAAATCCGCGGAAAGCTCCTGGGCATTCACTTAGCTGGCAGTGTCGGTTACATCCATATGGTTACATATGGTTACCTATGCTTACATGCATAGCTGTAATGCGATATGGTCGGCCGCCGCAGCAGTAATTCTACGATTATCGCCGCGCCACTGCTGTAGTATACAGGGTGGCGCGACGATATTTGGAACACTTCAAAAAAATTTCCTGAACGCTCTGTTCGCGCTCAAACTTCACACGAAGGTCGCATTTTGTGGTTAATTTTGTTTTACAGCACGAACAACGACGGTACTTACCTGTTTATTCTGAAAATAAATACAAAACATTTTCGCCTGTGGGAAAATGGCTGCCGATTTGGACGTGCGAGCCACCGCACGTTGATCTTCGAACGACGGCGCCACTTTGGGTATGCAGACCGAAAAGCACGTTTGGGATTCACGGTAGGAAGGAGCCAAATGGCGTATCAGATGATCAGAAAATGTGAAAGCCGATGAGGAAACAAATCCCACGTCTATTGGCAACGATGAACCGCGGGAATATTTTATTATGATGGCTATCAGCTCTTATGCAACTATTTGTTATCATCGTAAACTAGGAATGAAAGGCATCTTCTGATCGTCTGGTACACCTTTTGGCTCCATCCTACCGTGAATCGCAAACGTGCGTTGCGCTCTGCACGCCCCAGGTGGCACCGTCGTTCCAAAATCAGCTTCCGATGGCTCGGACGTCCAGGCCGCCAATTTCCATACCCGAAAACCGTTTTAATTTATTTTTATAATAAACAGATAAGTGCCGTCATTGTTCCCGCTGTCAAACAAAATAGACCGCAAAATGCTACCTTCGTGTGGTGAAGTTTGAGCGCGAACAGAGAAGTGGTTCGCTCAGGAACAATATTTTAGAATGTTCCAATTATCGTCGCACCATCCTGTACAGCCTGGCACAAGCTAGGCAGCGGGCACAAGACGGTAAAACCACCTTGTCAACTCAGGTCTGTCTTACCCTGCATAATGGCTGCCCCTGAAGCTGTTCCCGTTAAGCGTCCTCAATGTGCTGGCGGTTCTAATATCCACCCAAACTGGCACCCCATTTGCTGCGCAGTAATGCGTCATGCCATCGTGGGCCTTTTCAAACAGCGGCTGTAAACACCGGCGCGGCACCGCACACCGCGAATTAGTCACATTGAAATTTAGCAACCGCTAAACAAATAACTCACAAATGTAACCGCTGCAACTCCTGTTCGAACTGCAGCTTGCTGGGCCAGACGGTACATATTGACGGATGGGAAACCAGCGAAAAAAGACGCAACACCGAAGGAGAGATGAGAAGTTATGCGAACACTAGCTTTTTAGATGCGGAGCATCTCCTGCTCGGGGCTGTGTCCCTCCCTCCCTTGTTGTCGTTGTCCGCCGTCCGCACTCTACTGCGCATACGCGTCTCTTCAGCCCCGTAAGCGTTTGGGCTGACGTTAGCGCAGTCCACCATAAAAAGAAATAGTTAGGCGACACCCGGTTCCGATCCCACGACTCTCCGGCAGCAACGGGAGGTACGTGGCGCTCTTCCCACAGCGCTACAAACCGAGACGGGAGCATGTGCTACGAACGCGCCTTCTGTCCGTCACTCATTCAAACTACGTCAAGAAGCTACTGATACAACGAAGGCACGTGAAGCTGAACGTCAGCGAAAACGACGCACTGAAAACTAATGGGAACTTCAGTCGACCCATGGCTGCTTCGTGTACTACTCAGGGTTCCCCTACCGGAAGATGGTGTAATTTTTATTCGAATCACGCGTACGTGTTGGCGCATGTTGGTGCTTGTTGTTCACAGGTTGTATCGGTTTGTTCAATTAAATTCCAGTTGCCAGTCCAGCGTTGTGTTGTCTCGTCTTCTCTCCTTCTGTGTTGCGTCATTTTTTTGCTGGTTTACCATCCAGATTTCGAAAATTGAGTACTATTTATGCGCAAAATAACTCACTCTGAAGGAAACAAAAACGCAGAACGCGATATATAGTTTCGATTGTTGGAGCACGGTTGATGCGGCACTAGCGTATCCCAACCGATACTCACGTCAGATGGAAAGTGACGGAAAAAAAAAAAAAGAATCCGGGAGCAGGAGGAGTAAATCAAATTTACATTCCTGTGCGGAAGTCTTCCGGGCCCAAGCTAACCGAATCGTAATTCCTTATGGTCTATGTTTTCATTTCCATGCCTCCTCTCGTCCCAGGGTTGAGATAATGAATAAAATAGACGTACTAATTATATTTGCGCCAACCTTTTCCTACTACCGAATATGGAATCAAAGCAGTGGGGAGATAACCTTCCCCCAAGAAGTAGAATAGTGTGTCCGGGGGTATTTATACTGAAGAAATTAAATTTAACCCCGGAAAGAAGAAAAAAAGAAGACTCTTCGGAGCCCATAGTTCTCGTGGGACTGAAGGAGCCTGCACTGGAATATTATTAAATTTGACGGAAACATGCGCGGCCCAGCACTCTCTAGGTACTAGCCTAAAAGGGAATTTGATCAAACAAGCGCCGGCCACGGTTAAGTGAAAGCACGTGGAGTGAGTTGAGCGCTGCATATTTTATCTTGGGTCATATCATGGTTGCCAACACCATCGTAGTGGCTGGTATGGCGTTTGTATGATGCCATACGCAGTTTTTTTTTTTTCATTTTTCTTTTATCTCAATGCTTTCAGAAGGTCTCAACAAGCGCACCCAGCACTTAGATTGAGGGTCCCAAAAAACCAGTCATATATTACTGCTCTGCGTCCATGAAATAAGAGAAACGTGATCAAAAGTTTTTTTCTGTCCGTCCCAGTTCTGTCAGTCCGTTCTGTCTCGCGGCTATTTGCTGGCTTCCTCGCACGTGCAGCAATGATCACATTCAATAGTTCTCGTAGGACTGAAAGAAAATCGCTGTAAAAGCAACGGCAAAATTTGAAGGCGTGTATGCTGAGACTGCAAAATGTCGCAGCGCCACGTTTTACTGGCGATAAATGTATCTTTCGCAGTGCTTCGACGCACGAAGCAAAGATTGAAAGCCTTAATCGGGAGGGTTGCATGGTCCTTTTAATATTGCTGATTAACCATTAAGATCCAAGGCATGTGTCATTGCCCACAGTTTACGCTTGAATCGTTGCCATGACACATAAAATGCACGGTACGGTATAGACAGGTGTTAGATCAAAGCGCCGCGTCTTTTTGTTCGTATATCAGTTTTCCAAACTAAAGACAGAAAATAAAAATACACGCGCACTGTTTGCTCGCGGGCAAAAGGAGAAACCGCCGAAGTGCCCCCAATCAACATACAAAAAAGTCCTACCAAAACAAATCCGCCAAAATGTCTCCTATACAAAACCATTGGCTGTCTCGGGTAAGGAACGCCAGCCCCGCCGATGGGAATCAATTTATTTAGAAGGACGCCATTATTCTTGTTCGTGCCGAGATTGAATCTGGGTGGCATCAACTCCGTCTCGTTAAAGGCCTTCCGGCATTCAGCTCGCCCCAACTAATGGACAGGTGTCGGCAACGAGCTTCTTTCCCACGTGACACTGTAACGGCTGCGGCATTACCGGTCGCGGAGCGCACACACTCGGGGAACCTCAGCTTACCTCGTTACATCGACATTCTTTCTACTTGAGGGCTTGTTATTTAAAGTTGTTTTAAGGTTCACGATTGGTAGTATAGTATATAAAGCGCAAGGACTCCTGCACGTTACGATATTGCATTACTGTTTTTTTTATTCTGAGAGTGCAAACGGGCTTCAATATTCAGTATTTTGTGCCGCTCTATATTTCTGATTATCTACGTTAAAGGCGGGATGAAATTGTATGTGACGCTTAAAAAGCCTGCCCTCAATAAAGTTTCAACCTTGGAAGATAGCTCAGTGCTGAAGACGATATGAGTTACAAAGGTGATCAAAGCTTTACCCATGCGATTCATGTTGTGATTTCCTTGCTTAAATTTTCTTGCGCTAAATGAACTGCGTGTTTTATGCACACTCTTCGGGTAGTATAGACTGCGGAGGTGGACCCACGCTCCTTTTCTGTTTTGGAAGAAAAGTAATATTGCTAGGAGATTTGTCACGGCACGATTATGGTGAGCAATTACATTGGCTTAGCAGCGGTAGTGCAAAAGGATTATCGAGGTCACTGTCTTTCTAGATGAACCGATGATCCACTGTTTTATCTGGGAACCTGTCATATTACGAAGGCCTCCCCCGTTAACAGAGAAAGTAGGGTCCTCTCATTCCAAAGAAAAGCTACGCTGAAAGAAGATGAAAACCAGAATGAGAAATCGGCGTGCGACAACCACGCCGCTTGTACTAACTGTGCAATAAAAATCTCTGCGACCTGGTGACACCAAAAAAAGCCTCCCATCGCTAAGGCCAGAAGCTTTAATTGGAGGAACAAGGTGCACTATTAGGAAGTTTTGCCGGTGTCGGTTGTCAAAGTCTCTGCAAGCTTCTGATAGTAATCAGTGAAACCCGGTTATAGTGAACTGTAATATGCGTTACAGGTAGTTCGATATATCCAATAGTTCGATAAGGCGAAACCCCACGATAACGAGTTTTTTGTTACGAGTTTGCAATACGCGGGACTCCCCCCCATCCCTGTGTGCAGGAAGCAACGCAATGTGAAGTATGTCGTTACCATACACAAAACCATCTGTTTATTGCAAGCAATAAGACCACTTTCCACCTCAACTGCCTACTTCACAAAACACAAATGTTTGTAGTTTTCACTTTCATTCTGGCGGCATCAACTAGCACAGCATTCGAGTCCGTGCCCTTCAGTATCGAAGCAATAATGTGTGAACATATCAACTGCCGAAAGCGCATCGTTAAGCATTAGACGGCTGTCACTCGCGACATCCTCTGCCTCTTTGGAACTTTCAACAGCACCAGCTGCCATGACATCGACGATGGTGTCTGCGTCAGAGGGGCTCACAGTGACGTCAGCCTGGTCATCGACGATACTCAGGTAATCCCAGAAGGAATTCTATGGTCCCGTTTTGTTGTGCGCTGTTGCAGTCATGGACCATTTTCAACAAGCCCGGCTTTCCACTCCGCTTCAGATACGAAAAGTGTCGGACGTCACGTCGCTCTATGTGAGGCTCAAAGTCTCAACCGCGGCCAATCAACATCTCAATTACCGCTGTGAGACCAAGCATTTCGGCGACAATTCTAGGTTCACCGAGTTCGATATATCCGATGTGAACTTCGTTATAAGGAATATGTTTCGCGAGTATTTTCATAACTGATTTGTTTTTGTTCGGTATATAGCATAATTCACTCTATCCGTGTTCGTTCTAATCGGGTTTGACTGTACAAAGCCACAGCGTGCAGGAGTGCAAAGCCAGTAACGAGCCTTCCCCATTATGTGCGAAAACTAAGCCAGAGATCTGGTCCTCCTGAAATAATGAGCCAAACAGAACGCGTGCTTCAAAAGCCAGCAATCTCCTAGCTTTACTCGACCAGTATACTAGAACTGTAAGGTACGTCTGGTATCGTTCATGAGTGAAGTAAGTCACGCTTAAGCGTGTCAAAGTGTACATCTTATACGACCACCACGGCGCTGAAAGTGGCAGCCATTTATCCTGAAGCGTGAAGTTCTTGACCGCAGCACAGTTGCTACAAAGGAGTGTTGTAGATGTTTCAGCCCGTAAGGCTTGCGCAGAACGTAAGCAGGCAAAGTGCCATGCATCAGCTATAACTCTGGCCATATAAAGCCATATAGCCATAGCCATTATAATAGTCATAGCCCTAGCCATATAAGCATATATAACTACCTTTACTTTTCTCTTCTTGATGAGTTTGTATGTTACATACTTTGCTGTTACCGAGGCCAGTGAAAACAAAAAAAGAACCCTCCTCGAAAGCGCATCTATTACCGCGTGATGTATGGCATACATTTCCTAGAAGCCCGGCGTGGCGAGTACGCGTTTCCCTATTTACGCGACCGGGAGCTGAATCTCGGGAGACAGAAATCGAGAGGAGCTGTACTGCTTGGCATGCGCACGTGGGGGAAATAACAAGCCGGCTGTTTCCGTGCGGCTGCGGCAAGCCACACGGAAGCCACTTCGCGCGCTGTCCTTCGTTCATATCGCGCGTCCTGCTGCGGGGCTCTCGTGTGCCTCCAGCTGCCGCTGGCCATTCGGCCCCCGAGGGCCCTCCCATTAGATGCAAACGCGAGCTTCTGCTGCCGTATATACGACAGCGGTCTGGGCCGACATGTACCCTCGCAAACACCTCCTACGGGAAAAAGGAAACAGCTGAATTCGAGCATCGTTTCCCTGTTCTGGTATACACGTGGGGAAAAACGCGCGTTGATGGGTTCGCGGTTAACACTACCTACCAAGTGGTGCGGTGGTTATTCTTTTCTTTTTAAACAAAACAGGGAATGCAAGTACTGCGAGTCTTTACTGGAAGCGCTATTTTCGGTTAACGATCAAAAACAAACAAGATTATAGCCGAATGTTCTGTACACAATACTCCTGGATAGGAGGCAGAGCGCACCGATAGGGAACGAAAAAAAAAAAAAGAAAACCCGATCCGGAGCATCATGTCATTCGTGGTTGCGTGGGAAGTAACGGTTGCACGATCATTGCCGGTTAAGCGAACCTTAACGGCTTTGGAGGCAGTTCGGCTGCGCTTGTGATCATTTGCGGTTCGTTCGGCGCAGATGCGAGCGCCCCTAATGCTTTATTACTACACATCGTACTGTACTCTGCTAGAGTTCGTCGTATATAGCGCGCGAGAGCTGATAGCATTCCCCTTGTTTGCGACGATGTAAGGATGGCAGCATGACTGCGTTTTAGTAGAGATTGCTCGTTGCTTGAATGGTTTTGTGCCTGCATGCGCTTGTTTATGGGTCTGTGTCCGGTGCAAGATATAAGTATATGTTTTCAAACCAAAAGTTACCGCACCACCTCTCTCCCTTTTTTTCTGTCTCTCTCTCTCTACGCGTTTCGACTAGCAGGCAGACTTAGCATGCACCATCATAATATGCATGCGCCGTACTTGCAAAGACTAGAAAATGGTGCAGCTCTGCGTCCTAAGTTTTCGTCGTAAGGCGAAGCTTCATTAAAGGATATCTGCAACACTTCCGATAGACGCTTTCACTCTTTCCCTCTGGTCTGGAAGCACCGTGTAAGCTATAGCCGTTGCCAGCACAAAGCGGCACTGCGTGATTTGCTCGTCGCATCAGATCCGTCTTTCACTTCTGCGTTGCTTTTGAGGCGGCTTCCTTAACATCTTGAAAGTGGCTACCGAATGCGTTTATTGCAGCAACTGAAAAGAAGCGCCACATAGCCGCTAGACCACTGTAATGACGTCATTCAAGCTCTGGAACAACGTCAATACCGGGAAAGAAAAAAAAATCTTTTGAGACAGTTTCGAAGTTATCTGATGGGCATAGAGAAGTAATTTTTGGCTGAGTCAATTCTTGCCCCCTATTATAAGTACTGAACGTGTTCTTTTACTACAGTCTGAAAGCCTTTAAGATTTAGAGAAAAGTTAAGAAAAGTGTTGCAGGGACCCTTTTAAGAATGAAAAATTACTCCCACCTCCCCTCGCGGGAACCCCTGTGTACATGCGACGCATAGGGGGTTCCGTTGTTGTTTCCGTCAGGTTGGTTCTCCCATCGCGTGAAACGTGCCGTGAACCCCCTGCCGCGGCTATGACGCAACGTGGCGCGGCTATGACGCAACACAATCCAACACAATCCACTTTAATCCAATCCAATCCAAATCCAATCCAATCCAAGCCAAACCCAAATCCAAATCCAAATCCAAATCCAATCCAATCCAATCCAATCCAAGCCAATCCAATCCAATCCAAGCCAAGCCAAGCGAAGCGAATTCAATCGAATCCAATCCAATGCCCCTAGCGAAAGAGTGTTCGCTATCGGAGAGGAGAGGGGGTGAGCGGCGGAGAGCGGCAGAGAGCGCAGCTCGCGCGGCGAGGAGAATGAGGGAGGGGTGTGGACGGACAACAACTCCGTATGGAGGGACAAGGCGAGTGAATGAGATGCCGTCGCATCTAAAACCCTTCTCGACGTGACGAGAAACATTTATGCCAGACAATGGGCCCGCACACCACGCGTCCGACTGTGCACTGTGTGCTCCAGCCACGCTGTGCTCGCATTAAACTCACTATCGCCCGTGTTGCATTGTAGATATTGAATGCATTTGCTTTACATTAAAAGCTGGTTCGTAAGCAGCACCACTGCGAGGAACCAGTGACTGAAATACAATGAATGTACCGTTTTATTTATGCTGCGAAGTAAAATGACCACACTTCAAAATAGAGTTTTTTTAAAGACGACAGTCTCTCGGGGGCTACTTAAACACATAAATTTTTGTCTCTCTGTCTGTCTGTCTGTTTGTCCGTCTGTCGATGTGTCGAACAGAAGCTGCACAATAGGTTTATATACCCACAGCCAAATCTAAACGTCTAAGCCTGGTGTCAATGTTCCCACTGATTAACATTGTTGAACACGAACAATACGTTAATGAAATACGAGGCACAAAATCAATACATCAATGATATTTGCAGAGTTCTTTTATAACAAAATTACGGATGCTTGGTTTTTGCGGCAGCAAAATCTACACCCACTGCTGAAAAAATTTACTTCGTCGCCTCCTGTCGCCCGCGCCACTATAACTTCTGGCGGCATTTTAAGAAATTCAACGAAACAGTTACGAAAGGTTCCGCTAGATAGGTTCCACGTTCCACATGGAACGTTCGTGGAGAAGGGCAACATGGTTCTATAAACGATTAAAGGGATCCTCGATCCATGCACGTCTCCGCCGTGCGGCAGCGCTGCCATCGAGGCACCCGGCCTGGTGCAGTGGAATGCGGTAAATCGAAATTCACTTGAGCAAACCTGAAGCGTGTTTATCTTGGAAGGGGCCCGACAGGAGAGGGACATCATGAGAGGTGTGCGGGAAAGTGAAGAGAGGCATTTTATTGGCAAATGTCGACCAAGACTATCGTCTTTTGTCAACATCTGCAACGAAGTGAGCGGATACGCGGCCAATTTTTTTGTCTGCATGTCCGATGTTTATTCTGAAATGTTATTTTTATTTGGAAGGGAGGCCTCATGCTTTATCTGAGACTGAGTATGCATAAAAATACGCTTACTTATGCTATCAAACAAGATGAGGGATGAGCGGTGTCGCAGCAGACCAAGCGCACCCTCCCCCGTGCACCTCCGATGCGAGGTATACTTTTGCTACGAGGCTCTGGCACATTCTAGAGTGCGAGAGCATCGGCGCGAAACAGCCGTCTGGAAACGCGAACGCAACACCCCGCAATTTCCTACGATGGGGTTTTATGAGCAGCTTTATCCACGAGGGTTTTTTGGTATATGAGCACTGGGAGCAGCGATCAACGGGTTTAGTTTCAACGACGCTGCTCCGTAGAGCAGCTGTGCTCCAATTTCGTAGGACCCATCTTATAATTGAATCATGATTGAGTTGTTGTGGGTTTAACGCGCCGACGCTACAAGAGGCGGGCCACAGTGGACGGCGCCGGATTAATTTTGAACGCCTGGGGATATGTAACGTTCGCCGAAATCTCAAACACACGGGCGTTTTAGCTTTTCGTCTCCGTCAGCAAAGTGATAATTGGAACGGCCCGCCTGAAAATTCAGTCCATTTTCTCCGGGGAAAATTGTTTTATGTGTTCACTCTCACTACACTCCTGCAAGCAAGGCCGGAATTCTATTTCCATTCCGTAGGGGGAGCGAGACAGGGCGGATTCATGGACTCATTCATTACAATGTCGGAGTGTTACTTGTGAAATACTAGGGAGCACACAACACAAAATTTGAAGCGTCTGCTTTCGTGAAGCAGAAGTCCGTTTTTTCGTATAAATTATGCTGTACGTTCGGAACCCAATTCCATCGTACAACGGAACATGGTGGTTACGTTTCACTGAAAATTCTTGCTGGCCATACGAAGCTTTCGAAACGAAAAGTTCGTGGCTTGGTTTTTCGTCCTCTGCACGTCCATGAGTTTGAGTTATGAAAATAAACATATGATTGTTACGTGCGTTTCTGACCGGTAAATGGTTACCACAACGTATTTCGTCCCCAAGAACATCGCATTTTGGCGTGACGGCGTCTACGACGAGTACAAATTCTACGGCCTGTTAAGCTGGCTTCAGCCCAGAAGCCATGTTAAAGCAAATGTACAAGTTTTTTATAAGCAGAAGGACTGCCTTATCATAGATGCCCTATATCCAGGAGATGTTCACTACCTTACTTGAAATAAGGAACTAGAGCATGCATCCTTCTGTTCTAAACGAAGCTTCGCTCTCTACTGCCAGCTTCCCTATATTGTGCCCTTTGTTGCTTCGTGCCTATTTACTAGCTTTCTTCGCATTTAGGAAAAAAAGAACATGTCTAGTGCGTTCTTTTCCAGATACCGAGAAATAAGGCATCAGTATCGAAAACTGTAATAACCGCTCTGAGAATAAAGGTAAAGATTGTATTGTAACAAAAGGAAACCCAATGACCTACCATCCAGTGCATGCTTGTAGACGTGCCTCCTCTGAACAATGGTGCGCGTGTACACGTCTGTGCACTCACGTCATGGCTGCTTTTCTGCCTGGGTTCTGAGGGAAAAAAATCTCAAATTGCCTTGCCTAGACATCTCTGCGGGCGAATGTTATCGTAAAAGTAACCCAGTCTCCGGTGTGTTTTTTCTGTTTGTTTTACCTACGGAACCTCGAAAGTTAAATACTGCAGTGCTCGCTTTTCCGAGGTTTTATTTGACCTGGAAGAAGCCTTCAGCCATTATATTGAAGTCTCAAAGGAGGAAGACATAAAAGCGCACCTTGAAACGCAATTACCCGTCCGCTACAGTTGGAATGAAGGCAGGAAGCGAACGAGCAGGGAAATTGAAAAAAAGTTCGAAAAAAGAACTAGAAAAAGAAACACGGCACGAGCGCGAATAACCTCCTGTTCGAACCCGAATGGCGGTACTGAAGAAAAAGAAACAGGTAAAAAAAACTATGCAGGCGCTATTTGCTATTACGTGCCCGTCGTGGCCGACTACGCTTCGCAGAACTTTTGCGGTTTGGGAACAAGCCACGGAGTAACTTTCTGTTATCTGTCCTGGGAGCTAATAACTAGGAAAAAAATTGGGGAGAGGCCTCGGAGCTTGTTCCTCCTTTCTACTCGATTTTTTTTCTTTCCAGTACCAATAAAGTGACGGAAAACAGGATACATAGCGTCTACAGACCCACCGTTCCACATCGGCAGAAGTTGGAGCAGCGCCTAAATTCTCGGCTCGCTCCCAGAACAGCTTCGAAAATCAATGCGCACTCAGGCAGGCACATTTAATATTCTCAAGTCTGCCACGATCTTATTTATTTTTTTACTGTCCCGCCCTTTCGAAGCGACTTGTCTATTCTACTATTTTCCTTCACCTTAGTTCTCTTTAAACTCTCTCCTCTTTTGTTCTTTTTCTCTCTTCCATTATGTCTGCTGAGTTCTCTCAAATAAATAAAGTGGTAAAATACGAGTACTTAGAGAATACGTGTGTAGCGCAGAAACTGCAAATCTGTGACGTAAACGAAACGTTAACGTCACAGTAACGAGCGCGTGATATATTCTTGCTATTTCGCTCGGCCCGTGACCGCCAACGCGTTTTTAGTGACCTAAGATCTATTTCTTCTTCCGGATTACCTGGTTAGATCAAAATATAGAAGATAGTCAACTTGAACTTCGCGCTTCACGTCTATACCTAAGCTCTCAATATGTCAAAGTATTTGTATGCTCTTGCTTACTACGTTCCACGCAGCCACTTAGCCGCCACTGCACGTTTGAAAGACATCCGGTATTTTTCGTCAGTGCTTGCGGATACAACAACAAGAAGGAAATAAAAAAAAGAAAGCAAAGAATGAGTGGAAGCAGGGAGAGGCCGTTTGACAGATGTGTAGGAGCGTGGCCGCAATCGCTGAGATTGGAGTCAAATCCTTGCGTTTTGACGTCGCTTCCGACAGGTGGAATTCAACAGAGACACGCCACCTGGCGTAAATGACAGGAAGCGCAATGGTCAGAATGACCGGACTGTGGGGAAAATTTTGAGACGTGGCTGCTTTCTTATAACTACGCTGAAGGAAAAATACCCTGTCCTTCTGCGCGCACGTATGTTTGCCTTACGGGCGCTCTTGGACGCCTTTGTGAAACGCGAATATTGGAGAAATTGGTTTACAAGTACCTCATTAACAACACCATTACCTTATTAGCAGCTTTTGTTCGCAGTAGGGGTGCGATTACCGCATGCATACTGGCTCGAGGCGAAAAACATCAAGGACGGAGCTTTGAAATTGATAGAGGTCGGAGAAAACATGATTACAAGAGCATGAAATCTGTACCCCTCCGTCTAATTACAACGATGGGTGAACGCAAAGTTTTCTCACGATGGATTCTTTGGAAGGCCAATCCCACAATGGGAGTGTGTGCTACCCTTGAGGTGCGCACCAGCTTAGGGGACAGAGAGAGAGAGAGAGAGAGAGAGAGAGAGAGAGAGAGAGAGAGAGGGAGGGAGGGAAAGAGAACAAAAAAATTGCCTCCATCTCCCCGCTAGGGAACCCTGGTCTGATGCGGCGAATCTGGGGGTTCAATTGGCGTTTCCATTGTGTTGATTCGTCACATCGCGCGAAACGTATTGTGAACGCGTAGGATGCCTTCCATCACATACGAACGAGAGCGAGCGCTGACTGAACCACTGCGGAGCAATACCCGCTTTATATTCACAGCGCTTGAAGGAGAGGAGACCGCGGGAGATAGTCGCGCATGCGCACACATGCGCACCGGAGCAGCTGTTAACGCAGCGTTAACGCAGCAAAGCGCGCGCCAACCAAGCGCGCCAGCTGTCGTTATGCTAATGCGCCGGAGTGAGAGTGTTGCGCACAGCTGTGGGAGAGACGAACAGAGGAGAGGTGCGCATGCGCAGATGGCGTGCGGACGGACGCCGACGACGCAGGAGGGACATGCCTCAGAGCAAGAGATGCACCGCATCTAAAAATCTTTAATTTCGAGCTCAGTGGTGCAGAATGGTGAGGGCGCCGGCCCGGTGGCGGGCGTCCGCTATTTCCGGGATGCCCTCGTCCTTGCTGGCTGCTCGTGCCCTCTCTATCTAATACCCACAATAAATCTCTATTGTGCACTCCGTAGGTCTAACGTTTGGGTTTCGGGTGTACGGCGCGAATAGGTACGTGCTACTAGGTGCTGGTTACGATAATGCCGAAATGGAGCGATCAGATAGACGCCGGCTTCGTAACCTGAGGGACCGAGGATGAGGAGGAAAACTTTTATTCATATAAAATAAGAGCGCTGTGAGTCGAGTCCTCAGTCCAGGACCCCAGAAGAGCTTGCTGCCGCCTTCGCCCTCTCGATGAGCCGAAGCTGACGATCAGGATCTGAGCTGGCAAGCTCTCGCTCCCACTGCTCTAAAGTTGGATTTTCTATTGTGTCTATATTCTTATTGTGTTGGCAAGCCCACACCATGTGATATAAGGTAGAGAGCTCTCCACAGTGAGGGCAAGTGGATGTATATATTGTAGGGAATATAGCGTGGAGCCTAGTAGGGTGCGGAAAAGTATTCGTCTGTAGCTGCCTAAGTGAGGTTTCTTGCTCTTTTGTGAGGGATTTATGGCCTGGCGGGTATATCTGTCGGGAAAGCCTATAATGTTGCATAATATCTCTGTACGTGACTAACGGCTGGTTAACCCTCTGCTGATCTTCTTGTGGAGCCCGGCCGGCTAATTCTCGGGCACTCGTGTGAGCGACGAGGTTTCCACGAAGACTGGAGTGGGCAGATGTCCAGACGATAGTCACATTTCTTCGAGGAGGGTTTCGCTGGAGGATTCGAAGGGCGGTTTTAGAAATTCTTCCATTTATATAATTCCTGCATGCTCCCTGTGAGTCTGAGATGACAGTCATGGCTTCAGTTTGAGTGATGGCAAGCGCAATGGCTGTTTCTTCTGCTTGCAGTGTATTGGTGCGTCTAAGTGTCAGGCTCGTGATTGTTCGCGCCGTGTCGGTGACTACTGCCGTCATAGCATGCTCTCGGGCGTAGTCTGCCGCGTCCGTGTACACCACCCTACTTTTTTGCCCATATTTCCTCTGTAAGTTTTCGGCTCTGGCTGTTCTTCGGCCTTCGTGGTGCTGAGGGTGCATGTTTCGAGGTAGAGGGGAAACTTTGATGTGTTCTCTGAGTTCTTCTGGAATATCTTTCATGGCAGGCCCCGAATTCACTACTGAATATCCGAGACGGCGCAAAAGGTGACGGCCAGTTGGAGTGGTGGCGAGTCGAAGCTGCTGAGCGGTCAGGTGGGCTTCTATGAGCTCGGCTATGGTGTTGTGAAGTCCAAGCCCAAGGAGTTTCTCGGTAGATGTGCTTATTGGTAGTCCGAGGGCTTGTTTGTAGGCCTTCCTGATTAGTGCGTCCAACTTATTGCGTTCAGAAGTTCTGAGTATGGCATATGGAGCAATGTAGACAATTCTGGATACAACGAAAGCTTGTACAAGGCGAATCGTGTCTTATTCTTTCATTCCGTGCTTCTTGTTTGTGATACAGCGTAGCATGCGGGTGATTTGACTGATTGAAGACTCGAGTTTGCGGATCACCAGAGAGTTAGAACAGTCTTCTTAAAGGATCATGCCTAATATTTGGATGGAGGGTGAGGGTTTGATGAGGACCCCATCTAATTCTATTTCTATGGTTGTCTTAGTGGCATTCTTGAGTCGAGATCTCTTCTGCACCAGTAGGAGTTCTGACTTCTCAGGGGCGCATTTGAGGCCACAGTTTGCTGCATAGGTTCGGACAACGTCTGCAGCCTGTTGTAATTTGTCTTGCATGTTGCCTTCCGAGCCTTCCCCTATCCAGATCGTAATATCGTCAGCATATATTCCGTGGTGCAGACCTGGAATTTGATCCAGTTGCCTTGGAAGGTTGATGAGGGCAATATTGAAGAGAAGCGGGGACAGCACCGCCCCCTGCGGAGTGCCCTTGCATCCAATCGTGATGGGTTGAGAGCTCACGTCCCCAACTTTGATGACTGCCACACGACCCGTTAAGAAGTCTCGAATGTATGCGTACATTCGTTCCCCGCAATTAAGGTTATTAAGGTTTTGGAGGATGACTTCGTGCTTGACGTTATCGAACGCCCCCTTTAGGTCGAGGGCCAAAATAGCCTTCGGTGTGAGTTTGTTGGCTTTGCTCAGAACATCTTCTTTAATTTGCAGGAGAATGTCTTGAGTTGAATGATGTGGCTGGAAACCGAAAATTGTGTGCGGCATGCGTTGGGATTCTTCAAGGTAGCCCTGTAGTCTGTTAAGAGCTACATGCTCCATGAGCTTTCCAATACATGACGTAAGAGAAATCGGTCTCAGATTTTGTATGCTTGGGTCTTTGCCCGGCTTTGGGATAAGCCTGACTTCGGCTTCTTTCCATGTTGAGGGTATGGCACCTCTCTCCCAACAATCGTTCATGTATCCCGTGAGTGCACAGATTGAGTTGTCATCAAGATTTGACAGAGCTCTGTTGGTAATTCGGTCCATTCCTGGCGATAGGTTCTTCCGGATTTTTGCAAGGGCTGCCCTAACCTCTGCCTCGGTGATTGGGCGATCGAGGTGAGCGTTTGGGGAACCATTGTATGGAGGCGGGTGGAAAGGGGGTGAACTGGGTATGTAGCGGGATTGGAGAGCACGAAGCAAATCGTCTGTGGTTCCCGGAAATTGATGAATAATTGCCTGCACGGTTTTACTAGTTTCTCCTTTGCTTTTTGTCGGGTCGATGAGGTATCGGAGGAGACTCCAGGTTTTGGATGTGCTTAGAGTGCCTCGGAGCTCATCACATTTTCCAAGCCAGTTCTGCTGGCAGCGCTTCGTTGCGTGGGCCTCTGCCTCCGCCGTCAGTTTTGCAATTCGGAGCTTAAGCTTTCGGTTGTGTTTTTGTCTCCTCCATCGCCTAGTGAGGCTGTGCCGAGCTTCCAACAAGTGAAAGAGATGGCTGTGTATAGCTGGGGTCTGGGTTGTGGTTTGGAGGACTCTGGTGTGATTCTTAATGTCTTCTCGCAATTTCTGTGCCCAATTTTCGATGTCTATGATGGGGTCCTTAGGAGTTTGTTGCCGGCTTTCCCTTAAATTATGCCAATCTGTGATTCGAGCTTCACTGAGACGCCTTCGGTAGAGGGATCCCTGAAGCTCAGTCTCAATTATCATGTGGTCACTCCCAAGGTTTTCCTCCAGATTGTGCCAGGAGTTGTGGGAGGCGTTTTTAGCGAGAGTGAGGTCGGGGCAAGTATCCCGCGAGACGCTGTTCCCCACTCTTGTGGGTTCGGCGGGATTAGTGAGTAGCGTCAGGTTCTCTTCATCCATACAGTCTGCGACTTCCTTGCCTCGCTTATTAAAGTAGGAGTACCCCCAGGCAGGATGAGCTGCATTAAGGTCTCCTATTATAAGGAGGGGGCTTGTGCCCGCTTTCATATTCACCTGGTGGAAGAGAGATGCGAGACCAGCTCTTTTATTCTTTGGGCGACAGCAAACATTGAGAACGAAAGTGCTGCGCTCTTTGCCTGGTTTCTGGGTGATTAGTTCCGTAAACGTGTGATCGTGCTCGCTTGCAGTGAGAATGTGTTGGACGGCTATAATGTCCTTTCTGACGAGGGTGCAGACATCTAGACCTTCTTGCGTGGTGTGCGTAATGTAGCCAGGAAGCTTTGCAGTGGCGTTAGTTTCCTGCAGGGCAATAATATCTGGGGGGTGATCAATGGAGCCAATGTATTGATGCAGAAGTCCTTGCTTTTGCTTGTATCCTCTACAATTCCACTGCCAGATGCGGAGGGTGTGGGAGTTGGGTGTTCTGGGGCTAGCCATTGTTAACGGTGGACAGTTCTATCTGGGTTGCGTCGGTGGATCCGGGGCGTTGGTAAGGTTTTTCTTTTCGGGCCAGACGACCAAGGATTGATGGCTGTTGGGCTTCGAGCTTATCTAAACGAGCGTGTATCTGCTTAACGGTTTGTTGATGCTGAGTAGATAGCTCACTTATTTGTGCCGACAGGCTGTGATATTCTTCACTCATACGATTGGCAACTTGGTCGAATGCTTGTAGCAGCTCAGCTATAGTCCCGGACTCTGCCATGTCTGGTGCGCTCGAAGGGGGGGAGGAAGCGTCTGATTTCGGGGCAGATTCTATCTTACGTTTTTGTCGCTGGGCGGAGTGTTTGGTTTAGCCGTGGTGAGAGGTTGCTGTTGTGTTATTAAGCATTTAAAAGTGTGTAGCTCAGCGCGTAATGCTTTAATTTCCTATTGTAGCTTTGAACAATCACTACAGGGTGTTTCAGGGTGGCGAGCAGTGGGAGTGAGAAGGCTGGCCCAGCTCACCTGATTGGTGTTGTCTCCCGCGTTGTTTTCCAAGTGGTTGGCCCGATCAACAGGTGCCTTGGATTTCGAACGGCTCCGATTATTGCCGCTGCGGAGACCCGGGAATGACTGGGACCTGGACCTGGCCTGGTAGCTTGCTTCGTTGCCCCTGGACTTGCTTCTGGATCTTCGGGTGATGTCTTCCTGTCGTGGGGTGTGTTCGCTCTCCCATTTCTTCTTCCTGAGTATATAGGGCTCCTTGAATCGTTGTTTGCACTCCTTGTCAGCCGTTAGGTGACTGCCTTGGCAGAGAGCACAGGTGGGGTTGCACAAGTGTCCTTGCTCAGGATTGTGCACTCCACATTTGTCGCAAGCCACCACAGTAGGGGTTGGGCACAGATCCGCGCGGTGTCCGAATTTGTGGCACGTGAAGCAGTACGGGACCGTCTTCCTGTAGATGTAGCAGCGGGTTTCGACACCTTTGTAGTAAACGTAGAATGGTACTTTGGAGCCCAGTATTGTAACGACGACGGAGTTGGTCTTTCCGAGTCTTCTGCACGCCACGAATTCATATCCTGGTAGCCAGAGGTCTCCTAGGATGTCTTCCGGGGTGCAGTGATCTGTTACGTCGTGTATGACCCCCTTGCAGGAGTCATGCGGGTAGAGTCCGTAGAGGCTTACGCCGTATGTTTTGTCTTGAATGTTGAGCTGGGTAACTGTACTGAGTACCCGTGCTACTTGCTCGTGCGGTGTGCTGACGGTCATGATGTTCTGATCGTGATCAATACGAACACGCATGTGGGCCTGCTTCCACGTGAGTCTTGCTGCCGAGAGAAGGCTGTCGGAGAGCGTAGCTGCATGTTGTTTTCTTAAGTCAAGGCTGTCTTTGGGGCGGATGACCATCTTGAAGTCGTTCTTGGGGAGTGGCGGTGGTTTTGGGGGCGTGATTTGTTTAGTTATCTTGCTTTTTTCTATCTCGGGAACGAGGCTGTCTGCTACTCCATCTCCGGTCAGTTTCTTGGCCCTCTTCTTCGTATATTTACTGACGACGTCGATCCAATATTCTTGGGTGTCCGCTGCGCTTGAGTTTTCAGCCTCATCTTCGATATCCATGCCGTTGTCTCGTGTCAGGCGTGCCGCGTCATCGTTTGAAGGCGTCTCCTCTATCACCGCTGGCGGCGACATCGCGTAGCCGTGCCGGTGTCAATCTTGTTCCAAGTAGGCTTAGCGTGCGACCGCCGCTTCGGAACTTCCAATGGCGATAAAATCGTAACATATTGACTCACGGTGGCAAATGTGGTATCCCCGTGATCCTTGTAAGTTCCGCAATCTGGTCCTGAGCTTCTTTCGTCGAAGAAATGGTTATTTTCCTTTCGTTGGAACGAAACCTGCGGAGCCCATGCTGAGATTGACTGCTTGCGTTGGCCGTCGTCGTCTTCTTCCCCGAGGGACCGAAGTTAGATTCCGGCCACGAGAAGCGTTTATTTTTTCCTTCACTTCACCCGCTATCATTCATCACCATCGTCAGAGAACGTTGGCTTTCCTGCAGGGTTTATTGGCGTACAAGAGCATCATCAACGACACTAAGGCTTCGCTGTAAACATATTCGGCCACTCCACTTTGTAAAGGTGGTCTAGCAGCAAAGCTTTATAGGTGATACGACGGTACGACACTGCGCTGCGTTTAAATGGCATTTGAAATTATTTCTTCCTTGCCACCGCATCCACCTTGACACCGCCTTTTGCGCTCGGCATCCCGGGCCCGCTCTTCATTCCACGCCACTCGAACGGCGCGGCATTGACGCTGCGCTCGGCGTCTCGGCTCCGTTCTGCTTCCCGGGTCTTCTGATCAGCGCGACGGCGACGGCTACATTCGGTGTCTCGGGGGCGCTCTCGCTCCCTCACCGCCGCATCCGTGGCGCGGCGGAGACGGTCGCATTCGCCCCAAGAGGTCGCGGCGTCGTGCCTTGAATCTACGGGCGATTTGATACGAGAGCGTTCCGTTTTCCGTTTATGGCTTCACACGCCTCCCACTTGGTTTATTTTCGGAATGGAAATAACCTAAAATTGCCATTTTCGTGTCTTTAACCTTCTGTTCATGGCTATACATGCTTCTCTTTCACTCAGAATTGCGCTGCACGGCTGTGAGATTTCAGTGCCTATTGCCTACAAAATGAATTTATTTTGTAAAAGCGACGCAAGATGGAAACGGATAATGTCGAATAACATATGCAACAATCATGTAGAAAACTGGAGGCATTGCTTGCCTGCCCGATGCTGCAAACGCAATCGGCAGGTAATGGTACAGCAGCCGTGTCACCTGCGCTCAGTGTTGAATTTTATTGCCCTTACAAGAGCTTCCGATGCGTAGCCTATATAAGGCCAGGCTCCCTGTCCCCCTAAAACTAAGCCTCTCGGTGCAAACGCTATTACAAGAAACAGGGTACCGAGTCTTTTTAGTAACAGTACAGTTTAGTAACGAAGCGTAAACATTTACGTTCTTTTCCGGCACAATCGGGGCGTATACAAGTATGTGTAGTGTAAAGTCCGAGTAATATGATGATTGCGGTGAAATGACTTCATGTGGGGCCATATTTTGGTTCAGAAAATGCACCTGATGCACGTGGGAGGAGAGGAGGAGGAATGCCTTTAATGAATGAAGAGAAGTCAGCCTGGCAGCGAGCTTGGCTTGCTACTCCACATGAACATGAGGTGTGTGAAAGTGAAGGGAAACGAAGACACAAAAACTCATACAGACACTACAAAAGCAAATAAGCACACAAACTGACAAATGCATGATCACGCACACGGCGCACAAACAGAGGTGAAGTTAAGGCAAACATTAACAGAGGTTCTTTCAGGCCGGAGTCACGGAGAAATGATACCAAAGCCCGTGTGCTCCGTGTTGCCGCGGAATTTGAGTGCCAAGGGCAGATCACCCTGTCAGTGCACCACGGCTAATAATGTGGGCGGGTGACCGTGCAGGATGCGAGTCATTTGGCTACAATCAAGGAACGTGGCAATGTTTTCAGTTAGACAGGCGGCACTAGTAAAACTGTGGAACCACGTTAGTATTGAGTAAGCAATGAATTGGGCATGTCGGCAAACTTTTCCGGTCGCTGTACAGCGCCGCATCTGTCTGTAGACACCGCGAGCGATAGAAGACCAGAGATAAACAGAGTGGAGAGAGTGTTGGGCTATGTTGCCAGGATGCCGTCAAGTCGGAGCGCGGTGGGCCACGTGACTCTGAATCGTACAGACAGGTCTCGTGACTCCCTCCACCTCCTATACTAGCGGTATGACAGAGTGCGCGGCCAGTGCAGGACGACAAAATAGTAATATGGAATAAGGCTTCCGCATCGGGGCGAGCCTCAAGGTGGGGGTGATGGGGGATGAAATGCTCACGCATTCTCAAAGATCCGTCAATGAATACTGAACTCATCTTTTTTATTAAATAGCTGCCGAATTTGGGAGCTGATAACTGTTGGAGAGGTACTGTGTACGTAAGGACAATAATCACCGAGCCTCTTCGAGCACAGCGCAGAATCGCAAGATCATTTTTTTAGACAAGTTTGCTCCAGACAAGAGGCATGGGATAAAATAGATGGCAGCAATGTACATTTAAAAGATTTTTTGTGCGTTTTTTTTAAAGACTTTTAGTATAATCCCCAGATCCGTTTAAATGTCAGGCTGGAGGCTACAGCGATGAGTCTAATACTGCATGATCAGTGTAATAGCGCAGTTAGTCAAGCAAAAATCAATAAAAGCTAAAATCTTCCCTAACATGTCATCGCATTAGTCGCTGCCGTTGCCAGGAAACAAGCCTTTAAAAATGAAGGGAGGCAATCAGTAAGCTGCTGAACGAAATGACGCGAAGCGCGAATGGCTAGTGATCAGCCTAATGTGGGGCAAGGTACTTTTGGAGGAAATTATGCTTTGAGCTACAGACACACAACGAAACAATGGCTTCGGAGAAAAAGCGCTTATTCATTCCGTGAGTCATCGGCAGAATTCGTTCAAAATTCTGTACTCTTCCTCGCTAACTACTCGCATTAATTATGCGCAAGGTGCTTTATTTCGCTTTAGGGTTCCTGGGACCCACGTCGCGGCGTACTCCCTTAAAGCTAACCTTTTCGAGTTTATTTTGCTGCCGCGAGGTAAAAATTGTGTAGTGTGTTCGCCAAAATGAAGCTCATCTTCCCGTGGGAAGCATAAAAGAACACTGCTCCTGATATTACAGCCTGAGAGAGATGTAACTGAAAGAATGGAGGGAGCCACTTATAATGCGGAACCGGTGTAGGGGATTTTCCTTCTAGTAAGCTCAGAATGTCGATTAACCGGCAAGCAGTTTTATACTGCGTTTATTTTGCCAAACGGCATCGATGAGGGAGTATGAGGTGATAATGAGGAAAGTTGATCAAATGAACATAAAAAATTTCCGCTTTGAGGAAGAAATTCAGGAGGGAACGATGATGAGGCCCATCTATCCACGCAGTGTATGCAATCGCGTCGTCTACGCGGAGGGCCGTCGGCGCAAGATTTCGCATCCTCGTCGAAAGTTATCAGTGTATTTTTCTAAAAACATCACTGAATATAGCGCTATTGCAATGCAGGGCCATCTTCTAGGGCCATCTTCATTGACGTGCAATCTGGGGAGGAGTGATGCCTGATGTGTATAACTGTATTCTTGGCGCCTTAGTGTTTTTTCTAACGGAGATGAAACCGTTGGGAGGTAGCGGTATACAGCTTTGTTGTAAAAGTCTCATATTTTTGAGCACGAAGCGTTCTAGGGCGAATCGTTGGAAAACAAGTATCCCGGTGTGTTCTTTTAACACGCGTTAGGCTCTATAGTGAGGGGTTGGAAAACGAGTGTCCCGGTGTTTCAGTACGTTACTACACAAAACGACAGTGACGACGACGACAGGAGACACCGACAGCCCGAGCTCCACAAGGGCTCGCCCGTAAAACGACGGCGCATAAAAGCGGTCCGAATTAGTGCGCATTGAACGGGTGTTTCAACAGCACGGCATCAGATGGTGTCGTCAGATGGTATCGTGGCCGCCATACTTCCGTGGTATGCTCTAAGTATCCGGTACACTGTATTTCTGTTCTGGCATTTCTTTGAGGAGCGGCTCGCATAAGTACGTGACCCATCTTGCAGTGCCACTTCCCACTGTTTTGGCAAGCACTTGGAGTGCATGCGGGCTCAGCGTAAAAGTGGGATTGGGGCTTTCCTCCTCTCCACTTCACCAGCTCCCCAACCTTCTCTGCGGTGACAGACAAGAAAGAGCGGCCTTGAGAGCCACGTTTCCACCCTGAGAATTGCTTTCTTGTCTGAAAACTGCAAAGCTATATCTCCGTATTATACTCCCCCGAGATAAGATGGAGCTGGCTCCGGTCTACCAATGTTACGTACCCAGGTATAGGATTAGCTAAACAGATAGGACGAATAGACTGAACTATTGATTGTCTCAGCTCCCTACGTGACACCTCGGAGAGCCCTTATTTCGTATCGGGTGTATTGGCCGGATCAACGCGCATACCAGCGGTTGCACGCCATTCCTTGACCAGACGACCTTCTTGAAAAAAGCAGGAAACAAGACAGAAAGGGAGACCATCGAGGCTTACTTCATCAAAAAGTGGGGCTGACTTCGTCATCAAGCCGTCACTATCACTTAGTGATAAAGAGCTGTATTTTATTAAAGGCACCTTATAATCTCCCAGTGTAGAATGTGCGTTATTTGTTATGATTTTGTGTCTGTAGAATCAGTAGTGCGCGTGTGTGCCGTCATGTCAATTGCTATTACTATTTTATCCGTGAGCCGTCAGCAAATAACAATTCCTGGCACTAATCTTGAATCTATTCTATTGGCCTGTGCATACGTAAGCGTGGTTTTCATGAATGAACAGTTGGAAGTTGGCGCCTGTATGTGGTGTGTTTCTACTACGTCTTTGCCTGCTTAGCGCCCCTTTTATTCTTTTTTATTCGTTTCTTTGAGCTTTTTTTATTGGAGCGGGTTTGTACAGATTATTATTCCTACCGTAAATATTTTACGTGAAACTTTGCAAAATCGGGGCTCAACTATGTGCGCGCTTAAGAGAGCACATGTTCCATACAGAAAGAGCTATGGAAGAAGCATTGCAGGATCTGGCAACAGGAGCATGACAAGACAGTGATGGAGTTGTCTTATCACAGGCGGACATTGTGGCTAAAGAAATGGCATGCCGGGAATTTCTCCGACGGAGCCGTACTTTTCTGAAACATCACGCGATATATCACCAAATGTCACCGAGGTTCATGCAGTGAAGAAACTGGAGAGATAGACACGATGCTTCTCATTAAAGGCGAACTGTACATTTAAGGGTGTAATTTCCGCCAACCAGCCATGAAATCATGCACCAAGAGGTGAATCTAAGCCGCCCGCTCCACTCCACGGGCTTGTATATTCAATCAAGTGGGTATGGCAGAGAAATTTTTAGTTGCACGTTTTAAAACGGTATATTGGTTGCACGCACGAGATACCTCACAAGAAGGCGGCAAATTTGTAATGATCCAATGACCTGTTAGAAGTCTTTATTTCTCGCGAACGCTTTAATCGGTGTTACAACCATACGATTCTTTATATGTGGACATTCATACAACAGCACATATCTTCAGGCCAACTATAAGCATAATTTATCCCCGCAATCACTATATGCCCAAATTTTGCCTTTCATGCTCACATTTAGGCATATATTAATGGCCTTGTCCGATTCATAAGGGTAAAACGTTGCTAGAACCAAGTGTGTTGCTAGTCTCCTTGCGGCTGCTCCATGGCTAATATAGTACCATATATTTCCTACTGACAACATGCATTGCCGAACTGTTTCACAGCGGCATTTGATTTCGCTCTGGCTGTCCATATGCTGACACGGCACAGAGTAATAAAATCGGTGTCTAATCGTGTCTGGGCAGGCTCGTACAAGGAGTCAGGTTCGATAAAAAAAATGAAATAGTATGTGGCACGACGTTTGGAAGAGACGGGAAAATTACTTACGGTGCTCTCGACGTTGTGTCATTGCAGTGCTGAGCCAGGCCCAATCTGAAAGAGAAGCAGAAGGTAAATTATTGCGTCCCAAAATGACCGCGAGGTATACCCGCACGAGCCTCGCAAGAAATACGTGACAGGACGGCTTTGGACTCTTTTATCCTTGTCCTTCACAAAGTGGATTCTATGCTTCTATGGTTCGTTTCCGATTAAATTTCGGGCCTTTTTGCAGTTTTTTTTCCCTTATTGAGCTCCTTCAATTTCACAACTTTATCGCTTGCAGAATAACTTGGTCGAGCGAAATCATAAAATGGCAGTCGTCGGATAAATGAGTTAACACAGCAGTTTTTAATAAAGACGTATTGTAAGAGAACTTATTGGTATGGGATTGGAAAAGAAAAAAACGCCTTTTGGAGCATTTACAAACATAAGCGACAACATTTGGTACCCCGAACTACGACCCATCGCACAGACCGTTGCCCGCGTAATGTCTGCACAAATTATGCGGGCTGATGGTGGCGCGAGGGCTCACTTTGATGTGCGTGCACTGAACACTAAAAAAAATTCGTGCGTTTTTGCAGCCACCTCTTTCCATAGGAACGATATCCCGTGCAAGCCGGGTCAACATCCCAAACGTTATAGTTCCACCCAAGGGCCGAGCGCCAGGCCGGGGAGTGGCTTGCACCTATTTTACCGGTAGGTGCACGGCGCCACCAAGGCACACAAATGCTAATGGTGCTTTCCACAGCCACGGTGGACGCTGAACTCGCAATCGCCTGTGGCAGGATTTGCCGCCAGACTCCCACCCCCGGCAATGGCGCAACGCGACATGATGGCTGGGGGCCCCGCCAGATGGACAAGGGTCAGGGGCCCCTCGTAAGGGTGAAGGCAGCTTTCCAGACGTGAAATCCCCTTTCAAGTGTGTGTACTCGACCAGGGACGCCTGTACCCGTTAAAGAAACCAGTGGGTGCCCGGCGGTACCAGGATTTGAACCCAGTACCTCCCGCATACGAGGCCAGTGCTGCACCTCTGAGCCATCGCTGCTGCACAGTGTGATTGAGTCATCTGCTTGCTCTGCATGCAGTGGACGTCCTCCGGCCTCAGTACTGTGGCTGAACTCCAATGCCCGTAGGATGGCCGAACTTCCAGCTGCTGGTTCTGTACCTTTCCTATCTGGGCACCTATCTCGGTAGCTTCTAAGCCTAGTGTGGCAGTTTTGTGATGGTAGTTTATTGTTTTTTATCACTTGTCGCAGTTTCTTTTGCTTTCTGTGGTTGCTTTAATATCTGCTGCAGTATGGGCCACAGGTCAGAGAAATAAACTTCAGTTGAGCGCCAGAACCTCCGTGTCTAATCCTCCCTTTCATTTTTGTCGATTGATTAGGGAGTTTAACACGCCGAAGTTACACCCGGTCTAGGAGGCGCGCCGTAGTGGAGTGCTCGGGATTAATTTTTACCACCTGGTTGTCAACACACAGACGTTCTTGCTTCTCGCCTCCATGTAAAAGCAGCCACCACGGCTGACACAGAACCCGCAGCCTCATCGTTGTCTTCCGCGCTATTGGTTCAAGACCAAGTTAAACGTCTACAACAAAACTGGTCCGCGAACGTGGTCTCCGCAGTCCACAAGTTTCAGTTTCCTCGCCCGGTACTTACCGCAAGAATAGTAGCTCATAAACACATTTCTCGAGAGCTTTGGAAGTTTCCTTCCAGAGAAAACTGCCCAACTCTCTACGTCCCTTTCACGGCCACTGCTACCGGAAAACGCGTCGCTGCCTCATGGCAGGGCAAGTTCCATTCCGGTGGTCAGGCGTGCGGCCATAATGGGAAGACAGACGAAGGCCATCCCAGAAAGGAGACCCCGCGCCAAGGAACACCCAGCGCGTAATGGCTCCATCGAGAAGCACGGCCCGCTTGCATAGAACGCACGCGTCCTCCATTACCCCTGCTCCTTACCTGCCATGTTCAGGAAACACGCAGTCGATTAATCAGGCCTACGAAAAAAAAAACTGAACACGATGCGAGAAAGTAGATCGCACACTTCCGTTGGAAGTCCTCTAACGCAACAGTAGCTACCCTAGTCACCGCTGCCGTCTGAATGTGTACTGCCTTCGAGGGCAACGTTTTTTCGCCATTACACACGTCAGCACTCAGGCCTTTTTCCTTTCCTGACTGTGTCCGTGCGGTTCGGAGCCGTGCTGCATAAACAGGTGAGTGGGTCCGCAGACGCGCACGGATATAGGTATGCGTCGCAATAGCCCGACCCGTACAGTTCGGGTAGGTCCGTTTTGGGGCCAGACGTATTCACCAAACCAAGGCGGCTTGCCTTCTGTGCCTTTCGTCATGTATATATATATATATATATATATATATATATATATATATATATATATATATATATATATATATATATATATATATATAGCCAATCAGAATAGGAAATCAGGGGCTCGTTGAAATAAGGCAGAAATAAGGGTTAACATTTGGCAGTCTAGACAACCTCAGAAAGCAAAGGGGAGAATATAATAGGTCATTGAAACAGATGAAGAATTTGGAAAGACAGAAAGAAAGAGAAAAGATGCCCGCCAGGTGGGATCCGAACCCACGACCTCCAAAATACCTTCCAGGTGCGATGACCACTACGCTATCGGCGGGGCTATAACATATATATATATATATATATATATATATATATAAATATATATATATATATATATATATATATATATATATATATATATATATATATATATATATATATATATATTGTGGGCATTGGGGGTGTACTGTTGTGATATTTATGCGTGGAAGCGACATGACCATTGTTATATCCAGTGTGGAACACGGCGGGTCAATCCCTCTACCCATCCAAACCCTTTGCCACTGTCATCTGTGTTTAACCATCATCATCCCCGGACAGTTCCGTCTTTCGGTGGCCTGTGCTCGGGAGCCTAATTAAAAGTGGTCCCTCAGCATCTCGGAGCTCTGTCTCTCAATATATATATATATATATATATATATATATATATATATATATATATATATATATATATATAAATATAGTTGTGAAGTAGAGTCCTTAGTTGCTGCAGGAATACGCACAAAGTACAAGTACGCTCTTCGGAGACTATTTCCAACGTTTCGACCTGAGACAGGTCTCTCTAAGTACGCTTATCGGAGACTTTATATCCAATGTTTCGACCAGAGACAGCTCGCCATCAGGCCTGAGGAAGACCTGTCTCAGGTCGAAACATTGGAAATAAAGTCTCCGAAGAGCGTACTTTGATTGATTGTAGGGTTTAACGCGCCGACGCAACGCAGGCGATGAGGCGCGCCGTAGTGGAGGGCTCCGGATTAATTTTGACCACGTGGGGATCTTTAACGTGCGCCGAAATCTCGTACACACGGGCATTTTTGCTTTTCGCCTCCATCAGAAAAGCGACCGCCGCGGCCGGGAATCGAACCCGCGACCTCGTGCTCAGCAGCGCAATGCCTTAGCCACTGAGCCACCGCGGCGGGTCGAAGAGCGTACTTTTACTTTGTGCGTATATATATATATATATATATATATATATATATATATATATATATATATATATATATATATATATATATATTGTGAGCATAGGGACGTTATTGCCGGACATTATGCCCAAACGCAGCATAACCATCATCATTGCATTGTGGACACTAAGGGGTGTGTTTCCCGTTTAGTGATGTCTTTGCAGCCATGCCATCGCCATTATCATCTGTAAATGATCATCATCATCCCCTCGCTTCGACTGCGGACGAACGTCTGGGCTCGGCGACCGAATAAAGGCCTTCTTTCGAAACGCCGTCTCTCAATATATATATATATATATATATATATATATATATATATATATATATATTGCAAAGCGGAATAGCAGTCGTGACGCTAGCTGACGGTGGGGGTTTAATGGAAGGCGAAAACGTAAGGCACCGTGGCCGAGCGCAAGCCCAGCCGCAACAAGCTTGTTGGCATGAACGTCCGAGTTGGTCTTTCGTCGGCTTCAGGGTAACCCTCGGAGCATACCGGAATGGGCGCATGCCGCCCCAGCGTCTACTATTCATTGTTCTGCCGCATCAACTCTTCTTGTTATAATCGCCTCCGGTGAGTTTGGTGGAGTTTGCGGGGTACATCCCTGTCTTGGCACCAGCTTCGCCCCTCGTCGGCATCAGTAGAATCATGGAGAGTGCGTGAACCGCGTCGGGCAGACCTAGCCCCACCCCTGCAAGCACGCGACGACGTCCCCCCCGCCCCGTGTCCCCAGCCCTTTACGAGCCGATCGAGAGCCGCAGAGCCCCGGCGACATGGGACCAGACGACGACGCAGTGACCTTATGCCTGTGGTCCGACGTGGTTAAAAGCCTTCCCCGGTTCGTCGTTGCCTTGCGAATATGGCTGCTACTCGCCGGTGTTCACCAAACCCATCACCTTGATCCGTTGCGGCAAGCGGTTCTTTCTACTGTATTTTTACGCATTGCTCATCTGCATCACCATCCTTATCGGGGCGCTGCTTCGACCGGGACGGTCGCCCTCGACCGGGGGGTAATGTCCCCGGGCATGTTGGCGGGGAATACCTCACAGCGCCATCACAAAAGACCAGCGACGACGGCGACAAAAAAAGTGCTGGCGGACCCTGCGCTGGCTGTCTGATCGCCGCCATGTAAGTATTGTAAAGGGATGGTCCACCTGCTGCATGGTTCTTGTCATCTGCGCTGCCACCACATTACATTTGGTAAGATGCGGGGTATGGCCCACCAATAAGTCCTGAAACAATATATATATATATATATCATCACCAGCCTATCTACGCCCACTGTAGGGCAAAGGCCTCTCCCATTATTCTCCAATTGCCTCGGTCCTGTGCCAACTGTGACCAATTTATCCCCGCAAACTTCTTTATCTCATCTGCCCATCTAACTTTCTGCCGCCCCCTGCAACGCTTGCCTTCTCTAGGGATCCACTCTTTTACCCTTAATGACCAGCGGTTATCTTGCCTTCGCATTACATGTCCTGCCCACGTCCATTTCTTCTTCTTAATTTCTACTAATATGTCTTTAACACCAGTTTGCTCCCTGACCCACTCCGCTCTCTTCCTGTCACTTAATGTTACACCTATCATTTTCCGCTCCATTGCCCGCAGAGTCGTTCTCAACTTAAGTTGAACCCTCTTAGTGAGCCTCCAAGTTTCTGCCCCGTAGGTGAGTACCGGTAAGATGCAGCTGTCATACACTTTCTTCTTCAGCGACAACGGTAGGCTGCTATTCATTATCTGAGAATGTCTGCCATATGCACCCCACCCCATTCTGATCCTTCTAATTATCTCTGCCTCATGGTTTGGATCTGGGGTTACAACTTGTCCTAAGTAGATATATTCGCTTACCACTTCCACTGCCTCGCCTCCTATGTCAAACCGCTGTGCTGTCCCGAGGTTATTGATCATTACTTTAGTTTTCTGCATATTAATTTTCAGTCCCATGGTTCTACTCTGTTCGCCCAGTGCGGAAAGCATGCTTTGCAATTCGTCCCCCGAGTTACTTAGTAAGGCAACGTCATCAGTAAATCTGAGGTTACTGAGGTATTCTCCATTACCCTTACTCCCACCTGTTCCCAATCCAACGTTCTGAATACTTCTTGTAAACATGCTGTGAATAGCATTGGAGAGATTGTGTCTCCTTGTCTGACACCCTTTCTTATAGGTATTTTATTGCTCTCCCTATGGAGGATGATCGTAGCTGTAGACCCATTGTAGATATCCTCTAGTATTCTTACATAAGGCTCATCTACCCCCTGGTTCCGTAATGCCTGAAGGACTGCTAGGGTTTTGACCGAGTCAAATGCTTTCTCATAATCTATGAAGGCTATATATAGGGGTTCAGTATACTCAGCGCACTTCTCTATTACCTGATTGATCGTGTGAATATGGTCCATTGTTGAATAACCTTTACGGAACCCTGCTTGTTCTTTAGGTTGACTGAAATCTAAGGTTACCGAAATTCGGTTGGCGATTACCTTGGTAAATACCTTGTAGACGACTGACAGTAAGCTGATCGGCCGGTAATTTTTCAAGTCCTTCATGTCTTATGAATTAGGATGATGTTCGCGTTCTTCCAAGATTCCGGTACCATTGCGGTCATTAGGCATTGCGTATACAGGTTTGCCAGTTTTTCAAGGGCAATTTCTCCGCCATCCTTCAAGAGGTCTGCTGTTATCTGATCCTCACCAGGTGCTTTGTCCCCTTTCATTTCTTTCAAAGCCTTCCTTACTTCTTCGGTCGTTACTGGTGGGATGTCTATCTCCTGTGAACTACTGTCTCGTTCGGCATTATCCTGTATGTCCTCGCTACTGTACAGATCCCTATAGAACTCCTCGGCCACTGTGACTATTTTTATCCCTATTTGTGATGACATTGCCTTGCTTATCCTTAAGTGCATACATCTGATTTTTCCCCACGCCAAGACGTCTCTTCACTGCTTTCAGGCTACCTCCGTTCTTTACAGCGTATTCGATCCTCTCCATATTACACTTCCGTATGTCAGCTGTCTTACGCTTATTGATTAGCTTGGAGAGCTCCGCTAGTTCTATTCTGTCAGCTGCGGTGGAGATTCTCATGGTTTGCCGTTTCCTGATTAGATCTTTCGTCTCCTGTGAAAGTTTACCAGTATCCTGTCTAGCCATAGTGCCCCCGACTTCTACCGCACACTCCATAATAATGCGTGTAAGGTTGTCGCTGGCTTCCTGCGTCGTAAGCTCGGCTTCCTCGTTAAGAGCGGAATATCGGTTCTGCAGCGCGATCCTGAATTCTTCTACTTTACGTCTTACTGTTAGCTCATTTATCGGCTTCTTTCGTACTAGCGTGTTGCGGTCCCTCCTCAAATCTAGCCTAATTCGGGATCTTACCATACGGTGGTCACTACACCTTACCCTTCTGGAAGAGATCGTAAGGGTCCTTCCCACGACGCGGAATGGACCGGTGGCTGGCTTCCCGTTTTCCTAGATAGGTTGTCATGTGAGTTGTCGCTTCCCAGGAAAACGTTTTGATTGTGCTGCTTGTCCAAGTGGCGGGGTGTTCCCTCTGCTACTTCGGAATTGTCACGTAGGTCAGTTGCTTGCCTGGAGGGAACCGCAAGTTCGGAAGTTGCGCCCACAAATGCACTTTATAAGCGACCCCAAACCATCCACCGCCGGCGGCGGCAGCGTCCGCAGTGCTCCTCTATAATAGAAACAGCATCCGGCGCCAGGTTTCGATCCGAGGACTTTGCGGGCCGCAGCCCGACGCTCTACCGAATAAGCCACGGACGCGACGCTGATATCGGTGTCAGTAACGCGCTTTATATCTTTAACGCATTCAAACTACGTCGTCAGCGGCGTGCGTTGGCGACTCAGCGGCGTTATAGCGGCTTGATAACTGCGTGGTGTACACGTGATACTACAAACCCGATGGAAGAGATGGAAGAGAAGGCGGCGAGGCGGTGGGCTGCGGGGGCCGAGCGCAAGCGCCGCAAGCGGGCCGACAACCGTGCATTCGCACTTTCACATTCTCCCCCTCGGGGAAATGCGGGGGAATTTTTCTCTGGCTTTTCTAGGTCTTCGGTGCACACTATGCGGAAACGATCTTCCTTTTACACTGTCGAGCGTTATGTCCATGGGTCAGACAACGGAAACGACGTCCGTGTTTTGTGAGAAGAAACTTCTTCTGCTCCATGGTGATTTTCTTATCCGAGCAAGATCCTGAATCATGCAGGCCGAATCAAAACAAGCACTGTCACGTCTCGTTAGCTTTGGAATACAGGGCTGCCGCAGAATGTCGATTTTTGAAAGTGTCTGTTTGACGCTGTTCTCTTGGCTTGTCATTCGCCTTAAACTTCATTCTCGGAGGTACGCTCAGTATAACTGCTTCCAGACACTCAAATTCGACTTCAAAGAAGTTAATTAACTCGTCGAACTCTTTCTTGTCGTCTGTTGGTTGGTGCTCACGCTCCACTCCAGTTGATGTTGAAACAGTACAGGATGTTTTTGAATCGGTAGTAGTACCTCAGGACCATGTATCGACGGAGAGCGCGAAGACGGATCTCATGTAGCTTGGCACAATAAGCCTCTGGGCTAGTACCAAGTGCATTCAAGCTTCTACAGTGTTTCTGCACGTCGGCGTAGCGCCTTCGTAGTTTCGTTGCGTCAGTTGATGAGGAATGAGGTGTTAAGTCAATCAGTGCCCGCAGGTGGTCTCGCGCAAAAAGTGTCCGGTCGCCGATTCGCTTGTGAAGTATTCCGATCGCGTCGTTATAGCATTGTTCGGTCATGGGCAGTCCGAACACCACTGCAGCAGCCCAGCTGGTCAGCAGGCTTGTCAAGTAATAAAGTTTCTCCGTCGCCCGCCTTTCAGAATTGTTGTGTACTGCGGATTCGAAGAGACCCCAAAATCTGGTCCTGTTCAGACGGTCTCTATCAATTTTCGTTAGTTCTATTGTCGGTAGCTTCGCTCTAATGGTTGCGGTTTCGCTATGCGGTGGTCTTGTTACAGAAGGTATAACGAGAGACTCACCAGCCTGCCGGCCTCGAGATTTGGAGCGAAGCTCCGACATGATCTTCACCACTTTGTCACTGAACGAAGTCGCGCTGGAAATCTCTTTCGTGACTGTTTCCTCCGTCGCTTACTGGACAATGTCGCCGTCCAGCTGCTGGATTGGTCGATGCATTGCCTCGATACTCTCCAAAAATATCACTGCGTCCATAGCTGTAGTGAAGGTGCCACTTCAGAGGCCGTCTTCGATATCAGTCACGACGGTGGGACGCTTGTCCCAAAGGGCAGTTCGTCGAAGCAGCTTTCGCTTCATCGAAGTCATCGTTGGTCCTTAGAGAAAGGTCTGCCGGTCTCTAAAGCAGAAGCCGTCGACAAAAAGCTATCGGTCCTGCTTGTCGCTGTCGACCTGGCAGACAAGAGTCCCAGATTTCGGCACCAAGTTGTGAGATCCGTTGACCCCTAAGGATGAGACTCGACCGTGAATGTAGGAGATGAGCGGCCATCAAGGCCTGCATTTAATGGGACATCGAAGGGAACCAAGTGAAGAGGAAGAAACAGTGCGCGCGCTCATGGGGCCTGAGACATGACGATGATGCCAGGAAACGGAGATTGACCTCTGTTCTTTAAAGACAATGGTTGGCCACACCAGGCCTGTGGCGGTCGATGCGGGTTTGACCTCTTAAAAAAGATTTTATACCACCCACACACACACACATATATATATATATATATATATATATATATATATATATACAGAAAGAAATGCCGGCAGTCTACAACGCCAAAGAAGGCTTAGGGGAGTGGTTAGACTATTTATTACCGTTAGTGACGTTACATTATTATTAATTTTTATTAATTACGTGAGAAGGAAAGAAAGAAAAACACGTGCCCAGAGTGGGGACCGAACCCACGCCTTTCGATTAGATCTCGAATGCCTTACCAATTCGGCTATCTGGGCGACTGTGTTCTGCTTCACTTTCTGGGGTATTTATATTTACTACAACTGTATCTGACGCTTGAGGGTGGTAGCCAGCGCCACTCAGACTACACGGGGAGAAGGGGACCTTCTTTTTCAACCCCCGGGGCGTGACGCGAACGTCTACAGCCTGTCATGAGCGGTCAACTGGGGGGAAACCCTCTTATGCTACCTTGGCATCAAGACATCAAGCCTAACCACACCCCTATGCCTCCTTTGGCGTTGTAGACTGCTGCCCTATCTTTCTGTATATATATATATATATATATATATATATATATATATATATATATATATATATATATATATATATATATATATATATATATATATATATATATATACATATAGCGAATCAGAATGTGAAATAAGATAAGGGGCTCGTCAAATGCAGCCAGAAGGGTAGGCAGTCAAGAAAGCCAATTTTGAGACATTTGCTGTACCATTTGTTTATTCCTGTAATTTGTCCTTTAAGTGTCTGCCATTTCTTTTAATTGAATAAACTTGGTTAATGCTTTCTTTTTTCAGAAACAGTTTGGTGCTGGCGCCCGCAGACCATATCCACTGTTGCTATGAATCTTTGCGTTTTTTTTAATACTGGATAGAATTTTTGCGGAGCTGTGCGTCCCAAAAGTGGGTACGCAAACGTATAGCGCCCTCTGTTTCCCTGTTCCCGCTCTCCAACGCGCAATCGTATTTGCTTAACGAGGGTGGTCTGTAGCAGACCTTCCGCACCTATAAAAGCGTCCGTGTGCCTAGGTTGTATATTACTCGATAAAGACTGGTCCTCCAGTCGTAATGTCAGTAACCTTCATTTTTTTAATGTTGCGCTCGTGTGTCTCTGATGTTTTGGGGCTAGATCTTTCGTACATTTGTGGGACACCCCAGAGTTCAGTTGTTACCTGCGGTCTGTGTTCCACACCCACGTTTAACAGCGAATAATTGATGTAGAAGACGAGCGGAACACAGCTTTATTCTCTAGAGCAACCGTGACTCCCGATGTTTTCGCGGTCATGCTTTGGCGCCGATAAGCGAAGCTAGGTTGCTTGCATACGGCATTTGGGGGGCGGGGCGGCAATGACTGTGGTTTCAGGGAAAATAGCAACAAGAATGAGAATAAATGGTGGGGCTTTGGGAATACGCCTCTACTACAGTTACACACTGTAGTAGAGAGGGAGTTTATGAAATGATGAGACAATTTTATTTTGCGTATGAACTGACTGAGAAAAAAAGCCGTTGAAGGTTGTTTTGGGCGCAGCACGAAGCATATCACCCTGCTGGAGTGTCAGCGCGTTAGAAGCCACAGACAGCCTAGGAGTAATTTGTCATCATTTGGATGCGCGCTGTATGGCGTCGCGTTGGCAACACATTCATTGCATATCTCTTTCCCCTAGTTCTCGCCCACCCGATCTCTAATTAGACGACTACATCGGGTCTTGTGGTTACCTTAAACCTAACCTTTTGTGACGGCCCTCCTTGCTTGGTACACCTTAAATAACTGAAAAAGAGGAATGTCCACAGCTATCGGTTGACATACAGCAAAATACCAGAGAAACACTCCAAGGTGATACAACCAATAGCGAAACCGGTGAACGCAATATTAATCATTATCATCACCATCATTTCTAAGTAGTTGTCAAAAACTTAACAGACGATACGATCGTTTGGGGGAAGGGTGAACTTGGACGAAATGCTTTCTGGTTGCAGCTTAAATGCGAACGTTAACGCCAGTATTCAAACGGTGGAAATATAGTGGTTTTTAATTTGCCATGGGCTTGCGTAGGGCATCGCCGCGTAGAACCGATGTTAATGTGTTTAGGGTCAACCAACCCAAGCACGGGAAGTTCGTAACCCTGTACATCACCAGAACGGATGAATGGCCCCAAAATTCAACCGATGTGTGAAAATTCAGAGTGAACGAGCTTAGACTTTGTCAATAGGTAGTTAATGCTTAGGAATTTGTGGCTTGAGGGCAGTCCTTTGCAACGATTAAATTCTGCAGTTCCCGAAAGGAATCGGCAGCAATACATCATTGACGGGGGTTCCGTCACCTAGCGGGACAGAAAGGAACCCGGGCGAACGACACCCCTGCTCCCTTTATCGGCTGGTCTGGAAATGTGCACCTGCGGCCTGCTCCTGCCTCACGTACGACCTCCAGCAGGCGAACTAAAAGGGGCGAACTGCAACACCTCTTCTGTTAAAAAACAGAGGCATTAACCTAGCTTGCACACTTTGACTCTAAAAGTCATATACTTGATGAATTTGTGTTAATTGGATAGCGTAAGAGCCACTACGTACCTGGAATTTTAACGCTAAAATGCGCATAGAAGGCATTGCTTTTGTTTATTCGAATGACTTGTCTGTTCAGGCTTTATAGAGATTTAAATGGCCGACAGCGAAGCCCAGATATACCCGATATATACCACACGGCTTACGTTCTAAGCTGGTTTGGGCATTTTACCGCTGAAGTGCGTTAATGGCATACCTAGCATTTCTTTTTTTTTGTTTTTTTAGGCCGCCTTACGACCTTTGTTTACGCAGAAACCCAGGCTTACCAGCGATAAGTTTTTCCGAGGCTCCAGCTAAGCGCATTTGTGATCTCACAGGTCGCCTTAGGAGAGAGGGAGTGCAAGTGCGTATGCGCAGTATGTTCAGGAAGAGAAGCGCAAATGGGAGGCCGGGGCAACGGCTTGTTCTGTCTTGGAGTTTGCTTCCTGTTAACTCTACAGCTGAGATGCAAAACGTGCATAGCTGAAACCCCAGAAACACATATGGCTGGCGCGCATGGGTTTCCGCATAGACAAAGGTCGTGAGGCGGCCAGAAAATACGGAAAAAGAGTGCTCGGTATGTTGTTAACGAGCTTCGCTGGTATAGTGCTGAAATCTGTTTAGCCAGCCGTGAGGCATAAAACTACTTCACGGCCTGCCATTAAACCTCGGGGATGCCTGAGTGGGAAAACGTAGAATATATTGAGGCCCTTTTTTGTGGACTCTCTGGTGGATGCTTCAAACTTCAGTTGTGCTACCGTTGAGCCGACAGTTTTCTGGTAATGAACGACGCGGAGCTGACACCTGTCCATTGCGAAGGTGCATAATTCAAAGTGATAACTAAACCAAAATGATGGCAAGAGGGCTTCCGGTGCGTATTCTGGAATCGGTCTTTCGGCTCTAATGGGGGTTGTACACGATTAGTTGCGTCTTTGTTTCTGTCAATTGATGATCTTTAGCAAAAAACACAGCAAGTTAAGTTAATGTCACTGTATTTTTAACATAGTTGCAGACGTCTGCACTGCCGAGCAACGAGCGGCTTACGTATGTCTCGTCCTCATTTAGAACAACATTGAATAGTTACTCGTAGTTGACACTGAACGTTCTACTTTTCATTCACCGCTCTCAGGCAACCAACAATTTGAAAATTTGCTTTGTTCAGGTATCAAACACTCCACCTGCTAGGAGTATTATTAACAAAACTGACACGATTTACCCCATGGTTCATACCAATTTATGTAACCCACAGCCCCGCAATAGTGCTTTTTTGTTTGTATTTCGCCTACCTTCAACACACGTGAGTTACTTTTTCTAACAAGAAAGTGTTTATTCACGGATACACCGAGCTTGCTGTGACTTCATATTCATCACGGAAGTGATGCCATTACAACGGAGCAAGCGGCCTGTAAAGGGTGCACTCCGGCACTCAGGGGTTCTTGCGGGGAAGCAACCTTTAGTGCTAAAAAGTACATTATACTTAGGGTTCTTCGTTTTCGGGTATTATATTTTAACACGAACGTGTTTTATGCCGGAATACACCAAGATTTCCCTGACGTCATATCCGTCACGGAAATGACGCCAGTACAGCTTTACAGAAGCTACCCGCCAGCAGGACGTCGCTCGCGAAGCCCACCCACAGGAGAGCCGCTTACCCGCAAATCATGCTCATCTGCAGATTTCGCTCAACATTTCACTCTCGTGTTTTACCGATTGCTGTGACAGAGAAATCAACCTGAGTTTTTATTTATTTTTCCTCATTTCTAACAACAGCTCTCACCCAGAGCCATTCAGAATGTCTCTTTCATTCTTTGTTCTCAGCGCTGGAAAGCAAGCCTGCTTCTACCCTACCCTTCTTCGTTTTTTTTTACCTTTTTTTACTCTTTTTACTCATCGACGCCTATGAATAAAAAGTAATTAGCGAATGCTGTTATACAAGCAACGCCAGGAAACTCTGTGTGTGGGTGTTTCCCGTTATAACGACGTTCGTATCGTGTGCCTCTCGTTCAGCCACTCTCGTCACACTTCTATGTACCGAACACCGACGCCGAAATAGAGGCATTTACAACTCCTCTGCGTCTATCAATAAATCTGCGTTACTCACTGTAAACCGCAAATGAGTTATAGACGCCTTCGAGGGAACCCAGTACAGACGATGCGAACACGAAGAGACACCAGTATGTTTGTTGTGATGTTTGCGAGCAGCTATTTGCGGAAAGTAAGGGCTCTCATGGGGGATTGTGAAAGCGAGCGCCCGAATACGGGTAATTTCGGAGATCGTGGAAATACAAAATTGCAACATGCCGTAGTCCAAAAGACCGCACGCACAACGTGGAAAAACGATAAATGAAGAATAAACGCAAATTCAGATTAATGTTTCGGAGAAAGGGCATTTTTTCTTCTATCTCTAGCTTGTTTGTTTGCTTTGAGCACGCTGGCCCGAGACCTGGTATTCCCGATTCAGCCGCTCTCGAGCGTTTCTCTCATCCGCTTTGTTACTCTTCCTCTCTTTTGTATTCCTTGATCTGCTTTGCAAACGCATTTGTTGTCTTTAGTTTGCGAACATCGTCGTCCTGAATGTACACGATTGCGGAAGTGGTTCGAGGTAGAGGTGACGTTTCTAAGCTGAGGCCCACGGGAGATCCGGCACGCTTCCGGCATTGCACCGATGCTGGCAAAGGGCTACTGGTGTTGAGAGAAGGTGAGTTTGATTTTTTTTTCTGATCGGAAATGACCGCGGGCAGCAGACCCAAGCGAGCATCGTAAGGCTTCGACGTGTGTGGAAGGTGACCGCGTTTACTTTGTGGACAACGTAGTATAAAGGCACAATGTGCCCAGTGACAACAGCAGCGTCTATTGTGATGTGTGCCTGGACTGCGGGACTGTGCGGAATTTGCGCCGTTCGTTGTGGTGTTTTGTTTGAGGAGGCACTCAGAGTAAACAGCGTACTGGAACAATCGTTTTGAAAACAACCGGCTTCCTTTTATCAACCGGCGGTATATGTTTTCGCAAATATTCAACTAAACTTGACATAAAACTTGACGACATAAGGGTAACAATGATTTGAACAATCAGCGCGCACACAACCACATAAAGGCGTATTCCAGCTTGAGCATGCTACAAAATTTTTGGAAGCGCAGATATTGCGCTGGTCGATGTGAACTAAAGCGGGCAGTCCTTAGCGACGACTTGCTGCAGGGTATTGCGACTGCTGTGGGCCACGCCCCTGGTCCGCAAGCTGCGCGATTCGTGATTGCGGCACGAGACAAGCTTGCGTCACTGCTCTCAAAAAACTACCCAAGACAGTTTTCTATTTCATCTTAAAGCCAAGCTTAATTCCGTTTACCTCCCGCTTTTCCTGGCGCTCGGGCTGTGTTCTTTCTCGGATGCACTCGTGCACGTTATACACCACCGGACGAAGCTCGCCTCCGGGCATGCCCACTGTTCCCCGCCTTGCAGCTTTTAAGAGACACGGCCAGGCACCTTGCAGTCAGCCCGGTCGCTACGAGCCAACAGACTGGCCGACCTCACTTTCGGGCCGAACTCACTTTTGCTGACTGCGGGGCCAACGCTTGCGTAGCACGAGCCAAATGTCCCCTCGTGGATATCACTGCACAAAAGCAAAATTAAAAACTGAAGTTTTGTTCAGTACGCACCAGACGATGTGACTCCTGGCTACGACAAATGCCACTACAAGACGGCACTGTTGGTTTGCACAGTAGACGTTTCATGTCTACCTTCGAAAACAGAGCAAGCCTATGTTACCAGCCTTCGTTGAAGATGTCCACGGCGTGCGTCTTCTTAGCTGTCGGCCTTTCTTCTCATCATGGCTTACTTCAAGAGCTGGGGATGAGATTGACTACGTTTCCGCCAGGGTTTAGGAGAGACCTTGACTGTTTCTCTAAATGTTACATTTCTTGATCTACTCAGCACTGCTTTGTTCAATGTCGTTTCCCACCTATCCGCTATTTCTTGGCGTTACTTCGTTTTTTCCACCTTAGTTATTCTAACCGAGATTGCTAGGTTTTCCTTTGTTTTAATGACACCCTCACAGTGTGAATATTTGAACGAAAAACCTACTGTCATAGATTACGTGCTTAAGTTTTCCTTAAATGCGCCACAGGTTTCTTGCACGAAATATTGTTGATATTTTCAGATCGTGTCACTAGTTCCTGCAGTACGAAAACTTGTTCGTCAATTGATATCTTGTCTACGTAGATGATATTATATGGCTGCAGCGCCCATTGTAACATAGAAGGTAGTCATACATCGCGTGAAAGTTATGATCTCATACGTTGATTAATCGCGGAAACGCTTTTAAAAGCTCGTTCAATGTTAACATTTTATCAAAAAAATTTCATGGTTGAGCGCAGTGAAATGTAGTTTGGGGAGCGACAGCTCGGCGATTGCGCATGGAACACGCACGCAATTGTACCGTAGGACAAACCACAGGAGCTGCTCGGTGCAGTCGACGCTGTGGACGTGGACATGCAGTTAACTGGGATGCAGCCAGCGCCTCCTTCTGTCAGTTTCTGACTGCACGCGCCCTTAAATAAATCCCCTAATTCCCGTCTCCGCGCTATTTTCCCCTTGGAACGAACGATATCCCAGTCGTACAAGATGGCAAAAATATATCTGGTTTGTCGTATTTTCGCGTGTCGTGCAGTGTTCTTTTCGTATTCTCGTCAGGTCGTGACTCTGATGCTCTGTCGTGTGTGGTATTCCTGTCCTTATTTTGATGTTCCATCGGGCCGCATTCCTGCCTTGTTGTGATCTTGATGCCCCATCAGTAGTTGCACATGGTTTAAATGTAATTGCCTATTGTGAAGAGCAGCTTAAATGGCAGATCTGTTGTGCGGCTACAGAAATGTTTGTCGTTGAGAAAATTGGCCTTGTCGTTACGACACGATTTTTCGTCGTAACAACAGATGGCATTGTCGCAACAACAGGACTCCTGTGGTTACGAAAAAAGTTTTCCGTCATACGACGGGAATTTCTGCTATGTTTTGCGTTATTCCTTTTGCGATTTTACACTGGCGAGCTGTGACAAACGCGCTGAGTGCAACGGTCAGCGGCATGTGTTGTGTTCCTCTTGTTAGATAAAAGATAACGAAGAATGAGGGCGCGGTTACTTTCTATTTACTGGCTGAAATCTTGGTTGGGCCTTTGTCAAAAGCAGTGCCCCGGTAATGGGCGTCTTCATGATCTCTCTTGTTATTTCTGCCACAACGACCACAACAAACAACACCGTTCCTTTCTTCTAATGCTCCCGTAACACTTGTCGCTTCGCCTAGCCGCGTAGGTTCGACCGATGCTCGGCCTTCCATTAACTCGTATAAAATAAATATTTGTAATTTGTCTAAAAAGACGACGACGGTGTCGTTGTCCCGGAAAAACAAAAAAAAAAGAAATAAAAGGTTCATGTGATGCCTTCCCGATCCCATCAAGGCAACCCAATTATCTTTCTCGCGGTCAGGTTGTTCTGAACGCGGGCCAGCTTCACAATCTGCCATTGAAGCGGACGCTTGTTCGCTTCTTACAGGGGATAGGTAATTTGTACTTTGAATAGCGGTGCTGAAATGTGTGTACTTTCGGTGTGTCATCCCTGGTGCGGGTCATTATTTCCGGCACTTCTAAATTTTTTTTTTTTTGCTTGCTGCACGCCGTTAACGATCCTGTAAGGTCGGCGTCTGGATGGGTTTTAGGCTGTAACTACCAAAAAGTGCAAAATCATAGTTCTCTAGGCACCGTAGTTGTAATTACTTGGAGTATATCCTCCTTTTTATGCTCTCCACAACCGAAAATCAACTTCAGAAGAACACATGGAGCGAATGGGATGCTGTATTTTGTCTCTTGTAAAACTGACGCCTCTCGTATAACGGGCACAGCGCGTGAAGTTCAGTATTACAAAATCGTGACAGCTTTTGGAAACTTTGGGGAGAAAATTACTCATAAAACCACGAAATTGCCGCTGAAACTTCGCCAACCGTGCAGCGCCTATAAAAAGCCGACCATGCCAGCAAAATTAACACAGGCGTGCGAAATTCAAAGAAAAATATCTTGTTGCTGGAGTTACGAAAGGTACGTTGTTGAATTTATATATTACTGGTACTGAGTTTTGCGGCTTTTGCACTACCGGTAGGACCGCTCCAGCTTTTATTGGTACCTACGCTACGCTGCAATCAAGCTTTTCCGCACAAAGACTGAGCATGCGGTAGAGCACGCTTTAAAGGCACATATCTACCAGTGTTTTTGAAGGACTATGCCTCTACTTTGTATTATGGTACTTAGTTCTTTCAGCGTGGAACACACTACATAAACGGTATTGCCTCTGAAACCAGAAATAACCACTTTAAACTTACGGTATTTTAGGCGGGCAACTTCGGGTCGCTGCGCCTTTTAACGGAAATCTCAGTAGAGCTGCTTAGGGGCTTGCATTGTCCGACGATGACGCCCGTCGTTAGCGACAAAGGGAATTCCGTGTCACGCCAGGCGGATGTGCCTTGCTGGGCCGATAGATGGCACCACCGCCTCGACGGGGGTCCAGTGCAAGATTTGTGAACATGACGCACGTCCACCTCGCGCCCGATATTAGCACCGATAAACTACCAAACCTCCGTGGGTGAGCTTCAAGTACATACATTGCTTATACTGCGGCGAGTGGCGAGTGGCGACTTAACAAATACCTTGCTTGTTGACTTAAACTCGGTGCGACAAAGATAATTTTCCTTTATATTTGGGTTCAGCTGCTTGTCAGACATTCCGACACTCTTTTAACTCTTGTCTGTACGTGCACCGACTTCTAATTCAAATCGTTTTCTTTCTGTCGTTCCCTCTACAAGTCGAGCTGTCATGTATTAGTACATCAAGCATAAAAAGCAGTACCCTTACGACGACCTTCAAGAGAATACGTGATGTTGAGATGTTTTAAACAAAGCTTGACAGAATCCTTTGTTGCGGATTAGTCGTACCTGGCTGCCCTTAAACGGGAGTTCAAACCGGGAAGCGGCTCATTAAAGATCCCGTGCTTCTTACCGTCGGACAAACGGGAAGTGATTGTCACGGTTTCCCGTTAAGCTGGCACAATCACCCAATGCAAAATCTCTTAGTACTGACATTTTGCTGCTCTCGCTCCAGCTTAAGTACGGGTGACTAGGAGACAGAAGCTAACCGAAAGAGAAGCAGCGGGGTTTAACGAAAATGTAAGCACCACCCGAAACAAAAATGAAAGCAGGAAGAGCCGGTAACATTGATTTTAATTACTGACAGAAAGTTCAAAACCACCAGTAAAGGAACCGAGATCAAACGCGTTTCCCCAGCGCCGAATCTGAGAACGTTTATAAATAGTGGCAATTAGGAGCTCGTGTAAGCCGGTCCGGTCAAGAGGAAAGCACTCTGACGCAGCGAACTAAGACGCTTGCTCCGTCCAAAAAGAGCATGCCGAGCCTTTCGTGGGATAAGTGAAGCTTATGTCACCCGCTTTCTTTTGGCGTGCGGCGAACGGAGCAGGTCGTTATTGTATTCAGATAAAGCAAATCTCAGCTGTGTCGTTAAGCTGAGTGCACCGGGTGGTTTCGGCGAATGCATGCGCTTCCCTTTTTAGGATAATAAGTGACAGAATCCCATTGACGCTTATGCAGGAGCCAGTACGTAATCACAGAGTGCTACAACGAGGCTGTGGCTTATCCCTTCTGCTCCATTCACTAACGAGCGCGAGGTATGATTTTCAGTTTTAAGCGAAACTGCTATGGTTAGGAAACGCAACGACGGAAAAGTCGGCTCACAAAGATCAAGATTACCACCAAAGCAAGTACAAATTGCCGCTTGCGTCGAAGCAGAGAGCGAGTGGGTGTGTACAACGTTATTGAAATTAGAAAAGTGCTGTTGGTGGATCCCCCTGTCCAGGGAGTCATCCGAGCAAATTATCCCCTAAAATGTGAGAGCGAAAGAGCTAACAACAAAAGGAAACTTATATCGCCGCTCACGCGGAGCTACGTGTCCCTCTGAATATATGACGTGGCGGCTCCTGATAAAAACGAGCCACATCGTGTGTGCGCAATATAGGATGCGGTCTCCGCCCAAGTCGCACGCCGTTCAAAACATGATTTAAACCTCAAGCTTATGCGTCACATCCCTTAAATATACATTTGGAGTCGCATCCCTTAAATATACATTTGGAGTTGGTCAGGTGTCATTAATAAGCACCATATTGTGTGCATGTATGTATGTATATTTCTATAAGAGGACCGCCATCAACGCTGAAAATAAATATACTTTCCCCGTACCTCTTCTTTCAATTTTGTGTCACCTCTACGTCGTGTGCTAAATAAGCTCCGCTGGCTATCGACTTTCGCAGGCCGGGATGCCAAAATATATATATTTTTTTGTGGTTGTACTTCCGCTGGAAGAAAAATCCCGTACCGCCTCCTTACAATAAAAATGACGGTAGTCTGGGTTTAGGCACTGCTATAGGCTATCTCTAAAGTTCGCTTTCATACATAGGGTAATCCCTAGACATGTAGTAGACCGTCTTCTGTAGCCTCAATTAAACCACAAAGTCGCACTCTAGTTCTAATATTTCACACCAACTCGTCCTTTAAATGACAGTTTTCGTCGTCTAGCGGCGACAATACATCCGTGCCATCGTGCCTTATATCCACAGCCGTCATTGCAAGCGTAACTGAATCTCAATTCTTACGTTTTTCGGCCGTGCTTTTTGCTGGGACAGTTTTGCCAGCTGCCATTAATAAGAAATTCAAGTATGCTGTGTTGTCTTTCGTAACTTCTATTTTTCCAACCTCAGCCATGAACGCTTGCGCTGTAGCGAAGATTGACCGTCAGAAAACCTGAAGCACAGTTGATTTTCATTTGCCTCATCCTCTCGACGAGCGTTTCGCTTTAGCTTGTTGTATTGCATTCGCTGATTGATGAAAACGGTATAATCTAGTGGCCTTTTCTCACGGTGTACCTACCATCCACTTTCCCCGCAGTAGTTAACACTGGACGCAACCAGCACGCATAAAGAGACCCAACTCGGAAATTGGCTGCGCTCGGCGAAAGCACATTATACTCACTCTAAGCATTAACGCCTGTATGATTAACGCTTGCGATGAACAGCGTTTGTCCGCAGGCTTAAGTACGCCAAATCCGGATACAGTCCGGCACCGTTTCATGCCTATCAGTAATACTGGATTGCATAACAGAGCGCCCTCCCAGGGGATTGTCGGGATAACCACCTGCCCGCATAAATGTTTCCACTGAATTGCGTGACTGCTTGCAGGGATACCGTTGTGGGAACAGGCAGGTGCGCCGGTAGCCAGTAACGGTTGTTATGTGCTCGCAACGGTTAAGGTGGCCTCGAAAGAATTCTCGACGAACACTCTGGGGACACACAACTACGCAACGGACAATGGCCAACGCCGTGCTTTATAGGACGATGCAATGGTGAACGCAACCCCCCTCGTTTTCACAATCGATGGCCATGCTGAAAGAGTCGATTCTTCGCAAAGTACAGGCTGGGCCGCAGGTTAGCGTAGCTAGAGTTAACGTGACAGGTTGCTGATTTCTCGAAAGTTTTTTTAGTTACATCACTTCTTTTGCATCTGTGGAACTGTTAAACATGCTGATATTTGCATTAGTATTTGCCGTTTTGTCTATACCCCAAACATAATTCACTTCCAAGACATTTGGAGCGGAGAAAAGTGGCTAGTTACGGCCGAGATTTAAATACGTTGTAAACACATAACGTTTATTTGGGAAGCAGGAATCAAGTTCGCTGAAGACCATTTCACGAACCACAAATACAAGACTCAAAAGGTTTAGAGGGGCAAAAAACGTGGACACGAGAAAAAAAAACTAGCAAGACAGCGTTCGAGCCACTTCCAACTAAAATGTATTTAAGAAAAAAATGCATTTATATGTGATTTCCGCATGATATCGCCAAAATGGCGTCGCCACGTGGCGTCAACACCTGACGTTCCAAGTGGTCCACATCAAGCTGCTGCCAGTCCACAAGTATAGTTCTGCGGGCCGCGATTGGGAAGCCTTCATTGAGCGCCTCAGTCACGCGTACACCGTATGAGTTTGCGTGGTCCACCAAATGACCGTTCCAATCGGTGCGGCCATTTGGCGAAGCCTGGTTGGAGCCAATGCAAGCGATAGACTTCGAACTTTGGCTTTTGGGCTTTGCGTCACTTCTCTGCCCGATCCGAGAGCACAAATAGGGCTTCACTCGAAACGCTCGTGCTTTCCCTTCGGTACGCATGCTCCGCCTTCATGAATGGAAGGAAGTTTTCCTCCAACCCCCCTTTCCTCACCAAACGCAAAAAGTATGGCAAGTGTACTGATATTTAAATAAGCGGTGCGTTAGGAGTGGGGTAAAGGAGTATTGGCGCGTTCATCATGCCTCTAAAAGGCTTCAGACAGCCGAACCACGTCTTGCATAACGGGCATGACTGGTGGATATTCGCTTGCATTAGCTCTGTTCACAGGAAGACCTAGAATAACTCGTTTCCGTGTTCGACGTTTCGGGGTTCATTCCTTTTGTTTTCTTTTTTATCTATCTTTCTTTTCTTTTTCATTTTTTACCTCCCGTAGCATGTTAGTCTCTCTAGTGGACATGCCTCGTCAGTGTCATTAAACGGCATTCTGATTCCGACATTGAGGATTTACAGTGTTCCTTGGACCATCTTAAAGGACGCCCCCTGAAGCTGAGACTGAAAATGGACGACTTATGTCCCTCGTCATGTCCTAAAGGCATGTGACACGCGGATAGAGCTGTGCTCACTTACCTAGAAAGAGCAGGAGAGTGCCATACACTAGCCAATAACTGCATGCATGCCCTCGTTATCATTGCCATCAAGATAACATTGTTTTTCGGTCCATTTTGTATTGCCTTTTGTCGCTTGTCACTAGAGGTAGGCGCTTGTTCTATCACGAGGCGTGGTGTTATTCCTCGACTAACCATTTCAACTTTATTAAAAATCGCATTCTTTCTTCTTGCAAGCAATTTAAAAGATAATGTGCTGTAAAGATCATCGAAACAATTTAATTTCAGCCAAATTTACGACAACGAGGATTTTCATTGCCTGCAGTGTGATGTTACGATGATTATGCACATTGTTCGAGGTTACCACACGAGCTCCCGGCTGATCACTAGTCCAAGCTTACCGTGGTCCTACAACTACCTTACAATGTCATAAAAGTACTCACCTGAGCACAGGTGTACACACCAGCGCGAACAAAAACAACTTGACAAAGAGTTCGGCTGTGCCAGTCACTGAAAATAGTGCGCAAATTAGGATATATTCCTCCTTGTAAAGCCCTGCTTGTAAAGCCTCACCGTGGGTAAATACATTGTATAGAAGATATAGTACTCTGCTTTAAGCGATCCAATAAACATTCGCACACGAATGTCGTTCTTAATTTTCGTTAGGTGAAGTACGACAATATACGATTGAGTGGGTGAAATCATGGCTTCGGACTACAGCCCTTCTTGTCGACAGTATTGATTTATTGACTGATTATTGACGGTATTCACTGCAGTATTGATGTACACTTGCGTAATCGACTACATTTGCATTCCGAAAATAAACTCGCTGGGTTTTTAAAGCAATAGCGAGCGTGAGCGCTCTGGTCTCGCACTCTCCGAGCATCCTATGACGACATTCACTGTTCGTACAGCGCTTAAATTCGCTCGCCGTTTACATCTATTTTACCTTCCATTACTGTAAAAATGTATTCCGCCTTCACTACCCCTACACATTTTTTTGAATCCCACTCCATGTAAAATTCCACTAATAGAAGTCTGGCCGGCGAATAAAGTATTTTGGCGAGTTCTAGAACAAATATGTCCCCCTTTCCACTTCTAAGCCCAAAATTGTGCGTCATGTTCTCGCAAGGACTTTGTTATCACCAAAGGCACTGAGAAAGATTATTGAATTATTCAGATGTGCTTTTGGCAAGAAAATCTGTCACAATCGCGTCAACAGTTTTCTGCCGTGTAGACTTTTAATTCACAGCACGAGCTTTCATTCTTTTGGCGGGAATAATAAAAAGTAGTTGTATGTGATTTTAGATGCGACTGCATCTCATTCACTCGCCTTGTCCCTCCATACGGCGTTGTTCGTCCACACCCCTCCCCCTACACTATAAAATAAAATAATAGTTAGCGGCGCCTGGTTTCGATCCCACGACCCTGTGTGCGGAACGCGAGGTACATGGTGCTCTTCCCACTGCGCCACAAAACCGAGACAGAATCAAATGCTACGAACGCGCCTTATCACCTTGACTCATTCCAACTACGTCAAGAAGCTACAGGTACAACGCATGATGGGGAAATGATTAACACTTGCAATAAAAGAAAAGAAACTCCCACTTACCGCAACAATGATGGAGTAAACGTCGTTGCGACAGCGAAGCCCCAAGCATACCACTTAGAAAGATTGACCAAGATTGGCCAATAAAACATAATAATAATCATAAAACATAATAATCATACGTGTTCCCGACACGTTTTACGTTATTTCAGAATCAATCCAACGGAAACACCAAGTAAATCCCATGATGCGTCGCATCTACACAGGGTTCCCCTCGCGGGGAGGTGGGCGCAATTTATTTCTCGGTTTTGATCGCTCTCTGACACGCGTGCTGATTAATTTTTCCTGTGAAACTGTTAACAAGTTGTTACAGATTTATAAAACAAGAGTTTATTTGGTGTATAATGTTCAGTTTACAGGATACGGGCAGCCGGAGAGTAACGTGCGTTCGGCGACGGTGTCACAGCGCATGCGACGAAAAAAAAAACGGATTTCAAATGCAGCAGGCTTTCTTTTTCAGTTTTCAAGCTCTAGAAATAAAACACAGCGTCTTCTGCTTCCGAAGGCGGAATCCGAACCAGTCGGCCACGAGTATTTCTAATTATGCGGGAATAATTCCGCTGCCAGCAGGATATCAGTCCAAGCACCAATTTCAAGGCAACAAGTGTAGACATTTTCGAAGCTACAAAAAATTTCTCGCAGCTTGCACTAGTCGTGTAATGTTGGAGAAACAGCAGAGCTGGCCGCCCTTTTCCCTTTGTCGGAGACCAGGCTGTCGCTCCTCACATTTATTTCCAAACTTGCCGCAGGAAGTTATCCGTGACTTGCAGGCCCGGATCGTTTTGTCCGCAGGCTTTCATATCTCCCGCAAAGAGGACCTCGTTACCACGCGCTACAACCCGCGGCCAAGTGCAAAGCTAACGCCGGCGCTACGAACCCATAAGAAATGCAGTGCGGCCGGAATGAAAATGATAGCTCAATCGGATAGGCGCAGGTGAGGTGAGGTGACTGTGAGAGGGAAAGAGGTTCCCAGCCTGCCCCACATATGTATCGCAGGGAGAGAAAGGGAACGGGAGGGGGTAGAAATATGGGTTGTGGTAGTGGTACAAAGGTGGTTGGGGCAGGAAAAGGAAGGGGTAATGGGGAAGAGAAGATAGATCAGCGACCACCGCCCGGGAACGGGAAAACTATCACCGGGCTTTTTTTTTTTTTTTTGAACATGAAAGGAAAATTTCCTTGTTTGAAACGAAAAATAAAAAAACTCTACAAGTATTCAAAGAAAAATAACGAACACCAAACCTTAAAAACACTTCGTTCTAAAAATTGATCTTCACTGTCGACAGGGATCCTTGGTAGACATCTTGTCTTGTTTGTTCTTGTTCTTGATCTTGAACTTTACATAAATCTTGATTCTTTGGTATCATAACGGGATGACCCAGGTTGGATACGTTGGATATGGGAAGCGTTTTTATTCTTCAATTGGCTGCACATTTTATTGCCCCCCTCCGCTGCTATCCCCGTACCCCTCCGGCCTTTGGGATGGTCCAGTGGTATGGTTGTCGGTTTTGCGCCATAAAAGTCCCGGGTTCAATTTCCTGGACCTCCCTAAACACATTTCTGTATGGAGGCGCGCACTCCCAATACTTGCTTGTGAGCTTCTTGCCTCCTCCGTACTTCCTCTCCCACTTCCAGGATTATTGGTGTGACGGACGGACAATGGCCCGCACAAACAGTTCCGCTGTTAACAATACGGTTGCGACCTTGCCAATTAGTGGTATTTTCGCTAACCATACACGATTACATCCGCCCGATGTAAGTGACCATTTCATAATCAGCCCATAGGCGCACCAAGATACTTCAGCTCTAAGTCGTTTCACTGCCCAAAGTATTTAATGCCCCAAATGCAAAGCCGCTGCCGTTCCTCGGGGTTAATGCATGCACTTAACGCTGCTAAAACCGTTCTGTTCATATAATCGCTGATTCACGACTCGCATTGTTCACACAAATAAAGGCAACGTCATCCGCTTACGCGAAAACACGAATTTCAAATAAATAAAAATTTTTTACCATCTTCCCGCAGGAGAACCCATGAGTAGTATGCGAAGCAGCCATGTGGTCAACTCAAGTTCGCAATAGTTTTCAGTTCGATCGCGGCGTTGCGGGGGCAGAATGAGGGGAGCGGAGCAAGCGGGCGTCATTTATACCGCAGAGCTACAGTGGCGCCCCCAGCGGAGTATGCAGCGGCTACCGCCGCGTCTCTAACCCTAAGCTGCTTCGCATTATCGCGCGCAGAGCCGCAGGTAATGCCTTTCGTTGCGCAATCTCGGTGAGGAGAGGAGCTTTGGAGAGGAGAGGAGGAATACCGAATAAGAGAGGAGAGGAAGAATGCCTCGCACACTACTCAGGGTTCGCCTACGGGAAGATGACGATGGTGGTTAAACGGGGAGCTATCTCGTGATGGATTCTTTGGTTGGCCAGTCCGTAGGGGCATCCTGCCACAATCATCATCAGCAGTGCCTGGCCAGGCATACGCAGTGGGGGTGTGGGCGCCGCACAACGGCGTCCACACAACGGCGAAGGGAACAAGCTCGACCATAAGCTGCTTCCCATCTAAAAACATAGCCGCCTAAATCAGCAAGCTGTACCAAGACATGGCAACGTAATTACTACCAAGCGAGCGAAAAGACGCGACTACAGAGTGCATAGCCCAAATGTACAGAAAATAGAAGCAGTACAGCTCTAGAAGCCTTTGTGTTTATTATTAAACTTTCGTGTTTAATGCGTGTCGCAGAGCTAATGGGCTGGTGCAAAGTATTCCCGAACAATATTGCCGAAAAATGAACAAGGAATCATCACTAACGAGGGCGAAAGCTGTTGCCGAGTCTGTCAGCATGTAGCGACCAGATTAGGGGTGCTTGCGGCACATTCAAGAAAGAAAAATATGCAGCCTGACTATTTCAATTGTTTTGTTTTGAATGCCGCAGATTTTAAGAACGCCAGTGCAAGAAGATATAAAAGATTGCACATTCGTAGGTAAACATCTGAAAAAAAAAACCTTATTGCAGAGCTAAATATTTCAGTGCTGGAAGGACACACAAATTAGTCTATAATTTTCAACACGCTCCATTTGACCCCGGTTTGTAGTCTTTCTGATCGCAGTTGTATAGCTTTGGTAGACTGTGTAATAAATAGAGCATGACCTTCCCAAATGGCTCTTTGCGCACGTACGGAAGATAGGCACACAATAGTGTCCGGAACATCACATATAAACGTGACCCTAACCCATCCGGACGGGGGCTTTTATTCGGCTGAACGAATGCGGCCGTAAACGTAATTTGTTTTATCGTCAAAGGCCCAATAGGATTGTCTGCGCTCAGACTTGAGAGGATCGTTGAGCGTTCAGAAGTGCGTACGGTGTTTTCTGGTCCCAGTCTCCTCGGCAGCCCTTGCAAGAAGGTCAACCCGGAAGAGCCGCGCAAGACGATCTGCGACAAGAGGCACTCAAGGCGTTTCAGAAAGAGCACGACTGGATCAGTCTATGAGATTACCCCTTATTGCTGAAATTCTTATATGCGGAAGACAGGACGATGAGTCAACACCCGGCTTGCCGCACATGTTTCTTCCTCCGAGCCTAGGTTCACGCAGTGCGATATATTAAATAGCAGCAATTCTCAAACAACAGACGAGGTTTTCGAAGCTGTTTCTATGCATGAGGCTGCAGGCGCATGCGTGAGCGCGCAGTCGCTGGCCTAAGTGGCGGAGAAGATAGGTTATCTGTGTAGAGAAGCTTTTCTCAACTTCAAATTTTGGGGGATTACCATGCGCAAACTACACTGGGACTTTGAGACGCACCGTGCTGACAGGCGCCGGACTACTGTTGACCACCTGTGGATCTTTAACGTGCGCCCGAATCTCTGCATACGGGAGTGTTTGCAAAGTTCTTTCTCATTCATGTCCTTCACGCTTTCAATGACATTCGAGTGTACGTCAATGCCCGTGTTTGCCACCTTCTTCGTCCTTCTGGCCAGTTTTTTTTATTACGCTGTATTTTCTCGCCTCTTGAGATGTCCTTTCACGAACTACATGTCTTGGATCACCTATTCAAAAAATCGCATTAACAATATAATCTGTCTCATCCTTACTGGCGGTCACGTTGGTCCCGTTTCAGCAGTTGAAACATCGTTCATCACAGACGCCTGTAGTTACCACGGTGTCAGTGGTCCCATTGTCCTGTCTTTTTATTTCACAGATTAACTTGGACTAAACTACGTAAAAACACCCATTTGCTTCCTTAGACCCGTGCCCACGCGCACATGACAAATATTCACACCAGTGGATTTGAAAATATTGGAGAGCCCAATGTCTTACACCCAAATCAAGGGTAAACGCGTGGTATTAACAAAAGCTGCGCGAATATTACCTTAACAGGTGCATATCTGAAGAGGTCCTCTGCCTAGGACCACCCCGACCATAACACAGGCGCTCACGCCTACTCTAGCGAGATATAATAGCTGAAATTACGAGGAAGAAGTGGATATTGTAATTCACAGCCGGTTGACCATCAGGGTCGCAGAGTGACTGCTGAGAGACGGGACAGGAGGTAGACGAAGACCTTTAGCTCTATGGCGACATGAAATAAGAAAATTCAGAGGCAGCCAGGAGACTGGCCCCGGTATTCGGAACCCTTCCTCCACTTGAGCATCCAGTAGAGAAGAACTTTGAAATTGAATTCCCCGTGCATAAGCATTGCGGAATCCTCTCCTTAGCGGAGTGGAAGGAGCAAATTCAGTGGGGAAAGGACTCGGAATACGGCGCTGGGGTATCGCGAAACAGGAAATGGTCGGAGGAACACAGGAGAGGCCTTCGCCCCGCAGTGAACCCAAACCAAACGATCATGCTGATGATGATGACAACTACGACGATGGTGACATCTTATGATGGTGATAACAATGTATAGGCAACTGTTTGTGAGCACAGGCCAATGCAAAACATTTGGATTCCTTGTCGCAGTGTATTGCGTTTCTGCAACTCCTACTGATGCTTCCCTGCGGCATGTCATCCTTCTGCGGACGTACCGCCTTCACAATTAGTCATACATTCTTTCTGGGCTTATTTCCATTATTGACGTTGACTTATCACTCGATATATTTCACAGTAAGGCCTCCTAAAACATTCCGTGCATACGTTATTATGGGAATACGGCATTTTCACCTTTGATGACTGCCATAAACCATTAAACCGCCATGGAACCGCCATTAAACCGCCATTAAACCGCCATTAAATTGCCATAAACCACAAAACGCCATTTTCAGCGCCATAAAAACAGGGATGTGTGTCCGCAACACATAATGAAAAACTATACCAATTTAAACGATTTTGACACTGTTTTTACATATTTACGACAGCCAGAAACACCTAATCAGGGTCCCTATGAATTCAATATATACGGCGTATACGAAAAAACATACGGAAAACATATGGCTCCATTATTTGCGCTTTAATTTAGACAGAAACACTAAAACTGTGCCAAACGTCTCTATTACGGAAAATAATTTAGGGGTTTTGTTTTTGAAAAGAACATCTTCATTTCGGATTACCATATGAATTTCGGATTCCCATAATTCCGCACATATACGGAACGTATGTAGCGGACGTTGAAGCTTGTATTGCCGGATGTATATAGTGGCACCGTTTGCGCTAAAAACAAACAAGGACAAAGAACGAAAGGACGAGGACGAGCGCTCGTCCTCGTCGCTCGTCCTGGTCGTTCCCTTCTTTGTCCTTGTTTTTTTTTTTTTTTTTGCGCAATCGGTGCCATAGCTGGATTCCAACTAGGCCGGCTCACGGGGTCGTATATAGTGGTCGTTCAGCTCGTATCAGCTTGAGTTGACCGTCTGTTGTTGAAGCGCCTTCCCGGATGTTTCAATATTTCCCCTAAGATGACTGAATTGTGTAAAATAAAGCATCTTTATTACAAATGCCAGTTTTGGGACCGAACGAAACGTAGTAGTAAAGCACAAGGTATGCTTCCTTCCCGGCAGCGAAAACAAAACCTCAAGATTGTTTTTGACTCATTCTTTTTGTTCACATATTTCGCTCGCTATAATGGGCCTGGATGTCCGGAAACAGCTTCACGAGAGAAAATGCGTCTCTACTCTCGCAATTGCCTGTTTCCGGCACCAAAAAAAAGCAATGATAAAAAAGAAATAAGAGCATGCTGCCAAGCCTAACTGACAGCGCCTTCACTGTCTAAAGCGCCTTCCTTTTAAAACTGTTATAAATGGTGGACAGAAAACAGCCTGGAACGTAGCTCCAGCGAACGTCGCATCTCAGTGCTCGCGCGTCTGGGTACTTCAGGTTAACGTTGAAGGTGCGTGCCAGCTTAGCTTCTACTATTTTTATACTTTCCTATTTTTTCGATTTACGGTCATTATTTTTGCGCAAAGAGAAGCACAAAAGAAAAATGCCAAGCTTAGCAACCACTGTACGTCCCTCCTATTTTCCGCGCTTGATGGCTTCAAGCCCGTCGTAAGGGAAGTTCCCAAACGCTTTAAGACAAATAGTCCGAACAAGTCCGAGACAGCAAGGTAAAGAAAGACCAGAAATAAGAACAAAGAATGATGAGCTTCAAAAGAGAGCGCTAAAAGCCGGCTTAAGCTCCCTTCGATCGGCACTTAAAGTGTCTGGTTGCTCAAGCGAATAGTACTGACCATGGTCGCGCTGTAACAAGCAGGGTCCACTCTATGTCACGTGACTCGCATGGGTTGCTTCCTTGTTAGCAGAGCTTTTTGACAGTGCTAAAGCAGCCTCAAGCCTCGTCTGGAAATAAAGAAACTGGACGTAATACCTCAGCGTCCGCTCGCCGTTTTGTTCTTTCTAAATCCTTGATGTTCTGTCCGAGAAAATCCGGCTAATGACTCTTCCCCCTTGTTACGCGCGCTCGCAGACTGCAGGAGAACACTTGTCGGTGGGGAAAAAAATTTGAAAAAAATTGAACGGGCGACTCAAAGAAAACTGACCATTTTATTCCGCCGTTAAAAGCGCACGCTAGAGATTTAGGCTTGTGTCACGAGCGTTTGCATTCCAAGTCGTACGCTGTAAAAAATTTAGTTAAGACCAGCAACCACGCACTCTTTCATTTGGGTTCTTTTCTTTGAGCTTTACAAACACCGGAAAAAAAACCCGGCACATCTTTTATCCCAATCACTCCTGCACCCGGCCATTACGGCACGAGATGTACGCGTTACAATTGGGAAGTCCCACAAAAATTTACTGGCTCAACAACAACAAAAAAAAACCGTCGTGATCTCTAATTCGGTTACAGCTCGTAAAGTTTGTCTGATTTGGATGTCTTGCCTAACCTATGACACTAAGCCTTGAACGAACCGCACGTTCCACCGAAGGGGAAACAATCAGAAGTCACGAAAAAAGGATGAAACCCACGAAAAATTTGAGATCCTGCACGTACGAAGAACAGTAAGTCATCTTCCCCTCCTGAAAAAAAAACTCGTAAAGGGCATTAGACACGCCCGACCTCACTTGGTGCCCCATTATGTTAGCTCCTCTGCACCTTCTACTTAGTATCCTTGCAAGACTTCGATCACGAATCATTTATTCCTGACGTTTTACGCTTTGAAGATCACGCGCGTTCATGAGAAAGCGAGTCAGCGCAGGTTAGAACACTGAAAAAAAAAAGCAAACGGTTCAAACAAAGTTTGATCGATCACATAGTCCAGCGCAGGCATATTTTCAAGCGGTGCCTTGGGACGAGCGCAGAGGGAATTTTGTCCGGAGTCGCACGCGTTAAGACCGATCGGCCGTATCGGACCCTCTGGGAAGACAAGCGCGTTCCCGAAATGAGCAGTTCAGAAGTCGGGCCGGCATGTCGTGCTCGTGTTCACTTGAGCTCCCCGAAAGCGGCAATTCGCCGACAATGACAGCGGGATGGAGCTTTCATCTTCGGCGATCGATGTATAACTATAGTGCATATTTTTTTTCCGTAATCTCTAAACGGGAACGCCCCTTTTTTTCTTCCCACTGTCTTCTCGCCCCTCCCAAGTCCGCTTCCGCTATTAAACCGAAGCTTTAGTGTTGTCACTCATGGCGTGTGTAACGCGAATACGCACACCAGGAAGGCCAGCTTTCTCTTACGGTGGTGGTGATTGTGAGTGAAGAGTAGCAAAATTTAAACATTCCCCAGCTAAGCTCGGTGACAGGTCAGTTACGCCCCTCCGGTAGAGGTTGATGTACAGCAGAGGGGGGAGGGAAACACCGACAGCCGTTATAAGCAGGCCGGCGTAGGACAGAAATGGCGTTGCTCTTCGTGCCGTAAGGCTATTACGTAAAAGGCGTTAGGCCTAGCTCCACATTTGAGGTTTAGGACATTCGGCCTGACGTCACATCGTGCCGGCACCCACTCAAAAAAAAAAAAATCATGCACCCCTCTGTCTGATGACGACGAAGGTTGAACGCGAAGATTTCTCGCGATGGATTTTTTGGATGGCCAAACCACACTGCGAGTATGTGTTACTCGGGAGGTACGCACCACTTTTCTAGAGTACCCATAGCAACTCTCTAGTGTGCACTCCGTAGGCCTAACATTTGAGTTCGGGGTGTACGGCGCGAATCAGTACCTGCTGCTTAGCGTTCGCTTCGACCATGTCGAAATGGAGAAATCGGATAGACGCTGGGTTCATAACGCGAAGCACCCACGTTAGATCCCGCCCACAGGAAGCGTTTTTTTTTTTCTTTCACTTCATACACGATCATTTGTTATCATCGTTATGGAAACGTGGCTTTCCAGCAGGGCGTGTTGGCATACAAAGGTATCAGTGAAGGCACTAAAGCTTTGCTTTAAAAGTGCTTACTGAACGCCCAGCAGCCAGTTCTGATTCGCGGCGTACACCCCAAACCCAAGCATTAGGCTGACGCAGCGCACACCCGAGAGTTGCCATTTGTATTACAGAAAATGGGTGCGTACCTCCAAAATAGCACATACTGGCACTGTGGCACTGCCAACTACACAATCTATCGCGATAAAATTTCGTGTTCAACCATTGTCGTTTTTAGAAGAAGGACTGTATTAATTTTTGGTTTTGGCGCCAGTAAATTTACTTTAGTGGATAATCGCGCATTTTGCGAGATGATAAATTCTAACGATGATTTGATATCACCTTCACGCCAAATGGCGTGGCTTACTGTATTATTTCTCACGCTCGACCTCATGGAACACGAATTCACCTAACCGCGACAGTACCAGCATACGGCACTCGCCTGTGGGCAACTGGGAAGCATGTATTGAAACAGCTAGTTTTATTTCCTTTTCTTTGTAGGTATAGCAGACTTCCGGAATAGTTGATAGCAGGCTATCCGAACATCCTAACCAAAAAACTAAACAAAACACGATATTTTTGGCCGGAACGAAAACGAAAACGTTCCGTTATTTATTGTTTAGTTCAGGAGCGAAGTCGAAATACTTTCGCTTCGGTTTTCAGTTTCATTGAAAAGTTCTGGTATTTCAGGATTCATTTCAATTTCCGTGCGGCGAGATGGGAGTTTGCCGTTCATTCACTGACATGAAATCCTGTGTTTCGTCTTGCTGGCGCCCTTTTTTCCTCGGCAGGTTTGTTGCCTGCGTCCATACTCTCTCCGTCTGTGTCGGTAGGCGCAGTGCTGAGCTCCCCGCGTGACAGGTACGCGCATCTGGTTGCGAGGCAAGGCAGACGTAGCGGCCTTATTTAATTGTATTTATTTATTTATTTATTTATTTATTTATTTATTTATTTATTTATTTATTTATTTATTTATTTATTTATTTATTTATTTATTTATTTATTTACTCATTTATTTGGTAAAGCAAAGCTTTACTAATCTCCTCGAGCGGTTACGCTACAGTTACGCCGTCGTGGAGGATTTGACCACCATTTGGCCGCAGCTTCACCGTTGCCTTGGCAACGCATCAGGATATTCTCCGTGCCGAGCTCTGCCGACAGCCGCGTTCGCTATCCGCCAGGCGCTGCTGCCACTGCGGGCTTGGCGCATGCGTTCGCCGCAGCTGAGTCGCCGTCTGGCCACGTGACTCACCGCGTGCATGCGAGCTTAAAGGAGCCATGAAGAGAAAATACAACTTCGTGTAATTTGAAAGAACTAGGATTCAGTATCTCACTAAGCTCCATTACAGCCACAAAAGATGTTTTTTTAACGAAAAAAAAGGAAGAAGTATTTAAAAACTTTCAAATTTTGCGCCACAGTGACGTATTATGAGCAAGAATGACGTCACATGGGCCAACAATAAAACACAATTTTCAGTGCGTTAACTGCCCGTTAGCATTCAAGTGATGCGGTCAAATGGAACTAGAGGCCCCATTACAGACGTCCAGTCATGTGTCATCGCGACAGGTCCGTTAGGCTGCCGCCAATCACACAAATAAGGTTCCGTGACGTCATAGAAAAGATGCGGGAAATTGGCTAGGGGGTCCCGACTGCTTCACACGTTTTCTTCATTATCTCCGTTATTTGTTTGAAGATTGCGATGATATTGGTAGCATTGTTATCGGGACTAAGCAGTCTTTCTAATAAACCCAACTTGTATTTTGTCTTCATGGCTCCTTTAAGAGCAAGAGAGTGGTGCCGGGCCGTCTTCTCTTCAGTGAGGCTTGAGCGGGAGCTGGAGGCTTTCAGCCGTCGTCGGCAAGCGGCGTGTGACCGCACCTCGGATATCTCCCGGCAAGCTGTTTCACTGGAGAAATGCGAAACCCGCAAAGCTATTGACGGGGACTGGGGAAGGGTGAGCCGTTCGGCTTGGAAAACGCCGGACGCGGGACCACAAGCCTAGACAGAGGCAGGCTTTGGACGAATAGTATAATAGTTAGAGCTAAATCAAAGGTTAACCTAGTAAAAACTACTCTTACCCAGGCTAAGAGAAGCTTTCGCTTTGCATATCCAGGGTTTGCTGAGCTAAGCCGCAGACAATTGTTTATTTGTTTTTGGTTATTTATTACTAAAGTACCCACATTAGCCCGACGTCGTTGTTGTAGTGGATGTGTTATACAGGAATAAACACGAATATTCTCAAACACTGCGTAATATTATAAGTACCAAACAGAAAATGTTTGGCGTGAACACCAGCCTACACGGCTAGCAGCGAAAGCAGCAGATTACAGCCGTACGCTCAATCGAAACAGCTGCAAGTTATGTTTACTTCAAAGCAAGTGCTGCCAGACGGCAGCGGAAAATATTTCACAACAGTATCGGACACGACATTCCTATTTTTAAAAGTTTTTACAATAAGACGATTCCAATGCTGATGTGCGCCATAAATATTAACCAATTTTCTTGCTGTTATCACTCCGTGTGGATTTATGCGTAGGAGGGTGAAGATACTGGTGTCGGTTCTTTGCTACCTCCTCTGATACAGTCTCTTTTAAGATTAAATACAGTAGTTTTAGAGTATTCCATGAAAGATAGCGTTTTAAATCTGTAACGATAATATCACAACTATACGAGTAAGTAACAAAGCCCACAGAGTAATTTTGAATTGCCTCAAATTTATTCATTAGAATTTTAGTGCTCAGGCCTCAGACTACGGCGGCATGCTCAACAATTGAGCGTACGTGCGTAGTATGCATGCAGGTTTTCGGGAAAATCAGAGTGTCCACACGTAACAATAGTATACTTCACCCGAATGGGGCACGCCAAAACAAACAGCACTCGATTATTTTTCATCTACGGCAGCGTCTGAATCAAACGGTGTGTAAGTTTCTGGGGACCAGAGCCGAATCTTGGAGCGTCATTTGCACCTGCGCCATCGAAGGGTATACGACAAAGACTGCTTAAGTGTCCTCGGATGTTTTTGTGTGCAGCTGGGTTATTTAGGGACATTTTTTATTAAAAAACTATCAAGCATCACCTAAGCTTTTTAACAAAATTTCACGAATGTTAGTGTTTCCTCCGCGCAAACTCGAAGCGTATGAACCATTGCGAACCATTATTTTTTTGTCCCTGAACTGAACCGGAGAAGAATATTCGTTGAAGGAACAAAATAGAATCCCTAACGAAACAAATTTTGTCGCGCCACCCTGGTTGATATTCCATCGCAGGTGTGCAGAGCGCCCAATTTTAGACGGAGGACGAAGAAGGAAAACAGGCATGGCGGCTTGTCACTGTATAAGATATAACGAGAGCGCTAGGTGTGGCAACTGCGCGTTATTAACGGCGAGAAAACCCTCTTGTGAACCAAAATCGTCATCATAATAATGTTGGCCTAATGATGTTCGAGCTCCTAGTTCTCACGCTCGACCGCGCCTTGAAAAAGGAGACATAACTGCATTTTGGCACGTAATTCCCAGTTCATGGCAATCACTGAACAAAATTTCACCCCTTTCACGGTGTTCAGCACTGCGAAAACGGAGTGTACACTAGTAAAATCAAATAATCAGGAAAAATGTATTGCAACTCTTTCATACGTGTCCGCATCGCCGTTATTATTCTCCGTGCATATTAGTGGCGTTAGGCAAGGCACTCCAGGTTGTCGACAATATTAGGAAGGACAAATAGAGGAGAGGAACGTTTTCATGTGACTTCTTCTGTCTGCAGGGCATGTGCCCCGACCAGGAGCACCAGGCTATGCCACACCGCATTTATGTTACGCTGAGCAACCTTTTCAGCAAGTTTACGCGTTCACATGAACAGAACTCTCCGCCCTATCATTCATGTTACGTAGTTGTTGTTTTTTGCCAGACCGCAGCGTTTATTACCGGTGCCTTGAAAAATTCCGCCGCTACGCGCTCACCTCGCTTAGAAAGCTGGAACTCATTAGAGGAAGCGCGTGCCAACCATCCTGACAAAGACAGGTGAATGCACTCACCGGGGATAGCCAACTCTGTGAAGTGCGCACTCGTGCGCGTCACACACGCACACACACATACATACACACCGCCAGACAGACGCACACACTCACACTCATACAAACCCACACACACACAGTGAATGGTACAAACGCACACACGCACAAACATTCATCCAACCAACTTCCACCCACCCATCAATCCCCCCTACATAAACGCACAAACACCACGCACAGACACACAGAAGAAACACGAAACATGCTGGTATGCGCACGCGCGTGAGAACGGCGACACACGACGCAGTCTCACATCCTTCGTGGACGAGGACGAACTCTGCGGCGCAGTAGAATCGCTGTCGCGGACGGCAGTTTTCAGCGCAAGTTAGAAATTTCTGCGAACACACCCAAAATAACTCGACGCCCTTCATAACAACCAGAATTCCAGCCTTCATTTTGTTTAAAAATGTAAGACGGCTCTAGTTCTCATACACTATGCGTCAGCGATTAATAGAGAACCGCACTGGCGCAGCGGAGGAGAACTAAGAACACGTAAAGATATGTGTGTGGTTTTCGCCCGTTTTTTTTATTCTTTCTTCTTACCTACAGTTCAAACAAGAATGTCATTGTCATACGAGGACCGCGGGCACTATGCAGTCCCGCGATTCAATTACACGCACCACAGGCTGCTCACCGGCCGGCTGAAGCGTCTACGTCAACGCGTAGAACGGGTACGTCATTTTGACAGGATGGTTCTTTTTCTTTTTAATTCTCGCTTCGTGATCACCGCAATTCGCAGCTGCCAGGAGGGAAGCGTAAGCGGAGCTAGGCTTCCCCTTAAAGCATTGTTCTCGTAGTGGTGAATTTTTCACGGTATTGACGGCATTCCATTAGCCCGTATAAAATTACTTCTTAAAAATTAATAAGGAGAGTGTCGCGATAATACAACTCCATCGCGAAAGTTGAGCAAAAAGCTCTATCGGTGGTCCATGTAAACCCCTGTCTTTATTACAAGCGACGGTTGAATGCTTTGGCTTGTATTTTACTGCGGGTTTTGTCTATAATGTATCAGTTTGTGCGGTCGCGTATCCCCCGTTTCTAAGCACAGGTCGGTTTTGTTTTATAATCCGTATCTTTGGTGTAAACGGCACAGTTAGTCCAAGCAACACCTCTCAAGGGAGTAAGCAAAGCTGCTGTGAATACCTCAAGAAACTCAAGGCACCTTTCCTGTTTGCTGTAGGTCTCGTGCGTCCATCCATAGTATCCCATTTCTAACCTCGTCCCTCTGAACGGTCACCCCACTCTTTACCCAAGTCGTTGATCTGCTCGCGCAGTCCTCGGGTATGTCATGTTTCTAATCCCGTTAATTACACGTACCTCAATACGCGTTTATAGGTTTCAAACATGCACGACATTAGTTCCTAGCGAGAAATCACTGTTAGCCTACCTTGGCCAACGTCGCGGATGAACGTTCACACGGTGAAGCCTCATTCCGGAAGCTTCATTTGTGAAGCCTCCCGGATTTTCCTCTTGACAGCTCGCTTTCGCAACGATAGGTACGGAACAAAGCGAAGGAGCGACAGCGCAGCCCGACGTTAGGTCTAACGTCGTAAACCGGTTCCCCAGCTCCACGTAAGAGTAAGACGTTGTTTTGCACGTTCTAAGACCAAACGTGAAGGTAATCTAACAGCGAGCCTAAATATAATACATTAGGCTTAACTTCTTGCTTTGTAGTATTACGTCGCCGAATGGTAGTCATCATAATAATCATTAGCCTATCTAGGCCCACTGCAGGGAAAATGCCTCTCCCGTAGGTCGGCAATTATCCCAGGCCTCTCCTAACTGCGACGAATTTGTCCACGAAAACTTCTTGATCTCATCTCCCCATCCAACTTCCTGCCGTCCACGCTTGCCTTCTCTAGGTATCCACTCTGTTACCCTTAATGACCAAGGGTTATCTAGCCTTCGCATTAAATGTCCTGCCCACCCCCATTTCTTTTTGTGAATTTCTACTAATATGTCCTTAACATGCGTTTGTTCCCTGACCCACTCCGCTCTCTCCTTGTCCCGTAATGTTACACCCATCATCCCAAGCTCCATTGCTCGCTGAGTCATCCTCAATTTAAGTTTAACCCTTTTAATGAGTCTCCACGTTTCTGCCCCGTAAGTAAGTACCGGTAAGATGCAGCTGCCATACACTTTCTTCTTCAGGGACAATGGTACGCTACCCGGCGCAGTGGCTCAGTGGCTAAGGCGTTGTGCTGCTGAGCACGAAGTGGCGGATTCGATTCCCCGCCGCGGTGGCCGCTTTTCTGATGGAGGCGAAAGCAAAAAAGGCCCGTGTGTACGAGATTTCGGTGCACGTTAAAGATCCCCAGGTGGTCAAAATTAATCCGGAGCCCTTCACTACGGCGCGCCTCATCGCCTGATTTGCGTCGGCACGTTAAGCCCTATACAATCAATCAATAAAATAAATGGTACGCTGCCATCCATTATCTGGGAATGCCTGCCGAATGCACTCCACCTCATTCTTATCCTAGTTTATCTCTGCCTCATGATTGGGATCCGGGGTCCCTACTTGGCCTAAATAGATATATTCGCTTACCAATCTTCACCCCCTCGCCACCTATCTCAAACCGCTGTGCTTTCCCGATACCTATTGGGAATGAGAATGGTAGTACCTACTTGGAAATATGTACTAATGGTACTCATTTACGTCAAGCACAGGTACCGGTTGCCTCGGTGAAACTGCCGAGCGAAACTTTAGGCCTAATCTGCAGCGCATACATCAAAGTTGTTGCTGTTACTCCAAAAACGTAATGCATGCCCACAGAGCAGCGTATACATACCCGCAACAAAGCATTGTACGACAGTTTATAATCAGGAATCCATACTGCTGAAGCGCGTGTTGCTAGAGATCTGCTGCTCGTGCTCTTTTTTGGGCATTCAACCAATAAATCAGTCAAACAATCAATTACTCAGTGCGAAAGCAATAGAAAGATCGACCGCGAGAAATCTGTGTGCGTACACCCCGACACCTATGTACGTTCTCTGAATCTTACCAAAGCGTTAGGAGCCCATAAATGTCGCACATACGACTATCGGTCAACGATCCATGAGCGGGAATTAAAGTATGCAGATTTGGCACGATATTCTCTGGTTGCCGCGGCGAAACGCTTGTGGCATTCTTAGAGAGAAGCTGTTTACCTTCACCCCCGGGTGCGTTCCCTGTACGTGTCCAGGGGGAGTATTTCAGCCTGGAAATGTCCGTATAGGGAGAGCGGGCAAGGGCTGCAGCAACCGAGGCGCGGGAAAAGTTGGAGAGTATTGGAGATGGTGGAGAAACTGTTCCGTGTAGTGACTCTACTTTAGGCTCATATAGTTCGTTATTATAAAGTTACGATAGTGATATTACGTGGTGGCAAGGGAAATGAAGCGAAGCACGGAAAATGTGAGCGATGTATTTACATGACGTTGCTAAGAGCGATACTACCTGTGTACAAGAGGCCATTATGGTCTATTTACAAGCCGCCAACGTGGTCTATTTACAGGTGGCCATAACGGAGCCAATGCCTGCTGCGTCCCGCCCATATTTGTTCGACCTGAAGCATCTGAAATGGGCGTGTGCACCGTACCTCTAGCTGTTGGACCGCGCACGATTGTACTCGTTGATTTATGGTTCGGTGAAGGCAACTTCAATCGATTTCTACACTCAGCTTGGAAAAGTCGCAACGAGGGCACCATTCAGAGTTGACAATCCACAATACGCTTTTTTTTTCCTATTCGCTACGTTTTCTTAATTTATTCCAAGTCACGTCACGCTTGTTTGAACAAACTGTCGACTGCAACATCCGGTGCTATGAAATAGAAAAACAAAATTGTCCCTTGTTTGCATACTTAGGGGAGTCTACGTCGGAGACCTTGCCTAGAAGATGCACGTCGTCAAGTAGACGTTAAGGACTGACATTAAGGCGAAGACAAACGGACATGGTTGGGTAGCTTATAGAGTTATTTTTAACTGTCACATATTGGTTAAAAGCTGTACACATCAAGACAAACTACCACAAGCATCAAATTTCCCCCCGAATCGAGGCATACACGGTAAACACGCGCTTACTCCAGCTCGGCTGGGCACTTTGAAGAAAGATAGTCGCTGATCACCGAGGCCACAGCCATCAGCACGGAAGTCAGAGCAAGTGCAGGTTCTTCCCGTTTACTGGTCGAGGGAGTAAACACAAATAGACCCCCTATTTTACCAACCATGCTGAGCTGGAAGCTAGTGCACAGGGCGAAGCGGAACATATCGGCTGGTTACAGAGTCGCCAGGACAAATAACATTAGTATCGCGTGAAGCGTTTTTGCCGCGCGCACTTTGAGGAGTATGACATCCCAGAGAATCGGCTATCTTATGACAGCAGCGAAGATAAGCGCCGACGTTACGCTGAAGACGGAACTGCAGATGACGACTGCCCATAAAACTCTGCGGCAGCTGCGAAGGAGTGGCAGTACCATCGCGTAAGCAGTGCACTGTCTCATGTAGCTGAAAATGTGTACGTAGTTACTGACTTGAATGCTGGTGTCCTCGGAATAGTGGCAGTGCGTCCAGCCAAAGATGACCCATATATGACAGACAACATCACTGACCTATTCAAAAGTGTGCGCCATCGACGGGGCTTATCGTTCTCTATGGTAGTTAGCGATGCTGGTACCCCAATCATTTTTCTCAGTTCTCGCAAAAAAAACATTCACGCATCTCCACGACGTGAATCAAAGCGAGTGGGCGAAGCACTGGGGATCGTTCTTACCGTAAATCACCCGTGAGAGTGCTTACTGCTGCTAAAACGATTTCCAATCCCATCCAATTCAATATAATTCTATTCAATCTAATTCAATCCTAATCTAAATCCAATTCAATCCAATTCAGTCCAATCCAATTCAATGCACTTCTCGCATACGCAGCACGGTTCTCCAGAATCTCTCTCTCTCTCTCTCTCTCTCTCTCTCTCTCTCTCTCTCTCTCTCTCTCTCTCTCTCTCTCTCTCTCTCTCTCTCTCTGTAACCTGGTGTGAACCTTTTATTTTGTTCTTGTTAACCTTTTGTGAAGCTTTTGTTCACAGACGCTTCGATTTACACAGTGCTGTGCCGTAAGCACAGACGCCGGACGCAGGACAAGCCTCGGCATTAAGGTGCTTCGCCCCTAAGACTCGGGTGTTAGAAGGGCCAAGACCGTTCAAGGTTGCCGCTCTTACCATCCCCCGCTCGGCCTCATCCACGTTTTCTGTGGCGGCGAGCCACGCCGGGTACTCCTCGAGGACATGGAAGGATCCGAGAAGGGTAATAGCCAGCACCGCACACAGAGCCTTACAGGTCAGTGGATTCATGATTAGGAACTGAGTGAGGAAGATGAACCGAGGCTCAAAGACGATGGACATTGACAGTCCCACGGTGCAATACAGCAGCTTCCGTGATGGCGTCGTTACCTCGTAGAGCAGAGCGTACAGGACCACTAGGTTGCGAGAGGACGCCAGGGGCAGGGAACGCACTGCGACGTGCTGCGGAAAGTTATTTATGAAGACACTGGCCACGAAGGTCAGCAGGAGGCTCGTTAGCGACACGATGGAGACTGTCTTGCGGCCGATGCGGTCAGCCACCACGCCCACGATAGGAAGAGTGGTGATAGTGGTTGCAAAATGTGCCGCGTCCGACGATGTCTTAAGCCAACTGAGGCCGCACACGATGTTCCACGCGCTAACCATGGTCTCGCCGTGACAACTGCTTAGGTCGAATTCCCTGTCTGTGCAAGGTACCACTCTTGCCCATGCGGCTGCGTCTGTCGGGTCACGAACAGTGCAGCGGACACGTAGTTGCCGTTGGAGTCACGAGGAATGGCATAAATTTTCACTCATCCACGTTCGTATTGGAGAAAGATTCCGTGCGTCGACACAAGTTGTCCATGACATGCGTTGCCATCTGGAAGTTGCCCAAGGCGCTCAGAGTAGTCGATGGTTTGGGGCACGCGCTCTACGCCGACGACATTTCGCTCCGGACGACGAAGGCGGGCTTCTTAGGCTGGATTCAAGATACGCTGCAAGCAGGCGCAGGTGTGGTTGGTAAATACGCGAAGGAGTGTGGACTGCGATGTTGGCCTCAAAAATCTGAACTGGTGGTTAACCGCCCTCTGGCCCCCAAGACACAGAAGGAAGACGTGAAGGTGGTCCTAGAGGGCGAAGGCATCGTTCCAGGGCCCAGTGTTAAGATTCAGGGGCTCACCATCCAGGCAGACAACAAGGCTACTACGTCTGTGCGCAAGCTTATACACTCCTCACGACAGATCTTGCACATGTTTCGGCGGGTGGCAACAAGGTGGAGAGGACTTAAGGAGAACGACACCCTTAGGCTGGTACAAGCCTTTGTGGTGTCAAAAATAACGTACGCCAGACCTTACCTCCTGATGAACAAGGGAGAAAAGAGCCATGTGGACGCAGTAATACGCAAGGCAGTAAAACAAGCCATCGGAGTTCCCATGAGTGCGTCGACGGACAAGCTCCTTCAGATGGCTCTACACAATACTGTGGACGAGCTGGTTGAGGGCCACCTATCCACCAAAAACAGAGGCTGAGTCACACTAAGGCGGGCCGCCGTGTCCTGGGAAGAATCGGCTGGAACGTGGCAGAGCTGACCGATTGAGAACAGATTGCCGACAAATGGCTAGACGCAATGAAGACCAAGCCTCTCCCAAAACACATGAATCCGGCTCACCATGGCGGCAGGCGTGAGGCTAGGGCTCGTGCCCTCAACAGGCTACTGGAGAGCGAAGACGGTGTCGTCTAACGGACGCCTCCAAAAACAAGGGGACGACCAGAGCAGTGGCGGTGGTGACAACTAGGGGCGAGCTGCTGACCAGTGCATCGTTTCAAATCACAGAGATGTGGAAGAAACGGAAAAGTTGGCCATTGCCCTAGCCCTGACCCTTCCGGGAATTTCCAAGATTGTGATCGACTCACAGCAGGCGTACAGGAACTTCCAGTCAGGCTGGGTGTCCCGGCGGGTACTTCGCATCCTGAGAGACAAAACACCTCTAGAGAGCCATGTTGAATTAGTATGGGTTCCAGCCAACTCCGTGGTGGAGGGCAATGAGTTTGCCCCCCGACAGGCCCGCGGGTTAACGTACCAGGCAACGGCTGAGGAGGAGGCCAGAGGTGAACCTGTGGTGACCTACAGAGAGATAGTGCGGCACTATCGAGAGGATAGGCAGAAACTTCCTGCCCCGCACCCAGAACTCACGCGGGAGCAGCAAGTACTGTATCGACAGATTGAGTCAGGATCTTTCCCTCACCCTCGCTTACTAAATAGCATGTTCCCAAATCAGTACGACAAGACCTTCCCGTTATGCAAGCAGCTCGGTACTCTTCGCCACATGATACGAGCGTGCGACGTCAGCCCAAAACACCAACCCCTCATCAGCAACTCCTCCACTAAGAACCCCACCCTTACCCCTAGCGATGGGCACTCCACCGAGCACAGAAGCGGGATTACCCCCGGCGTTCTCGCTGAATTGCACGTGATAGCGTCACGCAACCTCTCGCGCCGCCGTGCGCTCCGCCCATGGCACGCGTAGTGGCCGTCTGCGCGCCTTGCGCATGCGCTAGGAGTTGGTGCGAAATAAAGAGGATCCTTGCCCCAACGCATGGCATCTTACTTGTCCGTCTCTGCCGCCGATCTCGTCACCTCCGCAGGCTGAGGAAGACACGGGGAAGAAGTGCGATCTTCAAACACCGCATTTTAGCTTCCTTTAACTTTATAAATAAATCGTTTCCACTCAGGTGTTTCTCCATTGCAACTCAACCAACCACCATTGATGGGTCATGCAATGATTTAACCTTAGCAAAGACTATCTCATTGAAGTAATAAAAATGTGGTTAAGTGCATTTCACTTGTATCTTGTTTCCGTGTTTGCGGAGCCACGGGTGTGAATTCAAGTGACGTCGCATGAGCAATTGTTTTGGGTGTCGTTTACACCTTTTTTCTAACCACCTTCACAGGGGGATTGGCCGTTTTTTTTTTGCTTTCGTTTCATCGTCTTTTAGCGCACAACACTTCAACTGGGAGACTGCCGGTGACAAACGGGCCAGCTACCGTACAATCAGAGTTCTTTACCGCTGGGGTAACCTGTTATACTCCCGTGCCGTCGCCATAACTTGCCACGTGACACACACTGGTCGAACTTTTGTTTCCCAGGTGCCAGTGCCCGAAGGTAGAGGGGCTGTAACGCACTGGCATCCGTAGATTCGGATGTACGTTCCATGGGAACTCAAGTGCGTTTTTTACTCGTTACAACGGCACCCATATACTGTTCCGGACTCCGACAGCAACAGCACCTATTTTTCAAACAATTCGGCAATTGCGGATTCGTCTTACCATGGACTTCCGTGCGTGTCTGAAAACCACAAGACGAGACTTATACATGCCCGGCGATGACGAAGACGCAGTGGGTACATTGTTATTTGGAATAAAACCAGCCTACGGCGCTTGGTAACAACTGTAAGAATAAAAATTAAGTTAATTGCTATCAATAAACAGTTAAGCACTTTACCCAGTCGCCACAGAAATATTCGCAATGAAAATATCAAGTTAAGGAGAGTGCCTCGTAGACTTGGGTGGCTATCTCATGACCGTTTTGTTGCCGACCATGCTTTTTTTTCTTCTAAATTTTGTTCCGACTACACCAAAGGCTATAATTTTCCTGTAGGTTTTCCGTTATGCGTGATGCATGGCAATTAACATACAAAACCAGAGCGTACAGTATACATACGTGCGTACGGGTGCAAGGAAACAAAGCTGCTCCTCGTTATATATATTTTATATTTTTTGAAGTCCGAGAAGAACGAGGGTGAGGGAGAACATCAGAACAACGCCACGCTTCTGAATAATGGCACAGGTAATTGCTTTGTGGGCAATACCAAAGCCAGACCGATCGCTACTATATCGTTGCATGAATGAGGTTGTTGCCCCACGCTAAGCCGAAGTTGTACAAGACTGGAGGAAGAAACCAGTTCTTCTTGTCACGTACCGCAATGTCAGCATTCAAGTCGTCAAAAATAACGATTGCCCAGATATGGCTGCGGCCCCTAAAGCCTTAAGTTAGAAGTAATTGGCATCGCTGGAAGGTGTGGCCGTTGGTTGCAATACCTTGTAAAGGAGGCGAAACCCATTTAGTGAGCACTTAACACACTACATTCCGAACCGACGAAAATCCGGGCGATTAAGATGGGCTCTGGATTGCTCGCACGGCGGGACTGCGGCGACAAAATATATGAACGTGGAGGCGGCTACAATGTTAATTACCCCTATGTACACACCGATGTGTAAACGACGTCGACTTAGAGCCAGGTAATTACCCATTCATAAATGAGATTCACTCGATAAGGTGTCGTCGTTTTTTTAACGAAGCCCGCATATGTTAGGGTGTCCACCATCGCTCTAACTGTAACTCGGCAACACCGCAGCTGTACGATTGTGGGCGAGAATTAATGAACTTATTCTATTTGATGGTATTCCCAATTTTCAGCTCGCAGCGTGTACAGGCAGCGGAATGAGTCATGATTGCTAGCGTAAACAACAGAGGTACATAGAAAGGAACATGGCACCACGCTAGCGTCGTTTCGTGTTTCTTTGCATTCCCCCTTAATTTACGGCAGACATTATGTCTTATTAAGTCCCCCGCCAACAATTCTGACTTTCTGCCTTCGCTACACACGCCAGGTTTGTTGCAAGCAGCCCGTGTGCAATTTCGTATGTGATCGATAAAGTCTAAACAAGGCGCTCGGTCGTCCCTCGTGCGAGTTAATCGATAATGTTACGGCTGCGTGACGGCCTAATCTTGCGGTTTGTTGCCTTTATCAAGGCCTGGCTAGTGTGTCTCCCCCTCGGCAAAATGTGCGGCGCATTCGTTTGTCACCCCAATGTTTTCCAACACCACGTGTCAAGCCTAACGATGCGCGCATACATTTGGCGCCCTCTATCGATCAGTTTCATTTCTTTGTTACACTATGGAGTCCATCCAGTATTCAGCGCGTGCTTCAACGTTCAGCATGATATTTCTTCTGCGGCTCAAATTTGTAGTTGCATTCTGCTACGTGCGCTCCTCCTACAGCTGCAAAGGGACCCTGCAACACTTTCTTCAATTTTTCTAAGTCCGAAATTCTTTCAGAACCAAGTCAAAAAGCGAATTCAGTATTTGAAATAGGCTTGCCATAAAAAATCCTCCGACAAAGATTACTGCCCTACGCCCACGAAATAAGGTATACATGTCCGTAATGTTTCCGCCTTTTCTCGGCCTGTGCATTGTTCGACGCTTGAATGACGTCACTCAGGCTACATCACGGATATTGGCCAGCATCCTGCGAGTTTCACCAATAAACGCACGGGATATTTGCTTTAAGTAAAACCGCCACAAAAGCTAAGAAGAAACTTGAAGGCGTATCCGCTCTACGAGCACATCACGCGGTACCGTTATGTGATGGCGTAACTTCAGCTTTCGGAGTGCTTCCAGGTACGAATAGCAATCATCGGGCGTACTGCAGGGTCTTTTTAGGTTACACGCTTTCGAATTGAGCGCTCCGCCGTTGATGCTTCGCTGCTTTGGCGCGGTTTCTTTGCTAAAAGCGATGCCCGCAGTTGCTGATTGGGTCGGAATTCATCCGCGCTTGCGCGGAAAGCGTTGCTCTACTGACACCGTAGTTCAATGGGGTAAATTGTCGTATTATGCATCTCTCTTGCGGGCAACGGAACTTATCAAAATGGAGAGAACGTTAGGTAAGGTGCTGACACTGTAAAGACGATGAGAGCCGACAGTGTTGCTCTTACTCAGTCACTGCGCGTTACGATCTGTGACTGAAATGCCGAAAGTGATAGGATAAATAGAAAGAAGATGTTATACTTTTACCCTTGCTTACCACGCTTGTACGCCCATCCGGATCCAGTTGGAATGCAATGCTTTGGTTTGAGCTAGTTTTCTTCAGTCTCTTTTTTTCGCTGAGGCTTGTTTGGATGCGAGTTTTTGTTCGTCGTATTTTTAGTCGCTCAGGCCACGCTCTGCGGTATAATGTCTGCACGAAAAGGGGGAAACAAGGGATTCGTCGGCTCTAAGTCATTTCGGACTTCTAATTGGCCCGGTGAGTTAAGCATTTTTATTGTTAAGCATGCTAAACAATACTGTGTCCGGTTGTCAACACGGGTTACTTTTGTCTCCGGACAATAATCGAAATAACTTAGTAATAAGTACACCAAGGCGTTTGAAGTGAACAGCAAGACGCATTATTATTACCAGCCAACTGTTTAAGGTGTGTTTAACAAATCGGGTCACAGAAATTTCAAATATCTCCGTTTGAACGCGAGCACCGTATCCATACCGGTTTCATTCTAAAGGAGCTATAGCGGCTAAGAAAAGCCACTTAATATAAAGCGTCGTTTCCCGATACTCTGTAGCATCTGCGTAAGATTTCCGTTAGTATGTGCCACTGTCAGCCTAACCGAGTTTGTTTTAACAAATGGCAAGAGAAGTGAGGCTGGCGTACAATATCTCATGGCAGTCATTAAGCCCGGACGCTCCATTACCCTGCAAGCGGCATTGCATCGCGCCCAGATGCGCCGTGGACATCCAGCTCCGCCTCGCTGGTTTTCTTGACGAGTTCGCAACCATTTCCTTGCGCTTCCTCCGCGAGAGACACACACAAACACATGCACTGTGCGTGTTCTTCTGCACGCACGCTCACCCTCGAACACTGTATGCTCGCTTTTGCTATGTTCCCTTAGGCGAAACAGTAATGGAGATAACTGAATGAAAAAGTGCAGCTAGGTATGAGTTCTGGGAAGTTTATTTTCGAGGCTGTATGTACCGTTTTTCCGGCTTCCTTCAACATCCGCAATGCTTTGAAAACATCATAAATTCTAGCCTTCGGTCCTTAAATTAGATGGCCACGCCAAGTCCAAGCTGAACAAATTCCCTCGCACATCCCCGAGGGGGAGAGTGTGTAAGTGCGAATGCACGGTTGTTGATTGCGCGATTACGGTGGATATCGTGATCTTGGAGTGGAGAGGAGGCGCCCAACACCCGCAGTCACTGAGCGGAGAGAGGAGGAGGAGAGTAGCGCCCGCCGTTACGGCGAGGGCTACACGAGCGCCCTCACGCGTCGGAATGCGGAGCGCCCGCTACGCGAGCGAGAGCTCTCCCGCCCGAAGTGGAGAGGAGGCGCCCAACACCCGCAGTCACTGAGCGGAGAGAGGAGGAGGAGAGTAGCGCGCGCCCATCTCCCCCCGTTGCTAGGGAAGACGAGGAGGAAGACGAGGAGCGCGCGCACCCGCAGCTGTTGCTATGCGGACGACGGCGGCGGACGATTCAGGCTCGCTTAAGAAGTGCATTCGCACTTAAAAATTCTTCGGGGCACTTAGGTACGCTTACACGCTTTGACGCCAAATGCCTGGCGGCACTTGGTTCGCTGGTTGATTGGATCCTTAAGTCATGGAGCGTACCCACGCGGGGGATTGGCCAAGAAGCTGCCTGTAATGATTAGGCTGTGACCCGGTTTATTTTAGAGAGAGAGTTATTAACACCCTCTTTACTGCTGCATAGTATTTTCGTCACTTTCTTCGCTTTCGTTCGTTCGTGTTCCGGTGCGAATTACGTCGCCAATCATTCTTCACAGCTTTCCGACAATCAGCATTCTGTACGTCTGGGGTGAACCTACTCTACTCACGTGCAATCACGTCTGGGTGTCACGCTGCACGATTTATTCAATCTTTTACGTTTCCAATTCCTACTTTTTTGGATATTGGGAAGCGGACACATTGTCCCTCCATCCTCTGGATTCCTGGTAAACCCCACGAGTTGCTTGTGCCACGAAGAAAAGAACAACCACCTCAATATCATTTGTTCTACCCCACAACGTTCGGCAATAGCAATGTGGGCACTACTGTGCAGACCCGGGTTCGAATCCCATCGATGTACTTCATTATTTGCTCTTTAAAGTTTCGGCCATTTTGCTGCCCAAACAACAACGACGACGCTTCTTCCGAGATCAGATAAGATCAGAAGAAACTTCACTTTGGCACGACTGGAACCGTCTTCAGGTCGACTTCGGGGTCTGTCCGGCGGCGGCAGGACTCAAATTTTTGGCAGAATGACAAGAAAAAATATAAAGATCAGTTAGTGGACCTTTAATAATGCTTGAGCAACTTGTCTCTCTTCTTGGCGAAATTGACGATCGGCCCTGTACGCCCGATTTGCTCCGGCTTGCTAATTAACGGCCCTGGTCCGGCGTCACACTTTGTTCTACAGCGCGTGCAAGTGGTGGCGGGAGTCGGGGGATCCGTCGAGACGCCGCAGAAGAAAGAAGAAAGTGTCTTGCCGCGCTTCGTCTTGATGCCTCCCTGGCAACGTCGGTCCTGTTTAGCTCTCTCCTCTCTCGAAAGCAGCTCTTTTCAAGCGCTCTCTCCACTCGGTCGTTCCCTGCTCTCCCATCGCCCGCTCGCTTTACAGAATCACGTGGCTTTGAGGAGCGACACAAAAAGTTCGACTATATGCCTCAATTTCGCCTCAGGCATTATTAATATTACTGCTCCACCCGTCTGATTTTACCAAGCAATTCGTTCAAAATATTTTTATCCCTCTCCCGTGTTCTTCAAAGTCTGGGCATTGTTAGTGCGCCTATCTGGCATCCCACAATCAATCAATTCGACATAGGCTGGCCTACTTGCGGCTGTAGCGATAAATGGGGTCGACAGGCTCTGTAAAGAAAATCCCCTAAAAAGGAGTGCAGAACCTCAAACAGGGTACCGGCTGCGCCGTCTTTACGTGTCGCCCGCAGTGCTAGAGATAATTATGGTTTTGGTACTGTTTGCCTGTACGAAGAAAAAATGTCATTTATCCCACCGTCTGCAAGGCCCCCTTTGTCCAACAACCTGCAAGGCCTTGTGACGACACACGATAGACTTTTTTGATGTCAGTCCTCCATCTGAAATCAGGGCAAAACTCAGGATCGTTTCTACGCAGCTTATTTATACCTGCTTTATTTAATGTCACTTCCTCTGCCCACAACTAAGCATTCCGCAGCGCCCGAATAGCTGCAAATTGCTTTTGTTTGGTGGTCACGTAGATGGGTAAACTCGAAAATCTCGCGCAGTTCCACGTTAATGGATTCCCCATGAGACATTACACCCCTTTCGAAGTTCAAAAGCGCTGACGTCAACTTTCGCATCAGTAACAAATTTTTGGCAGTAACAACGACTTGCGAGGCAAGAGCCGCTAAAAGGCCCTCGCTTTTCTCTTTATTGTTTTGTTGAATCTTCCCCCTTATACTTACCGATTACGTTTTTGTGTACAGATCCGCTGAACACTTTGGACGCCGCTAATAATAACCCTACTCTGGCGCGAACAATTTAGAGCTCATATTCCTGTCGCACTTGAAGAAGCTGTCTGCGCGACAGACTAGAGTTACAACGCAAGGCGTGCGTATATGCGTGGCTATCTGTGTGTGTTCAAGGACGCGGTCAATGTGCTCGCGGGGAACACGGGGAACTAGGCTGAAGCCGACGCTTATAAAATCCCACCTTCATCAATTCCTTACAGGGTCACTTTGTTACGTACCCGGCTTTAGAGATGCCCTCACTTCCGGTGTAGCCATCGCGTGTTTATGCTTGTCGTGGGTCGCCTTTAGTTTCTGAGATCCCAAACGAGGTGATGCACGTTAAGTGTCATTTCTCCGGCAGTTCCGCAGCGCTTTACTGGCGCAGATGACCGCGGTCTATCACGTCGCTACGTTGCCGTTGTCACTTACACAACGTGCTTATGAGTTTGGTCATTGTGCATCCGGTCTTGCCTTATTGAATAGAAGATATTGTACAGAAGCTTATGTGGTAGTCATACCAGCGGGAATTAAGAAGGTTAATGTCCGCTAATATGACTGCCGCTAATATGACTATGTTAATGCCGTCTGTTAATTCCTTCAGGAGAGCACAATGCACTGAGATTCCACTGAGAGGGGAGACTACCTACGAAGGAAGGCCCGGAACCGTTGGTAAAGGCGTGGAATTCACGGCGAGTGTCGTTTGGCGGTTCATGGCCCTTGCTCAAGGCAGTAATTGAAATCACTTGTGTGCCTGCCAAGGTCGCTACTATGAAGTCGGATTTCTGCGTGGACGACCTAATAATCCGCCCGCCTAATTCCGAGAACCCTCTGACAGCATACAGCGAAACATGCGAAATTCTGCCAGAAACCGGAATGGAAGTACAAAAATTGCCCTCAACTGAAAAATGCTAAGCGCAAATTTTCGGAAGGACAGCTTAGTACTCGAGAATAAAAATGGATGTTCTCACGTTCAAGAGTTCAGACGAGCATTGGGAACCTGAAGGTGATTACTCTTGGTACGCACTATGCATCAAAGTTCGCTGCAAGCTAACGATGGAAAATAGAAACTATTCGAATTTCATGAAGCCGCACTTCGTTTACTTTTTGTTCACCTGTACGCAAATGGCTTCCTTTTCTTGTTAACAGCCTCATCCCCACGGCTGACTGCTTGCCTGCCGAATAGCTTTGACAAGTGCAAATTGCTACCTGCGGCAATGATTTAGGATAACTAATTGAGCAAATGAAAAAGGGCAGTGGCTCACCAGACGCTGTCATCCCATGGAATAAAGTATCTCTGGTTACCCGGTTTTAATGCCTCAATGATTTCATGGGTCTATTATTTCCCTTTGCGTCTTTTCTCTTCCTCATTTCAAATGCAAGTTGAACGCTGTAGGAAGACTTCCTTTGCAGGAGAAATTCAATTTTTCGATTTGGCGAATAGATAACGTTCTACCAAAGGGCAGCAACATTATTACGGAAATTGAAAAAAAGTAGGTCAAGCCCATGTTCTGACCGCAACGGAAAATCCGCAACGACCATCGCACAATTCATTAGTGTTCCGCAAATGTAATCACTTCAATTTGGATGCGTTCGTGCTCGCACGTTCAGCTTTTACTTTCCCATGTGAGCATGCTCTTATAGCAGCCTCTACGGATATCGGCAGCGTTTGTTTTCATGACTCGCGTCGTATAAAAGGAACTCAGAACTCTCGCAAAAGAAAAACGCGTGAATTTGCGCGGATGTTCTACTTTTGCCTTAGAGTATGCTTTAATTTTCCACTGGCTTCAAATGTCTCTATGTCCTGGTAGCCTGCCTGCCACCATCTGCGCCGCATTGGATTACCACGATCGTTATGGATAATGGTAGCTTGCCCCAATTATTACAGAAAAGATCCACGTGGCGATGAATAATCTGTTTATCGAAGGGAGCGGCACTCGTTTCCGTTTTTTTACAGCAAAGCTGTTAATGGTAAGTTGATAATAACGTCTTAATTAGTATGGCGCACTTAGTGTCGTCGTTGTACTAAAAAAATGGCACTACAGAAAATTCAACTTTTTAAAGTATGATCTATAGCTTTAATGGTGCTATTTTATTTCCAGAAACACGTTCATTAGAATATGGACATGTTTCTGGAAATAAAATACCACAATTATGTGATCACATGACTTAAGGTTTTAATGGATTTTCACTTACTTGCCATGTTAGTTCACAAGGCAGTTATCGGCATTGGGAATTTCCGTCTCCTGTCAAGTTTTGGGCTTCTCCGTGAGGTAGTTACCGAAAACGGCTGTGACTCCTTTTTCAGAGGAATTACCACGAAGGAGGTTATATGAGCTTGGATGGCTCAAAGAACAGCATAGGGTTCGGCGGTTTTATGACGGCCGATATTGTGGATAATCATCAGTGCTGATTTTCGTGCATACGGGCCTCCTTTCGTATATCAGTGAATTATTTCTCCGCTCGTAATATTGGGTAAAAATAAAATGCAGACGCGCTCCTAAGCTATTACACGAGCAGCATGATGAGGTTCTGCAAAGCCGCTATGAGAGGGGCGTCCTCAACTTAAAGCAAACTTTAACAGTGCGGAAAAAGCGGTACAAATGACTACAAGCATGTTTTGACACACTGAGACGTTGACTATTACAAAATTATTTTTTTTAGATCTCGAAAATTTTATATCCTAAATATTACCAAGAATTCAAAAAATATAGAAAAGTTACGACCAGGCAATCGCAGCGATTGTGCGATCGCCTGCGATGTCACTTCGACTGCGATGTGGTGCATTTTGTCGTGACTTTTAGGCGACGCATCATTTTACCATTCAACGAGCAAACTATTATTTATAATTATGAACTGTACTCTCATCTTTGTTATTGTTTTCTGATTGGGGCCCAAAAACGTACTAATTTACCCAAGTCCCTTGTTTTCCAGCAAGAAAAACCCTTGACAATGTTCGCCGCCAGCTGAAATGATTGGACAGCTAGCGAAGCCGTTTTAATACCACTAATGTGTTGGTGCAGAATGAATGCCAAATTTACTTTGAATTCCAATTTTCCAGCCCTTCATACACAAGCGTATTTAACGGGGCACGGTTCAAACGAGTGCGAGACCGAAAAAGGTCAAGAAACATCACAGGACAGCTTCTTCTGTTTTGAGACGTAACATAACCATAGCTCTGAGTTTATTTGCTTGATTAACCTGGACAGGGCTACAGCTTTATCCTAGATGGCAAACATCAGACTATCGTTTCAACGTCACTTCGCCGCATTTGACAAAACTAGAAAATGCCGATTCTTGAGTGCTGCGCGTATGCCAAGAGAGGTGTTTTGCTTAATATTGGGAAAGTGAAATGTACGGTCAAGGTCGTGGTGAATACCAAGGGATGTAGTGCTGTTTCACGGCATCAAAAAATGGGGTCTAACTTCTACTTGTCAAAAATTACTGGTGTGTTTCTTAAATCGCCAGAAAACACAAAAGCCAGAAAGTTAATACCTAAATAATTGTCTCGGGACAAGTTTAAAACGTTGTCAGAACTGTATTAGAGTTCATGGTACGAGAAATTATTGATCGATTGTATTAAGATTTGGCGGTATCATCTTTATACACAAAACGCAAGGAAACAAATTGAAGTGATCGTGAAAATTATTAATATATAGAAATAAAAGTAAAGGGCATAAAAGTCATCCTCTCTGAGGTACGGTTTGGTTAAATGTTTTGGTTTCTGCAACGTAGAACCCAAATATACTATGCGTTGCCTGTTAAGTTATATTTCAAAAGCAATAATGCCGGTGGGGGTAAGCACCGTAGGCTTCTCCATTTTAAACGAAATAGTGGGGCTAATGGTAGAATTGGTTAGTAAAGTATAAAAAAACCAAACCTAGAGATGTTTCAGTGACAATGAATTTTTTTATTGAATAACCTGGATTTGCTTCCATTACCCTCTCGCACGCTGATGCCACAACAATTTTCACGCCGGACAAAGGTGTAATGACGTTACTAACAAAAGTAAACAGTGATTTTAATAACGTAGTTAGGTGGTGTCATAACTAATCAAATAATTGAATCGAAAACTCATGCTGTATTTGATTCCAATCAACAAATCAACACTTCAATTCCCTCAACTTACATGGCATAGCATTCTGTAACAGAAACTAACAGCTCTATATTTTAGCTCTTGAAGTATGGTCTTCATCCTGCTTAAACAGGCCATGCAGACAGAACATAAGTTTCATTCATTCGAAAGATCGCCTCGTTACAATCATACTGACGCCACTTTTGACGTAAATTTCGCTCAAAAAAGCTACATAATTAGGGGGAAAAGCGAATAACCATGCGACCCACTACCTCGTTTCCTGCAGCAGAACCTATGATTTCATAAGCCCTGCTGTGCGATTGGCTGAGGCCGGCGATAGCAAACGCAGATTAGGCAAGGCTTGTAAACTTGCCGAACGAGCTATTTCAAATGTACGGCACATTCTGTTTATAGCAATAATAATTTTGGGGTGAACCATTAATGTTACGGACGAACACGCAAACACCGAAGCAGTTGGGGCGGCACTTTGCCGGAGGACACCGCTAACACAGCCGTCGGAAGCCGTGGACTTGTGTGAAACAACACTTATCAACTTACACAAGCGGCATGGTCGCTTACGTGACCGTGTTCGTCGAGTCATTGCTTAAGTGGTTGGAAACGATTAGTGTGAGCCGTACTACAAAAATACAGCCGGTGTAGAAGTCCGGCCAGAAGCAAAGTGCGAACACTGGCACTTCAGCAGTATTGCAGTGCCCTCTCTGAACGTGGGTGATAAAGAAGATAATCAAACAGGCGCTTGTGAAATGGGAGCAGCCCTGGTCAGCCGGCTATATTTAGTTTTAAGGCCCTAGTCTTTACACGTCATTGTAGACGTCACGCAAACACACGATTCAGAGGGGAAATTGAAATTTTTACTTGAAATATGTAATTTCTCAGTCAATAAAACATTGATTGCTGTCGGACAAGCGCTTAGTGCCCTATAAAACACTTAATCCTTCGAATAAAACAAACTTCTATTTTGTCCGCATGGCTCCTTTAAATTAAAAAGCAAGTGGCATATGGTATGCACGTAATCATCAAAGGTCGACTTTGGCTGCGTTCCAATTCGCGGACAGCTTCGTAGACAGCCTACGAAGCAGTCTAACTAGACGTCTAAAGGAATAAAATTGGAACGGCGCCGCGGTCGCAAGCGCAACACCAGCGCAGACGACAGCATCATAGCAGACATGTTGAGTTGCGCAAGCCGCAGGTTTTGTAACTATTATTACCGTTGTTATTACCAATGTTACGTAATTAAAAAATTAAACAAAGTCATCTTCATCACTAGTAACTTATACTAAATATTTAAATAAAGGAACAAGTCCTTTTGTTTTAACATTAATACGCAAAAAGGTGGCGCTGGCGTCACTTATTAGTTTAGACAGGAAGGTAGCCTGCATCGTTGCTGACTTCGATGCTCTCTCCTTGAAGCAGTCTTCGTTGACTGCTTCGTTCGAATTGGAACGGGGCTTAACATGGCGTACTGTCCGCGAAGACGGCAACGATGCTGTCTAAACGGTAAATTGGAACGCACCCTTTGTTTCGCTCGTCGGACACTCAGTACTCTTTATTGTTCATTTTCTCCTTTTCCTGTTACTTATTGCATCAGTTCTTGGGGAACACATACAAATAAGCCCACGTCAGCCCAAACAATCAAGAATCAAGCGCTTAGGATCATCACACCGAGTCCGCACACTTCAGCCCATGTTGTTTGGTTGTTCATTTCTGTCAGCATTTGTTCTTTAGTGCTGTTATCATCTTTATATTTATGTTTGTCGCATTTTATAGAGCAGAACATGTACAATGTTCCTAAACAAGCAGTTTTGCCAAGACATCTACGTTAAAAACGCCGTTTTACCTCCTTCTTATATTGTAAGCATCTGCCGAACTTGTAGTTTGCAATAAAATATTTCACTTCATGTTTGAACGAACCACACCCCGACAGGAAATCGAATTTACACGGGTTCTCTACAATAAATTGAGAGAAGTAACTGTTAAGACTTGTAGAAATTACCTGCTCAATTAGTTTATCAACTCACGAGAGAACAGAAAGCAGCTAGTAATTAGATATGAATATTCCATCAATATTTTAGAATAGTGATCACTTTATCTCTCATAAAAAATGCGGTAAAGCAGAATACTTAAAAGCAAAACTTCTTTGTACCCAAATGTCTTTGTCATTAAACAGACAGTAAACTCCAAATAGGAAATAATTTTTTTATCTTCGGCTTGAATGTTCTTTTTTGGTGTACAAACTATAGAAAACCTGTCTACTTTAACCGGTAATAAAGCATGGTGCATGCATAACATGTTGCATATTCCTAATTTCGTGGGTACCATTATAAAAACTAAGAGAAACCCCGTGAGTTAGCTGACAGGCTGAAACTCCAGAACTTTTTCTAGTGGCGATGCAGTCGATGCCCACCTCTTCCCATTCAAGCCAGCTGCTATACCGGTGGCTATTGTATGGTTTTCCGCCGTGGCCATGGGAGAATCTTGGGTTGAGGTCTGAGGCAAACATTAGCGTTTGCACATAAATGCGCAGCCGACTTCTCTGGTCCACGCCCTCCGTGAACGTCATGAACGGGCTCCTAATGCATCCACCTTCTTTTCAGAAACATATCCATGAAAATTTACACAACAGGCTTTCCCGGTGTCCGACTATTCATGCCATTGAGGCTATACACATCATTCCGCATTGACAACTACGCGCCATTATTGGGCCCCATGATGCATCACGCATTCCAAGTTCATGATAAGTGCGCTCAACTGCTTTACCACTCTCCCAGATTAGTGGATGTATATTACCCAATCGCAAGGCTTCCTGGTATTCAGCAATGTTCCTCCGCCTTTTCCCGATACACAATTCCTCAAAGCACTCGCGAAAGGCATCGGTCGACTCGAAACAAACGGAAGCACTGGGGCCAAACAAAGACAGAGAGAGAGGGGTGAGGGGGAGAGAGAGAGAGAGGTGGGGACTCCGAGCTCAAATACAAACAATTTTGTTCGAGAATCCGCTTTCTTTAATCGAACGATGTCGCAGAGAGGACGGGGCGTCTGCAGAAGGTCGGTGGCTACGCCCGGAGGGCTAATGAATCGCGCTAATGGATTGTTCGTGGGAGGCGCGGAAAGGGCGGCCAGGCGCACCGACTGAAATGGGTATCGAGCATCGCTGCCGGCCGTGCATAGAAACCGCACTTCCTTCTCCCATTGGATGCCGCACCTTCTCGCGGAGTGGATGTCTGTTGGTTTCGCACGAACTACGAATGAGATTACGATTCGCAATCAGGATATCCGTGCCACGTACTGCGTTCAAGCTATCGCTCTAGAGAATGGTAATGGCTGCGAATTCTCAGTAAGACTCGAAACTGTGTTATGAGTTCCTTACGATTAGCATTCTCAGGAGTATTGCCTGCCTACCCTCCCGTTTCGTCGTCAACACTTTGGCATAACCCCCCACCAACTCCAAGCTCTTCTTTCGATGAGATATCCAGAAACACCCTGCCACTATACATCCATACCTTCACTCGTCTGTCGACCGTGACTCAAGCGTATGCCCTAATAGGTTATCTTTGTATTACGGGTTTGTTGCCTCCGACTGTTTTCTCTTTTGGGGTCGGCTTATACTTTTCTATGTGCAGTACTGCAAACTGCGCTCTCTCTAGACTAACATTCTCGCACTCATCCGACCATTCCTTCCTTGCTCATTGACGCGCGTGTTCCTCCTTCAGCTCTAGACAAGTAAATGCGGTAGTCGTCATCGCCTCGGGCCGCTGCTAATGCCTGCTGGAATCGCTATCACACGCGCCGGCACTGTTGACCCTAAGGCATGGGCAGTCGCTCTGGTCACACAAACTCGCACAGGCAGGCGCCGCGCCCGTTTCGAGCGGCCATTTGTGGAGCAGCAAACAGCGCATTAACCCGATGGTACCAGCGCCAAGCTTGCGTCAGCACAGCACAGCCGTCGCACCCCCCATCTCGTGAAAAGCGTAAGTTAGAAGGCGGCACACGTCGGGGTGGGTCGTTTGAGCGCCACAAATGGGGGTCCCCGCTAATCGGTTTTGCTCGCCCAGAGGTTTCGTGAGCGCGTATGGCTTAACGGCTGTTCTCGGAAGGAACCGGCTAATTTGTCGCTCGTTTGTGGATCCTTCGCGTACAAATGAGCGCTCCTTAGTGTTGTTTGTTTGTGGTTTGTTCGTGACGAAAGCATTTATTGCTGAGTGCGCTACTCGTGCGGCCGCAATCACTAGAAATCTTGATAACAATGTCCGCAACAGCTGGCCTTTCGCATCACTATTTAGCACGTCATTTTGTAACGCGGTGGTATCTGCCACGATACCGGCGGTTCCTACACAACTACCAGCAACGAAACCGCCAAACTAGCGACGCGCTTTTGCACAGTCAAAATATTTCTCGCGGGATTGATCATCTGGTTAAGGATGGTTAAGCAGCTAGTTAAGCTAGGCGTCAGGCATGTCATACTAGCATTAGTGAAAGATACGAGCAGCCAGTGAACAAATACGTTGAGGCATGCTATAACGCAGATGTAAAAAATGACTTACGATTACGTTTTTCCCTAAACCGGAATTTCTGCGGAATGTTCACTGCGCAGGGAAGATACTATAAACTACAGAAAAAACATGATAAAACGCAAAATGTGAGCGCAGCTGCTTAGCTGTTTCGACTTTGCAAAATATGTTGAGGCAAAGTATTTCAGACAGACATATATGTATAAGTGGCAATGCTAAGTCTCTGTTACGAATCAGCGCGCCGCTGTGCTTCAAGCTTCGTGCAACTCTCTTCAGCTCTGTGGCGGAGCCTCCACTACGTGCGCCTTTTGAGTGGGCGCCTCTGTGTCGGTGACTCAGGCTTCTGGCGACAACAAACGGATCCCAAGAAGCCGCTATATGCCTGGGAAAGGCCGGATCGCTGGCGCCTCGCTGCCTGCCTGATTCAAACTTGGGCAGCGACAAAAGCGGCGTGTGTCTACTTGCCCGAAGGACGCGGACACCGTTGCAAAGACCTCCTCTCTCCCCTCTCTCGGACTCAGCGTGCGCCACGCCTACCGGCCCCTCACGAACTCTGGAAAGACCGTTGTTTATGTCTGTGCCATGTCGCGTCGTGTGCAAAAACAAGAGGGAACGCTTGTTTGACCGTTAGCACTTTGGGTGTAAAGAAGAACCAACAAGCGCTGAAGTTCTCTCCCGTTGGAGCAGTGAATCAATGCTGTCACTTTGTTCGAGTCCTGTACTATTACCTCGCCCGTCGGGGCATTGTTCTTGTCTTGCCTCGGCTCATCTCTCGCCATGCAGTAAACAAGTTACGTTTGTCTTCGGTTCTTTGTCGTCATCTTCAAGGCAGCAGCATTTGCTGGCCGCTTGCTTCCCCACGCTACCACACGCACGACGGAGGCGACGGAGCTCGGCTCGGGGACGCCGTCCCGTATGCAACACCTTTCAGCCATCGCCGCGTACTCCAGAGTCTTCTTGGCGACGGCGCATAGCTGCTGCTTCGGTGTCCCGCACCTCTGCATTATGGCGTCGGCGCACTAACCCCTGCTAAGGCAGCTCGTTTAGCTGCAGCGGCAGATGAAGGACTTTTTTCGACTCAGAAAGTGATCGCGTCACCAGGGAACGCACGACGGCGCGCGCTACTGTGGCGTTATCTCGTAGCGAGTGTCCGCAGCGGAGAACGTCTCACGCGGCAATCGTGGGACTTCGGTTTCCTCCTCCTACTTTCGCCAAATTCTACTCCTCGTTTTCCCCTCGCTCTCTCTTCCGTATCCTCCGTGTCGTCTCGGTTACATCGAGGGACGACGGTGAGGGACGCCGCGGAACCACAGAAGCGCACGTTTAAGAGCTGCGATGTAAAGAGCTTCAGCCAGGAAATGCTTACGACCGAAAAATTGGGCCTCAGGGAATTGCTGCACGGTAACTTTGCTGATGTAGTTTGCTTCAAATCACGCGTAATTACATTTTACAGCGGCCAGAATCCCACAACTTGGACGAATAGGTGATGGTTTGTGATACCCCTTGGATAGTATCCCCCAACTGTAGCAGGCTTGCCTAACTGGCTTACTTTAGGCGAACACGCGGGCTCCAAGTTTGCATATTTTATTTCGTTTTATTTCATACTGCGGACATTCACAGGTTCAAGGAGATGGGCATGATGTACATAAACAAAACAAGCTCACCCACTTGAGTCACAAAAACATTTAACATACAAGAAAAAGTCTGCAGAACAACAATACACTTAGCAAAGCAAACCAAGCATGATTTTTCCAAAAGCGCTTGTTGACTGCACAGACATATCTTCAATGATTACCGCTACGAACGTTAGCCAGTGTAAAAAGCTGATGCGACGAAATAACACAAGCAAGAACTTAAAGCTCTTACAAAAACAGCCAGTTCAACTTTCAGCCAAAAATGATTTCTCTTTACGCACAACAGGTGTGCGCAGAAGTACCAGGATACTGTACAAGCTACATCCTCAGTTTCAGTCTACCAGCATTTGGCGTAATCATGCAGGTTTTAAATAAACACGAGAAGGTAAGGAATTGAACAATGTCTTCTTCAGCGGAAGTTGCCGGGTTCCTCCCTTTGTTAACGACTACCTAATAACAAACGGCAGCTAAGGGATCAGTCTCCCGAGTGGTTGACAATGCGTCTTCATGACATGACAACGCGTCGTCACAAAAATACTGTGTTGCTAGCTGGGCTAGCGAATGTCGCAACATTTGGCGCGAGACTTTTCGTTCGAATAAAATCCCTTTAATTTGACGATTTTGAGTGGACATCTCCGAAGAGCCGGGGGTTTCATTCTTACCATTACACAAATTCCCCGTGTGCGGCAGACAACACTGCGCATTACTCTTATCGTGTGTACACAATCAACAACTACATAAGTGCGCGGTCCTAATTAATCACATTACCCATACGACTCGCGCAGTCCTGCTTGCTTCGGAATCGAAACCAGCCGCACACGAGCCTGTTTTATGCCCGCGGGCCCAACCTTTTGCTAGATACCGCGGCGGCGAAGGCCTGCGCCGGGCGTTCCCGAAACAAATAGCCCTCGAACGAAGAAGCCTGGAGGGGCTTCGTTCCTCTGCAAAACAAACATTTCAGCCAAACTGCCTATACAGAGCCATCCGTCTTACTATACGGTTTCTTTTCGCTCCCCCTCAGCCTTTCCTCACCGTCGCAGGGATAAACAAAATGACTGCAATTCCCATTCTTCACCATCTCGCGCATGCACGTGACAACCCCTGAGTCGAATGTCACGCTTGCCTGTTACTCCCATACACTGATACGTTTTCAAAGAAACGTTTCTCCACGTTTCAGGGGGAGCTGCGTGGCTATCTTCACCTTGTTGCTTTCGCGTCCTACACAATGTCTCCAGTCAACCCTCCTCCTCTCTCTCTCTCTCTCTCTCTCTCTCTCTCTCTCTCTCTCTCTCTCTCTCTCTCTCTCTCTCTCTCTCTCTCTCTCTCTCTCACGTATTCGCCTCTCTCTTACGAGGGTGATTTTAGCCTCAGAACGCGACTGGACGAGAACTTGTATTACGTGCTCCGTTTCGTCGTCCCCGTAACTTCCTCCCGGCCACAGAACCGCGTTAAATCGCCGGGATGCGGGTGGCGGCACTATAACCGAGCGGCGTGAGTAATGTCCTTGGAGACCCGCACGCCATGAAATTGGGAGCCAGTTCCCGAAACGGCGACGCCGACCCGCATCGGAGGCGGGCTTGCTTTGGTCTTTGTACTTTGCGCTGCATTCCTTGCCATCGTGCCCTTGCCTCTACGCCATTGTACCTAGAGATGCCGGGCTTTCTTGCCTTTCCGGGGAAAGGAATTCGGCGGTGCTTTTTGTTTTCGAAGAGTCTGCTTTGATGGAAGTTTACGGAGTGCAGGAAAGTTCAAAAGGACAAATAAAGCGAGGACTTGGTGCCTTCTTGGAAAGCCCGTTTTCTTTCCCTGTTCGTGCCGCCGAAGTGTTTTTTCCCCATAGGGCTGGCTTATACGCCTGCAGGGCTTGCCGCTTTTGATTGTTAATTTGTTGCCTTTAAATTCCAGAGTGAAATTAATGTTTCTACCTGAAACGACGACAGCGGGTACTTCTGCAGAATGAAGCGCTGTGAAAGAAGAAAAAAGAAACGATGATAGAACTAGTGGGCATATTCCCGTTTAAAAAAGGATACATTCAATATTAGGCATAGCATACGAAGGTGAAATATTTATGGGATTCGTGGGCATGCGTTTCAGCGCGGCACTGTGATCGCGGCTGAAAAATATGTACTTACTTTCGACAATTAAATTAGTAAGGTACTCGCGCTAGAATGAATACGCACAGGCCGATAAAATCTGGTCGTCGTCTAAGATGTTCTTTCCAGGCGGATTGTGTGTGTTTTTTTATGTGTAATCGCAAGTTAGGTTGCGAGAGAAAGCGAAATTAAAGCTCGTTTCTTAAGAAAAAGCTCGTTAAAACGTGATGCTTTCGCCCAGGCAACCTGAGTGCGAAATGCCTATCCCAAAGTCCAACATTCAAAATGTCAAAGTTTGAAGCTGAAGTCGACTTCAACTCAGTCAAAGTCAAAAGCCAATGTCCAGCGCAACACCACCAAAGTCCAACCCTGCTCATAGAATGTATTTCATCACCTTAATCGCTAACCCTTTCTATTGCCATACTAATTTTGCGTATTAAGAGAGATCTGTTAGGTGTGTGAAGAAATCCTATTGTTTATCTTATGCGGTGTATGATTGGTGTACTCTTTGCTAAGCCCATTGTGTAAAGTTGAATTGCATGAAGTGCGTATTATACTCGGACGACGACGCCGTCAGTGGGGCTTAGAAGGCTTCCCTTTACAACAGCTTATTTCCTGCCCCTTGTAGCCGAGTTAACCGAGTTGGTGAAAATTGGGGTGTTGTAGGTAACCTGCATTGTCTGCGGACCCAACTCTGTACGAGCAATATATGTTAAAAAGCACCGGTAATCAGCACTAGTTAACTGCGTTGCAGCAATACCATTGCTTTAACCACGTAAAGCTTCCCAAACTACTAAAAGCCGTAATAAACATGCAAATATTTCGTGCGTAGAGTGAAAATCAAGCAGTTTGTGAAAGGTGTTGAGGTCAGCCCAAGCTCACCCGAAGGACAAAGTAGTAAGTAGCTACGCACAAAGACGATGAGTTCCGAAGCGAGGCACGTATCGACTGGCGGAATTACAAAAGTCCAGAGGTGGTTGTTTCCAGGTCGGCATAAATACGATTTTATCGCGCACTATAGTTGACCGCGAGATGCGTCTATCACGCAAATAAGCAATCCCGACGGCGCTGGCCCTCGTTCCTAAGAACGCGAGTGTAATCAGCGGAATATGCAGCTGGGCAAATGAACCTGAGTCGGGTGGTAATTTCCGGAGTTCGGTTGCTTGCGCGCGAATTCGCTAACTTGGGCATTCCCGATTCAGTTTTCATCAACGGAATAGTTACGGCCTGGCTGCCGTTGAGCGGTGTTCTACACGTACACTCACAGGCTGGGAAACACCTGCGCGCACGTTACGGCATGTGTCGTTACCGCATTATGTTGTCTTTCTGCGGAGAAAAAAAAAAAGAAAGGTTCTTGCGTCAATAGGTCAAACACAGGTACGAGGTGCGCACCATAATAGCGCCCACCCTCACGTTGAAACACTCCTTTTGCGAGTTTGTGGCAGGAACAAAGGACTACTGACTCAAATGTCCGAGCTGAGACAACTATGTAAATACCTTCCTCTGAATTGGAGATATCTGCCAGAAATCTCGAACAGTATCTGTTTCGTAAAACATTTCTTAAATAATGTTAATGAGTAGTGTTTGAGTGCTTCATTGAGCGAGAAGCTGTGTCTATTGTTGCTACCTGGTACCGAAAATGGCCGCCACTTTAAAGAAAGAAAGAAAGAAAGAAAGAAAGAAAGAAAGAAAGAAAGAAAGAAAGAAAGAAAGAAAGAATTTATTTATTTGTCCCTAGTCTTTACGGGAACGGGAGCAGAAATGGCCTCTGCACCTAATTACAGTTGACGAAAAGGGCATTTAATAACAATGATGAAATATAATATCGCAGACTTTCACTCAATAACACACACAATAAAAGTTCACACAATTACAGAGTAGAAATAAGAAAACATAAGTTTTCACTTTAAGAAAAATAAAAATTAATCCTAATACTTTTAAAAACTGGCACAATTGCAGAGTAGAACTTCACAACAAACATAACGTAGGCTTTCACATAACAGTGTAATCACACAATACACATTGATAAGTAACGCATTTTAAGTACACATACTTTAATACACATCTTCAATGTCACGGCATAAAAGGATGGAATTCATTTGGCTTAAATAAAAGCCCATTTGAGTTGACGAGAGATCTCAAAGCGGGTCTCTGCATTAGGAGTCCAGTGCGTTGCCACTACGCTTTTTCCACACGTTGCCAGCGGCGCAAGAAAGTGAGACCAATGGGCGCCGCGTGACAAGTGAACGTGGCAGCACGTGACTAGAACAGGTGCACCTCCGCCATACAGAACTCTGCTTCTTAGAAACTCCATTGTGTAACCAGTCTGCCTGTTGAAGTTTTGTCACGTGAAGAAAACGAAGACGAAGTGGATGACAGCGAACTTCCCTATGCACACCCATCGCCGACGAAGAAGCCGTGTGCGGGGCGCAGCCGGCGCGCGCTGGGTGATGGCCGCCACGTAAATATTGCAAATAGATCGTTCGCCTTTCTTTGTAAATAGATCCCTTCATCCCGAACCACGGATCATCTTATTTATCCCGCAGCCACGTAACAGCATTTTGCTCCAAGAAGAAATGAAAGTGAAAAACAGCGATGGAAACTAAGTGTAGCAATTTTGAAGCCTGTCAATGCAACTCGCCTGCAAAATGCAAAAATAAATCTAAAGAGGACCAAGGTGCAAACCCGATGTAGCAATAAATTTCTTGCCAATAAGTATCGTGAGGCTTTGGCCTTCAAAGCAAGTAAGCAGGCTTAAGTGCCCCTACAAATTCTAATTTTCGCACGCAACAGAAATTCGACAATAGACCCCTTTCGACATGAGCAGCCGCGTCATGTGTTTAGGGCTTCACAGCCGAACTGGGGACATCAAGCCGCGTATACGGCCCGATAAGAACGCCATCCGCGGCTCGCCCGTGGGCTGGGGTCTTGCTACTTGCCTCAGTAAGGAGAGAGGGGTACGCCTATGGCGGGTATTTCAAATCGTACAGAGTGGACCGTCGCCTCCACTAGAGGTGTTAGGCTTATCATCACGCCGGTATCGTTGACCGCTTTCACGAGCGGTGCAGATAGAATTGATAACACACACAATTTCGCGCACATTATCTTCTGTCCTTCTGCGTGCGCGACATTGTTTTCGCCAAGAGTTCCCTTCTGGAGTGCCGTGAGGGCCTGTAGCCGGGGATAAATGCGCCGCTTAAGAGCTGCTGGTCTGTGACTGTGCGGCGCTTTGTTCTAGACGGCACATGTGAGCCGGTGCTGGCACCACCAGCCAAAAACAGTCATGTCGTGATGGTTGTCTGGTCATGGCCACCGCCGGGTTGCTGGTGAAGGAGAAACGGAAATTGGCATGCATAAAAGAGGCTGTGTATATATTATTACTCTGACGCCATTGTGCTATTACTAAGCAGCTACCCTAATGCGAAGTTTCACTCCAGCGCCAACTGCAGAGTCTTCTGGGCGACGGTGCATAGCTGCTGCTTCGGCGGCGAGCATGTCCCTATTTTGGTGTCGGCGGTGCTGAGCCTCTGCTCGGGCAGCTCGTTTAGCTGCAGCGGCAGACGAATCACCTCCTTCGGCTCAGGAAGTTATTGCTTCATAGGCGAATGCGCGACGGTGCGCCTTACTCTACCATTATCTCGTAACGGGTCGCCGCCGCGGAGCCTGTCTCACGTGGCACTTGCGGCACTTCGCTTTTCTTTCTCACACTTTCTCCATACTCTCCTCCCCCGCTTTGCATATCGCTCTATGTTCTGTGTCCTCCTCGTTCTCTCGGTCACAACAAAACTGACGACGAGGGACACCGTGAAACCACAGGAGAGGGCGCTTAAGAGCTGCTCCATAAAACTTGGTATCATTACTCCCTTAAAAAATCACGCAGAAGCTATTCAGCGGTAATGTAAACGGTGCGGATCATAAGCAAGGAATCACCGGCTGCTTGTCGTAGTACCGCTTTGTGTTCAGTGTACTGTCGAGAAACACCGTGGTAGAATCGCGAGAACGGGCAAACTCGGTTACACCGCCGACCTGTTAAATACACCAGCACGAGGCACGAGCACACATCACCGAAACTTCCAGAAAAACACCGCGTAATTCAAGTGTGGAAGTGCGTGTGAAAATTGGGCGAATGCAACACTTATTTTGTATATTATCTCCTGTTTTTTGTTTGTTGTGGGGTTCTTTTGCTTCTTCCTCATTATTATGAATTTTCAAAAAATGCTTCACGTGGTGTGAGGAGGCCATTCACAGCGCTTTTGTGACGTCGGACCGAAACTACGATCTGTCGCAGACGGCGCGCGAGCTCCCGCATTCATCCTAAAGGACGTTTTTTCTAAACCATATTGTTTCGAGGGAGCTCTCGCTTCTGTTTGTGATGGCTGCAGGGTTGGGCACGTTGTTGACGGTAGTATCCAAATGAGCTCTTGGTTCTCTGTGACGATCCCGAATAGTACTACCCGTGCCCATCCTCATCTAATTCAGCTCTCTTGTGACACTAATGTCCGGTATGCCGTTCTTGCATTTGCCGTGCTTGTTCTGCATTGCGGCTTTCTCTGTAGTGTCGCTGCCTGGCCGCATTAGAACACAGTTATTCCTCCTTTTTGTTCCGTCATTGTTGGTTGAAGCAGAGACAATATATGTGCCTCTTTCAGATCTTTTTTCGCGGGCGACTGGCGATGCGTATGAACTGAATAACTGAGATTTGCATGAAATTTCATCGCGACGACGACAGCTATTGCCTTTAAAGGTATTAACAGGAGTGATTTTCGCTTGCGAACAGGACCTCTCTTTCGTACCAAGATGGAACGAAGACTTAATTACTGGGATTGTTTATTCGACACTAAGTCTGGTAGTGTTAATTATTTTAAATTCATAGTGGGGTTTCGCGTACCGATGCTACAACCTGGACTGAGGCGTGCCGTAGTGGAGGGCGCCGGGTTAATGTTGACCACTTCGGGATCTTTAACACCCGATGAAATATCGACACAGCGACGTTTCGCCTGCACCTTTCATGAAAAGCGGCCGCCGCAGCTGAGAATCAAACCCGCGTCTGTGGGTCAGCAGCACAACAGTTTAGCCACAGAGCCCCCGCCGCGGCGGGTGTCCCCTAGATTCGTCCGCACTACTTCTGAACTATAGTAAGCCAGGCTCATTAAAAAATCCAATACACTCGGCTATTAAATATTACGAGAACGATGTCTAAAACCTAACCCGCGTAAGCACTGGAAACTTTAGAAAAGATTGTCGACTTGAGGAGTTATCGTTGGCCACTTCCAGACCAAAAGTGTATAGGTAGAACCAGGCGGTTGTTCTGCAAAAGGCATAACCGCACAGCAGGAGGTGCGGCACAAAGCTCTACGGCGAACCGCGATATACTTACTTCTTGCCCAACCGACATCCGAGCAGCTTACGCGCGCCGGGGAAAGCCAAGAACATTCGCAAACGAAGCCGGCGACCACCATAAGCCGATCGCCTACGCGGCACCGTGGTGGCTGTGGTGGCGGTCAAAACGTTGAGCCACAAAACATTTACAAAAGCACCGACGTATACTGCTGTGCCCGCAGCGCCCGTAAGCCTCGCGAATAGTACTATCAGCGTCCGGAATTTACCCAGCCTGGCGGCAAACCGCAGGCTGGGTCCTCGGAACTCTTTTTTACCGCTCACCTCCCTCTCTCTTTTTCTCGGGGGTCTCCCTACAGCAGCTGAAGTCCGGGTTTATAGACCTTAGCCACTCCTGGCTGTACAAGGCGTTACTGAAAGATTACGTGGCTTGCGCGAAAGGTATAAAGAAATGTAACAGATGAAGCGAAGGGTAAGGAACAGCTCCGCCGACAATCCTTTGTGTTCAAGTTGTTTTATTTAAAAGCTGTGTGCGCAGCTGGGGCGAACATATTGGGCCGCAGCACGTTGAACCCCACCACTGAAGCCGAAGGAAGTTATGGGATTTTATAGTTCCTGAAGGTCTGCGCGTTGGCCAAGAGCGGCCTAGATTTTGCCAATACATTGCAGACGTTTTGTTTTTTTCTTTGTGCGTGTGTGTGTGTTGGCCAAATGTCGCTTTTTTCGGAGGGGAGAGGCGCACTTATATTCCACGGCGACCGCGCGGAGTTCCACGGGTGTCATAAAAGTGTTGCGACAGAGATGAAGAACACAGGAGATTGCAGTTATTGGCAGTGCAGTCGGTTTTTTAACTTCTTTGCTTCGGGATTGCGATAACACGGACCTGAAATGAACATACACCGCGGAACTAGGAAGAATATAAATTCACCTTCCTGCTAGATGTACCATCGATAGGCTCTCCATGTAAAGAGCAGAATGGTCTTCGAGTTTGAACCTCGGCTCAAACTCGGCAGCGCGAAGTTGCAAGTACAATCGGCCACCCCTCGCTGTCTTTACGAGTTCAACGTGATGCCATTGGGGCTGCACAATGATTCGGCAACTATTGAACGTATGACGGGCACTGTTGCTTTCTTGTCTCTTATAAAAACTTACCCTCGCTGCCTCTTTAACCTTGTTTTTTTATAAACCACCTTCCCTTAGCATCTTGCATACATCGATGTACATGCCCCTGTCGCTGTCTTTTCATGAAGCTGCACTAGACGAGCTAAGTGCACTGGGTAGCCCAGTGCACTTTTGCTACCCCAGTGCAGGGTAGCAAACCGGGCTCTACACCTGGTTAACCTTCCAGCCTTTCCTTCCTGTTATGGACGAAACACCTCAAACGCCCGACCTGACGGCGTCTCCGGTCATCGTGTCCTGTATTCACGGTAGTAAAACACCCGGACACTAATTTTCGAACGCCTCGCAGTAGAACGTAACTGCTATTAAGAAAAGTGCACAATGAATACAACCGGTTGAACATAAAATAGCACGATTTCAAGATTTGTGGAACGCTCCCTGTCCACTCTATAAAATGTCAAGCACAGGCTGTTTGCAGACAGGTTATAATTTACGTTACACTCAAATACCCACCGGCTCTGAACACTAGGCCTCATAAAGTCAGGTGGATGGGTCGAGGCAAGATAAGGCGTACTTACATGCTGAACACCCAGGACGAGTCCTCAGGGAGAGGCGCGGCGTTGCACTGCGCTCGCGTTTACCCCAAACTGGAGCAGATGGAGCATCCAAATTGCTTAAAGGGGTCAGGCAGACAAACGCAAGTTTGGTTCATTCCAAAGAATGCCTCGGTAGAATCAGAGTGACACCACTCTTAACGTAAACTTCGCTAACTAAAGCTACATAATTAGGAAAAAAAGGAAATGGCCGTGCGACCCACTTGTTCATGTCCTGCAACAAAACCTATGATATCATCCGCCTTTACACTCAGCCTCCCCTTGGTTTTGCCAAGAAATGAATGAATGAATAAATTTATTTTAGAAGGGATGGCACTCTGGCCTGTTGGGGGAAATAGGGGAAGGGGTTCAGGGTCGATAAAGCTTAAGTTCTGTTGACGAGGTAAGCTTCCTTCACGAAGGCCCACAGTCCAAGTAGCACGTCTTGGGCGTTATTCCTTGGATAAAGCCAATCCTGCAGAGATGTGACGCCAGGGGGCTTGTGTCGTGCTCGGATTCCTTCCAGGACCCTACACGACCACAGACAGGCTGATTGTCGGTCTATCTTGGTGGCACAGGGAGCAAATAAGCCCTGCTGTCCGATTGGCTGAGGCCGGCATAAGCAATCGAAAATTAGGCAGGGCTTATAAGCTTGCCGAAAGAGCTATTGGCGCTTACATTTAGGCCGCATTCTTTATTTATCAGTAAGAATGCTGGGATAAACTGTGCAAGTTACTAAAATACACGTAAACATAGAAGTACCGACGCGTACTGCTGTCAGAACTGCGCGAATTACGCTTGTTTTAGCTGCGCAGCACTGCGGTGGTTTGAGGTTGTCTCAGACGACACTGGCCGGTTGGTGCAAGCGACGGTGCCTTACGGGACCATATCTGTCGAGCGAACACCACATTTCACGAAACGATTATTTTCTACCTTAATAAAACAATCCAGGTGCAAATACTATCAAAAACGAAGCAGAAAACGGGCCGCCGAGGTATCGTGGCGCCGTCTAGGTTGACTATCGGTAAACAAGGCATCGCAGCGCAAAAGGTTTATCATGAAGACGTGCTCTAGTGATGTCATTGCAGACGCAAAAAAAAAAACACAGGATTTGGCGGGAGGATCAAAATTTCAACCTAAATTGATTAATTTCGCTGTGAATTAAGCATCGGTTGCTTCCTGACAAGCCCTCGGGGAACTACAAAACGCGAAATCGTTCGAATAAAACAAACGTATTTTGTCTGCATGGCCCCCTCAAATCCGGTTCAACGCAAGAGGCGGCCACCGCCTGAGCAAGCGCACGATTGCTCTTGCCACGGGCGCTTCTCCGACGCCCAAGAAGCGTGCGCAACGTGGCAAGAGAGAGACTTACATTATTTGAATGCCCTTATACTGATGCTTCGCCCATCCCGAGGTTTCGCGTCAGTGGAAATGGCACGGGAGTTTTCTCGACTCTCTCTCTCTATGCAACGCTGGGGCGTTGCCGACGTGGCTAAATTAAAAAGTGCAATATCATTCTCCTCCCCGCTTCAACTAGGCTGCGAGGGGCTCCGCAGTATAGATTAATGTCCCACGCCACAAGATGTTTAACGTGCGCGGACGTCTCAACTCACAGGCGTTCTCGTTTCTCGCCCTAGTCATAAAAACGGCTGTTGCGGCTGACATCGAACCCGGGTCCGAGTGCTCAACAGAGCAAAGTGACCACCTCACTTCCTGCTCGATTCAGTCACTCAGTCATGTGCCGTAGAATTTCACTCTAACGGGACTTTTAACCGCGGAGCTGTTTAGGGGTTCGCAATGTCCGGCGGTGTCCGTCACGCCAAGCGAAGGTGTTGGACGTCCTGTTAGGCGACAGTCCACTGGGCTGACGGATAGCACCACCACCTCGACGGCAGTCGATTGCGCGCCAGGGGATGAGAAGGCGGCGCGCGGCGGGGACGAACGGAGAATGTAAGTGATAGCTCGGCCCTCAGACAGGCTTTCCCGCCATGGGCGCCAAAAAATTGGAAGTTCTGAGTGCACTCGCCGGTGAACGCTCACACGTACGCGCTACGGAAACAGCAAACGCAGAAGGGCTGGATCGTCAGCTTTCGCTCGTTGGTGACCGCCAACAGCTCCTCCGCTGTTTCATGAGATTTCACAAGCATGGAACTGGCTTCAAATACAGCACCAGCACTACGACTGCCTCAAGGTTCGTGTTTACCTGGATGTCTACTCGCTATACCTAGACTTGTAGATTGTCTTAGCAGTGCTTTCTCAAGTCCTTGTTGCTAATTTTTATCTTTCTCCGGATTCGTGTTGCGTTAGGTGCGCACCTACTGCCGCTTCACTGCACCGCCAGCCCTGACGCCACTTACAATGACGTCACAAGGATAACATACACAACCAATTTCTCATAAATTCCAAATAATCGATTTGCCGTAGCATGCTGTTTGAGATCTTCGCTCATCTACTGATGCTACAGGTTTGAGATATTGCTTCCTCTTGTGCTAGTAATGAGTCAGCAGACACAAGGCCCTGACTGGATCATAACGTGCGCGTTTGCGCGTGTTCGATACCAGCTGTGACATGACCCGTGGCCGTGCCATGCTCTGTAGAATTGGTTATCACCATACTCTAATATAAAGGTCAATTTTCTGTAAGATAACCTTGCGGTGGTCTCGAGTGGCCTGGATTGACCTTGTTTGTTAAAGTTCTGTAAGTTAAGGAATTGGGCCTGTTGGATTTGCATGTTGAACGACAGTGCTTGAGATTACCAGGAAAACACCATTTAAAGAAGACAAACGCATGACGTGGACAGCCCCAGCGCAAAGTAGCAACAAAAAATTATGCTTGATTTCTCCATCATAGGAATCGGTAAACACGAAAGTGAAATGTGCAGCGAAATCTCCAGCTGAGCATGATATGTGGGTAGGCGGCTCTTTTGTGGGTGTACGCCTGGCGGGCGACGTCCTGCTGCCGCGTCGCTTCTTCAAAGGTCTACTGGCGTCATTTCCGTAACGGATATTACGTCAGTGAAATCTTAGTGCACACCGGCATAAAACACTTTCGTGTTAAAATATAAAACCCGAAAATGAACCACCCCAAGTATAAGGTACTCTTTAGTACTAAGTGTTCCTTCCTCGGAAACAAACCATGTGTGCATGGATGCACCCTCTACAGACCGCTTGCTCCGTTGTGCTGGTGTTACTTCCGTGACGGAAACGACGACAGCGAAATCTTTGAAATATTTGAAAAACTGAAATTTCTCTTCCTTTACCTTGCATCGGCTTTGACTGGACACTGATGCGGACATACAGTTCCCTCTCAACGCGCCCTTTACAACCAAAGGGCCAGTAATGCGAGCTCGTAGGCTGGTGGAATGCCTATCGCATTTGAAATTTCTTTGCATTAAGACTAAAAGACTGACAGACGATGTAGCAGGCATGTAGTGGTGGCTTCTTTAATCGCCGTAAGTTCACTGATGTTCTATCTTTCTAATAGGTGCCCTCTGGATGGTGTAATCGCGGCTGTTTTATTCCGTCGAGAAACACAAGAATTACTTCGCATCACAATTCCACTGGCTTAAAACAGATTGAGGCTCGCTGTTTTTGCACGGTTCATCCTGAAGACCCCATATTAGTCGGACCTTTATCATGTTCAATCTGGTCTCCACAGCGACGACTATTAGGCCCAAATAACGCGCTGCAGGAATGGCTCCTGGTGCAGTGTAACGCCGCGAAACCACCACACGCGTGGTCAACGTAATTGAGAAAGTAATAATGGCGAAGCCTAGCACACTAATAAAAAAGCAGCCAAGGATGATCTTCCAGGCTCTCATTATTGTCCCTGTTGCCTCGGAAACGGCGTTAAGTGGTAAGAATGAAACATTACGCGGTAATTGACTGGCCTGAAAAAAGGGTGAACTTAGAGTATTGCAGGGTGCGGACGAGAATTGTGAAGGAGTATTATTTTCCCATCGCCCGGCGAAACGCGTATTTCTGGATGACGTGATCCTGATTCGCAAAAGTGCTGATACTCCCCGAACGTTATGCGTCGCCCTTAGGCGTGTAGGGTACCTTAAATGAAAATAAATAAAGTAAAAGCTCGTTTCTTCAAACTCGGTTAACTCGAACTTCTGTATAATTTGAACTCACGCCCTGGTCCCAGCACAGCACTGTGCATTTCTATGGCGGAAAACTCCGGATAATTCGAACGCGTCGGTATCCAGATCGGTTAGTTCGAACTTTGATCTTCTGCTTTCCATCGCTTCTGGCAGAAGCAGCCGGCCCAGGGTGATTACAATGTAGCTTAGAAGAACTTGTTGTTGGGCGAGTTGGTGCACCTTGGTGAATGAACACGGGCTTTGCGCGAAAAAAGACACCACACACAGGACGGATGGGACGGCTGATTACAATGTGTCGCAAATCCAAACTACACCAAACTTACTGGCGGTGAAAAACAACGAAACAAAAATACAACAGCGTGGCGCACGCGCTACGCTCCTGCAAAAGCTTATTTCGCGTCTATAGAGGGCGCCGCGCCACCAGCGACAGTTCTGCGGCGCGTGCCATTGTTTTATACGAAGCATTATTTACGAAATCAACTGCCCAGAGGTGGCTTCCTTGTGTTCTGCCCGTGAAGTGTGGCGTCATTTCCATTTATTCTAGCGCCCGCCCGCTAATTCAAACTCCGCTTAATTCGAACAATTTTATGGTCCCCTCGGAGTTCAAATGAACAAGCTTTTACTGTATACTGAAATATACGGTATAGTCATCTGTAATTTAACATTGGAATAAAAAAGAGATTTTTTATGGATAATCGCGCGTTTTTGGTGCCTTCACCACGCATTGCACGGTTTTTTTATGTACTCTGTAATGAATACTTAAGCATTCAAAAACACCGGCTGACGTTAACGCGGCATACGTGCGAGTTAGATATACACGACTAGGCAATAGATACGCCCCGCACTGCACCGACTGCGCGTAGCGGAAGTCGGGGCACAACAGTGCCTGCAACCAAGTAGCCTTGGTACGTAATCCCGTTTGCTAAAAGCCTAGCATCACAGGAGGCGATACCCCAAAAGCACGTTGTAATACTTTAAGCAATGCTAGCTCTGCCAGCAGAGCTCCGCTGGGAATCTTGTCCAAGAAAAGCTCAGAGCGAAAAGGGTGATATGGAATTTTTGTTCTCTCTCCTTTCTTTAACCCGTAAGGATATCCTCTACCAGATCACAACCACTATCTACCACCGTCAATGCCAACACAGCGACGCCCCACTCACCACATTCCACCTCGTATGCTCCTGTCCCCACTCCCCTAACCCACCCCCCTTCCCCACCTTGGAGCAGTGGGAGACTGAGCTGACCAGCCCGGACTCGACCCGCCAGAGGGCCTTGGTTTCACGGGCCATTGAGTCGGCCCGGTCAAGAGGCATCCTGGACTAGGGTTGCTTCACCACCACCCTTTTCTCTTTCCTTTTTGCTCCAATAAACGTCTACTACTACTACTACACCCTGGCCTAAAAGGTGGATACTGTAGCCGTCGGTGAACAGCAAGCAATAGACTGTTCGCCATCTCCAGCATCCCCACCCAGTCTCGAGCCTACTCCTGGGGACGTAGGGCTATTATACTGATCGCCACACGACGCCGCGCCCGCTTTGTCCGATGAGGTATACGAGCACCAGGCCCACTGCGCACATCCGCCATTATTGATTATCCCAGCAACAGGCCGCTGCCGGTGCCTCCCATAGAATAAGGGAGAGACAGCGTGACAGCACTAGCGCGAACGAAAATGAAAGATGCAAAGAGGCGGCGCGGAGGACGCAAGGTACGGAAGAAAGGTAAGAGGAGAGATAAAAAGGCATGGGGATAAACCGCAACCTTGGGGAGCACGGCTGAGCACGGCGCTCCGCCGAAGACGAGACGGAGTGCATACCGGCGACAGCTGTCGGCGGCTTAACAATGTAAGGGAGAACACCGTCGCCTCACTCCCTCACACGCTCCAGTCTCGGCCCACTAATTACCTGAGACACATTCACGACGAAACGGGCTCCATTATTCTACCGAGGCAAAAGCCGCCGCCGAAGTAGGGCAAGGCGCAGTCGTGTACTCCGCACGCCACCCCAAAATACTACCTCCTGCTTGCTGCTACTGTACAGAGCCAACCATCCTGATTCTGTTAGAACAATGCTCGGCGCCGGCGCGCGCGCCAAGCGCGCCTTCTTCACGGCCGATGTCGTCGACGTTGCCCTTTCCTGTGCTCTTTTACCTCCTTTCGAAGGCTGCGCCCGCTCATCTCCGTGACGATGCGGACAGCTTCCTCTTTTCTACATCTTCCTCGTGAGCTTAACCGGTAGCGTCTACTTCTCCAGTCGGGCGAAAAGGAAGACGCCGGTCGAGGGGGGATGTGGGAGTGAGAAGGGGGAAAGGGCGTCCTTATTGTTCGCCGAAACAATCCACGCCCGAGAGGGAGTCTTCATATGCCGAGTAGTCCCAGACAAAAGAAAACGCGCTTTATTATTTCGGCCAAACACGCTTCCGCATCGGTTTTTTTTTTGTTTTGCACTGCCCTCTGTCTCCGCTTGTCCTTGTTTTCTCCTCTTTCCCTCTTCCATTCCTTTTGATGCATCTCATGCTCGGTTCCGCTCAATGTGCCTCCTCGAAGAAATTTTCGCTAGATAAGCAGAAGGCCACGATGAAAGATGCCGCGAAGGAGGATTTTCGGGAGAAGGAAAAGGGCAAACTCGCCTGGAACGGTTCCGGGGAAATTGCGCCTCATCGACAGATTCTTCTAGCTAACGCGCAGCTGTTTCCTCATCCAATTAGGACACGAGTCGGCAGGACTGAGTCCGGTGGTTCGCTTGCAGCAAAAAAGGGAATCCGGGGAACGCGCACTTTTCGTGAGAAAGTCTCCAAACCACGTTTCGGCTCGCACACGGGCTCGTTAGAACCGCAGCTGGATAACGAGCCGTCGGCTTAAAACCGCGCCGACAGCGTAATAATATCCTCCAATGCACGCTGAAGTCGGCTGAGCACGACCGCAGAATGAGCTGTGGTTTCGCCGTGTAGTGGGAAGACGTTTCTGGTGCTTGCGGGGTTTAAGTTATAAACCTAAAAAATTATGGCCTTGGTATAACTATAAACGCGGCGCTAAAGCAAACTCTGGACGGTCAACCGGCGATGCTTATGCGGGCAGGAAGGCTATTGGTTTCGCTCTGTGCTGCGGGAGCACCCTTCATGGTTCATTTAGTGCGTGATTATTTCAAACTTCCTGAAACCCCTACAGTTCCAGTTGAGTGCTGCTGCCGGGCTTTCAAATTCTACGTGGAAACGCAAGCGCCAGTCTGTGAAAATGGCCAAATTAAGTTGAGGCTGCCGGTTTGGTTAGAGAAGAGAGCGTCAGGGGCGGCCGCGGGGAGGTGGGGAAATTGGGTTCTCGGGAGGTGGCCTAAATATTCTGAGCGGTGCAATCCCCGATCTGCCCCTTTTATCATTTCGGCCTGTTTTTTTAACAGCGAAGCAAATCAGATTTTCTAAAAAGAAAGTGTTTTATGCCGGGGTCCACCAAGATATAGCTGATGTCATATCCGTCACGGAAATGACATCGCCAGAAAAACTTCGATTGAATCGGCAACGCAGGGATTTGAGCCACGAACTCTTTCGCAGCAACGGGAGGTATACGCTATGAACATACACGTGAATATGACTACAAACGCGCCTTATAGCCTTCTTTTCAAAAGGTGCTGCCATCTAGGAGAGGCGAAGCAAGTTGTGCCTGACGCTCATGACGCTCATGAGCGCCGACAGTTGACGCCTCGATGCCAGCGCTTCCGTGTACGGGGGAAGCGTAGCGGAATCTTCGGAGAAGCCGACTTGTGGATGCCGCGCTCGTGACACGGTTCGCTGCTCCTCTCGCTGCAGCGGACCGTTTTTTCACCAAAAGATTCGCTGGCCTTTACAAAGAGCAATGTATATGGTGCTCGGAAAGAGCTAACCTGCCGCACATCCTATGGGCCTGTCCTCAGAAACCACAACACACATCACAGACAATCATGATAAGCACTCTAGAGCAATGGGAGGCCGTGTTGCTCACCTCCGGCCAAGAGACTCAACGCAGCTTTGTCCAACTGGCCGAAGGTGCCGCTAGGGCTCACGGGCTCCTGGCCGCCATCTAACAGGGAAGGACCGTCGAACGCTCCCTTTCATCCCTTTCCCTTCAGCAGTTTGGGCAAAATAAAGTTTTCTCATCATCATCATCGTTGACAAACCGTTTGGTTTCGTTCAGAAGGGCGGTTTGCAAGCGCCTGTGGTTTCAGTCGTATTGAAGCAGTGCTCCTACGCGTGCAATCCAAGGTCTGATGTTGATGCGTCTAAGGGTGCATACCGACGAAATATAAATAGCGACGTGCAAGTTCATATCGATGCAAAATAAACATTCAACTGCTCCTGTGAAGGCACATTTAACTTTCGTGTTTCACCGGCTCCTATGAAAGAGGGGACATTTTTTTTGTCCGCAGTTAATATTACGAAGAAAATGCCGAGCACACGTCAGCGCCCGCATGTGAGCACCTACCTCAGGGCGACAGCCCGGCCGTTAAAAAAAGAAAGAAAATGCTGAGCGCCGGTGTGTGCGTATCTCGCGACGACCAACCAGCGTCCCCGCCGCACGTTTGTCAAGCCAAGCATACCCACTCAGGGAGATTGGCCAAGATTGGCAAAAAAGCTCCAGTGTTTGCCGTAATCGTGGTAACACTTGCTCGGAACGAGAGAGACCCGTCATAGCGTACGCCCCTTCAAGGGGGAATCCAACAACAATCACTTTAAAAAAAATGAGGGAAGCTCGAATTTATAGCAATAATGATGGAGTAAAGGTCGTTGCAGCAGCGAAGAAGAAGTAAATCGGCCGCAATCGGGGATTAAAACCGTCGTGATGGTTGTCAAGGTTCCGTACAGCTTCGCTACTGTCAAGTCTTACGCGTTAGTGTGAGCTTCCGTCATTTATTTTATTCCATGCCGTTCACACTTCGCATCGGTATATCGCTATGTAAAAACAAAACGAGAAAATTACGTAAGAAAATGATAAGTAAATCATCTTAGCGCTCAGGCTATCGTTCCTTTTCGGTTTTTCCCTCAGTTTTGTCGGAGGCGTATAACTTCCCCAGAAAAATGTTTGTGGCTACACCACATTGTGGCGGGGTAGAAAAGGGGCTATACGCGGCGCTTAACTTCGAACTGGACGAAACTGGGAAATAGAAACGTAGGCAAGTACGGAAACAACCCGCTGCTCACGCCTGTCAAGGTCGAACCTGACGCGCACTGAAAAAACAAATGACGGATCCTGGTGACATGTGGGTTTCGACGTAACGCGAAGCTTTCAACTGTGTTTACATCGTCATTATTGTCACTTTTTTGCATGGCCAATGGAGCTCAAGTAGCACCATTTGTAATCATCGCATGGGCGTCACGGCAAAAATGAGACGAAAGTTCCTGTGGCATTTCTTTTCCGCTTATAGCTTCTGGGGGTAGTGCTCACGACATTCGAAGTCATTTATTGCCTCCCCGGGTCATTGCCTCGACTGACATCTGTGAGCCAGCCTACGCAGCACACATTGCAGGTGTGAAGCCCGGTTACGATACGTAGCGAAGACGTTCCTGTTGTGCGTGACGCTTCTTTCAGGCTATGATATCTTCGACGCGCAGGGAACGCTTTCTAGGCAGTTTGCTGCCGCGCGGTTACGTTTTTTTTTTTGTTTTTTTTTTGCAAACAACGTGACCCGCACGCTCTTTGTGAACAAGCTGAAAGTGCACTGCGCACATATTCGTGGAGAAGAGCGCCATCTCACGATTACCTAGGAAACATAGCGGAATTCCACCAGGTGGTCCTCCTCGCCTACGCGCCAGGCACCCAGCAGAGCATTCCTCCAAGAAACCGCAGTAACAGCAGCAGCTCTCGAAAAGCCGGGAAGAGGGGCTGATCAAGCTTCGCTTAGTAACACGCTAAGGACGAGCACAACAAGGCTCAATCCGCCCTCTTTTCAAGAGGAAGCCTCGCGAATTTCTAAAGACTGCCGGTTGAACGCAACGGCGTGGACACGTAGACAGCGCCAAACACGAGCTCAATAAGTCCTCCCGAAGACACCGGCTTCGCGTGCCCAGGAGGCGTGCGATGGTGATTTCCATTGGGAGAACAGGAGCAAGTGGAGCGAGCAGCCAGAGCAGCACATGGGAGTAACGGGGACGTGTGCTTTCGTTCCGCGAGTGAAACATTCGCGCTGCTCCGGGAGCAGTGAAAAGAGGGGGAGGGCGTGATGTCAAGAGTCATGTGACCAAACTTTTCCCGCTCTCGCTTCCCGAAGCATTTCGCGCGCTCGTGTTGTCCGCGCGCTGTTCCTCGCCAGTTTTGCCAGATACGTGCCGGTGGTTTTGTGTCTGCCTTCCGCATGGCGACGAATGAAGAAGCCGAGCGGATGTTCATGTCCATGATAGGGTCACCATCGTATCTCCCAAAAATTAGCTGCGAACGATAACAGCATCCGCCGTCTTTTCCAGATACGACTCTGCCTTCGGTTACTGCTCCGGCGGGGTGAACAGGTGCTCGAACATAAAACTCATGCAATGTCAAATCGTCGTCGTCGTCGCTGCTGCTGCTGCTGTCCGATGATGAGTTTGCGCTTGAATCTGTGGTTCTTTCATCATCTAAAAGTAGCAGCATCGTCCAGACGGCCGCGCTTAGCTGCTGCCGTACGCACTGAGCGACTATCGCGGCTGCTGGATTCCGCCATTTTTCCTCCGCCACCTGGGAATAAAACCAAAAATGACGTAAAAGAGGTCATGTGACTTCCTCGGCGTTCCCTGTTACTCCTCCACTGGCGACAGAGCACCGAGAACTGCTCTCGGCGCCAAAAAAGTGCTCCTCCTCGCCCAATGAAACACAACGCCCCTGCTCCTGCCCGACCACTGGAAGACGCCAGAACTCACGAGAGCACTTTGGGTGCAGTTAGAAGTACTCCTGTTCGCCCAATGGAAAGCGCTATGAGTGAAATCTTACTAGAGTATTTAAAGCGAAGCTTTCTTTTTATCACTGATCGTGGTGTCGTAATTGAAACGCACTGCAGGAAAGACACTTTTAAACAATGAGAACACACATGGTGGTAGAGAATGATAACGATGATTACACAAGGAAAAACGCTTCCCGTGGTCGCAATAGAACATTGGCCCCTCGCGTTATGAAGCCGACGGCTATCCGACTGTGTCATTCCGACATGGTCGATGATGGGTGAGGAGGGGATTCATTTGCTGTCGTCTGAGGTTGGACTTTTACTCGCAGGCAGTTTGCACTTTCATTGTTGACGCTTTCACTTTGATTGCAGCGGCTTTGACTTTCGCACTTCGCTATTTCATTTTCGCACTCAAGAAAACTTTGCCTTTCAATCATCGTCATCGTTAGAAGGACGGGATTAGATTTTTTTGCTACCCGACGGCCAACCTTATGACTCGAGGACAGCATTAACATTATTGCAGCTGCGGTATGAGTTTGCTAAAGCCTTTCCACTTTGCTTTGAGAGTAGGGATGCGGCGCTACAACTGATTACGACGCCGCTACCTGGAACTATAAGTGCCGGATGAGCTCTGTTGAGTCCGCCTTTGTGCGCTGGGAACAATAGGAAGCTAATCACAAGCTGCGCATTGGTAATCGAATCACGACGTGACAGCTCATTAGCTCCCCTTTGCAGACGTGCCTTTGCGTCGGAAAAAGAAATGCGTACGACTGACTGTCACCTTTTATTTTTTCTCCAAACGCCACAGCTTCCCCGATTGAATGATTTCAGATGAGTTTACCGCGTCAAGCCGTGCGCCCAAAAGTTAACCTGGTTGAGTTTCAGGTGTGTGGCCCTACTGCTAGAGAAGCTAAGAGGGTTGGAAGGGCAATGTCGTATTACCAGTGTTTCAAAGTACGTGCGCCTCACCGTATCCGCATATGACTCGTAAATTAAGTACCGTCGATATATATATATATATATATATATATATATATATATATATATATATATATATATATATATATATATATATATCCAGGGAGTAGTAGAACTTTGAAGATGGTAGAGAACACAAGAGAAGAAAAACTTCGAACAAGGTAAAAGCACGATTGTGGCCTACGTTTCAGCAAAGAGAACTTGCTTTCCTCAGGGCAATCTCTCGCCTGGCAGGCAGGGTTTATATAGGGGTAGGACCCCAGGTGAAAGGAGAGGGAAAGATGGAAGGGAAATTGAGCAAGCTGATTGGTTTCGGAGTGTGTCGGGGGAGAGATTGAGGGGCCAAGAAGGTTGTCTAGTTTAAGCTGCGAAGTAGGTCACACGGAAGTCAGCTGATGGTTGATATTCGTGGAATTTTTGGACAGAAAGGATGAGAGGGTGCTTATTGACCCGCCGCGGGGTATAGGGAAAGGATCTCAGAACCGCCGGAAGCAGACCAGGCGGTGAGGGTGGGGTCCTTATCAGAAACTATCTGCAAGCCTCAGGTCAAAAGAAAAGATAGAGACGGGGGAAAACTAGGTCAAGGAAAAAAGAAAAAAAAGGAGAAAAAAAACAGGGAGGGAAACCACATAAACCCACACACTAAAGAAAAAGCAATGACCCGGCAACTGAAATGGCACGTGTCACCCACGGCAACATTCCTGGAACAGGCCTGTCCTGAAACTCAAAAACGAAAAGATAAAGTTAGAGTGACGTACGGGGCACAAGACCACGCGGAGTAAAAAAAAAAAGAAGAAATTAAATAAATAAAATTGCATTCCAAAAGCAAAAGTTGGAGGCATGAGGGCGAGTATTAAGCTAGACGCTAAGGAATGAAAAAAAAAAAAGAAATTAGGTGACCAGGTACAGAGCAGAGTGAACGGTCATAGACTTTGGATGAGGTATATGCATGACATTGCCTATTTCTGTATTCCCGGTGAATATCGCAAGGATTTCAAGTTGCCTCTAGGCGCATTAATTCCAGTAGGTTCCGTGGATTTGAATTTGTGAATTAAATAGGATTCTCGGTATTTCCTGTCCCTAGGAGACCTGAAGTTTGACTGAAGTATATACAACTTAAGGTCATCAAAATTGTCGCCTGGTTGGTTGAAATGCTGCTCTACAGCTATGGAGGATTTGCTAAGAGTATCTGCCCGGTGACCATTAAGCCGTAGGCTCATAGGTTGGCTCGTTTCGCCTATATACTGTTTGTGGCACATTAAGCAATCCAACATATACACAATGTTGGATGAAGTGCGCGTAAAACTTGAATTAATCTTGTGGACATAATTACTGGCTGTGCTTTTTACAACGCAGTCTGTTTGCAGGTGCCTACAAGTCTTGCATCTGGGGTGGGAGCAGCTGGCTATGACTGGTTGCTTTGAAGGCCCTGTTTTAGCATGCACTAAAATATCTTTTAGATTCCTGTTTCTCCGGTAGGTAACCCTTGGTGCTTCCGGGAAAGTCTTTTTAAGTCGGTCGTTACTGGCTAAAATGGGGTCCTACTGGGGTCACCTGGGGTCCTACCCCTATATAAACCCTGCCTGCCAGGCGAGAGATTGCCCTGAGGAAAGCAAGTTCTCTTTGCTGAAACGTAGGCCACAATCGCGAAGTTTTTCTTCTCTTGTATATATATATATATATATATATATATATATATATATATATATATATATATATATATATATATATATGTCTTGTGCATAGCGACGACCGAAGTTTGGCCGGCTGCATCTTCCAGTTCTCGACCATTCTTGGTAGTACACGACAAAAGACGCACTTTGCCCGTACCAGCCAACAGAAAAGCTTTTCACCAATTTTTGAGGTAAACCATTCAAGCGACATATGGCGCTTAGAAAGAGCTGCTGAATTGCGCGCAGTTAATCTTTCTATAACTGGCTCAGTGTCTTCGGCAGTCAAACTAATTTGACTTGAAAGTGAATTGTGTTTGTGTACAGAGGAGGTTCATGAATCTATACCCGGCCGTCCACATATATTTGCCCTAAATTCGATTAATTTTCAGGCTGAAGCCAGCCATCTTCTGAATGAGATAATAGGCAGATACCGCTCTTCCAATCAGTCTCTAAAAGGTTAAGAGTGCCGTGACGCGTGACCCTTGCTCACCTTGTCGGATAAAACAGTTACGAACAGATATCTCCCTCCCCTCTGCCATCCGATATTTACTTTCCTAGGGAATGCAGAGGAATATATGAATGGCGATTTCCTTATATAAAGGCTCGCCCGGAAATCAAAGCGTACCCAAGTGCGGGTATGATGGGGATACGGTAAACCACGTTCCCCCTATAAAGCGATCACGTCAACCCTAGTCCGCATCAGCGTCGATGCCAGTCGCCTCAGGGATTACCTCGAGCCCAGTCCAGCCCCCTTCACGATTCGTTCGCCAGGGCGAATGCTTTTAGTTCCTTGACCGGCAGCTCACCCACTCGCCGTGCGTGCGCGTGATAAGATTACGCGGTAAGTGGAACAGCGTTTCATCATGGCCAGGCGCGTGGCAAGACGTCAAGCTCGCGTGCTCTGATTCGTACGTCAGTCGCCGAAGCGCGCGCATTTTACGCAACACTCCCTTCCCTGCCTCCGGGATAAACCCGCACCTCTCGATGTGGCGTTGACCCTTTTATTTTCCCCCCGACCTCTGTGTGGCGTGGCACACTGTGTTTCTGTAACGTACGTGCTTTCCTGCGCATTTACGCGCGACTGTGGCTCTCTCCCTCTTCTCGTTTTTGTGCCGACGCTCCGACACCCGACGCCGTGCCTGCGGCCGTAGACTGCTCGCCCCTCGTGTGCTTGGAGCGAGAAATAAACAGTTCTTGTCTGACTGTGGAGGCGTTGAGTAGTGTCTGCGGCCCTGGCCGACATAATGGCGCCATCCATCGAAAGTTTCGCAACCATGGACGACGCGGCCAAGACGGAAGCGTACAAAGCCTGCGTCGAAGAGGTGAGAAGTTTGAGGGAAGAAGTTGAAGAGACGCGGCGACAACTGACGGAGCTGAAAACAGCAGCCTCGCCATACTCACAGATTCCTACAGTGCGCCAGCCGCCAGCAACTGACACTGAAGTGCAGCTGCAAGCTATGCAACAACTGATCGCGGATATGCTTTCCCCAGTGTTGTGCCGCCTCGACCAGATTGAAGCAAGGATGTGTGGATCTTCTCCACGTGGGACAGGCAACGATGACTTCGACACGACAGCTTCAGGTAGTCAGGTGAAAACCAAAAAGAAGAAAAGCTCACCACAGCTAGGAACCTGGGTCAAATTCGAAACTACAGGAACTTCAGGTAAGGAGAAGGTGCCTCTCACTTCCGTTGCGGCTGCCTCACTTCCACTGCTTAGAAAGGACGTAACGGCGTGGCTCTACCAAACAGAGTTTTGGTTCAAAACCTTCAAAGTCGCCAACGACGTAGCCATCTCCCTGATAGTTTCAAAATTGCCAGCGAAAGACTTTATGTGGATGAGACACCACCTAAAGACAGCGGACGTCAAAACCTGGGATCAGTTGAAATCAGTTTTCCGCAAGCGCTACAACCTTGATGATGAAGTTGAAACGAAGCAGAAGATGTACGGCACGAGCCAGCGTTCTGGAGAGTCGTGCACGGACTTCGTGCCTCCGAAAATTGGAGCTCATCGAGCAGTGCAGCTACCCCGAGGCTGCAGTCGAGAAATGCGAGTTAATCCCGGCTAGTCTTTCACCGAAAGCCAAGAAGCGTTTCTTCGACGAGACTTTCAAGTCTCTGGACATGCTGTTCGATTCCCGACTGCGCTTCGATAAAGTGGCATCAACAACAGGTAAAGCGCCAGCACTCAAGGTGACTCTCGAGTCCGCCGGTACACTGAAGGCTGCACCAGCGAAAAAGCAAAGTCCACCAGTCTCACCCCAAAGGAAACAACCACCTGGCAGATGCGGAAGCAGCACGCCCCCAACTTGGTCTGCTCGCACGTCGGGAAGCGCTGCCAGAATGTCGCCACCAGCGTCACCTTCAAACGGCGCTCAGCATTCAACTCCCCAGCAGACACAGGTACGTCGTTTTTGCCTCAACTGCAAGAAATCTGGACATTCCGTCACGCGCTGTAGACAGCCGTTGACACAGCAGTTTTTAGAATGGCAAGAGCGTTTCACCAGTGCCAGCCAGGGAAACGACGATGTGATGCCTGTGACGCCCGTCAGAGGTCATCATTAATCAAGCGTGTTGCATGTCACACGGAAGTGGGCGGAAAAAACATCGATGTTCCCATTGAGGGAAGAACGATCTCAGCACTTTTGAACTCAGGACCAATGAGAAGCCTCATGAACGTTCTCTAGGCACAGCAGCTTAAGCTTGAAATTATTCCGTCTTCCCTGTATTTAAAAGGAGCAAACGGCCAGCCACTGATCAATTTAAAAGACGTGACTACGTCGATTGTTGCTGACGGCCAAGCATTCTGCCAAACCATCATCGTTGTCCCTCACCTCGAGAGCGAACGACTTCTCCTAGGGAATGACTCTCTGGTGACATCGAAAGCCATTATTGATTGAGGTACTAACACCTTTCAGGTGCCTAAGCCTCAGCGACTTGCGAAGATTAGCCTTGTAAAGCAGACGCATATTCCAGCAACATGGCCAAAGCTTGTAAAGGTCAAGTTTTCTAGCTCACCCAAATCGGAAGAAGAGGTACAGATGAAGGTTGATGGAACGCGCTTGCTATTTGAGCGACACTCCGTTCTTCTCGAACCAGCGGTAATAAGCTCAACGGAACGAGTATTCCATGTTCTCTTGATGAACTGTTCAACGCAACCTGTTATCCTGACTCCTGGCATGACAGTGGGATTGGCTGAAGTCGTCTCCGGCATCACAGAGTTAATATCAGCGCTGACGAAGCATAACATTTATTCCGCTGCACTACTTTGCCGTCTCCTGAGGATATGGAGGAACCAGCCTCCGCCCCTTGCAGTGCAGCTCAGCATCATACCTTAAACTTGAACGGCATTTCATTCAATGTTGGTTCAACGCTGACACATAGCCAGTTCGAACAAGCAAAGGAGCTCCTCGCAGGAGCAAACCTTGCATGCTTTTCCACAAGCAGCTCTACAGATGTTGGGAACTGTTGCGTGGAGGAACACACAATACCTACCGAAGACGCAAAACTAATCGCATAAGGCGCTCGCCGACTATCTCCTGTTCAACGCAACATCGTGAAAGCGATGATGAAGGACCTAATTGATGCCAAAATAATTGTACCACCCAGAAGTCGATGGGCATTACCGTTGGTATTGGTCACAAAAAGAGATGGATCGATACGCATTTGTGTCGATTACAGGCGCCTCAATGCAGTCACGGAAGACACAGGCTATCCTATTCCAAGAATCGAAGACGCATTGCAAGCTCTCACTAGTTGCAAATTCTCAGTCATGCACTAGGTTTCAGGCTTTTAGCAGATTCCAATGAACCCTGCGGACACTGAAAAAACTGCATTTGTGACTCAGTGGGGACTGTACGAATTTCTTGCTATGCCTTTTGGATTGAAAGGAGCAGTCTTCACGTGTCTGAGGGCAGCGTATTCAGTGATTAGAGACCTCAAGTACGACAACGCCTTAGTTTACATGGACGACTGTGTCATCTATAGCAAGATATTTAAAGAACATCTGAGCCATGCGCAAGAAGTCTTCGACCGTTTTCGCAAGGCTGGACGGAAGTTCAAACCACAGAAGTGTTTTCTATTTTGCAAATCAATTGTTTACCTTGGACATGTTTTTACAGAAAAGGGAGTTTCTCCGGATCCGACGAAACTGGTAGCTGTGAAGAATTTCCCTCCACCGAGGAATGTCCAAGAGCTTCAGTCATTTTTAGGACTGATGTCGTACTTCAGGAAGTTTATCCCAAACTACAGTGTTCATGCCGCACCTTTGCGCGCGCTGTCGAAAAAGGACACTTCATTTCAATGGGGAGGCCCACAGCAAGATGCTTTCGAAGTACTAACAGCTTGCCTTTGTGAGCCGCCGCTGCTAAAGCTATTTTCAGACGATTTTCGGTTAAACGTTCAAGTGCACACTGACGCATCGCGGCTGGGTCTAGGAGCTTTACTTCTACAAGAGGACGAATGTAGCAAGTTACGGCCTGTAGTATACCTGAGCCGTTCTCTCAAAGGCACTGAAAACAACCACACCTCAACAGAACTCGAAGCGTTAGCTGTTAAATGGTCTTTGGAACAACTTCGCTCTATCTAATGGGACGGAAGTTTCAAGCTGTGACTGATCATCATGCGCTGTGTTGGGTTATGCGCTACAAAGAGGGAAATCAAATATTACTCTGGTGGTCTCTTATCCTCCAAGAGTTCGATATTGACGTAATCTACAAATCCGGCAAACTACGCTGTCCTCCTGATTGCTTGTCTGGAATCCCTCACTCTGAAGAAAACATCGACCAAGTTCTTCAAATTTCTTCTAAAGAAGTACGCCAACCGTTGGCAAACTTTGATATCGCACATTATGCAGACGCTTTCTGCAAAGACATCTTCAGCTTGTTAGCGGGCGAATCCGGTACCAGAAAACAGCACAAGCGAGCACAGATTAAAGTTAGTCATATACGAAGGCATTCTCTACAAGGGAGATCAGGGCCCGATTCACCAACGCTTTCGAAAGTGCCTTCCTTCAAGCAAAAGGTCTGAAGTTAACGAATTTCACGCAGGCAAGTACGGAGCTCACATGGGTATCCGACGAACGTTCGAAGCCATCCGCTTCAAATACTTCTGGCCGAAGATGTACCAACAAATCAAAAGTTTTGTCAACCATTGCGGCCTTTGTCAACAAATGAAGACTTCACCAGTTGCACCGCTAGGTCTCTTGCAGCCGATTGAAGTGCATTTCCCATTCCACGCAATTGGTCTCGACATTGTTAGACCATTCAAGTCGTCACGCGGATGCAAGTACATCATCGTTGCTATCGACTACTTAACAAAGTTCGTAGTGGCCAAGATAGAAGCCGTGACTGTTCAAAAATTCATTCAACGTCGCATCATTCTCAAGCATGGCTGCCCCGCAGTAATTATTACCGACCGTGGCACTCAAATGATGGCAATATCTATGGCAGCATACCCTCGGCACCGTGGAATTCACCATTCTCCTACTACAGCCTATCACCCAGCTGCGAACGGACTATGCGAGAGGGCCAGCACGACACTTAAGGAAATGATCAGCATGTTGACCCCCAAAAGCAAAAAAAAAATGGGCTGATATATTGCCATACGTTGTGTTTTGTTACAAGACCGGCTACCAAGACACCATTCGGGAGACACCCTTTCTTCTGGTGTACGGCAGAGATCCAGTGTTGCCTCTCGATGTCAGCTTCAATCGCAAAGAACTTGCCGAGCTACGGGAATCAACAGATTACGTCGCGCTGGTACGTGAGCGACTGAACGAAGCTCGGGCATTGGCATCAAAAAACATCAAACTGGCGCACGAAGGGCCGAAGACCTACTTCGACATTTTTCAGAACCCCGGAATGTGGCGTAGCGCACTGTGTTTATATAAGGACAGACAACGACCTGCTCGACTTAACTTACTCCGTCTAATATATTTTTGTAAACTAGAAATAAAGCCAGAAAATTACACGGTAAAAGATTCTTCCAGGCCTTCCGGTCACAAACATAGCTGCAAAATAAAGCAAATCTTCGCATGAACTAATATATACAAACACTCTTTCTTCCCAAAATCAATCAGTGAGTGGAATTTATTGCCCCGAAACTCTTCTCTTCTTTCCATTCCACCATAAAAGCGCCTTGTTTCTTGAATTTCACAATACTTCTTTGATTTACAACATGTTGCGTGCCTAAGTGTGTGATGCTTTGCTTATGGGTTGTGTTGCAGTGGGTGTACTCAGCCCTATGGAAACGAGTAAAATTTGATGGTGACTGCCATGTTTTTCTTACATTTGATGTATCCCAGTAACAATTTTGTTGTAACTTTGTTGTACCTTCGTTTAACCTTCGAACTTGCTTTACCTTGCCTGCTTGGACCTTAAATGGTTCGCAATATATGACAAATAAATAAATAAATAAATAAATAAATAAATAAATAAATAAAAAAATAAATAAATAAATAAATAAATAAATAAATAAATAAATAAATAAATAAATAAATAAATAAATAAATAAATAAATAAATAAATAAATAAATAAATAAATAAATAAATAAATAAATAAACGTACGTGCTTTTCGACGCATTTACGCGCGACTGTGGCTCTCTGCCTCTTGTTTTCGCGACGACGCTCCGACACCCGACGCCATGCCTGCGGCCGCGGGCTGCTCGCCCCTCATATGCTTGGAGCTAGAAATAAAGAGTTCTTGTCTAAATGTGGAAGCGTTGGGTCGTGTCTGCGGCCCTGGCCGATCTCTTTTTTCCCCGACGGCTGCTCTGAGCCATCACACTCTGTATTCATATTAACTTCTGTTGAATTATTTTTTCGAGACAACTGACCTGCTTCAGTGACGGCGAATAAGCGGTAGTTACATAAAGCTTTAGTAAGGAATCATCTGCGTCTCTCAACTTTTAAAGCAGGCAATGGTATATTACACCTGGCCACAACCGAAAACACCCAAGAACTTGAATACTAACTTAGCCGGTTTTTTTTTCAAAATTGAGAGCAACTCGTCTCAACCGTTCTTTTCTACCGAACACTTTAATGTAGAAGTTTCAGATCCCTCTTTCATTGAACACGTGATATACAGAAAATTATTGTGAAGTGCAAAGAATCGCACAGAAAATCGGAGCGCGTGCCATTAAAGAAAAAAGCAAAAAGGGCCCATCTCCCCACGAGGGGGACTCGAGTAAATGGTCGCATAGGGGGTGGGTGTATTGCGTTAACGTTTAGTGTTTGAGGAGTTGGTGGTAGTGAATGGGTTGTATCAGCAGCTTCTTGACGTAGTTTGAATGAGTCAAGGATATAAGGCACGTTCGTAGCCTTTCATTCTGTGTCGGTTTTGTGGCGCAGTGGGAAAAGCACCATGTACCTCGCGCTCCGCCCACAGGTAGTGAATGCGTTGCATCAGCAGCTTCTTGACGTAGTTTGAATGAGTCAAGGATATAAGGCGCGTTCGTAGCCTTCCATTCTGTGTCGGCTTTGTGGCGCAGTGGGTAGAGCACCATGTACCTTGCGTTCCGCCCGCAGGGTCGTGGGATCGAAACCAGGCGCCGGTAAGTATTTTTAATATAGTGTAGGGGGAGGGGTGCAGACGTGTTGTTGAGAGCGAGGAGGGTAGCGTGATGCGGGAGTGGAGGAGTGGGGGAGAGGGCGCACCTGGAACGGCTGTTGCGGACGCCGAGGCACGCCAACGCCGGGTGACATCGTGAGTTAAAGAAATGCTCGATCTGCATTTAAAATTCCAGCGCCGGAGGACCAGGCTCAAGTCGCTGCCGCAAATTACCGAGAAAGTACGCCACTTGCGGAAGAGGCTGGTGCAGCTCGAAACACCGGGCGTTGAGAGCGCCGTCGGAAGGAAGGAGCTATGGATGAAGCCGCGGTAGCGGCCTAAAGAGAGCGCTTGACAGTTCAACCGAAAGTTGACAGCCGACCAGCAGAAGGTCCAAATACATGCTTTCGCCCCCACGTCCCTAAAATATCTGAACATTACCCGTAATTTTTGTGCACCCTCCATACGGACACATCATTACTTTCTGCGAGCCCCCAGGCGCATTACGTTACCTACAGCGCAATGCAACGCCGGGTCAAAACAAAGCCACATACGGCATTTTCTTGAACCTTTATTGATGCGTAGCATTCTTTGCCGAGTACCACCCCAACCAGGGCTGTGTAATGCCCTGCATTAGCGCAGAAATGCAAATTTGCTAAAATAGCACATTTATTCGTTGTGATAGAGTAGACGGAGATAATGAGACGAACAAAATTTTGAGAAAGCAATACATAGGGAAAATAGCAAAAAGAAATCTTATAAAAATGAGCTGACGAAATCAAATATGCATCTTATACGCTTCCTTCAAAATGCGGCGAATAAACTAAATGAGCGGGAAAGAACGTTTGGAATACGAATAAAAATTAGCGAGAACCGACCAACCCTGCAGTACGCCTTGCATCTCCATGCGGAAAAATACACAATTGGCGAAGTAAAGGCACTTCATCGTTTTATTGTTGTAAATATACATTATTGGTGAAAATAAACAAAAAACCTTAAAAGTGTCACAATAGCCCAACCTCTTCGGCTACGGATAGCCGAATCTGGCTGTAAAGAACTCACACTAAGGACTAGCGGCATAATAATGATAGGCGTCAGTGGACAATTCTCCCAATTCCAGCAGATTTTTTCCTGTTCACGAATTTCTCGCCCTCAACTACTTATTTTTTGGAGGTACACACCCGAGCCCTCCCATTTCATCCCACTCTGTGTGCGCAGGCGCCCTGTATCCCGATCCCGTTGCTCTTGCGGCGCGTAAGCCTCCGTCGGTCATTCCTCCAGCCACCCATCCCTCTCGCAGTTCTCACCACCCTCTTGCCGGTTGCGCACATCCGGGTGCTAAAGCGGTTCGGGGTTACATTCCCATCCCGAATAATTATAAATATCTGGCAAACCATCACTTGCCCGTTCCTGTAAAATTCGGCAAGTTAGTGCTCATTAATTTTGCTTCAACAACGCCAAGAAGGTGGACGTAGGCAACTGACGCCCTTCCCGTCTGATAAGAAGGATGACCAGCGAAACAGGGCGCAGTAAAAGAAGTGGACGAAACAGAACACGCTTCATTGTATTTTGCAATTGATAATACGTCCTCTTTAATTATCTGAATGAAACGACAAAGGAGCAAAGCGTTATACTAGCGGACAAACATGGGACCGTACGTTTCCCTTCACGAGAACCCAATGCATCGGCAGCAGGCTGGAATTCCATCGTATTTACAACTTCGCAAACTACATAAAACTCGGTGTAGGCTTATAGTCACTTGGCGGCTAATTATCACGTAAATTGTTTCAGTATAGGTTTGATAAAACAATAGTTACAGCAGCTTCCTGTAAAAATACTCTCTGCATAATGGGCAATGCATTGATAGCAGACGGGAATTCTGTAACGTTTAAAACTTCACTGTGAATTAATAATCACAAGTAACTAAAACACGGCGAAGTGATAGCGTTGCTTTAGCAGCCAATTCTCATTTATTTGTTTCGGCATGGTTTCATGAATACATGAGTTACGCCCGTTTTCTGTACGCAATTTTTCTGCGGGAAAATTTCGGTTCCACGCCGCTTTGTCCGCGTGCTATATGTGGAAGCCGGTACATATAGAGCTTCACAGTAAAAAAAAGGACTCAGGAGGCTCCTGCGATGTATGTTCACTCTTCTCTTACTTCCATTGTTTTGGCACTGTTTGCGCAGGATGACTTATTCTAAGAACATTCTGACCTACCACAAAGAAAGCTCTACCTCACTGAATGCTTTCTAGCTTACCCAACCTTGATGGCAGCTTACTGGCCAGTGAAGGCTTTAGTCTCTCTGTATAGCATGGTCCTTTTGCAGCAATGAGAGAAGCTTATTTGTAGATCTCACAACAATCCCAATTGCAAAGGCTACTTGCGTCGCTATATGTTTGAACGGGTGTCTGAAAAAAAGGCTAGAGGTAGCCCGCTTGTGTACCTTCACTGCTACGTTGGGAAGTTTTCACGACCAAATGTGGAGAGAACTAATTTCCACCGGCTCACTTTTAAACTATAGTATCACAGAATGCATATAACAGTACAGACAGCCGGAATTAAATCAGTGTTAACTCATTGTACACTTTTGAGAGTGCTCAATTATTGCACCTTTCTTCGTATAGCAGTGCGGCAACCAATATTAATATTAGAAATAGCACCCGACGAGGAAGGAGAACCAACGCAGCTCATATTTGAAGCGGCAGTAATGAGGGCTGACAAGCAGTTTCCTCCGCGAACCGGGGGAACTCTCGGCGCCAAAGTCGACGGTGTTACAAATTCTGAACGTTGCTAACGAATGCTGAACATCACGGAGCTTTCCCACAACACACAACGAAAGTGGAAACACCAGGAACGCTGCCTCCTCCGATCCCTCACAAAGATAACGCGCGCATGATGGTCGGACTAGTAGGAGTGCTACGCATATCCACCAGTCGCGTATACACATGGGCAGAGACGTCCGCAGTGGTTAATATTTACGAACACATGCTGTGCTTCCCGGAGTTTGTAAGCAAAATTAATTTTCCTTGCACGCCCCCACAGGCATTTTTCTTACGGACCTGTGAAAGCACCTTCTTTGAAAACCTTACAAGGAAAGCTATGAAATTGGATGAAATGATAGAAGGCTTCGAAAAATAAGTAATTTCACACCAGCCAATATCCCATACTTCAAGTGTGTGTGTGTGGGGGGGGGGGGGGGGGGGGTGTGGAGGGGGTGTTGGGTCGTTAATAACTCGATAATTGTCACGAATGCTGCAGCAATTCAATTAGGTGACTGCTTGTGTCAGTGCAATCTCGTTTAGTAAATGTGAGGACATCAATATATTTGTGCACCCTGCGGCCGCCTAATTACTGCACGACCACCTGAAAAGGTGGATGTCTGACTTGGTAGGAAAATTGGAGCCACAAGACTCAAAGAGGGGAGATCAGTTCAGCCTTTTCCCCATCTCCTTCTTCTACAGCTTGCGCAGGAATATATTGATTGATTGGTTGATTTACTGATTGATTCATTGATTGATTGACTGATTGATTGATTGATTGGATGATTGATTGATTGATTGATGATTGATTGATTGATTGATTGATTGATTGATTGATTGATTGATTGATTGATTGATTGATTGATTGATTGATTGATTGATTGATTGATTGATTGCCGTTATGCGAATGTCGGCAAGCTTGATTTTGGCTTGATGAAAGCATCATCATCATCATCCTGTCTTCCTTCTGTATTTCCCCTACCTCCGTGGTCAATGGCCTTTTTCAAGCTTAAGTACATTCCAAACAAGGTCGAACTCACTGTTAACCAATCTAAAGGTACCGTTTAACGGTGTTAAAAAGCGAATCGCAACGCCGGGCCCAACGTGAATCGGTGCATACCCGACTCCCCCCCCCAGCAGCGCTGCCGCCAGTTCGGCTGGCTCCTTAGTGACGGTGAAGCCACTACTGAAGCGTCATCTTAGTGAAATCCGGACAGGCACCAAAAAGACATAATGCAACAACGAAAATACGGTAATTCAGTTTAGAGCAGCGTGCATCTAAAAAGCCGTGTGCAGTCCTCCGTCATACAAAGTGCGTTTGGCATAACGGATAAAGGAGCACCCCGAAGAGAGGAACAAAAACAGGAGTTTAGAGCAGGAACGTTTTAAGAGAGAGACCGATAAGTAAACTGTAGTGTGGGAAAAAAAAGAAAAGTAAGAGAACAGACCTTCGCCGTGGGTAAACTTGAAACCACAACCCGGGGCTGCACCTAAAAATCTATATTTCGCTCTTGTTGCTATGGCACTTCGTCTAAGAAGCAGTGTCGAAAAGTAAGATCCAAGGTCCTTTTTTCCTTTACGCTTTCTTTAGTCTTTCCGGACAGCCTCTGCTCGGGTGACATCAATCAATCACTTTATTGATTCTCAAGCTGTCGTTTTGGAAGTGGATCGCAAGCAGCTCGTTCGGATTAAATAATGGCATTTTTATTCTCCTCGCAATGCACTTTTCACTGATGTTTAACATCTCTTGTTGCACGCGAATTTCTGTGTTGTTCTTTGACCTATAAGATTTTTTGCGGGTATCAGTTTTTCTTTTATTATTTGCGGAACTTCAGTGGTTATACTTCCAGATATGACGGCTGGTGACGGCCGTAAGCCTCAACACATACCTCGATAACAGCATAAGCGAATGACGCACGTTCAATCCCTGCTGCGGTGAGGGAGGGTAATTTACGTTCTTCACACCCCACATTATGACGCATCACTGTCCACCAAATGGAGAAAACGGGCGTGCTGCCCAAAGTGTTAAGTCTAGTGTCCATTACGACACCGACGTGTGATGGTTGCTTTTTTGAGTCCCTTCAGAACCGGCTTTGATGTCACGATATTCAAATCAAGGAAATAAAGGATACTAGCGGGACTATACTGCGTGGTACGGTCCACTCTTGTTCAGGGTACTGCGATGAGCGCAGTTGCCTGCTATAGAACAGTCACTGTAGTGCCTCATAAATTTAGGCCGACGTAAATTTAAAGACCCCATAGTTGTGCACTCACTGTTTTTTGACGGCACGACACGGCATTAACATTACGAGCAATGTAACCGCAAAAAGTTGTGACGTTCCCGCGAAAAGTTACACCAACGCTGGTTGAACTCTCAGTTGTGACACCCGTCGAATAGCAATGCCATCTGCGAATATGGCGTCCCATTTGTGTCTAAATAATGCATGAACCTAATGTCATATGTTTTTCGTGCGAGAAACGAGCAGCATCATTTTTTACTATTCAAATGTATATTTTACGCGCCTAAGCAACACCTGGTATACGAGGTTCGCCGTTTTAGGGTACACTGACCTACTTTAGAGTTTGGGGAGATATTTAATCTGCGTCAAAATATATTCACGGGCAGGTTTACGTCCCCTCTTCAAATGAACAAATAAATGTCATGACTGGTATCCACTCCGTACCCTCCTGTTTAGTATTTATTGACGGATTAATTGATTGATTAGTGCATTGATTGATTGATTGATTGATTGATTGATTGATTGATTGATTGATTGATTCATTGATTGATTGATTGATTGATTGATTGATTGATTGATTGATTGATTGATTGATTGATTGATTGATTGATTGATTGATTGATTGATTGATTGATTGATTGATTGATTGATTGATTGATTGATTGATTGATTGATTGATTGGAGCCCGGCTCCTTAGCTGCCGATGCTGCTGCGGCGGAAGCAGAATTGTTGAGGCCGTACTTAAGTTTCTTCCTTTTTTTACATCACTATCCTTCTATACGACTTCATATGCATCCCCCTTAAAACTAGGGTCACTTCAAGGCACGGGCTCCCCACATCTATGCCAAATACAAACCCCCGTCGATACTTAATATGCAAATACCTGTCCCTACCCCACTCACCCGGTCCACACGTCGGAGGTCATAGATTTCAAGAGCGCCTTGCTAACGTAACCACCACCCTATAATAACGCCATCACAGCCGAGTGAGAAATTCCAAACGCCCGGACCACCCAAACTGACACAGAATACGACACGATCCTCCAAAATTTCCGGATTGTTTGACGACCCTATCAAGCTTGGCGAGCCTCGCGCACCGCCCATCGCCTTCTACCCAATGAACGATAAATGCCAACCCTCGATGTGCACATATTGCGGACACCGGGTAACACACCTCGCCCAGCCGTGTGCCGCGATAAATGCTCACGTAGAACTTGTTTAAAAAGCAAAAAACGGAAGAAAGTGCATATTAATCTCCTTCCTGGTTGCTAAGAGGTGTTTTTTTTTTTTGCTGACTGTGTAGTTAAACCCGTTGACTGTCGTTTTGGCTCTACCTTACTTGCTTTAACTTTCACTAAAACATTGCAAGCCAAGCCAACTAGGAAGCGAACGTACATTCCTACCTCGCATAACTTCCCCCGTAACTCGCATAACTTCCCCTAAGAAAATCTCATTAGCACTAGCTCCTGATTCCCTCCTAGTACAGCTAACAAAGTTTGCGGTTCTGATAGAGGGGAACTTTGTACACATGAATAAGGAAGAGGGAGGGATAATTGTCTGTGGCAGTACAATAGAACCTGATTGGTGACAGTAGCAATTGTGTTTGGTTTTGCTGTAGTAGCGTTTGGTCTTGCTTAGCGGGTGTCAGGTGTGGTTCCGTATAGAGTAGGAGGTTCTCAAGAAAAAGCCTCCAGAGCCAACATCTTTGTAGTATCAGGGTAGCCTGGATGACCGATGACTCAAGTTATATGTAATGAGAAACATGGTATTTTAAATGCCGTGAGGGCAACAAGGTGGCGCCAGCATCTGTCACTTGAAGTTGCGTCACCTATGACAGTGCATGTAAGAAGAACTGCGAGTTGGGCTTGTTGGTATAGGTTCATCATGGAAAACAGCGAAAAAACAAAACTTGGACAAGAAAGACTACGGGACGAAGCGTTACTAGCACCTGAAACGTCTAATCGTCAAAACACACAAATATATGTACGCAATCTAAGCCACCGCCAACACAAAATGGACAGTACAATCTACAATCTTGCACAGTCACGGGGAACAATCACCAAAACACTGCATACAACCAAACCGCACGTGTTCAAGCCCCAAAAGACGCACAGTACACTTTATCAGCATTTATCCAGGAAAGCAATCTCAGTATCTGATAACAAGACAGGAGGTTGGCTGACACAAGTATTTTCTTCTTGATGTAAAATGCTTCAATTATCTCACTTGTTGCCCGCTTAAACTATTTGTCAAGAACGGTGGTGTGTGGTAGCTCCGGGTGTAAGCGACGAAGTTTTAAGCACTTGAGCTCTTCATGAAAGATAAATTTATTTAGAAAAGTGTCATTTTTCACCTCTGGCTTAAGCGCTCAAGATAGGTGGAGCGTCATTTGTCACCTCTGACTTAAGCGCTCAAGATAAGTGAAAAACTTGCCTTTAGCACAGAGATCACGCCAGATGCAGCAAGCGCCTCCAACTAGGCACATGTTTACTATTTTATGGCTAATAATGCCCTTTCGTGGGGACCAGCTACCTCTTTTCACTGTGTTAAAATAATGCACAGGTTGATGTTTTCCCCGCAACTCCACAAAAAAATAACCCCTATTTTATAATAGAATAACGACGCGCGAGACCTTACTGTAAAAGCAATATCTGCAATCTGTTTCACAAATCAACGCTATCGGAGCGCCTGCAGGCATAAGCCCACGTCTGGCTGCGCCATCGTGAAGAAATTCAGTTTGAAAACCGCTCTTGCATGCTAGGCTACATAAATTCAGGCGCTAGTTATTCAAGCCATGCCGTATGTTGACACGCCTCGGCCCGATCATTTTTAATATTGGAACTCCGGGTCTCCCAATTGATAGCGCCGCGGGCGGCACGTGCGTCCTTCATTTTCGTAAGTGGCTGGACTCGTAAGACGCTTTGTAGAGGCCGCACTTCATGAAGGATACGAATTTGTATGGGTATGATTTGAAAGCAAAAAACTGGCTCAACCAAACCACTTCTAAACCTTGATATGATGAGTGAAAGCAAGGACTCTGCACACCGTGTTTTGTGAAACATTGCCTTTGGTTGAGATTCCGAAGTCTGCCGCATAGTTGGATGATCGGATTCATCCCTTCGCTTGCCATGAAAAGGTGCGCACAAGTAAGGCCATTTTGGCGCGTTACCGATGGTGAGACTGCGGTATCAAGCACCGGTCGATGCAGGATGCTTGAACCCACATCGATGCAAGATGCTTGTCCACAAGTTTTTTTTACTGCAAAATCATTCTGTACCTGACCGATTAGGTCGCCGTGGGGGCCGCTAGGAGCACTGGTACTGCGAAAAATTCTTTCGAGAGCAAAGTTTGTTTCAGCACGATTGTTTCATTTCTAGGCAGCCATAAATGAACCGACAAACTTTTTCATTCTGTACAGAAGCCATACGAACTAGAATTTCATTCTTGAAAACACCATCAAAAGTTCAGTGTCGGCTTCAGGCATTCGGAAACTGTTATCGGCCGGAAATATCTCCGCAGGCTTAATTACAGCTTAATTGCCGAGTAGAAGTTTTTACAGTAATGCATACCCTGTCCTTGCATGCGCATTTTGGGGCACACTTTCAAAAACGGTAACGCATATTTTCAGGAAATCGAATGGGTCGAAACGATACGCGTTTAAATGGGACGGGCGTTTGGAAACGGGTTAAAACAGGAAGCGCCCAAACGGGAAGGGCGTTCCGGGAACGGGCGAACACGGGACGGGTAAAATGGGAAGGCCGTTTCGGGAATGGGATCAAACGGTACGGGTTCAAACAGAATGTGTTGTGTCGTGCTACACCCTGTAACACAGTAACCTATATCAGTAGGATGTCTGAGTGTGCCTGGGCGACGAAAAAAAAAACGTGCTTGCTCTCTTCACTATCTTATGGGTGTAATTTTTAAATGGACACACAGTGAGCTCCTGGCAAATAGAAATGTGCTCTCGAAATTTCAAGTCCCTAGGTGAGTCCCCGCTTCGATGGAAGTTCATAAACCCTGTAAGGTCCTTTGGCACGGTGATGGGTGTATTTGCAAAAAAATAAAGAGGGCCCGGTGTTTAGAGTCTTCTGATTGCAAAATACCTAAATATGGTTTTCTGTGATTGTATGGGTAGCATTTGTCCGCAAAAGAAATTTGATTATCTATTGGGCCGAGCATATCTTCTGACCCGGTTAAACACACGCAATAGACCCAAAATATTCATTTCCTCTTAGGATTGGTTGTATCAGCACGATTTATTCAGCAATGCGCGAAAACACAATTTCGCCATATTCAGTCATTAACACTAAAGATGTTTAATTGAATCTAGAGCTTCGTTAATTCGTGAAGGCCTTAAGCCTCTGCAAAGCTGATAGAGAAATAAAATGGGCTGACTGATCCGGGAAAAATTCGTTAAGTAGGGGTTTCGTTATATCGAGATCCACCTGTAGAACAAGCTATAAAACCAGAAGAGATGCCAGTTTTTTTTTTGTTTTCGGCATTATGAACACCGCAGTTTAACACTCAAGTACGAGTCGCCATGTTCCTTAAGATTTTTGTTTTTCCTCTCGCTAGTACACGCACGACAATTCGCACTCCCCATTCATTCGTTTTATTCCGCTGCAGGCGAAAGTAGAAGCCATAGATTTTCGCTTTTATGGAATTCGCTTGCGATTCCTAATGCTGCCCCTTTCTTCCTGTTGGTTCCTTATTACAGTTCTAACGAACGCCGGCAGCGTACAAGGCCTGCGCAGGTGCACGTGTGTGTGGGAGGGTGTGCGTAGGTGTACGTATCTGCATCCACGGATGCCGGCGTCTCTGAATGCGAGCGTGCGAAGCGGTAGTGCCTTAGGTGGCGAATTTTATCAACGAAGTAATTGTAAAGTGAAACGAAAAAGTTTAGAAGGTGGGCGAACTTTTATCGGCGAGCCTTTTGAAAAATGAAAACCCTGTCGTCTTAGCGATGCAAGATTACAAAGAAATACGTTTTGCTAGCGTTAAGTTGATAACGACATGCCAAACCAGATAGGGAAGCACCATCTGGAGCACGCTTTCGCAAGTACAAAGGTGCATTTATTCAATTAAAATTCTGCACATCCAGCCTTGTGCGTTTACTCCTGTCGATCTTACTTGTATCGTCGTGCTTTTTACAAAGTTGGGCCTCTACGTAGGCGGATCATCAAGGACTCTTCCCAACAGGGAAATTAAGTTACAACGTCGTTTCAAACAATACTTTTCCGAAGACGAATGTAGTTCGAGCATGTCTGGGTCATCACGGCTTCCGGTTAACGCAGTTCAAGTACAATCGATATGTCCGCGTTATTCCAGACGATAACTAGCGTCTGACCAACAAGCACTGAACAAACCAGACGTCTTAATTACTCCCACTGGCGTAACGGGGCATCTGGTGTCGTGTGGAAATCTTAAACAAGGACTGTGAAATCCCTTCGTGTAATATGCACACACACTTTTAACGTGTTCGATGCTTAAGCTTCATTCGTATCTTTACAAGCTCAATGCTGGCGCATTAAAGCGTGACTAAACAAACTTGGTAAGGGAATAAAACCATTGCCTAAATCTAAAGGGTTTGTATTTTTCTAGACAATTTGTATAGCACTGGTATAGGCTCATTCTACGACCGGCGATTGTGTACTCGCAATAGTGCGCGCGAGGTTATTATCACAGAACGTTGGCATGCTCTTTGGATGAGTATTAAACTCGCTGATGAATTACCCTTCTCAAACAAACCTAGAACTAGAGTATCACTTTCTGTAATTTTTTCTACAACTTGGACATAGGTGGCACTTGTGTACATAGTGGAGACCAGTCAAAAGGGGACATAGGTGGCACTGGGTAGCGCCCAAAACCAGAGTGGAAACCACGTAAAGATCTATAAGCTGCAAAAAAGAGAATACTTGAAAATTAGCAGGGAATTCTTAAGAAACATGCGGAGGAATTGCTGAAATAATAGAATTTCCGAACCAACAAATGAAACTTTTTTCTCGCCAGTATCGAACATCAGTGGCACACGATCTCTCTCCGCCTTTCTGGTTCTCTATGTCTTTCTCTGCCCTTGCAAAAAATACAGAAAATGCTGGAGGGGTGACACAGAGTTCTGTCAGAAGCCTTGTTATGAAGGCGCTGAGACAAAACCGCGTAGGGATCTTGAGAATGTCGTTTCCCAATGAGGGCGAATTGTCTGTATTAGAAATAGCCTGCTTGCTGCTGTGTTACAACTCATATTTTATTGTGAGTGTTGTTGGCGGGAAAAAATGGCTCGTAAAGTGGTTAGGTGAGCCCGTTGGTAAAGATTTATTGCGTAAGTGCGGCGCAAAAAAAAAAAAAAAACAGGGCAAGAACAAATAACTGGCCTCCTGTGTTTCCATCCTTCTTGTCTAATGTTCACGCTGCACTTGCGCAATGAAAGGGCTTATCCCCAGACTGAGAAAAAAATACAAGCGGCTCTTGAAAACAAAGTTTTTAGTGCATTATAAGTAGACCTGCTTTATGCTTTTTTCTAGTTCAGATTCCGGAGATACGTTTTTTTTTTACTAGAGAAGTTTTTTTTTAATGGAGAAGGTGGTATTCTTTCCGAAGTACACTGTTAAGAAGAGTTCAGACCCTGCCTCGACAGGCAGACGGCCATAAGACGGTACGGCGTGATCAAAATACACCATATGCGATCTAACCAGTCATTACAGTAAAGTCAGTAAATTTACAAAGGCTCAGCTTCGGCCAAGCGGTGTCCTAGCACGTTGAGGATTCGTATTTCTCTCTTTGGCTACTAAATCAATATAGACAGTTAAAGAACGCTCCCTCGACGCCTCCGTCATTAGGACGAGTGATGAATCGTGTGACACTTGCAATAACGATTATGGACAGGAAGATCACAACAAAATACTATCGATCGGTCATTCCGATCGATGCGCAGGGCCTGCGCCACCATTTGGTTTCCGGTTATAAGCCATATTTGTGTAAATGAACTGAATACGTTTCCTCCATGACTATCCTTTCAATAGATCAACCCTAATCGCCACGCCCCTTGCTCTTACACTGAACGTTCACACAAAGACTAACGTCACCGGGTTTTTGCGAATTGATACTACTACAGCTAACACAGTAAAAAATCTCTCATCTTTCCTAACGTGGCTGCGAGTGATAGCCTAAAAGCGTGAGTGTTCCGGCTAGTTGGTAATCCATGAGCTACACAGCGCGAAAAAAGAGCAAGGACGAAATGAAGAGGAACTACAAACAAGCGCTGACATCCAACTAATATTAATAAAAAGAAAACACACGCATACATACATTCTATCGCAACGTCATGGCGGACACCACATCTGCAAAACAGCCACGTGTACAAAACTGATTAAAACCCGCTGTCGGCAGACATCGAAACAAGTGATAAGGAAACTAAGGGAAAGCGATCAGTCATGTGAAAGTTTATAATTGAGTGCCCAAATAAGTAATCTCATTTTTTGATAATAGAATAGAATTGGGAACTTGTGCTCTAATCTTCTTCACTTCCTATTACAGCTGCCTGGATATCTCTCGGGTAAGTGCATGACCATGACGGCTGACAACAGTTAAGACACTCGTGAAACAGTGGCGTGCAACTTGCCAGGTCACACGAAGGACAATGCCGGCTGAGATCCCCCTCCAAACCGCGCCTTACATTATTATCATGCTCCCGCAACCCATCATTCAGAGAGCGGCTCGTCTGCCGACAATAGGTTTTAATGTGTTTTGAACACGCCGCTGTTTTGCAGCTGTGGTATCTGCCATGACATTGAGATCGAATGTGTATGTATGCGTGTTTACTTTTCATTAAAATTACTTGGAAGTAAGCGCTTGCTTGTGGTTCCTCTTCTTTTCGTCCCTGGTCCTATTTCGCGCTGTGTAGCCCACTCAGTGATGACCTGCTTAGTCATCCCTCAGAAGCACTGTCTCCACCTCGGAGTGGCCGACCGAGCCATAGAAAGCAAATCCTTTTCTCTCGGATATAATGAAGATTGAAATTCCTACCAACTGCTTACTTGTTACCCTGGATGTTGTGTCGCTATACACTAACATTCCGCATGCAGATACAATCGCTGCGGTATCATTTGCGCATGAGCAGTCACCGGGTGACAAATCTATCGATTCTCTAGCCCTTGAAACTTTCCTTCACCTTATCAATGAGCTTAACAATTCTGAGTTTGATGGTGTCAATTACGCGCAGTCAGCGGAACGTCAATGGGAACCAAAATAGGGCCGAACTACGCGAATATCTTTATGAAATGTCTAGAGTCATACTTCATCGAAAACAAACATTTGAAGCCAGTGCACTAGAAATGGTATATAGACGATATATTCGTGATATGGCAGCATGGTGAAATGGAATTGTTTTACATTTATTGAGGCTTTTGACCTTCCGCATCCTACTATGTCTCTCTACCTTTCCTACGCTACGCACAAGATATATTTCCGGGATGTTACAGTGGCACTTTCTCAGGTCAGGCTTTAGACTAATCTTTATAGGAAACCTACGAACACGCACCAGTATTTGCACTTCCACAGCAGCCATGTTAGGCACGGCAAGAATGCAATGCAATACCTTATAGCCAACCACACCGTTTTATGCGAATCTCCACAAGCCAAGCGGATTTCGATTCTAATTGCAGAGAACTTAAAACCACGCTCTTGAATAAAACATACCCACAGCAGGTGAATGACGACGAGATTACGCGACCTAACCAGTTGAACCGCACCGAAACTCTCCCTAAAAAAACTCCGAAACCCAATCCACGAACAAAACTCGTTTTGACCCATTCGGCCTCGGCCCCAAAAGTTCATCCATACTAAGAAAACATCCCAATATTCTTGTTCAACGTGAACTCCTAAAAGAATATTTCCCGACACGCCACGCGTTTTTTATAGATGAAGCAAAACTTCGGGCGACGTTCTCTGCAAATCCAGCGTCAGCTGACCACACACTACTGGTTCCATGCCCTGCAACAAACCCCGCTGTAAGATATGCCCACAAATGACCACCACACAGGGCGCCGCCAGCACGGCTTCGAACTGTTATGTTAATGTAAAAGGGAACTTTAATGGTGACTCCGCCAACGTCGTATACCTGCTGGAATGTACCCTCTGCGGCAAATAATACATCGGCCGCCTTGAAACACCCTTCCATTTGAGGTTCAAGGCATGTGAACACTACTGGTCTTTAGTTTGAACAGCTGAAGACCCCAATTCTCGAATCTAGTTTTAAAACGCATTGCGGTCGCGAGGTTACAGAATACTACATTATCCATAAGTCAGCGTCGTTTGGCATCAATGGCAGTTATGGGAAACTGACGTGTCTTTCCTCCTATTAAAATTACGGCTTTCGCCGTCTCTTCCCCGTCTCGCCTTGTTATTCATATTGTGGAATTCTAAAATTGTAAGAATGTGGAATTCTATGTATTGTGGAATTCTAAAATTGTAAGCGCGCTAGCAGCGCTTTCTTTAGCACAGTGGCTTCACCAAACCAAATCTGACCAGCACGTCTGGACATTATTCTCTGGGTACAAAGCTGCGGTAGTATTGTTGGCTTTGATACCCTCAACTTGTAACCTATTTGCGCACTCGAGCTGGTGTGATTGCCTTCCTCTCGTTTTCCTTTTTCGCTTCCCGCTTTCTAATATTCGTTACTGCCTGCCTCGGCGTTCCCTGAGCTGTTACCATGTGGCGACCAGATATGTACGTCCAGGTGCGCGTCATGTGCGTCTTCTGTTATCTTTCTTTTCATGGCCTGTTTGACCTTGTCTTTTTTGTTGTGCTTCTTTCTCCTATTTGTATATGAATGTATTCTCCTTCCTGTCGAAACTCCCGGTCTGACTGCTTGTGTACGCGCTATCCTTCCCTCCCACCACCACAAGCCAAGTATCACACTCTCTCATGTTTCAATCACGTGACTCTGATTCTTAAAACGGATGTGTATGGCCAGATTTGCGCCATATGCGTACATAGGCATATCTCCTGTTGACCCCGCCTTTGCCCTTTTTTTTTCTCTCGTTCTTCTTTGTCATGTTCGAATCACGTGGTTGTGATTTTTTGTTACCTTATCCCCCCCTTCCACTTCTGTCCTTTTTTCACTGCCCTCCAACCACGATCCCATTGCACGAACTCTCCTTTTCCTTGCCCTGCCCTCTGCCTTGCTACATTCTTTCTCTATATATAACACTGATACCAGCTTACCCTGGACTATGAGGAAAGGAAATCCTATTACTGAAATATCAATAAACTTTTATTTTCGTATTGTGTATATATATATATATATATATATATATATATATATATATATATATATATATATATATATATATATATATATATAGATTACGAGAAGGGCTGTCTTAGGTTGCCGTAACAAATAGTAAAAAATGGGTATAGCTTCTAACAACTGGTTGACGTTTCGGTCGGATGCCCACCTTTCTTGGAAGCTTTACCCATTTTTTACTATATATGTATATATATGTATATATATATATATAGCATAAGTAAAGAGTCGGATACACAGCAAGAACCATAACAAACAAGGTTTACTTACGTAGCGGCAACGGGACTTGCCTTCATCAGAGTAAAGTTACATGATTTCACAGCAAACTTGAAAGAAGGTAGGGAACACCAGAAAAAAAAAACTTCGAACGAGGTAGCGACCACATTTGTTCCCAACGTTTCAGCAAGAGACTTTCCTTCGTCAGGGCCTTCGCATTTGATTTTACTTCGCCCTGGCGAAGGCGAGTCTGTTGATGAAGCGTTGGCAGCAGTTGTGGTCACTACATTGTTCGAAGTTTTCTTTTCCTTTGTATATACATATATATGTACAGAAATCATACAAACATACAAAAATGCATACTTTAGATGCTGGATGGCATGTTCGTCGTCTTAAAAATTCTTTATCGGCGTCTTAGCTTTATGTTTTGCCACGTGCCTTCTTCCCGATGAGGAAGTTTCCATCAGAACCCCGCTTTACGCATAGATTTCTCTCCGGGCGCATAGATAAACACACTTCTCCATTCGTCTTGCGAGGGCGCTCGATTTAAATAAATCTTTTCCTACGATCCCGACGAGTAGAGTACTTTGAAGTAAACCGCGGGATATCCCCTTCGCGCTGGCGCAGCACGTCTCGCGGGTTTCATCTCTGATGTATAGCGACTGGAAATACTTTTCAAACACTGCGCCACGCGCAAGGAAACAAGGAAAGAAAGCAAAAGGGAGGTGCAGCCATAAATGCAGGGCACTTCAGCTGGCACAGAAAGACTAGCGGCTATGCGGAGGTTGGAGATCCGCCCAACTGCTCAAGCCACGCCAAAAGAAGCAGGAGTGGAGAAGCACAGCCGACAAGAGGACATGACGGAGCGCTAACGGAACGATAAAAGCTTCCGCGTGGGACAGCAACCACCGAGTGGAAGGACACGAGAGAAAGGAAGGTGGACGCCAAGAAGGAGGCTGCAACGGCGCGAGAGAAGCAAATGCGGAACTAACAAGAACCGGGAAGTAGTCATCGGACGTTGGTCAAGCGAGCAATCCCGGTGCAGCCGGCGTCTCGGAGGAAGCCCGGCCTCCTAAGCCTCGTCAGGAAGCCATCGGTCTTGCCGTTATCTCGGCGCAGGCGGCAAAGCAACGCCGCCAACGCACGTGCTGCAGGGAGCCAGGCAGCCCTCGCCGTCGCCATACCGCTAGGCCCGGAGAAGACGACGCAGGAGGAGTCGATGAGGAATCGCCGACGACTAAGCGGATTACGACGAGCCTCTCGTTGGCGCGATCACTTCGCCCCGGCTCTGTATGCTCCGAAAAGCAGCCATGGGCCCGCACTGCAGCACCCGCGCTACTCATTCCTTCCCCCGCGAGTAAAAACGTTTCTCAAGCCTGACGCCGGGGCGTCTTTGAGACGCAGCTGCAACGCCGTCTTCCGCGCCGTGGCTTCCTGCGCCTACTTTCTCTCGACCCACGAGGGACTCTAATCCGGAAGCGAATGGTCGAGGTCCAGCGCTGAAAACCTGCCTCCCGTATACGCATTACGGACAGACGCGATGCCTGAGTGCGTTTTCGACGCGAGAAACTTGGTCATTAGGCTTCTGGCCTCTTTGCTTCTTTTTCTCGTAGGTGGAGCCGCTCGAGGGCCGGCGCTACCCCTCGAGAAATGCTTAAGCCTTGCGAAGGAGAAACGTTGAATGAGCGCTAGTTTGAACGTGTGGTATCAGCTGACGAGGTTTTCGGATTCTGACTGAAGACTCGTCAAACATCAGCGAAGATATTATCGCATACTGTCTTCCCTTGTGCCTTATTTTGTGTCTGTAGTCAGGAATTGACGCCGTGACGTAAGGAAAAGAGAAACGTAGAAACGTGACGAGATAGAAAAAAACAACTTTTCCTTTTCTTTTCCATAAATTATAATATGATCTTTCGGTTGTTTAGAATTCATCGCCCATGTGCGGGTTGTGAGCTTTCAAAGTAAACCATCGGACACTGCTAGTACATACTGTATTCATAATTATTCACAGTAAAATTTGCCACTTACGAACTACCTCTAATAGGATGGGCATTTGTTGCGGCTGTACATCCCCCATACTTGAATTTTGCTTGTGTGAAATCACTGCCTTGTAGATAAACCACCACGCAAAATTACCGATATAATATACGCCGATATTTTTCGGATTCTTGCACAGTGTAAATAAATAGCAGGTGGTCGAATTATTCCACAGCGTTGCACAGCAGAAACCATTGAAGGACTGTGCCCCTTTAGCACACGAAAGACGCTCCTTCCGAATCCTGTCCAGACTCCAGGTACACAAGAGAAGTGTCAATTGCTCGCATGATTCCATTGCCGATGCGCAGTTTCCTAAAAGGGGTGACAATATTTAACGGTAACCCAGGGGCCGCCCGACGCGACACGCTCCATGCAACGGCATGCTGTGCACGACATGCAGAATCACTAAATGTATTAGTCATGGGGTAAGTAAGCTCTAAAAACTTGTAACAACTGTAAACGTACCAATATGACTCTAAATCTATTTTGCTCATGTGTACCGAACCGTTTGTTTTTTCTTCTGGAATGGAAATGTTGCGTGAGTACAATTGAAAAGAGGTAATGATGCGTGCAGGAAGGGGTAGGGGTGTGTGCGTGCGTGCGTGCATGCGTGTCTGCGTGTACGCGTGTGTGGGTGTGTGTGCTCGTGTGCGTTTTTAAATGTGCATTTCAGCGAAATTACTATTGTATGTGCCCAACCTCGCTCGTTTCAGCCAGTCAAAATACCAATCCAACGTGGTGGCGCAAAATCCTTCTCTTTGTCTCGTCCAGCCAGAACCAGATATGCTGATTTTACTGGATAAATCGGGCACACGGTGGGTCACTTCATTGTAGTGTGAATCGTCCCACGTACGCATGCATATACTACGAGGCATACCCTTCGATGCGTTCACGGTATCTCGCCTTCGCCCGGCTCCTGCAGGAGTCCCGTAAAGCTTTTGAACAGCAGGAAGACGCATTGCTTGAACACCATTTTCTGAGAAGGCTTTGCGTGCGGAGCTAGGTCTCTTCACGCACCATTGACCACCCCACTGGTCCAGCTTCAAAACATTTTGCGCAAATGCACAAAATATGAGCTATGTCTTCCAAAACGCCACACAGTGTACACATGTGCGTGTCTGAACACCCCCATAGTAATAGAAGCAAGCCATTGAGATGCTGACGTGGGTATGGCTGCACTAACTATTGGATTGGAAGGCACTTGTATATAGCGGGTGGCAACAGTATTCCTTTCGCTTTCAGTGTATAGGCTACCCAGCCAGCGCATTCACTGGGGAAAGTCGCAACGGGAAAACTCTCGTGAGATGATCAAAAGAAGTGCAAATGTTACCTGCAACGACGCTATGAAAAAGACGATAGTCTTTATTGACTTTTGCCAAGTAAATGCCGCTCTTCGCTTTCCCGCTCACCTCTAATGTTGTTCCCCATGCGTCGCGCTAGTCCCAAGGTAAAGACGCCAAAGGTTTGCTTAAATCATTTTAAATTTCCCGCGTTGCACTGCTCCAAACCGGGTGTATCGGTGCCAACGCTGCCGTACGGCGAAGACGCGCGTGAATCGCGGCGCCCTACTTCAACGTTTATAGAACCTCGTTTTCTTACTCCACGTGCGTTGCAAGCAGAACGTGGAACCTATCTAGTGGAACCTTTCGTAACTGTTGCTAGTTAATTCCTTAAAATGCCGCCAGAAGCTATAGTGGCGCGGACGACAGCTGGTGGAACCTTTCGTAACTGCTGCCGGTTGATTCCTTAAAATGCCGCAAGAAGCTATAGTGGCGCGGGAGACAGCAGGGGACGGCAAAGTGAATTTTTTTCTGGAGTTGATGAAGTATTTAATTTCGCCAAAGTCAAGCATGTATGATTTTTTATAAAGGAACACTGCAAACATCCCTTCTGTATTAATTTGTTCTCTTATATTTGCGTAATGTCTTGTTCTTCTTCGACAATGTTGACAGGTATGAACATTACACCGGACTTCGACGGGTACATTTAGCTGTGACTATATAAGACTACTGCACCGGCATTGTTTTAGTTTGGCCGGGTGGCTGAATCGAGTCACAGTCAGACAGACAGACAGACAGACACACAGACAGACCAAAATTTCTGGGTTTAAGTAGCCCAAGAAAGACTATCGTCTTTAAAAATGGGTTATACGTCGCATACATATCGTGCTGTCGCAAACCAAGACCATATTACCGTCCCTCATCCGTGTATAGAGTATCTTCAAAGCATGCCGACGCAGACAACATTCTTACGTTAATGGAAGGCTTTCAGCAACAATACCGTCGGTTGATTACAAGGCAGCGGTTGCATGAATCATCGCAATCTTTTCTTTGCTTTTCCATCTTTGAGAACGCTTTAACGCCTATAGTGTCCCAGCGACTAATGACTACAGCCGACCTTTAGGGTTCTAAGTGACTGTGACTGAAAGGAACATCAGTACAGATGGTAAGTTTTCTGCCATGAGCGCACGTATCCAAGCAAGCGGGCGAGAGAGAGAGAGAGAGAGAGAGAGCAATTCATTGAATGGAACGAAAACAGAGAGGTCGACCTGATTGTGTATCTGACCTTGTACTATAACATAACATAGGAAAATAACATAGATTGGGAGGGTTACAGGTATGATGATGGACATAGAGGTGATAGTATAAGTATATGTAAATGCCTATGCCATGTACAGTACATGTTCAATAGTTCACCACAACGGGATTGGGCTACAATCTAGCTGCCAAACCGCTCCTTTTTAAGAATGCCAGCCCTGCCCTGAGGGCTTTGTTTGAACACTGCAGGTCTGGCCAGGGTCCCAGTTGGACGTCCTCAGATAATACCTGATTGTCTTACCGGGCCAATGACGTGGTTAACTTTCCACGGCGATGCGCATAGCAGGGACACTTGCACAGCACATGTTCAATAGTCTCCGTTATGTGACACGATTCACAGTCAGGGTCACCCGAACCACCGATGAGGTGTTGGCAGCGATGAGTAAAAGCTACGCCAAGCCACTGTCGATGGAACTGCGACTAGTAGCTTCGCGGACTCCCTGGGGGCATCCGGAACCTACAATAAGGGTCCGGTCGATGGAGCCCTCTGAAGCAGTGGTCAAGGTGGGCTCAATAATTCGTCACGCCGTTGCGGAGAATATCGGTCAGAAGAACGGTCGTATAAGGTCTTGCGAAAAGAAGGCACACGACTACAGCGCCTGCTGAAGCCTTTTTCACCTCCGCGTAAGCCCATTCATTGCCCGCCAACCCACAGTGGCCTGCAACCAACTGCGTTGCAGGCCACTGCGTAGAAGGGGTAGAGCATAGCTCTACCCCTTCTACGGCAAGTACATAATGTCCTTGCTTCATAACACCATTGAGGACCTGGAGCGCTGGCTTGGAGTCACAGAACACGGTTCAGGCTTGAGGCGGTTCACAATAGACTAACCAAATCGCCTCCAGGAAGGTGTCCAATTCTGTAGCAATAGAGGTTGTTTTGTGGTCGAGTGTGAGACGTCGGGTTACTCCCAGGCTTGGAATCACCACAACCGCTGTTGACCTGGACTCAGTCACAGATCCATCGGTGTAGACATGTATAGTTCTGGCATATGTGCTTGTGAACAACGCTAAAGTCAACGATTTGAGAGCCACTGAGGGCAAACAAAACTTCTTTATAATTCCCGGGGCCAAAAATCGTATTGACGGTGTTGATATCACCCAAAGAGAATTCTGTGAAAGCACCATTGGGGCGTACGCATGGGCGACGCGAAACTGCTGCCGCGAAACTGCTTATGGAGCACGTGGCTGGAAGAATCGAGAATGGGTGGCGTGCATGCCCCGTCAGACATCGGAGGTAGGCACGGAGTGGTTCGCGCGAAAGGAGTGCATCCATCGGATAGACACGTGCCTCGGCAATCGTACCCAGTGTAGAAGAGAACTAGAACTTTGCCCATAAGTGGAGAGCTTGGAGCCCCTTCTGCCGCGTTATTCGTAAAGGAGATATTAATTCGTGGTGGCTTCTTCGTCGTCCATCTGGATAAGGGGTACTTGGAGTTGAAAGGCATGTTAAAATCTGCGTAGTCGCACGGACCCATGTAAATATAAATAAGTGCTATGTCATCATCTCGTGCTGACGTAAGCTATATAAACGCTATAGCCTCACGTTCCTCATCTAGGGAATAAATGAAAATGCACCCTCCGTACTGCGAAAAAGCACAGGTACAAAATGCACGGATGACATTTCGTTGACAGTACGCTCTGTACAAAAGAGACATTTAACTCCGCTGTATCTTCATAATATTAATCCACTCACCCAGTAACAAAAGGGCGAGCAAACCAAAAATAAAATTGTGTCAGACCGCATGCGCGTATCAGATGACTTAGTAGGTCTCTAGTCTTTTCCCCAAGTTCTTTCACATGATTCCCTAACCTTTTTGGTGCGCCCTTATCCTTATTAGCATCCATCGCTCCCTTGAATGTTCAGGTGTTTGGTGTGTAAGTTTTTGCATTCCCAGTTTCTCCTCCTGCGGTACCAATCCTATTTTAGAGCTGTTTCCTTGGTCTGCATTCCAATCGATTGTTCTCTCCGTTGCCTCGATGCTTGTTCTCAGTGCTCTATATCCATATGATTTTGCCCTTCCACCAGCCTCTTTCCACACAAATTGCAGTCCAGGGAGGACTGCAATTTGTGTAGAAAAAAGTATTTGTGTGCAATTTGTATTCTGCGCCTTGCACGTTACGGCCTTTTCACACCCCATCAGAATGCACATCTTTGATACCACACAATTTTCTGCACTTTGCCACTTCCGTGCAGAACCCTGTGCAGGGGTTGCGATAACTTTACCGCCCTCCCCCCCAGCCTTCAAATTTCCACAGAGCTTCGGGAGATCGCCTTGACCAGCTCCAGCTTCGAAGATCAGCTGCCCTATGTAGGAAGCGCTGCCGACGTGGCCCGAGATCAAGGCATCCTGAAATAAAGAAGCCTCTCTGAAGCCTTTCCTCGACTTCATTAAAGGTTAGCCTCTCTCTCTCTCTCTCTCTCTCTCTCTCTCTCTCTCTCTCTCTCTCTCTCTCTCTCTCTCTCTCTCTCTCTCTCTCTCTCTCTCTCTCTCTCTCTCTCTCTCTCTCTCTCTCCCTCTCTCTCTCTCGCTCGCTCTCTCGCTCTCTCTCTCTTTCGGAAGCGGTTTATTATTTATTTTCCAACCGTTCATTCTTTAGAGCCTCTTTATCATTACCCGAATGTAAACAACCAGTTCGTAGTGTTGTGAATATCATGTAGCCTTCCTCTCCATTTCCTTCGGCACGGTTTTGCCTATTTCCCTCATTGGCCAAATGTCTGGAACGACCCCTGACGGAGACGTCTGCACAAGTTCATGGACACGTGGCACTTTTTTGACGACGCTCTGCACATGCGCCCCTATTTATGGCAGCGGTGGTCGCAGCAAATGGCAACTCCTGCCTGTTAACTTAATTTCTCTCATGGTGGGATGCATCACTGATTGCAAATTCACGTATCGGCAACAACAGGACACCGACAGGCTACCGACGTTTGCGAGGGTCCACAAAGAGCTTAGGGGATCCCGATGGTGGCCACTTGGTGTCACTTACCGCTAGTACAACCTAGTGTTGCTGGGATCATCTCCGCTGTTTTTGCTAGAGCGCTTTTGCACCAGCAATGGTCGGCGTGCAGGCGCGGTGAGCTGCATAGGCGAATCGAACGCGGCAGGGCTGCCCTGTATCCGCCCAGTGCAGCCCAACCTAGGAGCTGTGTATGCGTGCAACTTCAAGCACAAACTATGCACACGTAAAACGTTGCCTGGAATCGAAGTGAAGTCGCCTCGTTAAGTTCCGACTTCCCTCACCATTTATGCGCCAGGAAGAACACAATGACACAATTTCCCGCAATTCTTGTTTCCTGAAGATATCTGAAAATTTTTTTCTGGATGCACAAAAGTACGGCAACAAAAAGACGGATCTTACAGTTTAATTCACGGAATTTTCTGATTCATCTCCCCTGTTCATCTGCTTCCAAACTGTCGAAATGCGTGTAACTTGCGTACGGAAGATATCGCTTGGGTAGAGGTGCCGTTATAGAAATTTTATCGTGTCTTGACCCCTCGCTCTTGTACTTTTGTTACTTGGACGAAGGAATGAAGTAAGCGCCGACAACTAAAAATCACGCCACGCCTGTTCTAAGTACTTCACAATTGCTTTTCTTCTCTTGTTATCTTTTTTGTTTCCCCTTGTGCTGATTGTACTGCAGCACCCACTTTTCCATCCTTTATGGTGGTTCGTTCAGAGTCCCCCAGTATTTATAGGCCTTCGTTCGCGTCACCGGCAGCTGGGAGACTGGCGCACCAAGTACTTCTGAGCGATTAGACAAAACGATCGTAATTTGTCACTCGTAATGTGCATCGCAGCAGCTTCCCTCCTATAGCGAACGCGGCCAAAGGGCACGGACAAACCATCGTTGAGCGGTCGCCCTCCGGGCTGGGACAGGCAGCAAAAAAAGACATCCTCGGAAAATTTATTAGTCGTTCTAGAGGCTTCAGTGGATGTAAAAGTGTAAAAGCAGAGATGTAACGATAAACTCAGAAAAAGCTGTTCTGTGCATTCAAGAAGACTCACACAACTTAGATATGTCTTTGCTTGTACAATTTTTTCGCCGTGTTCCGACAACCCTTCGACAAGCGGCTGGCATAACAAGCTGGTATTTCGGAAACAAGAACAACTGAAATTGTGGCTTATTTTATTATCAATTTCAGGTAATGTTCTGAGTTGTCTAGTTGTAGCGGGTGGCCTAATGTTTCGTTCAGTTAAAAAAAATGAAAGCAAGGTTTTTAAGTTTTTTATTACTTTTGCTGCGAATCTTGCTTTTTCTCGCCGAGAACGGTAACCTGTGAAAACGTGCGGTGCGTAATTTCCCCCGTAGTCGTTAAAAGAATTCTCAACGACTGCCGGACGTTCGTTCAAAATTGCCCTCGAAGTTCTCGGCCCCACTTTATTTTCTCGATGGTTTCGCCGTGTTAGCGTTTTCAGGCCTCTCTCTCCCTCCTCCAATCCTTCCCACTTTATGTTAGTTGCAAAACAATTTTATCGCCCTATGCGGGAATCTAACCTTCATTAAGCTGCAAATTGATTCAGAGGAATCCACGACGTCTTTGAACATTTTTGGTTGCATGCGCGGCCATTTAAAGTGAAGATGCTAGAAGTATTTTTAATGAGGTATTGTAGCGCTGCCATCCGAACTCTGACACCGCAGCCCTAGACGCGTGAGTTTGAGTCACACGACCAGGGCTATTTTATTTCGTCGCGTTGCCTACCAAAATATTCAAGGGAGTGTAATTAGCAACACCTAAATTAATTGGCATTAAACACAAGCGCCGCAGAACAAAACCAACCAAGCGCCGGAGAGTTAAACTCTAGAAGGAGAAATAAAAAAAATTGTAAATAACCCACGTAAATACATACATACATACATAAAAATATTTACATAACTTACATAAACAACTTTGGCCATTACAAAAAGTTATGAAAAAAATTAACGCCCATCAAGTGTAAAGTTGTTTTTATAATGCAACTGAGTCCACATGAATGATCCTGTCGCTAAATTGTCGTTTGGAATAAATGATATGTACTTTATTTATTTATTTATTTATTTATTTATTTATTTATTTATTTATTTATTTATTTATTTATTTATTTATTTATTTATTTATTTATTTATTTATTTATTTATTTATTTGCAGGGTACTGCCAACTTCATTTAAGAAGCCCTAGGCAGGAGCGGGCAAACATAATGATACAAAAACAGGGAAACAGAAGTAGTTTTAGACAACTGCGGGAAAGAACGGGGAAGCAAACAAGTGGAAAACACAACTGCAAATAATTTAGAAAGAACCCTGAAAAAGAAAGCATTCAATCAGACGCAGCCAAACATTACAAAGCACGTTCTACGGCACGTTCTGTTCCACCTAGTGACTGGATTAGTGTGATATAAGCCTGGAAAGGCTTACAGTAGTAACTACAACTTTGCACTTTTCTGTACCGGTTTTGCAGGCGATGAAACGCAACACAAAGTGGCAAATTATATTTATATACTGCTGTGTATATCCTCTATTACTCAAAGGTTCCTTTTCTGTAAAGACGGAAAGTGAACGTTATCTGCAGAAGCGATCAACGTTGGCCCCAAGAACTCCTGCAGTGTAACATAGGGTACAATCAACGTGTGTATTCGGCGTACACTGTATATGACTGTGACCGCGAGGAACCATTTCCTTTCCTATTTCGGAAATGGCTTTCCATTCGACAAATATATCTCACGACAAATAGGAGTAAAATTTAATTGTTTAGTTTAAAAGAAATATTACGGGGTTACTTTGCATTCAGATTCGGTAAAGTAACGACACAAAAACTGGCCCCTATTGCTTTGACCGTGATTACAACGTATTATGTTGAGCGATTTTGAGTTGGAAACTCCACAGACAGAAACCAGAGCTTGTAAAATGACCCTTAATGATTACCATCATATGGCTTTCCTGACGAACTCACCTAACCGGTATTGCATTATTACGTTTCAGAAAACACCTGTAGCTCTGTACAGAGACACAATATCTCGTTTTTCTAAGCCGAGAAGGGCTCCCTGCCTCTTCTTGTGCACAATATGTTTTACGTCTCATCATAATGTACTCTGGCCTTTAGGTGAGCATGTAACGAACCATGAGGAACGTAGACTGAGCAAGCCGGAAGTGAAACAGACTGTTCTCTGGAATGTTTTTTTCTTATCATTCGTGCTCGTATTTTCGCGCAGTGGGGTAGACGCGAAACGTTCGATATTCGCTCGAACTTGAATTACGTTGATCTCCAGAATGAAAATGTGATTGCCGTATTTTTATTCTTCGCTTTGGAACTGGTCCATGCCCACTGAGGTCGATCGTTCGACTTTCCGGGCAAATGTCGTAGGGGCATAAAAGAAACTGATTGTGGCGGATCACGCTCGACCGAAAGTCCGTACTTGACGTTTTACGTTGTAACCCCTTCTGCGATAGAGAAAAACCTACGTGGTATAACAATAAGTTAGCAAGACGAAACGTCTACAAACGGCCCTCGTACATCCCAAATGGCGAGTGAAAGAACACGTACTATGAGAGCAAGCAGCGACACTGGTGTTTCGTCTTCACTAGTCCCACGGGACACCCGGAACCGCGGTGTCTGAGGGCTCCGTGCCTGGCGTTTCACCCAAGCGCGGGCAAGGGCTCACGCAACACCCCGCTGTAGCGATGTCTAGCCCACTCATCATTGTTTCGAAACGAATGCCTTGTGGGCATTTCGGTACGTGTATGTGTTGCGCAAACACAACATTCACTACATGGAATTGCAAGCAGCGCACACACGCCTCCCGATATAACAAATTGGCGTGTGGAGTGGACGGGGTAGTTTAGGATTACGGTGACGTGTATCGATTTTTGCACTTACACAGACATGAGGAAATTTTGGCGAGCTGAGTCTGACTATATGTAAACCAAAGTTTTCTCGAGAGTGTAGCGAGTGCACTTGGTTGTATTACGAACAAAGAATATGCAGCTAAAAGCTTCGGGGATCAGCAGTGGCCGTTCTCTCGCTTGGGAGAAATTACGACAAAAGAGCTCTTGCAGGCGGGTGCCTCCACCCCCGTCAGTGACAGCGCGATATTGATGGTCCGCGCGTGCGAAACGTGCATGTCTGGAAACGGGTTGGGGTAGAAGCGATCACCGCCGCACTACTAACTCACTTGATCGAGTGAGTGAGCGTCTGCGGTCCGCAAAGCGTGGCTTCCGACATCTGGCTCGGGCTTTCATAACGCCAAAAAGCGCTGAAACCCGCTGTACTTTTCCCCCAGGCCACCGACAGCAACACCGTATACCCATTTCACAACAGCTTCACTATTGTTCACGAGAAAAAGGCCCTAGTTGATTATGAAACGTACCGCCGCAACTGTTCTCTCCAGTACGCAGCAAACTATATAAGTTTTCATTTGTATACAACGACGATGACATCGCTGTTACCATGACTGTATGTATTAAAAATTGAGGGCTGCATTCACGCTCAACGCGCCATTAACCGCACAGTTAACGCCGCGTTGATCTTTGAAACAGCCCCAAATTTTCAACAGCCTCTCATACTTCTGTGAGTGTTACTTTTGAAGTAGGCGTTATTTCATTCGGGCAGTATGGCAAACGCACAGAAAAATGAACGCCATCGCGCCCTGCGAAAGTGGATGACCAGCTCAGGTGTTGCAAACCACGACACATGCTGGTGGGGGAGAGTAGGAAATGTTCCTCGTTGAGTCGGTGGGTTTGTCACTGTCACTGCGCTTCTCTGGCGGAAAATGGTGGATCTTGACAGATGCGCTTAACGCCTTGGGCCATAACTGCTGGGTGCTGCCCAGCCTGACGCATGCGCTAGCCCTCGAATTACGTCGACCCCCCTGGCCTTTCGAGAGCAGCTGCAAATCTAATCTTTACTAGAACACATGGCTCATTGTTCCCCGCCAAATTATCGTCCATCACGCGGGTTCGATGCTTTTTTTGTGGTTTTTTTCTTTACAGGAATAGTAAGCTCGATGCTGCGAGCCTGACCATCCTTACGCGTGCGCGCGGCGTCCTAGGCGAGAACTACTGGGTCCAGCCAGGGTTTTTTGTTTAGGACACGAACCTTTCCGACCAAGGACAGGCTAATAGCTTTGCTGTAAAACACCTAACTCTAGATTAAATCACCAAACGCTCCTAGGAGTAGCTTTTTTGCGCGAAGGAATGTGCTCGATAAGCCTCTCCGAGCGAATTTTTGTACGAAGGCACTATTGACCTACGACGGACGATTTTGAGGGAACTTTTGACTAGGTGAAGCTTCTTTAGAAACATGCCGTCATTTTTCGGTTTATTACTGCCTTTCAGAAACGTTGATGCGCCGCAGACGCGAGAATCGAGGGTGTTGTACGCTAGAGAGCCCTGAAGACAAACTAAAGTTGTGTTTAATTATAAACGACTAGCCTTTGGTAACCAACTGGACTATATTCCTGCACGAAATATATTTTTAACAATAAAACAGAAGGAATATTGAACAAATACAAGTTTCGCTTACACAGTGACGTAATATGGGCAGGAATGCTGGCCGGTTTTGTTTCAAAATTGAGAGTAACTCGTTTCAACCGTTCATTCGTCCCGAACATTTTAATGTAAAAGTTTTAGATCTGTGTTTCATTGGACAGACCATATTCATAAAATTATTGTGCAGTGCGCAGGATCGCAAAGAAAATCGAAGCGTGTGCCAAGAAAGAAAAATCTGTGTTTGATTCCTTTGTCACAGGAATCACTAAAACACAAAAATGAAATGTGCGGCGAAATCTGCAGCTGAGCATGATTAGTGGGTCGGTGGCTGTGGGGTGGGTGTGCTTGGCGAGCGGCGTCCTGCGGGCGGGTCGCTTCGGCAAAGGTGTACTGGCGTCATTTCCGTGACGGATATGACGTCAGTGAAATCTTCATGTATCCCGGCATTAAACACTTTTGTGTTTAAAGTATAAAACCCGAAAACCAATAACCCCAAGTATAACGTACTCTTTAGTACTAAAGGTTGCTTACTCGCAAAACACCCTGTGTGCAGCGGTGCACCCTTTACAAGCCACTTGCTTGGTTGTACTGGCGTTATTTCCGTGACAAATATGACGTCAGTGAAATCAAATCAAATCAAATCAAATCGTTTATTTTCCTTTCTTTTGCAAAACGGAGGGCAGAACCGCAAAAAGCCACTGTTAAAAGCGGCTTGACGAGGCGGCTGCCCCGGTTTCCGGCAACAGCAGATATCACGACCGCTTTCGTGATATAATAAACCTGCGTATCCCAAAATGAAACACTTTTCCATTAAAAACACTGTCCTATGCAGCTTGAGCATTTCTTACGCTCAACATAAGACAACAGCGGAGATGTAGCACGCAGACATGGAACTATTAAATTAATTCAGTATTTTATGCAATAGTAACGGTAATATCAACACGGTAATAGAGAGTTATAGCAGATCGGAAAAACAATGCCGGTACGGAAACGCCTACCGTCTGGACGCCACCACGCATGCGCAAAACCCTACCGTAAACCGGAGAGAGTTGGCCTGACGGTACCGGGACGTACCGTGTCCGTCGTTCTAAAGCGGACGGCCGCTTTGGAAGAGTTTGGTACCCGTACGCTTGGCTCACGCCTAGTTGAACGGATTGTAAATATGACATCGTTTAAGGAAAATGAGATTGCTACAAGTGAAATCCGCGCGATTCTGAGAGCTCAAGCAGCAAGCGAAGCACGGTCCCGACCCAACTGTCGTGGCTTGTGTCGTCGAGCGACGCATGTACGACAGCTTGTTTTAGGTTAAATAAAGGCGATCCGGCTACATAACTAGTATTAACAGCAACATGGGGCCCGTCTACAAATCGGCGAGTGAGGAACAGGCGGTATCAGTGCGATGGACTCTAAAATACAACCAAAACTAGAAGCTACCAGCTGTATGTACTGAGAGCCCAGCTCGACCTGCTGGTGCCATCTGTTGAGATGGAGCAGAGGTAAAATGCCCGCTGCGTGGCCTCCGCGATCGGCTACCGGCGGCGCCCCAGCAACGGCGCGCCGCCGGCAGCAAATGGCGGAGGCCACGCCCGCTGCATGTTCACGCAGTCGCAGTCCGAATCTCCGTAGAGGCGCTGGATATTTTTTTTAATACTGCCTGTAGCGCTTTTGAGAACCAAAAACTAATATTTCAGCACAGGAAACGCCAGAGACTGACGAAGAATTGCCAAACGATGTACAACCCAAGTCGCTCCAAGTCACACTCCTAGTCACGGTAGCATGTCCGGTAGTTACGGTCTGCTATAACTCTTAAAACGAGCCTTCCCGGTACGATCCGGTAACGGGTACCGCGTACCGTACCGGAACCATTTTTCCGATCTGCGATAATGGTAATGGCAATAGTAACGTTAATATCGACACCACAAAAAGCAGCTATATGAAAAGAAAATTTATTCAAAGGCAGAGCTGGTAAACCGATATACTGGTCACTAAAAGTACATGGAAATCCTCAGCAATGAATAAACCCAATTACAATCAAGGCTGTTTGCATTGATATCTCAATTATTACTTTGAATTTAATGATGAAATTGGTGTCATTGTGATAAAAATACAGGGGTCTTTTTTTTTGAGCCAAACTTGTATTTTGTCCTCATGGCCCCTTTAAGTCTAACGTCAAGCTCTCACGTCCATCATCGTCAACCGGCAGCCGCATCTCGACGACGAATGAGAACGACGTTGCTTGGCCCTTTTTAAAGCTCAAAATCAAGGTTACCTAACGTTAGGCCCATACATAGCATGTTGGCCAAACGGCACGCTTTTAGGTCTACCACATTCCGCACCAGTGGTAACATTTCTTGATTTAGAGGTGCGTGGACCAGTTGACGGCGTAACACGTAAAAGCGAAAAAAACGTTGAGCCGAACGTCTGGTGCACACACGGAAGTTGCTGCTGTCATTCTGGCATAGTGGTACACACCTACAGGGGTCTATTGAAAAACCCTTCATAAAAGGGAACGTGCGCTGTTCCAACACAAATTGCCACGGACGCCACCCGATGCGGTGGCGTCGGTGACCTAGCCCACGGACGCGGGTTCGATCCCCGCAAGACGACCGTGTTTATGATGGAGTTCAGCAAAGAAAACGTGTGCGTGTTGGGTTTTCGGCGCCGGTTAAAGAGTTGCAGACGATTTGAATTTTAAGTGCGAATGCACTTTATAAGCGACCCTGAATTCCGGCGACCGCCGTCCGTCCACATAGCAACAGCTGCGGGTGCGCGCGCTCCTCGTCTTCCTTGGCAACGGGGGGAGATGGGCGCGCGCTGCCTGGCCGCTGACATGGCACATACCCACGTGGGGGATTGGCCAGGAATCTCCTCGTCTTCCTTGACAACGGGGGGAGATGGGCGGGCGCTGCCTGGCCGCTGACATGGCACATACCCACGTGGGGGATTGGCCAGGAATCGGGCGTGAGAAGGGCTAATGCACCCGCTTAAAGGAGTACTGACACGAAATTTCAAAGCTGAGATCCGCTCTAGCAATCAAGCACAACGACAACACAAATAGGTGTCTGTGAATAAATGCATCTTTCTTTCTTTGTAGTTGTGTATGTGTGTGTGTGTGTGATCTGTCTTTCGCGAACATTACCGAACCGCGCAAATTCAACTCGTGCATTCGCACTTTCACATCCTTCCCCTCGGGGAAATGCGGGGAAATTTTTTAAAAGGATAAACAGCGCGGAACAGCAAAACACAAGGAGGGGGACACGAGTAGCACACACCGGCAGTGTAGCAGGAAAGGAGAATGTCGGAGTGATTCGGGCTAAAAGACAAAAAAAAAAGAATATCAGCGAAGAAAGAGACGCCAATACAATGTAAGAGTAAACGAGTTGGTGGTAATTGTTTTCAGGTTTTGCTTACAAGGCAGGTAAGTGTCCCAAGGATTTTTGAGCAGCCAAACCCTAGCGGAATGCGCGTGTTCTGCTGTTCGCTTGGGATCAAGTCGCTGGCTGATCCCTACCTCTTTTGAGTGTAGAACACATTAGGGGCTCGCCTTCTCATCGTAGAGAGCTCGCTGGACCCAAGTATAGCGACACACACCGTTCGTGTCATCATCGCGGCGTAACCCACAGGCTTCGAATGCAACGCCGTGCATAAAGTCATAAGCGTTCGAAACTCTTGAACAACTGGCGCTTGTCAAACATCTCCCCATTGTTTAGCGCAAAGAAAACTGCAGGTGCATTTCAGGCAAAATATACGCAATTAACCGGCAGTGCCCGCGTTCCTTCAGTTAGGAACGCTCGTTGGGTTGGTGTTAAAAAAGTATCAGTACAACACCGGCACGTGCGGCAGGAAAAGTAATCTCAAACAAATTCCCCCGCATTTCCCCGAGGGGGAGAATGTGAAAGTGCGAATGCACGGTTGTCGGCCCGCTTGCGGCGCTTGCGCTCGGCCCCCGCAGCCCACCGCCTCGCCGCCTTCTCTTCCATCTCTTCCGTCGGGTTTGTAGTATCACGTGTACACCACGCAGTTATCAAGCCGCTATAACGCCGCTGAGTCGCCAACGCACGCCGCTGACGACGTAGTTTGAATGCGTTAAAGATATAAGGCGCGTCACTAACACTGATATCACCGTCGCGTCCGTGGCTTGGTCGGTAGAGCGTCGGGCTGCGGCCCGCAAAGTCCTCGGATCGAAACCTGGCGCCGGATGCTGTTTCTTCTTTAAATATAGAGGAGCACTGCGGACGCCGACGCCGCCGCCGCCGACGCCGGCGGTGGATGGTTTGGGGTCGCTTATAAAGTGCACTTAAAAGAACAGAACTCCCACTGGCGCAGTTTCAGGCAGGGGGCGCGCGAGAACTGTGAAGGCGGCAAATTTGAATTGCATTGCGTGGTAGCAGTGAGCGGATAGCGGCGCTACAGCCCGTTATGGCGAATCACTGCTCCGCACTTTCAACATCTTTACATTGACTGGAACGGCTTTAATTTTTTCCTTTGGCTTGGAGCTTAAGAATAAAGCAGAACTGATTGTGTTGCACTGTTAGCGTAGGAGTGGCTTTCCCTCCATGTCGAGATTTTTTTTTTAATCGTGGGGATTCGGATAGGCCACACATGACCAGAGCAATAGGTCTTGCGAATACTACCATGCTTACGAAATTTCATAGTCACCAATTTTACCTTCAGGAGTGCCCTGAAAACACCATTGTCCCAAGAATTATGCAACCAACTTGCAGCTTCGTACACAGTAGCTTACGTACCTGGTGGTTCTAACTGCCTTCTAGAATTTCCGGGTTTTGATATCTATATGCTATTCCTCTTTGTTCATTCCTTCCAACCATTCCGCACCGCGTTGAGTGCAGAACTATGCACTTGTCACTGATGCTTTAGGTGCGACAGTGCTCCCGTACTACCCCGAAATAACTGGTGCAACGCTAATTAACCGAGCCGGCTTTTGCGCGGACAAGGTTAGAAAAGGCGGCGTTGAAAAACGCCGACCGAGAACATCGCGTTCGTCCGGAGAGCTGAACTTTTAAGTAACATTTATGGCTTTAGCCGCACGTGTACAGGCGTCAAAAATGTCGACACAATAAACCAGGCGGGAAAAAAAATACAAAGTAAACTGAGGAAGTAAACCTTTTCCCGGCGCTCTTAAAAGATTAGTGACCCGGAAGCCATCAAATCACCGGGCGTGTGGAAAGCCCGCCCTTGATGTTTTCCTTCCCTGTAGTTTGACATGTACGTGTTTTCATTGTTTAATTCATCAGGTTTTTGGGGCTTGTGCTCCAAATCCAAGCAATAACATATACTTTAGAGACAGCGTTTGCGATGCGTTAAGCAACCCGTTTCATCCTTTTCTTTCTTTCCTTGCTTTAGCTGTTTATTTGTTATAGTGCACTGTTAACAGGGTTTGCGACACGACGCTAGTCACCTTAGATAATTTATTTAGACGCAGACGCGAAACTCTCAAACGTAAAAAAAAACGAATACAGACCGTAATGCCCATGGCCTGTAAACTTGTTTTCGCCTTTACTCTGCTGCAGTTTTAAAAGTTTGCGCAGATCAGTAAAAAAATTCCAACGCATTTTTTTTTCTTACTCCTTCCAAGAATAGCTCATGGATCCGCGAACTTAACACAAATCTCGCGCCACCCTCGCATTTTGGAATAAATCCTCACTATCATTTTTATGACAAAGTTGCGGTGCATGAATTCCGAAGCTGAACAGCATTAAAGTCGCTCATCGGGGAAGAAGGACAAAAGTCCCTTAGTAGTATGCGAAGCAGCCATGGGGTCGACTCAGGTTCCCATTAGTTTTCAGTTCGTCGTTTCCGTTGACGTTCAGCTTCGCGTGCCTTCATTGTATCAGTAGCTTCTTGACGTAGTTCGAATGTGTGAAGGACATAAGGCGCGTTCGCAGCACATGCTCCCGTCTCGGTTTGTAGCGCAGTGGGAAGAGCGCAACGTACCTCCCGTTGCGGCCAGACAGTCGTGGGATCGAAACCGGGCACGGCCTAACTATTTCTTTTTATAGTAGACTGCGCTGACGTCAGCCCAAACTCTGAGGGGGCTGAAGAGACGCGCATGCGCAGTATAGTGCGGAGGGCGGACAACGACAACGAGGGAGGGAGGGACACAGCCCCGAGCATAAGATGCTTCGCATCTGAAATGTGGTTGATTCCGCTTTCATAGGAATCGGTAAAACACGAAAGTGAAATGTGCCTTCACAGGATCAGTTGAATACTTATTCTGCATCGATATAAACTTGTCCATCGCTATTTATAGTTCGTCGGTATGACACCGTGAGACGCATCTACATTCGACACTGCATTGCACGCGCCGGTACACTGCGTAAACCCGAATGAAATTACACGCGCTCGCAAATCATGCGAACGAAAAAGAACGTGTTGCCAGCGAACCGTTTGTTGAACTCACGGTCCGCTGTAGCAAAAGGGCATGATTTGCGAGGCTGTCTTGCGTTGCGACGAGCTCAGCTGGCGGCAACTATCAGCGCTCATTAACATCGTGGTGCACTACTTCGCTTTACCTCACTTAGACGGCAGCACCACCTAAATGAGCAGGTTATAGGACGGATATACGGAGCCTTCGTACAACTGCATGCGCTTAGGCTCATAGCGCAGTGGGTAAAGCGTCTATCACCTCCCGTTGCGGCGACGGAGACCCCAGATCGAATCCCGGCGCCGCCGTGTGAGGAGAACTTTTTCTGGCGATGTCACTTTCGTGACGGATATGTCGTCAGTCAGATCTTGGTGGATCCCGGAATCATAGAGTTTCATACTAATATATACCAGAGAGAAATCTGTCGCTGCAGTTGCGGGCCCCCATGGGCGGCGCCATTACCGCTAGCAACGTTCCTCCCCTACTTGGCTTAGCCACACGGCTTCTTTTTTGCCTCGAAGCCAAAATCAACAAAAAAGGGCAACATTTTCATTTTTTCTTGCTCATCGTACATGATGCTTGTAAATAATTACTGACAAATTATCTTTTTTGAGGTTCACTTTTATAGTCACAAAACAAATTTCTTGAGCATTCTATAGTAATATTGTTGCTTTTTCGCAGCCACAGCCAACTTTTCAGCCTGTTCATTAGCCATGCCAAAGACAAGTGGAACATGTCTGCCCGGTACATGACGGAACACTCGGTGAAGCGTGGCTCCTCTAGACACAGTGACGCCAGATTTCCCTCTAGTACCCGCCGCGGTGGCTCAGTGGCTAAGGCGTTGCGCTGTTGAGCACGAGGTCGCGGGTTCGATTCCCGGCCGCGGCGGCCGCTTTTCTGATGGAGGCGAAAAGCAAAAACGCCCGTGTGTACGAGATTTCGGCGCACGATAAAGATCCCCAGGTGGTCAAAATTAATCCGGAGCCCTCCACTACGGCGCGCCTCATCGCCTGCGTTGCGTCGGCGCGTTAAACCCCACAATCAATCAATTAATCAATCAATCAATCAATCAATCAATCAATTTCCCTCAAGTATATATTAGTATGAAACTGTGTGCCCGGAATAAAACACTTTCGTGTTAGAAGAATAACACCCAAAAATACGGGGGATGCTTGGAACTTTCGAAGAACGTTAGGGCGAAAGTTTAGTTCGACCTTCTGTTGATCTGCTGCTGAACTTTCTGTAGAACTTGCGTTCACTGGACAGCACGCCCTCCGGAGCTTGTTCCTCTCGCTCGCCACCCACAAAAGCCTGATGTTCGCCCACGCCCATGCCTTGATCTGTCAAGGCGGCTCGTACTGCACGTGGGGCCGCGGCCTACACTCTCAGGCAAAAAGGACTAAAACAGGGACTCAAATACAACCGTCGGACTTCGCGGGCAACCGTTCCTCTTCAAGGGGAGTATTTGCTGCGGAGTGTGTGCCGTGTGCACAAATGCGTACTATGTGTTCGTCCCCGCAGATCTATGAGGAGTAAGGGGAAGACGAAACGCATGCATTTAGTCTCTTTGCTGTGTCGTTAATCCTCTGTAACGGCACCATCGTTGCCATTTCGCGCATGTGTCTGTGGACAGTTTTAAATTCGCAAAACACAAGTCATTGCGGTCAGTGTGTCTTTTGCATGGTGCCACGGGAGAAAATACCGGTGTTGATTATAAGAGAAGCGATCAGGGTTTATCGAGCGGCGGGTAATGGCAAGCAGCGGCGAAGCGCGATGAACAAACGCTTCTCGGTGAGGTTACGTTGATACGCTGCTTTGAATACGATTCGCGCGAGGTAATAACGGCCTACGAAAGATTTCACCGCATTACCAATAACACAAATATTAGTGACAGTAGAAAACGTTCATGCTCAAGCGTAATAAATATGTGTATGTTTAACAGGCGAGAAAAACGCATTAGTTGCTGATGACAACTATTGCAAATTAAAAAATGCTCGCTACAGCGAAGCCTCGTGAAGTTATCTTTTACACTCGGTACATAATTGCATTGTGCATTAAAGCTATGAGAATGCTGCAAGTGCTGTAAAACTCGGTTGCATTTCCCAGTCCCGATCGTCTAGCAACGGTCACTTGAAGATTTCAGGCTAAGCAACACCGAATTTGGTTTCGCCGATGCAGGAAAATATGGTCTGTTTCCCAATTCTGACGCTCACACAGACGAACGCTTTACATACGATACCTAGGGCACTTAGCATATGTATTGAACAGTAAGAATACACTTAGTTTGCGCTAATTTGTGCGGAAACAAATGAGTCGTCCGATCACCTAGCCACTTGTCTCAACTAAGCGACGAGTTGGTTGCTCTGTACGAGAAAAAAAAAGCTATGGTTGTGAGGCTGTACTTAGAATCGAACCGAGCAATAGTCTCTACACTTAGCAAAGCACTAAGCGCAAAGCGAAAATCGCGGTCGCGTTCACTTGCACGGATAGAAATTCGGACACCACTTGCAATGTATCTGCCGCGTTCTGCACAGCGCTACACGCTTTACACTTCAATATCTTCTACGGAAACTTCCGTTCAGCGGCGTGGTCTAGTGGTAGCATGTTAGATTCCTTGCGTATAGTTGCGCAAAGCGATATGAAAAGGGCCTTCACAGAATATTACACCACTATTTTCAGCCGCAAAACAACCACAAAAAGTGGATATGAAACTGAGTTTTTACAGCGACTGCCAGCTCTTGACAAGGACGATAAACGAAGTTTGGGATCCCCAATTCGCATACAAGAAATTGAAGAGGCAATTAATGAACTAAACCCTGTACAATCACCTGGACCTGAAGGACTGAATGCAGCTTTTTACAAAAGGCTCAAGTCAGAAGTGGCTACTTTGTTGCACACGGTTTGCGCTCACAATTATCTGAAGGGATGTCTGCCGCCATCTTTCAGTAACGGGCACACGGTACTTATACCAAAAAGTGAGGAGGCAGGAAAATTAAGCAGAGTTACTGGTTACCGGCCTATTACATAACCAAAATCGACTACGAAGCATTTATGAAGGTGTTAGCGAAACGACTGCAATCTGTCATAAATACATGGTCAGACCACACCAGACCTGCGGCATCAGAGAAAGAAGCATTTGTACAAACGTGCACGTCGGACTGGGAATTCTCGAGTGCTGTGATGCCGATCACAGCAGCGTGGCTACGTTACAAATTGACCCAGAAAAAGCCTTCGACACAGTATCTTGTGATATTTTATTTGCAGTCTTAGACCACGTTCAAGTCGGTTCGGTGGTATTTGAAGGAAAGAAAAAGATGGCTTACAAAAATTTCCTTCCAATGTAATAATAAACAAAGAGTTATCTGAAAGAATAAACGTAAATGCATCAGTTCGCCTAGTATTCCCAATGTCACCTTTACTGTTCGTGCTTTACTTGGAATCACTATGCAGAAAGATAATTCAAAGTAGCATAAATAAATAAAGGGTTTGTTTTAGGAGCAGACGACGCGACCGTACCCGTCGCGTATCCAGACGACGTGACCGTAATTTGTAACGATCAGGCAAGCCTAACGAACACCTTGTCTGTGACAAGATAGTTCTGCAAATTAACTGTCAGTAGTGTGAACCTAGACAAATGTAATAGAATCTGGCATGGTAAGTGGCTGGAGACGCCCAGCGTTTATGATAACATAGGATGGCCAACAATGCCAACCTAGTACTTCGGAGTGCCATTCGCAAATACCTAGACAATACGATGTATTGAAAGAAAAAGAAATGCACGTGCATGGGCAGGCCGCCACGCATTGATTTTAGCGAAAGCGACCTTATGCAACATGTTTCCTTTTGCTAAACTATCGTACTTCATGCAGGCCCTGTTCTGTACGCGACCTAATATTCAGAGATTTCATCGGATGTTTTCTGTATTTGTGCGGCAATCGTCGTTTGAACAAACAAATCGCAGTAACCTGTTTCGAGCGTTAAAAGGTGGGGGCCTGGACTGCGTAATTTCTTTGTAAACAAGTTGCTGTCAAAGTTTTTGTTTCTACGCGATCGCTGTGACCCATTTATACGAACATTCGTTCAGATTACGCAGTCCTGTGCATTGCCCAATTTTATTGTGTCAACAAAAAGTGTCCAACGATACGCAGTGAGTGGGTACTTGCGTCAAGTTGTGTCGTCTTAACGGGTTTTGATTGGACGATTTACACTACACTACTGGGAGAGGTTACGCACAGGCGTCTGTATGGTGATCTTATTGAACTTTTATGCCTAGAACCGATGTACACAAGCTGTTACCGTCGAGGTCAGGTTGGGCATGTATGCCAGTAGCGGGGTGGGGTGTTGAAAATTTTATTTTTTAAGTTACACACGCATACATTGCCAGTTTTAACATGGTTACATGAAAGGGGGATTTTTTGGCGTGGAGATACTACAGCAGCCTTTGTAAAAATCCAGAAAATGTACAGCATTTCTTTGTGGATTGCTGGTATGCGGTGTTTTTCAGGATGTCCTCCAACGAAGCTTCCACGACGATCTGCCGCTGACACCAGATGGAATGCGTTATGTTGACGTAAAACACGATGTCATACCATATGATGTTTTTATCCCATTCAGCCTTCACGCGATATGAAGGGGCAGAACGTCTGTACGAAACAATGACGAGGACGCAACGCCTCTGGTTAATTATTTCGAGGAAAGTGTGTGTAAGCTTAGAGAAGTGTACTCAGCACAGGGGTTTGATGATGATTTGGTGAGAATAAGGAATGATTTCATTGTGATGAAAGTGCACAAATGTTAACTTCCTGTTTCAAGCATGCCAGGGTGTTATAACCATCAACATAACAGGTTGGGCATGTAACTGTTGGGTTATGCCAAGTTAGGCAATAAAGATAACAAAGAAGACTCGGTGGTTTGTTCCCTGCTTGTGCCGGGTTTTCTTTTTTCTCTGCAACACTCTTTCAGCAGTTCGTCATTGAAGAGTACCGGAACGGACAACCGGGTGGCACACTAACCGTACGTCCGCTCACATTTGGTACCCCAAGGGAGTAATGATTGTGGCAAGAGCCGTTAGACCTCCAGAGGACGAACTTTTAGTCCTTTTTGGCTAAGAGTGTACCCTCCTGCGGCGCTGCTCTCCCTATTTCCCGACGCGCAATCAATCGCCTTTTCTGAGAACTTCCTCCACCGCAGCTCGCTTGCTTTTTCGGCTTCCGCTCCTATTTTTTGTAAGTCCCCATTTTCTGTACCTCCCAACACGGGTGCTTGATACATCAAGATCCAATGCTTTCGCTGTTAAATAGTCAATAGAATTCCACCCATACGGCGCTTAGGTTATTCGTTTCCTCTACGACGTACGGGTTCGCCTGCGCAAATGTCAAAGCAGGCCTATTCTCACTGACTTGTAAGTACAATGACAGGTTTAAGACGAAAGTGGTCAGAGCTTTCCGTGAAACTAAAACAAACGTATGAAAGTGGAAGAGTGCAAAGCCTACAACAAGCGTGCTATCTAGGCATGGAGTGGGGGAAAAGTGGCATTGTAGGGATAGCGGCGCTGCACGCAACCTTAAAGAAGTCGCAAAGTGTGTAAGCGTGAATATGACCGCTGAAGGTGTTCCGGACAGTTGTCACTCAACATGCGTTTTAAGGGTGAAGCCTCTCAGGAGCTGGGGCTATTGGCGTCTCCTCTCGTCGTAATCGTCATAATCGTCGTAATCGGCGATCGTCTCACGTAGTCACAGAACTAAAACACCGGGAAACTCGCTTACGAGTCGCGCAAGCACGTAACGGGCACTAAAAAACACCGGGACACTAGTTTACACCTCGGGGAAGAGAGCTTCGTGCTTCAAAGACAAGAGACTTTTACAGCAAAGCTCTATACCTCTATTCCCCAAGGATTTCTTCTCCGTTGGGAAAAACACCAAGGTGCCAACAATACACTTATACACTGCATGCTTCGCCCCTCCCCAGGTTTGAAGTTAGTAGAGATGGCACGGGATTTTTTTTTTCAATTTTCCATGGTCTTAATGGTAGCCTTCATTCTTGTGCTTAGGTTAACATTACCACAGGTTTTTTTCTATGGGGAAGGTAGGCATCCACGCAAATGTCGCATCACCTTTCTTAACCGTGTAGGATGTATTAACCGCGAGAAATAATTTATAGGCCTCACTTTTAAAAAACCGCCTTTGGATGTAGGTCTATAGGACGAGTCGCTATGTCGAGCACTGATTTTGCATTACTCCTTGGTTTGAGGGCGTCCGACGGCTATATCAAGCGCCCCCCAACCCCTTGCCCTTACAGTTCTTCCAGACAATAAATTTGGAAGCGCCAAAGTGTCAAAAAATTCCATTGGCAGGTATATGCACACTGTTGAATTAAAGCATAAGGAACCACGTTTTCAAAACTGCACGAATCGTTTTTTAAACGTATCTAGCCGGAAAATTTTTCACGGTCATAAATAAATTGGCTGAAACTCCCATGCGATGTAATTTGTTTTAAATCGCGCACGAACGGGAAATCCCCACATATGTTTCGGAGCTTTCACCCCAATTTATCAAAAACTCCTTCAATTTCCGCACGGCGGTGCAAAACGAACGTTGCTTTTAAACGAATAAAAACACTTCTTGCATGCACAGCTTAACAGAGTTACACGGGGCGCGCTAAGGAGTCAGACCTTATGTAAATTGCTCGACAACCCGCGCATTTGAACGGGCGTTGGGGATTGTGTTGCCTATACCCTCGCTGGCCCATTGTAGGAAGTGCTTGGTGTCAACCCGGAAATGAATGCCGTTTACAAAGTGGGGCTTGTAAAGCTCGTTTCCCGCAACCTGCGAAATAGAACCTTGTCTGGTTGTTTGTTTATAATCATGCAAAAAGGAGCGCAATGTTATTGGTTTTAGTTTATTTGCATTCGAACAGGCATTGCGACGCTTTTCCGAAGCCCGGTAAGGGCCCAATCAGGCCCCTTTCAAACAGCCCAGAAAAAGGTTTCGTTCTGAGCCGTCCTAGATAATTAGTTTTATGAATCAATCATTTCAATTTCCGTGGTTTGCAAGACTTCCCATAACGAGCCTTTATATATTTGAATTTCAGCAGTGAAGCCAGGTTAGAACGGCAGTTGTGTAAGTTTTCCTCAAGCACGACCACCCTAATCAAACTCTATATGGCTGAAAAGTACTTTACTGACGCAAGAAGTACAACAAAAGTAACCGCCAATACAGGCCTCCCGTACGGAATAAACTCAAACGTCGCATCGCCGTCACTCCGTGGTTCGAGAAAATGCGCATTTTATTTTGTCCAACCAGAGTCCCCTTTCATAGTTTTTTCCCCGCTGCCTAACACACCGGAATCGACCTGTCGGAGTGGAAAAATGATTACTAGTCTCAGTCTTTCACGACATACCACATAATGACAATTGCAACGCAAGGCACCACAGCTTTACGATTTCTGTGTCGTGCAACATCACCGGTGGAAGCCCAGAGAAAGCAATATCGCACGGTGAAGAATCGGTAAGGTTAGCCTCAAGGAACCAACCTGTAACCTGGTCCAATGGTTTGATTTTCCACGCATATTGTTCGCACATCTACAAACAGTAATGTATGCCAAAATTGCCGGGCATTCGTAGTTTTTAAATCCTTCGGCCTGAAATGGAATACCGGAGGTCGCATGGGAAAGTGGGGAAAAGGGTAATAGAGGAGCGTAGCATTCATTAATTGAAAGCATTCACAGGGACCGAGAACATTCTTGTGCCGGAGCGACATGGGTTTCCCTCACATTCCGCCTAATCAACAATGAATGGTTCATTCTCTCATCAAGTCCACTCTTTCGTGAATCGGGCTGTAGCGCGCTTTCTTCGGAATCCAACAGTGTAAGTTGCTTGAGTATGAGTTTCTTCTCTTTGTACCTACGTATGCGGATGGAGAGGGGGTCATCGGTCATGTCGCAGCACCTAGGAAATCCTTGGACCCGGGGAGCTGCTTGGTCAGCGAATGAGAGAGGAGAGAAAAGGTTCCTGCACAGCCTCGGTAGCTGCCTGATTCCCGGGTTACGTCGTATTATAACCAAGGGTTCACGCTATGGGGACTGGCGTGCCGGGATTTGCTACGTCATTGTTTGTCTGATAATTTTGCTGCCGGAAACATGGGTCGAACAGGGTCTTTAAAGTTCTTCAAATGCTTCGCAGGAATTGGTTGATACCGTGACCTTCTTGAAGATTAAAGATCCCCACTAGGTCCAAATTAATGCGGAGCCACAATCAATCAATCAATCATGCTGAGGATTCATTGCATTTGCGCACGTATAACTTTCTTACTTGGCAACGCCTAGGTGATTCTAACTATACTTGTTTACTAAAGCAAGTACACTCACGCTTTTCTTTAAAGGTGATTAATTTGCACTCTGACAAACGGGAAACTCACGAAGTATGGACACGTATCCCTGGATTTTTGTTGTATAGCCCGTCCCCCTCTCCCGAATAGATGCCTCCTCTCATCTCTTCCTGTCTCGAAACTCTCACCTCCTGTCAGTGACGTCACACCCCACCACCTCCTTGGTAAGCAGTAGGTACTATCGGCATTCAGCTTTGACCGGTGACATTATGCGTCTCTCCAAAAACATTGACCAATCACAGTCGAGCATTCTTCATCATTCTGGGTTCCCTCACCCTTAGTCACCTCCCCTACTGCCCCCTCCCTCCCCTCCGCGAGAATAGACTAAGCGGTTTTTTTGGTTCAGTCGCATGAAACGGCAGCAAAAGGTAGTAAAGTAACATTCGTGCTGTGTTCTCAAAGGAAAACCCAAAACATGGCCTCAGGAAAAAAAGAACGTGAAAAAAGAAACTGCGGAAAATGCGTCTGCAAAGTGCAGCGTAAAAAATTCTACATCATCATCAGGAACAAATAAAAAGTTTTCTGGCAGTGGTGATATTGTTTATTTTTCGCGTTGGTCAATCCCCGAAGTAGGTACGAATCAATAACAGGAAAACAAAGTAAAAAGCCAGAGCCCGGTGCGTGCCTCAAGTCTACAGCGGTTACAGTGTTTCTCGTGAGATATCAGTGAGTGTATGTTCGTATTTACAATAACATATTTCTACGCTAAGAAGACCACAGTGTAGGTTACTTCAGTTCAGTAAATTTGCTAATTAAGCCTTTTTGTTACGAATTATTATATTCACTGCAGAAAATTTTCATACTTGGACGTTCAGCACTGTCAAGTGTCTAGAGGTAAGAAAAAAAGCTTCAGTCTCTCTAGAATACTTATTACGCAAATGGTGTCGTGTAGTCATACGGAGACACCATTACTCAATCCTGCTTTTCCCTATAAAAATAATAAATATCTTGAGGCAGTTTACAAACAAGGAGGTTAAATAATAATTTCTGCACAGGAAAGGGGTGTTTTTAGCCTTTATAAATGATTTACGCCACAGTAAAAGGGAACATAGGACGGCAACACACACACACTGGAGCTCCCACAAATCTTGGTGGCGTCCATTTTGGAACGATGTTTATGAGCGCGGTTCCGCCACTCCACATCACATGGTGCTACCTTTCACTTCCGTAGGTTTCGAACATCAGCCGCACCGCTCTGCAGCATGAACGCTTTCCGTTTTCACGAGGAAAACGACAAAGAAAATCGCGCCTCCATATGGAACAACGGTGACTGAAAGGGTTAATAAGTCTTCTCCCCTCCTACACTGGCTACAGTCAAGAAATATTCAGTGTTCAAAGGTGTTCTTTATATATCTGCCACCCTTGAGGTGGAATTGAAAGTTTTTGTTTTCTAGAAAAGGTATCAATTTTGTGGGCAAATTTACTAGGTGTTCCATAACTTCATGTAGCGCAAACAAATAGAGAAGCACAGAATGACGTAACGGGCACAAGCGCGAACTATGCTAAACTTTACTCAGTGTATTAAAACTTCTCGGCGTTATTTCTTGAAATATAAAATGATAGGCCCTTTGGGAAAATGTTTTGTTAGGGGAACGCTTTTATTGCGACGTTCAAGTGTTACAAACGTTTTTATACGCGTCCTATGGATTTCATTAGCCGGATACAACTATGGATACCGTGAGCTCCGCACTTAGCCTTTGTAAATTAAATATACAGTAAAATTGCATAGCATTAAAACTAGACAGAGAAGCTTACGGCTAAACTAGTGCCATTGTTCGACCATTCAAGAAGCAGCCGTTTTGAGTGTATGCAATATAATGGTTGTCATACAGGGGCATTCGTTTTAATTGTATACAAGGGAATGTATGCCATACGGCAGACCACATAAACCGGGAAAATAATGAATACATAACCCGCGGTTTCAGATAGTGAATCGCCGAAGTTGCGTTGATGCTAAGATGAGACCCTAGGTCAATAATGTCTGCGCATGACTGTCTGCCCCGAAAGCTCTGAAAGGACGTGGCTTCTATAAGGCCGCAACGTCATCGACAAGAACAACCGCGAAGTGAAACACAAAAATTTACTAAAACAAAAGAGAAGCAAGGAAACGGTGACAGCATAAGCAGAGACAAGAATGACTTGAAAGGTTTCTGAAATAGGGTAAAAAAATGGATGTGTGCACGCGCTGCAGCAAACAGGACTGACATTTACATAGCACAGTCCTTCGGAAAACAAAAAAGTAAGGCCTTTTTTGTTTGAAACATTTTCCCGCTGTACACGACGCTGCGTACTTATGGTGACAGGACACTGTGCCAGCGCAGTGAACTGCTCCCTCCTAATTATGCGGAGACAACGTTAATGACATAGCGCGGTGTGTTAGCCAACGTTAAGGCAGAAAGGGCTCCTCCAATCGCTTAGCGCTCTTAACCGCCTGGTTGCGGCGCGTGCGGCACGAAACACGACCGCGCCAGTGGCTTGAAAAGGGGCCGTACAATATTGCCAGCTAGCTCGTCCTGTCGGCTTCAGGAGTGGCGGCCGTGTTGCTATCGGCGAGAGAGAAAAAAAGACATCTAATTGATTATGTACTCTGGCCTATTTCGCCAGCAGCTTTAAGCGCCTAGTGGGCACCCTTTAGAACTTTACTTTTTCGTCTGCCTGCAGAAGTTCGTTGTCCACACGAAACCAGACAGTTTGAAGAGCGTCGATATTAATGACTCGAACAGCGCTGTGTTCCAGAACAAAAGGGAGCCCTTCATCGTTAAGTTTTAATAATAGGGAGATTAAAGTGGGCCATTGTTCTCGGACTGCTCTCGGAAATCTGCATGTTCGCACATATTTAATGAGATTACAAAATAGAGGCACATCCATAACTACCACCACAACAGTTAAAATCATTAGCTATCGCTTCGCTACGATGCCATGCTTCTTACGAAGAATTTTTTGCCATTTTGTGAGAATCGATCACAACAATTGTTCACAATATGTTTACTTTTATCTCAGTTCTCCTGGCACCTGTTTCGAACGCTTGTTTTCTTCATGAAATCAATACAACGTATATACGTATATTCTCAACAAAATCAACACTGCTATTCGCCGTCTTGTACTTATATTTTGGATCACATGTGCACGAGGCTTAATTTTCTCTGCATAATGTGGACGTGCATGAGCCCACGCAAGCAGTTTATTTACTGGCCCCGCCTTCGATTGTCTGTTTTTTTTTGTTTACCGGGCGGTTGAACCGACTGGCAGACCGGCCGATGCAAAGACCAAATAATTTCGCGTCGAGGTTGCCAAAAAAAGGGATACAGTAGCCGACCGTTTATTCAGACTCCATAAATTCGGACTTGCTTGATATTCCGGTATTTCCCTGGGAACCATCAGTTGTACCCTAGGAGTAATGTATAGAAACAACGAGTTTTTCGGACAAAACCGAGCTGGAAGTAGATATTTCAGACAAAGGTTTCCGCAACACAGCTATGGTGCGACTCCAGGACAGCCATTTTGAATCCTAAGCCACCTGGCAAGCTTCGGACTGGATGGGGATTGGCTTGACTACCGTGGGGGTAGCAAATTTGATCTTGGAGGCCATAATTGTGCATGTAGTAATCGGCGGAAGCAATCTCGAAAGCCCGAAGCGGGCCATATGTGCCCGGTTTTTGTACACACTACTTTCTTTCTTTAGACACTCCCAAGTATTTAGAAGACACTTCCGACCGGCCGCATCCGTCAACGCAAGACATTGTCAACGCTGTAGCGTTCTTGTCCTATGCATACGAAGAAAACGTGACGCTTGGACACGCGTCCAAAATGCAAGCAGACGTTCTCACACGAAGGAGAAGTGGAAGTATCATTGGCGATCTCTTCGGTCCTATTTAAATGAAATAAAGTTCTTTTTTGCGACTCGGAAATTTTTCGAACTGCCCTTTTATTCGTACTATTCTTCGTACACCTCCAGGTCCAAAAATTCGGTCGGCCATTTTATTGTCTTCTGTAAGAAACCACCTAAAAGTACGAACAAAACGTACACTTGACCCGTTAAGTTTCAGTGCGTATACTTAAAAGTGAAGTTAGTAAAAAACTGCAGAGGTCATGCACATTTAAGTCAGGAAATGTGGGACGCGATGGCTCCGAGGAAGTGTATTGAAAAGGAGCTGCTGCATTCGCCATAGAAGCACTCCAAGCGCTGACGGTAAGTTTAGAGAGACCGACAATAGCAGAAACGGTTTGGGGCCCGCAGAGAACAAAACAATGACTCAAAGGCGCAAGCGCCGACAGAGAGAGCACGAACCCCACAGAGCAGCCGAGGCGCGTGCTCAAATCTTGTATGCCATTTTTCTTGCCCATCGTACTATTGCTGTCTTCGAGAACCTACCTCTATTTGCACTGTGCTCAGAGAGGGAGAGACAACTTTGTTGCGCAACAATGTGAGAGTGGTTCCTCAGTCCAGGAGCCCATGTGGTGTCCAGGCTTCCGTAGCCCTGGTTGCAAGCAAGAGCTGTTCCTCAGGTCGACAGCTGGGCAGCAGCAGTATCTCCCACTGCTCAAGGGAACGGGACGGGTGCAGGGGCAGAATGTCTGAGTTCTTTTGTGCAGTTCTTACTGCTGAAGGAGGGCGCTCGATGCACGCTCCTGCAATCGTCGCTTCAACCTAGCGGCGATGACTCTGTTTCGGCGGGGGAATGGAAAGCGCATCTAAGAAGCGCGGCAGCTGCGGACACCTAGTGCCGATAAAAAATTCCCACTTCGCCTACTGACGCATTCGCGCAAAAAAGAAACGAAGAGAGAGTGACGTTGTATGCAATCTCAAATGCGCAGAACGTTATTCGCATACGATCACAATATAATGCCTTGAAGTGAAAAACAGCGATTTATTCACATCGGACACCCTGGGCAACCACCGCGAAAACGCCTTGCCATGCAAGAAGCCTAACTGAAGAATTTTGCCAAATGTAGCGCCCGTGAAAAGTCGGTAGGCGCTTGAAGGTACGGATTTTTTTAGAAGCAAGCTAGTGGCTTTATCCAGCGAAGCTTCTGTGGTCATCTATAACTCCTTACACGAATGGGCATAGCTCTTATCTCTTACTCGTCTTAATTGGGTAGTGCACCTTTGAGTTTTATACAATTAGAACTCGTGCTCGCATCAGTATACTCTGGCGCCTCCCGGAGGTGCGTGGTAATGAGAAACTGTTTGATCTCGTGCTTTATTTGAACTATCCCGAAACATATTGTACCAAGATGGTTTGCTTTAAGGACTACTTACTTAAGGAAGGTAGGTAGGTGTAATGGAAGCGATCATTTTGGCGCACGCTAACGAACCCCAGAACGTCAAAATTATTCCGGAGCCCTTCACTACGGCAAGCCTCATCGCCTGCGTGACGTCGGCGCGTTAAACTCTACAATCAATACAGGATACCCATCAGTCACAGCTTCATAACAAATAACATGGACTCCTACCGGAAGCGTGTGTTTTTCAGAAGTTCCCTACAGATGGCGAGCACTATGCGACACGAGAAAATTGAACTGAATTGCGCTTCGAGATTAGTTTAATTTGAAAAATCGCGCTCGCCTCTTTATATGCATGTTGGGACAAAATGCTGAAGTTGGTTTTCAGACAAACTTCCGCGCAGCATTTATAAGCGGACAGCAGTTGTATAAACCAACGCCTGAACAGTCATTGAGAAATGCGCAAGAACATGTTGTTTGCCAGAAGTCTCAATTGTCACTATTACATGGCTGTGGTGGTGAAAAACGTTCTTTATTACATGGCTGTGATAAAAAAAATATTGCGAAACATTTGTTAGATATCTTGGTTGCCGGTGTCAACAAAAACGTGTTCGATATCTCAAAGGGCGTACGATAAATACAAAAATTTAGGGAACAACTTTTTAGTGCCTCTCACGCTAGAAGGGATAAAATTTTTAAAACTTCAGCCATATTGAGCTCATACATCATATTAAGGATTTTCTCAACTTTGAAAATTATACAACCAGCAGTTTGGTTGGGCCTTCAAATCAAAGGTTAGTCCTTTTTGGCCCGTCAAGATGCAATTTCAAAACAAATCATTTTCACCCTTTTAGCAACACCACAGGGCGAAATCCTTAAAGTCGGCTTTTTGCATATGTATAAGTAACATTTATAGGTGAATAAATGAAGGAAGCTCACAGGCGCATAAAACTTGGCGGGAGCGAAGCTGTACGCCACCTTCACGACCATCAAGATTGTTTAACTCGATGATTGCAACCGATTTGCTTCTTCTTCACTGCCGCAATAATGTTTACTTCATCATTGTTGCTATAACTGTGACCTTCCTTCATTTTTTTTTTAGTTTACAATCATTGCACATCACTTTCGAGGGGCGTACGCCATGACGTGTCTTTCTCGTTCCGAGCAACTGTTGCCGAGATTACGGCGAACACTGAAGTGTCTTTTTTTTTTCGGTCAATCTTGGGCAAACTCACTTAGTGGGTATGCTTGGCATGAAAAACGTGCGCAGGGGACGCTGGGCGGTCGCTGAGAGGCACGCACGCACGAGTGCTCGGCATTTTCTTGGTATTTTTAACTGCGGACACCAAACTGTAATGATCCGCGGAACAGCTTCGCTTTTCAAGAACAAGTGCATGTACCAAAGCGAAACATATATGGCGGAATCTTTATATGAACCCTGCAACACTTTCTTCAAATTTTTTTCTTCAAAATACTAAGTGCAAGCAAAATGGAGCCAATTAACATATCCAGTACTTAGATTAAGGGGTCGCAAAATGCCCTAGCCTAAAATTACGGCTCTATGCCCTAGATATAACTTAGAAACATGCTGAAAAGAGTTTCCTTTCTTTCCCGGTCTTGGTGTTGTTCGACCGCTGGAAAGACATCATTGCAGCCGTGTAGCGGGTATTGGTCGGATTTCTTTCAGTTGCAGCAATTAACGCTGTCGATAGCCAGAAGTTTAAAAAGAAAGCCACAAAAGCAGAGCAGAAACGGAAAGCGAACCTGCTGCGATGAGTAAACCACGCAGTTCCGCTCAGTGCTGGCGACAACTAGAGCTTTCACAGTGCTACCAGACGTGAAAGAAAGAGTGAGAAAGTTTTCAATAATGTTGCACAGTCCGTCCAAAAAAAAAAAAAAACACCTAGTGTTAGTTCGGAAACAATCGTAAAACTATTTTTTATGGAATCTTATGGGCTTTATGCATGAGAAAAAAACATTTCTTTTTCTGAACGGGTGAGCGCGATTATCACGAATTCGGGAAAACACGATTTCCTTTTTCCGATCTGTTAGGCATAATCCTCATCACTCTCGCCTTAGTGAGCCACTAAGCCATGAGGGAGGTTTACTCCGGAATTTTGAATTCTCTAGGGCAAGTCATTTTGGCAGGGCGTTGATGAAACAGTAGGTGAGTCAGTCGATCGGACACTCCGTTTTATAAGCGTAGATGTTCAAGGTGCCTAAATTGCATGCTTGCAGTGTAAGCGCCTGCTTAACAGGTCTAGGTTGTGGCCGCTCACCTGACCCGTTTTTTTATGTGCTCCATAAGTGGGCACAAAGCGGTTCGAAATTATCAAAGTCAATGAACCTTTGTCGTGCGAACTGACTGCTGGAAGCTGTGCAAAATACTAAGAAAAGAGCAAAGGTAATGTACCAGCTTCCGCACAGTAAATTGCAAACAGAGCTGGAAACGATGGAAATTGTCCCACAAATAGTGAAACTGTTTAACGGGGAATCTTATCTCTAGCAATTCCTTCAATACACAAGTAATACAAAAGCATAGCCCTCGGCCTTTGCTGTTATTACAGTGCCAAAATTAATAGCTATCTCTGCCTGTACCACATGCAAATAAGCCACGACAGCCACTACAGAGCCTGCGGACTATAACGTAAAACTGAAAGTTAATAGAACTGTCATCCTCCGCAAAACCCACCAATTTTTCCTTCTATTTTCTTGTGTGCAATTCTTATATGACTTTTGCATACCTTGTCTTTTGAATATTGGTATCGATCCCACCGTTTAGTAGCGATCCCGTAGAGATGTTTTTGTTCTCGTTCTTACGCTTTTTTTTTTTGAAACCCCACGATAAATTTACCCGCACCAAGTGATCCACAATGGGGGCATTCTCAAGTGACCCGCATGTGTATGCGACGCAAGAAATTTGTGATTCAAGCAGCGATGCAAGCAGCGTCGAGGCTTGGACGCTGAAGGAAGCGGTCAGAGATCGAGATGTAATCGGTCCACGGGACGCAACGTTCGCAATGGTTAGCGTTTTCAATGGCCAAGTAATTCTCAAAGCATGCATGCGTGTCCCCGTTTGAGTACGATAACATTCCGAGATTGCTTTGAGAAACACGTTCTTTCAGGTGGGCTATTGTCCCTCCACTTCAGGAAATCACCCACGTGTACCGACCAGACGCGAGGCCACTGCGATCAACTGGCTGTGCCGCGATATATGAACCCTTCGACTCGGGCGTGCATAAACACGCACCAGTTTTCCCCGACCCAACCAGCACAGATGGAGTCTTCTGCAAACAGCTTGAACAAACTTTAACAATTATCCCACGTCAACAGAGGCCCCAACAATGCGCCTGTGAGGGGGACATTTCCCCGTTTGAGTGGAAACTGCAGCCAGCGGTGAAGCCGGCCTTTTACACAAACATGACCAAACGCCGGGCCTTGTGGCAGTCGTTCAGTGTAACCCCAACCCCATTCCTCGTGCAGACAGCAGCTGTCCACCACATCGGCATTTGCCAATGTGGCCTTTGTGCGACTGGCAGTTAGCTTCTCGTGGCTCGGCCGCGCGCATATATCTGCTCCGCTGAGAACGCCCTTTAGGTGACATCAAGGCATCAGCACCGCCCGCTTCCCTGTGTTTGTAATCTATATTTGTGTATGAGTTGAGTCGCAGACTGCACCTTACTGTAGTGACGTTCTCTTAATATCTGGGGTGAAGACAGCCCGACAGCGTATCTTTCCTATAATGATAAAAACGAAGGGTGGAGTCATTTTCTTTATCTAAAAGGCGTTGCCGGAGCCATCATCGCCGGTTCGTGGAGCGGAGTCATTATCGGAGGCTCGCAATGAACCGTGTAGGCGCTTGGAAATTGATTCCTCGCACCCTCTTTTTCCTCCCTCTATTCCTATCCCACGGTGTGCGGCCGTACCTTTCCCGGGAACTGAATTTTGCGCCGACCGACCTCATTCCCGTGGCTTTCGACTTTTCAATCAACGGTGCCCGCCGCAGCTACGACTACGTTGCCGGACTATCGCCCACCTTTCTTGGCGCTGCACACGGAATAAACAGCGTTGTCATTTATTTAGTTTTTGGGCTTGAAGGGCGGCGCCATGGTTTCAGCGCTGTTGCAATTCTCGGTTGCGATTCTGCTTCGCCTCCGGCAGATACCAGGTCGCCTAACAGAGGGCGAACGTTGCAATGAAAAGGATTGGCCACCGTAAAACCCCGCAAATTGCTCAAAAATGCTCATTGGGACGTCTTTAGTGAGAGTGAAAGGACTGTTCTCAGAGCTGAATATACGGAGAAAGTCTGAAAGCCACAGCCCTGCAACAAGTGCGATTAAAGTAGCATGCACCTGGTATCAAAAGTTTACAAGACACAATTTCGACTCTCAACGTTAATTTCGCTGCTTTCTATTGACTACGTGTATGGTGGTGATACACCGGAGCGCGGTGCTTCGTTTAAAAGTCCAAAGTGAGCGCTGATTCCCCAGAGAGCCAAGTAATGAGCCTTGAAAGTCGAAATCGTGTCCCGGCTGTACATGAAAGTAATTTTACATTTTCATTTTTTAGGCTCAAGGTACGAGTGTAGGTTCATAAATTAAGGTTACACCCCAGCCACAAAGTGAATGCCGCAGGGACTGATTGCAGCACATTTATTTTCGTATATTCGCTCCTACTGACCCGGGCATCTGTGCTGAGCGTGTGACATGGGAAACTTTGTGCTAATAGAAGATAGTTTTACGCAATTACAAAGTGGTAAAAGATATTATGGATGAAAGTACAGAGATCCCGCGAAATGCATGCTCAAGCTGCACTGTCTTTTAAATGACAGGTGTGACTTCGTTCCAAAGCGGTAACTGAATGAGATCAGATCCCCGCTACTAACAATCACCGCTCCGTAACTGTATGGGCGGGCGGTGCGCAGGGATCCTACCGGTCACACTAGAGGCCCATCCTGCATCTATCCTTCTCTTTCTTCCCGCGTAATTACTTTTGGCGTCACGTCGGCGAACTCGCACGGAGCGAGATTCACGTCCTGGGAAATCAACTACTCGCATAGTTGCCATATTGTTGCCCCATTCGGACGGCGAAAGCACGCAGGGCGTGGCGATATGACCTGACGTTGGCGTGGGCAGGGCCAATCACGCATTCGGCCCCGCGGAGGCAAGGGCTGCGGTTCCATTCTAGCTCGCCGACTGCTGCGTTCCCACCGTCAAGGGAACACTGAGTACTATGAGACTACGTCACGAGGATTCCCTGCCCTGCGGCACGTCATACGATCAACTACGTCTCCCCAGCTGGGCAGTCAAATCCTTCCTTCCTGCGTTGAAGGCTGTGTTAGTGTATCATCACAGATGCTGTAAATCGTCGAAAGCACGGCTACCAGCGTGAAAATCCTCCCTGCACAGCCGCTTTTGTTCACCTTTGTACGACAGCAGGCGTTGATTTGATGGTGAGGCGGGGGCTGGCGAGCTAGAATGACAAGGCTGTAACGGCCACATCTCACGAATGGGCCGAGGGGTTATGAGCGCGCGACATAATGAGCAACGCACAAAGAACGCGGCTCATTTACTGGAAGATCCAATCTGCCGAGAAATAATAACAGCGAGACCCATCCCGCCCAAAATGCGTGCGCAAAAATATTACCGAAATGGCTCGGGGCAGGGCTGCGCTCGTTTTGGTTAATTGCTGGATATCACAGTCGATCGCTTATCGTTGCGTGGGTGTAAGGGTGCTAGAGTTGCCGTGAGGACAAAAATAATAGGAATGGTACGATATGATATATCGCACGTTCGTGATTATGAGTACCCTATTGTTTCAACCGCGATATCCGAACCTCAGAGGGGCGGGCGATAGAACACGTGGGCGGACCCAAACTAATGGAGTGATTGCGGGCCTCTTGCGGGTACCACGACCGGCGTAAACACGGCGCTTTTCAGCCGACAAAATTACTATTATCGAACGTGCCAACTGTATCTGCGCTCATTGTGTTCCCTTAAAGGTTTCTTGAAGACAAGAAAGGAGCACTTTGTATGCCTAATTAAAGTAGGCGTCTGATAAATATTGCGCCTTATTTCCCTTCGACGATCACTAAGTGGCATATTCTTGTTAGCCCGTGCCACGTCCCGCCACACCTTAATTTAAAGGGGCCGCCAAAACAGAACACAAGTTGTGCTCATTGAAGGGACCCTGCAACACATTAAATAAACGCTTTCACTCTTTCCTTCGCGTCTGGAAGCACTGCGAAAGTTGCAGTTACCACCAGCATGGAGCAGCACTCCGTGATCTGCTCGTTGCACCAGATACGCCCTCCGTTTCTGCTTTGTTTTTGTGGCTTTGTTTTTAAAGTTGCTACCTAAAAGCGTTCATTGCTGAAACTGAAGGAAAACCGGAGAACAGCCGCTACATGGCATCAGTGACGTAATTCGGGGCGTCGAAGAACGCCAAGACCGGGAACAAGAGAAACATCTTTTGAGCGAGTTTCCAAGTCATATGATTGGCATAGAGCAGTAATGTTTGGGTGAGGTACTCTGGGATCCTCCAATTTAAGTACTGTGTGTGTGGGGTGACTACGTTCTGCAAGCATTTTAGAGTCCAAATAAGTTGAAAAAAGTGTTGCAGGGGCCCTTTAAAAAGGCCGCTGCGTCCCGATAACAATAGTGCTTATGTTATCGCAAACTTGAAACAACTAATGGAGATATTGAAGGAAGCAGATGGCCCGTCGGCGACTCTCCCAGCTACTTCACGTCGATGTCTCTATGACGTCACAGGGTCTTGTTTCTGCCATTGGCGGCCATATATCTAAGCCATCGCCAAGAAACATGAGTGGGAGATTGTAGTGGGGCCTCTAGTTCTGTTCGACCATATCGCTCGAAGGCTAACCGGAAGTTAACACACTGATAACGCTGTTTTTTAAAGCGAAGCTTTCTACGCCTGACTGATGGCGTCAATGTCCGAGAAAAATGCCCTGCTGGAAAACAACTTTACACAAACCAGTGACAATAATGCTACGCACTACAGCAACAGTAACGCTAGGCTTCTTTTCGCTTACGTGTGAATGCGACGGAGTCCGCAACCTGACAAATCCGTTCCGTTAAGTTTGAATGAAAGACTTCGTACCTGAACGGATCGTCCAAGCATGTCCCGTCCTCAGCTTTAGAATAGTCACCAAGCTCTGCGCGCAGCTGATTTTCCCTAACCACACGAAAAACCAGCGTGCACGGTCCTTGGGAGTTTCTTTCTTCACTAGACGCAAGCGAATGAAGCCTCTGTTTACTTCCTACAGCCCGTGCGCCATAATGTCCATTAAACCCGACCGCTCACAGGGCACTGCACACTCTCACACAATAAAGAGCCGCCTTCCCTTCTTACAACTACGTAGTTTTTCACTTCACCTGCCCTGCGCCTCCATCTGGAAACAAATCGACAAGTGCATCAATGCTCAAGCACGAAAGAGTGCGTCTGGGCTTTACTTTAAATTTATCCCGATGCAGCTGAGCCTCCCGGTCGGTTGGGACCCAATCTGCGATGGTCTGGCATTCAGAAGACGGCAGGTTTTGCGCCGCTCTGAGCAACGAGACTGTGCATGTTCAAAGCCGTACACGGGCATTTGGTATAGAAAAAAAAACAACTAAGGCCGTTCCACTTAGCGTGAAAGCTGTCAAGGGCGGAACAGTTTTGGCCCAAAGGGGCCGTGGTGCCCACTCTTTACTAGTTTCAGTATCAGCGTGGCGCTGATGCCGAAAGTAGCCAAGAGAGGACGCCGCAGCTTCCGAAAACGCCTCTAAAGTGACACTGGGTTGAATTTTCATTAATCTGGCGTGATGATTCCGTTAATTCCTGAATGTTTTCTTATTTTATATCACCCGATACTTATTTGTGGCCTAGAATCGGCAACTCCGAACAGTTTGCATATTAGTAACATGTGCCGGTGTGGCGCAATGGGATTGGCAACTGCTTTGTAACGCCAGGGGGAAGCGGTGAACTTTTCGAAGCCTCTGTTTGGGTGCGGTGTGAAGCAGCGTGACTGCGGTGGGCACATACGATGAACCCGGACGAACTACGTCTACAAGACGGTCCCCTAAAGTGCTCCACATTTAAAATAATGCCTATCGACGATGAGATCACAGGGGTGCTTATTCCGGACTACCATTTAATGCCAGTCTTGAGTTAATTTCATCCCTGCCACCCCTAAATCCAACAAGGCGAGCTGGGCAGTTAAGCATGAGCCATTTTACTCTTGTGAAAGGGGACGACTAGGCGACAGATAATTTCGAACAAAGATACTCCAACTGGACGCAAGTCGTGCTAGGACTCGTCGTTCGCCAGCGCCATTCAATCTCGGTAGATGGTCTCGAATTTGGCGGTAGACGTATTCGTTTGTGGTGGAGTATCGGGGCACAGCAAATTCACAACAAAATGTCGAACGTCGCCTTGCGGACTTTCTTCCGTCTTTAATTAAGCAGGATAGCAAACAAACTCACAAAAACGCACGTGAAGAAACAAAGTTGCACCCATCATCCCGCTCTCCCGCCCATACATCACGCAACCTTCGTCAAGTCGGTGGAGTCGCTGGAAGACTCAACCTCCCAAGGCCAGCGACAGCTGACTGAACGGTCAGAGTTGGCATTCAGCTCCATACCTGGAACACCGATCTAAGGTCGCCTTCTCTTAATAAAGTTATCTCTCTCACTCTCAAAGACACGTCGGTAAACTTGACTTTCCGAAAGACGCTTTTTACAACGCAGACAGAATATTCATGCACGCACACCGTTAAAAGCTTCGCTGTAAAACGTTAGGCGTAGGGCGTCGATGGTTGAAACTGATTTGGTGCCACCGGCAAAGAAGGGTCGGTAAATGATCATAGAAGAAAACTTCGTTTTCCCTCTTGACAACCTCCTGCGTCTTGACGACGCAACCTCCTTTCCAAATTCTAAAACCTCCGTCCCAAAGACTTTCATCGCAATATTATCTTAAACGTGTACTTACCCGACTTCTATTAGGTTAGCGATCGAAAAGGGAGAACACAAAATTCCGCGAGGAAGACCTGCACTGTTGTTGTCGCACTTAAAAAGCCACTGAACTGCATTGCCTGCGGCATTCGCTGAGGCAAGCGACCGCGGTCGCGGGCCCACGGGGACCTAATCAGAAACGCAAACAGTGGGCTTTGGGGGCCTCGCCTGTAGCTCTACCGGAGCCAAAAGAGCTCGTCGTCCAATGTTCTAGTATTGCGCCACAACGCTGGCCCGTTGCATCGTCCCGGTTTTCCAGCCGCAGGAATGGATGGAATGGGACTCTAATTGAAGTTTGCCCACCGTCGGTTGCCTGCTAGTGGCACGAACTATTCAAGGCGCTTGGATGAACCCAACTGCTCCGCTCCTGTCCGCGATTGAGATGCGGGAGGTGCTCGCGCTAACCGGGCTGGCCGCTCAAAGCGTGTCCACCGTGACACGCTCGCGTCGTCGGAACGAGCGATTGTGAAAGCGCTACGCGGGTAGGAACGAGGGCCAGGAACGAGTGCGTGTGTTCGAGACATTGCCTCCTCTGAGAGAGGCCGTTTCATGGATCACTTGGTTGAGGAGGTGGAGTCACGCGTAAGTGAGCATGCAGAAGTGGAGCTACTCTTCGCTCCGCTTGAATCGCAGAAATGTGCCCTGTGTAAACAGATGTTACCGTATAGCGCGCGCGGAAGACCAAATAGTAAGGCGATAGCGCCAGGCGGAAATGCTTTTGGTTGTGTTTTACGAAATTTTTAGCGGTCAGGATGTCAACATAGGCTTCATGGAAAAACAACGTCTGTGCTTTTTACATTGACCAAGCCGGGGACTGCGTGATGTGAGCTTTTTTCTGCGGGCTACTACGCTATTCGGATAGCCTTGCACGATACCTTTTTTTTAGTGCGATACCGTTGGAAGGCTCGACTACAAGAAATCGGTGCAGGTATCTGCAGCTGTGAAGTTTCGATGCATCTGCTGGAGCGAATGAGGGTTAGTACAGCGCAGAAGGAAAGGGAAAACGTGACGTCAGCACGCACCACCCGCGCGTAGTGGCGAAGCGCGGCGGACGTGCTGTGTGAGGCCGGGAGAGCGGGTCCTTGCATTAAATTATCTATGTGCAAGGCCTCCGCGATCAGCAACAACGTGACAGAATGAAAAGGCGCTCCGCGGATAGGGGAAACTGGTGTCGTAGGAAGAAAATAGTGTCATGCACGCACGTTGAAGACAAAGACCAACATCAACTAAGACCGGCTTAGTGACGTATATAAACCCGAGACGTGCTTCAGAACGCAAAACGAATCTGCTTCAGATCGTGCACTAATTATGGTTTCTTTTCTTGGAAATTTCTAACTTTCCCGGTGCAAATAGATTTGTGTTCTTCGGTTTTAAGGGATATTGTTCATTTTTGCCGTATCCGGTTGTTTGATAGATCACCACGTTGTTGTGAAGGAGTGGCTATCGCTTTAGCCCTAGCGGGCCGTGTTGACAAACCTCACGTCTAGTTAGAAATTTCCGTTTTGTTTTCCTTTATTTTTGCAAATTTTGCATACTCTTTTTGGTGTGCGTCCGACGAAATTTCCGAAACGTACTTTTAGCGGTTATACACGGATGGATATACGGATGCATAAACACATATTTATGCATACACACAAGCATTATTATATGTATACACGTAGGCATACACATATATATACACGTATGTATTTTCATCCCGGCACATTCTACTCTAATGCACGCGCTTCCAATTCAGGGCGGCGTGCAACACAAATTATTAGCAGCGGTAAAAAATTACCGTGAAATAACAAACAGGAAAGTTGCGTCTTATCCGAAAACTAGTGCTGCAAAAGCCATGAAGCGGCCGTGTACGAAAGTACGACGCTCTGGGCTACCGGCGGCAGGATTTCTACGGTTACAACTTTCCAGCGAATTAGTGCTTTTTCAATGAAACATGGGTGTTTATGATTAGACACCCATAGGGGGCAGGCGGGAAGTCAGCCAATCTGGGAAACGACAGTTTTCTGCACAATGCACAACAAGAAATCGTGAACTTAGAGGTTAATCAAACAGCACAGTTGACCCTCGTTACAACGAACACTGATATAGCGAATTATCGGCTATAGCGAAATAAACACAAACTTTGGTTGGTCCCGCTTGATTTCCATGATACTTATTTTGTTATAATGAAACTGAAATTGCAAGAGTCGCGCGCGATATCGGATATAACGAAGAAATATTTCACCAGGAGTCTGAGAATCTACTTGAAAGAAAAAAAACCCGTCGTCCGAAACTGCAGAAGTGTAAAGGTCCTTTGTTCGTGGACTCTGTGGAAAACTTTATCCTGCTCAGTTATGTGAGTAGCCACCAGACGGAGATCCCATCCTTCATCATATAAATGAGGACGCAGGCCTGTTTTGTCAAGTGAGCTTTGTTCTGTTGTAATTTCACGTACTCATGTTCGGGATCGTTGAGGGTGAAATATCAACACGGAGAAATGTAAAGGTTACCTTGTTTATAGCGGATTCGAGGCATTTTGCAACAAGTATTTTGCGCGAGCTAGGTTTTCGATTTGTTAGAGCCGATTTTACCTGTACTGTTATAAAGAATATCGGATATAACGAACTAATTTGCTGCCCCGACACTAATACGTTATACCGAGTTTCGAATGTAGAAACAGTAATTCTGCACTGTATTTTTAATGTGCAAGGTGGAGCTAGCATGCAAGGAAAGCAGCAATTGCGACCAGACTTCGTGCTTTGCTTTGCTGCGTTTTGAGGCGCCACAGGAGGGATGATCTTGCCACCTAAGCAAGTTATTCTCAACGCGCAAGTGAATTGACGTTATTACGAAGTGGCTTTGTACGAGATATCGCTTCATCGAAATGTTTCGTGGACCCCACTGCAGCGCACTGAGATCAAATCATCACCTTTTTTAAATGAAATATCGCATATAACGAAGCGATTTTCCTGTCCCAATGAGTTTCTTAAAAGAAGGTTTGCAGTATCCTGGACTCACGACCTTACCCTCTTTTTTTCCTTTAAAACACCCTTTAAAACGACCAAGCTCGTATTTATAGCGTCTTACATACTTTTTTTGCCGCAAAGTCCGTGCCTTGCGTCCTGTAAATGTAACGGTAATGAGAACTTTATAATCTCGTATGTCATTCACTCAATCTCCATTTTAAGATTATTTACAGCAGAAAAGTTACTTACTTACGTGTCCCGGTACAAGAGCAGTAAGGATGTAAGGGCCGAGGGCAGCTACGTCCTGCAAGAGGAGAAAAATATACATCATGAGCACAGTTTGCAAACGTGGGGCGCACTTTCCATTCCACTGTAAATCCACACTTTTTATCAGTTTGTGTGAAAGTGTCTGTAATCACGAGGGAAAGGAAAAAAAAGCTACATTGGCGATTACCTTCGTGCACACATGATACGAAAGGGCTCGAGTATTTCGCACATTCTTTTATCAGATGGTTTGGATCTCTCAGGCGCCACATTTCTTACGAAAACAGCATACAACCCTGCTTATAAAGGGTTGTCCACTACCTAATAACTCGTAAAAGTTCACTTTATATGTGTTAAGCTGAAAGGCTTCAGAGTATGCACGCGTGATTGGGCGTATGGGCACAGAATTCTTGTCTTCGACCCTCTTAAAGGAGCACTGACACGAAAATTTCATGCTCCACTTTTATTGTTTTTATCGATGCTTAATGGTCTGGCGAACCCGAAACAGCCCTTCAAATACTTCAGCGCGCGATAGTTAATTACATTGAACGGCCTGAAAATCGTTTGTTTCAAATTCCCGCGCTTTCATCCCGAACGGCGCATATGACAGACTCCCGGACAGACCTCACCGCTTTGTGCGGACGTCACCGGCGCCCGCTTGAGAGGGTGTTGCGCCCGCTCGCCGCTCGTGGGGTCGCGCGCGTGAAGGGACGTCACGAGTTTTTGACGAGCGCTGTCGCGTCACTTCTTTTCCGCTCTTGGATTGACGTCACGCTGATGTCCATTTGCTGAGTGCCGCTCCGCGCGCTGCTCCGTCGGCGCGATAAATGAGATCCAATTGAACTACGTTCTTCGCGTCGCAGGCCGCTCATATTTCAGCCAGGGTATTATGTTGAGTGAAGGAAGCGAACTGTGCAATAATATTAACGCCGAAAATTGGTGTCAGTGCTCCTTTAAGGCTTGACTTCTAAGTTATTTATTTATTTATTTATTTATTTATTGATTGATTGATTGATTGATTGATTGATTGATTGATTGATTGATTGATTGATTGATTGATTGATTGATTGATTGATTGATTGATTGATTGATTGATTGATTGATTGATTCCAAACTTTGTTAGCACAACAGGATGAGTGTCAGTCGCCGCTGAAGTCCCGTCAACCTTGAGCGCCTGCGACCTTAAACTAACAAAAAGTGAAACGGACGCTGAATTTCAGTGGCTCTCCCGCGCATCCCAGCGTTAGTTCGTGAATTGTGCAGGCTTCTTTGTGATGAATAATTTTAAAGATAAATAATTGTTTTGTTTCCACCAGAGGAGTTCTGTGACACTTCGGAGCTCACCGCGCTTGCACACGGCGCACTGACAGCCCTAACGATATTAGTACGAGGCGCGAACACTTCGAAATAATATGTGGATGTAGAAAATGTGCAAAGAAGAAACAGGAAGTTCAGTAGCAGTGACGCGTCAGTGCGCTTTCGCAGTACAGGCACCGGGGATAAAAATCGCGCTTATCCTCGCCGGCCGTGATCACTAAACCTTGTGCTCCGAACAGAGCCATAAGCAATGTTTTCATATCTGGTTCGGAAGGGAACAAAGGGAGCCGGGGAGATATTAATGAGAGTACAGTGTGGGCAGTGTGTCATTGCAGCGAGCCGCGACAGGCTACAACGCAACTGCGTGTTTTATCTTAGTGCGTTCAAGCCGCTTGCCCTGAAAGAGTTGTCTCGGACGTCCGCCTAAAAGATTACCCCGACGGCTGTTCGCACGTTGCCGCTCATTAGAGGAAACAGGGAAAGATAACCATACAAGGCTGTCTCTCTAGGCTCCAGTCCGAAGCTTCTCATTTGCATAATTGAACGGGCCGGGACTCACCCGAAAGTCAACACAGACAATATCACAATCGGCAAGATGAAACGATTGAGTTCAACCGTCTACTAAAACGAAAGTGTGATGGCGATTCGTGGGTCCGTAGTTTATGGAAATGCACTGTAAACGTGAAGCAAGGGCGCCTAACCAGATGTGAAAATGTTGGAACTTAACCAAACCCTTCGTTCCCCCCGAGGGATGGAACAATAAAGTTCTGCAATGATGACTCTCGCTCATTCGTAAATACAAAGAGGAAAGAGAAAGCAGGCTATCAATACGTAATTAATCTATAACATGGTTCAGAATGGCTTTAACAACCCGGTGAACTTTTGGTGCAGAATAATTGAAGTCAGATTAATACGGAACGAGCCCGACCTCTTCTAGTGCAGGAAGCTCCAGTGTGATGCCCAAATTATTGCAGCTTCAGGAAGGTCCGCAGACCGCCAACACGTTGTGAATGCTTTACACGTCGTATGTAGGTAGCGCTACCGGTATTTTTGCACCTAATGTAGACAGATTTAGTTTCCCGTACGTGGAAGGTCCACGTACGTAGAAATTTCACGGGAAGCCAGTGCGCATGCTCGCAACGCAACGTGCCTACGTGAGCCACACGGACGTACGTGAGATTTGAATTTTTACGTTGCGTTATTCGCGTTGCCTCCGTACGTAGAGTTGATCAACATGGCGGCGCCCTGCCCTTCCGCTTCGCAGCGAAGACAGCTTCGTCGCTAATCCCTCCGTGCGATATCGTGCCTCTAGGCTTCTGGATTCGTTCAGTTTGCCAATTCTTGCCCTCACCTAAAGTTTAAATCGACTGACAGCTTTTGTCTTTCAGATGAAAGAACGAGTTTGCAGATGTGAAGCCTGACGAAGTAGCATTTGCCGTCGTCATCTCAACGATCTCGCGAGATCAGGAGAGGCTACACCAGTATCTGTGTCTGTTAGTAGATGGCGCCAGGAATAACGCGCGGCTCTAGGGGAGAGCGCGTGCATCCGAACGTTCTACACGTGGATGCACGCGCGTAGAGCGTTCTACGTGTAACTAAAGGGGTTTAAAACTTCTTGGGCGTGGGCTACATATGCTTTTCACGTTTGCGCACGTGAACTCTGAACGCACGTGAAACTAAAACTGTCTAGTGAGACATACCTTGGACTTTCACTAGAAAACCTAGAAAAGAAAACTAGAAAAAAAAACACAAGACAGTCATGAATTTAAGTCAAGAAGGGAGTCATGAATTCTGTTTATAAAACAATATTAATCCTAGTATGCTCAGGAATCGCAGGGTATCAACTTCTTTCTCAGCGCCTTATAAAAGCCGAAGGCTTGACGATAAAAACTTAATGTGCCACCTCATAGCAGCCATCTCCACAGCCAATACGAAAACGTAAGCACCCTACATAAGTGAAATATTTGTTTGTTCATACCCACCTACGAACAATAAAATGCTCTGCAATGTTTAGACACTTTAAAAAATGCCCCACAGAGAGCATAAATTGCAGAAACATCAAGCAAGAGAGTGAACTTTGTTGTTGCTTTTTTTTGTGTCTGAAGGAAAGCACGCAGCGTGGAAGTACGGTGTACAGTCGTCAATACTGTTAAAAACAACAAAACACGCACAAAGTGGAAGCACACGATAGCTACAGCCCCATCTTTGGCGCCTGGTTATCGGCACTCACGATGCACTCGGGTGCTACAGCGCATGCGCACAGCCTGGCTTAGCAGCCAGAGCGCTATCGTAAGTTATGTGCATACGGTAGCACCTCGTTCTTTGTTGTTGTTAACAGTTTTGACGACTGTACATGTAAAAGCAACGTGAACCAATCTCTTGTCTGGGTTACTGTATCCACCCTCCGTGAACGCTGAATTCTGACAAGGTGTCCGAGCTTTTAATGCCGTCGACCAGGTTGCACGTACTTCAATGTTTCTGTTGTGGTTTCAACAGTCGTCTTTCTTGCCTTTGTGGTTCGCTGAGTAAGACTGTGAACGGGAAGTCTTGCGCGAACACTTCGATCTTTTCAATGACGGCTAACCCAATTAAAAAAAAAAAGAAACATCGATCGAGGTAGTCCGCGCTTCCCCACGTTCACAATTTCTCTCTTCTTTCCCTTCGCCGCTGAAGCATACTCAGAAAGTGCTTAAACTGTTTAACCAGACCCTGCCCGTAGCAACACATCCCCAGTAACGCAAATTGAGGTCTCGCTGATCCGTGGGCTCCCGCAACGGCCGCCAAAATCAATGCCTCACATAAGTGTACAAGCATAAACAAGGGCCGACATATTGTTTTCTCTGGAGAATAGCGCGGCGAGTTAAAAACGAAACGTTGCTTCTTTCGGTTTTCATCGACGTGCAGACGATTTTTCCACTCATCGCACTTTTCTAGAATCGCGTTCTGTTTTAAGTACGAATATTTGCCTAATTACAACAGCCACCTGTTTTATTTCCGCTGCGTCTGTTCCTTTCAAAGGCGGTATAAATGTAACCGTACTTATGAACCGTAAAAGTTACGTCGCGCAAAAAAAATCACCGAAATTCGATATTATAATTTAAGTAAACAGGTCAAACTTTCAAACGGATAGTTGTGGCGTGTTAAAAATGCATGCCTATTTGAGATTCCGTCGCTACTCTGCTACTGTAAATCTCTTTCTGCGGTTGCCAAAGCCTGGAATAGAGTTACAGCAGAGCGCAGAAGCGGTCCCGGTACGGCACGCAATACGCGGCCGGCGCACATAATTATGCCCACAACCAGTCTCACCTCTATGAGCACACCGGGCTATCGTGCGGGGATAGGTTCCCTGCTGTGGTGTAACTCTCTAATGATTGGTGAGTTAAAGCGAATCACAGTTTATAGCTAACGTCTGTTAACTTGAGTTATGTACCTTTGCGCGGTAGCCTATATAGACCCCGCTCTCTAGTGCCCTTAGCCAGCACGAAACCCATTTTATACCTTACTGGTCATTACGTTTTCCCGAATGTCACGTCCAGATTGCTTGGGCCTGTAATTTTATAGTCCATTGTTTGCTTCCACAATGCTTTTTCGTTCCAAGTCCCCTGAAAATGTACCGACCATGAAAGCAATCTGAGGGGTTGGTGACGGTGACATGGAGCACGGAAATAAGTGACTGGACAAGAAGGAATGAAAAACACCGCAGGAAACTAACAAACTGGGTTTATTTCCCATGCAGACTTTATATACTACTATATTATCGTCCCGGCGAAAACACACACAAATTGCGGGATCAAATCATACGAATACACGCGGATTACTCAGCGAAGCTGTTTAGGCTTGCTTGGACACGACGTGGCCGTGCACATTGCTGGTTGCGTTGTCGGCGCCTGTTCTCATATTTGGCTTGTTCCTATTTCGTGCGAAAAAGGCGTTTACCTCCCATTTTGCGTTTCCCTCCCGATCCTCTCCCGTTCCTTTCCGCGCTACAGCTACTGCATCTTGTCGGCCGGCGGCGTCCACATGATTGGCTGGGTCGCGTTCGATGTCACGCTCTCTCTCTCTTTTCCCTTGGTCCCGATGACGCTGCGCATCGCTTTCTCCTCCCATGTGCGGGTGTAGGCAGGGCCCAGCGCCGAGTCCACACCGCCCCTACCGTATCCCACTCCTGTGCCGCCCTCGCCATGCACCCTCTCCCCCTCTTCGCGGCTGTAATTAATGGCTGAGCGGCGACGCCACACTCTCTCTCCCTCTCTCCCGTGCCTCGGCTGATTCCGCCCGGTGCCCTCTTTACCGGCCCGGTTTTCTGTGCATATACAATTCATGGCTCACATTCACGGAACTCTTGCGGGAGATGCATGCGGGAAATTTCGCTGTAAATGTGATTTCAGCGTATGGTGGTCACTTTTTTTCGAACTAAACACGCAAAAAAGCATGCATTATTCCCTCCCGCACGGTTTTCTTTGTAAGTCCACCGTAAACAGCTGTCGAGTTGTAGCGGGAATTATTCTCGTACACACATATTGGGTATTCCAGACTCGCACAGTTGTCAAAAGTCCAGACTTGCGTGTCATGGTTGGGCTCCAAATAATAGCGCCCAAGCATGACACGCAGTGAGTTTCATTTCATTTATTTCGTTTCATTTCATTTATAGCATCCTTAAAGGTGCGAGGGCATTACATAATTCTATTTACACTTTATTATATCTGCAGTTTCCGTCGGCATTCTGGCGAGAACAACGTGATGTCATATTTAAAGTGTAGTGCTGTTGGGAGTCCGCCCCCATTCAGTCTCAAGAAAAAAAAAGAACCCAGATGTGTCTGGTGGAAGCAACATTATTTACCTGGTTTCGACGCGATGGAAGGACCAGAGAATTCTGGGTTGCTGCCCGGAATTTGTCATTACGAGCCATTGTTGTCGGTAACGATCTGGTATTGTGCTGCAGGATTTGTTCTTTCACTTGGGAGCATGCCACTCATATACGCACCGGTCATATCTCTTCTACGTGGTTTCGGAATCGATGACATTCGTTGACGGATATCATGATTTACGCCACTGTCATCCCATTTCGTCCGAGGAGATGAGCGAACATGGACTAGGGACCAGTGAACATGAACGTGCCGTGAGCGTAGTTTATATGACGACTAAAATGACCCAGACTCTGTACCGTGCAGAAATAACGTGACCCCTGGAAAATCCTAAAAATGCACCTAGGTTGTCGAAAACTGCCCCGGTTATCCCATAAGAAAACAAGCAAAGAAACAAAGAAACAGGCAAATAAATAAATAAATCACGGCAGAGCAAAGCAGAGTTTCATGCCAGAAACACGTGGTCGGGCTGCTAAACAAAAGCGAATTAAATACGTCGAACAACGACCCAAACGGTTGCCATCACCCCAATGGAAGTGTACGGCGTGACAGACCAGGGCGTAGAAGGCGTAAAATACGCGGTTTAAAGGGGTCCTAAATAGGGTTGCGAATGCTATAAGGCCTGGAGCTTTCACTCTTTCTCGACCCTTAAATCGCTGTGGAAGCCACTAGCTGATAAGCTTGGAGCAACACAACCTCGAGACAGTTCTGAGGGCGCTTGCGCTCCGAGATACGCACAGACATTCGCTACGCTAGGTGGTCCGTTGCGCTTCTTTTCTTACTAGCCGACGCGCATGCTCCGCCTACTACTGCCTCCGCGGCACTCCTTTACGGGCTGGCCGTGCCAGCGTCGCACGTCAGTTCTAGAATTGGGGAATCGAGCGTTTGAAGAGCGTTCGAAGGACATATAAAGGTGCCCCAAACACAACACGCTCGCTCAAGGCAATAGTTGAAGATTTCTACCAACGTCTAGCGACCCAGTTGCGTTTCTTGCATGCGACGCCATCTCCGCGAACAGGTGTCTCCGAGGCCGGGTCGCGCAAAAACGACTTAGCATCGCCGCCATTATTCGCTCGCCGCTTTATGAAGCCGCACTTACGGTGATCCTCAGTGCAACCTTTCACTGCAAAATCACACCCTTCCACCCATTTCAAAACTAGTTTGCAGCAATCAACGTTTGTCCATCATCATCATAGTCCTACGCCGATTCGCGCGCGCTCCTAGCCCAATATGCAGGCAGATGCTTGACGCGGCCGCGCGAGTAACGTTTCCGCCTGCAGAAGACACTCAGTGCTTTACAGCGTCATTCATATCTTGTAAATTACGCATTATATTAACAAACTAAGCTAAGCTCGTGTGGTGGATGGCGACCATCCACATACGTCCCTGCAGAGATACGCCGTGGCGAAGCGTCACTCGCATAGACGCCGCCCGAACCGCAGAAACCACTGGCGTCTTCCCACGGAGCCGGAAACGCTGATTGCTTGCAGCATTTGATGCAACCCGCCAACAGCACCGCCGTAGTCTTCAGCCCCAGCTGAGTCATGGAGGCTACTTCACATGCAAAAATCTACGTCAACGCTCCCTTGAATCAATGCTCCTTTGAGTTCACGTGGAAGCAAGCAAAGAAAAAACACGTAATCTAGCGGTAGCGCGCTTGAAAGCGTGACCTATTTAGGGCCCCTTTACTGTGCGATTTGTAGCCCGCCTCCGCATCTCTTTCAATCCTGAACCATTCACGGTTTGCGCTTCCACCTGCAAGCACTAAAAAAGCTTATAGCAAGAACTTCCCAAAAAAACTTTATACCCATTTTATAGCAAAAGAAAACCTCGTGGCGGCGCTTCAAACACAGGCTTTACCAATAATCGCTCTTTCTCTCAGCGGAGGCTCCGCGCATCCCAACGTGTTTGCGGCGAAGAAAAATCTTCTGCTTCGTTCGATTCGTTCCCCTCGACTGTGTTTGCAATCGCGGATACAAAACGCACGCCCGACCGTGTTTCCGCCGCGTTTACGGAGCTTCGCCCCGCAATACGAGGCGAACACGAAGTGTTTCGGCAGCACCGCAGAGGTGGAGATACATATGTTTGCCTCCCCTGCTTTCTACCAGACCGAAAGAAAAGCCCGCCGACCGTACCACACCTTTCAGTCTCGGCACAAGGCATTGTTGTGTCGGAAACGCTTGCGGCGCGCATTGCTCGTCGGGCTCTAATACAGCGGTGCACCGTAGCAGAGCAATGCATACCTTCTGCGCAACGCAAATGTTTCCCGTTTCCCAGGCCCAGCTGCACCCTAACTGTGGGGGTTAGAAGGAAAGCACTTTTCGGGGTGTCTTTCCTTGCTTGCCTTGAAGCCCTGGGAAGCCCGAAAGGGACAATACGCCCGCAAAACGTGTTGTTCGTATTCCCGTCGGCTTCGCTTAGCGTGCAAGCTCGTACGAGTTGGATTGGTTTGGCAGAGAACACCATCCTTCCTGCAAGGTTTTTTTCTTTTCTCCAATTGTGGAATTTCGTTCTGTTTTAGCGGCTTCAAAGGCGGGGCGGGGAGCTCTGTCTACGACATATTCTATTAGGCTTCCCGAGGAAAAGCAAACCGCGCCGCTCGAATTGAGCGCGCATAAATGTTCGCTCCCTGGTTAAAGCGGGTTTAAAAGGATTCGGCTGAGCTCAGCCATTGTTTCCAGGTCTACTTCTTGTTATATTTTTTTGAGAAGTTGTTCCTTTGCGCAGGCAGCAGTCTTCAACCCATAAGCGAAGCCATGAGAAATGTTTGGGATACTGTTCGTACGTGAAAAAAAAAATTGCCCGAGGGAAAAAAGCTATGATATTCTGATTTCAGCAAAGACTGCCCAACATTGCTTCTTGCGTTCTCGCCTTTCTTCGTATTGTTTTCGTCTATTTATTTCTTTTTGAAAGGGTTCGTTTACATAATTTTTAGGTCGCAGGCTACTCGTAATTGAACAAGAAGTGGCCGCGAAAAATATTTGAGAGAGCAGTCCAACTGCTTTAGGAAACCATACATAAATCGGAATTGGACAATTATTATACTAATCCGAGCCTATCGTCTACAACAGCCGGCCACGCGCGGGCATGTCCAAAACAGCAGCGGTCCTAGAGATTGCTTTTTTTTTTTTGGGGGGGGGGGGGGGGGGGGCAATTTTTTTTTAGGGGGAGTGCGGTGCGAAAGAAGAAGAACAGCTCTCCTCCTTGCGCCAGTTCTGCGGAGGAGGTGACAACCGTGCAGGCGGGTGCACGTATGCGGTGTAACCCGCTTCCGCACAAATCACTTAGCGACACACTTTTTTCTGGCGCCCCGTAGGCGGTGCAACGGCTGGCTCAAGCCCGCATTTCTGGCGGTGGCAACAAGTTTGCGGCCTCGCACATCATCATCACCAGCCTATCTACGCCCACTGCAGGGCAAAGGCCTCTCCCATTATTCTCCAATTACCTCGGTCCTGTGCGAACTGTGACCAATTTATCCCCGCAAACTTCTAGATCTCATCTGCCCATATAACTTTCTGCCACCCCCTGCAACGCTTGCCTTCTCTGGGGATCCACTCTGTTACCCTTAATGACCAGCGGTTATCTTGCCTTCGCATTACATGCCCCGCCCACGTCCATTTCTTCTTCTTAATTTCTACTAATATGTCTTTAACACCAGTTTGCTCCCTGACCCACTCCGCTCTCTTCTTGCCCCTTAATGTTACACCTATCATTTTCCGCTCCATTGCCCGCTGAGTCATTCTCAATTTAAGTTGAACCCTCTTAGTGAGCCTCCAAGTTTCTGCCCCGTAGGTGAGTACCGGTAAGACGCAGCTGTCATACACTTTCTTCTTCAGCGACAATGGTAGGCTGCTATTCATTATCTGAGAACGTCTGCCATATGCACCCCACCCCATTCTGATCCTTATAATTATTTCTGCCTCATGGTTGGGATCTGGGGTCACAACTTGGCCTAAGTAGATATATTCGCTTACCACTTCCACTGCCTCGCCACCTATCTCAAATCGCTGTGCTGTCCCGAGGTTATTGATCATTACTTTAGTTTTCATCATATTAATTATCATGCCCACGGTTCTACTCTGTTTGTCTAGTGCAGTAAGCATGCTTTGCAATTCGTCCCCCGAGTTACTTAGCAAGGCCACGTCATCAGCAAATCTGAGGTTACTGAGGTATTCTCCATTAACCCTTACTCCCACCTGTTCCCAATCCAACGTTCTGAATACTTCTTGTAAACATGCTGTCAATAACATTGGAGAGATTGTGTCTCCTTGTCTGACACTCTTCCTTATAGGTATTTTACTGCTCTCCTATGGAGGATGATGGTAGCAACAGACCCATTGTAGATATCCTCTAGTATTCTTACATAATGCTCATCTACCCCCTGGTTCCGTAATGCCTGAATGACTGCTAGGGTTTCGACCGAATCAAATGCTTTCTCATAATCTATGAAGGCTATATATAGGGGTTCAGTATACTCAGCGCACTTCTCTATCACCTGATTGATCGTGTGAATATAGTCCATTGTTGAATAACCTTTACGGAACCCTGCTTGTTCTTTAGGTTGACTGAAATCTAAGGTTGCAGAAATTCGGTTAGCGATTACCTTGGTAAGTACCTTGTAGACGACTGCAGTAAGCTGATCGGCCTGTAATTTTTCAGGTCCTTCATGTCACCTTTCTTATGAATTAGGATGATGTTCACGTTCTTCCAAGATTTCGGTACAATTGCGGTCATTAGGCATTGCGTATACAGGTTTGCCAGTTTTTCAAGTACAATGTCTCCGCCATCGTTCAAGAGGTCTGCTGTTATCTGATCCTCCCCAGGTGCTTTGTCTCCTTTCATTTCTTTCAAAGCCTTCCTTAATTCTTCGGTCGTTACTGGTGGGATGTCTATCTCCTCTGAACTACTGTCTCGTTCGGCATTATCCTGGATGTCCCGGCTTTTGTACAGATCCCTATACGCCTCGTGCGCGGCCTGTAGGGGCGCCACTGAAATCCCCCTAGCGGCCCGTTTCGAAAGCAGGCGCGGGAGTCGGCGTCCGGCTCCCAAGGGCCGCCGCTGCTTTTGCGGCACGTCCACGACTGAGATTTACCGTGTGCGGGTGTTTGAAATCCATGTTTATGTGAAACAGTTACTCTGTTCGCAAATGAGGCGTGTTTACGAGAGTGTAAATGTTTCTGACGCGATCTTAGTGTGGTATATTCGGTCTGTATAAGCGCCAGGTATGTGTCACAGGCCAGCGGCGCGGAACCGGCGTGTGATGGAGCCGATTGTAGTTACTCTGACCTGAATTTACTAGCAGTGTCTCCGTAACCACTGGTTCCTCATATGTTCATGCTGCTGCTATACACAACGATTTAAATTGATTTTGTGCGCTTACAGAATCAGCGGGGCACTCATAACTGACAGCACGCTAGTTACGTTTGCTAATATATTATACCTCAGATATTGATCACCACCATTTACAAGCCAGTCTGTGTTAATTTCGGGAATATTCAACAAAAGTACAATCGACAATGCATAATTATACTCGGGGATCAGCTCACGACAAAGTCGTCTTGCCGTGAGGTGAGCACCCGCAAACATTCATCTGCTCCTCTGCGAGCAGCGCGGAGACGGGCTTAGAATATAATCCGCGTCCGCGGCTAATGATTCTTCGAAATATCGCCATATGGCACAGGGAGCCAGCAGAATAAAGCATAAACTGAAATCAGAGGGCCTTATCACATACCACTCTCTTCCTACGACACCTTTCATCGCTTGTTGAACAGCCTACCCTGTATACTTCCAAAAATGCGGCCGCCGTATGATCCGCTGTTCGTTGAAGTAGAAAAACAAAAGGAAAGTGAACGCAAGATTTGTGTGTGTAATTACTAAAACGTTCATTGCTTGATTCCGCTCCGCATTTGTACACAGCGTCCCCCTCCCCCCCCCCTTCCCTACCGATGTCTCGCAAAATAGCAGTGCATTTCGCATATAGTTGGTCTAGTGAACCCTACCTGGCTTAAGTTTCGACGAACGTCTTTAGCATGTCAGAAGCTGCACTGTTTTTTTTTTATTTCCGTTAGAGAATTATGTTTCTTAATTCCGCACTTGCACAGCATTTATTTTTCCGTGGTTTCATTAGCTTGCCTTGGTGTGTGGGCACATATTTAACGACACACAGCTAGGCTTGGAATATACTTAACATTTTCGCATAGTTTATATGCTTATAAAATGCATAAGTTATAATCCGGGATTGGGTAATCACATCCCCGAAACATATTTTTCTGCGACGTATATATTCGAAACGAAGCCGCATTCGTTGTCCACGCTGCAAAATGAAGCCAACCTCTCATTGTGCCAGTATCAGGTGTAAACGAGGCGACAGTAGAATTCATTTGTGCCTGATGTTTTGGAGGTGACAAGGGTGATATGTTGCTACCGTCGCCGACGCCCGGAAGAGCGGGAACGAAGCGCGCAGCACCGCCTCTCCGGGTAGCTCTTGCAAGCGATCGCGTACTGTACGAAGACACCGCTGCTTTTTAAGTGACCTAAACGTACTCTTTGACTATAGACGTCACCATAACCAGTTTTTTTCAGGGCGCGGAAAGGTGAAAAGAAGCGAAACAGAACCTAAACACTGCACGCGGCCCTATCAGCCACGCAGCGCAAATCCCGTCAACGCCGCGGAGGAGCGGCCAGGCGGCGCAGTGATCGCGAAGCTCGAGGCGTATAGAACTCCTCGGCCACTGTGACTATTTTATCCCTATTTGAGATGACATTGCCTTGCTTATCCTTAAGAGCATACATCTGATTTTTCCCCACGCCAAGACGTCTCTTCACTGCTTTCAGGCTACCTCCGTTCTTTACAGCGTTTTCGATCCTCTCCATATTATACTTCCGTATGTCAGCTGTCTTACGCTTATTGATTAACTTCGAGAGCTCCCCTAGTTCTATTCTGTCAGCTGCGGTAGAGATTGTCATGGTTTGCCGTTTGCTGATTAGATCTTTCGTCTCCTATGAAAGTTTACCAGTGTCCTGTATAGCCATAGTGGCCCCGACTTCTACTGCCCACTCCGTAATAATGCGTGTAAGGTTGTCGCTGGCTTCCTGTGTCGTAAGCTCGGCTTCCTCTTTAAGAGCAGAATATCGGTTCTGCAGCGCGATCCTGAACTCTTCTACTTTACGTCTTACTGTTAGCTCATTTATCGGCTTCTTTCGTACTAGCTTGTTGCGGTCCCTCCTCAAATCTAGCCTAATTCGACACCTTACCATACGGTGGTCACTACACCTTACCCTTCCGAGCACTTCCACATCCTGCACGACGCCAGGGTTATCGAATAATATGAAGTCTATTTCATTTTTGTGGTCCCCATTCGGGCTCCTCCAGGCCCACTTCCGACTCTCCCGTTTACAGAAGAAGGTATTCATTATGCGTAGGTTATTCCGTTCTGCAAACTCAACTAGTAATTCCCCCCTGCTATTTCTACAGCCCAGACCATGGTTCCCAACTGCCTTGTCTCCAGCCTTATTCTTGCCTACTTTAGCATTGAAGTCCCCTATAACTACGGTATACTCTGTTTTAAATGCGAATGCATTTCTTAGCCGCAGGTTATCTTGCGTCGTTGAGCGGCGTGCGCCTAGCAACAGCTGTGGCGCGCGCCTAGCAACCGGAGCAGGTGCGGAGTAGCGGAGGGCAAGGGGAGAGGAGGAGCGCGCTCGGCGTGTGAGGGCGCTCGCATCGTGGAGCTCGGGCGGAGTAGCGGAGAGTGAGTGGAGAGGAGGAGCGCGCTCGGCGTGTGAGGGCGCTCGCATCGCGGAGCTCGGGGCGGAGAGAGAGCTCGCGCGAGGGCTGGCGCGGGTCTCTCTCTCCTCTCCGCGTACCCCTCTCCGCTCGCTGCGCATATAAATGCAGGGAGCGCGCACCTCTCTCCGTGACTGCTTGCCGACTGGCGCCTTGATAGCGATGGAAGTCGGTGTAGTCGAATCCCTCGCGGCAACGATACCGCAAAAAAGAATTTGGTGCACCCAATGCATTCGCATTTCCGCACGATCCCCTTCGGGGAGGTGGGGGGATTTTTTTACTTTAGCCATTGCCGATTCCACATTTTCATAGAAGCGTTCCACTACTTGGTCGTCGTGGCTGGATGTGGGCGCGTAGCCCTGCACCACCTTGAGCTTGTGCCTCTTATTGAGCCTAATTACAAGACCTGCTGCCCTTTCGTTATTGCTATAGTATTCTTCTATGTTGCCAGCTATGCTTTTATTGACTAGAAATCCCACTCCCAGTTCTCTTCTGTCCTCTAGACCACGGTAACATAGGACGTGTCCATTTTTCAGCACCGTAAAGGCTTCGCCTGCCCTCCTAACCTCGCTAAGCCCTATTACATCCCATTTAATGGCCTTTAATTCCTCGAACAACACCTCGAGTCTTGCTTCGCTGGATAAGGTTCGTGCGTTAAACGTTGCCAGGTTCAGATTCCATTGGCGGCCTGTGCGGATCCAGGGATTCTTAGCACCCTCTGCTGCGTCACAGGTCTGACCGCCGCCGTGGTCAGTTGCTTCGCAGCCGCTGGGGACTGACGGCCGAGGGTTAATTGGCGTATTCATGGGAGGTTGTGGCCGTTATTACACCAGGGTGGCCAATCCTGATCTCGCACAAGTGGGATTTAATCTCGCGTAAGTGGAATGCTTAAAAAAACTGAAAATAAGAAGCTAGGACCTCTTTGGGGGGGGGGGGGGGCGGAAGGGGCGATCGCCCCCTCCGCCCCCCCCCCCCCCCCCCCCTTGGGACCGCTACTGCTCCAGAACGCATCCATCGTGCTATGTATGACGACCATCTCGGGGAAGACTTCCTTAGCTTTATACATGTCCTCGACTTCTAGAGCTGTGACTAATACAGAGCTGTGCAACCTTCACCCCGTATCGCAACCTCTCTCTAGCCTTTACCGATTCCACCACTTCAGCACACACCCAGGCTTTCGCAGTCTTGGTCCCAACACCCCTCACAAAACTGCAATACTTTCGCTTAAGAGCAGCTGTGCAAATGCACCCTGCAGTCTGGGACCACAGTGTCCAGCACACATGTACTCCCTTTCCACTTTCTCCTCGCATCACCCTTTCCATTCGATCTTGTGTGCGCCCTCAATAAATGGTGCTACCCCCACTGCTTTCAGTCAGGCGCAAGGCTAACGTTTTCTGATGTAGTAGACATTAGGCCCGCCTACCAAAACAAAACAAAGTCTATGGCATGCGGGGGGGGGACATCATCATGATCACCAGCCTATCTACGCCCACTGCAGGGCAAAGGCCTCTCCCAATAATCTCCAATTACCCCGGTCCTGTGCTAAGTGGACCAATTTACCACCCGCAAACTGCTTGATCTCATCTGCCATCTAACTTTATGCCTCCCTCTGCCACGCTTGCCTTCTCTAGAGATCCACTCTGTTGCCCTAATGACCAACGGTTATCTTACCTTCGCATTACATGCCGTACCCACGTACATTTCGCCTTCTTAATTTCTACTACTATTTTCTCAACACAATTTTGTTGCCTAGTCCACCCCGCTCTCTTCATGTCTCTTAATGTTACACCTCTCATCTTCCGTTCCATTGCTCGCTGAGTCGCCCTCAATTTACGTTGAACCCTCTTAGTGTGCCTCCAAATGTCTGCCCCGTAGGTGAGTACCGGTAAGATGCAGCTGTCATACACTTTCTTCTTCAGGGACAATGGTAGGCTGCGATTCATTATCTTAGAATGCCTGCTGAATGCACGATACCCCATTCCTATCCTTCTGATTATCTGTGCCTCACGGTTGGGATCCAGGGATACAACTTGGCCTAAGCAGATATATTCCCTTATCAATTCTACTGCCTCGCCACCTGTATCAAATCGCTGTGCTGTCCCGAGGTTATTGATCATGACTTTAGTTTTCTGCATATTAACTTTCATGCTCGCGGTTCTACTCTGTTTGTCTAGTGCAGTAAGCATGGTTTGCAATTCGTCCCCCGAGTTACTTAGCAAGGCAACGTCATCACCAAAGCTGAGGTTACTGAGGTATTCGTCTTAACCCTTACTCCCACCTGTTCCCAATCTAATGTTAAGAATACTTCTTGTAAACAGACTGTGAGTAACATTGGAGGGATTGTGCCTCCTTGTCTGACGTCCTTCATTATAGGTATTTTACTGCTCTCCTTATGGAGGATGATGATAGTTGTGGACCCACTGCTCGTCTACACCCTGGTTCCACAATGCGGGAACGATTGCTGAGGTTTCGAGCGAGGCAAATGCTTTCTCATAATCAATGAAGGCTATATATAGGGGTTCAGTATACTTCGCGCACTTCTCTATCACATGATTGATCATGTGAATATGGTCCATTGTTGAGTAGCCTTTACGAAACCCTGTTGGTTCTTTAGGATGACTGAAATCTAAAATAAGGTGGAAGAAATTCTGTTAGCGAACCTTGGGAAGCACCTTGTAGATGACTGACAGTAAACTGATCGGCCTATACTTTTTCAAGTCATTCATGTCACCTTTCTTGTGGATTAGGATGATGTTCGCGTTCTTCCAAGATTCTGCTACACTCGCGCTCATTAGGCATTGCGTGAACAGGTTTGCCAGTTTTACTCGTACAGTTTGCCCGCCATCCTTCACGAGGTCTGCTGTTATCTGATCTTCACAACGTGCTTTGCCCCCTCTCATTTATTTCAAAGCCTTCCTTACTTCTGTCGTTACTGGTGGGATGTCTATCTCCTCTGAAGTATTTTCTCGTTCGGCATTATCCTGGATGTCCTGGCTACTGTACAGATCCCTATAGAAATCCTCGGCTAATATGACTATGTTATCCCTATTTGTGATGGCATTGCCTTGCTCGTCTTGAAGTGATACATCTGATTTGTCCCCACTCTTAAACGCCTGTTCACTGCTTTCAGGCTGCCTCCGTTCTTTACAACATATTCGATCCTCTCCATATTATACTTCCGTATGTAAGCTGTGTTACGCTCATTGATTAACTTCTAAAGCTCCGCTAGTTCAATTCTGCCAGATGTGGTGGAGATTGTCATGCTTTGGCGTTTCCTAATTAGATCTTTGGTCTCCTGTGAAAGTTTACCAGTATCCTGTATAGCCATCGTGCCCCCGACTTCTACTGCACATTCCGTGATAATGCGTGTAAGATTGTCACTGGCTTACTGTGTCGTAAACTCTGCTTCCTCGTTAAGAGCTGAATATCGGTTCTGCAGCGTGATCCTGAATTCTTCTACTTTACGTCTTACTGTTAACTCATTGATCGGCTTCTTACCTACTAGCTTGTTACGGTCCTTCCTTAAATGTCCCCTAATTAGAGATCTTACCATACGGCGGTCAGTACACCTTAGCCTTCCGAGCACTTACACATCCTGCACGACGCCTGGGTTATCACATCATATGAAGTCTATTTCATTTTTGTGCTCCACATTCGGGCGCTTCCACGTCCACTTCCGGCTCTCCGTTTACAGAAGAAGGTACTCATTATGTAGAAATTATTCCGCTCTGCGAACTCGACTAGTAGGTCCCCCCTGCTATTTTTACAGCCGAGACCATAGTTACCAACTGCCTTGTCTCCAGCTTGATTCTTACCTGCTTTAGCATTGAAGTCTCCCATAAGTACGGTATACTGTGTTTTTACTTTATCCATTGCCGATTTCACAACTTCATAGAAGCGTTCAACTAGCTGATCCTCGTTGCTGGATGTAGGCGCGTAGCACTGTACCTACTTGCGTTTGTACCTCTTGTTAAGCCTAAACACAAGACCGGCTACCCTTTCGTTAACGCTGTAGTATTCGTCTATGTTCCCTGCTATGCTTCTATTGACTAGAAATCCCACTCCCAGTCCTCTTCTGTCCGCTAGACCACGGTGACATAGGACGTGTCCGTTTTTCAGCACCGTAAGGGCTTCTCCCGTCCACCTAACCTCACTACTTCCTATTACATTCCATGTAATGCCCTCAATTCCTCGAACAACACCTCTAGACTCGCTCCGCTAGATAAAGTTTTTGTGTTGAACGTTGCCAGGTTCAGATTTCAATGGCGGCCTCTCTGGCTCCAGGGATTATCAGCATCCTCTGCTGCGTTACAGGTCTGATCGCCGCCGTGGTCCTTTGCTTGCTTGGCGAGCCACTGGAGACTTAAGGCCATGGGTTAATTGGCGTATTCATGGGAGGTTGTGACCATTACTACACGGGTGGTCAATACTCCTCTGGTGAGGGAGTGCGTTACCGGCGATGGTCGCCGGAATCAGGCCGCACCCCAAGCCTCATTCTGCAATTCCATCAACGCACGGATTTTTTAATACGGTGGTAACTGTCCGGCACCGGGATTCGAACCACGGTCCTCCTGCATGCGAGGCGGATACTCTACCTGGAGGGCGGGGCGGGGGGGCCGCAATAAATTCAAATAAGAACCGAGATTTCGCTCTAGTGGAACTCCAAATTTACTCACACCTTCGTTAATGTCTCAAAAACAATGCAGAACCCGCGCACAGTGAACTTTCTTTTAGACGTTTAATATACTCTATTTGATTGCTTGAATTATTGATTGATTGATTGATTGATTGATTGATTGATTGATTGATTGATTGATTGATTGATTGATTGATTGATTGATTGATTGATTGATTGATTGATTGATTGATTGATTGATTGATTGATTGATTGATTGATTGATTGATTGATTGATGCTAGGGTTTAATGCACCGACGCAACGCAGGCGATGAGGCGCGCCGTAGTGGAGGGCTCCAGATTTATTTTGAACACCTGTGGATCTTTATCGTGCGCCGAAATACCATACACACGGACGTTTTTGCTTTTCGCCTCCAACAGAAAATCGGCCGCCGCGGCCAGGAATCGAAACCGCGTCGCGCTGTTCAGCAGCACAACGCCTTTGCCACTGAGCCACTGCTGCGGGTGTTCAGTATACTCGCACTTGAAAACCTAAAAGTAGGGGTGTGCGAATATTCCAAAATTTCGAGTATTACTCGAGTATTAAATATTTTATATTCGTATTCACTTCGAAAACTATGTACTTGAAACATTTCGAATATTCGAGCGGGTTCGAATAATCGGCTATTATGGAATATTTGGATTGTATATTTTAAGGGGAGGGCATGTCTTTCAACTTCGGAAAAGGGACCACAACATCGTTTTTTTAAAGCCACATATTCGGCTCCTATGTTTTCTATCCTGCGCGTTTGCAAAGTGTGTCCACCGAAAACCGTCGCAAAGTGGTATGAAGAATACTTCTGCCAGCCGCGGTGACAAAATGCCAGCGGAAATGGGCGAAAAAACGGCAATTTTAGGAGCGCTGTATCTCTGCAACGGTGCCACCGGGCGTGGCCGTTTTGGTACCATCGGACCGGCCGAGCGATCCTCTTTCCGGTCCTTACCGTCTCTTGTATCTTCGTTCATTCGCAAATGCACGAATGGCAGAAAAATGAATTCGCATAAACGAAGCCAGAAATACATGCTCGAGCGTGGTTGGCCTTCCGGTCGGCGCGAGTTGAAACGGCCCTCCTGATTGAGCGTCGCTGCGGCAATGCAAGATGGCGGCCGGTTGAACTATGTAGTGCGCGTTTCTGAGTTCATTTTCACTGCCTAGATCGTCAATGTTTCTTTTAAATCATTTTGTCTGATATGGTATTCCACACGGGCATTATAGCGATGGCAATTCCAGAGATCACAAGCCGTATTACGGGAAGTTGCGTGGCTCGAAAGGCGGAGGTCATCGAACGCTTCTTGGTGCGCGTGACTTTACCCTCGAAAGTGAAACGCGGTATGCGCGCTTGTGATAGCGGTTCGCGCAGTGAACTTTTCGTCTTATTTGAGATGCTTACACGCTTAGTTATTGCTAATCTTGACAGTAGGCTTGCTAGCTTTGGGAATGAGATGGCCGACGCGTCAAACACTTCGGCGCGCACGGCGTAGCCGCTGCTCGTTGTAGCATCACCTGCCTGCACAACCTGGTACGATTGAACGTCAGTAGTTGTAATTAATGCCTGTGACTTTAGAATCAATATTAGGAGCGATCTGGGGGGCCATTTCTGGACTAAACAAGGTATGACATATTGCGGTATACAAGCGCCGCGATGCGGGCGAGCCATACCGCTTTCTTGCGCAACGTAAGACTGTCATGACCTCGTCCATCCATTCGGGAATGCAAAGCAATTTGAACAAGTTTTCTATGATGTTTTATAGGCGGCTTAAGCTCGGTGCAAGGGGGACAGAAAGAAAATTTTGTGAATAAAAAGTTTTCAAAATATTACATTGAAATTTTTATGGTGTTATCACAGAAGCACTTCCACTTGCTGTGCTAATTTTTATCACAAAAAAATCTAAAAGTTGATTTCGAAAGCAACTTTCCCCCTTAATTATTCGATATTCGATTCGATATTCGAAGCTAGATATTCGTATTCGATTCGTATTCGAAAAATTTGATATTCGCACACCCCTACCGAAAAGCTCTTGAAGGTTCGTATTTTGCTTTCGACACGACATTAGTAAGTGTTCTTTCATACACGAAAAGGTCTTTTTAAACAATGAATAACTAAGCGACCATGCGGTGGAGCTACAATTAATTGCGGTCGGTTCAATCTCGTTGACGTGCAGGGTTGTTTTTTATATTTGTGGCACGCAGGCAGAAAAAAAAAACTAAGTCAATAATTTATGTTCCTTTCGCACCTTCGCCGTTGCAACCAAGCTACGCGTCGAACTGCCCCACCTCGCTATCAGCGTGGTACCTACTCTCGCATTCCTCAGGCAGACTTCTTCATTCTTGTTTGTCCAGGCTTAATCGACGTCGGCCGTCATCAAGACCGAGCGAAGGAACAAATAAAAAAAAAAACTCAAATAAGACGGGCAGTACGCATAGGCAGCGCTCGAGTTCTCACCGGCTTCGCTAATCTTTTCCAAAGATTGATCACCCTGCCTGAAAGATGGCGGCGGGGGTAATCTTCAACGTACAACGTGAAGCGTCTAACGCCCCCCAAGGCGGCGGCACCATTTCGTGATGTGCGCACCCATTTAGAAGCAAAAACGCATGCTTCCAGACCATCTTTAGGCACGTTTGAAGCAAAAATACCAGCAGCGTTGCTTACCGACTAGATATGGCGGCACGCCGCAGGCACCATAAAACCCGCATAGTTCTGCGAACAGAAATACCAATCGGAAATTTCGTCGGGAAAAAAAAACGGAAGCGCCCAGTGCCGCGGAGGCTTCTAATGTCGGGGAGGACGACTACGCTTGTAAAAATAAGACTGGTTAATGCTTCTCGCCAGCATCGTCGGGTCGACTTTATTGCTTGTTTTAACTGTTGCGGTTAGTGTGCTTCCCGCGTGCGCTGGCACTAGCTTAGCTTTGTGGTTGTTTGCATGCTCCGTATTTCAACCGTCCTTTAAAGTTCTTACAGGAACTAATGCGTAACTTTCTACACACCAAGCATCGGGTTTGGAATAGCGCAGGACGCTGTCAGCAGGGTCATTCGCATGCGCCATTCGTACCGAGACGAGAGGAATTCTAATGCGCGCTATAAGCCCTTCAAATGATATGCTGTGGCTACAGTGAGCTGGAATATTGTAATAGTGGCAAATGCGGCCCCAACAAGTTGAAGCCAGAAATCTCGAAATCCTCTAGGGGCGCTGCAGTGAAACACAAAAGGAGACGTATCGTAGTGGATAGAGTGCACGCCTTCCAATTGGCGTTCATGGGTTCCAACCATCCGCAGGACACTTTTTCTGCATGGGCATGGAGTGCTCGTAAAACAGTTGTGTTACGCGTGCTCAAAATTAGTCAGGATCAGTTGTATTGTTTTACGACGGAGATGTATTAGGCTACAATTTCATACATATTTTGATTCCCCCCACATCAATAAGTCTTGCGGCAAGAGCAACTTTGTCTGCGTGTTTGTATTTTTATTTATTTATTTATTTATTTATTTATTTATTTATTTATTTATTTATTTATTTATTTATTTATTTATTTATTTATTTATTTATTTATTTATTTATTTATTTATTTATTTATTTATTTATTTATTTATTTATTTATTTATTTATTTATTTATTTATTTATTTATTTATTTATTTATTTATTTATTTATGAGCGCTCATCAATAGCAATATACCTCATTTCAGAAGATGCATGCAGCACAGTGGAGGCTGCATTGTTTGTCAGCAGTCCGCCCACTGAGCACGCCTAACTCACATTGAACGGGGGCCTTGAAAGGTCATATCCTTCGCCCCTCTAGGCAGGCGGATCCGCAAGGCCCCGGCTCTTTTGTCGCTTCCTTCACGGTGAGTTAGGCGCCCTCAGTGGGCGGACTGTTGACAACAATGCAGCCTCCACAGTGCTGCATGCCTCTTGTGGAATGAAGTTCACGCCTTCTTGTGTGGTGCACTAAAAGTACAGGGTGACGCACACATGAAACAAAGAATGAGATATGGATAGTGGTTGCGAAGTGCAAGGAGTCACGCAGTACGGGGTAGCCCCTCCCCCCCCACACACACACGCGCGCGCACACACACACACACACACACACCCACACACACACACACGCGCGCGCGCGCGCACGCACGCACGCACTCACACATGCACGCACTCACGCACACACACACGCGCACACAGCAAAAACACATACACACGCACATAAGCACGCACACATGCACACATACACGCACACACGCGCACGCACACGCACAAGCACACGCACGCGCGCATCATGCTTTGTGTAAACACGTCCTTGAAAAAAAAAAAATGGGCCTGCCCGCGAAGTGAGGCGGGCTCGATTTTCTTAACTGGTGTCAGCGCTGAGTCACCGTTGCCGCTAAAAAGCGTGCGCCAGTTGTTCTTTCCTCTTCACTTACCTTTTTTCAATGCGATAACGGAAGCAAGTTGGGAAGGTCCCGGTAAACGTAGGTAATACGGAATGAGTACTTGTCAGGCGACGTCATAAGGGCATTTTCTCCCCGAGGGCCACTTTGAGAAGCAAAAGAAAATCAAAATGTTGCTGAAGTACAGTTCACTGAAATATTCCACTTCACTCTTACTTAGAAGTACGCGGCCTTTGGTAGGGGAAGATAGGTATTGGGGATTGGGGAAAGCATGCAAAGGGAAAGCATGCAAAGCATGCCATTTAACCGCTTTGCTGGAACGAAGACCTGTGCGACATTCCGTGCAGGGAATTTTCGCTGACATTAATCATGTAAGCCTTCATACAGTCGGTATTCGGCACACAGAAGTAGGTTTTTTCATGTTCATGTGTTTCTAAAAAAAAAAGAAAAAAAGTCGGCATACACCAGGATTCGCACCCGGAGACATTGAGTGGCAGGCGGTAACTGTATCCTCTACCCTATTTTTCCTCTAGCATTCTACTGCAGCGCCCCTTGCGGATTTCCGGTTTTGTGGCTTCAGTGTTCCCAATTGCAAATGCCCTTCCTCTTACCACTATTAAAATATTCTAGTTCTCTGTACTGTGGTGTCATTAGCGCTAACTGCAATGACCGTTAACGTAAGCTTGATATGAACTCCGCTTGGTGTAGGCACCGAACTGATCACTCATCACGCTCCACAATATGCCTCGATGACGAAAAAAATTCAAAATCGATTGGCAGATCTTTAACAATGCGTGAGCATTTCATTCTTCTCTCGCGCGAACGTGAGCCTGTGCCGGACTCTCTCACGTTAATTCAACTTCAGAAGTCCGCAACATGGCGTTTCTAGCGCGTTTCTCGTACCCTGCGCTGCGCTTTGAACGTCTCAGTGTGTACAAACGGCTTTGGAAGTAATGTGAGCTGTCTACACGGCTGCGCTTCCTGGGCTCCATTCGCTTAATTTTTTTTTCTTTTCCATAACTTTATTTAGAATTTTTTTTTCGTTGCACTACATTGCGTGCCATTTTTATTTATCTTTTTTTCTCTCTATTGCTGCTTTCCCGATCTCTCACATTCACTTCACAGCATTGTAATCATCCCCATCTGGCGTAGCAAGCACTGCCGCTAGCAGAGCTGACCTATCCAGCCCACATTAGAGAATTCTATCTCTCTCTCTCTCTCTCTGTCTACACGGCACGCGACCTGCGCGTTGGCGAAGACAGACGGTGAGCCTCGATTGCTTCGACCTGACGTCTCCCTGGAAACGCCGGCAGCGTTGCGATGGCAGCCCTTTCACCGCGGTTTCCCTACACTCCCGGTCTGTACTCTTCTGTATTGCGCTTTGTTGACGGATCAACGCAAAAAATTTTCCGACACGCCAAATCACCCGTAAAAATGAGTCATCTGGACAACTCGGCATTTAAAACATTTCCATCCCTTCAAACTTTTCTGTTTTTCTAAAATTTTGCCGTCGCCCTCTTAGTACCGTTTCATGCCATCCCACTGCTCTCAACCATACAACGCATTTCGTTTCTTTAATCTTTTACGAATTGTTGCTACCGCACCCCATCCTATTCTAAAGGTATGGAAATATCATGGTGGTTCTAAAATCATTCAATGCGGGATTTTACGCACGAAACCTACACCTGGGCTATAAGCTCGCGCAATGATTAGGTCGCAGGGGTCTCTAGTGCGATGTCCGGGTGGCATATGCTTAGGTTCCGCCCTGTGCTCGCCAATTTCCGTAAAGCCCTGGGTAACCTCCGTCCACAGATTTCTATCAGTGTGATGAGGTGCTTGTGTGTGTTTAGTAATACCGGTTTCACCACCGTCAACTGGCTCAACACTGCACTGAAACTTCCACAAGTAGATGGAAGCCCACGCGTGAAGATGCCCTACGCCTTGGAAAGTGAGAGCTTGGGGTGGATCTCCGCACGACGTAAGCGACTTTTCAGCCCACCCGTATTCGCCCTTCGCGTGATCACTAAAAGTCCCCCAAGTGAAAACAGTCACCGGCATTTGTTGCCTGTCTCGGCATAATGGTAGAACGCAAGCTAATCCTTAGCTCATCAGGTTTGCGCAAGGGACCATGCAAACTGCTTAGCAGGAAAGCTTTTTTTTCCCTTTCTCCAGCCACTTCAAACTTGGCGCCAGTGTTTGTGCGTGTGCTTCAGGTCGAACTATTCGGGTACGAAGAGCGAGGACACAGTCGAGCATCAGCAATGGCGTTAAATCTCCTTATCCGGCGGTTGTGCTAATGGCAAGTAGATCGGAGAAAGTAGGAGAAGTCTCGAGAAAAAGAAATAGCAACCTAGGAGGATTCCCAGCACCTAGCAAAGGTAGATCTTGATGTTTGAAAACAAAGACATGGTAGGGGGAGAGGCTGAACGGAAAGGGACGTGAGAATAGAAGATGCAGGCAGAAGATGGGAGAATAAAAGGCGCCGAAGGGGAAAAAGGGAACGAACGGGTGCTGAGCGAGCAGGAAATGCCATTCCACCAGTGCTTGGATTCTCAACGCGGAAACGTAGTGCGTGAACTTGGCTTCGCTCCAATGCAGTCTCGACTGTAGACCTTTTTTTTACCCTCTGCCCTACTAGTTTTCGCGCCGGAAGCTTTGCACTTTATGCAGCGCGAAAAACCCGTTCGGGTGCCCAATCCTTTCGTTTCCAGCGTCACCTCTTAAGAATCGGGCACCGACGCCTACGCCGATGCCATTTAGCGCACCCAAACTTCTCGCGGATGGTATGCGACGACCCAATCTTTCTCTCTTTTTCTTCCCTCGTCACGTCCCACACTCCTCTCCAGCGCTGCCTTTATCGCTTTGCGTGCTGGCCGTATTTGTTTTTCGCCCATAGTTTGTGGAGGTGCCCTCACTGGCTGTGTGTGTGTGTTTTTTTTTATTTCTCTTTTTTCCCTCCCTCTTTCGTGTTTTCGGGGACTTTCTGTTAGGCCTCGCGTGACGCCTCACACACGCTGTTTACTCGAACCAAAGTAATCTATAGTCCGGCGCGTAACAAATGTCGCAAATCCTGAACGCTAGTCCAGTGTGAAAAATGTGACCGCTTTTGGACGGCGAGAGCGCGAGGCAGGTGTTGACGAAACCCCAGAAAGACCGCATCGTTTAACAGTTAAAAAAAAAAAAAAAAACGAAGGACAAGGAGCTGGGAACTAGGAGGCGGCAACGGGAAGTAAACCCAAACCGAAGCACACACTTGAACTCATCTTTCCTGTTTGCGCAAAGCATATTCCGAGGCGTTCTGCGTTGCGACGTGCTTGTCGGCGGTATCTTCAACTATTTGAAAGCTGAATCGAAGCGACAAATTGAGTTTCGTTTCCGGGTGACACCCCTCGAGTTTCTTCTATGCTTTTCAGCTGCGTTCTGTAGCAGGCTGTGCGTCCAACGGCGCGCCTTCACGCACTACGAAGGTTGGGAACTGGTTCAGCTGGCATTCCCGTTCTCTCTATGCGCCATTCCCCACCCTGCTTTTTTTCTATTACTGGAAAGCAGCCTCTCGTGCTTGCTTAGAAATCGAGGCCTTGTTCGGGCACTTCCAGAATTCCTGTTGCGGCTTTTTACTTTCCCAACTTCAATAGGTCCCCTGTTTTGAATCCTCATTTTTTTTCTTTCTGTCAGCGGATGTCAATTTTTTTTAATGCGCCAAGAAACGCAGAAATGCGTTTGGCAGATTTCATATACCCAAATTCCAAAACCAAAGCAATAAGAGGCACGAGATACGTTTTCCTGTTTTCATTTCTTGCTAAGTGAGTGAGTGAGTGAGTGAGTGAGTGAGTGAGTGAGTGAGTGAGTGAGTGAGTGAGTGAGTGAGTGAGTGAGTGAGTGAGTGAGTGAGTGAGTGAGTGAGTGAGTGAGTGAGTGAGTGAGTGAGTGAGTGAGTGAGTGAGTGAGTGAGTGAGTGAGTGAGTGAGGGGAGTTGGTTTTTGGACGAGCTTTAAAATAACGTTTTTTCGAACAGTTTAATAAAGCCGGCACAGCTGCTATAATTTCGAAAGTATCCCACTGCCTGTAAAGCCACCGCCGAGCATGCGCTTTTGAGTAAAAATGTGCGATATGTTATCATATATGTGTTATCACAGGTGGGATACTAATATAAAGAAGAGACAGTCTTTCACTAAAATCAGGTGTGTGACACCGTTAGATGTCCCGGCATGCGCCTTCAACCTCACCTCGTATCACCCAGTAAGAAAAAACCGCATTCAGCTTGTGGCCGCCTGTGGAAGTAAGGCCTCACATGATAAAGAATCTCCCTTTTTTCGACGGATGTTAAACTTATAATTTTTGTCATTTTAGGTAACCCAGTAAATTACTTGCCAATGGGGCCGGTTTGGTTGCCGCGGTTTAAGCACTTACGAAGCCCCATTACAAGAGATGGACGTTGGCGCGCACTAATCGAAAGCTAAGCCTAGTTTTATACGATTAGGCGTCAAGTAGTTTGCGCTAAACCTCCGTCTCTTTAAGGTGAAAATCATAAGGTGGTTAAGTTCCATACACGGAAATATGCGCGAGCAAGTACAGCAAAAAGGAACAGAGACAGGTGAGCGCTTACCGCTGCGTTTCTTCACACTGACTTAAACTTACATATTTGCAACTAAGGACGGCTTCTGCCACCCATTCCTCGTGTACTTTTATTAGCACTTACTGCACGTTTCACGAATGCGCGCGAGGAGCGAGGAAGAGAGAGATAGACCTTTAATAAAAGTTTAAGCAAGCCTATTCCTGGTGGGGGTGTTTATTCCCAAACACCGCTGGTGCGCCCGGCCGTATTCACCCTTTCCGCTAGAAATAGCTGGGTGTCGGGACATGAGCTGGCCAGCATATTCTCCCACTCCTCGCGGGGGTGTATCGGCCCGTAAGGGGTGGACCGTACTACGCTTGACCTTTGGGTTAATATTTCGTTTTGAGTTTAACAGGCACCCGCAGCGTGGTGTACAACAGATAAGTTTCAACTTGCATGGCATGTCGCTAAGACCAATGCTAGAGCTACCTAACGTTAAGCCTAAGGGCGATAGCGCATGCCTGCATAGATGTATTCGTCAACGCTTACACCATGCATTTTAATACCGCAGCTTTTGTAGGTCAGGCCATTTAGAAAGTCTGCTGAAGGTCGTGTGACATGCAGGGTTGGGAGGAGGTTCCCAGGCCCGCTGGCGGCATCGCAAAAACCGGTTCCCGGACCCACGGATAGATGGCGTAGTGGTCTCTCAGGGCCGGGCTCCTCTCCCCCCCCCCCTCTTTTTAGGTGGAGGAAGAGGAACCCAAACCTTAAGTAAGAGCCCCAAACGTAGCTTTGAGTTTTTCTGTTTCGACGATTCTCGAAACGCAAGCAATGTTGCCAACATATAGTAGTTTCATTTCTACAAGGAGTAGCCAACGCTAACTCGGCTTAGCTCTTTTCACCGTGTGATACCACACCAGTTTTTTTATCTGTCATTCCATGTCACTATGTGCGTCAACGCTGAAACCAGAATGCACGTTCGCCGAGAGAAGCTGAAACTAAAACGTGTTTAGTTGTATGTATATAGATACCGACAATAGCCTAAACTGCATTTAAAATAAACATAAAAAGTAAGTGAATAGCAAAATGAAAACGAAAACGCTGAACCCTAATTTTAAGCTCTCCTTCAGTACACACACCTGCCCAGCACTCGGGGCCGAGGCATCGATAGATCCGTATACATGCAAGTCTCCTTCAACAATTATTTTCAACTTTTGGCCGGGCGACTGAATCGAGGGACCGACAGACAGATAGATCGACCAAAATGATCGCGTTTACGTAGACAAAGGAAAAGTGTCGCGTTCAAAATAAACAAAAAACAGACGTTCGTTAGGCAAAATCTTGAACAGCTTCGGCGCAGCATATCCGAATGGTAACGGTGATAGCTTGTAACTAAGTCTGAGCGTTATTGCGCACGTCAGCCACTCCCTTTGTCCTGTACCGAAGAAAAGGGCTGGCGGAGAAGTGCCGCCTACACTATGAGTGAGCATCGACAACCGGTGTCCTGTCTACATTCCTCGGCGTTACAAGGCGCCTGGCTTCCGCCAACGCGCCGCCCTCTGCATCGAAGTCTTGTCTAGTACAGTATGAAAGTAAGAACTCAGGTCTCTATACCTCTTTCTTTCTCTCCCTCTCTTGTTGCCCGGCCGAAAGACTCCACTTGAGTCTGTGTCCCGTCTGTTTTTCGTTGGCCGTCTTGTCTCGACGTCAGACTAAGCTTGTGTCATCATTGGGGTTCGTTCTTGCTCCTTTTCGGCGTCCTCCACGTGCCGTTTGGTATGCAAATGGCGATCCCTAAGGGCGCGGGAGACACGGAAATGCCGCTTCGCTGTAGGCCTAGCCAAGTCCGGGAAGCTGCGCCCGCGTGCGGCTCAAGTCGGAGAACCGGCGCTCGCCCGCCATGCTGGGATTACGAGCGTCGTGGCGGCGAGAGACGCTCACGAGAAGCGGCGCAGATTTCCCATCGGAATCGCATATTTTGCGCACCTCCCCAATTCAAATGCGCCCTCTGGAGCTGGTTCGTTTGGGAAACTTAGCTGAACTTGACAGTTTTAAGAGGAGCTGATATGCACTAGGGTTCCGTTTATTTTTCTTGTCAACGAGCAAAAACCACCCAGGCTTCACGTGTCTTCGAAGCGGGAGGCATCGGAGTACGAACGCCCCAGTGTATGTGCTATTAGCGGGCGGCCACTGCTAATGACGCACGCCGTTGAGAACACGATATGGACACCAAGGTTACACGTCTCATTATTCGGATATGCCTTTGAATAGATTAGTTAACAATTAAAAACAATTTTCAAGATCAAAGCATGAATTAGACTGCAGGCTCATATGTCTCATCACTTGAACGTGCATTTTTAGAAGATTAGCTGTCAGCAGGCAGCATGTACGTATATTTATTAGAGAGGATCGCTGTCAACGCGCAAGATGAATAAAAATTTCTTGTACCTTTCTCCTAATCACCTGTGTGTCGGATGCTCAACAGCTTCGCTGGTTATCAACCTTCAGCCAATAGAATGGCTCATGATGTTATTACCAGTCCTGCTTTTTTTATTTTGTAGCAGTCACTTCGTGTCCGTAGCACTTTTTTCCTTCGTCTTGATGAAAGGTGGCAATAATTGTAGGTCACATCGACAAATTTAAGCAGCGCCCCGCGCTTTCCCTACGTGTTAGTTTCGTTCAGAAGATGAATGTTATGTACGAGCAGTTGTTGGAAGCTCAAGCCGCATGCTGCAGATACTGCGACGCGGTGCTTGTCTGCATGGGAATAGGATCGGACCTCGTCTTTGGAGGCCGCCAACTATGCTTGACACGACATGAGAAACTACTCGCGTGTGAGCGATTGTGGGGCTTCAAGAACCTCAGGGGGGCTTCAGCCGAGTCTCACATCGGAAACCGTTAAGGGAGACTCCAGATTCTTCTTATTATTTCGGAATGCGTCAGCATCACTTGTTGTTGAGTTGTGCCCCGTGTCCTTTCCGTGTCATCACCGCTGTTTTTACTCTTCTGCTTATTTTTCTTCTATCGGTTGCTATAAACGACAGCGTTTGCCAATCGCCCTTGCAAGGTCGATATCTAGCCTTAACTTTAGGTAGCCATAATGTTGAGTCTTACGACATGCTCAGAAATTTGAAACTTATGGTCAACAATACATTTTTTACACAGTTATCGCCTAAAACGGCTGTAGTATATTTGTAATAAGGGTGTAAGTAGGTCAGTAAACCCTTTTTATTAGGTTACAGCACCCCACCTTGAAGCCTTACACCCTTTTTGTGTGGCAAAAAGGGTTGTCGACCGACTGCAACACTATCAGCTTTCTGTAGGGTGTTCGAAGATTGTGAAATAGGTGTTTGTTTTTTTATCACAGCGGCGATTATTAAGGCCATATACATAGTTTTAAACACTCCCACCTCACCGATTGCGGAAGATGTTCAAGCCCATCGTCCAAGCTTCTCCTTTGCAAGCAGTACCGTCCCCGTGAAATATTTTTATGGTATTAACAGTTGTTACGCAATAATTATACAGATCACCAATTAGTAGTAGTTCCTGAAAGTTTTATACTTGTTAGTATTGATGGAACGTAAGAATTGGGTTGTGAGTCAACGGAATGCTAAAACGATATTTTTTGTAACGTATATATGGTTGGTCTACATCGATGCTAACAAGTTAACTTCGAAAGGAATAGAAAAACAATACTCCAAATTCAAACAGTTAACTCTCTGCCTCCTCTAATCGTCCCCAAAAGGCAGGAAAAGTGCGGCAAGGTGGTTACGTCTTTTTTGTTGTTGTCCCAACATCCTTTTGCACACTCTCTGAGTACACCCCAATGCTCTAAAAAGGTGTATAGGTATGATTAGGGTGGCAAGAGGTGGTTACACGCTTTTTCTTTGTCGGCGAACACCATTTTTTAGTTATGGTTGTAAATACACCTACTGAACACCCTCAATTTTAGTCGGGTGTTGAAAGGTTGTTGAAATGGTGTTGAAATGGCTGTTCAGTCGCAAATAAATTGTGGCCATCGAGACAGTTTTAAACACCGTGTGGTGTAAAACATCCCCCAGCTCGTGCAAAATGTTCAAGCTCCAAATTTCGAAATGTTTCATACCCTTTTTCTCGGGTTCCAACACCTTGATTTGTAGATTTACACCCATGAGGGAAAATTTGTGTTGAAATAATAAACACCCTACTTGCTTGGTGTCAGAAAAGTGTCAGATGACTTACTCAACACAATAAGTGCAGCACTTTTCCCACTCCAGCTCACGATCAAAAAGTTCTTGCAAATTAGCATGCTGACTTGTATATGCTCACAATAAAATAGATATTTCCAAAAGTAGCGCTAAAATATTTGAATTCTGCGGTGGTCCACCCACTCTATCAGAGAATTCCCCTCTGCTGTCTAAAAAAGCAAGAGCACATGTATTCGTAAGGCAAGCAAGTATATTCACGCTCTCCCCGTGCATCCCCTGGTTTTCTTGCTCAATTCATTTGTTGTCCAAATGTGACTTGCGGCTGTTGAATGTGTATGTATGTCATGCTCCGCCCTTAGCCGAATCCACATTAGTTGCGCTGCCTATACCCTCATTTTACCGTGTTAAGCAGTCTACGCCTTTATTTTACGATGTTCACAAGCATGCCCTGTTTTCACTCTTACACCTTCTTTTGGTCATAACACTATTCAAAGGTGTGTGTGGTATGAGACAAGATTTGTACACCCTTTGCGGCCAAAAAGCGTGCAAAAAAGTTCATTGGCTATGTCAAACTGCGCATTATGGTTTACGACGTTAGATCTGAAATCGTAGCGCTAATCCTGAAGTCGGTCGGCTTATACTCACGTTCATATCGTATTCGTCCTCTGTTAGAAAGGGGGTAAAATTGATCAATATTGGTGTTGTCACCACGTCGGGCGCCAGTACATTTTGTCGTCGGGTAAGAAGGTAAGAAGGGGATAATTGGAGATCTATGGGAAACGCCTTTGCCCTGCAGTGGGCGTAGATCGCATGATTATGATGATGATGATGATGATGATGAAGGAAAGAAGGACCGGGGAGATAAACGGGTACAGGAAAGTCAGGAAATGAGACTGTGTGGGATCACATAAAGTTATGAACGCCGGAAGACTACAGGAAGATTTTGAGCGCGTAGGATAACCGCCGCTCGAAACTTGGCCGGCTTGATCTTCGCGATAGTGGCGGGAGGATGAATGTTGACCTTGTGGAAAGCCTCTCCGTTATATGTCCAGTCGCACATTACGAGCATTCTGTCATTAATCACGCCCAATCATAGACAGTCCTGGTCATCTAAGCGCCGCAGTATGTTGCGGCATGATAGCGCTACTGTTTTCCGCCAGGAAAACTGGACCTTTCGAGAAAAAGTACCTTTCTGCTCTCCTTATTACGAATAGAAATTTGTGAAATTGATCATTGATAATTGCCAGGAATAATCTAGTAGGCCCCATCATACGCCTCTATCACGCGTTTCTAACGTCTTACCGCGTTATTAAACGCGGCAAGACCTTAGAAACACGTGCTAAAGGCGTATGATGGGGCCTACTAGATTATAAATGGATTATAACTAGATGGGACCTACTACAAATATAACTTACAACAACGTATGACGTGTAGCTAGTTCGTACCCTATTACTAACCAGCTAGGCGCGAAAAATTCAAGACGCGAGTGCACTAGGAACTCCCGTCCCGTTTTTCATCTCAAAATTTTCGCTCTGTGGTTAAGCATTACCTATAGGTCCACCTTTATTCAGCTAGTTCCAGCGAGTGATGGTAGCGTTTGGAACGGTGGCACGTCTCGCAGTTTGAAGGTCCTTGGAATTAATGCTATCGGACGCAATTTCACGCAAGCTTCTTTACGACTCAATTACATATTGTACGTTAGAGCCATGCCATATATAGTGCATTTATAGGTGCTGCTTTGTAAGTTGTTCTGTTTTTCATCTCAGACAAAACAGGAAAAATGATAACTACAGCGGAACAGCGGGAGGCGGCGTTAACAAGCTCGGACGCCAAGTCTGAGCCGGCCTGTCCAGATGGCCGGGGCCACCGTGAAGGAGCAGGAGCCCCCAGACGATCGCTGTGGAAGAAGGAAAGAAACTGGCTTTCCTGCCTCTATCTTGGGCCATCAATAAAGTTATTTCTTTCTGTCCGGCTTTTGGTTACAACACCAGATTCTCGACCAACCGAGTCAATTAATGCTCTTGAATGATAACGCGGACCCGGATGCTATTGGAATCATAGGAAAGTTAAAAGTCAAAAGAAATGATTAGAGCACGAGAGCCCTGATCTATACTTCATTGTACCGTGATCAAAGGCCCTGTGAAGAAGAGACGGAACATTGGCCGTGAATAAATCACTAATAATTGACTGGTTGAAAAACAGGACGGACATTTACTAAAGCGTGCAAATCAGGACTTTGCCTGCCGAAAAGATTTGGACTGCAAATAGCTCTCTATGATTTGGGCTATCGTGGGTGGTGAAGAGGTAAGGCGGTAATAAATTGGCGACGTAAAAAATAGAATGGAAAAGGAGGAGCAGGTGCAGCATGCTGGATGTGATGACATTAAGGACTAGAGCAGCATTAGGCTTCAACTATGTTAAGGTCGTTCGAAGTTTTCTGATGGTGAAATCGTCCTCCCGGAAGGAACGTTGCATAAGGGTTCCTGGTGACGAATTTTCTAAAGTCACGGTGGACAAGCGTGTGCTCTGGAGCAGTATCTCTTAGCATTAGCGCCCTTCCATGGAAAAGGCTGCAGACTCCATGGTGCTTGAATTTAATGTCTCGCTGGAAGTCGAAATGGGCGGAAGAAACGATGCGGAACGGCTTGTGAGACGCAGTGATACCAGGGCGTCGGAAGAGATTGTTTTTCTACGCCGTTGTGCTATTTCTTCGAAGACAATTTTCGTTTGTTATACTTGGCTTTTATTACTGGCCGGACAGCTCTAATACATGGAACGGGGGTCGTTCCTTGGTAAGGGATCGCAGAATGTTTTATATCGATGGCGTAGTGTCCGATCAGTCGGTCGCTGGCGTGCTTGTTCAGAGCGTCACGAAATTCTGCTGCTATAATTTCACGTTAAAATGTTCTCTGTGTTAGTTTCTGACTCCAATCACGACTGAGGCGTAGCTTTACCCTATATAACATTCGCCTATAAGTCATCCCTACACGATACTGCGGGATATTCTCCTTTCTGCCTCCTCTTCCGCGGAGAGCCAACATTGCCACAGGATAGATAACTCTACCAAACTGTGCCACGCTATGGATACGCACGAGATGACATCGCACGCGCTGACTCTATCTCGCCACATAGTGCACACCCGACCCTTTTCGTCGCAGAGTGCCGGAAAGTTTAGTTATTACCGCTGACACAGAACACAGCACTTTTCATCTGGATCTCTCGTGCTGCTGGTGTCCTGCAAGGTGGATTGGGCGGTCAGAAAAGCTTCTCGCTCGATACAACGGCACCTACGGTGTACTACGTCAGGTGACCGACGTTAAGTACAATATTTGTTTTCCTTTTTGTTTTTGTGGATGACTTCTAATAAGCCTCTGCTTCCATATGAGTCTCGTCATTCAAGGCTTGTCAAGGGGGGATTGTTCATACATGTGTGTCAAATGTCATATAAAATCATGACCTCATGCAATGTCAGATAGCTTTACTGTTGAAGCTTCCTGTCTTCTCTCTGCAAATTATCATCCGCTATTGATCAGTGCCGTTGTTGAAAGAATTCTGAAGTTTATTAAGAACACTAACAAACAAAACAGTGACAAGTCATCCACAAAAAAGAAAATTGTTGTTATGCCGTCCATCCATGGAGTGTCACCCAATTTGAAGAAAGTTGCCGAGCGTGTACATCTTCAGGTCCTGTTATCTGCACCGCAAAAGTTGACCGGGCTGTGTAAAATATATAGGCCTAATTCTAAAGTGGATTGTGTTTGCCCCGTAAATCACTGCACAAGATTTGTTGGTTGTGTGGAAGGGGTTATCCACAAGAATTACGTTGGACAGACGGGCCGCTGTCGGAATGACAGGTTGCGGGAATATGATAAAAATGTAAGGGCCGGTATGGAGGTGAATCTCAGCCGGCATTGTCGTTCGTGCGGCCGGGCAGGTTGCACGCCACGGTTTGACGAGTGCCTTGTCAGCCGTCCTGTTGTCAGCCGTCATGGTCATGGACTTACGCGAGAGATTATTGAGTTAGCTGCAATAGGAAGCGAAGGAGATAAGTGCATAAGTGCCCCCTCCGTCCTATTGTCAAAAACTGAGATTAATTATTCGGGCATCCAGTTGTGAACTGACTGGTCGTTTTGTCTTCTATTCCTTGTCACTTGTTTCGATGTCCGGCGACAGCTGGTTTTAATCTTTTTTGTGCACGTGGCTGTTTTGCAGCTGTGGTATATGCCATGACGTTGCGATAAAATTTATATTGATGCGTGTTTTCTTTTCATTAAAATTAGTTGGAAGTCATCGCTTGTTTGTAATCCCTCTTCCTTTCGTCCCTCGTCTTTTCTCGCGCTATGTAGCTCATGGACTACCAACTAGCCGGAACCGCCATACTTTTAGCTCTTCCATTCTCTGGCTAGCTAGGTTCTCTTTTCCTACCGGCCTGGGTTGCCAGGTCCTCAGAAGGAAACGTCGCCAGGAAATTGCCGAAAGTGGTCAAAAAAGTCGCCACCTTAAAGTGAACGTTTGAGCCATAAAAGTTGTCATTTCGAGCAAGTTAATGCTAGTAAGCTGTTGTGGATTACCTTTGCAAAAAAATGGAGAACATCCGAGATTTAGAATACCATAACACAAATATTATTGTTTGCTGTGGTGCGGGAAAGCGCCAGCAGTTGACTACTGTCTACAAGAAAAGCTAAGATATATAGGCTTTGGTGAAGCATTCAAAGAATATGAATATCTTAGAACGGACCTTCACTGCGCACCATGTTTTACCACTTTCACTGCCTATTTACATTCCCATGCCTATCATACGTCGTAATACACACTTCCCACCACTCTACATGAAATCTCAAGCTCTCGTAAACTACGTAAGCATTTCACTTTAAACCGGCGGCATCGGTTGAAGACTTTGACGCTATTAATACGACACCAGGTGCCGGATAGTATAAAGACCAAGTCCAGTTTTGATTTTCGCAAAGGCGTAACGCTGTACGGTGGTGTGCTTGAGTGACTGATCTGTTGGGAACTATCATAGAGCTTGTCGGGTCACCGCTGTTTGCCACAAAGTTTGTTCTGTCCTGCTCAGTTCGTCAGGCCGGCTCAGATGCACTGAAAGATCATATAAGGCTTTTTGTTTTGAATAGCCGGGGGTAAAGTGCCAGGAAACATAAAATTATCATCATCATAACCATCATCATCATCATCACCAGCCTATCTACGCCCACTGCAGGGCAAAGGCCTCTCCCATTGATCTCCAATTACCCCGGTCCTGTGCTAACTGCGACCAATTTATCCCCGCAAACTTCTTGACCTCACCTGTACATCTAACGTTCTGCAGCCCCCTGCATATAACATAAAATAACCGACACTCAAAGGAGCCAGAAAGTAGCCAAGTCGCTACACTCAAATTTCTGTAGCCATGAATAATGAAAAGTCGCCAGTTTGGCGAAAAATCTCCAAGCCTGGAAACCCTGCTCCTGGCATTCTCTGTAAATGTTCACTGTGAATATACCTTATATATACTGCCTACATCGTATGGATGCCCTCTTTTTACACTGTTAATTTTTTCATAGAAACCACCAAATGTTCTGCTTTACAATTCCGGAGATGCCGTGTTATGCGGGCTGAAATTGTAAAACCAAGGTCCCTCAACCATCTCTTTCCTCGAGTCTTCTTCCTGCATTTTCGGTGGGCGTTCTTCCCGCGACAAAAGAGCTGGCCGATCTCAAAATTAGAGATATTGGTGCATTGAAAGTGCCGGTGTGTTACGAACCTCGACGTCAATCTTGGCATCTGTATAGTAGTTTTGGTGTAGCTGGACTCGTTCAACAGCACTAATTTTCGAGTGTTAACGAATTTTGCATTCTTATCTAACTGACTGGTCTAAACATAACAACGCAACAGCGGATATTAGGTGTTCAGCCTTTGGCAACTGCCACCTTGATCGTTGGTTGACTGCTGACAAAAAAAGCTTGTTTTGTAGCCAACTTGAGAAATATGTAGCGATGGCGCAGCATTCACACCTATCAATAACAATACTAGGTGGCTGCTTCACCGCTGTAGTCTTTCGACATAAGGTGCATTGGTTATGAAGGAAAACAGGTCAGACTCAGGCTTTGAAATAACAGCCATGCAGCGTGGTGCCTCAGAGTGACAAAAACTATCCCAATGTGGTCATATAACCTTAACAGCGAACCCAAAATCCTAAGGATCACGTACCACCACAGCGTAATGTATTCTGATTACATAAAATCTACAAAGTGACCACCCGCTGCGCGGGTGTGCTAACGGTTTCTCTAGACGAATATCAAGGAAGCCATTTCGTATCAATAAACGTCTGAGTGACAAAATAAGAGAAAATGAAGTTGTGAGAGCGAAATTATGACCTTTAAAACACAAACGATGGCTGTGCAGGAAGTTCTGTTTGAGGATAGCACACACCAGTTGTAAGAATGAAACGGGTTCATTCTGGTCTTAACAAAGTTGGGGAAAGGTGATAAGTGAACTTGAGGTCATCATAAATTGTTTTCGTGCGCGACTTGCAATGTGCCAAGCCACAGTGAAAGAGCTAGGTACGTTGAAAGTTTTTTTATATTTCACCTGCCCGCTACATTGCACTGACGACCTCTCACCTTGTTAGGATCTGCCAGTGATCTGTCTCCTGCAGGATAATTGTCTGTGCGGCAAAAAGCAGCAGGAAAGCTCACAACGGCATCGGGCAGCTACGTTGCTGTAGCAACAACCACGTTTGCCAGCAGACAAATATTTCGTTTCTGTTAAAGAGCAGGATGGCTAGCCGAGACGGAAATGGGTTTGTTGTTTTAGCAAATTATGTATTGCTGGTGGAACTTCAATGATATGGACGTTAATGTCCGAGCCATCCATGATGTACGTGCGATGTCCGAAGCCTCCTGGGTGTGCTCAGACCATTCCGAGCATTCATGTTAGCTCGTGACATTTCCTGGTCCTCTCCGGATAATATCAGCTAAGTCATACGGCAGGATGGCCTAGAAATTCCTAGCGCTGCTTTTAGCTGCAATTCGCTCTCCAGCGCCCTTTCGAGATTGTCTATGGGGATGTGTTCAATGGGAACGGCAGTCCTAAGTCTTGCGAATCAATTTGTTTTTCTTCGCTTCAATTATAGACGAGTCATTGCCGAACGTCGATTTCAGAAGGTTTGGTTTTCAATTCTCCTCTAGCATGGGGAGCTGGGTGGAGAGGTTGCTTTCGCCTTTTCTTTTACCGGTAATTGATTTTATTCGTAAAGTTATACAAAAAGCTCGTTAGGATTTTTCCCGCTAGAGAAGTCCTGTACACATGAAGAGTGGTCGTTTCAACTCCATCAGCGGTTAAAATCCAAAGTAGTTGTCACAGGTACGGCGGGAACGTGACGCCGTGGTGTCAACATCCGGGAGATTCCACACCTCACCATGACTTTGATCATGATGGAGAGAGTCAGCAGAATTAAAGGAAAAGTTGAATGTACGCTTGGAAAGTCGCGCCTCTGATTCGCTACTTTGCGGTGACAGAGATGAAGGAGTATTGGGTCACAGAAACCTCATCGCTCGATCCAAGTTCTCCATTAAGCGCCTACTGCACATGGGGTGGTGCAGTAACGGAAGGTATGGCTACCATTGGCTGCTAAGTCTAACTGGTGTTCACAGCCATTAAGATTTAGCGGTCCCCAAAAACCAAAAAACACTAGCCGTCGCTCGCCCACTTATCTTCATGCGATTGTCACAAATAATAGGGAACCAGTGTAATGTCTAAGAACAGTCGTAAAGGCATAGAGCACGCACAGTATTGTTGAGCACACACACATTGCTTCGTCAAAGGCCTCAAGTATGACCAAAGGTACCACAGAAACTTCGACCTTCCCCATCTTCGATTCTTCCGTTGGGCAGAAGGAGGGCGTCTTGATCAGCCCATTTATATCGCCGACCAGAGCATCTAGGTCCCCTGAACAGCCAGTGCCAAAACCAGCCGCGCATTTCAAGGACTAGGAAGCCTCCCAAAAATTCAAGCACAATAACGTCCTCTATCTCTCATTCTACAATTGTGGTGGGAGTAAGATATACACCGCTTGAGCATGTCAAGCGAGTTCGCATAACTGGCCCATCTATTGTGTCTGGGTCCTCGTGAGATCACTGTGTAAGATCCTCACTACCTCCTTTGAAAACACCACGGTGCACTCGTCTCCAGTTCATCACGATATTTTGACATTATCCTCTCCAACCTAGAGAGATCCTCTTCTGAACCAACCGTGCCTTACTTGTTCTGGAATCTAAGGCCGCCCATTATTTTTGGAGCGTCAATTTAAAGCTGAAAATTGACAAGCTGAATCGGCAAGCTGAAAACCCAACGGGATGGTGTATTTCCCCATACAGCTCCTGGTATTTGGTGAGCTTCTGCTTCCTCAATAACACACACACACACACACACACACACACACACACACGCACGCACGCACGCACGCACGCACGCACACACACACACACACACACACACACACACGCACGCACGCACGCACTCACGCACGCACACGCACACGCACGCACACACACACACACACGCACACACACACACACACACACACACACACACACACACACACACACACACGCACACACACACACACACACGGCTTCCCGGTCTATGAGCTATGACAGTCACATGTTAATGCTTTTCACAAGATGAATCGGCACCTACTACGGGTGATTAGTGGCCTCCCCTCATTCACCCGGGTAGATACGAAGCAGTTCCTCTTCCGCCTCTCACTAATCTCATTGAAGAGACCAAACTACGTTTCCAATATCATCTGGACCATTCGCCACAGGGAAAAAGACTTCAGAAATGGGACCGCCTAAATAGCGACTCTGACAGCACGGATTTGCCGCCAGCAATTCCTCCGTGGGAACGCCCCTCCATCGGTATTCCACGTCGACGCCCAATCCGCGCGAACAATACGTTCGCACGCTCGCAGATGACAAGGCAGGCGACGAAATTGACATTTACACCGACGCGTCTTTGAGTGGGATGATGGCGGCCATTGCCTGGACATCTACAGACCTGCCAGAATTGAATGGATCCCGGCAAATTTCCAACACATACGGCCTTGCAGAAGAAGTAGAACTTCTGGGAATTCTGGCAGCCACCCGGCAAATTTATGACCACTCCGCCCATCTTAGCGCGAAGACATTTCGCATTATCACGGATTCTTATGTTGCTGTCCGGGAATTGAACCGTCCATTTTTCCCCACCATCACGGCGACAAATATCCTGACCACGATACGAGACCTACAAATTGAAGGATTCAAAATTCGCATTGTTTGGACTCCGGGACATACTTCCGGCGCAGAAGGCAACCGCATGGCTCACGACGCAGCCAGGGAGAGGCTACTATCACCTCCCACGGCGACCGCCACGCCCGTCCCCTCTCTCCAAGCAGATTGGCAACTCCGGCTACGTCTCCTCAAAAAAGAAAGCAGTAAGCGTTTGCAAGCTGAAACTCCGGTTGGCATCCTTGCGCCTCTCAAGCCCTTTTCACGTTCGGGCGAGGTATTTGCCAATAAAGTGTATGCAAATGCATCGTACACACCACACATTGTACATAAGTGGTCAGCCCCGGCAGGCTCTCAACTGCACCGATGCCCCCACTGCAATAGTAATGCCATACCAAATCTATTCCACTTAGTTTGGGTCTGTCCTATATTCACCCGTAACCGCCGTCAACTGCTAACTGTGGGTCCTGCACCCACGACTGAACTGGAACACATTAGTCGTGTCCGTGAAGACCCCAATACTCTAGAAATAATTACCCAGTACGCGCTTGAAAACGGTCTGTACAAGCTGGTATAGCGGTCTGACAGACTTTCCCGGACTGGCCATTCCCATCCACGACCAATGTCAACAGTGCAAACTGTGCATTTTTGTGCCACTGACAGAGTGAAATGTGAATCTTGTGAATAGGACCTTAAAACTAGAAGTGTGTACACTGTGTGAATTGTGATGAATTGTGACCTCTCCCTTTCTGCTCCCCCTCCGCCATCCTCACTTCCCCACAGGGCCTCATGGCCTCTCGTCCTTAATAAAGTATTTCACTCACTCACACACACACAAACATTTTTGTATCACACAGGAATAAAGAAATCAAAGTCGAGAAAAAATCTGCGGTGATCAGGAACTTGAATCGAACCCATGACCTCCGCATGCGCTACCAACTGCGCTATCCCGGCGGCGGATTTCCTCTCGACTTCAGCGGGGGTTTATATTTAGGGAGGTTCAGAGACCGGTCAACTAGCACCGCCCCTGAACCGGTTTTATTAATCGTTTTTTTGTTATTTGCTGGCGCAAAAATCAAGCGCACATCTGTTTTTAATTAAAGAACTCTGCCTGGTATCAGTTACGTATTGCTTTCTTGCCTCAAATATGCCTAATGCTTTTTTTTCTCGGTCAACAATGCTGACAGGTTTGAAGTCTGCTAGCAGGTCTAATGGTTTGCAAAGGATTCCTTTTATATAAGGTTCTCGTTTCAGGATTCTTTTTCCTTTTCTCTGGGTGGTTGAAATTGAGGAACACACACACACGTACAGGCTGACAGACAAAATTTTCGGGTTTAAGTAGCCCGAAAAAGAAGCTAGTCGAACCCCCCCCCCCCCCGCTCCCGCCGCCCCTCCCCCTTGAACCCCATCAACTACGCAGCGGTATCCCTGAGTCTACGCCGAAAGACAAGCAACAGGTGAAACTGCAGCCGATCTACACATAATGTGTCGAAACCTTATCTCGCATTGAACGGTGGTAATTGACTACTCCCAAGTACATTTTATTGGAGGCACTCGTGTTGTGATGTTGTCAAGTCATTTCTTTATTTTTTCGTAATATCTCTCCAGTGCTTCGAAAATACAAAAACACGCACATCGTTTCCAGCTGCTTTGTGTGTGCTTGCTTGCGTGCGTAGGTGCGGTGCTGCACGTTACGAATACTTCAGGAAAACGTGTAATAACGGGTCCGAAAGCCAGCTAACCTTCAACCCTTGCTCTGCAATGGAAAGAACACGTGGCTTCAAGTATCAATCAATGGAAACACAGGTGCAGCTGTGTGCGTAACCTGAATGGTGCGCTGCTATTCGGCGCTGTCGGCTTTAAAAGCGCGTATGGCAGTCGAGTTTTTCAATGAGCCGAGAGGAGGATCGAGGAAGCGCGCGTGGCGGAATCTCCAAACAGTGGAGGTGTATACGACGACACTTTCGAAACTCAAGGTACTAAACTCAACCGGCCGCACAGCCTTTTGCCTCACAAAGCACTGACGGTGTGTTTTTTCTGAGCAAGGCCAGACCTTGAAGGAGGTAAGTTTTGCTACCTTTCAGTGCAGCTGTCTTCACAGCTGAATAACAGCATAACCCTCTACGTCGTTGCTAGGCGCAAAAAAACGTGAAAGCTAATCACGGCCGGTAAGCTTGAGGAGGGAAGAGGCAGAAAATACTTACGAAAATGCCATATATGGCCCAGATATAAATAATTTGCGGCCATATGTAAACATACATGTCTGCATATAAGGCTACCGGACGCAATGTATGGGTGCAAATAGGGTCATATATGGCGTGGTTAGCCCATATATTCCAGCAAATGAGGCCATATATGGCATCAAGTAGAGCCTTATATGGCGAGCCAGCCCATATATGTCGTTGAATTAAACTTCGTTATTACCTTTGATAACGATCACAAAAACTCGATGCTCTTCGCTTTGGTGTCCGTCTATTACCAGAGCACATGAACCCACTACCGTGACTTCTGCATTAGTTTCCCAGTTTCGGAATCCTTCAGCTTACAACAGATTTTTAGGATATGCGTGCATTCAGTTTGCACTCGGTTCTGCGTGCACTCAGAGCCGGGCAAGTGAGTGAAACACTTTATTATAAACAAGAATTGATCAGGCACTGCGCCCGAGTTGGGAAGGGGGAGAAGGATGAGGAAGGAAAAGGCAACAATTCACACTATGTACACCCTTTCAGTCTTGGGGTCCTATTCATAAAAAGCACAATTCAGTCAGTCGTTGGCACCTAAAAAAGCACAGTTCACACTATACATTGAACGTGGATAGATATGGTCAGTTCTGGATAGTCGGCCAGACTGCTACACCAGTATTGTAAAAACCATTTAGAAGGTCGCACTGGGTGATGACTTCTAAAGGAGCGGGATTGTCACGGACACGAATAATACGCCCCTGTTCAGTCACTGGTGCAAGACGTACAGTTAAAAGCAAGGGACGGTTACAGGCGATTACAGGACAAAGCCAAATTCAGTGGAGGAGATTTGGTATGACATCACAATTACAGTGAGGGCATCGGCGCAATTAAGAACCTGTTGGGGCTGTCCACTTACGTATGCGCAGCATTCGCATATGAATTATTGCGGAATGTCTCGCCCGGACGCGAGAAAGGCTTGAGAGGGGCTGAGATGCCAACCGGGGCGTCATGTTGCAAGCGCTTGCCCCTTTCATTTTTGAGGTGGTGTGGGCACCGCGGGAGTCGATTGTAGCCTCTATCTTGGAAGCATCGTGAACCAGATGGTTGCCTTATGTGGAGGAAGTATGAAGCGGAGTCCAAACAATGCGAATTTGAAAGCCTTTCATGCGTAGGTCTCGTATAATGATCAGGATATTTGTTGCTGTCGTGTTCCGGAAAAACGTACGATTGAGTTCTGGAACAGCGAGGTATGAATTCATGATGATGCGCAATCTATTAGTGGGGAGATGGAGGGACTTATAGATTTGCGAGGTGGCTCCCAGAATGCAGTTCTACTTGTGCGAGGTCGTATGTGTTAGAATATGTGCCGAGATATATTCAATTCCGGTCAGCCTCTGGATGGCCAGGCATGGATACAGTCACTCCATTCCAAGACACATCGGTTTAGATGTCAGCTTCGTCGCCTGCCTTGTCATCTGCGAGCCTGCGAACGTATTTTTCGCGTAGTGTTCGCTTACCACACCGGCTCTGGCGTTGACGGGGAATTCTGATCGAGGAGCGATCCAAAGCAGGAATTGCTGGCGGCAAATCCGTGCTCTCTGCTTCGCTGTTTAGGTGGTGTGATTACTGCAGTCTTTTTACTTGTGGGGAATGGTCCAGACAATATTGCAAGCGTAGTTTCGCCTATTCGATAAGGTTGGTGAGAGGAGGAAAGGCAACTGCTTCGTGGAGAGTATCACACTGAGAAAGTGCCGATTCATGCAGTGGGGAGCGCACTATTATGTGTCTGTCGTAGTTCATAAACAGGTAAGCCGTAGTTCAAGCGCCCATGTGCCACGGAACGAGCGAGCATGGTATAGGCGGCTTGGTGTGCTCCGAGATCAGTGTAACTAGGTGTAAGGGGGAACGCCAGGTTTTCCCAAGTGAAGCTATTCACTGTTTTGAGCTATTACAGCAGCTGACTGAAACCCTCAGCAGTCGAATGGAACCACTGTAGAATTCAGAGTGACTTGAAAAGAGATAACTTATGCATTATTTGTGTCACGTTTACCACCGACGCTGAGCAGTTCTCTCTTTCTGGAGGATAGCTGTAGCTGGAATTGGGACAGCGTATGTTCCAAGCTTAGGCCTGCTGCTTGCAACTATGCTTGCATAATTCCTTTGCAGTCATAATCAGCAGTTTCGGTCCCAACGAAAATATCGTCCACATAAAGCGTGAATCGGGCGGCAGTGTTCTGTTCAAGAGTTCGGGCTACGCGGTTCATCGCCACATTAAAGAGGGCAGGAGCCAAAATCGACCGCTGTGAGACTCCTATGCAGGTAGAACGTAGCGGGCTGGGGGGCTTTAGGTTTAAGACGGATGGGTCGATGTTGAAGAAATGTGCGAGAGGAGGTGAGGGAAAGTTGCCGAAGGATAGCTAATTCGCTGCTGTGATTTCTGCAGCTTGTGTTATATATCCGTTATCTCTACTTCTTAATCCGTGTTCTACAGCTAAAATCCATAACTACCTCATACGTGATGCACTATTTCAGTCTTCTAAAGCGGCATTGGTTTAGTACATGACTGTAGACGAGGTTGCTGGTTTGGGCCTTTTGGTAGGACATGACAAGGAATTGAAGCGCTAGGACCATGGGACAAGTGAGTCAACACACACAAAGTGCTACTTCCAGCACTTTTATTAGAGGACGAATACACACATAGATATGAACATGAACACTGGCTCACTGATGAAATTGTACTATGACGTGGGCCAGTGTTCATGTGTATATATATGTGTATTCGTCTACTAATAAAACTGTTGGAAGTAGCGCCTTGTGTGTGTTGACTCGCTTGTCCCATTGTCCTAGCGCTTCAATTCTTTGTCACATGACAGTAGCTTTGGGGAACTTCGGAGTGACTACATGCTGCTGAAGCGATCAAATACACTGTTTCGTACTTCTGCGGATCTGTTGCGATAAATACGTGGTTGGTCCTGACGAATTCGTTGATTAAATATGGTTGGGCTAATAAAAACGACCAATCAAGATACATAACCAGTATCGCCCCATTTATCTTACTGGTTGCAGTCCAGAATTCAATAAAACGTTGTCTCGATACAGAGTCACTTTGATGCCATTTATAGTGCCTCTTTGAACAGAACCCTTTCATCAGTTGTTTGGAAGCAAATTCTTGTTCACAAATAGGGATTATAGGGCAATTGGACGTGACAAGACGGAACGCGGTTGCTTATTTGCGGCCAAAAACTTGCCAAAGGAAAACTATCTAGGTTACCAACGTACCTTGTGGCTGTAAAATACTTTAGCTTCAATTCTCCGCGTCTATGAAGATGTCTCTGTTTTGGTGTTAGGGAATGACTGCCGCCGCCAGATTTTGAATCCTCCATCTTAAATTTACTGTTTTTCTCCACAGGTCCCGGGAATCGCCAACAAGATACGAAAGACAACGGTGTACAAGAAAGTTGCTTAAGCACTGTGAATATGGATGTAAGAGCTCCCCGAGGTCCTTTGTATCGAAACGTCGCCGGGTTCAGGCTGAACCGTTACGTCTCACCGAAGCTTTTTTATTCCGCACTGCAGTACAAGCCGAGACCTGATGACGTCTTCCTTGCCACGTATCCAAAGAGCGGAACGACATGGCTGCGGAACATCGGCTACCTCATTTTTCACGACGGAGTTCCCCCTCCGAACGCGCTGGAATATTTCAAGAGCACGCCTTTTCTCGATATGTTCGGCGCCGAAGACGCGGTAAAGATGAAGCGCCCTGGACTGATCAAGACAAATCTCCCCTACGCGATCGCCCCCAGAAGTTCCCACGCTAAGTATGTTTGCGTCTTCAGAAACCCAAAGGACCTCTGCGTTTCTTATTTTTACCACACGAAAAGTTTCGCCGCGTACGACTTCGCTGAAGGCAAGTTCGAAGACTACTTTGATCTCTACATAAATGGAGAAGTCGATTACGGAGACTACTTTGACCATGTCCTATCGTGGTATACCCGTGGTCAAGACTCCAACATTCTGTTCATGCACTATGAAGACCTCAAGGCTGATCCCAGGACTGAAATTTTAAAATTAGCGGCATTTCTTGGACAAAAGTACCACCGGACACTTGTGGAAAGGCCAGAAGTGCTGGACCGTGTCATCCGTTTCAGTAGCATGGAGTACATGAAGGCCAAGACGAATGTTGCCATAAGGGCATTCCTTTCCGAGCCACTGAGCAGTGAAGAGGATGTCGGTCCTGGGCTTAGACACTTCCACGAGACCGCAAGGAAGTATCCTAAAAAGACAGGCTTTATTCGAAATGGCATCGTGGGCGAATGGAAGGAGCACTTCACTCCAGAAATGAACGCGAAGATGGAGGCAAAAATATATGACAGGCTCGAAGGCACTGACTTTATTGACGTCTGGAAGAGATATGGCATCCTCTGAACTCATCAATTATCGTCCTCTGGAAGTCAGTGCTTATTCAAGGTATCGTGCGTTGTCTAGTGGCAGATTAGAGGGGGGGAGATAGGGGTGGTGGCGGCCGCCCCTCCCCAGATGACATGAAATGACCAAGAAATTTTAACAGGCATTAGTGTCTAGGGGATGTCTCTGAAAACGTAAATAAATGCAATTTATAATTATTGTTATTATTTTATGACTTTTTAGGACAATAAATATGATTACTCTCTTGAAACATTTCGTACATACGTAGTTAAGGGAATACCAAATTTTTCACCTTTTCTGACTCACTGCTGGAATAAACACATGAATATGTATCCGAAAATCTTGAAAATCCAGTACGGTGTTTCGTCAACAAATTTTGAGATTCGTTTTGTTTCTGTACGACCACCATAAACGCCAAATCATGGCTCGTATAAATTCCATATATGCGAAGTGCTATACGGAATATAAACGGAAAGCACGTGGAGCCATATTTCGCACCAAACGCTTCTATGGACAAAAATTATTACTCCTCCGGCAACTGGATGGAGTTTCAGAGTATCGCCAGTCATTTCTGTCATTGTTGTATGCCGCCGGCAGCGGCCATTAGTCAAACCGCCTCACATGACATTTCTTTAACCCCGAAAGACCCATGGGCGCTGACATCTTGGTGGCCCTGTGTTGCCGCCCGGGCGCTCTTTGATAAGTCAGGATTTTCGAAGCGCAGTGCGGCTGTATGACACGCTGAGAGTGAGTTTTAAAGCCCCCAGTCAGAGTAGCAATGTCGTGCTGCTCTGTACCGGGCTGTTTCAACCGACGGGAAGGTGGAAAAAAATCGCTTGCCGCTTGGAAATAACGACAGTTGCCTAGCGCAACCTATCCTCGGTATTCCATTGCGTGGAATGCATGCAGGCAACCAAATGTGCGCCGCCATATCTGTGGCCAAGCGTCTGTTGATAGGCCACGTTGTGCGCACGGCCCGCAGATCAGGCACCCCTCTTCTCCTCCATGCAACCGTGTGCCGTCACTCGTTCTGAATCTTTTTTTTATCTTAAAAAAGGATCTCTTTTTACATCCACCAGAAATTCAGCCGTGCGGCTACACAGGAAAGTTAACAGCTGTGCCAGAAACTTCGCAGTTGAAGAAGAATTACCCGTGGTTCAGAATGCGAACCCGGGACCTCCTGTAATCTGGGGCAGGCGTTCTTAGATTTTCTTTGGAGCTTGCCCGTGTGTCCAGATTTCGGCCAACGTTAAAGACCCCCAGGCTGCCGAGACTAGTCCGGAACCCTCCACTACGGACTTCCCCAATGCCCAGGGGTAACTTCAGTGCATAAAACCCACAAAATGTTTAAATTTTGAATAACCTCTATAGCGGCTTTTCTTAATTAAGCGGTGGTCCGTGATTCGAATCCGAGAACAGAAAAATTTTTCTTTACCTAAAGTGTTTCTAGGAATTGTGTATAGCTTTCCTGTCTACGGTTTCATTTGCGGTCGATGTTGATTTTTTTCCTTCGCAAAAACTTACTCTCCCCTTGTGGGCTTCCCCAAGAAAAATCGTCTTTTCAACCTCTGCACGCAGATTTCCGAAGAAAAAATCATTAACATTGGATGAATATGCAGTCCGAGCTATGCGACGGACAGTAGGGCAACATCATGATGTGTATAGCGTCACTACGTTGGCAGGAAGATTGCGCAGGCATTAAGGATGGCGGTGCCTGTCGAACCAACGACGTGAGCTTCTCTTTGAGACTTTTTAATCTCGTCCCCACACATCATAGAGTTTCATACTAACATACACTAGAGACAAATCTGGTGCTATAGTGGCTAGGCGAGCCGTGATTAATCGCGCGTATGGTCATGTGACGGGTTACGTCGGTCCACTTGTCCATGGCATAGCTCGCCAACAAGCTCAAAAGTAGGGTGTGGCTGCAAAAAAAAAAAAAAAAACACGATATAGTTGTTAATATTATTCAAACTTTTTAAAATAATACAAAAAGTGAAGCTCAAAGCGGTATATTTGTCAAGGATTATTTAAAAGCTTCATGCAGTTGGAACAATAAAAAAATGCTACCCCTTTTTGTTCGTTTTGTCTTCGAAAGCAAGGGAAAATGGACTAACGATTACTGTACGCATTAGTTTGAAATTTCTGCGTAGCACGAACTGCAGCCTTCTCGGTCACGGCGCATATCTGTAGCGTCTCGGTAAGTGATCGCGTGAGCAGCGAACGTACGGCCGCTCGCGCTACTCTGCTGGTATCTCGCAGCACGTCGCCGGCGCCGGCCAGTGTGTCGTTGCAAATTGGGCTTGACCCTCCGGCGCAAATATCACGAAGTTCGGATTAGCCACGCACGGGGGAGCAGCGAGCATGTTTTTGCAAATCGTGTTTGAACCTCCCGCGCAAATGTCGTATGTTTCCGATTAGCGACGAACGGAACAGCGCCTAAGGAAAGTCTCATGAGAAGGGCGCTCCTTGGAGGTGACCGCGATGCCGGCGACGCATCGAAAAATTGTGAGAGGGAGGCAGTAAGAGAGATGATGCAGTTGGCGCTGAGCGCCGCCACGGACGGCGCTGCGAAGTGCATCTCCGTGACGTGTCGGCTTAGGGATTCTCGCAATGGTTGTCTGCTTCACTCGGGCTTGGGCTCCCTCGTGTTTCTTTGCGCTCGGTTCACTTCGGTTGTTGTCCGCACCAGATTTTGCGTGTGCGTTACTTTTTTTCACATTAATAGACTTAAAATAGAATACACTAGCTCAAGCCATGAGTCAAAGTTTAGTTTTGTATACCGCTACGGAAAAAAAACATTGCTGGCGTAGCCCATTCCTTGCGAAGCCGGTCCTGTGCGCAGCGCGAAGAGTCGGAGCTAGGCGTCAGCTTGTGTATTCAGCAATCATTCAAAGAAAGGGAACAGCCAGCTGCTAGTAACCGACAACAACGAAAATGCAAGACGAAAACAAATTCCCGGTCTTCGGGGCTGTGGGCTTTGGCAGAAGGTATTACGATACTCGGTAATCGTGTGTAAGGACACGCTTAAACAGGTTTCGCAACTTTGTGGAACGCTCCAAAGTATCGTATCACATAACTTTACGTTGCCATGGCATGAAAGTATGATGAGATACACTATGGCCGCAAAAAGTGCAGGATGTGCTCCAAATGACCTGCTCTGTGTATAGGCGCGCGATGGTTTTATATCAGGCTTATAACCAGTATGCATGCTTATTGAGCAAAACGTTAGCAATTGAGTACGATACCAATAATGCAGTCGGTTCAAGCTCGCAGGCTGTGCTCTTATACAGGGAACAGCGCCATAACCACTTCATTGATAAAGTAGGCGCGGTTTCTACCTTGCCTAATATTTGTAGGTGTAAACCAAATCATAGTGACCTAGGAATGGCACACCCATTTTTCATTACTGCTTTTCTATCCTTATACCAAGTCAATAAGGAGTGTAAAAAAATTCTCCAGAAATTCACAGAATTGTCTACTAACGCGTAGCATTCTTATGCCGCTTACCCTGAGTGGGCGGTCTTTATAGCCAAATTTTTGGTTTTTTTAAATCCTGTCCGACCAATTATCTCCATTTACGCAATGATAACTATCACAGGTTGAACGTTCGGTAAATCTGCATTATTGTGGAACGGTTCGCCTTTTTCCAGATTTTTTTTATATTTCTCATGTTTTTAGTTTTTCACAATTTCGTCTGACCAATTAGCTCCATTCGCGCTATTATAACGATTACAGGTAGAACTTTCCCGAAATATGCATTATTGTGGACATGACGGCGTTACACCTTTCGCCCTTTCTCGTAGTCTCTTTATATTTTTGTAATTTCTCTGTTTTTCAAATTCGTTCGTCCAGTTACGTTCATTTACGCTATTATAACGATTACAGGTGGAACTTCCGCATTATCTGCATTTTTGTAGAAATGCAGGGCGTTACACGGTCCTGGCTGTGGGGGTACTCGGAAAAAAATTCTACCCACAAAATGTCAGTACGGAGCGGAGCTAGAGCTAGTCGGTTTCCATCATGTGAGCAGGTGCACCGCCATAACATGTTTCTATTGTATCACACGCACGCACACACACACACACGCACGCACACACACACACACGCACTCGCACACGCACACACACACACACACACGCACACGCACACACACACGCACACACACACGCACGCACACACACACGCATACACGCGCGCGCACACGCACACGCGCACACACGCACTCGCACCCGCACCCGCACAAACACAAACATGCACACGCACGCACACACGCACAGGCACACGCACACTAGCGCGCACTCACACACAGCAGACACGCGCACGCACGCACAATCACACACACGGCCGTGTGCACGCAGATGAACGCAAGTGCGCGCATGCTAGTCCCGTGCACAGTAAAAAACAGTAACAGTACTTTTGTTCAGACCTGGAGGGATATTTACCGTAAATTTCCCACAGCCATATCTTCATAATATTGAGATATGCGTTATAGTAAAACTGCACTCAAGAGGAGGAGGAGGAAGAAGAAAAGGAGGAAGCAGTGGAAAAATCTTTAACAGTAAAATTGAGCTGGTTACTTGGCGGGGTCCTCATTCCAGGACAGGAGTGCAAGAGTAATTTTCTTAATTTCGGGGAACGCCACCCCGAATAGGCCAGGATTTGTTCTAAAAGGAGCCATGAAGAGAAAACACAAGTTTGGTTCATTAAAAAAATTGCCTCGTTAGATCCATATCGACACCACTTATAACGCAAACTTCGCTCAAATAAGCTACGTAATTAGGAAAAAAGGAAATGACCATGTGACCCACCAGTTCATTTTCCGCAACAGAACCTATGTCACTCGAGAATGCTCTGCGATTGGCGGAGGCCGGCAAAAGCAAACGCATGTTAGGCAGGGCTTACAGTTTGCATAGCGAGCTAAATGCCCGTGAAACATACTGCACATTCTTTTTATGACAAAGAACGGTGGAGTAAACGGTTGAAGTTCCGAACGAACACGCAAGCGTGTATGCCAATGCGTAGGAAACTACCGCCAGCCGAACTCGACATCTCGCCGTCGCCACCGTCGCGCAGACGAATTTTCTGGTTCAAGGCTCTTCGGGGCCAACGAACCGTCCAAGCACGCACAGCCGCGACCTTGCTTGGTATCGTAATCCCTTCACAGGAGGTTGGCCGTCATATCGCCAACCAGCAAAGGTAAAAATAGAAACAAGGGGAGAAAGGAACACAGAGCAGCAACGAGATAGTGCCACTCGTCGCACAGGTCGTGGAGGTCGTGTTGGCTTGCTGCTGTCGTTACGAGCTCGTTTACAGTTTACAACCACTGAAAACTTAAGTTTGTTCGAGTATTTACAATGAAATTTCGTTGCTGCGTTTTGAAATGCCCATGAAGTACGGGCAAGTCGTCGAGGGAGTGCGACATCCCCGCCGGTGAGATCTGCTTTCATGTGCTGCCCAACGACGAACCTCGGCGAAGCAAGTGGCTACGTTTTGCGAACTTTGAAAACGGAGGAGAAAGAGAGCTAAAGGAAGTACGAGTGGGCTCGCTTCATTTCCGAGGAAGTGATTACGGCAGGGACCCGGACATGCTGGCGCTCGTCGCCGACTTCGTCAAATCGCCGTAAAAGTGCTCTGACCTTGGGGAAAAAAATTGCCATACACACCGCGCATTGACCCTCGAACATTTCTGGTCGGAGCAGAGAGCTCGAGCGAACGGCTTTCCATACACGACACCGGCCAACTTGCATAAGCGATACTGCTACTGAAATTGAAAATACGGCACATACGTACCAGTCTGTATTCGTCCGTCGCGACGGGGCTGACGAGGCAGCGGTGCCGACGGCTGGGCGTTCGTCTGTTGTGGCTATCGCGGAATGGTCGCTTTCCCGTCCACCGCGTATCCCACAACTCTTGCCGCTCGTGCACTTAGAAGCATTGAGCGTTCAAGTGGTGCGAGGTTGTTAAATGCAAGCCCGAGCTCCTCGGCGAGAGTTTTGTTCTCCGGATCAGGCGACTCCATGACTAGGGCTACGGGTGCACTAGGTTTTACTAGTATTTTTAAAATGGCCGCCGTTTCGGTCGACTCCCGCGTGTGGGTGCTATATGGAGTCGACATACTAAGTATCTGTTTCATGGACCGGCTCGTATGACGCCATTGTTGACGTGACAAAATGTGCAATTTTAGCGGGAGATTTAAAATTTTGGCTTAAATTGCCTTATTTCTCAGTGAATAAAGCATCATTTGCTTCCGGGAAAGCGCTTGGGGTACCATGAAACACCTAATCTTTCGAATAAAACAAACTTTTGTTTTCTCTTCATGGCTCCTTTAAGGCCTGAAGGGGTTGGAAAACAATGGAGAGCTGCTTGGACATATTAATCGGTTTAGATTCTTCTTATAGGGCCTACCGGCACGTATACTAGTCATTGCGTCCGCTAACGAGTATATTAACCATTAAACAATGTAATCATGTCATAACAGTTCGGGTTCAGAGCCAATTCCTTATGGTAACGATGGTTACGATAGCAGCTCGGGGCACAAAAGCTGCCTTCGAGTACTCTGGACAACGTTGCCTGCGCTGTTTCGCGTGGGCGAGCACAACCTTCTCATTGTGTTTGCAAGTGAATAAACAACGTGTCAGCTGATATGCACCTTCTTGCACGCAGCCACAACGAAATCCGATTTGTAAAGGAGGGAGTGTATGACAGAAAGCCCGAAAAATATATGCACGCGAACTTTGTGAGCCTCCCAAACACCCCCAAACCTCCTACTCAGACGTTTGTGACGGTGCAGAAAAATTAATGCGTTGGGCGCAGAAAACCAATTCGTGTTATACAAAACAGCAACGAAAGAAATGGAAGACAGCCGTTTTATTTCCCGCTGTGCAATGCACGTGTAGGGGCCGGCTGTTTCGTGCGTAGCATTAAACTGTTGAGGCTTCATAAGCGCATTTCGAAAATACGTTAGGGAAGACTATGCATTTTTAATACTTAATGAGGAGCTCTGAGCACTGAACTTTGCAAATAAGCTAGAAAGGACGAGCGTGGTAGTCGCTTGCGTTCAAGGCTTTTCTACACACTACATCTGCTCCAAGCGAAAGCGTGGTTACCAGGCTTGCGAAGTGATAGTGTCGACGTTGCAGGCGCCGCAGCTGCCGTCACTTTTCAAATGTGTGTCATGAGTACGGACCAGGCAATAAATCATTACAGCTGTGTGTGTGCCGCCCCTCCCACCATCTGGAGCTGCTGAACCTAATCAAACTAACAAATGGAAAAATGACTGCGGCTTACATCAGCTAACCTTGGATATACAAAGCAAAAGCTTGGCTTAGTCTGGTTGAGTCTTGGTTTAGCTTGGCTAACCTTTGATTCAGCTGTATTGCCGACCATATGTCAAAGCCGTTCGGCTCCGTGCAATGCTCACAAAAGGAGGCCGGGCAAACGCGTTTATTCACGGCGAACGCATTGTTCCTCTTCGCCGGGTACGAGACGAGTCACCTTGCTGCAGACGACCCAGCGCCGCATGCATGGGAGGTTGCGGGGGTGGTCGGCTGCCTCGGCCACAGCGGTGGCAACGACCTCTGCTCGTTTTGCTCAGAACGACTGAAAACGTGGCATTGCGCGTAGCGCCGACAGTGCGCCCGGCGAATCACGTGATGCGCTTCCAGGGGTGTGTCGCCGGAGGTGTGTCTCGGGCAAAAGTCACCTTGCGCACCCTCCGCGGAATCGCTAGACGAAAGTAGTGAAGCTGTGCTTTAAAAGCAGGAAAAGGTCAGCCCTGAGACTTTTTCTACGCCTTCTTTTCAACATTTCAGGCTTCCGAAAAAATTGAGGCAGCTTGCACTAGTGGCGGTCCCACCTGGCCGTCCCGCCTAGCGAATTCTTGGTTGGGCCAGAGTCCTTCAATGGTTGGGCCAAGTTTATGCGTGGTTATGCTTGAAGATTTAAAGCAGATTGAAAGATTGAAGCAAATAAAGAATTTGGAAAGAAAGAAAGTGGAGAAAAAAAATGGAGAAAAAATGCCCACCAGGTGGGATCCGAACCCACGACCTCCAGAATACCGGTCTGGTGCGATAACGACTACGCTACCGGTGGGGCGATTTTCCCCTCCACTTTCTGGGGTATTTATGTTTAGGTATTTTTCTTTCCTGTGCTTGGGGGTGGTAGCCAGCGCCACTCGGACTACTCGGGGTGAAGGGGACCTTCTCTTTAACCCCCGGGCCGTGACTCGAGTGTCTACGACATGTCGAGAGTGGTCGACCAGCGTTGAACCCTCTTAAAGGAGCACTGACACGAAAATTTTATGTTACACTTTTATGGCTTTTATCGATGCTTAATGGTCTGGCGAACCTGAAACAGCACTTCAAATACTTCAGTTCGCGATAGTTAATTACATTGAACGGCTTGAAAATCGTTTGTTTCAAATTCCCGCGCTTTCCTCCCGAACGGCGCATATGACAGCCTCCCGGTTTGACGTCACCGCTTTGTGCGGACGTCACCGGTGCCCGCTTGAGAGGGTGTTGCGCCCGCTCGCCGCTCGTGGGGTCGCGCGCGTGAAGTGACGTCACGAGTTTTTGGCGAGCCCTGCGCGTCACTTCTTTTTCCTCTCCTGAAGTGATGTCACGCTGATGTCCATTTGCTGAGTGGCGCTCCGCGCGCTGCTCCTTCGGCGCGATAAATGCGATCCAATTGAACTATGTTCTTCGCGTCGCAGGCCGCTCATATTTCAGCCAGGGTATTCTGTTGAGTGAAGGAAGCGAACTGTGCAATAATATTAACGCCAAAAATTGGTGTCAGTGCTCCTTTAAGCTTCCTATGGCACACAAGACTGCCAGAACAGAGGCCCTCGGAAAGCAAAGGGGAGGATGTGGTAGGTCATTGAAACAGTTGAAGAATTTGGAGAAACAGTCCACTTTCATTCTGTCTTATATATGTTTATATATATATATATATATATATATATATATATATATATATATATATATATATATATATATATAAATATATATATATATATATATATATACAGACATACACACACTTTCGACGTTTTGCGCACAACACACTTTGCTCTTTCGGCTCAGTGCACTGAGACCTCTTATCGGCCTTCCTTCGAAACGCTAGGCCGTGCCACCGCAGCTTGCGGTCGGTGTTTGCACGCCGAGATACTTCATCGGAGTTTCTTTCCTAGCACACGGAAGCACACATACGCGCACCACGCGCACGCACATGCGTACACACAGATACACATGCGCGTACGCGTTATACGCGTTTCGTTTTAGTTTATCGGAACTGCTGTTTGCCTTCGGGGGAAGATGAGAGCAGACTGCGAAGGCATTCGACCGGACTGCGTGAACGGAAACCCGGCCGCGTCGAGAATAAGTGAACCTAATAAATCGAAAAAAGGCGGATCCGGTTTTGTTCTCTTTCGCTCTGCCTCACGGCCGATACCCGCCCACACGCCCACTCCAAATGTTGTTTCAACTTAAAAGGGCAAAGAAATAAGAACAAATCATATTAGCACTGTTAGTACGTGCAAGGGGTAACAGATTTGCCCTTTTGTGTTCGAGTTTGTTTTGTTACTCTATATGTTTCTTTCCCACAGGGCGATATTCAAATTTGAACCCGCGTTCCTGCTACCCTTCCGGCTTCTCTGCAGCCGGTGAAGCGGACATCATGCTTGAGTTCCTTCGTTGTACGTATTTCTCTCTTTGCGGTTCGACTTCGCTTCGCGCCAATGTGGCCGCTCGACCGTGCGCGAGCAGGCCATCGGTGCGTAGGGCGTAGTTTGCCCTGGGAACTTTGTTTCTGGAGCACGTAAAGCATAAGGATCAAGAAAGAACACAGCGAACAGAGAGGGGGAAGGGGTATCATTTATCTCGGTGAGTGTTCCGCTACATTCATTACGGCGTGTGTTTTGTACTTGGGTATTTCATGGCGTCGCGCATGGATGATGTCAGTCCACCACGTAACTAGTACCGTAACAGCAAGATCGTTTATATCCATGGCACGTGGTTAATATAGAGAAAGAAAAGATTAACAAGAAACAAATGTCGAGTAAGAAACAACTGCTCAGTTAGGTTGCGATATTCGTCCGCCTGTTTTTCCGGTCTTGGATGTGCAAACATTTTGCAGAACTGTATTGGGATCGGAGAAAAAGGAATTGTTACTGCAATGCCGCCGAGAACGTGAAGCTGGACGAAGCGCTGGATAGACAGGAAGACAGGACGACGCTTCAATCGGGGTGTTTGAATTTCGTGTTCTTAGCTGACGCTTCTTTTTTGCTTGAACACTTGTAATCATAACACACACGCACACACGCACATACACACACACACACGCATGCACGCACGCACGCACGCACACACACACACACACACACACGCACGCGCCCGCACGCACGCACGCACACACGCACGCACACACACACACACACACGCACGCGCACGCACGCACGCACACACACACACACACACACACGAACACGCACAAGCACACGTGCACGCACGCACACATATGTATACACAGGGCGTCCCGGCTATCATGCACAAGATTTTAAAAAAGATCAATGACGTTACTCGAGGAACATCTTGTGCATATTGTTTCCAGTAGAGTGGAGTAGGCGCCAGTAATTTCTTGTCAATGAGATTTGATTAGATAATTGTAATTAATTATCTAACTTGATAAGTACTTTACCAATCATTGAAGTGGCAATGAGGCATATGTAGGTACCAGAAAGGGCATCGAACTACGGTATTTTCAGCGACATCCCAGGTGCGTGCGCATTTAATATGACTACTGAAGAAATCCTGCGGATTATGAAAAATACCACGTGAAGGTGCCCCCTCCACCCCTCCACTTCCGCATCATAAACGAGCGCCCTGAAATAAGCTGATTGAAAGCAACTGCTTTGCTTGTGACCCGCCCGAAGTACCAGCGCATCACCTTGACAATGGCATGGAAGGAGCAGCAGCAGGAAGTTTCGCGGGCCGCTTGTGGCTGATAAGGCACAAACGCGGTTGCGGTCTCTTCTTTCGTTTCGTTATTTCATTTTGGCTAACTTAGAGAAAGTCTGTTCGAGGCCTGACGCGCTCGCGCCGTTACGTGGTATTTTTCACTGGCGGGTATTCATTTTTTAGTCAGCGTTAGTGGCTTATTTTCCGGCTTGAAAGTCGAAAACCTAGCTGGCTTCGCAAATTTTGAAGTTACCATCTGGAGTATAGTCCCTAGAAATTTGGCTAGTTTGCCGTCTGGGCCAGTTTCACATTAGAACGGTTTGTCGCCGCAGCGAAGAAAGCGCGCGAAAAACAGCAAAGTGGTCGACCGTGGCGCCCCCTTCGTGCACCTCGCAGCGCACTCACCGGGTTTACCGAGGACGTATTATTAAGAATCAAATAGCTGCTGTAATAAATGCTCATTGAAAATTTATTGCTTCTCTTACCTAAATTTCCAGGGACTGTACCTGAATTGTCCCGTTGCGCTAAAAACCGTCTTCGTAGCTGTTGTTCGCGCGTACAGAAAATTCCTGCCGTTGTAAAGCGAAAAAAAATGGATGCATTTCTTCTACTTCCGTTGCAAATGTCGACGCAAGACAATACTCGACTGGTGCCTCTGCCAAGTAAATGTATTCCTTCTCTTTCCCGCTCACCTCTCATTCTGTTCCTCTCCCGTCTCGCTCCTCTCAAGATAACACGCTAGAGGTCTGCTCATGTGAATTTAAATTTACCGCGTTCCACTGCTCCAAGTCGGGTGCCTCGATGCCAGCGCTGCCGCAGGGCGGAGACGCGAGTAAATCTAGTCACCCGACAACAACGTTTATAGAATCACGTTGTCCTACTCCACGAGCCTTCGAAGCGGAGCGCGAAACCTATCTAGTGGAACCTTTCGATGCTCTTTTTTATTTCCGACAGGTAGCGCGGAAAAGAGCAGGCGAGGGTTTTTGCAGTTGATGTAATAGTTTATTTGCTATCACAAAAAGCCAGCCTCCAAAAATTTTTATAATAAAGGAGCACTGCAAATATCACTCATGTATTCATTGTCTGCCTTGTATTTGCGTAATGTCTTGTTCTTGTTCAACAATGTTGACATGTATGAACATTGGCATAGGACCTAGACGTTCAGAGTTGGCTGTGAGTATATAAGACTATTGCGCAGCATCAGTGTTGCTTTGGCCGGCTGGCTGAATCTAGTGACAGACAGACATACAGACAAACAGACCAAAATTTTCCCGTTCGAGTAGCCCAGGAAAGTGTATCGTCTTTAGTAAAAAGAAGCACATGTGGGTTCATATAAGATTTGAACCTGGGTCTCCAGAAAAAGGAGCCTTGGAGTGCGTTGGACCAGCATGAGAGGAGCCAATGCCATCGATGCATCCCTCAAGTCCAATCCCGCCCCTTTTGAAAATTACATCCACATTACGCAGCAAAAAATCATAAGCTCCTTTCTTAAGAGAAACATCCTTAAAATGCGAAGCTGCTTCGATTGTGTCGGAAGCGCGCATTCGTTTTGGCGTCGGTTTCATAACGCCAGGGACTTAGGTTCGATTCCGACCACGGGAAGCGTTTTTTTTTTTCCTTCGGGGCTTGATGTGCCTTCGCTTATGCTCATCATCATCTCCTGAAAATCATTGTATAAAGTTGGCTTTCCTGCACTGCATTCTGACGCGACATCGCACGCCATTGGTGAGGACTAGAAGGTTCGCTTTCAAAAGCGCTTTTTTTTCAGGCGTCCTAGGGGCGATTTCCTGTACACGCCTGGTCAACTTCCCCGGGATTGTCGTGCCGCACAAAGGCCGAGCGCCCGGTCGGGAGGTAGCTTGTAGGTACCTGTTATACCTGCGACACAAGGACACCCGAATGCACATCATGACTTGCGAACATCATGACCTGCGAACCCGAATGCACCTCGCCTGTTGCGAACAGCGTAGTAAGCGAATGTAACGCACTTTTAAAATTTGAATAAGTTTTTTTTTTCGTGCTACCAATGTTTATAACGTTTCCAAAACACAAAATTGGCGGAAATTTGCGGTAGGGGAAAATAAAGCATGCCGCAGTATGGGGCTGCACGGAAAATTTTCAATCACATATTAAGTATAGAACATATGTTCAGACGTTCAAGGGTGATGTGCTTTTGGCATACGACAATGGATCACAGACACTCCCATCGTTTTCTTGTCAGTACAAAATGTAATGCCAGAGGCTGCAAATAATATTCTAAAACTGCCTTTCTGTATTTAAAATTTGGCGCTTGTTTCTAGTAGTCAGGGAAGGCGGCATGGTTCCCTAGGGTTGAGTGGGGTCAAGGGTAAAGTCTGTGTCGGGCGGGAGCACTATTGGTATTTACGGCTCAAAACATTTTTAAGGCGTGTTTTTTAACACCGAAGATGTTCTTATTCTAGGTTTTCATGGGGACAAAGTGTGGTTACGTGGTCGCAGCGATGTGGAAGGGCGTAGCCTAGCCTGGGAGAGAGCAAGCGCCAAGCTCCCGTCCAGCAAGTTTACACAATGCTTGAACGAGACACTTATATAGGCAAAGCGTTTCCATACTTCCAAAATGGCGGCAATGTTTTTACATTTGTCAACATTGTTGAGCGAACAAAAAGAAAACGTTAAGCATATTTGAGGAAAGACATCCATACCAAAAATATATATTTCCATTTCACTTGTAATTAAAAAAATTGGCTCCGATCAACGCTGTGAAGGTGGTTGGAAAACAAAGCTTTAAACGACACCCACAACAAGTGCCTATGCGACGTCACAAATTCACACACGTGGCTCTACAAAGAGGGGAACCAGAGATTCTGCCAGCCGTTACTTGGAATTCGCAGGGGGTGGCGTCCCGAACACAGCCGCAGTGTCGGCCACGGCGGGCTAGAGCGGCGGACGATGCCGCCGGTGTAGCCGAGGCAGTGATTCGGAAGTGAGAGAAAACGGAGAGCAGCGTTTTAGATGCAAAGCATCTCTTGCTCTCGGCTTCGTCGATCGTCGTTCGTCCATCCACCGGCCCAGGTAGACACCGGCAACACTGCCGCTCCAGGAGCCCTTTAAGGGTAAGCGTGCTCGTCTCGTGCCGGCCCAGGAAGCCACCGGCAACACTGTCGCTCCAGCATCTCATGGCTGGGGCTATGTCCCTCCCTTGTTGTGGCGCCGTCCACACCCCCACTACGCATGCTCGGCTCATCTCGGGCCGGCCCAGGAAGACACCGGTAACACTGTCGCTCCACCCGCCGCGGTGTCTCAGTGGCTAAGGCGTTGCGCTGCTGAGCACGAGGTCACGGGTTCGATTCCCGGCCGCGGCGGCCGCTTTTCTGATGGAGGCGAAAAGCAAAAACGCCCGTGTGTGCGAGATTTCGGCGCACTTTGAAGATCCCCAGGTGGTCAAAATTAATCCGGAGCCCTCCACTATGGCGCGCCTCATCGCCTGGGTTTCGTCGGCGCGTTAAAACCCCTACAATCAAGTCAACACTGTCGCTCCAGGAGCCATTAATGGGTAACCCGCCACCGGGCGTTTAGCAAGCCGAGCATGCGCAGGGGGGGTGTGGACGGCGCAACAACGATAAGGGAGGGACACAGCCCCGTCGCATCTAATAAAATTACACCATCTTCCCGTAGGGGAACCCTGAGTAGTATGCGAAACAGCCATGCGCTCAACGCAATTTCCCATTTCGTAGTTCCGATAAGTGAATAGGGTGGTAGTTACCATGGAAACCAAACTGTAAATATAACGGTAGCTACGTACCTCAACCTAACGGAAACGGCGAACTGAAAACTACTGGGCACTTGAATCGACCCCATGGCTGCTTTGCAGATTAGTCAGGGTTTCCCTATGGGAAGGTGGTGTAATTTTTTTCGATGCGTGATACAGCAGAACCTAGCCATCCTGATGTGATAGCTTGGGGCTAGACCCCGACGCGACACAAGCGCAGACACCGAAAGAATTCGGAATGTGAGCTTAGTGATACCCTGTTATACAGATTTAAACTCGTTATTTTGGTAAGTTTCAGGTTTGCGAGAAAGCCGAGGGAACTTTTGTGATCGCTATTTATCAGAACCACGTGAAATTACAGATCCGGAAAATTAAAAAGAACTGCTGATATTCCGGCAAAATACCGCTAGTGCGCAGACCGGTATATTAAAAAATTGGCTGAAGCCAAAGGAAAATATTTCGCCATGGATTTACTATCGATTTTAAAATCTAACCCTAACAAGGTTTGGCGATTGCTTTCCCCTAACTCAAGGACCACCAGAATCGATCTCGTTGATTCCGACGGCAGACCAATTAATAGTGAAGACTGCGCATCCGTTTTGAATGACTACTTTGCATCAACATTTACTTCCGCGAGTGACACAGCTTCCTCCTCTCCCTCCTCTAGATTCATCCCCTGCTTTACCCACTTTCGAAATTAGCCCTGGCGGAATTTCCATCCTAATTCGGAACATCTAAGCTTCGCCATGCGCTGGCTGTGACGGCCTTACTGCCAAACTTCTTAAAAACACTCTTGAATATTCTAGCCTTCTACTCTCTTTAATATTTACACAATCCATTCAAACAGGTACAGTTCCGCACGATTGGAAGAAAGCCCAGATATCACCAGTTTTTAAGACAGGCGACAGCGAACTACCGCCCAGTCTGTTTGACATGCTTTTCTTCGAAACTTCTTGAACATATTATAGCCTCTAGTATCATGAACCACCTTGAATCAATTAATTTCTTCTATCCGTACCAAGATGGTTTCCGCAAACATTATCCTTGTGATACACAGCTTGCCGAATTTAGCCATGACTTGCTCCGATTCATGAATAATACCCTTCAGGTAGATGCTGTCTTCCTTGGCTTTGCCAAAGCATTCGACCGTGTTCCTGACAGTAACCTATTTCGCAAGCTAAGCTCTCTTGGTCTCCCTGCTAACATATTAAGTTTAATTAAGCACTTTCTAAAAGGGCCAATGCAGTTTACGGCCACCAACAACTATGAATCAGCCCTCTCCAAAGTAACTTCCGGTGTCCCGCAAGGCGCCGGATTATCACCCCTTGTCTTTCTCATCTACATCAATGACTTGCCTGCAAATATAAACTCCCATCTTCGGCTTTTTGCTGATGACTTCGTCATTTACACCGTCATTAACAAATCAGGCGATATTTCGGATCTTCAAGGCGACCTTGACTCCATTGCTGCAAGGTGTAATAAATGGCTCATGCCACTAAACATAGCTAAATGGAAATCATCATCATTTACTCGTGAACGTGCATCAGTTTCTTACCTTTATTCTATTAGTGCCACTTTAATCGCCTATGTTTCATCTTAAAATATCTCGGGGTTGACTTTATGTCATCACAATCATGAACTACCCATATTGATACCATCTTCTCTCCAGCATCCAGAAGTCTTGGCTACCTTCGACGGAACCTCAAGTGCGCACTTACTGAAGAAAAAAAGGTAGCTTTTATCACTTTCGTACGCCCAAAACTTGAATATGCCGCGCAACTCTGGCATCCATCCCAAGCCTATCTAACAACGAAATTAGAGTCCACCCAAAACTGAGCCGACCGCTTCATTTCTTCGCAATACTACCATAGAACCAGCGTCACTGCAATAAAAAACTCCCAAGCATTTCCCCGAGGGTGAACATGGTTAAGTGCGAATGCACGGGGTGATGCTATGAGGGGGAGTAAAGTTAAAATCCGTTGGCATTCGCCCGTGAGCGCGCGCGAGCCGACCCACGGAGGTCTGGCAGTTTATCGCTGCATATATAGGGGGGTACGCCGCGCCGAGCGCGCCGAGCCAGGTGGCTGAGAGAGGAGGCGAGCGCAAGGGGAGAGGGACAGCGACGCACGGCAGCTGCAGCCGAGCGAGGGGGAGAGGAGAGAGTGTGACGTCATGGTGGAGAGAGGCGCGCGGCAGCTGCTGGGGAGAGGAGGCGGGCTGTGACGTCATACCATGACGTCACGGCGCGAGGAGCGGTGCGGGGAGCGGCGCGCACCCGCGCAGCCACGGCGAGGAGGCGGAACGAGCGCGGTCACGTGGTGAAGTGACGTCACCGCGCCGTTGCTACCGACGCTCCTCTCCGCTCCACGCCGCTGCTAGGGAGAGGAGGACTGCGGACGCCGCCGCCGCCGCCGCCGCCGCCGGTGGTGGAAGGTTTGGGGTCGCTTATAAAGTGCATTCGCACTTAAAACACTCCCTCTCCCTCCCAACGCTTGAATGCCGCCGAATTGTTGCCCGTCTATGCCTTTTCCACCGCTACTTTTATCAGCCCCGCTCACGTCATCCATTGCTTCAACCAGCGCACGGAATTTCAGCACGCCTAAATCATTGCAGCCCCATTGCTCGTATCGCCGGCCATACATCTGCACTTGCCTCGTCATTTTTTCCGCACGCAATATTCATGTGAAATGCCCTACCGGAGCACTGCGCATCATGCACCAACCGCAAAACGTTCCGCACTAAGGTTATCGACCATTTGTCTGTGCAACTTGCTTGTTCCTAATAACTTGACCACACACATTTTTGTGATGTAGTTTAGATCTGTCCTTACCCTTACTTTTTATTCTTATATGTGTATTTTTGTATACTTTTCACACAACATTCATGTTTTTGTTGTTCTACTCCCTTTTGAATTCGATCCTGGCTTCTGTGTGTTTTCGTTGGCTTTTGGTGCGGTATTTTGAACATTGCGCTGTACCTCGTCCCCTACCCTGCCTTAGGTGATGCCCTCGGGCCCTTAAGGATGAAATAAATGAAATTTGATTGTACCGTTTAACGCGCCGACGCAACGCAGGCGCTGAGACGTGCCGTAGTGGAGGGCTCCGGATTCATTTTGACGACCTGGGGATCTTTAACGTGCGCCGAAATCTCGTACACACGGGCGTTTTTGCTTTTCGCCTCCATCAGAAAAGCGGCCGCCGCAACCGCGAATCGAACCCGCGACCTCGTGCTCAGCGGCGCAACGCCTTAGCTACTGAGCCACCGCGGCGGGTCAGGTCATCCTGAACTGAAGAGCCGGTTTCTCGCCCACGCGAGCAAACGGCTCTTCCACGGATCGTTTTTCTCTTTGAGTGAACGCTCTCTCCTTCTAGTTCTGTGGTACTAAAAGACCATCGTTTCGTCCCCATGGATACAGACACGATAAATTATTTTCAGCGTGGCTAACTAGCGTTCGCCCTCGTATGTAAGGGGATACTAGAATAGCGATAATAATTTATTCTGCGACAGTAGGTGGCGCTTGTCGCTTAGCCCAGTAAATGAGAAGCTGGAAAACGAATTCCCCGTGCAGGCGAAACAGATAAGGCGCCTAGTCAGGGTAACTACTACTCTAACGTAATCTGTCTCACTGGCACCCACGCAGTCGTTTCTTTGCGTCTTTCGCGAAATGGGACTTACGAGGGCCTCAATAGAACTGATATAGCTAGAAAGTGTTTTTTCAGCTCAAACAACGCGCTTAACCGGTAGTAAAACTGGACCTTTGAAGGACGAGCACCATTTTTTCCAGTTTTTTATTCACGTAGTACGCGAGGTACAGGTAGGTCGTGCACATGTCAGTCGAGTGTGCTTGCTCCCACCCGTAAAAACGCGATTATATATTTTTTGGGCGCTTGAAAATACATTTTTCTACTCTTTTAACAAAAGAAAAACAGAAAAACAACGTGCGCCGCATGCAACTAAGCCCGTCAGTGCGATTAGATTGCTGTCGGGATCGGAGCAGAGGAATTAGTGCTTTCCTCGCATGTGGAACATTTCATGGTCCTCTCCGGTGTTTCCAATTAACTCCCACAGCGCCCTTTCGGGAAAATGCTCGCATCGTATACATGTTCGATTGCATCTTTAAGGTGCATTCACTAATGAAACAAAAACAGACAAAGTGAGTGGCCGATTCGGAAGGTCTGCGATGAAGTTTCGTTTATTTTCGCCCAAAATAATCAAATTGTCGGGGAACTGCCCGGTGGTTTTCAGTATTTTAGGCGGTGCCAAGAAGATGCGTCTACGTAGGTAGTTACGCTAGGTTGCTTGCGAGCCTGCTGGCACCGTAATAGTGTATTCGCCTATACTTTCAACCAGAACTATCGCCGTTTCTTTCGCAGTTACCGTAGATGGGCCAGGTATCGTCACAGCGGTGACTTTTTGTCGACAAGCTGTTGCCATGTACGTGGCATGAGCTGGTTTATGCGGGTAGGGTGATGCGTCGGTATAGCCGATGGTCGGGTTATTCCTGTATTTTATGTGCACTGCTTGTGCATGCTCTCGCTGTGCGCAGGGCCTTGGTTCGGACTTCGTTCGTATTTCTTCAAACCCCAGGAATGCCGCCCGCCTGTCGGGCTGGTATGTGGCGCTGAAGAACATAAAGCGTTCTCACCATCTCTGTTACCACTTCTCGTGCAGTAAAAGAACGCTCTTTAGCGCAGACTGACCAGAGGCCAGAATACTGTGCTGCTCAGCGCTAGTCGGCGGGCTCCAGTCCCTTCTACGATGGCTATCTCTGTCCGATAAAGCCGAAACAAATGATTCCCTGTGTACGAGATTTGGCCAAACTTAAATTCGCAGGCGGTCTCAGTTATTCTGCAGCCTTGACTACTGCCCCTTGTTGTTGTCTACGGGTAGGTTAGTCTGCAAATCTCCGATTTAAATTTGATATCACTGTTGCAAGAAGTTTAACGCAGATTTGCCGAAGCTTTTGGCCTTGCAAATGCTATCAGACCTTCGAAACGTCATCACATTTCTTCATTGCTCCTTTACCGGGCTTATGCGTCTCGTTTTGCTATTTCGGCTTCTCTTTGCCGACTACAAAGTGAGAGAAGAGAATTCATTGCAATGCGCACATCAGGGCGCAGCGACTAGTGATAACAGCGCGGCCCTAAAACCAGACCGTAAAATTGAACGACATTATGAAGGAGAAACCCTGTTCGGTCTACATAGTGTACGTTCCTTGGGCAAACATTTCAAGCGACAACGTCGCGACACTCACTCGCGTTGAAAGCGACCAAATCGCCGCTGTAAAAGCTCGAGACACGGCTGTCGCCACTGGACAAACATTTTCCAACCAGAAGCGACGTAATTTTTTGTTTACTTCACCACGGCAAGACGCCTGGTCGCCTCGCAATAACGCAACACGCAAGCCTCAAACAAATCAAACCGCCTAAACTCTAGACACAGCAGAAAATGCCTAACAAGCAACAATGCATGGGCGGTGGTTAGGACGCTACCCGCTTTTCGTGCCCCCATCCCCGCTCTCCCTCCCTCCCTCCCTCCCGCCCTCCCTCTCTCTTCCCCTCTTTCTCTCTCTCTCTCTGCACAGAGTAAGGGCGGTGGGAAGAGGCACGAATTCTTTCATTACTGCGAAGAAACCGGGCGTTGAAATAAAAAAAGTAAAACTGATCAAAAGCGGCAAAGCAAAAACGACGAAATATGAACGGAAGAAAGCGGGATTGGGCGAACGCTGGCAGGGGTGACAAATGAGGCAAAGAATAGGGGTCGTTGGCAGCGGCTGGTTTTTCCTATCCGCGCGTGCCTATATAAACGAATATACACTGTGAATATACTGCTCGGCAGTCGTCTGGCGGCGCAGTGCACGCGAGCGTCTGCTTCTCTCTGCGCGTCTGCTTCGGACGGAGAACAGTTCGCGCGCGCAACGGCACTACAGTCATTTGTTTTGTGGCTCCGTGCAGAAGCCGCCTATTCGGGTCCTCCGCGGCTCCCGCGCCTGTGTTTGAGCTGTCTGCTTGTTCGCATTTGTCTAAAAGTGTGTACGGACCCGAACATAACTACGGGACGCGTAGCAATATCCATTCGTCACCATTGTCACGCGCCCCGTCTGACATTCTCCCCGGAGAGGCATGGGGAGATAAGAGGCGGGAAAAGAAGTAGACAAGGCAGGGAGGGGAGGAAACTCTGCACGCTGGCGAAACTTGCTCGGCCTTTCTGTACGGCTACAGAGGATTGCGAAGGTTCGAGTTGTATAGCGTGTTCGAGACGTTGGCTACGTCGGCTCCGCGCACGAGCCTCGTGCAATGTACCAGACTCTGCTGTGTGCCCAAGGAACGAAACAATATTGAACGAGAAGGGAAGACTTGGGGAAGTGTGATGAATGGGCGTCGGGCAAAGAAACCCAACATGGGTAGGGCGTGCGTATGTACTGCCAGAGCCATTTCGATGACTTCATCCGTCAACACAAACTCCTGGCGCCGGGAAAGAATAATTTCTTCCCCGCACTGAGCTGTTTTTTCCGCTTTTATTATTGGGCAAGTTTAAACCGTCTAAGTTCGGTTAATGCTGACAGGATAGGTTTTACACTTCATGTTTCTGGGCAGTTTTTTTTTCCCTCTGTACCACGAGAATCGGGCCCGTCGTACGTATCAGTCTGGAAGTAAACGGTATTTACAAGAACGTGGTTATAAACAGGAAGGGCCGGTTGCAGCTGTGGTGCTTCCTAACAAAATTCATTGAAATTTCGGCGCTGGCGATTCACGACTTGAGAGCTTCGAGATACCTTGAGAGGCCAGTGCACAGTTTCGTTCTGGTCAGTTACAGTTTATGAGGGATGTAAAGTTTAATATCCAGTCTTCTGTGCTCTCGATCCCCTGATCACCCCCATTGCTTACGTCGTAATGCGCTGTGCGCCACCCGACGAAAGCTCGGAGTAAAAAGAACCTTTATTGCGGCCCCCGAACCAAAACCAAGCTTGCCAGCCCGCCGTAGACGCTGGTCTGTGAACGAGCCTCCATTCCACGGCCAAAGAAACCACGAGGTCATACGGCTGCGTGCTGTATTAATTGCCCATCCCGTCACTACACAAGGATAGCCTGCCCGGTTCGCGAACTCCGCGCATTGGAAGGGAACAAAGCGACGAAGCTAGCGACGATTCGCGTACCGATCACGTGCTGCTGGCCCATTGAAACGAGAACATGCGCAGTTAAAATCTCCCCGAAAAGTGTTTTCGTGCAGCTTCCAGAAAGAATATACACTAGTCGCCTAGACCCTGCCGGCGCTAGGTTTTAAATTTTGCATTGACACTTGGAATGGTGCCCAACTGCCGCGAAACGTGACAACGACGCGAGCGAAAGAGAGAATGTAAAACTTTTTTTTTTTTGTGCGGGTTGTATGCATAAGGTCATTTTTGAGGAGAAAACGTAATTTGCTTTTCAATCGCAAATATGCGTGAAGACGGAATTTTTCCCCAGCACACTTCGCGCGCCATTGAAGTTTTAAAGAAGCGGTTTCTAAACGAAGCACGTGCGTTGGACACCACATCACGCATATGACGCTTCCGTACTGGGTAGCGTGTTAGGGCAGCGTGCAGCGCAGGCCTATGCGGGAGACTGGTTTTAGCATGCCGGCACGAAATTGACTGCTGTGGATTTTCAATTCGCTGTTTTCTCGCTTCTTTATGCTGAGACAACAGAATTTGTTTAAACAATATCGAGTGAAACCTGCTTTTGCTTCTTTCCTCGTATTGTTGTTGGAAGGGTTCATGTTGCAGCGAGGAAGTTTTCAGGCAGCGCGAGAACGATTATGTCATAACCTCAGTTTCCTCTTCGCCCGCGGTTTCTTATACTGGTAAAAGGTTCAAGGTTCACAAATAAAAGGTAAAAGGTTCAAAGCACCAAAACAGAAACAGAAAGCAAACAAGCTTTAGTGTCACTTGTCACTAATACACATGATGAAATTTTAAGCCTATCTGCGCAAAACTGCTTGGCAGCCCGTGTACCTTGCAATATCTGCTGATTAAAAGTTTTGCGTGTTTCGAAACTACTTTCTTGCGCAAAGTAAAAACAACCTAGCTACTGCTACCTTCCCCTGAACCACAGTAGTGTTGACGGTACTGTTAATGGCAGCGCTTTTAAAATCCCTTCAGCATAAAGACAATATTGCGCTCTCAGCGCAATAAAAAAAATGGACCTCCGCGTACAGATAGAGCGACAACAAAAAGCTCTGAACTGTTTGTTTCTCGTCAGCGCTTGTTTGCTGTCCCTTTCTCTGTTCAAGGCCCGCGTACGCGCCGCTGTGGGCGTAATGGAATATCAACGTGCAGGTACAATCACGCTTTAAAGATAATATGCGCGACGCAACTCAACCGTATTTTTACCTTGCAAAACAAGTGGAAGATCTGCAACATATTGCTTACATATCTCACCTATGTTATACAAAGGAATTACTTCTGCTCGAGGAGCTCATTTGAACAGCAGCGCAAACTGGAAAGTGATTACCTCTCAAAAAGAAAGAAATCTTTCCTGCAGTATATTAAAAGTAACGATTAACAATAGCATGAATTATGAGCAGCCCAGCAATTCCTGGTCACTTGTTCACTAAAGCAAGCTTGGTCAGGCGGCGTAATATTTAGATGCCGTATATATTACACAAACTGCTAGATTATTTTTTTCACGACCAATCGGCAGGAATAAAATTCGCCAATCATTTGTCAGTTTGAAAGACAAACATTATTAGTAGGCCGAGATGGTATTTTATTTTGCCTCGTATATAATATCTGAGTCACGCAAGAAATAATAATCTAGCACATGTTACTAACCTGTTCAGAAAGTTGGCAAGATGTTGCAAAGAAGACACAATATAACAGACCACATGGATATCGAAAAAATAAACCAAATAAAATGAAACCAGACAACTCAACAACGGTATCAGTATTACCGCAGTTATCTGAAATTGCACGAAAACGTCCCTCCGTTGCGCCTGGATACACACCTACATGCAGATGATAAGGAAAAAAATTGCTTTGAAAATCAAGTTCCCTAGTACAACAGTTTATAAGCTCCACACTGAAGTGCTCCAGTGTTTCAAAGAGCCTCCTTTGGGAACACTATTTTATTTATTAAGGAGAGACATATATTCCCGATATGTATTCTGCATTCCTACCTTAACCTGGTGGCTTCAATAAACAAACCAGTGGCCAGAAAGCTTCACAGAGAAAAACACTCGACGCTGTTCTAGCATACTCCTATTTATTTATTTTTTTATTTATTTATTTATTTATTTATTTATTTATTTATTTATTTATTTATTTATTTATTTATTTATTTATTTATTTATTTATTTATTTATTTATTTATTTATTTATTTATTACTGCTTGTACCCTTATGCACCAGAGTTCCTCCTGTCTACCAAAACGTAGGAGTAGGAAAGTGGAACTTCTTAAAAGACATCGATAACAGAAAATAGGTTTTGCCTATTAAAACAGTAGATAGATGACAGCTGGGGTTGCGTATTCGCCAAACACCACCTCGCACTGTAGCCGTCAGCAGACGACAGTCAACCAGAGTTATGTGCAGCCAGGCAGGACCGATCATCCGTACACAATTAATGGGGCCACTCGGCAGTTACCTGTCAATTCGCGCGCGACTCTAAGCCGCTAAAGTATTTCTTCTTCGCTGACAGGCTGTTACGAAGCCACTGAATATTGAAATGTTTCCGGTAGCAGAAGCCTATTGCAGTTACGTCCGTTATAAGGTCTTGGCATTGTTATCTCTACACTTTTGAGCGAAAGCCTTAGTTGCCCCAGTGTGCGAAAAATCGAAGTGGCTGCGGTAGTTATTGATGCGGTTGTCTGGACGAGAGAATGGCCTGTGCAATAAAGAGCAGATAAAAAACACATGTTTGGTCCGATGTGTTTCGAACCAGGGTGTGCACAGCCGCAGCCCTTGCGCTGTAACAACTGATGTATTTCCGCACGTTGCTGTTAATGATGATGATGATGCCCTCAAATTTTTGGCACGTACCCACAACAGGGGATTGACCAGGTCTAACTCGCTTGTTGAAATTCGTGAGGACCTTAAAATGATAATTTATTTCAGGAAAAAACAAACGCCATAAAATGAAACTTCGTTTTGATTAAAATCCGAGTTACCCATTCGTCAGGCCCTTTCAGCCATTCCAACGACCTGAAGCAGAAAGAAAGTCTTGAATACATTTATATATGTCCCTTTTTGCATACTCCAAATTTGTTGCCCCAATCGAGAATATAAGTGGACTCGATAAAATCAACCCGTCAGCGTAGAACAAATGTTGTCGTTGTTGTTTTCTTCTTCGTGGCATATGCGAACTTGCGGGATTGACCCAAAGTCGGGAGCTTTGTGGGGCGACACGCATGCTTCACCAAATCTAGAGAAGCACGAATGGAAAGCGTAAAATCTGTCGGATACTGCCTGCAGCGGGACACTTTAAGATGCTGGCCCATGAGAGAACGGGTGCATCCTGTTCTCTCATCCTAACCCTGATTTTAGGGAATCTGAGGCGTCTGCCAGCCTGCTCGCTGGCGTACCTCGCGCCGAGAGCCAAAGAAACGAAAGCGAAGAAGTAAACGTATACACAATGCAGCAGAAAAGAAGCCGGTTGAATTAACTCGTGCCCACAGAGTAAGATACGAAAGCGAAGAAAGAGGTGGAAACACGATGTACCCCTAAACAACTTGCCAATAGGCATCCCCGGGCTTTCGTCGTTGAAGCACGTAAGCATACTTATTTACCCCGAGGAGTTCTAAAGACCATGTCTTTCTTGGGCCACTTAAACCCAGAAATTTCGGTCTGTCTATACGTCTGTTTGTCTGTCAGTCTGTCTGTGACTCGATTCAGCCACCCGTCCAAAGAGAAACCAAATCTGCACAACAGTCTTTTATACTCACAGCCAAATCTAAACGTCTAAGTTCGGTGTCAGTGTTCATACTTGTCAACATTGTTGAAAAATATTACGCAAACATTACGCAAATGTCAGGCAGAAAATTAATGCATAAGTGATATTTGCAGTGCCCCTTTATTCAAAAAATCATGAATGCTTGGTTTTTGCAATAGCAAGTGAACAACTCCTTAACTGCAGAAAACTGTCGCCTGCAGTTGCCCGCGCTCCTGCTGCAATTAAGAAATCAAACGGCAACAGCAACAAAAGGTACCACTATAGGTTCCACGTTCCATTTGGAATGCTCGTGGAACGCAACGTGGTTGTTCAAACATTGTAGTAAGGTGCCTCGAGTCACGCGCGCCTCCGCCGTACGGCAGCGCTGGCACTGAGACACCTGTCCTGGAGCAGTGGAACGCGGTAAGTTTAAATTGACTTTAACAAACCTTTAGTGTGTTTACCTTTGGAGGAGCGCGACGAAAAAGCAACAGCATGAGAGGTGAGCGGGAAAGCAAATGGAGCCATTTACTCGAGAAAGTCAACTATGACTATCGTCTTTTGTAAATATTTGCAACGAAAAGAGCAGATACGCGGCCATTTTTTTTTCGCTGAATTTCACTGTACGTACATTCTTTGCTGTCCCAGTACGGACGTTATCGAAAAAACTTTCTTTGAATTTTATCTGGCTCTCCCTCCAACTCTCACTTTTACATCTTTGCAGAACAGCGGAACGGCCTCGGATTAGTTATAGCTCTGAAGTCATTGCTAGGCACCACGAGAAAGGCGGTCGAGCGATTTGCTGTGTTGCGTGACACCTGAATGAAACACTGGTGAGACGCAGACGAGAAGCCCCACAAATGTTTACGCCATTTGATATATCAAACGCATTTGGGGCAAACATGGAGAAACAACATTTTATGTCAAGAAAAGGATTTTTTTTCTAATTTAGTTTTTCCTTTCTTATTTATTTATTTACTCATTTTAAAGGAAACATTGGCTCAGAAAGAACTTCTGGGGTCCGTCCGAGCTGCCGAATATACCTTCAGCAGCTGATTTTTTTAGGTGCGAATGCACTTTATAAGCGACCCCAAACCTTCCACCGCCGGCGGCGGCGTCCGCAGTCCTCCTCTCTATATAAAAAAAAAAACAGCATCCGGCGCCAGGTTTCGATCCGAGGACTTTGCGGCCGCAGCGCGACGCTCTACCGACTAGAGCCACGGACGCGACACTGATATCAGTGTTAGTAACGCGCCTTATATCTTTAACGCATTCAAACTACGTCGTCAGCGGCGTGCGTTGGCGACTCAGCGGCGTTATAGCGGCTTGATAACTGCGTGGTGTACACGTGATACTACAAACCCGATGGAAGAGATGAAAGAGAAGGCGGCGAGGCGGTGGGCTGCGGGGGCCGAGCGCAAGCGCCGCAAGCGGGCCGACAACCGTGCATTCGCACTTTCACATTCTCCCCCTCGGGGAAATGCGGGGGAATTTTTTATTTCAATTGATTGCGTTAAAAAAATGAAACGCTGTCACCTGCTCTAGGCTTGTCGCGTACTCGTCCTGCATTTTTGGGTCAAATATTGTTTGAAATCCATATTATTTGTTTGCGGTTGCAAAAATCAAGCAGCCTTGTATATTCAGATATGCCTTACTGTTTATTTTTCCTGAGCAATGTTAGCAAGTTTGAAGGGTGCTTCCAAATTTAGTGGTTCGAAAATGTCGGAAAACCACTCGTTCAAGTACTCCTCTAACTTATGGTCCGAAGGCTGAATCAAGAGAGAGAGAGTGAGAAACCGACAGACCTACGGGCGTACATACACACAGACAAAACGTTTAGTGGTTAAGTAGTTTAGGAAAGACTATCGTTTTTAAATCTGTATGTGGCTATGCTGACGTGACAGCTGATGGGATGAGAGTTGGGAGAAGCATGTTGATGCCTCAGTCAATGAGAAATTTGGTACCACCGTTGATACGCCGACAACCACGAAAACGGCGCCACCGGATTCTCGCAGAAAGGGCCTCGAAATGTCGTTGCATTAATAAAAGTAACTATAGAATGATAATGTTGAAATCACCAAGGTGCTGCGTTGCAGATTCAACGCTGCACGTTACGGAATTTTATTCGTTTATAAAAACCAAGAAAATACTCAAACACAGGTTTGATTCATTCACACTGCACGTTGTTTTTCCATGCAATTGTCAAAATTTTTTGGGGCCCGCTGGCGAGCTTTTCGGGCGCCAAATTATTTTGGAATTGTGGGGTGTCTTAATTCTCGTCTACTTTTCCAGTGACAGAAAAGACGCCGGGTTCCCGCACTGTTTGGACACTAATGGCTGAGGAATTTGTGCGCAGGGTTCTCTCATATAAGATGTAATACAAAGGACTCGAGTCCTGCGTGTGATGGTTTTCACTGCAAAATGGTAGCATCGAGGAACTTCGTAATAAAATAATTGTTCACAAACTATTTCTCTAGGCAACGGTGGTAATAGGGAACCATTTGAAGTTATTACTTGCGTGACCGATGATGCGTGGTGAATGTTAGCAAAGATATGGAGATACAAGTCGTGATTCCCTGGCATCTTGTGCCAGACAGTAACCGCACTTTCAGTGATTACATACATAAAGATTATCATCAAGAACTGAAGGCGGAAAACAATCCAAATAAAACAACGTAACAAAATGCTATATACAGATCCAGGAGATGTTTATCTACCGTCGGTCTCATATTGACGATGGTTACTTCGAATGCCTCACTTCCTGATAGTTCCTCAGGCGTAGTTCCCTTACTAAACTGTAACACCCAGGAATATCAACTACATTGCTTGAAGGTGAAAACATGAAAGTATCCCCCCAGACATGCGAGCAAACCTCAGCGCAGCCATCTCTATCTCACACATCGGAATCTCACTCCTACAAAACAGAACGGGAGCAACTATTCTTGTCCCTTTCATGAACTGACGTCGCCAAGACGCGCGCGTCAGCCATCTCTCCTACTTTACCGGCGTTAAGGCGGATCGCAACTCAGTCACCCGTGCATAGGGGAATGTAACACAAAGGGGATGGCAGTCTTCGGGATTATCCACGGAGAAAAGCCCTGCGCCAGCGTTTCGCTCGATTGCCGAGCGCCCAAGTACGGCTGAATGCACAGTCAATGACAGCGCGCGAGCGCGCACTCCGTGGCAGCCGACCTTCCGGCCAACCTGGAGACGCAAGATGCGACTAGCCACTGCCCAGATAATCCCCTTGTAGTCAGCGCAGTCCTCCAGAGGCTACGTTAAGGATTCCCGGCGGAGAAGAGACCCAGACATCGGAGAAGAGGCTGAGATATCTACAGGCAGACGAGCAGGAACAGCCTTAGAAGTCTACGTGGGCAACGGCAATCAAGTTTAGGCAACCGATGGCCCGTAATAGGAGTGGGAACGGGGAAGCGACCCTTGGCCGGCTCGGCTAGCCCTTAAGGGATGGCGGCAGGAATGTGGAGATGGATTTCGGCCTGTTCGGGAAGGACGGGGGATTATTTTTTTATCGCCTTTTCGCATTGTGCCAGCATTCGCTTTCACCCGGGTGAGCCTCCGCTTAATCGCCCGCCCGCCTCCCCACCACTTTGCTCTCGCCTTCCATCGGAGACGGCGAGCGTCGTGAGGTTCATTAGGCGCCAAAGAGGAGACCATTACCGAAGGAACCTCGTCGCACGCTGCCCACCGACGGCCACTAACAGGCCGGGACGGTCGGCGACAGGCATCCGCCCCGACATCTCGCATTTAATGACTGGACCAGACGCGTCGTCCGGCGTATCGTCTTACCCTTCCCCGCTCGAACCGTTGGGGTATATTTTGATGTTTTGGCGCTGCCCGAACCCGGAGACGCTTGCTGGCCCCTCTCCCCACGTGCGAAAGACCTAGCAGGTCGTGTAACGACAGCTTAAACTTTACATCGCGAGAGACGAGGGCAGTTCAAGTAATTGTGTCTGAGCCACGACGTTATGGGCGGGCGCACGGGTGGCGTGCCCACTTTAAGGCGCGATGCGTCACGGCGGACGTCGAAACAGATTGAAAAGGGTCACGTAAATCACTAGGGAGGTGCAGTTCAGGAGGTTGTGGAGTGTTGCAATTCTGCAGCAGGAGGGTGCCATGGCGGGGTGCAAATGTCAACTAATTGTAACTTAACCACATGATTATATTCTCCCTTCATCAGTTCACCCACTATTGAAGAGTCCCAGAAAAAAAAAAAAGATAACAAGGTGTATTCGGACGTCTCGGCCGGAAGAAATGTTGGTCCTCCGGAAGAAACGTCAGAATAAACCTTCCTTAGTTATACCAACGCCGCCTGTATTAACATTGCCTGACGCGCCACGCGCTTTTCAATGGGAAGGGTAGGGACGCTTAGTTGAGGCACTGATCCGCTATGTGGCGCGTGCCGGCGGACATCTCGCCTTACGTCACTGCTCGCGAGTCGGGAACGCTGCACCCACTTCTACGACGTGTGTCTGTCAGCTTGCCTGTTGGGCTTCAAGGGCCGTTTCGCTTACATCTTAGCCGCGACGGGGCGCTAGTTCTGTGGCGCACTGGGGATTTCGTTCAACGTGTCGCTCGCTTCATACTTGCTGCATTTTTTCAAAGATAAAGACGGAGGCGGTCTGAAATAGTGTAAGAACATGCTGATTGTCGGGTAGACATATAGCTAACAGAAAAACGATATTTTCGAATGGGGCAGCGATTATTTTACTGATATTTCTCTTTCTGGATTATTTAGAGAAGAAAAAATTGCGTGAACGTTTTTTGTTCAAGCGCTCACTTCTACGATTACTTTCCAATAATATCACGTGCTTTTAAACTTCAGAAAATTATAGGAAGCAAAAGGATAAGCAGCTGCGATCCTGCCACGCTGTCCGGGCGCTTCTACAGTACAGTCCTCAATTTTAGAAGTGCGTACCGATGCGGAGTGCGAACAGGGGGGTCAAAACAATACCTAAATGCGGAGGGGATAGAGGGGGGATGCCCCACTCAGAAAATTTAAGGGTGATCCGAGTAGATAAGTGGGCAAAGCCGGCATCAGCCTGCGGCAGCGCAAGGGATTTTGCTTCGTGACAAAGGAAGTTTTATCAGTGACAGACCAAGAGAGACAGGCATGGTTAAAAACAAGAACGCGTAGGAGTGCCGCCGCGGGAACGCTAAACAAACTTCCCACTATTTTGCATAGTTTCCGAGAAGCAGCGCTGGCTGGCGGACACGAAAGCACGCCGGAAAGCTACGGAGCGGGTTAGGGTAAGAGAGAGCAACAGGAGAGTGGCTGTTTAGCCACTTTTCGCTGACGCCTTAGGGCAATGTTTATACAGGCGGCGTTGGTTACACACTGCTGCTTAATTTGTGATCGTATAACAGAAAAAAAGAGTATATATATATATATATATATATATATATATATATATATATATATATATATATATATACATATGGAGGGGTGTCCAACGGAAAAAAATATCGGTTCGGTTCCGGCTTGGTTTCGGGTGTATTCATTTCGTTCCGGATCACTTCCGGTTCGCCGAAATTGTCAGCCGCCTCGGAAGTTTGAACTGATTTGCGAATCGGTTATATCGGTTATATGAGTGGAATTGTTAGCGAAGTGGGGAAAAAAGGATTAGTAGCTTCACAGGGGAATTAAACAAAATACTGACAAAAGTTCAAATGGTTGCTGCTTACCAAAAAGGGGGGCGCAGATTCAAAGCAAACATTTAAAAAACGGGCCAGATATTCAGAAAACAGATAAAGTAGTGACTATTTCCTAGCAACTTTCATGCCAAGACATTATGTGGCCCTAAGGGCTACATAAAGCCACCGCCAAGAGGTGTAACGGTGGGGTACATTTTCTTCCCTTTCGTTTTTTCTTGAAATTGGAAATCCTCACCGTGGGATCGCCCATTACGCTAATCATCAAACCGTTTAGTTAAGTGTCACGGTTTAGTACCCGCGGTGTGCATTTTTTTAGCTGCAGTAGCATAATAAAATATCCTTTAGCAGCAACGTAAATGCTACCGATGAATTCGATCGTTTGGGCACCTAGAACATTTCGTTATCTGTCACCTTCATTACGGCGTAAGCCAAATGTTTTTTTTTTATATTTAGTTAACGCTCAGTCAATTGTGTTATTCCTCCTATCACTGGAATGCATTTCGCTGTATAAATCTCGGATGTGTGCGCCACAGTGAATATGCCATCGTTCCGCCTGACCCCCGGTCATCGTTCCAGCGCTGCAGTGCGGAATCTTACAACAGAATATGAATTACAAACTGAAAGGGTAATCTGGCGCTCGAAGCACGAGAAGGATTTTTTTTGGAGGGGGGGGGGGGATGGAACGATCTTAAATTAGGTCTCGCGATGTTAGCCGGGCTAAACTGCGTAACTTGCTACGCTAGTTGATGACGTAAGGGAGATTACGGCGATGATGCTGAAGATTGATTGATTGTGGGGTTTAACGCGCCGACGCAACGCAGGCGATGAGGCGCGCCGTAGTGGAGGGCTCCGGATTAATTTTGACCACCTGGGGATCTTTATCGTGCGCCGAAATCTCGTACACACGGGCGTTTTTGCTTTTCGCCTCCATCAGAAAAGCGGCCGCCGCGGCCGGGAATCGAACCCGCGACCTCGTGCTCAGCAGCGCAACGCCTTAGCCACTGAGCCACCGCGGCGGGTGATGATGCTGAAGAACTTGATGCGCACAAAGGCATTGATTTTTTTCTAAGACATTGGTCTAAACCTGTGTGCTGCACATACGTGATGAGAGCTTTAGTAGCCCGTAAAGCACGTTCGGGACATGCCCACCGTCCTAAAACGTCCTTTAGTTGAATGTCCACAGAATGCGGCAGTCCCAAAAAGACTGCGAGGGACACTATTTGCGCACTAAATAGAGCCCATTCACTGAGAAGATGCTGGAGGGTTCTCGCACATCGCAGTGTGGGCAGAATGGTGACGCAGTTCGTGTCATCTTATAGAGGATGTTCCACGTGCATGCGACATTCAACCGCATGCGGTGTATAATTGCTTCTACGCGCTTATAAAGTCCTAGTGGCATTTTCAACTTGCAGTTTGGGTAATTAGAAAATAGCCACGCATCATGACGTATCCCGGGTTGCTCGCTATATGTTCCATGTCACGCTGGATGCAAGGACACATGCATTTTCCTTGAGAATGCTATGGATATTGCCGATGCACGATGGTTATGCGCGATGGATGCAGCGATGTCCACCTTCACATCGTCAGTTATCCCACAATGGTCTGGAATCCACTGGACTGTTTTGTGATGGTGCGCTTGCAGAGCTTGCAGACAGCAGTACTCCCCCTCCTGAACGAGTAGCAGTAACAGGACAGGGGCGAGTTGGACAGTCAGTAAAGATGCACCTCCGAAAACAAATGATATCTGGAAGAGACAAAACTGCAGAACAAGAAAGGATGAGTACTGGGCGAATGGGAGAGTGTGGAACGAGCCTTCCTTTCTGCCTGTGTCACCGGCTTTAGTGCTGTTTTTCCTTCTAAGACGGAATACGTAGTGCCTGCAAGGTCGGGAGAGGAAATTAAAGGAATACCTGTACGCGGCGCGCGCTAGAAGTTATCCCTACTATACCATTTATTATTTCTAGCTGTTAAAACTTCACCATCCCTGCCAAAATATAGTAGACAGGAGCGGGAAACTGAGAGTGCGTCCAATCGTCGCTGTAAGTGCGTACAATCGATCGTAAAACCTTCCAAGACCCAAGTCGCAAACGAGGGGCGAACCCATGCGACGATTTTTCGCTCACTGTCTAAACCCACCTACCAACGATTAAAATGCATACCGATGCGTGGTTTGAGATTTTACCACGACTTCATTATATATGCGTGTATTGTCTTATCTCGAACCGTTTCTTTTTCGCGATTGTCGAGTAACCGTTTTGACACAATGAACGCCGGCTTTACGCATGCACCATGTGTTCAGAGATCTTATCAGGGCTTCTCGATCGACCAACAGTGTAGGGGGAAAATGCATTAGATTTCGGACAGGACGCCATCGGTCCACCTAAGAAAGCTTTCGCTTTAAAAACGAGAACTTGTTACCATTCTTTAAAACTTACGATTATACCAAGCACCACGGTACTTGCTTCCTTTGCATTAATGAGACGTTTCATTGGGATAAGCTGGACAAAGGGAATAATCTGTACAGAGCTATATACACCGTTTGGTGTTTCCCTTATTTGATTTTGTTTATTTTACGAATACTAATTTAAAACCCCGTGATGGGCAATTTATTGTTGTTTTTCTGTGAAAACACGTTTTGTAAGCATATTGGCGCGTTAGCTGCCCCGATGCTATAATTCCGCTCCGAAGTGCAGTATACTCTACAGGGCGACATAGCAATTAAAACCACCCCGGGGATATCTACGCGCGTTGAAAATCCGTAAACGTGCGTAGTTTTTCGTTGACATCAGAAAATGGCATAGCCACTGAACAAGGTCTTTGGGTCAAACTGGTGAAGTATTTACAATTTCCAAGTGTTTAACCTTTTTAAACAACTTATCAAGAGAAAAGAGTTTGCACACTTCGGGTGATGGCCTTCGCCGTTGCGCAGCCTGAGTGCTCCTATTGAGTCACAGCGGTGGAAAAGCAAAGCCATTTCACATCGCTTGCAAGCTGCCGAGAATGGCATTCATTTTGGTCAGCCTTGCACTCTGCTCGCGCTAGCAGCAGCAACATATCATAGCTACATTGCTGCGCGCTCATTTCCCCTGTTGCGGCTGGAAAGAGATCGTAGAGATGGTGTTTGGTTTATCTGGAGGAGAAAGCGCACGAAAGGGTGCAAAGTTGATTGTACGTGAAAGAAAAAAACTTTCGGAATGGCATTGACTGCGCAATATCAACAACGGATGCTGGAGCCGTTTCCTCGGGAAAGGGTAACCGTTATACCATTTTCAGGTTCCGTTCCGGCTCGGGTTCAGGGTGCTCATAAAATAACGATGCGGGTTTCGGTTCCAGTTCCGACGAAATACAAGTTCCAGTGTTCGGCTCCGTTCGGCTCTGGTTCAACACACACACACACGCACGCACGCACACACACACACACACACACACACACACACACACACACACACACACACACACACACACACACACACACACACACACATATATATATATATATATATATATATATATATATATATATATATATATATATATATATATATATACGATACGATCTCCGCACTGTGCCACAGTGCGGAGATCGTACCTACACTCTTAACGAGCCTGCCTGTTTGTTTTGTAGGGTTGGCGTCACTTTTGACGTTTCATGACCTTTACTGTAAACAGTTCTAAAGTTTGCCTTATTTCTCCCTACGTGACGTGCGCAATTCTTGGCCGGCAATTAAAAACTAGAATAAATGCACCAGACACGACAACGTAAGCCTGTCTTTGCTATTCAACAACAATACTGCTTGTAATACACGCCATCTCGGTGGTTGGTTGAGAAGCCGTGACGTAATTTAAACAGTTTGCGCGAACGATTACGTCACACATCGGCAACTTCAGCCTGCGTAAAAGTGACATAATGTTACGCAACAGCTTCAAAACGGCTGCTGCTTTTGCCGCGAAACAGGGCAAAAAATTTCCCCGACCTTTCGCGCCGCGAAATGTGCGCGAATTCGCAGCAGGCACAGTTTCGCATGCACGCGGTTTAAAGCATGTTTTCTACCGAAACAAACAAAAATGTGTTTCTCTTGCGAACCTCAGCTACCGTCTTGATTTTGATAGTTCATGCCAAGTGTTTTTTCTATCTTTTATGCATAATATTTGATACCTTGTTTGTGATCTTTATTAGTGAAGCGTCAAGTTACACTGCTTGCCGTCAGAGCTATACGTGCATCACGTCACTGATTGCTTACGTTGTGCTTACGCAAAAAACATGGCGAATTGCTCGGGAATTTGTGCAGTCGAGAATAGGGTCCCTGGCCCAAGTTTCTGGCATTTGGGGCCCTATTCTTGCCGGCAATTCGCCATGTTTGCCGGCAATTTTCCGGAAGTGTTTTGTGATTGGCTTTCAGTTTTGGTCACGTGCTTCCGGTTGACCAAGCGGTTGTGTGTGTTGTCGTCATTTTGATGTTTTATGACGTTTACGGGCACCAGTTCTCAACCTTGCCTTGTTTCTCTTTACTGAAAGCGCATAATTCTTGGCCGGTAATGAAATACCAGACAAAAAGCACTAGACATGACAACGTAGAATAGGGCCCTTGGGGTCCTACTCTCGACTGCACAAATTGCCGGCAATTCACCCATGTTTTTCGCGTAAGCACGACGTAAGCAATCAGTGACGTGCTGCACCTATAGCTATGACGACATGCAGTGTAATTTGACGAGTCACTCATAAAGATCGCGACCAAGGTATCAAATCTTGTGCAAGAAAGATATAAAAACACTTGGCATGTACTATAAAAATTAAGATGGTAGCTGAGGCTGACAAGAAAAATACATTTCTGGAGGTCAAGTTTGCGTAAACACCACAAGGCGATCGAATAACGTTGATCCAAAAGCGAGAAAAAGGCGGATGTCGAGCTAAAGAACATCACACATTTTTTTTACCGTATCTATTTATTTCTTTCAATCGCTTTTAGTAACATAGCTGGGCTCTCTGCTTCAATGCAAGCTTTGTTGCGTTATCACCTTCCCTGCAGCCACCGCCGCCACGCCATCGTCTGCTGCTATATTACAAGTTTATGGCGTGATCGCAGAAAAAGACGGCCGCGACCATCGCTTCTATGACACATAAGAGCAGCGAAGCGCTACGCCTGATAACCGCGGAGCACACCGATGTCGCCGATTCACTCATTCGTCAATCTCGACTTCAATCAGCGCTGTAATGAACCAAAGAGTCACTTTTCCTTGTTATTTTTCTCTTGAGTTCGATTTTGTGACCCAACAGCTTACTAGGACGAGTGTGGACAAATGCCATGCATTGGGTTCTCTTTGTCATGGAGAGGCTTGTACTGCCCTCTTATGTTGCGGTTACGCCAAACAAATAATTTTTATTTTATTGCCAACCATAAAAGCAAAATACTGCACGTTATTTGTATGCTCCATGATCGCTGACTAGGAAGCAGTTGAAACTATAATTTGTTTCGGTAGGAAACAGGCTTCAAACAGCGCGCATGCGAAACTGCGTCAGCTGCAAAATGCCGCATATTTCGCGGTGCCGTAAGCCGGGCAATTTTTTGCCCTATTTTGCTTGTATTTTGCGACAAAAACAGCCGACATTTTCAAGCTGTTTCGTAGCAATACGTCACTTTTACGCAGGCTGAAGTTGCCAATGCATGAAGTAATCGTTCCCGCCAACTGTTTAAATTACGTCACGCCTTCTCAGCCAATCACAGAGGGGGTGTGTATTACAAGCAGTATTGTTGTTGAATAGCAAAGACAGGCTTACGTTGTCATGTCCGCTGCATTTAGTCTGGTTTTTCATTGCCGGCCAAGAATTATGCGCCTTTAGTAAAGAGAAATAAGGCAAACTTTAGAAGTGGTACCCGTAAACGACATGAAACGTCAAAATGACGACAGCACACATAACCGCTTTGTCAACCGGAAGCATGTGAGCAAAATTGAACGCCAATCAGAAAAGACTTCCGGCAAATTGCCTGAATTGCCGGCAATTTGTGCAGTCGAGAATAGGGCCCTTGGTCATGGAAGCAGTGTTGCCAGGTGGCCGAGAAGTATTCCGCCAACAGCAAAGGATCGTCTCTACAACTTGGACAAATCGTCCCCGGTTGCAACGGCGCCGCTCCCGACGGCCCGCCGCGCAAGCTTTTGCCGGCTGCCTGACACATTTACACACGGAGGCGTGAGAGTCACGTTATACGCGGCGCGGAGGGAGCGGATGGATTTAGTCCCCTGTGTGAATCCCCCTTAATGTACCGGCCAGCCCGTATTAACTGGCTTCTTCCGTTAAATGTGTCTTACACCAGCTCCCGCAGGTGAATAATTGTTATATAAGCCACTGTCGTAGCATAGATACAGTAGCGCAATGCATAACCTTGTAAACAACTCGGAGGCCGCGAGAAGGCAGCGCCACCGCAGCCAGCTTGGCATTAGGTCACCACTATTCGCACGTGCCCTGTCGCTCTCCGTTCTTCTGACGCTCTTTTCAAGCAATTTTTGCGGACACGGACATCTATTGCTGGGGCTATATTAATTAATAGCATGAGAATACGGGTACGTAAAACGATTTGATAATTATTTCACCAAGGTAAAAAGTGTGACGCTCGTTTTTCGCACTTGAGACATGCGGACACTACGCCATGCAGAGAAAAATACGCTGCTGCCTTCTATCCGCGGATGCAGGTGATCAACTGAACACGGGCCTTGTCGATCCATCAATCTTGGGGAAAGTTGTGCGCTGGATAAGCGAACACAACGCGTCCATGGCATCTAAACACAAGAAGAGCAGCCTCAAGCGCCGAACTCCCCTGTTGAGCCAGTTCTTTCGTCCGCATAGTGCGCCAGCCACGGAGGGCACAACGAGCGACGATGCAGCCTCACGAGAACCGAGGGGAAAATATTGAAGCGAATAATAGAAGCTTCGAGAGCCAACAACAACCCCGTCAGGGCGGGGTCTTGTATACGTTCACGCCGGCCTTCCTGCGATGCGACGTGACAGGAGGGGAAGAATAAGGAGCGCTTTGAAGCTCTCGTTTAGGGCGCTTCAAAACAGTTTCGCCATCAATCTGCCCTCTTGAATCTACTTTGTCCAAAAGTTTCCGCCAAAATCCTCCCCTCCTCTTTTGTTAGAGCCACGCCGCTCGTATGCTTCCGTCGACGTACAGAGGCAGCACTTTCAATCACTTCCGCCTCATTTGATGACCACATTCTTGAGCATTATTCCTTTTCATTTCGTTTCCTTCAAGAAGTTTTTTTTAATTCCGGGCTGACCTTATTTGAGAAACTTGCTTTCATTTCTGCCTCACCATCTCAAAAAAAAAAAAGAAAACCAAGGACAGAGCGGGGACTGCTTCGTGCTCTCAATTGCGTCAGGGGCTGTCTTATACAAATTCCCTCCCCCACACCCGGCTTCTCCTTTTAATCTCTCTATTCTCCTTTCTTCCTGTTCTCAGTCCTCCATTTAATTTCCGCGCGTTTTATTTTCTAGCCTCTTTTGGTCCATCTGAATTTGCCGCCAGCACTCTTACCGTGTGGTTTTTGCACGAGGGCACTCAATTGTTCGGAGTTCTTTGTCCCTTCCATCGTCAATGCCTCGCTCGGTTGCCTTGCACAAGCCGGTCTTTGCTCTTTGCTTATTGTTCACTCGGCCGAGGGGTTCGGCTCTCTTGGCAGGAAACCGAGCGTGGGCGCAAAGTAAAAACGAACGACCCTTTTTCTCTGGGACGCACAGATGAGACCACGTCTAGAGTTTATTTGTAGCCCCAGTGGCGACGGCGAACTCGCTATCCATGCCAATTAGCTCGGAGAAGCTGTGTATGTCGTCGCCGAGTCGAGAGCACACGTCGTGGCAGCGTCTGCCGGATGACGACGTCAGAACGTTTTCTTTCAACTCGACAAGAGCTGCTTCGCACGTGCTCGAAGACGTCTGGCTCATTTGCACGTGTCCGTAGCCGTCTTCTGCCCCGTTTGTTATCATTACCAAGTGGCTAGGGAAGAACAAAGAAGATGTATTTATTTAGTGGAGATGTGGGCCCAAACCCAATCAATATACTCGGAGGCTCGGGACGCTGAAGCTGTGAAGCCAGGCCTAGACGGAAAACGAAGGGAAACTGCCCGCACACAAACACGCGTACTGCCACATACACAGTCACCATGAGCTAAATACGGCAGACCCTTCGTAGTACACCCACGTACGGCCCGGTTTGGAAAGACGCGCCTGCCACTCCAGTCCGGCGAATACAATGGTGCATGCAGTATGCGATTGCAAGAAAGGAAAGAAAAGCGTTGATGAAATGTGAGGAACACATTGACATGAATGTGTGCGTTGCGCAGTGTGCAAAAAGGCAGGGAAAATGAATTGAGGCGTACTCCTGAACAAAGTCGTATAGTTGCGAAAGAATTCTTCCCCTCCATAGAAGCGTAGCGGGCGTCCAGATGAGCTGCAGGATGGAACCGATTAGTGAGTGACGTTTGAGAGACCTTTTAACACACGCAGTGCAGCTGGGGACACCCACCCCGAATGGCAATTACGGTAGCTTGTTTGGGAATCGGTGGCTGCCTTTGAACCCTTGGTTGAGTTAGAGCCAAGGCGATGGCTGCCTGCTGTGCTGCCGTCATGTCTTGTGTCTTGAGTGAGGCACAAGCAGTGAGGTTGGTTTTGGTGGTAGCCACGATGATAGCGTACTGCTGTAATCGATGTTGAAAGGCGTCTGTGTAGATAACTGCATGATCCCCACCGAGGGTAATGTTGAGCGCTTGAGTCCGTGCTTGTCGGTGACCCTCGTTGCGTCATGGGTTCATATTCTAAGCAAAGGGCGCATCTTTAGTTTTTGTCGCCAAGAAGAAGAAAAAAGAAAGGAAAGACCGGGAGGTCAACCAGGTGTAGAGCCCGGTTTGCTACCCTGCACTGGGGGAATGGGGCTCAGGGAATAAAAAGGGGGGGGGAGAAGAGGAAGAGATAGGAGTGGGAAAGCGCGCACTCTAGTCCCGTTTCGGGCACTATAGTCTTTCACGCGAGTTCGTTTCACTCAGGAAACGTAAAAGGGCTTTCGTCGCCTTCTGCGAGGTCGATGGTAAAGACCGATGACTTAGAATAGTTTCCACCGTAAATGGTAGATTGTCCAATCGGCTCAGCGCGGTGGCAAGCACGCTCCTCTCCGACGAGTATTCGGGGCAGCGACACAGCACATGTTCTATAGTCTCTTCCGCCCCGCAGGCGTCACAGCGGGCGCTGCTGGCCATCCCGATGAGGAAGAGGATCCTGAATATACAGACGGAGATTCTAAAAGTCCGGTGTGTTCCATTGCTGCATGGTAATCTTGCGTGCAAGGGAGCGAAGCGTCCTGGCGGCATCGGTCCTTGAAAGCGGAAGCAGAATGGTGCGGTCGCTCTTATGGCCTGTACGGGCAGCTTCATCCACCAGCACGTTATCGATGACTCCGCAGTGACCTGGAAGCCACTGGAAAATTACGTCATGGCCGGCTGTGATGGCTTGATGGAATTTTTCTCTTATCTCTGTCACCAGTTGGTGTAGGGGGCCGTATCGCAAGGCTGCGCGTAAGCTCTGTAAGGCAGCGTTGGAATCCGAAAAGATCGCCCAATTTTGAGGAGTAGCTCCGATGATATGACCAAGAGCCTCACGAATGGTTGCAAGTTCTGTAGCTGTCGAGCTAGTGGTATGGCCAATACGGAATCGAGTTGTTGCAAAATCTGCTGGCACAAACACTGCACCTGCCGAAGAGGATGACGTTACTGAGCCATCTGTGTACACATGTTTCCGGTCGTTGTACAGTTCATGCAGTAACAGCAGCGTAAGCTGTTGAAGGGCCAATGATGACAAGTCGGCTTTTTTTCGAATTCCCGGAACACTGAGACGAATCTCAGGTTGTGCCAGGCACCAAAACAGGGAGGTCGGTGTTGCCGCAGGGGCGTACCTTGAAGGGATTCCAGCCCTGTGCGTTGTGATAATGGCTGATAAAGTAGATCATGGTCTACTTTAAGGAAGCTGCGCCAGATGGTGATAAGGCAGCCTCGTGAGGAGCCTGATTTACAGGCGTAGTGTTTTAGTAGCCATAGACGTTGCTATTGGGTGTTCCTGAGCGATGCAAATGGTGCTCACTGTTGATGCACAACGCGGCAAACCAAGACACGTACACAGAGCCTGCGCTTGGACGCTCTGTATTACCCGCAGTTTAGTGGTACAAGTGTTCGAAATTGCTGGCAACCTGCAACGCAAGGCGCCTAAAAAGTGCGGAGTAGAGTTGCAGCATTCCTCTTACCGATGTTCCCCACGTCTTTCCAGCAAGAAAACTGAATATCTGGGCAATGGTAGTACGTTTCTTCTTAAAGGGGCCCTGAAAGGCGGTTTGAGCACACTAAATGAACTACCGCAATCGTTAGATTGGGTCGTCAACGTCATCTGTGCCAAGTATTACTCTTTTGCGCGCAGCGGAAAGCTCACACGTTTGTTGCAAAGTTTGTCGCTTTTTCTTCACCCTTCCCTTCGTGTTTTTGGACGCCGCCATCTTGACATGTCTACATCATCGATTCCCAGATGTTCGTCATGAGCTAGACATCCTGCTATTGGGCGGCTTTTTCAGGCACTTCCGGCAAAGAGATGAGTCGCCTGCTCAGCGTCGGCTCGCCAGCTGATCTGCCAGCGGAGTGCCGGAGTGCTTGGACATTTTACGACAAACGAAACAAGTGTACACAAACGCTTAACCGTTTGTATTGAATGCAATACGGCCATAACACGAAATGGATATTCTCTTACCTGAGTACGTCCCATAAAGAAAGCGTTGAAGCCCCCTGGCCCTTCTTCGTGCAATTGCAGAGAACGCCCTGAGCCGAATCCCCGGGTAAGACGCATACATTTTATTCAACTTCAAAACAATCCACAGATGCGTTTCGAACGAACACAACGTCACAACATGCGTTGCAAGTCTGAACCGCGATTGACAGACAATGGGTTGCCTCCTCCTGCCCGTCGTAAATTCGGCACTCACCTCGCGCGCGGTTTGCGGGGACGAACAGCAAGTCACTTAACTCTGACCCACAAGCCGAGATGGCTTTTAGCCACGCACACTGCACATACCCCATGCGAGGTTGAGTCGTACGTCGCTCGAGAAAGATAATTCAGAACATGGGAAGTTATATCCACCCGCAGAAGCATAACGTCGCATTTCATCGCGAAACAAAGGCGTCCACAACACACACACCATCGCCTCCTGTAATGCCAAACGCATCTCGCCCTTCCCAGTGGGAGTGCCTGGTACGCCTGCAGTGCCCACATGTCGCGAGGTGGGGCCCCGAGCTGAACCGGGATCACGCAACCGTAACTGACTTCTCGAGCGGTTTGTGCCTTGTTGCCGAGCAACCGATGTTTGAGATTGTGAAAGAAATGGCGCTGGCTCCAGCGGTAGACAGCTCAGAGCCGTGCCGGAGCATGTTTTGCCAACGTTGCCGCTCTCCACCACGCGTCGCCCCAAGCTGAACTGGTCACATGATTGAAGCGTTTTGTGCACGGGTTCTGTATCGGTTTCAAATGTCTTTTTCACATGCCGCCGGCAGGAATCGCCACCGCCGCAAAATAAGCCCCGGCACCAGCGGGGCCACATCCGATACGGCGCTTTTTGGATAAACAGTGCGCGCTGCATGAATGGCACCGAGCGCACAATCCTTCCCGAGTGGCTGCGAGTTCGCCGCCGATAAAAAGTCACGCGCCGCCGATAGCAACTGTGCAACGTACACCGCGAAAGGGCAAGGCCAGGCCGCCGCACAAATGCGGCGAGATTTTTCGTTCGCTTTTCCAGCCTTGAGCGGAGTGAGGGATTCATGGTGTCAACAAAGCTTGCCCGTAGCAGAGGGCAGTATGAGGAGCGCCATAGCGGAAGTACGTCACCGCTGAAGAGCGCAGCATCATGGGAAGGAAGGCTCGCGCGCCGTCAACATCGAAAGGAGGAGGAAACGCGGCGCGACGATAATGCGAGGTTTTTGATTTACGATTTCTCAGCTAATACTCATCGCTTTAACAAAATTCTTGCGGGAGGAGATTGCTAATACATTGCTTTATTTGGTTACATGTACATCCATGCATCGGCGGAAGGTATTTCAGGACCCCTTTAAGGAAAGACACATGTGCGCTCCAGGAAATGTCCCTGTCGATGATGACGCCCAGAAATTTGTGATGCCTGGAGTAGGGAACCAACCTCCCATTGATCTTGATGGAATATCGAAACATGGGATTGCGGGTAAATGCAACCACCGCGCACTTGTCACCCGAGATACTCAGACCTTGTTGCCGCAGGTAAGGTCGCGTTACATTGGCCGCCTTTTGAAGTTGTGCCCGTAGCTGTGGTCGCTTGACCCCCGAAGCCCAGAGGCAAATGCCGTCGGCATAAATGGAGACGCAGACATTCTTGGGGAGAGCGTGCACAAGTCTGACGATCGCTAGGTTGACAAGCGTTGGACTTAGCACCGCACCTTGAGGAACACCACGTTGAATAAAGTGCTGTGATGTCGGGCCATCCTCCGTCATGACATAAAAAGATCTTCCGGACAAGAAGCTTTCTATCCATCGGTAAACTCGCCCACCAAGTCCGAAGTGCTCCAGGGGGTCTAGAATAGCCTCATGAACGACGTTGTCATAGGCGCCCTTAACGTCAAGGAAGAGGGCTGCTGAAATTTGTTGCGACTTTTTCTTGCTGTGCAAACGTTACCAAGTCCACCACGCAGTCTATGGAGGAACGCCCGCGCCGAAAACCAGCCATAACTTCAGGGTATATATTGTTATGTTCGAGGTACCACTGCAGCCGCGTGAGTATCATTCTTTCCATGAGCTTGCAAAGGCAGCTGGCCAGGGCAAATTGGACGGTATGATGGAAGGTTGAGCGGAGATTTGCCAGGCTTGAGTAAGGGGACCAGACGGCTTACTTTCCACTCCGGTGGAACTATGCCATCCATCCACGTCTTGTTAAAGATGTACAAAAGCGTTTGGCGTGCTTGAAGACCGAGGTGGCATAGTGTGGAGTAGGAGATTTCATCGGGACCTGGGGATGAGCTACGCCGGCAGGATTCCAGAGCCGCCTCTAACTCTTCTATGGAAAAGAGCACGTCCATGCGTTGATTGCGTGACGTGGGAACTTCACGGATCCTTGCAGATCGATTGCCATCAGTTCTAGAGGCAATCTTCACGCAGAAATCTTCTGCGACTTCTATCTCCCGACGGTTTTCATGTAGTGCCAAAGCCTTGAATGGGTAGCGCTGCTGCATAGGTGTCGCCAGGGCACGCACTACTCTCCATATAGAAGACAAAGGCTTCCTAGGGTCGAGGGACTCGCAAAATGATTTCCACCGTTGTGCCTGAACCTGAGCGATGCGGCGCTGTATCTTCTTCTGTGTGCTTCTGGCTACCCTTAGGTCGTGTACAGCTTTTGTACGCCGGTACCGTCGCTCCGCTCGCCGTCGAATTGCCCGGAGGCGTTCATGTTCGGTATCAAACTCTGTCACTTTGGGCGGCATTGTGACAGTACGCGTGGAAGCCTGGGTTGCACTTCCGATAGCAGTTTCAAAGCTTGTGGAAAGGCCCTCACAGCAGGCGTCCTCCATAAGGATTCAAATTTCGTCCAGTCAGTGTTTGGACACGTTCGGAGATATAGGGTGCCGGAATCCCTTAATTTTGATGTATGTTGGAATGTGATCACTGCCGCGGGTTTCAATATCCGTAAACCATTGGAGATGTCCTGCGAATTGCCTTGAAGCCAAGGTCAGAACCAGGCAGCTCGCATAGGTCGGGCGGGGAGAAATGTAGGACTTCCACCATTCAGTACACAGAGCCCATATTCTGACGCGAATGATGCCACAGAATCCGGGAGTACATCAAGATGAGTGACATTCTCTGCTGCCCAGCCAATCTTGTGAAGGATGCGGCGACACGCCGCAGTTCTCCTCAATCGGAGCTTCTGTTTAGAAAGCTGGCCCTCTATCAGCTCTTCCACCGTGTTGTGGATCACCGTGCTAAGCAGCCTCTCTGTGTACGCACTCATGGGAAGACCAGTGGCCTGCTCAACCACCTTTCTATTCGTTATATAAAGCATCTTTATGTCCTCCTTCCCGAGAAGAGGTTGACGTAAGTTATTACTGAGAGGACAAAAGCTTGAAATAATCGAATGGTGTCGGATTCCTTGGGGCCTCTCTTCTATGTGGCAACTCGCGTGATCGTGTGTATAATTTGATTGATGCTGTCTTTGAGGCGCTGCAATGATACGTCACTATTGGTGGTGGCCTGGAGATGTAGGCCCAGGATCTTGATGCTGGGGCTTGCAGTGATGGCCTCGCCATCAAGGAGCATTTGCACGTGTCCTTTAAAGTGTAGTTTGGCGTGAGGGTGGACGACAAGTAGCTGTGATTTATTATGTGAACACTGGAGGCCACTGGCTTTAGCACGTTGGCGTACTCGAAGTGAGATGACATGCGTTGGCATGAGGTTCCTTTAATATTCTTAACTCCTAGCACATGCGCAAGGCCCGCATAGGGCCTCTAGAGGTCCCGTGGGCGGAGCGCACAGCTTCGCGAGAGGTCGCTAGACGCTATCGCGTGGCATTCAGCGATAATGCAAGGCGTAAACCCGTACAAGTGCTTGGTGAGTGCACCACTTCTCTTCGCCGTGTCCATGTGGGCTTGTAGCTAAATCAGTAAGACGACGGGCTCTCGCTTTGTTAATCTATTAGTTCAGGGTTCGATTCCTGGTGGTGCCAGTAAATTGTTTTATTTGTTCGCGGGAGTTTTCTTTTGACACCAACGATCGCGAAACGACCCTTGGGGGTAGAGGCAAAAAGCTTTGCTTTAAAAACACTCGATAACATTGTCCGTATCATGAAGTGTGCGTGAGGAATGCAAAATTAGAAGATCAGAGTAGAAGCAGCGCGTTGCGGATGAACTTGTAATTCCTTAGTTCGAGAGAAAAATATGCGATTTTTTGCCTCTTCAATACGCGACTGGGTCTCCGCAAAAATTCCGCTTCTGAGATTAGCGCACGTATCAGAAAATTGCTTGCGTGAAATAACAGGTGAATATTTGTAGGTCCACGTAGTTACATTAGCCGTAGTTATAATATTAGTTCTTTTAGTTGATGCACGCGCAAAGGAACTGTAATGTATTCGGCCATCTCATTTGAAATTTCATTCGTTCTTATTTTTATAATTTGGTGGTAATCTAGACACTTTGGCCAGAAAAACACAAATTTAACGAAACACTCAGTGCAGAAAACCCAGCAACAATTGCGGTATGTGGTAAACCAAACAACCTCTGTCCAAAATTCAGCTTAAAACGACAAGGATATTCGGTGTGCAGAGTATCGCCAATCAAAAAAAAAAATAGCACTAAAAATCTGACGAGCCATTTCTCAAGAAAGAAACGGAGCTTGGCGTCGACATACTTTCGCAAAGCGGTGTTCTTAACTAATTACTTTCATGGTTCGTCTCCTATTGAGCGCACTAAAGCATGAGAACGCAGCAAAAAAATAGAAAAAATTGGAGTTAGAGTTTTTACAATCTTTTACGTCGGGGCGTCATTCGCACTTATTATGTAGCTGAAAGGCTGAAAGAATAAGAAACTCGTACTTCTAGTGAACTTAAACACAAGCCTAAGAAGGAAAGACCACCTCAGCCCCCATCTGCACACTTACAGCTGCGCGGTTATCTCTCAACGTAGTATCATTGAGCACCTGCCGGTTTGACCGACGCCTCACTGTTTTCAGTCCAGAGGGATTTGGTAAACCATACCCGCTGTGCACTCCACAGACTTTGTTTTATGTTTTGTGACGCAGCGAGGCTCATTGCGTGGCTCATTGGCCTTTCGCACCATCTTCGAAAGCTTCTCAGGGGCCGTGAATACAACCTGCACACTACACTTGCCACCGACCTTCGTCAGGTGGTGGGAACTGCTGCACGCATGGCACAGCCGCCACAGGAGTGTTCTCCCTTTGGGCATCCACACCTGTCGCTTAAGTGCTCATAACTACCCTCAAAAGGCTCTCGCCACAGAAGCCACCGTTTCTTGTAGATAGCCCGCCATTTGCGACCTTTCGGCTTGCTGCAGCAAGCTTGCCTGAATTTTATGTGGGCAGGACCTCGTGAGCGCCGCCTTCATAGCATTCTTCGATATTTCCCGCTTAACGAGCTTTGAATAGGTCGACTAGTAAAGTAGGATGCACTTTTGGCTGCGATAAGCATACTGCCAACATGGTTGCCCATCACCAAGGAGCAGGCGCACGTCCACAAACTGCAGAACACCCGATTTCGGCATCTCATGTGTGAACTTAAGACCCTCTGCACACTCAGCGAAAAATTCGGAGCACATTCACAGCCATCTTCTCTCGGTCATCGGGCCTAACGTGCTTCATGAAAAGAAGAAAATCGTCCACATATCTGCACACCATGACAACCAAATTGTCTTCAAGGCGACAAAGTATCTGTCGGTCACATTTTGCTAAGAATAGGTCTCTCAGGACAGTGGCAATGGATGAGCCAATGCATACGCCCTTTTTTGCACAACTAGGATATCCTGCCACCTTACCACAGTAGATTATCGGATGACATGCCAGCGGCATTCTGGAAGGACACAGCGCCATTTTTATCACTGCACTCCTGCACCGCGCACATTATTCAGTGTTTCGGAATAAAATAGGGAAGATCTTCTGCATATTTGCAAAAAGCAAAACACCATCTCGTGTCGCCTGTAGCTACGAAAAAAACCCAGCCACTTCATATGAATTACGCACCAAAACAGGGTCGCCCAACTGCAAGCCATTAAACTGTTTTGTAAAAACCTCGACAACACGCCCTGTTCAAGAGCCTTTATCCGTCACAATAGTTCGAAAAGGCTCCTCCTTATTGTGGCTTTTCGCAGTGTAGATTTCTAGCACATTACGCTTGGCTCCTACTATTTTTTTTCTCAGAATGGGCCGGTTCAGCTCATCGCACAGTCGCAGGGCTTTCCTATTTACCTTAGCCGGATTGGCTTGAGGAAGCACAAAATGTTTCCTCAGTGCAACATCCGCCTTTGCCAAGAATATGTCTTTTTCCATGACGAAAAAACCATCCTACTTCTCAGTCACATCCAAGGCCAAGTTATTGTCACGCAGGGATCTTACAGTATCTTTGACACGACTGGTGCGTTTATGTGGTTTGCTGTGACTCCCTACCAGGCACTCGACCCCATCAGTAATACACCTCTCTTAATAACCCTGAACAGCACAGGCGGCAACTTTTCGAACCATGGATACCAAACCAACAAGGTGAGTCTTTGGTTCGCAACAAAATTTCGGTCCACCACCCAACACTGATTTGGCTACCTTCATTAGGGTGACATTCCTGATGCACTCTGCCTTGTATGAGTGAGCCGTTTTTTCAGCAGACGATCGCTTCCAGGAGCACAGCGTAGGAAAACACCTTGACCATAAGTCCTTCATAGTTCCGGGCTCGCGGATCTAAAGCTGATAGAGTCTAGCACTGTCTTCAGGGCATGCCGACTGATGATCAAGTACATGCAGACACT